>NC_064413.1:34520000-35922500 GCF_023375975.1 Astyanax mexicanus | reverse complement strand
TATCAATTTGACGTCCTTCAAACAGTATTTTCTCGCTATAGCCAATTAGGACGCTATTTCCCATTTCTTTCTATGGGACATCTGGTCACCCTACCTCAACTATCTAGTCAACATTGCATAGGTTCTCCACAATCATCGAGGCAGAAGATCCTTAGATAGTTCAGTTTAGATCAGAGTCAGTTCATCATTTGCTTTGTCATGGTGGAGAAACCTATGAGGTGTTACTGGTGGCATGTTCAGTCAGGTCATCCCCCCTCCATCGACATGCCTAAACACTTCCTGATGAATTTCTCCATTTCTCAGTAATAATTCATAAGTCATTATGGCCTTAAAAACAGCATGGTCCATTTTCTGAGGTGACTAGTACACTATATGATCAAAAGTGTTTGGACAGCTACTAATGGAGTGGACTAATGTTTCTTCTAAAACCACAGGTGCTAAACATTTGTTTATCATGCTTTTGTTGGAGTGTTGGAGTCTTTTCTGTCAAGGAAAGTTTTCTAAAAGAAACTCGCCAGTTTATCGCAAAAGTATTAGATGGAGCAACATCTTTCCAGAGAACAAAGTTCCAGTATAGTATAGTACAGAAAAGGTTTTCTATAATTTTCTGTATCTCTGCATAAAAATGACCTAAAACATCATCAGATTTTTACACATTCCTAAAATTATGTTAAGAGAAATTAATTAAACAAATAAAACAAATAAATTGGTGGGTTTCCTCACATTAACTGGTCACTTCAGGTCCTTCCGCAATCTCTTTTGTTTCTTCTTTAGTAAACTGCGGACCAGCAGCAACGTTCTTTTGCAGAGCAGTGGCTTTCTCCTTGCGTTCCTGTCATGCACACTATTGTTATTCAGTGTTCCCCCGATGCTGGACTTATGAACATTAACATTAGTCAATGTGAGAGAGGCCTTCAGTTGCTTAAAAGTTACCCTGGGGTCCTTTTACTTTGTGACCTCGCCGCTGACTATTACACGCCTTGCTCTTGTTGGTCAATCACTCCTAGGGTGGGTAACAGTGGTCTTGAATATCCTCCATTTGTACACAATGACTGTGGATTGGTGGATCCAAACTCTTTAGAGATTTATAGAGTTTTTTAATCTTTTCGTGCCTGATAAGCATCAACAGCTCTTTTTCTGCAGTCTTAAGAAATCTCTTTTGTTCATGCCACGATACACTTCCACAAACGTGTGTTGAGAAGAGCAGAAAAAAACACCCGACTCTAATTTCATCTTAAAATTAACTGCTTCTCTTAGAGATCCACAGACACTGTCTGTCCAAAAAGCACGCATTCACTCTGGCACTGTTATGATAAGCTTCTGCAATGTCACAAGATTTATTTCAATCCAGTGTTGCATTGGTGTTTATTTTCACCAAGATCTTGCAGCATTGATGACGGTGTCTGACCCTGACGCTGCACAAAGCCTTCTCCAGCACATCCCAAAGATTCTCAATGGGCTTAAGGTCTAGACTCTGTGTTGAACTCTCAATCCATGTGTGAAAATGATGATCTCATGCTCCCTGAACCCTGATCTCTTTCACAATTCCAGCCCAATGAATCCTGACATTATTATCTTGGAATATGCCCGAGCCATCAGGGAAGAAAAAATTAATTGATGGAATAACCTGGTCTATATTCAGTATATTCAGTTAGTCAGCTGACATCATTCTTTCAGCACATACTGTTGCTGAACCTAGACCTGACCAACTGCAGCATCAACATAATATTGGATAATTTTCCTCCACAAATAAATAAATTGTTTGTTTAACTGGGTTTTCTTTATCTACTTTTAGGACACACGTGAAAATCTGATGATGTTTTAGGTTCTATTTATGCAGAAGGGTTCACAAACTTTCAAGCTCCACAAACGTTTGGACATATAGTGTGTGTTCATTCAGAAACTCACATTGCATGTGTTTGTAATCCTATAACATTTTTATTTATTTGGGTATGATTTCATGTAATTCACAGCATCCTAACTCCTACCCAACACTCCATTCACCTCCATCGCATTTCTCCACCCAGAGGCTCAGGAGCAGGGGCCCATGCCATTAAATGTGCCATATATCTCCTCTTTTCCACAGATGCCGAGGAGGAGCACAGCAGTCACGACAGCTCACCCGCATCTCTCGCAGCCAGCGCTGCGGCTGCAGCTGCCTCAACGCCTGATGCACACTAACCACACTTTCCTTTCTCAACAAGGACTCCGTCCTCTGAGCAAGCCTCGCACGACAGCGCCGTGGCTCCATCTGGTGGCCACCCTTCAGTTCTTGGGAATGCATTTGACCTCTGTTTTTCCTTCCTTTTTTCGGTTGAAATGAGGATTTTGTTTTTTCACAAGCAGACTTTATTTTTCCTTTGTTACATTTTGGTTATTTTAATTATTCTTTTTCTCTTTTTTTTTTGTTGCCTGATTTTTTTTCCTGCTTTTACCGATGTGTCTTTATGGCTTGGTTTTTCGGGCCTGGCATTGCGATGAGACTTGAGAGGCCCCAGCTTGGAGACCTTTTTCCTACTGTTAACCCAGTAAAGGGTCCTGTTAGCCAGCATTTGTTGCCATAGATGTGGCAGGAGTCTGTTAGTGCTGAAGCCAGGAGGGAGCATATGGCAGTGTGACCATCATGCTTTCCTCCCCAGCTGAGCTCTCCCTGGAGATGATACACACACATAAACACACACTCATATACACACACACACATAAGCATACACACTCTCTCTCTCTTACACACACACAAACACACACACACACAGCAGGCATTAGCTTTATAGTTGCACGTGCTCCAGAGCTCTGTAGACACTGGTCAGAGACGGAGGACAGACAGAAAGACAGACAAACAGACAGACAGAGAGCCTGGAACAGACACACAGCCAGCTTGACTGGGCTGCAGTCCCCACTGTAAGCCTCTTTCCATGGCAGAACCCACAGATGAATGTTCAATTTTGTGGAAGAACAATATAAAGAATGTCGGCTTCATTTTGTTTGTTATTTTTCCTGTATTTTTTATTGTTCTTGTTTATTGTTCTTTGTCTTTATGTAACTGCTGGGTTTTTATGCATTGTGTGCAGTCTGTAAATATGCAGGTAAGGACTTTATTAGTTTACATTTTACATTCAACAGTGATGGTGAGAAGGATATTTTTCTACACATCTTCTCAGACCGAGGGGATATATCATAAAACCTGCTATAGTATAATATCATTCTATCATAAAACATCAGAGCATTCATCATATGCTCATTTTGACCATAAATCAGTTCCGACAGTGATAATAAACTCATTTCAAATGACTGAAAATGGCATTGTCTTCACATTACTGCTTTACTTTTGCCAAATAATGTAGATTTAGGGGTTTACGGGGTGCAGTCTATATACCCGTCAGTGTAGTTTAAAGCTAAGATAAGAGATATAGATATTTTACTATATATTCAGCTTTTCAGCAGGGCAGTCTGACCTCAAAATATTCTGACCGAACTTGTGGCCATGTGTTCAATTCTCTCCGGTTTGACTAGACTATATGTTTGTAACTCGTAACTCTGTACAGGCTGCAATGCCATCGTAGGACTTGTCTCCTATCAGTTCTCACTGTTGTAACTTTCAGTTGATCAGGACTTGTAATATAATAGATGTACTTTCTGATTTGAACAGTCAGTTTTATTTTTGAACATTTTGTATGTATTAACTGTACATAAAGAAGGAAATATTATTTATAAACAAGTGTGTACAGGTATAGCTGTAATTAAGAAAGCTTGTAAGACTTGTAGACTTTTTAAAGCATGGATGGTTTGCATCATTGCAAATTCGTTCATTCATTGTTTCATTCTCTTTTACCAGGTCTGTTCAATTTTATTGAATTTAATGAGAAAAATAGTTTTTTTTTTGTTATTTTACATATGCTTGGAGATGCTTCTCCAATCTTCCTCAGACTGTTTTATGTTATTAATCATGGGGGAAAAAAGAAAGATTGACTGATTGTAATGTGTTACACCCATATGATGCAAATATGTAGTTAGATGAAGCACATGTGCTGCCAACTCTTTTCCTACTCCATTACACCCAAGCCATGATCATTAACGTTTTTTTATGTTTATTATGAGTTTGTGTTTTTTATGCTGCATTTAAAAAGGTAAAAGATGATAGATGCAATACCAGTCAAAAGTTTGGACACACTTTCAATTCAGTGCTTTTTGATCATTTTTAAACAAAAAAAGTGTTAAACAAACCAGAATAGGTTATATATTTTAAATTATTCAAAGTATTACACCTTAAAAAATTTTGGCTGGATTTTCTCAGTCAGCCTTATGAGGTAAAGTCAGCTGAAACATATTTCAGTTAACAGCTGTGCTGAACTCCTCAAGACTTACTTATTTAAGAATTACTTAAATGTCTTGCCTCAATGTGTTTGAGAGCATCAGTTATAAAGTTGTGAAGAGGTAGAGTTGGTACACAGTTAACAGCCCTGTTTAAGTAATATTCCAATCCATATTATAGCAAGAACTACTCAACTAAGTAAAGAAAAAAAGGCACAAAAAGGCAGACCAAGATATATCTCTGTTGCACAGGATAGGTTCATCAGAGTTACCAGCCTTAGAAACTGCAAGTTAACAGCACCCCAGATAAAAGCTTTCCTAAATGATTCACGGAGTGTTTTGGTTTGTTTAACACTTTTAAATTTACTACATGAGTCCTTATGTGTTCCTTCACAAGCTGTATGACTTCAGTATTAATTTATAATGTAGGAAAAACATTAAGCATAAAAAACATTGAATGAGAAAGTGCATCCAGATTTTGACTGGTACTGTACGTTTTTAAATCTAAACTGCATTTTGTTAAATACAAATAAAAAAATAAATAAATCAACAAATTGACAAAGTTTTATGTACAAAAGATGATACAATTTAAAGCACATATTAATAATACTGTACAGTATATTACAGTGTGAGTTAATCAAAATTGTACCAGAATTAATCTAATATAATCAATTAATTTGGAAAATGTACCTGAACAGCACAAATGCCATATGTGTTTCTTTATGATGTCAATTTTTGATTTTATCTTTCTGTTTTTATTTGATATTGGTGGGTATTTTTGGATAGCTAACTAAATCACTGTGTAAAATATTGTTGCCTTGACCAAAGAGATAGATTGTTATTTTGATGAGTTCATTATTATTATTATTATTTCCAAATTAGCACAAACTGCTGAATCGGTGGATTGACATACTGTGCAGGTCTTTATTTTTATGAAGTTTTATTATGCTTACAAATAATTGTTGCCTTAAATTCATTTGATTGCACCACTGATAGGATGTCATCCTTCTGGACCTCAGCTTAGGACCGGGTGTTTCTTTCTTCTTCTTCTTCTTCTTTTTTTTTCCTCTGGAAGACGAGTTTTTCAATAGAATGTTTACCACTGAAGGTTAGAGTGATTTCTATGCCAATCACCCTGTGTATTTACTGCGTGTTTATGAGAGACGTTTTGAGCTTATTTTCTTACCTGTGTGCTCAGTGATTAGCCAAAACGTTAAATCCAATTAGCAGGCGACCATGCATCAAAGCAGCCATCTTCATATTCATACAGCTTTATTTCTGTCTGTGACAGTCAGTCTGTATTATGGTCAGTATGGTATGTAAATGTCTTGAACTTACGTTTAATTTAGGCTTTGTATGTCGTGAGCATACATCTAAACTCTGAGAGACAGTTCTGCTGATATTAAATGGGAGTGAAATGGGTTTTCTCTTTTATCCGGTCACCAGCAAAGTGTAGTAAAAGGATTAAAGCAGAGCTGAACACGGCGTTATTTAAACTTCACAGATCTCAGTGAATGGCCATCATAAGCACGCCGCTTTCCTCAACACTAGAGGTCATGTTTTTATAAGGTAATACTTTTTATGAGCGGGGAAACACGGCCAGGCCTGTGCTAACTGTGGCGCATGCGTTTGCTTACAAACCACTCGGCCCACCCGCCCTCATCAGTTGCGCCACGCTGTGTGCAGTGTGAAATACTCCACAAGAAATTGTTGTTGAAATTGTTTCAGATCTAAAGCAGCAGTAAATATGGTGCAGTGAAATATTGCCTTAATGATTTTCTTAGTTCTGCTTTGTACTAACAAACAAACTGCCAGGTGTTTAGGTCAACCCTGTATTCCTGTTTGTGTGAGTGTCATACATCAACCTCCCTAAATGTCTTTGTAATAAAAACATTCTATCCCAAATCTAAAATCCACTTTATATGTAAAAGAAAATTCTCTCAAACTACTGAAAAGGTAAAATTATATGTAGTTTTATAGAGTTTAAACCAATAAGCAGATTAGTGTAAAAAAACAAAAAACAAAAAAAAACTAAACTGTAGACTCAAACAAAGAGAATCAAAGGGTAGCAAAGTCAGATTCATGGAATTATGTTTCATAGCTCAGTGCCATTATATGTCAATTGTCTTGAGAAATCTTTCAGTTTCATTTTTTTGTCCTGTTTTTTGTGCACTCCTCCCAACACTGTATGATCTACAGTTATGCATTTCTGTGTATTATCTTATCTTTTGTGAGGTTGATGCCAAACCTGTCTTTTTTTTTTTTTTTTTTTTTTAAGAGAGGAAAATGATCACAAACCAAGAGAGAAACATTTTGGTGTGATCCTGTTCGTTCCAATTGCTCCATATTTCACTGTTGTGACAATAAATCTGAACTCAAAGGGCTCAGATGATGACTCTGTGTCTTTATTTAGATACTTTAGCCCAGGCTTCCTGTAATATAGATCCGTTTCTGTACATTGCATTCTGAGATGAGAGAGGGGGGAGGGTTGAGAATCTGACCCCAAGACACACTCTATATAGAATTACATAGAATTGTTATAACGGCATTTTTAAATGTGATTTTGTTATTTGTTCTCCTCATTTTGAGAAGAAAGGCCAATAAAATAATTAATAATAATGTTAAATAAAGTTACAAACCATTGCAGAGATACTGTCAGGCCCTGCTATGACATTGACAACACATTACTTGTTACATGACGTGTTATTGGTGAATCCTTGTTTGTCTAACCCTGAGCTCGTCTGTGTTTTTCTGCAGGTGTGAGGAAGAGGTATCTGATCCGCTACACTAAGAGACCCAGCTACTGTGCCAGTTCCTACCCGCCCCCCAGGCAGAGAGCAGTCGAGACCAAGCTCGTCGACGCCCGAGAAAAAGCCCTGCATCTACAGCGCATCTCTCTCAGAAGTGGGAGGTGACCCCAACAAAGCTCTGCAGGATAAGCTCACATACAGAGCTTATGTATTTATACAGCATTTCACATCCAGAACAGAAAAATCTAGCATATAGATATATTTATGTATAGTGATATGCAAATATTTGGCACCCCTGGTGAAAATGATGGTTTAATTGATCTTTCTATTATTTCTATGTTTAATTTATTTCACAAACTACACATTCTAAAGCAGAAAGACTGTTATTTTTGCTCATTTTAACGTGATTACATTCCCAGACGAGGGTCAAGTATCTCTTATTAAAATGCTTTGCAGTCCAGGACTTAAATATACTTCCTGTCTAAAAAATGGTCCCAATAAGCCATCAACAAATACAAAAATACAAACAATTATAAAAAGCACATTCAATTTTATACTTGTTTTCAATATTGTTACTGTCATGCAAACATCTCTCCAGGTTTTTACCCCCCCCAAGTATTTCACTTCTGATTCATTCAAATCCTGCAAGTTTGAATATAAAGTTGTAAAAAAAAAGAGGAAAGTGAAAGTTTTATATAATATGTTCAAATTCACACTCAGAAAAAACAACAACCAGGGGTGTCAAAACTTTTGCTTAAGACTATATGCAACTTTTTAAAACAGTTTAGAAAGCTGCTCTCTCATATAAACATTCCATGATGATAAAATCTTAAATAAATGGTTAAGTAAGTAGAATTACCTTATTATTATTATATCTACACATATGATACAGTTTAGAACATTTGTTCCTTACCATTTCAGAGAAATGAGGTTTTGTTACAACAGTGATGATATGATCTATTAAATATGCACTTTTGTTATAAAATAAAACTGTTCCACCATAGAAATTTGCAGAAATGTGTATTTATATATTGTAAATCTCTGACACGTGGAAAATGAAGCACAACATTTGAGACATTTGAGAAAGGTTCAGACAGGCTTTAACACATGCAAGCTATTAAAACAATGGGAAACAAACAACAACAACAATCAGTGCGTACGCCATGGTGTAAAAATACAGCTATTTCTTTGCCTCCTTTTCTTCGTCCTCCATGTGAATCAGACGGGCTTCCCCTTTCATTAATCTCACCCCTGCAGGGGGAAAAGTTCAGACATAGGAGAGTTGCACTTAATGCCATAATAATGCCATAGAGAATGAATGAAGAATCATAATAAGAAGACAACACGTGAGTTTAATAAAGGGAGGAGATAAAGAGGATGAAAGAGGATGTAGAAGTGAAAGTGGTACCTGGTATAAGTGGAGGAGAGTTGAGCACAGGCGTGTCTTTCCTGCGGGGCTTCTTTTGTCCGAGTTCGTCCTGCTGATTTTCCTCAGCGCTGTGCTTCTGCCTGTCCATCTCACTGTCCTCATCTGTACAGACACACACAGGGAGGCAGGTTCAGGATAGTGCACTCTAACACAGCTAACAATGCACCCACACCCACAGACAAGCTGTAGTTTGTGTGGAAGAGTCAGTTGGCCATCTGTCTCAGCCTTTGTGCTTCCCAGTGCATCCAGCTCCCATTCCAGCACCCACTCTCCCTTTGTTTTATCCCCTCCCTTTGAGTTTTTCATCCTTTCAAACAGACCCACCATATTAAAACTCAGTAGAGGTAAACATAGAGGCAGAAAGTTAAAGTACATACATATATACATACATAAATGCATGCAGACAGACAGACACAAACAGACAGACAGACAATCCACAGTGCACACTGCTACTTACAGGGACGCTCCTGAGCGGCGAGTCTGTGCTCTGCTGTCTCCGAGAGTGACCTCACACAGCCTGTAGACATGCTGACAGTCTGTTCACATATCAGATAACAGCACTCTCTCTCTCTCTGACTGCACCCACATCCATTATTTAGGCCCCAATCAGTGCCACGGACTCTCACATAAACACACAGGCACATACATACGTACATACACTTCAACACACTTCAACACAAAGGCACGATCACAAAAAGTAACCCAGAATATTTAAATTGTCTAAGAATCTAATATAAGAAATTAAAAAGAAGATGAAATAAACATGGAATGAATATACGCCTCATTATATATATTTGCTGTCCACTAAAAACCTCAGAAATCTTCCAAATTATGACTTTAAATGAGAAGACAACAATGTTATTAACCTTAAATTGAAATCAATGTAAATTAAGAGTTTATTGTTTATTTGTTTTAGAGCATTTTACTGGTCCATTCAGCCAGCATTGATAACACAGTGTACAGAGCAGCACAGGGTTCAAATACTGGGGCAAACTTAACAAAAAAAAAAGTGGAGATACTTTTCACAGGACAGCAGACATATATGGGCTTGGAAAAAACCTTCAAAAAAGATAAAATGTGGTATTTTTTTTTACACTTCTTTTTTGTTGTTTCTCCAAACCCACATATACACAGCTGATGTCTAATGAAAAAAGAAAAAAAAAACTCACAGTTAAGACTCTACAGGAGAAGGCAAATATGTTCTTAACTTTAAATGGAAGTCAGTGTAATAAAGGTTTTAGTTTTAGAGGATTTTATTGGTCCATTCACCCAGAATTATTTGCACAGTGTACAGTGCAGATACAGGGTTCAATCAATGGAGAAAACTTTAAGCAGACATAAATGGAAAGCAGATGTGTGTGTGTTTGGTAAAACAAAAAATATATTTTTTGGAATCATTTTTTGTTGTTTTTTTTCTTGTTCCAAACTCATATATGGTTGCTGAAGTCCAATGCAGTCCAAAACATACATCAGCAAAATAGTGATTTTACAAAAGGCAAAAATGAATACTGATTTCTGAGCATTTCTATTGTTATATTGGTCTGGTTTATCCAAAATTATTTACACAGTTAAGGGATTAAACTGACAGAGAAAACTTAAAACAAGCACAAATGTAAATAGTACATGTTTTTTTTTTTCATTTTATTTAGCACATCAGCCATATATGGGCTTGAAAAAAAACAACAAAAAAAGTTAGAACCTAGCCTAAATTCTTAAAAACTAGCTTTAAAAAAGCAAAACTGAAGAAAAAATATTTCTTATGCCCATTTATGCCAAGTATGGCCCATGCAAAAGAGTGTACGGTGTAAGAAAATCAGAACTTACCCCAGCAGTAGCAGAAGACACTGGAAGGCCTCATCAAAGAGAAGGGTTATGTAGCTTGGAGGAGGGGCCACAACTCAATCTCCATTAGTGGCAGTTGTCAGGGCGACAGAAGCCCTTATGATGTGTCGTGTATGAATATCAAAGGCTCTCTAATTAACCTATTTCAACAGTTTGAATTACTATTTCAACATGTTAAGCAGAGTGGATCTCAAAAAAAAGCACTGTAGAATGAAGGGGGGGGGGGGTCTATGAAGGGGGCAGACTGCAGGAAGAGGAAAGACTTCAAAATATGACATTCTAAATAAGACATTGTTTCTTTCTTTACTTTATATCAGCACATCATAAACAAGCATGCAAATGTATTATACTCTAATTACAAAACTCATCAAGAGCACAATGGAAATGCAGGCTACAATAAAGGAAAGGGTAATAATAGATTAGATGTATTTGTTCATTGTTTGCACATAACAAAAGGGACAGCAGTACTCGTAGAGTTGGGAACAGGGGACAGCTTTGATGTCTGATTCAGAACTGAGATGGGAATTTTTCGTCCTCTTCAATGAAGTGCGTGTAGAGTGGTGATGAATATATTATCTTATTAATAATAATAGAGGTTTTTCAATATTGAAAATTGTTTACAACAAATAAAGTTTATGACAGGACACAGAGGCCCAACACTTGAATTTTAAAGGGCGAAAAAAATTAAAAATAAAATATATATATATATGCGATTACTTTTATTAATAACAACAGTGAGAATAGTTATAATAGCAAAATTATCTTTTTTTATTTTTATATTTGTCTAATATGTAAGCACATGTATGGCAAAATGGTAAAAAGCACATAACAAGAAAATACAATTCTATGTCTGTGGCATTTCTAAAAGACATTTGGAAGAGGGATATAGGACATCATATAAGATATTTTGGCAAAAATTAGAGCTTTTTTTGAGAGACCCTGTGTTGAAGTTTACTAAGCTATAGATTTGAGCCCAGTAAAGTGAGTGTGTTGAAATATTTAAAAAAGGATCCATACAGAGGATTCAGATGCTTTTATTGTTCTAAATTTAGGATTTACAGCATGCCTCAGTGCATTATACTAAAAAAATAAATCAATACATAAAATATTTTAAGTTAGAATAAAATAAAACATTAAATCATCAAGGTGCAAATATTCTTCTCACTTTTGACTTTGAAGAACTGTAAAAAAAAAGACGAGACAATTGTTTTGTTACTTCAAATCACATTTAACTTTTTCATAAAGTATAGTAAATTTTCAAAAGAACCAACAAAGCATATTTGAACAAAGAGCAACAGAACTGTAAAATGTTTTATTGACACAAACCTTTTCATTCCAGTGAATCATTATTGATGGTCACATCCTTTAACTGAAAGAAAATAGAGCTGTGAAAAAAAAATACTACACAAGAACAAGATCTCTTACCATATAAAACTAATACGTGGGTGAAAACTTACACTTTTAATAAATCCTACAAAGTCCAGCTTGTCTGTCTTACTGCTGGGGCTCCAGTCACTGCCGTTGGTGAAATCTGAGTCACTGGTGGGCTGCTGGGAGAGGCAAGACTGTGTGGTGTCCATCCCAGGCAGGAGGCAGCACTGAACGGCCACACTTCTCTTGCAGGTGTTGGCTGGGTGGGGTGTGTCAAATGGAGTAATGTGCAGCTGAGAGCACAACTGAGATTGCTCATCCAAAAGTCTGTTCAGTTTCTATGACAAAAACAAACAAAAAAACAACAGTTTTTTACATTTTCCATCTATTTTATAAGATTTTTTAAAACATATTCACTCTTTAGATACAAGATAGAACTCAGAGCGATTGTATATTCTGTATATAGTAATTATATACAAATTTATTTACTTCATAAAGCCTATGATGTGCATTACACAGAGCTAATACAGATAAGGCTGGATACCATTTTAATGCTGTCATCATAAGCGTGGACTAGATCAGTGAGCTGCTGCTCCAGAAGCACTGCTTCCTGTTTGACAGCTGCCCTCAGCTCCAAAACACCCTGCACATCAGCCCTGTGAAAATAACACACTTTCAACACCTATATATAAATTCTGTATCCTTTATGTGTAAATTATCAGTTTAAAAATGTTTGTAGTAAAAATAGATAAATTTGGAAAGTGCGTAACACTATTAGCAAAAAAGGTTTAAATATATGCATCAAAATTGACAAACAACTAAATTTAAATCTAACTGTAAAACAAACACTTGGACAAAAGTATTGGGACACCTGTTTATTTAGTGTTTCTTTGGAATTACATGTATTTAAAGAGAGTTTATCCTGTTTTTGTTTGAGTAACTATCTCTAGAGCCTGTCCATGGAATATTTGAGCACTGCTGTGTGGATTTTATTGGATAAAGCCAAAAGCACTGGATAAAGCCCCATCATTTCAGAGAAAACAGTCCACAGATCAATGCTGGGGCCTTTAAATCCCTCTATCGAACACATAGTATTAGGCATGGTGCCGATATGTTCATGTTTGTCTGCTCCAGAGAACCTTAGTCTGCTGGAAATATTGCTCTTTATTAGAAGGGATGTCCACAAACATTTGGACATATAGTGTAAATAGGGCTGCACTGATACAGTCATAATTAATAATGGTTTTAAAAAGGCCCATACTTAAGCAAACGACACAGGGGTTAAATGATATTCGAAAATCCTTACCTAAAATATTAGTTCTAGTATTACTAGTATTACTTTAATGTACTTTTCATGCTACACTTCACACTACAGCTCACAGAAATCCTACCAACAGGCTGCAAATTTTAAAGGAATTTTTGGAACAATCCTTAAGTTCAGGTCTTTTTTTAGAAGGCTATAGTCACTTTATCATTACAGACAGTTATAAATCTGCTAAGTACACTTACAAGTCCCAAACCCCACTCTCGTTTAATTCCACCTTAATCCCAGGGTATGACCATTTTTATGTTTTCCAGCAGTGTGGTTTATTTTAGGGCAGAAAGCCTGGAAGCACAGCAGTGTGTTTAAAATACAATACTAACCTGTGTACGTCAGACAAAGAGTTGAGCACTGACGTGTGCTCTTCCTGAAGCCTCTCCTCGATCTCTGATAACACCCACCGGAACTTCCTCATACATCTCATCATGCCCTCCAATTCATCCAAAGAATACTGCAAAAAGAGAGAGAGCAGGACTGTGCGTGAGAATCACTTAAAGCTCAGCCTCTTTCGTGTTTTAGTGAAGGGAGCTTTTATTAAAATTGTTTACGAGCGACAGTGGGTGAGCTTTGGAGTCTAGGCGAGGGCTGTAGGGACGGCAGAAGTGGCCAGCCATCTCTGATCCTGTCCATAACGCATGCAAATAGGCCATTCAAATGCAAATCGAGCCCATTTATCAAATCCAACCCACAGACCTTTTAATCAGCACTCGCCTTCGAAGAGTTTTTTTTTCCCCCATTTTCCCTGCTAGCTTTTTTTTAGTGAAGAAATATGTATCATAATACGTATTTCACAAAGGGCGTTGCTCTATGGTGATCAAAGAAAGCAGGGAGACTCTAGCTCTTTAAACTCTAGCTGACAGGGACTATGGAAGTGGAAGCGTATCCTTGATCATATTGATGTTTTTGGTGCCTCGACCTATCGTATTACCCCAAATTACATTGGAGGAAATGTGAGCCTCCCTGTTTGTCTCATAAATTTGCCCTTGGGCTACCAATCTATCTCAAAGCTATGATGTAACTCACTGGCAGGCTGGAGGCTGTGTGCAGATGGCTGATGATGCTGGAGTGCTGCTTCTGTCCACTCTTGTTCTGGCAGCAGCAGTGGCAGTTGTGGTCACAAGAGCAGCAGCACTGTCCAGTGCCTGTCCACAGCGTCCCCTCCCAGCGCTTGTCCTCTTCGTGTGAAGTGCCCATGTCCAGCGTTGTGGAATGCAACTGCAAATTTGGGAGGCCTTTAAAGCTGTCCTCAGAATGCCACGGGTGGGGTGATGAGGTCACCTGTTCAGGGGAGGCGGGATTATGGGGAGAGCTTGAGAGATGGTCCTTATTGGCGTCTGATTGGTTCCTATGAGAGAAGGATTCTCTTCTAGTTTCGACACTGCTGGGAGAGTTGGGCCCTAAGGAAAGGCTGTGGCTCAGACTCCCTCTGAAGGAACTCTGGGAAACAGAGGACAAAGAGGAGCGCATCTGCACAGAGACAGAACGTCCAGAATACCCACCTCCACTGTTTGTCTCAGTGGGTTTTTTATTCTCTGTAATATCTGCTTCCAGGTCGAAGGGAAATGAGCCCTCATCAAAGGCAGTGCATTCGGATTTCCGCACCTCTTTTTGAGAATCTGCTTGGGGAATTACATCAGGTGGGGGACTTAGCGAGTCCTCCACAGCTGTGGCACTTTGGCCAGTATTATGATCTACAGCAAGTTCCTTTTGGGCAACATTAATTTCTCCTAAACAATCTACATTATTAGTGTCTTCAGCTGTGGTATTTTCACTTGTTTTACAGTCTTTAGCAATGTCCTTTTGTGCAACGTTCACATCAACCAAACATTCTACATGATCAATGTCCTCTGCTGTGGTATTTTTACTCATGCAGTCTTCAGCAATGTCCGTTCGTGCAACATCCGCATCTACCAAATAATCTACTTTACTAGTGTCCTGTGATGTGATATTTTCTTTACTAATGCAGTCTTCAGCAATGTCCTTCGATACAATGTACACATCTACCGAACAGTCTAATCGATCTGTGTCCTGTAATGTGGTACTTTTTCCAGTATAGTCCTCAGCAACATCTTTCTGGACAAAATTCACGTCTACCTCATCAGCATCCTGTAAGTAACTTTCTGCAGCATCTCCTCCACCTGTCAGCTCTTTTCTCGAAGCAGCGTTTGACTGTGTTTCACAGGATTCAGTGTGTTCAAGCATCCTCTCGGAGGAGATTGAGTGATCTGTGGAGTGTAACTCTACAGTCTCCTGCTGCTCCACACTCTTCTGCTGGCTGTCTGTACTTTCTCCCGACATGGCATGCAGTACCTGCAGACAAAAACCCACACCCATATGTCATCTTCTCTAGATAAGAAACAGATGGTTCAGCAGGTTCTAAATCTGATTTACAAAAGATCTTAAAACATCCTCAAAACATTTGTTACAATTTTTTAATGTCACGTGTTTCTGTAACATGTTCCATACAGTTTTTAAAAACAGG
The DNA here is from genome assembly GCF_023375975.1 of Astyanax mexicanus. Taxonomy (NCBI): domain Eukaryota; kingdom Metazoa; phylum Chordata; class Actinopteri; order Characiformes; family Acestrorhamphidae; genus Astyanax; species Astyanax mexicanus. The sequence continues at coordinate 35,906,997 of NC_064413.1, read as the reverse complement.
TAATGTATACACTGATCAGCCACTACATTAGTACCTGATGCACTAACCAAACAATAGCTACTCTGTGGTGTTCCTTTAGAGTCCTGACCATTGAATAACATGGTAAGAGAGACTGTAATTATAAAACTACAAAGTGCTACTCTATGGGACTGATAAAAAAAAGACAGTGGATGTAAAAAGAAGAATGTGCTGTAATAATTTTGGCACTGATTAGTGTGATAAATATATAATAATCTTACTAATAATAATAGTCTTACTTACTGCAGCTTAAACAGTGTTTATTAAATTATGAACCAAAAATTAATCAATACAATATATTTCATATATGACTGTACTATAAACAAAGGCCAGGCCCATTGTAAAAGTATTTTTAGGTGACAAAAAGTAATTACAATCTAAGAACTATTAATTTCTTTTGGAACTAATAAAGTTTCCAAAAGAATCAGTAGTGATGCAGTATTTCTTTCCCCTCAACTGTAACATGCAAGAAGTCCCCTTACCTTCATAAGCTCCGGTCCTGGACAAGGGTGCTGAGAGAAAGCAGGAACAAATGGCTCCTCCAGAAATCCACTGCTGTCTGACTGACAACTGTTCGTCCTCACCACACACGAGCTCACACGGGACAGGCTCGCTTGCTCACTACCTACACAGTCCACAATAGCTACTGTCTGAAAATGATCACTGTTTCCATTGCATAATGGAGCATAATGACACTTCAGTCAAAATAACTTCAGAGCGATAAATCTAAATAAACACATTCCATTAATGCCCCTGCAAAGCCATAAACCAGGCTTTGCCTCTCCTCCGCTTAGAGAGGCAATAGAAACCTAAACAGGTCTAAACTGATGTCCATATGAAAATGATCTTAAAAGAACCAGGTGAAATTTGCATGTTATCAGAGTTATATTGCACTATATTAAACTGCCCACTCAAACATAATGACATGCTTCTCATGGAACTATGACTTTGCTTCTAGGAAAGAGACAGACAAATATACAGAAACATACAAAAACACTGACAAAACACAAGCTACACTGGAAAACAGCTACCAGAAAAATAAATTAATTAATTAATAATAAAACATTAGCACATACCTGCATGATCAGCAGGGCCAGTGCAACTCCCTGCTATACTTCCCTCATCAAAGCTCTGAATCTGCAAACAGAAAACAAACAGCTCATTTAGTAGAAGAGCTTTATCTAACATAAAACAATCAATCAAAATATATTTAAACTCAACATATATTGATTATTTTACAGCATTATAAGGAAGAAGGGATGATATTAGTAAATATACATTTACGATGCAGATGTTTAACAGAGGCATTAATACAAAAGCATTTTAAAAATGCTGAATAAAAAAAAAACTTCAAAAAAGCAAACAAACCAAAAGCTACCAAAAAGAAAAGGAAACAGCAGAGAAAATCAATAATAATTTAACATTAGGATAAAGGTTAAAAAATGTAAAATATATAAAACCCCAGTCAAAAGTTTGGACACATTCCCATTCAATGCTTTCTTTTTTTCTAAATTGTAGATTAATATTAAAAGACATGAAAGCAATTAAGAGACACTTATGGAATTACATAGTAAACAAAAAAAGTGTTTGCATCCACACTCCCCTGACCTAAACCCAACTGAGACGGGTTAGTTGGGATGAGCTGGAGCTTCACAGCATGAAGGAAAAGCAATAACAATTGTTCAGAGCCTCCAGAAACTCCTTCAAGATGCTGAGAAAACTATTCCAGGTGACTTTCCCTCATGAAGACTCTGAGATTAAAATACAAAGAGTGTGCAGATCTGTCCTCAAAGCTAAATGTGGCTTTTAGAATATAAGTATAATAATAAAAATATATATAAATATAAAGTATAAAACATATTCTGGTATGTATTCCTGTATAGCTTTAAAGTCTTCAGTATTAATTTTCCAATGTAAAAAAAAATATTAAAAGAAAACACATTAAACAGGGCAGGATGCATGGAGGTGGGCCAAAAATTGAAATAGTCAAGTGACACCATCAAGTTATTTTTTTAGAAATGCTAGAGATGAAACAGTACCTACAATCTAGACGCAAGGGCCAAATAATAGTTGTATTATTACTATTATTATTATTATTATTATTATTATGCTAAGTCTGCAAGGTGGAGGGGTCATTAAAGCACAGCCATAACACATCACCTCTTCCAGCTCAAAAGACTCTGCAGGCTGTCCTTGACCCTTGTGTGCGAAGGTGACGTTGCATGGCTCCCTCACTCCGCTCGGACCGCTGCTTTTGCACTGAGTCTGAGGGGGAGCCGACGAGGGCTCAGCTGCTTCTGGGATAGAGTTTTGCTCCTCTACCAGTGGGCTGAGGCTGGCAATTTCGGGGAGACACTGCCTGGCACGCTTTACAGGGCTTCGCTTGTCTTGTGGAGGATCTGCAGGTAGATCTGGGCTGTAGGACGGGCCAGTCAGCGGAGGAGAGAGCGGCTGCTGGTCTTGGGAAGTGGCTGCTTGGCTCAGGGACTTCTTGGAGGCTTTTCGCAACAGCATGCCAACCCGCTTCCTCCTCTCTCTGGTTTCTGCTGAAATCTGAGGTTCTCCAGGCTTTTCTGCAACTTGAGCAGGGCCTCCAACCAGAGAATTAAAGGCTGTGGTGACCTGCTGTAACACCTCAAGCTGTCTGAAACGATCTGATAGAGAGAGAGAGAGAGAGAAAGATAGAGATACAGAGTTAGAGAGAGAAATAAAGAGATAGAATAGCAATAGAGATGTAAGTCCATTTCATCATACAGTATGTGGCAGAATGTTCAAACCAGTTATCAGTCAGTTACCACACTGTAATCATGCAGGAAATTAATGGACAACTTTCCCCTCAGCTGCAGGAAGTAAAACCGCTCCGCTTCTCAAGAACAGGCTGAATATGCAATTACAGTCATGCAGTTATCTAATGAAATGAGCACTCACTTCTGACGTCTGGATTCTCAATGTCCATGCGGTTCTTCTGCGCCTCCAGGAACAGCTGGATGTTGATGCCGCGGGCTTTTGACTGGTGGTTGATGAAGCGGGCTGGGATTTTTACAGTAATGTCCGGTTCTTCTGCACCAAAGCCCAGGTCCAACAACAGTTCTTCTGGGTCATCCTGCCACAGGTTCAGCACATCCATGACACTAAAAGAGAACAATTGCATCAGTTTTAGTCATTCTTAAAAGCAGAGAACCCGATCAGTCTCTATTTAAAATAAAGTAGTCAAAACATTCGTACTGACTACTGATTACAAAATTATACAGTAATCATAGCTTTCCATACCACACTAATGAAGGTAGGGATTTATGGGGTCCTAGATAAACATTAAAGGGGACAGTCATATTGCATGCCCCACTGCCTTTGCTCACATTAGTTATACCACTCAAAAACCAAAATACTTTATATTTAAATGACAATAATATTTTTAATTTAATAAATACTAAAATGCATTTCAAAAAATGAAAAAGCATATAGTAACAGTTACCTCAGTGGCCCAGAATGGGTTGAGAATGCCGATGTTAAGCTGTTCCACCTGGGCAGTGGAGTTCTTGGCACAAAGGACCTGGAAGAGTTTGAGGAGACCATGATGCCACATCAGAGAATCCACTGAAGTGTACCTGTTCAACATTTACGGTCTGCAACTACTGATCACAGCCATAAATCCTGTTTCAAATCCCACCCTCTTCCACACATGTCTAATATCTTCCCTAGCAAACCTCATGCAAACTGCTCAGTAGCCAAGGAGAAGGCAGGTCAACTGAGTGTGTATATTTGCATGGAAAATATGAGTCATTGGTTTGCCGACAGGTTCAAAATACCTGTCCCATCCAACACACGCATAACATCATGTGACCCTCATTGCCCTCCCTAATACTGAGGTGAACCAGGGCTAGAGCAGTGTTGCCCAATTGTGGGCATAGAATCGTCATGCAGTGTTTGTTTTTAGGAAAATCCCTGCTGGCTAAAATACAGGAACAAATTCAACAAACTTGCACAATGAAAATATATTTGGATAGAAATGTATTCTGTTCTAAAATGTCACAGAAAAGAATAAAAAAAGCAGATAAGGGAACCTTACCTTAGATATCCCTCTGTGGCCCTTACAGCAGGTTTACCATATAAAGATGCTGTTTTAGAAAGAAAGAAAAACAGAAATGAGAGGAGGTCAAATTAAACTGAAACACTCTGTGTCTGTAACAATAAAACATGCCCCCACACACCGTCTGGCTGTCTGTCCGTCTGTTTGCTGTCATCCACACTAGAGCAGTACAGTAGCTATATTAGGAAAGACTTCTCTTGTTGTTGTATTCATTTGGCTGTCCTCATGAAACCAAGCCATAAAGGTTATTCCTTCATCTCTCCTTGGCATAATGTCAGGGACAAAGTGAGCCTGAGTGGCTTCTAATAAGAGCATCCCTAATGCAGGCCTCTCCTATTATGTCCCCTTTGCCTCTGCCAAAGCATTAGACGTGTTTGATTCTGTGGAACACTGGCAATCCGTTCCAATCCAGCGTTTCATTCCCTTTCTAAGACCCGTGATCTTCTTTGGCTGCCATGGTATAAGCGCAGATCCAGACCCATAAACGAGACAATACTTTACACTGAAAAAATATCCTGTTTGCCCAGAAAGATCCAGAAAGACTCACAGTGAAGTTGTTTGCTGAGGGAAATGCAGGCTGAGTAAAAAAAAGACAAGCATCTGAGGAGATATCTATAGACAAATCTTGAGGAGTGAAGACAACAAGGAGAAAACACAATGAAAGCCAATCCATGCAGGTTCGAGACAGACTGTACTCACATGCCTTCTGTGAAGCCAGTACACTCATGCCAAGACACAGAATTAAAAAAAACTATCAAATAAAAAAATCTGGAAACCCAAGTGCAGCTCGGTCAGTTAGAAATGTCTGAGAAGATCCATTTGTATGCTGGGTCCCAGACGGTAGTAGTGCTATGCCTTCTTCATACGCAGAGCTAGTTCCCTATGTCCACAGTAGAAGAACACCACAAACACCACCAATGCTTATCTCCGATCTCTCCAGACACACAGATTTCACAAATTCTTCTTCATTCTTACCTTATTCTGTCCTTTCTTGCTTCATTTTGAGAGTTGCACCTGGAACAAGCATCATGCTTCCTCATTTCAATGGTCATCTAAGGCTGAGGCGAGTGACAGCAGGGGACTGGTGTTCCTCACCCCGTGACGGTGTTTGGACAAGAGCGGAGTGTTCCCCTCAGCTGGGTTAAACATCCAGACGTGGAAGAGAGGCTTAACGCCGTCTCCCTTTCCCTCTCTCTTTCAGGCGGACACAGCTGACTACACATGAAGACAGTGCAAACACCCCAGCACTGTGCCAATACATTTTCCTCTAATATAAATAAACCTGCGCTGGGAACAGCTCTAGTCTGTGTGTTCACCACTTTTAGAGCTAAAATAATAGAAGACCTTTGGGCATATTTTGGATAAATCACTGATGTGATTGAAACCAAGATTCCTGTTTTAGCCTAGTATTTGCTTTATTTAAACCTGTACTAGTCCCTTAGACATTACAAAAAGTGAGAGCAGGTTTACCTTCGATGCCCAACGCTAAGTCATCTTCAGAACTGCCATTCCTCTTCAGACGACGGGCTATAAGCAAAGTGGTATTGTTTATTTTACAATATATACAAAGCCAATGACAGCATACACCAACAGTCAGGTGATTTAGATCCTGGAGGCGAGCATTTAAGCTCAATAGCACCTTGGTTCAGCTGTTCAGTAAAAAGATTTAAACTGATTGGACTTACCTTTTTAATATCCTAGGTTTTTAGTTTCCCTACCTCTAATCTGACACCAAAAGCAATTCAAACTGGACTACAATGATAACCTAATGTAGGTCGACAAAGAGAAAACCTGGACGTTTAGTGCCAATAAAGCTTATTAGATCAAGTTACAGTGTGAAGTTTCCAGCCCAGGTTTGTTGTAAGACTACTTTGCATGTTGTTTGACTGGATCAGGCATACAAAGCCACTGCCCAACAAGTGGCTTCTGGGAAGGGTTACAAAATCCTTTCCCAAAGGAAAATGTGACTAAAAAATATTTTTGGACTAAGAGAATGTTAGGGCTTTATCTTTCCATCACACATGTGCATAAAGTATGCCATTATAGCAATTATACCAAAACTGCCAAAAAGAAATACTACAGAACATTTTATGCTTTACACATAGCTGAGTGAACTCTCACCTGGAGTGTCCTGAATGGCCACTGGTTTAGAATCTTCTCTAAAGAATGAAATCAAGATTAAACAGAGCCAGAAAACAACAAAGTGTTAAAGAACATTTTAATCTAATCAGGAAACTATGTGATGGAATGACGGTGTTCGCATACATGCATCACTGAAATGTTATGCCTTATTTGCTAGGTTTTAAAAATAAAAGTGGTATATTTGAAAAAAAAAAGAGGAACTTTGCTGCATAAGTCGATCAGTACTTACTCAGTGATAGAATTGAGCCACTGCCGAATGCTGTCTTTATGGCATTTTTCTGTTGAGAATAATTAATAGAAATACCAAATATTACAGATCTATTTCAGGAGTCTTTGTCTGTCTTTTATTTGAATTAGGACAATCATAAACAACCACCCAAGAAAAATCCCAGTTATTTAGATTTGTCCCACCATAAGGACAACTGGCAAACCTCTGTGTGATAAGTAAGTTCCTTATAGCCACCACTTTCATTCAAAAAAAGTAGAATGCATCAACTTGCTTACTTGCTTTACTGCCTCTTACGTCTCATCAAGCTAACACTTTTTTTTACTTTAAAAAGCCATACCTGTACTGGGGCTGGCGAGTGGCTGCGTAACAGATACGTCATCCGTCCTCCCAGTCCACCTGCTTTTGGAGGCATGTAGCCTGGCCCTTTTATCAGCCAAATGATCAGCAGCCATTCCTGCAGTCACAAATTTCACCTCATTACAGATCAGGTTCCAGCCACAGCCACTATTTTGCAATTAGTAAACAGCTCACAGTCCTCCCGCCTCTACTGGATAAATACAGAGAGAAAAAGAGATGCAAATGTGTCAGATCAGAGTTAAGCAGAAGTCACGGGACAGCCTTTCCTTCCTTGCTCAAAAAACTGCCCATAGTTTCCTGCCACAGTGTTTATCAAGAGAGAGCAGACAGAGTGAAATGAAGATTCTTCAGCTGGATATGAGGCTTAAGCTCTGACACTTACATGATAGCAGCTGTTAGTTTTACTGTATTCTGTGTAAAGAATTACACAGCTGCAGAACTTTTGGCAGTAAAGGATGGACAATGGTTCTTGTGGACAATGGTTTGTCCCTATGGCACAAAGGGGGACTAATGTGCTTTTTTAACTTCTTATTGTACAATTTTACAGCTATGATTTACAGCTAGCAACAACTCTAAAACTTTATACATATTTCAACCATTAGCCTATGCTACAAAGTAGAAACATTACAAAAAGAAACATAGTAGATAGAAAAATATATATTTTTTTATTATTGTAATTATTAAAATAATAATTAAAATATTTGTTTATTTTAAGAACATTTTAGTAATCCACTAATGAAACTGAATCTAATGTGGCTGTACCATGCTTTGCAGGAAAACTGCAATCAAATGTGTGCAAGAACTTGTGATGAGTCTTTTACAACACTGTGAAGAAATTCTGCCTCAATGTTGCCTCACTCACTTTGCAGAATTCTGTTATTCCAGCTATACTATAGGGTTTAAAAGTGTTGACTTCCAGTTTTACCCTTTCTGAGAGGGAGCATAACTCAAGTTGTACAATAACTGCAGAAAAACACCTTCTTCTTCACCCTCCCACCACCATGTTTCAATGATTGTTTAATGTGTTAACATAGAAATGTGGTATTAACTTAATGCCAAAAGAGAAGGAAACCTTATCTTCCAAAATGACAGACAATTGACTAATTGGTCAAACAGTCAGTTAGCAAGTGTGAGAGAATCTTTGTGTCCTTTTCGGTCAGCAGTCGTTTCCACCATTCTCATGGATGCCTTTTTTGTCCAGGATCTTTCTTAGGAATTGTGTACATTAACCATAAAGTAGGCAAGTGAAGAGTCTTATCTTAGATTCTTGTCTGGGTTCTTTAGTAACCTCCTGAATGTGCAATCCATACCCTCCTTTGAATTATATATTTTTTGTAAACTGGCTGCTACTCAGAAGGTTCAACAATGTTCCAAGTTTTCTTTATTTTGTGTATAATGGCTCGGAGTGTGGACTGGAGTCTCAGAACCTTAGCAATGGCTTTGTAACTCTTTCCAAATTTATAAATTCCCTGACTTTGATTCACATGTATTTTTAAATCATATGGCCTTTTGAGACCTAGCCTGCCTTATATTGCCAGATTGGTTCTAGTTAAGCCATGTTTAGACACAACAGGACTGAAGCTAATTATGCCTGGGTGTAACTCGTGAAATCAAGCCAAGATGTCAATTAAATTTGGTTAACACTTTGATTAAGTAGTCACTGCAGGCCTTACTGTCGGATACAAATTATGAAGGTCAGATAAAACAAAAAAAGAAATTGCTAGCACACTTTGTCAACACACTCCCATTATCTTAATATTTGTTTTATTGTTTTATATGTTCTGAAAAGTCAGCTTTGTTTATGAAAAAACAGTAGATGATATCGCTCCAGCACCCATTCTAGTCAGGATTGATTCCACATTTTGCAGTATTTCTTTTTATTTTTATGTTTTCGTATTTTCAACCAAACTTCTGCACACACACACACACAAGGGCATCTGTGGCCAAAAGCTGAGTCTGATTGATCTCCATTCTTTAACTGTGTCTCATACCATTTCCACCAGGATCATGATGGAATATAATGTCTAAAGGAATCTAGTTGCAGTCTTGTCATTTTTAAATTAGTGACCACGCAAGCCTTTGCAAAATAATGACTCATTTCTCATCTTTAAATTTGAAAGAGTTTCAGACTTTAATCCTTTAAACATATTTTAAAGCCATTTCAAAATCTTCTAGTGCATGTTTGGTATTAGGAAGGAATTACTTTTTTTTTTTTACATATGTATGATCATAGACATAGATTTTTTTTTTTAGATTATTTATTTATTATTTTCCAAAATGTATAGATGCATACAGCTCCTGAAAAAAATAAGAGATATGATTTATTTTCTGAATCAGCATCTGATTTTGCTGTTTATAGGTATATATTTGAGTAAATTGAACATGTTTGTAGTTTATTCTATAAACTACAAACATTTCTTACAAATTCATAATAAAAATATTGTAATTTAGAGCATTTATTTGCAGACAATGAGAAATGGCTGAAATAAAAAAGATTCAGATCTTTCAGACCTCAAATCATGTAAATAAAGCAAGTTCATATTCATAAAGTCTTAAGAGCTCAGAAATCAATATTTGGTGGAATAACCCTAATTTCTAATCACAGTTTTTTATGTATCCTGGCATGTTCTCCTCCACCAGTCTTACACACTGCTTTTGGATAACTTTATGCCACTGCTAGTGCAAAAATCCAAGCAGTTCAGCTTGGTTTGATGGCTGTAATCATGCATCTTCCTCCTGATTATATTTAAAGAGGTTTTCAATTTGGTAAAATCAAAGAAGCTTATCATATTTAATTTTTTTTTTTTCAGAGCTATAGATTTTTGTAAATGCTGCAATACGTTTACTTATGTTGTCATATTAATGTGATATTAAATTAGTGGGATGCCCTGAAACATGAAAATGACAAAGCATGCAAAAACAACTATGCAAAAACTGAGGAAATTGGGAGTTACAATTTCACACCATCACAAAAACTAATACACACAAGATAATCTATACACACTGTAACAGCAGCAGCAGCTTGTTTTTTTCTTGTTTAGTTTGTGAGTCAACATTAATATCTTAAAAAAGACCACAAGTAGACAAGGCCAGAACAGGACAGGCCTAGCCTATCCTTTATACAAACACAGAAAAAGAAATACACACAATAACCACAAAAAATAAACGCTATATCATCTCACATAAAAATTTCTGAAATAGCTAAGCTAACTACCATTCCCAAAAAGGACTAAATAACTAAAACTGCCTAACTAACCCGCCTGTGGTTTAATTGTTTTCCCACGAACTTCCCCCGCTACATCCATCATGGCGTGAAAGTGCACTAAAGTCATTAATACCTAAATAAACTCACCTTATCTTGTGTTCTCAAGACTTCACACAACACTCAGCATTTCCAAACACCGCCTAACTGTTAGCCTACACAAACTTAAAGCTCTATTTACTGTTGCCTGCCTACTTCCTGCTGCAGGACAGCGCCGGTGTCACGGTATGTAATCTGGCTTCTCGCCCACAGGTAAGAAAATATGCAAATTTGCTGACGGGAGAGATGTCACCACAGTTCCAAGAAATGCGTCCTTTGGCCTTTTGCGCTGGTTTACAGTGAACTTCCTCAGAAAACAATTCTGTAATAAAACAATTCATAAAAAAAAAACTAAAAGTAGCTCAAATTACTAATTTATGATGGCTCACTATACTTTAATAAATTAATACAGCAATATTTATTATTAGTATTATTTTTATGTGCTGTTCTTATCTGCTTATTAACTTAATTACGTAATTAATTATTTTCTTTCTTTTTAAAAGTAGATTTAAGGTACTTAAGATGTATTTGTATTATAAAGTAGATTTTATGCCCTTACGCTGTGTCTTGCAGTACTGCTTTTCTACCAGCAGATGTCAATAAACGACCACCAGGGAAATTGGCTGCGTTGTGGTGAACAGCAACATGCACTTCTATCAAATCTGTGTTGATTTACATGGATTCTTAATTAGTTCCTTCATTTATTAACCCATAAAAGCCCAGGCCCATTTCTGAATATTCATTTCAAATTCAAAATTGAATCAGATAAATTCAGTGAGCAGCTCATTGGTGTTTATTTCTTATTATAGGCACACATGACTGTAAATGTTTTAAAGTTAAAATTGTGTTGTAACATACAGCTCTGGAAAAAATAAGAGCCACTTCAGTTTCTGAATCAGTTTCCCTGATTTTGATCATTTATAGGTATATGTTTGAGTACAATTATCATTGTTGTTTTATTCTATAAACTATAGACAACATTTCTCCCAATATTATCAATTAGAGCATTTATTTGCAGAAAATGAGAAATGTCTGAAATAACAAAAAAAAAGTTTTCAGACCTCCAATAATACAAAGAAAACAAGTTCATATTCATAAAGTATTAAGAATTCTGAAATCAATATTTGGTGCAATAACCCTGGTTTTTAATCACACTTCTCATACATCTTGGTATGTTCTTCTTCACCAGTCTTACACACTGCTTTTGGATAACTTTATGCTACTCCTGGTGCAAAACTCAAGTATTTCGGCTTGGTTTGATGGCTTGTGATCATCCATCTTCCTCTTGATTATATTCGGTATTTAATAAAATCAAAGAAACTCATCATTTTTAAGTGGTTTCTTATTTTTTCAGAGCTGAATGTCTAATCTGTGTTGATTTACATGGATTTTCTAAACCTATGCCTGAGTATTGATTTAAATTTAAAAATTGAATCTGATACATTCATTGAGCTGCTCATTGGTGTTTATTTCTTATCGTAGGCACATTACTGTAAATGTTTTAGGATAAATGACACAACAATTTTATAACTTGTATTTTAAAAAATTGTTCTAATAATTCTAGAAATCATGTATGACTAGATAAAATGGAACTTTACATTAAGGCATTTTAAATGGTTAAATTGTTGGAACCGACCCATAAAAGGAACAGAAAGTTGGTTTTATCTCCAGCACACCTCCATTCTGTAAATAGTTTGAGATAAACTAACACATATTCACACACTGTGATTCTTTCAGGGTGATCAGTATATGTAATTTAGGGGTTTCATGAGTTAAAGTACGGTAAAGAACACAGTGCCTTTACACTTTGTATAAAGGGTCTGTTTCACCATGGGCTCTTTTCGTTCATTTATTTATTTACAACTGACAAAGGGTGAAACAACTAAGGGTCCTATATAAATCCCAGTTGTTTAGTAATTAGCCGTACCTTTCTGCAGGAACGAACCCATCTTTTATGTGTCATATAGCTAATACTGCCTTAATAAAAAAAATACATAGTAAAACAAAAATAATACAGTGCTGGAGAATCCCCACTCACAGTTTAACCTTGTGTAAGCCTGAGTTCCACAAGAAATAATTTCTCAAACTGTGCATGAACACACAAAACACACACACGCACACACACACACACACACACACACACACACACACACACACACACACACACACACACACACACACACACACACACACACAGACACACACACACACAAACATACATACATTTATACAGAATTCAACACTGGTGCTTATGTTCTCTTTCAACAGAAAGTACCACCTCATTCTAAAACCATATGTGATGAAAACAAAAGCACAGAATAATTAAGCAGCATTCAATGGAATTTGTTTATAATGGTACACATTCTTGACGCGACATGCATATTTGAACAGCCAGCAACTGCTAATTTAATCATTCAACATCTGTTACGATTACTTTGGCTTCCACACCGAGCTTTGTCTAAAGGCATTAAGCTCTGGGAGAGAGTCTTAGTGCGCATGAAGAGACAAAGACTGGACTATAAGCTTCCTAACCCTAGCTTACAACATCTTTCTCCTCATTTTTTGTGCTTTTATTGCTTTTCTTTTTTGTCTGTTTGTTTCTAAATCAGTTGTGTGATTCATATCGGCCTCCAAATGGTGTCTTTACTGCGATGGAATTGTGACCCTGGTGTGTCCTTGTGTTGAATTGGCAGGTAATTTCTTCATCTGTTTTCATCCCCAGTACACTGTGTGCTTTTTCAGTTCAATTTAATCATCAAGTTTATATATCCATCACATATCATGAGGACCATTTTGGAACTAGTCTGGCTGTGTGTGGGTTTGTGGTCCGTTTGTGGCCAATTGTCAAGGATCTGTGCAGCAAGGAGGTGGCGGTGGTGGTTTTGAACGTGGCGTTGTGTTCTCACTGGTTTTGGACAAGGCCTCCTACAGCCTGTCTGTGGGTGGGATGCACAGACCCTGGCGAGGCTGCCGGGTGGTCACAGGGTCCAGACCATGACTAATACAGACCCCAACCAGGCTGACCAGATGGGGCCATCAGATTGGCTGTGAAGAGGAGCAGGCCAACATTTCAGTAGAGGCAATAACAAACGCAGAGCAATGGCAATGTCACTGTTACATAACTGCTTTGCTCAAGTTGCAGCCTTCATTCAAAGCGGTTATGGGTACAGGTACCAGAGGCATGTCTGCAACCAGTGGCTGTGAGCGTGCACAAGCCTTCAGTATCCCGAAAGAGTTTTGTTTGCAGGTAGAAACCAATAGTACTTTTATGAGACTTATAAAGAAGAAATATGTTATATTCTTTTGTATTTTTAACTCAGCAACCAATTACTTAGAAGCTCTCTCTGCTCTTAATTATTCTTCCAGAGTATTTACTTGGGTCTGTTGCGGCTGGTCAGATTAGCTGAGCCATCAGAGGGCAAGCAGGCAGGCGGCCATGTTGCCAAAGCCTTGTTTTCCACTGAATTCACAGGACCCACAGAGGGAAGGAGAGTGGAGATGAAATTAAGGCCTAAGTGGGGACAGCTGCCTGCTGAAACCAAGGACATTTAGGCCTGTTCCTGAGGGTCCAGCAGCGGCCATGCGTTCCAATACCTCTCTAGCCCAAATCTCCAAGCACTGGTACCAGCAGAGGTTAAATTAGTTACATCAAGAAAGAGATTACTACAGCCAGATGGTTTGGCGCACAAGTGGAACAATGTATGAGCCATGCTTAATAGAACAAATGCGAATAAAATTGTTTGTGCATGAGTATGTGTGTGTGTGAGTGAGTCAGTGCGACTGCATATATATTTATTTTTATAGCACATAAAATATTTTCTGTGATTAATGGTGCTAAATAAGTTAGCTAAATGAAATTAAAGTGATACCAGATTTTAAAAAAAACTGCGTTCACGTGAGAGGGCATGAGATTACACTTACATAGATTTGTGTTTCAATTTGTGGTTAAGTGTGCTGTATCATTTGCATTTGATTCCCTTTCTCTCTTCCTCAAAACTACTCCATTTCCACATGGATCATTAGCAAACACAATTAGACAGCAAGACTATTAGCTGCCAAAGGCTTAATATAATACCTCCATAGAAAGAGGACAGCTGTCGCTAAGATAAGAATTTAAGAGTCAAGTGAGCAGTATAACAGTGAGCAGAGGTGTCCAGAAATGATGCTTCTACACATCCAGAGTCATGTATCAGGATCCATTCTCTCTTTCTGTCACTCCATCTCTCTCTCTCTCTCTTGCTCTTTATGAGTGTATAATAAGTAAGAAGTCACAATGAAAGGTTAAAAATAGGATTGCTTCCAATGTAATATTTGTTGTGTATCTCAATACGATGGGGTGCCATTCCATTTTAGACAATTAGATAAGCTTGGGAAAGCGTCTGATGGCAAATGATGAAATGCCTTTCAAAGAACCAGCTGGGGCCACACCAAAATACTATACTCACATTTCCACAACAGAAACAGCAGTCTAGACCATATAGCTGATGTACTGTTAAAAATGGAGCTACAGAGAAACACTTTTCTTTTAGCATTATACTTAAACTTAAGTTATAAATTGCATTTATTTGAATAGCGCCTATCACAACTGATATCACCAAACAGCTTTACAGAAATAATAATAAAGATCAACTAACATACAACCATCAGAGAAATTAAGCTGAAAAGTGGCACAGAAAATAATAGCATATAGTTTAGTGTCTATGTAAACTTTAACACAATTGGTAATGGATGTAAGGCAACTTGTCTGGAAAAAGGTCGAGATGAAATTAGTCCTGTTTAGATTCATAAAGTACATCATCAGAGTGTGTTTTTACTGTAATATATAAAAATATGCAAAATATATTATGATATTATATATACAGTACCATACAAATGTGAGTACAAATATGTTGTACATATTTTTATTATATCTTGTCATGGGACAACACTGAAGATGTTACACTTTAATATAGTATAAAGTAGTCAGTATACAGCTTGTATAACAATTTAAATTTGCTATACCATCAAAAAAAACTCAACACACAGCCATTTATGCTAAACTGTCTTTTGTGTGGCAACAAAAGTGAGTACACCCCTAAGTGAAAAGTGCATCATCAGCAAGTTTTCTTGCCATGTTAAAGTGCCATGTTGAATATCAAGTCGCCAATATGAGAGAATTGTACTTAAAACACCAAATCTAACAAGTCTGCGTTCCATTCACACCTGAGACCTTGTAACACTAACGAGTCACATGACACTGGGGAGAAAAAATTACTAATTGGGAACATTTTGTCCATTTTCACTTTAGGGTGTACTCACTTTTGTGGCCAGCAGTTTAGAGATGAATGGCTGTGTGTTGAGTTATTTTGAGGGCACAGCAAATTTACACTGTAATACACGCTGTGCACTGACTACTTTACATTCTATCAATGGTATAGTAAAATATTTACAAAAATGTACTCTCTTTTGTGAGATACTATACATACAATATACACAAGGAATTTTCACCCCATTTCAGAATTCACCAGAAGTCAATAATTCGACAGGTAATGATATTTAATAATATAAATGAGACTGTACTGATATAATTGGCACAATATTATTTTCAGCGTCATGGAAAATAAGGACAGTGCAGCCTTTTCTTTTGTATTAAGCAGCAAAAAACATACATGATGTTTATACAAGGTTTATTTACCTTATTGTGCATTGTACGATGTGACTGCTGTGCATGTGTGCGTTGTGATGACAAGGCTGAAACAACATATTGTGCAGTCTAAGTGGCAAGCTTCTTTTATTCCTGACTTACAGCAATAATACTGGACATCTCTTTACCTTTGCATTCTTTACATGAGCCTAATGTTCTTGGCTTGAGGTGAATCTAGATATTTTATTTTATGGTGTGTAAACTTTTTTCTCTGTGGTTAAAAATGTTCTGCGTTTGTAGATGTATTTTACTGTAGTTGTATCTCCAAAATTATTAATATTATTAAAAAGTTACTGCAATGTAGACATTTTATTCTACATTTTACTGTTAATAACAAATAAATTAAAGAGCAGCTAAACTAACTAAACTAAAAACTGGAGATACATATTTTTACATTTTGATTGTATGTTTTTGTTTTTATTGATAGTAAAAGGGCTGCACAATATAAAAAAAACTGTCATTGTCACTGGTTTTGCAATATCCATTGCAATATTAAAAAAATAACAGTTCACCATAAGTATAAGTACACTGCGTATGCAAGATTGTAGAAAAACAAATGATGTTGGGTAAAAATGCACCAGTTTTCAAACATGTTGCCACTTTTTCACCATACATTATATAACATAAATGCATTTTTGTCCTGTCTTGAAAATGTCTGTTTGGAATAATGGCATAAATTTTTATTACCTTTCACCTAAATTTGGTTGCCAAATATTTAGTGAATCCCAAGCCATGGGAAATGAGAACTGTTTTTTTACAAATTCAAGAAAGAATACAGCAGCATAAAAGTATGTGATAACATTAATTATGATGTTGTGTACTGTATATGATGACAATGCAATATTGTGTGTGTACACATTGCAATGACAATGCTGAAACAGTATATTGTTTAGCTCTAAACAGTGATATCATAATCACAATGTGTCATGTTTATTATTCTTCAAATGCATTGGATTTTGTTAAAAACCAACCCGAAAAAACTACTTTCTTCTTCTTCTTTATCTTCTTTCCATCATGGCTAAACTTTTTACAGAAGAGAAACTCTGGCCTCAGAAAGGATATAGAATACAGTACAAAGGAAATGGTGCAGGGTAGCTGGTGGGTCCAAATTTCATAGGTCCCCTCAGACACAGGTGCCAGAAAATATCCAGGATGAAGCCCAAGTTGTGATGAGGCAGGAGTCCCTAATCTTGACTGGGCATGGACTGTATGGAATGGGACAGCTCTGGCCCAGTATCTGCATCCACAGGGACTGGGAACGGGGCAGGTAGAACCAGTTCCCCCAATACTGACGCCAAATGTGATACAGCCAAACTTACCTCCCCTCTCCCAGCAACACGTAGGCTTCAGCAGCCCCCTAACAGTAGCTGGTAAACGACAGCAGCAGGACGGGCGACTGCGCTTTGCTTCTCTCTTCAACCCATTCTGCAGGACTTCAGGTGAGCTGGCAGCCAGAGGGCGGGAACAAAGCCATCAGTGATGGACATATTTGGCACAGCCTCGGTATTAACAACACTTGCATCAACATTTCCTGGCAAAATGAGTCCCTTTGCTCCTCACTTGCAATCACATACACACACACATTCTGACACTCACGCATACCACATTGCTATTACTCTTACAGAATCCCTGAACTACAACAAAAGAGTGAGAGACAAAATCAGATCTAATATTTCCTCAGCACATCAGGATGAAAACAGAAATGTGCTGATTAATGAGATGGTAACCTGGTTAGCTTTTAGCTTTGCCTCCATTTGCTTTCCTTTGCTTGAGTCTTGAGTTCTATGGGTAAAAAATAATTCATATAATAATATGTGTTTTCCCTTCTGATGAGTGTTAAACGCCAGTTTGATTGTCAGCTAAGGTAGTCCATTTTTTGAGGAAGCAGATAATGAGGAGAGTCAGTCAGCTCACATTGTTTTTTTAGGCTAAAACAATCTTTATTTTTTAAGCTGCCCTTCTGCAGATACTGGCACAGGAAAAGCCACATACATGAGGTCTGGTTTTGCATAACTAGCAGAATTTGATGGTGATGTGCTGCTCTCCAGTATCAACAACATGTTGCTTTATTGTTTACTCGCAAATAGGCTGTGAGTGTCAAGAGTGTTATGTAACAGTGTGGGGGTTTTGAAGTTGACAAGTATTTCAGCTCTGTTTTGGTAATGTCTAATTTTCTTTTAAGATTCACAGTATGTCACTTTTAAATACCAAATTTTGATTATTACAAAAATATCCCACAAACTATAGTTTTATATTCTAGAGCAAAATTATTTGGTTGTCATGCCTTTACTTTGCAAATTAGCCATTTGTTTTTAAAAATTGCTAACAGCAATGTTTGAATGTAATCAAATTAGGTTGGGTGCTCTGACTTTTAGGTTTATTACTCTTTAATGCAGAGCATCTTACCAAATTTTCTTTTTTCAAATTCTCAAATTGTGTTCGCAGTAACAAATCAATAAATGAAATGCTTGCAAGAGAAATTATATCTTACAAAAATATTTCCTTACTCAGACTGCATATAGCTTAGGTAAAAAAAGAGGCAGGTTTCTCTAAAGCATTTTTAAAGCAACAGTTTCCACTGCATGCATTCCACCTCCTCCTCCTCTGAGATATATACATTATACATTTTTAAAAAATACATGCATTATTCATGGGCCACACTGTCTAACCATTAACACAGCGACAGCCTTACACCTGGGTACCTCTCTGTGTTGACACTTCTGCTTTTATTTTATCATATTTTATCACTAGAACAACATTAAACTAGAGTTTACTCACATTAAAATTGAGATATGGGAAAACATAAAAACAGTCTGCTCCAATCGGAAGGCTGTGATTTTTACATTAAAAAAAATGAAATTAAAGGTTCTGTATTGAAAACCAGGCCGACGATTGCTGTGCAGAATACAAAACAAAAGAATGTAATATTTCATTAGGCTGAGACTATGCCACTACTACTCCTCTTTCCCTATAGAATAGGCCCTCACCCTACAGACTGGTTAGTGGCAGGGCTAAACAGGCAGCTGAGACTTAAAAGGCCATCTTTAACAGAGCTGCCGATCTCAATGAGCGTCTGGTTTGCATGTGTGTGTGTGTGTGCTCGTGTATGCCACTTGACGTGTGAACATCAGTGCCTTCATTTACAGCCTGGGCCTGGCATCCCTCTGTCTTTAAAAGTTGATAATGTGTTAATTAAATCACTGGCAGACAGCGTGTCTGATATGCGAGTTCTCCATGCAAAAGCCCTATTCCACCTCTTTTTGTCTGCTGGGTCTGAGGCTCTAGCTGCAGAGGGAGCAGGCATCAACTTCAGTCGCCATTTTCTTTTTTTGGGGGGTTTGGGAGGGGGGTACTTTTTCCCTCTATTCTTTTTTTGGCAGCAGGCAGAGTCTATTTCGAAGTGCACATGCTAAATTTTTTATGCGAAATGGGGCCGGGCCTTCACTCTCTCCTTTCTCCTGCACAATGATTTATTGCCCAAAAAGACCAGAGAACTAATTAACAGAGTAATTAATTAATATGAATTTGCATATTTGCATTTGCAATTAGTGCAGTCAAGTGATTAGTCTGAAATGGGAAGTTTGACTCATCAGATGTTGGTGTGTGTACTGGACCAGAAAGCCCGTCACCAGCTGAGGCATGGAAGGGTGGGGTGATAGTGGGGGGGCTGCGATTTATGTTGTTGTTGTATTTGTTGTGGTGTGTGTGGGTTTACAACAATAAATGTAAATGTAAAGATATCCACCAGTCAACTGCAAACTGCTATCATACGGCTAAAGCACTAAAATGCAGTTATTTTTATATTTATATCTCACAGCACTAAATTGGATATTACACCTACTGTCATTGCACAGTGCACTCTACACAGGGCTGTATTGTAACACATTATTCTGTTTAACTCTTTTGCAAGTGGGATAATAACATCAGGTTAAACAGCAGAATAATCACAGACCATAATTGTATGTGTGTTTTTGTTTGTCATGTATGCGCAATTTGGCATTTCTCAGACCACCTTTCATATCTAAGCAGGGTAGCACCTGGGGCATTTTCAGGAACTTGGTCTCTGATGTGAATAATAAATGAGGGGTCATATGTGCATGTGTGCACACACAAGGGTGTGTGTGTGTGCGTGGAATGGGGAGGGTCTTTAGGAGCTTTCACTGATAATGGAATGTATGGGTGTCATGTCTCGGCAAGGAAAAACTCACAGCTCTGCCCAATTACTGCTACAAGAAATGACCAGATGCACAAGTCACCAAGGCCATCAGACCAAAATCTCTCTCTCTCCCTCCTCCTCTCTTCCTTCACCTTTTATCTCCCCTCCTCTCTCTCTGTTTCTCTCTTAACTCCTTTCCTCCCTCTCTCTTCTTCTGCCTTGCTGTCCTCTACTCTCTTTCTTCCTTTCTCACTCTCTCTCTCCACCTTTCACCTCCCCTTTTTCTTGTCTTTCCCTCCTCTTCTGTCCTCCTGACTCTCTCGCTTTGTTCTCCTCCCAATCTTTCTGTTTCTTTTTCTCTCCTTCTTTCTTCCTTTTTTTCCATTCCTCTCCATTCACCTTTAACTCTTTAACTCCAACGCTTTATCTAGCCTTCCTTTTCCTGCTTGACTGTCTTTGTTGCCTCCTCTCTCTCTTTTTCTTTCTTTTTCTTTTCTCACTCTCTCTCTCCATCATATCTTGATGAATTCTCTCACAATCTTTCTTTCTTTCCTTTTCTCTGTTTGTCTCTATTATATTGCTCTTTCTTCCTCATTCACTCTGCATTGCAATCGAGTAAGGGGAGGAGAGACAAACAGAGTAAGGGAGAAAAGGAATAATGAAGCTATTTTTTTATCTTAGGCAGCTCAGGTGATCTGGATGTGAATCAGAAATTTTCCAATTAGAAAAAGAAAAACAACATTTTGTTAGTAGTTGCAAAACAGACACACATACAGAATAAAAACTGTTCTGAAACTTGTCTGAGATCAGCGCTTCAAATTAAAATCCATATCCCAGTTCTGTCGTACCAGTGTCTCTTGAGTGCAGCTTTCTGATTGATTTCTCTGGGTCTAATCAGCTTGTCTTCATCATGACATTCAGCTCAGAGTCAACTCTGAATGGCCCTGACGGTGAGAATCAGCCCAAGCTTAGCCAGTTGGCAAATGCCCTTGATGGGTTTGACCCAGCACGCAAGAGCCATCAATCATCCAGCACTTGCTGTCATTAAACGATTTGACAATATTTTCTTTTTATTTGTTTAAAAAATGTCTACAGGAAACTAAAGGTGTCAGATTGGGTTTTACAGAACACTGACACTGTTTTTTTACTCCACTTTGTGTAAAAAACGAAACGGATGTTTAAAAACTTTACACCTCTCTACCAATCTAATGCTCTATGTAGATTCCCTAATGTCATTAATCCAATTCAGTAACCATTTAGGAATAATTGTTCATCTTAATATTTTAATATTATTTTAAAATTTTACAGTTTGTAGCTGTATTTCTCAATCCAACATGGGTCAACAAAACAACTACAGCAGTTATATTTACAGACGTAAATGATTACAGTTACATAATAAGCAGCCTGAAGAAGATTTTAACAGTAATGTAAGCTACCGTGAAACGGTAAAACGCTTGCATTACGGAATTGCGCGGAAATACGGATAAGTTTTTGTTCTTTAGAAAACAAATAAAACGACTTTAGGCGTCAGGTATTAGTTGCCAATATTGATAGTCATGTAAATATAAATTGGTAATTTTATATTTAGTTACGTGGTTTATGTTCATAAGATATTACTTCTGGAGTTTAGCGTACCTGTGAGCCAGGTGAAGCTTAATGTTGTATCATACGCAGCATAGATTGTTTGGCTCAGTTCAGATCGCTAAATTTGTTAATTTTTACACCTATTCATTTCTTAGTTTTGTGCCAGTAATTTTCTTTACTGCCTAAAAAAATATTTTGGCTGCCCAAAGTAGTAATTAAACATTACTGCATTTTTAGCACATTAAACTAAATTATAAACAAATATAACCCCTGCATTTCTTTGTGACAATTTTTCTAAGCTCTTCTCTGGCACATTTTGCTCTTACCAGTCTAATATACTGGTATTACACCACCGTTACATAACACCAGTTTACAAAAAGCATGCCTTTACCATTCACGTCATCTGATAATTGCTGGTGTTCCTCTCTCGTTTCTGGGCATTTTTATTATTATTATTATTATTGTTGTTGTTGTGCCAGTGCTGCCCTGCTACAGGCATGCCAGATGATCAGGGAGGCATCACGTCCCCCCCTGGGACCGAGTCACGTGACGACCGCGGCCACGTGACGTCAGCGGCAGATGGCATGGGTACCAGCTCTGGCAGTTGGCATCAGTGTCATTTCTGCGAGAGCGAAAAGAGAGCGGCGGGGAGGCGAGAGAAGAGCGCGCGCGCACACACGCGCACACACACACACACACATCCACGCGCGTGCACGCACACACTAACACATAGCTACATACATTCTTGCATACATACACATACACACCCAGAGCAGCGTGGAGAAAGTTGAACGCGCCGAGGGACATGGAGACCGCCTGTTGACCTCCCACCTGTAAAAAAACGAAAAAAAAAAAAAAAAGATACAGGTACCAACGAAAACGTGTTCTCAGTGTGTGTGTATGTGTGTGTGTGTGTGTGTGTGTGAGTGTGTGAGTGCGCACATGCATGTGCTCTGTGTTGTTAGGATGCCTATGCTATAACACCCCCCACCCCACCTCTTATTCAGTGGCATAAACAATTGGTTTGCAAATAGGGATGAGACGAGACAGGTTGAAGGTGGTAGACAGACGGGCAGGGCTGGTGTGTTCAGGCTGCTGTATGTATGGTTTGTCTGGACTAGTTTGCTGACTGATATTAATTTTAAATATTTCTATTATTTTAATATTTAACTTTGTGATTGTATTTAATTAACCAGGGCTGGGCAGTCAATTCCACCTTTACTGTGGTCAGCTGGGTAATTTGATTTTCTATCCCTTACAATGGTTAGTTATTTGGGACTATACAGTATCTGGACTTGCATGAACATAGTAAATGTTTCTAAAGGAAGGATTTAGAAATTCCTTCCAACTCTAGAGGCTTGTGAGGTGTGCTACTTGTTTGTGTGTGTGTGACTGAGAATGAATTAGTGTGCAGTCCTTCCCAATTGTTCCCACCAATTACTCTCACCTTATTTCACCACATATAGGTTAGCATATAGAATAGCCAGGCCAGCGATGAATACATCTGATACATCTGGTAAATGCGTTGCGCAGAGGCTTTTTAGGCTTTTGTTTTGTAGGCGCAGAGAAGAGCGGTGTTTTTGAGTGCCTGTCACGGTCACTCAACGCGTTTCGTGCTTCTTTTTGTCCCTGTGTTTGTTGTCCAGCATCCCCCCGGTGAGGCTGCCATGCTGACCTTACCGTTTGACGAGCCGGCGATGATGGACGCGCAGTTCGTGGCGAACTTCCCCCGGGAGTGCGCGGACGGCAGCGCCTTCAAGAAGAAGGCTCGAGATGCGCTGAAAGCTCTGGAGGACGACGACTCGGAGCGGGACGATGACGAGCGGGGCGATGGTCCCGAGGCGGAGTTGGAGGATGACGACGACGACGATGAGGAGGAGGAGATCGGAGGGGGCCCGGCGGCGCGGCGGAGAGGCCCGCGCAAGAAGAAGACGCTGACCAAAGAGCGCATGGACCGCGTGAAGATGCGGCGCATGGAAGCGAACGCGCGCGAGCGGAACCGCATGCACGGGCTCAACAACGCGCTGGACAGCTTGCGTAAAGTGGTGCCGTGCTACTCCAAGACGCAGAAGCTGTCCAAGATCGAGACGCTTCGCCTGGCCAAGAACTACATCTGGGCGCTGTCGGAGATCCTAAGCACGGGAAAGCGGCCTGACCTGCTCAGCTTCGTGCACACGCTGTGCAAAGGCCTGTCGCAGCCCACCACCAACCTAGTGGCTGGCTGTCTGCAGCTGAACGCGCGCAGCTTCGTGGGCGAGCCCGGCGCGGACTCTTCATTCCCCTCTACCAGGTCTCCATACGACGCCGTGTACGCTGCTTACCACGGTGCAGAGGAGGCGGCGGCGGCTGCTGCTGCTGCGGCCGCGGCTGGGGTTGGGGCTGGTGCGCCCCCCATCGGAGGTCACCACCATCATCACCATCCCCATCACCATCACCACCCCCATCACCAAGACAGCGCCAAGTCCTTTAGGCCTTACGGCTACTGCGGCGCGTACGAGGCTTTCTACGAGAGCGCGTCGCCCGAGTGCGCAAGCCCGCCCTTCGAGAGCGCGCTCAGCCCGCCGCCGCCACCGCTCAGCTTTAGCGGCATCTTCTCGCTCAAGCGTGAGGAGGCGGCTGTCGACTACGGCAAGAGCTGCCACTACAGCGCGCGGAGCTTCTGCAACAGCAGCAGCAGTGCTGGAGGAAGCGCGCCACAGCCGCATGCACCACCAGGCCGCTCCTCAACTCTCAGCACCAGCAGCAACGGTGGAGGCGCAGGTGGAGGAGGAGTAGGAGGAAGCAGTGGTGCAGTTCACGCGAGATCTGCAGCTGACCTGCACTTTCCTTACGATCTCCACGTGCGCGGCCAATTTTACAACGTGCAGGACGAGTTAAGCACGACTTTTCATAACGGATAAAGGAAAAGGAGGGAGTGGGTGTAAAAAAAACTGGGGCCCCACTTTTTATCTCTCTCTCTTTTCACAGCAGGGTAATTACTGAAAATAACGAACTTAACCCGCACATGTATTATTTAACGTCGTTCTGCATTATGTGAGTGTGTTGGGTGGGGTGGGTTGGGGGGTGTCTCTGGTTCTAGGCCAGCTGATGTTTTATGTATTTGATTTGAAGGGAATGGAGCAATTGCTTGGAGCAAACATGTTTGGCGTGGGATGCCCTTGAGAGAAAAAGTATATAGAACACTTACTTTCATTTACTTTCATTTAATATCAAACCCCCACAGATTAGTCAATCATTTAAAGACCACCATGATGATGCAAATAGGAGATATAACCGATAAAACAAAACAAAAAGAAAACAGAGTAAGAGTGTCAAAATATAGCCTACGTTTAATTAACAGCAATTTTCTGTATTATTTCAATCAATCTAATTGTTTGATATCTGACCTGTCTGGGCTGCAATAAGGTCTCACGTCATCGCGTTTATTATGCACATTTAGCGCACAGTTGCCCTTTTGGCACCGGATAAATGTGAGACCACTCATTTAGCAAGGTGGAAATTAATTGAGAAGAATCGAGAAGAAAACAAAAATGCAAGAGAGCAATAAATGCAAAGGGAGCTATGCAACACACGTCGTCCTTTTGCAAACGAGAAGATACCAGAACTCTGTCCACCAGGCCCTGCATTCCTGCTGAAGAAACACCCATTTACGAATGTCAGTCAATTCACAGTGGAATTAAACTTCTACCACTGCTACCACTTCACCTGTGCGTGCATGTGTGTGTGTATAAAAATATAAATATGTATTTGTATTCAAGAGTTTATTTTACTGATCTTAATGCTGAATAAGGTGCCATTCTCACCGTGTCCGCTGTTTGTTTTGAGATGTTTTGAGGTGTGTGCGAGAGTGTGTAAACGGTTGAACGCCTGAATCGACATATTTGGCGCTATGTTTGGAATCCTTATGTATTAGAACATAATCATAATATATTCATCCTTTAAATACTACGGTTCGTCCAATATATGATATAAATTATGTTCCCGATGTGCTTGCGTGTTTGATTGTATTCCTTTGACCTTGAACATTTGGATGGTGGACAATCTAATGTGCTGCAGGTGTTTTTGATAAAAACACAAACTCTTCACAAATAAGAATGTGGTGCGAAAATAGTGTAAAAATGGTTACAGTTAGTTAATGTAAGTCAATTATGTAACAGTTTGTTTGCCCTTTGTTCTGTTAATGTATTTCTAAAGATGTTTGAATTGTTTTATTTATTTATTAAATTATTTATTTACCATTTTATTTATTGAAAATTTTGCGCACAGCCTCGAAACAATCATGTCTGCAAACTGAACTACATTTTTTATATTCCAAACTGAAGCTTGTAAAAAATACGTGATAGGAAGAATGTGTGTGTGTGTGTGTGTGTGTATGTATGTATGAGGGTGTGGGTGTCATGTATAGTGAGAGCTCATGTCATGGGAAAAATCCTTTTGCCTTAATGATGTAGTTGGCGCCCATCAGTTATGCAATGTACTGGATGTCTTCAGTGGTGGACTCGTAAAGCACTGTACATTATGGAAGACACTAAAACTGGTCTTGTGCAGATTTGTACACTGTCATTAAGTTGTTTTGTAAAGCAAAATAAATATCAATTGAATACTGAACAATTTCTCTTGAATGAACATATTGTAACAACCTCTTATTTAGGAAACCCTTAAAGTGATCAATTAATATAATCATTTTATAATTTGATATAACAATTATTATAATAATGAAGATGGGAATTGTTCTAATTATTATAATAATTATTTTAATGATTATTAATATTGGTAGTAGAAATAATAATAATAGTATTGTTGCTGTTATTATATTTTTACAGTTGTTGTTAATTACTGCTACTGCTAATAATAATAATTTTAATAACATTAACATTTTACACTATTGTTATAAGGCATAGTTTTGAAACATCACTCATGATACACAAAAGT
Source organism: Astyanax mexicanus (assembly GCF_023375975.1). Lineage (NCBI taxonomy): Eukaryota > Metazoa > Chordata > Actinopteri > Characiformes > Acestrorhamphidae > Astyanax > Astyanax mexicanus. The sequence goes on along the minus strand of NC_064413.1, from coordinate 35,880,508 downwards.
ATACGTGTTTTTTTTATAATAAAAAAAACACAAACAAGAGATCGTCTATAACGAGAGACTAAATAGGATAATTAAAGGCAGAGCTTTGCTGCTGCTGTAGGCTTGTTTTTCAGGGTTGACCGTGAGAGAACAGAGGGTGGGCTGGCTGGAAGACCCTGGCCCTGATGAACGGGGCTCCGCGTTTGGTGCAGCAGTTGGATGGGAGCCAAAGAGTAACAGACTGCGGCTCGAGCCTTCGGGGAAGCAGCGCGGGGCTCTAATCCCCGAGCCTCGCGCACTCACTCCTCCAACTACCGCTGCCTCTCAAACTACTATTGGACTCCACTATCAGAATGAGAGGACACAGGTAACGGGGGATAGTGCAGAAGTGAGAGCAAAGTTTTTACTTTCATTCAAAAACAATTAGAATTTATTTGGGAATTTAATTTAAAATTTATAAAATGTTTAGTCCAGACTAACAGACACTGGCCGACACCGTCTTTTCACTTGAAAAAGATAAATATGTAACCGCTTTATCATCAGTGTAAATTATTTAGTTACATCAAATAAACAAATAAACAAATACATTTAAACGAAAGGTGGAATTTTTTTAAAATATGGCGAGGTTTTTCACAAATAAGCAGACTCATACAACAAGGAGAGAAAAATATTATAAACGAAAAATTGTAGCAGAAACAGACCGGTTCAAATAATTATAATATTACAATATTAATATTACAATATTACTTATTAATACTAATAAATTATCTTACATTTAAAAATAAAAAAATATACGTTAACAATTTTTTATTCAGTTTTGGTTGAATAATTTAATGTTACATAAAAAAAATATATATGTATATTTTACAAACGAGCAATAAGCATTATCGTGCGCCGCCTGTTTTAGTAATATTCCGCATTATTAGCCTGAACTACGCTATTGGTTTAGAAAGTTGGTTAAGGGCATCCAGACTTCACGTGTGGGTAACAATAGCTGAGGTGACTCTCTCTCTCTCTCTGGGTCTGTTTCTCTGTATGTCTGTCTGTCTGTCTCTCTCTCTCTCTCTCTCTTTCTTCTCTTTCATTTTTTCTCTCTCTCTTCAGCGCGGCGGGGCGGCAGATGGTGAGGCTGGAGTCGGGACGCTCAGGAAGACTTTCACTTTTCACAGTGCGCACTGAGACACTGGAACAGCGCAGATAACCTACTGCAACCTCACTCACTAACTCACTCACTATATTGATTGCTACACACCTGCGATCACGCGCGTTTTCTTCACCCTCTGCTTAAAGTTTGGTTCAAAAGTTGAACAGCACACAGACCTAACTCTGACAGCTCTAGACATGAATAGATCCACGCATACTGTGGATGTTCCTTGGTTCTTTATGGTCTTCTGACATCCAGTCTCAGTAGGAGGGTATCTTGGTGTGTCATTAACGTGGCTAAAATAAGCTGTCGTATCTGTGCAGTGTTAATAGTGTGATGGAGCATATGGTATTGCGATGTGTGTGTGGGTGGGTGTGGGTGGGTGTACGTGAGTTGTTAGGTAGTTGAATCACTATTGCTCAGCACACATTGTTGTTCATGCTCGTGTCACTGTCACTGTCAGCTTCTTACCTTATTATACAGAACCTGTTTTAATGTATTTAATAGATATGTGTAAGTGTGAAGAACCTTCCATCCATTTATCCATCCATCCATCCATCCATCCATCCATCCATCCATCCATCCATCCATCCAACAGCATGCTTTGCAGACACTTGATTTAAAATATTACCCTCTGTTTTTCTAGTCATGTTTGCTATACACATCTGACTGTAGTAATCAAATTTTGCTCACTAACAGCATTAGTACTGTTCAGGTTCAGGTACTATTTCTGGATCATAATCATCTGCCCTAGTCATTCCCTAGTCAGACCACTTCAGTTTTGCTATTTATATGTATATCAGGAGTATTTAATTAGATTTCAGCACAGTCCAAATAGAGAAAATATGGCCAGGCCAAGGTCCGGACCGTCGCCATTTTTAACTTGCATTCAACTTGCATTCAGTATTATATACTTGTATACTGCAGAAGCCTAGTAGTGCTCTCAGTTTTTTATGTCATCAACAACTGAAAGAAAAAACAAATTACACATACTAGTATATTTCAACAATATGTATTGTTTTAAATAGGCCTGTCACAATAATTTCATTATCAACCTATCATAACATAAATGGAAACACCCTGAACTTATCGAGACTAATCTGTATGTTAACTTTCCTTCAAACTGTTATATTTATTTTATTTAATTTTATTTATATTAGATTTAGGCCTGCCTGTCATTAAAATTACATGAATGACAAATCATATAATATATGGTGAAATTTTTTTTAAAAAACAGCAGTTTTATTTAATTTAATATTATTACTGTATCAGACTTTATTATGTTGTGGGGGAAGTTGCCAATCTCCTGTCTCCTGGGGGTTGCCTTAGTTTTGAGGTAGGGTTGTTTTGGGAGCAAAAACAAAGCGCCTGCGAGAGAGGGTTTAAATTTACGCTTTAAATGAACGCTGTCAGAATTAAATTCTTCTCAGGAGTTTGTTGGTTTGGGTCCGGATTGGACAACGTCTGGGTCTGGATTCGGACTGCGGTCCACCTGTTAGTGACCTTTGACGTATATGATTACAATGTACAAAAAGTACAATGAACACAGTTGTTTTATTCTGTAAACCACAGACATCTATAGATATAATTTCTCCCATATTCCAAATAAAATATTGTCATTTAGAGTGTTTATTTGCAGAAAATGAGAAATGGCTGAAATAACTAAAAAGATGTAGAGCTTTCAGACCTCAAACAATGCAAAGAGAACAAGTTCATATTCATAAAGGTTTAAGAGTTCAGAAATCAATATTTGGTGGCATAACCCTGGTTTTTAATCACAATTTTTATGCATCGTGGCATGTTCTCCTCCACCAGTCTTACACACTGCTTTTGGATAACTTTATGCCACTCCTGGTGCAAAAATTCAAGCAGTTCAGCTTGCATTGATGGCTTGTGATCATTGATCTTCCTCTTAATTATAGATTTTCAATTGGGTAAAATCAGAAAAAAACTCATAATTTTGGTAGTTTCTTATTTTTTTTTCCAGAGCTGTTTAATATACGTACAGATGCCAAGGAATTTTGCAACTTAGTGCTGTGGGGTTTGGGCTAGATTACTCAAGATATGTGCCTGTGAAAGCAATGGGTGTACCCTCAAGAGCTAGGTTTGCTTATTTGCTAGTTTTTACTTTTATCTATCTATCTATCTATCTATCTATCTATCTATCTATCTATCTATCTGTCTGTCTGTCTGTCTGTCTGTCTGTCTGTCTGTCTGTCTGTCTGTCTGTCTGTCTGTCTGTCTGTCTGTCTGTCTGTCTGTCTGTCGCGTGTACAGATGCCTAATTTACCATTTCAGCCTCTGTTCTCTGACTACATGCTGTAATATAATATTTTTCAGATCTTAATGTATTTGGCTACATTTCACCACTTACAGCATTAGTAGTCAGGTACTGGTGTTGAATTATTTGTTCTATCTATCCATATATGCACTGAATTGAAAACGGTGTGTTCTCACAAGCTCACTGACCATATGATTATGTTAAATACACATTGTTTGGGCTTTCCATTCTGAATAATGAAATCTGCTAATCTGGAGGCGTGTTACAGGCTGCTGTGTACGCACTAAAAAGCTCTAGTTTGTTCTCTGTCATTCTACCAAAAACTCACTCATTCAGTAGCCCTGGGTAACAGACACCTGAGTGCCTGCGAGACAGTGCTCAGAATGAATAGCCTGTTAATAATAACGTCCGGGTAATTAAAAGTGAAAAATGTTGTGCTCGCGTGATGTTGATTTATCTATGTGGGGCTGTGGCCTTCTCCTCACACCTCCACCTCCACTTGGCTGCAAGAGAGTTGTCATTTTCCCTCACTCTCCCTCTTTCTCTCCCTCTCCCTCTCCCTCACACATACACATACACACACACACACACACATTCTCCCTCTCGTTCTCTCTGTCATCGTTCCCAAAATTCTCCACAAGTCCCGGGTCGCAGATGGTGTGGGACACAGAATTTTCCCCATTAAATTCCTAATAATCTTTTTTTGCAGTGCTGGTGGCAGAGGGGGGTGAGGCAGAGGGATTTCTCATTTTAATTAGAGGGTTTAAGGAGCTAAGCCCCTTTGAAAAGCGCGTCCTCTGAGAGGTGGGTGCAGGTGATCCTCCAAACAGAAGTTGCAACCACATCGTCAGCCAGCAACTCGTTTACATATTAGATTGGTGTCAGGTTGGCACTCATCCTGCTTGAAAGAACTCCCCTATTTCTGAACTTGGCACGTCCCCCTCCCTCTTCCTGGCACAGTGCGAGTGTTTTAGTATCAGTTATGAGCGACTTGCTCTATATGCTGAAGGAGATCAACATGCACACAGAAACAATGCAATTCTCCCTAATGTATGCTTGTTTCAGGGTTCACTGAGGGAGCAAAAATATTTGATACATTTATAAGATGAACCATTTTGCACACGATCTCAGGTTTCTCAGTAATTCCACTGCTGCTGAGAACATTCAACTTAGTTGGCCTCTGTAAAGTTGACACATGATGATACAGTTGAACAGGGCATTGACCTCATCAGTCTAGGAGACCCCTAATGTGAATTTAAAAGCCTGATATTAAATATGCAAGACCTATTCCCGTTTGGACAAATTGCATGAAGTTTGTCTGCACTAGAGACGGGCTAATCAGAAGCACATTTAACAGCCATTTAAAAAGAAAGTTGGACAATAAAGTCATTTGTATTCCATGTTTAAGTCAAGCTGAAAAAAGAAAGCTAATGACCACAGGCCTCTGACAAATGTCTTTGCTAGAGCCCAAAAAGCCTGCAGTGAAATCTCAGCACAAAATACTCTTCACATCCCCAGTTCATTTCATCTGCTTCAGCGAGCAGTGGAGTCCAGCATCTACTAAAGCACACGTTTGACCGCAGGTCTTTGGCTCGACACCCTGTAAATAGTCCAGACAATTCAGCTACTGTGAAGTTCAGAGAGGCGTTTAACCTCGACAGACCAACAGTTTATCAAATATCAGCTCCATGCCAAAAACCCCCCACACTCCAACCGCATCCAAAACCTGATTGCTTTTCACTGGCTTCCACTCTCATCAGCTATAAAGCAAAAATGTGAAAATGTCTTATCACATAGCATGGTGGAATCAATGATCATATCAGTGCTAATTTGTTACAACCTCTAATTCTGCTAAACAGTCAGCTGTAAACAGAAATTCTACAAGACAGAAATCACTGAAGCTTCTAATGATGCCAGATATTTACTAGAGGGACAAAGGAGAGGTAAGCAGAGTGCTGCATTAAAACGGCTGTTAATACAATAGAATATAAACAAAGTAAAATATATACATTATTATTGAATATATAGAGAATAACTACTTTGACTGTAAGATAATTGTATATTGATAGACTACCAAGAATTAATATATATTATGTACATATTATTTATTGCTTTGATGTTGTAACTACACATTTTGACAGGACTGACCTGTGCAATATACATACTATTTTAAATATTTCTATAAATAATCTTAACACAGATTTTTTTATTGTATTCAACTATAGATAGAATAACTGAAGCATCATGTAATTGTTACAATTACATATTATCCTATTTATCATAACTATATTATTATCTCTCTCTCTCTCTCTCTCTCTCTCTCTCTATATATATATATATATATATATATATATATATATATATATATATATATATATATATATATATATATTATACAAGGGAATTTAGATTTAAAAAAATAAATAAAATTTTGCATTTCAGTTGTTTTTATACTGCTTGATAATTTCAGTAAGATCTGAAATAGTGCATGGAAACAATCAAATGAGTTTTTTGGATGTGTGTGTTGTTGGGGAGTTGGGGGAGGAGGGGTGAAATCGAGAGTGAAGTGGCACAGGCACAGGGACCAAATGGTCTCTTGGCATCAAATTCAAACCCATAAATTTCTAGCACAGTCTACAGTGCGGACAATTTCCAAATGCCATGCCAACATCGGGTATATGGCTGTTCTAACGAGATTCAAAAATTTAACTGGAAAGAAAGCATGATGTCTGACTTAAACATGATTTAAACAGATTCATCATAGACTTTAAATCTAGTCAGATAATGGTTAGGATCCTATCACACTGGTGATGGCCCTTAGTCATCCTTAAACACCTTAAACAATATTATATATAAAATTCTTTATTAAACCATTACTTTGTGTTTTATAACAAACATTTTCTCTTTTCTACTTTTTTTTTGGACAAGGTCTTGGACCTTAATTAACAAATTAGTCCCAAGGCTTATCACTAATTGTAACTAGGAACTGTAAGCCTAATTTTTGTTTCAACCATAAAATATTCTATTACTTTCTCTCTTAAATATACTACAACAATGAGCTTCTCTGAGCAACTGTTTAAAGACAAGAATCTTTAAGATATGAAACAAGAAAAGAGTAACAGTATTTTTCAGCTTGCTGTTTTAGTTTGTGGTTTCTATGATGCTCAATGGTAATGGAAATGGCAGTTCAGGGGAATTGTGAAGGTCAAATTGAAAATTGTAGGAGCAAAATAATAAGTAGGTTTTAACATAACTCTCTTGAAATGCTTAAGAGGCCTGCTTGAAAGTTGGTGTAAAATTAAAATGATCCATATGACTACCAAGAAGCTGCATGAGGGTTTATTATTAAAAGTGGTGGTTTCAGTGAGCAGATTTTTTTGCACAAACATAATCTATTTAGAAGAATCTTAAAAAGAAAACATCCCTACAACTACTTACGCAACTCATACAAAGTATGTTCCAAAGCATGTTGACAAGTCAGGTCATTTTTTAAAAACAAGTGTTGTGGACTGCTGTGGTGTGGAAGTGAAAAGGGATCTATTTATACACAATCAAGTAAGGTACTTTTGGATAAAAAAAGGGATGGGATTTATCATGTTTTGGGTTTCAGGACAAATTTGTACATATGCGACTAGCCAGTGAAATTGTATGACCTGAACCTACAGATAAATTTAACCCTAAACAAAACCTTACCAAAAATATATGAAATGGACTTGTGTTTGTAGTGAAACATGATAAAGTGTACATTTTTTGTCAAATAGCTCACCTAATTTCCCCCAGCATTCCAAAATACTGCACTTTTAGACGATTCTCCCAACAGGGTTACAATGCTAGTGATAGGGGCATAGTGTTGCCCATGCAAAGAAATCTCTATTTTTACACCATTAATAAGCTCAAAGTAGCTCAGAGGCGCCACCATCTCGAAATTAAGTCAAGATAAGTCGACTGACAAGCACAAACAAATAGGCAGAATAGGGGAGAGTCTTACCGTTTCTGTATGAGTTTCTAACCAATAAGTTGTTAAAGTAGAGTTAGAGTTTTTTAATGTTTCAATATTCAAAACAGCACCTCCAGTGGACAGGAGCTCCTTGTCAACTATAATACTGAATACCTGATATATGATAGAGGTCCTATCTCCCTATTATAGGTAAGTGGAGCTGTTATTTAAGAGTGTGTATATGTGTGTGTATATGCATGTATATATCATCAAAAACCTGATGTCTTTATTTTTATAGATTTTCACATTCTGACATTACATGAATCTGGCAGGTGTCAAAATAACTAATTATGAACAGATAATCAGAAATAATGTGAATGCCATTTTGGAGGTACAAGGATTTTGTGTGATGACACACACACACACACACACACACATGTATATATATATATATATATATATATATATATATATATATATATATACATGTGTGTGTGTGTGTGTGTGTGTGTGTTTGCAAAGCCTGATGCATGATGAAGTTTAAAAATGCAGAAAACATATTGTTAAATATTAATAAATGTTTTTTTCACAGATTAATTTAAAACTTATTTAATATGTTTATACTATGTATGCTAATATCCTGTATGTTTATATTACACCTTCGGTTCTGGCCATTTTAATATAGTAGAGACAACAGGGGCTGTAAAGTGTAAAATATAAAATTTAGGCCCAAATTTTGACAAATATTTTTGCTGTTGTTGCTGTCATTTTGTGAATTGTGAATTAAAATTAAAATAAATTGTCATAATATCAAATGAATGAAAATTAAATAAATCTCTTTTAATAAATATTTAAATATACATTTTCCAGCATGAACAAGATTTCTTTATTCAGATCAGAAACCAGTTAGGACTGTTGTACTTGTTTGCATGTTTAAATAATTTGTTTAGTTTACATATAATATAATATAATATAATATAATATAATATAATATAATATAATATAATATAATATAATATAATATAATATAATATAATATAATATAATATAATATAATATAATAACTAAATATCTTTTTCAACATTACAGTGTTTATTTTGATTGTGTCCTAAAATAAGAAATCTTTGTTTTTTTGGTGCACTGTGGTCACAGGTTCTCCCCCTCTCACACTAATGGGCTGAGTAGCAGTTGTCATGCATACACATATGTGGCATATTTGTGGATGTGCATGTGTGTGGTTGTTGAGGAGGGGGAAACAGGAGGGCAGGAGGGAGGAGGCAGCGCTGAATGATAATGCCTACATCCCCCTCCATCAACAACAGCAGGGGAAATGTTCGAGATTTACGGGAATTCAACCAGTTCTACGGCCCAAGATGTACATCTGTTGATGGATACCACAACAGTGAAATCTAGAAGTGCCTGGGATGTGGAAATCACGCACATCCCTCTCAGAGGACATTCTCTGCCATGGATTCCTTGGATATTTATGTCGGCAGAATGTTCACTGGAGGAAATATCCCATAACCCTCAACCTCCACAGACTGGTGTCTCTTAGAAAAGAGACCAGCACTGCATAGGAGACTCAGCGTGGTAATCAGTGGACCTCATTTCTGTCACATAGCTTTTGGCACATTGCCACTGTACTTGTTCCACTGGGACCACATTTCCCAGGATTCCACTGGTTGGCATGCCTGACTAGGCTGCTCTCTAGGCAGTGGTCTGGATGGGACCTGAGGGAACAGATTGGTTGAACTTTGCTGGTTTTATACGGTAGTAAAAAGTGGTACAGCACCGGAGTGGGGGTAGTTTGCTGTTTGGTTCAGCTCCAAAAAAGTGTCATGATAGACCATGTATCACCAGCTGGAGCCAAAGCCCAGCCCCTCAGTCTCTGTAGTGTCAGACGCCACCTGGAGAGGAGGAGAAGAGAGAGAGAGATGAGAGGGAGAGTGACACTCGCAGACACAAAGACATAACAGGAGTGGCCACAGTTTAGGGTCAGACAATGTGATCTCGGCTCATGCTCATTAATTAGATATTGCTATTTCCCACCGTGCGATTCTGCAGTGCATTACAGGGCACAGGTGAAGAAGCGGAACATATATCGCAATGTTACTTCCAATGTCTAAGCAATGTCTGTCTTGTTTAAGCCTTTCTCAATGTCACACTGTGTCACTTAGGCTGAAAACGTATGAAAAACACATCCGCTCTTGTGCATTCGAAACAGAAAGATGCTGTTCAAAGCTTGAGTGCATTCATTTGTATTTTAACAAAACATTCTCAGATTCTATCAAAACACTAAAAAAAGTGTGAGGGGGTTATAAAAAAAATGGTGAGCAATAAACAGGCAGGCAGGTGTTGATGATGCAAATGAAACAGATGACAGATGGTTAGCGGCTCCATCACTCACTGTGTGGATAATGGATAGAGGTAATCAAATTCCTCTGTGAATTTGGGACTTTCTTCAGAACTTTCCCCATACCACCATCAAACGCTCTCTGCATGGTACCGCTCCAGTAGAATGATGGAACGGCGTGGTCTGGGTTCTGAATGACTCCGCCATGTTTTTTTGCTTTCAGTTTCCGGAAGCGTGCCACCTTCAAAGGAGCCTTCAAGTCGCTCAACCCTTATGGCATTTCGCTTTTCAAATCGCAGCTGATGATAAGTTAAAGAAATTCTGGTACTATAGTGTCGCCTTTGGGTCTCAAACCATTTGAAAAGTGACAAAAATGATAATGATAGTGCCAAAAGTGCTCCAAGCATAATGTTTAAAACTCAATTCTCTACATCAAGGAAAACAGTATTCAAACATACACGCACACACATGCATACGGGGAAAAAAAAACAGTCTTTAAAAGGCTTCACACAGTATAGATCTACATAAAGCATGTTTGGCATTTGCTGCATAAATTTGCCACAAGCTACAGTAATAAACCTAACGACATGACAACAAATAAAATAAACTCAACAGCGAGCTTTAAAGGCTTGGTGTGCTTTATGCATCAGATGTGCAGACATGCTGTTTCCTTGAAGTTGAAAAATGAGAAACACTTTGTTTCCCCTGAAGAAGATTGGAAACAGCTCAAATAACCCAAATATCTACACAATAAATTGTGATGTGGTTGTCCTCTGAAAAATGAAGGTTTCCAATCCTTTGTATCACGTGGAGCTTCTTAAAAACTTTGAAAAGGTTCTAAACATTCCGAACTATCTCAATGACGTAAATCATTCCCCAAAGAAAGCATCTACAGTAAGGTACTACTTAAACCAAAACATTGATCCAAAGGTCCCTGTTAGACACCTTTAATTTTAATCATTTTGGGTTCATTTTCAAAGTGGATGGAAGCCCTCCCATCATTCTGAATTCAGTGGAGAAGCTACAGCAAACAAACAATTGTTCCTCCAGCTCTCTGATGGCTGCATTAATGTGGATGACAGCCACAGAGCAGTAGCTTCTTTTTGCTATACTAACCTAGCCCTCTATAAAGTTGATGAACGAATCAGCAGGGAGGTGACGCTTTGTGAAACAAAGCACTCCAGAATATGTCGAACATATGTTGTGTTCGGCTCAAATTATCACAAGTGTGCACGATGATCAAAACCAACTCAGGTTAGGCCTACGGCTGATTTCTCTATTTCGGAGCTTTTTTAATGAACCTCTCAGACGTGTTTGCAAATTGCCGTCACCTCTTAATTGTCCCATATGCAAAGGAAGCAGCTCCTGTAAATCTGAAATGACGTGAAATAATAAACCCATCTTTATTTTCCGCAATCCTGTAACTAACTGCCTTAATGTAAAAGCTAAACATGTCGAGGAAAAATGTCGAGAAGATCAAACCAAAACACTTAAACCCTCGGCGCATAAAAAAAGGCAGGTAGATGCCCAACATGGGGGCATCCACTGTGACCAAAGTGAACAAATCCTAAGCACATATTTGTGTACAAACACAGGCTGCACTGAAGAGTGCACTTAAATGCCTGCACAGACGAGTGTGTAGTGGTGTGTGTGAAGGGGTGGGGTTGTGTGGCTTGATTGTCAGCAGTGCTGGTATCCTCAGGCGCTGTGTGCCAGGCTGCCAGTCTGTGCCGTTACACCTTGCTGCCTTTTAAGATTGCCCTGCGGAGACAGTGAGGAGAGCGGCAATTTCTACACGCCACAGTCTGCCGGCCCCGGAGAGCCGTGAGTCAAGGAGCGCTGCCAACTCTATGCCCAGGAGAGAGCAGAGGGGGTAGGGGCACGAGGCACAGGCACAGCCCAGGACCAGGCTACACGCGGCACACTCGCCATGAGGAAGAGAACTCGGGCTCTCTGGAGCTCCTTACGGCAATTTCTTACCATGATAAAGCAAGTGTGGGTTTTAATTGTACTATACCATATATAGAGAGGGGTCTAGGTCTATTCTGAGATGACCCGTGAAGAATCTCAGTGTATATATATATATATATATATATATATATATATATATATATATATATATATATATATATATATATATATATATATATATGTGTGTGTGTGTGTGTGTGTGTGCCCTTTTCTTTATTTTTCATCTTCATCTACAAATGGTGGTGGATGGCAGAATGTAAATGAGATGGTTATTACACCAACGTTCATCAAGCCTAGCTGGAGAGACTTGAATAGCTTGATGAATATGCATGCAAATTTGTTAATTAAGTTAATTATTCTGCTGAAAATTCATTTGTCTTCCAAGGACTTTCTTGCAATGATTTTAACATGTTCCTGCCATTAGTCATGCGCCATGCTATTTAAAATCACTTTGGTCCACTTTCTAAAAGTTTGACACAACTACAACGAGCAGCAAAGATATCAAATAAGAAGACAAAACACAAAAGAAAAGAAAAATGCAAAACCTGTTCTGGTTCTTAAACAATGAGGGGGTTAAAACTGCAAAGAAAACTGTAAAAAATATATATATTTACACATCCTAAACAATGGCTATTGTCATGAATCTAAGAACATACATTGTTTGTATGTTGGTTTGTTTACAACTTCTTATAAACAAATCAACGTTTGTTTATAACCTGTTCTTGTTGTTGTGTATGATCTTTAGGTTTTTTAGGAAATCAAACATATCAAACATTGTTTTATATCATTGTCTTCACAGGACATTTTTGAGCTTTTTAAATGATTCATTCATTATTAAACTTTGACACATTGTACAGAACAAGGTCCAGATTTACATTATGTCAGATAAAGTCAAATTTGTCAAAAATGAAGATACAAGGTTTTTGCATGAGAGTGATTATATGAATGTACCCATTTAATTTAGGCATACCAAACGTGTGCTACTCTTTTCACAGTGATGTAGAATAAACTGGTGGGTGAATGTCAAAAAGCTATAAATGTATACAATACCCGTCTAAAATGTGGACACACCTTCTCATTCAATGATTTTATTTATTAATTTATTTTTTACATTGTAGATGTACAGGAATCGCATAGTAATCCCATAGTAAACAAAAAAGTCCCCTGACCTAAACCCAAATGGGTGAGAAAAAGCAGCAACTATTGTTCAGCACCTGCAGGAACTCCTTTAAGACACTGAGAAAACTATTCCACGTGACTCTCTTTCATGAAGACATTGAGATTTAAATACCAAGAGTGTGCAGATCTGTCCTTAAAGATAAATATGGCTACTTAGAAGAATCTAAAATATAAAACAGATTCTGGTTTGTTTAACACTTTTTGTTTACAAATGAATTCAGCCTTTGTTCCTGTATAGCTGTAATATCTTCAATATTAAATTTACAGTGTAAAAATCATAAAAGAAATAAAACACATTGAATGAGAAGAGGAGTGTCAAAACATTTGATTTTTGGTACCTTTGTATTTTTGTAAACATTTTTGTATACATTAATACTTTTGTTTTTTGAATGTAAAATTTGTGAGTCTAGATGAGTGTTACATTATATCTAAATAGAAGGGAAAGCAAGCTGCAATTCAGATTATTAGATTTTGTTCACTGTGTTTGTAATTTCTGTGCTATTGAAATATGTTAATTTAATAAAGTTTAATAAAACGCTACATATGCAATATGTACATTTATCCCAATCAGACCTGGAAGGTTCAAGTTTCAGATATTTACACTAGACAAGAAAGTGTTTTCACTCAGACAGGGATGTGATGTTCTATTTTATAACAGACAGTATAGAGACTATTTGTTCAGTCAATTAGCATCTACACAGTCTGCTTTATCTAATTAACCGTGGTTGTAGGAGGAAAAAACAACAACTCTTAATATAGCTTTATGTAGTTCTTTACTTCCAATAAACTTTTTTATAAAAAGTTAAAGAAGCATCTGACCTATGTTTTGTAAGGAATGCAGTATATATTATATGCAGCATACTTAATTATAAAATGTAGTTTCACATGATGAAAATGATGATCACTGGTGTCACTGCAGTTTTTATCCTCATACTTCTGTTCACATTAAAGATAGCCACATCTGTTTTCTAGAGAACATTTTAGGAAACAATTAATGGGTGTGATAAACAATTGCTTCTTTTGTTACTAAATTATAGAGGCCGGCTCATGCATAACAACATAGCAAATTCATATCACAAAATGAAAGCATACAAACAAATCATCAAACACAAAGGCGCACCTGAAAGCATGAAAACAAATTCAGGAAACACAGGGGAGACAGAATGAGACAGACTCCAGAGTTTGAAGTTTAATTCTAATTCAAACAAGCAACCAACCAAGGCACTAATAACATTTACACAGCAGCCACCAGAATGCAGACACACAGACACACATTTAATTGTTTCAAAAAGCGATAAAACAGACACAGAAAGGTGGAAGAGTGACAAACAAAAAGCATGGAACACCTTCAATGTGTTTGCATTCCTTATTGTTTCTTATTAGCCTACCTTAACACAATAAAAAAACTACTGTAATAATAATAATAAACTTTATTTATATAGCACCTTTCATACATTTAAATGCAGCTCAAAGTGCTTCACAATGAAATTAAATAAATCAGCAAAATGTAAAAGTAATATAAAACAAATAAAACAATTAAAAAGTAACAATTTCATAAAATAGTAGGAAATAAGACATTTAATACAATATATAAAATACAATAAAAAATCAATGAATAAAATAATTAAGTATAAGGGGAACAGAACTAGTTAAAAGCTAATCTAAAAATCTACTGTCAAACTATTAAGCCTGAAAAAAATGTATAAAACAATGCAGGTGATCACCAAAATAAAAAAAATATATAACTTTATACAAGTAGTTACTCTGTATCTTAAATATGCATATTTACAGTTCTATTGCTATTAATTGATGTTATTAACATTCAGCATATCAGCAAATATCAAGCTTTATAAAATCATAATTCAAACCTGCAGCATACATAATAGTAATTATGAGCTCCTCAAAACACATTTATAGAAAACACTGTCTTAAGATGCAAAAACAGAAGTAATTTATTCCCTTGAAACAGGAAGTGTTGTACAGAATCATTTTTTAAAAATGGCAGAAAATGTGGAGGAGAAGACAAGATCTAGAGGACCAAGGAAACTTGGAGAGAACTTTAAAGGAAATCAAATCCGTTCATGACTGCTATAGAAACGCTGATTTATTATTCCAGAATTTACAAAAGATGTACAAATGTACAAAAACTGTTCATAGAAAACCCTTAAAACGTACCTTAACTGTGACCTTACCCCGAAACTGAAGTATTTATGCTGGACCCTGCAGACCATTTAGAGAATATTACATTCAATGGACAAAGAATAAAAATGGAGCTATTTGATTACAGCCAGCAAAGATACATTTAGAGGGCAAAAGTGAACTGCATTTCATGAAAAGAACACCGTGTCAACTGTGAGGCAAGGAAGTTGTGCTACCAACAGTGGGATTATGTTGCTACCAGTGGCATTTGCAGAAGAATACCCTCCAAAATTGATCAGCAAGTCATGGGAGCCAATGACAAACCATCTAAAAAAAGGCTTAACCTGAAAATAGCATGGATAAATAACAGGATAATGATCCAAAAACCCAAAACCCAGCCTGGACAACCAGTAGAGACACAAACTGCAACTTTTAGGAGTCACAGAAAATGACAAAAAATACTTATTAAACCCAAACAAGCTGTGCTGGAACATGACCAATAATGAATAAGAACTAGAGGCCTTCTGCAAAGTGGGTAAAAAATTCAACAACGAGAATTGAAAGATTGTAGCTAATTAAAAAAGGTCTGCAATCAGTGATTTTTCAAAAAAGGGGTGTAAAGGATTGGATCGTCCATGGTAAACCACCTCTGGATATTGTGATTGTAGTGTAGCCAAGAGTAAAAGTAAAGTAAAACATGACCACTGCCACATGAACACACTGAAGAAAAAGAAGAAATCTGACAGAAAATAAACTCTTCTTTTACCCCACTGCCTTATTTGTTCCACAGTGTCTATATTTGTTGTCAGAAAGGTTTTACTCTAAACTGTCCTACTTTGCATGCATTGTTTAACATGCATACCATCATAAATGTCATAAAAATCACTGTCAGGTTGGAACAGGGAGAGGACATGCTGAGCGGACGCAATTACAAGTAATATATAAATATAAAAAATAAAAATAAAACATTATATATATAATGAAAAAGGAATGAATCAAAGAAATAAACACAAAAACAAGATAAACAACAAACAGGACTAACTAAGAAAACATAGAACTAACCTGAGAAAACAAAAAGCAAACTAACCAACATGAAAACTCACAAGAACTAACACGGCTTAAATACACATGGAGGGAACAGGAAACAGGAAACACCTGGAGACAGGTAACAAGGGGGCGGAGTTACACTGAAGGAGGAGACATGGGAGGAGACAAGAAAAAACACTGGGGAGCACATGGCAAGCAAAACAAGGCAAGAGGGAAATATAACAGAAAAATAACAGACAGACAGGAGAGACACAAAACAGGACATGATCGTGACAATTACAAAGAAAAAACAGACATATTCTTGTCAGAACATAAAGGTAAAGATATAAATGAACCTTTATAACATCCTGACTCATTAATAAATAACATTTTTCAGTAGTTTAATGTTCTAAAAGGAACTGCCTAAAAATAAAATGTCATCTGTCAGTTTATGTACGTTTAGAAGTTCCTGAACTGTGCTAATGTAATCCAGTGGCATGCAAATGCTTGGGTATTCTTGGTCAAGATGTCTGTGTATGGCTGTGTATGGCTAATTTATTAGAAACTAATCAGATCTGCAAAAAGTAAAACATAAAAGATTATTTTTATTTTTGCATCTTAAGCAAGATTACATGTTTTTTTTTAAATATATATTTAATCAAGATCTTAAACCATATAGGTCTTTGGCTAACAATCATTGTCAGGAGATGCAAACTGAAAAACCCTATAGATATTCTGACTCATCACTAATTGTTATTTGGGTAAGCTCTAAGTAAACGGCAAACTTCTTTGTGTACTTTTGTGGAAAAAGACAGCTGTGTGTCTTTATTTGAGCTGTAGCTTAGAACATTTTCATGTCATTTGTATCAAAACTTACTTTATACTTTTCCTCTTGTTTCCTCTGATTTTACATTGTTGCTGTTTAAATTGTATTAATGTCAATGTTTATGTAAATATAAACACTCTAGCTGTTTTTAGGTGTTGACTTCATAATGCATAATGATAATGAGGAAGTTTTCTCTCTGATCATGAGTAATAAAATACAATTGTTTATTATCTTTTAATACAGATTTATTCCACTTTTAACAGGACATTTAAAAAGGAGAGCCTCATTAGATCAGAGCTACAGCACCATCTGTTGGGGGAAAAACTGCTTTAATTCTTTTACCTCTGTTCTCTTCTTTTAGTCTGAGAGAGCTATCTCTGAAGTCTGTGTGCCAACATCAAACATGGTTCATATAAAAAGGTAAATAAATAATAAAATAATTAATCACGTTTTTCAATTATTATTTTGTTAGAAGATATGCTCAGTGGTGAGCAGCTGCCCTATAGACTGTTACTTATCATCATTCTGGCTCCATCATGCATGCCAGATATGAACAAAATCCCAGTTTAGTATATGAATAAGGGAGCAAACTGTTTAGACATACGGTGATCATTCTGACAGCGTTTACTATAAAGTATATACTGTATAGAGTATTCATGACCATTATACTGTGATGATTTGGGGACATTTAATCGTAAAAAAAGTGAATGTGTTTATGTGTGTAAACACCTTCAGAAAAAAGGAAATTCTGATAGCATATTAAGGCATGAGTCCTCAAAAGCATGGTTATAGAAGAGACAATACAATCAGAATTAATCAAAATAATTTTACCAACTATTTGGCAGTGCATACTTTCTTTTTTTTAATTACCTGAAATGTGCCATGATCACCAATGTATTAATTAATTAATATATGATTTAAGATACACTATACAAAATATAGGTTTCAGTGGTGCAGAGAGAGGAGCCACTTTTGGTTCCATAAAGATGTTTGAGTGTAAATAACATTTGAAAGGTCTGAACCTTCACATATTAATTATTTACCAATATATACAAAAATAAAGTTCTGAATGGGACCAATGTGGCAGCGCTCAAAGAACCCTTTGTGTCTCTTTTATTTTTAAGTGTGTAACTAACATATTTGTACACCCTGGACATTTTACAATTCCTAATAATAAAATGGAAAATAAACCTTGTAACATTATAAAGCCAATACATGTTTTCAGTATATTTTGTACCTATAACAGCAACTGAATTATAGCTCATGGTCAAATTGTGCAATCGGTGGCATAAGAATAAAGAAAAAGGATATTTTTATATGTATTCGTCAGAATACGTGAAAGTAATGAATGTCTGTGACACGTATGCAGTCGTATACTATAGCAGGCTGCACTGCTGCCTCTTCCCTGCACACTTTAGGACAGGTGTATAATGCAGGACTCGCTGGGGCCTCGTTGGACGGCTCTGTGTCTGGCAGAGTGGGAGCACATGGCTGTAAATCACTCACAGTCTCAGTAAAGCACCTGTCAGTGCAGTGGAGCTGCTCAGCAGGGGGCTTCCTCTCACTCCACACGCACCCTGTAACACACTGGATGCAACATCGACTGCTGCAAATGGGCCAAATACGGCATGCTGACAAGTTTGGAGCATATCAAACGTGAAGAGGTCGTATGTCTGTGACTGTGAATAACATGAGCAATCCCCTGTATGAGACGTGGGCTCTTCCTTCAAATAACCATATACACTTTAGTGAGAAATCAGTCATTTTCTTCACTATAGTAAGAAATTTAAGTCTAAATAAAGCATATTCTAGTTTTGTAATGTAAAAAAGCGGTCTAAATAATAATAACAACAGAGAAAGAATAACTGATTTTTCCCAAAAGAGCATGTTGATGCTCTGCAGGACTCCAGCAATACCTCTGGGAGTCATTTGTGTGGCATTTTTTATCTATATCTAATCATTCATTATTATTACCTGACCTTACTAATATGCCTATGGCTGAATACAACCAAATCCTCACAGCAATTTTCCAAAATCTAGTGTAAACCATTTGCAGAAGTGTGTAGAGAGAGTAAAGGCTGTTACTGCAGCTCAGGAAAAACACACATCTAATTATTTCCCTTGATTTTCCCTTGTTTGTTGGCATCACACCATGTAATCTCTCCAGCACCTTTATTTTAAGTGTCACAGCCTGCATTACAAAACTCACCCGACTCAGAAGCCACCTGAACATTCAAAATTAAATATTATTTCATTTTAGGGGACAAATATGACATTTATAAAGCTGTAGGCACAGTCTGCAGGGACTTTGATGGTACCTCTGAAAACTGAAGACTAATACAGATATAATATGAATTATGTTGTTGATCTAATTAATGTGTGAGAAATAAATGCCAATTACAGACTACTCTATTTCAAATTCATTTGCAATATTTTATATACACCAGCACAGAACGTGCAGCACTAATCAGCTCACAAAATGCCCGGTGTGCCCGCAATGTCCATGAAGCTCTTGAGGGACCAGAATGAAAAATGTGAGACATAATTACAAACAAGTTTGTCGTGTCTTACCAATTAACCCGATATATGTACAAGATGCAGCAGCAAAAAAAAAAAAAAAACTGGAGTACATGGCTGTGTGTCAACTATTACATGCATATGGTACAAAGACACTCACAGGATCCTTTTTTTCCCACCTCTCATCTCTAAAAATGGAACGCTCAAAGGAACATATTGCAACAGAACCAGACCCTGCCTTTCCCTGGCAGCGGCCAACACTCTGAGCATGGGCCAATGAAAACACATAGTCCCCCGTCTCCACTTTTAATTGGGATATTTTAGGGCTATTAGCAGTCGAGGCTGTGTGCCTACATAGTTCCCTAGGAAACACCACTAACCCACTGCTTCATTCTGTCACTGCACCAGGTACTGCTGGGTTACTGTGCATGATTTATTTTTTTTTATGGCTGATTTTTGTTTTATAACCATACAAACAACACGAGGGAGGGTGAGTTTGAATTTTTACCCATCAGATCAAAGAGGTGATGGACTACAAGACTAATGCTAAACAGAACTGGAACTATGCCACCACCACGCTGCTGTTTATTTTTTTAAAGATGAGTTTGGAGAAGGGGAAGAGGCATATGTCTCTATGGAATAGCCTATAAGCCTGCACCATATGTTACGCCAGCACTGATTACAGTTTCATAAGGGTCTACCTTGTTTGGCACAGAAAGAATGTCCGAATATGTGCAGATATGCTTTGAAAATGACTGTCACTGCTCACATATATATATAAAGAAAATAATATATATGAATAAGTATATATATGAATAAATGAATCAATATTAAATAAATAAAAAAAATGATGTAGTCCATCAAAAATGATAAATTATCAAGGTAGGCTTTTACTGTTGTCAATTACATATTGCCATCTGGTGGATGCAAATGCAATGACGGGCAAATGAATCCAAACAGACATTTTGATACTGAGCCAAATGTAAACTAGAGAAACCTGAGAACTCTCAGTCAAGATGAGAATCAGAAAAATTGTACCTGTTCTTTTTAAATTGTAAAAATAACAATTAAACAAATAAAATGTAAAGTATTTTAATCTAGAACTCTCATTGGTGTTGTGACCTAACCAATATTCCCTAAGATATACTTTGAATACACTTAATCTAATCTAATTTCAGTAACCTGTGGTCTGAGTACACATGCTTATACATATGACTGCATATGTTGGAATTTTCCTTATCCTAAAAAAAATTACAATTCCAAACAATTATTGACCTCTTTCCTTTTGTTCTACTGTAAATAACTGCACATTTGCCAAGAAATGCTTAAGGATCTTTTAACAAGCTGTAATACTAAAAACAGAAAGAACCTTACTAAACACTTTTTGAAATGTATTTAATTAATGTAACAATTAATTAAGGAGATGTCTGGAAAAAAAACACCTTGTGAATTACACTTGTGAAAATGTAATTGTTCTCCTAAAACAAAATAATTACTTATGCACGAGTTTTAGCAGAAATAATAGAAACCAACATCTCGTATAATTTCTTTTGACAGCAACATTTCATGTTGAGCATTCTAAATCCAGTCTTCAATGCAGATTTCTAAGCATGATATTTTAGACATAAGTTTTTTTAGTTTAAGTTAGCATACTATTTTGTACTTACTAAACTATACGGCTGTCTGCTGGTGATACTTGCTATATTAAGCCTGTTGATACTGATTAATTGTTTAATACTGTTTTGAGGTGAGATTTTCAACTATTTTACTTGTGCTTAACTTTGCTTAACATTCTTCTGGCAAATTACCCATTTTTTGTTTAGTGAACATACTGTAATTTTGTGTCTTTTGTGAAGCTTGAAAACAAGTTGCTTTATTTTTTATAAAAAAAACTGCAATTATATTTTTAATATAATAAAATATATTATATTATAATTTTATATTTTTATAAGCTTTTTAAAAATGGAAGGAAGCAAGCATACAATTAATAAAAAAAGTGTATGTATCTGTACACTTGATGCTGCAGTTAATAGAATCTCTAATTGGCTGAAAATGTATTTGTATGATATACTGTACAAATATTTATGCACTGACAAAAACAGCAAGCATCAATATATGCCAAAAATATGCTAAGACAGTGTATTGCGACAATTTGCGACAATCTATTAATCTAAATATAGTTTCTTCTGAACAGCTTTGTCTATTTATTTATCAATGATTATACTACAATCATATTGCTGTTGTTATGCAAAAACCTTGTATCTCTATTTTCCACATTTTTTGCTCTGTGGCATAATTTTAATGTGTCAGTTGTCTTTTACTCTGGTTCAAAATATTTTCAATATTTATTTATTTTCAACAGAACTGCTTCAAAATGTTACATCAACTTACACTGAATGTTGTGATTTTTTCCCCTCCACCTGTAAAGTATAACTATTTTTGTTTCTATCAGGTTGTAGTGCCTGAGACAATGTTGGACAATCACTACTGTAACACTGCTGTAGCTCACTCTCGGGATCACTATTTTAGGAGCGATTTAAGTGACAGTGTCAGTGGATGCAGGAGATAAGACTGGACATTAAGACCTGTCTGACATACAGTATTAATAAAGCTGAGCGTGAAGACGTGACAGAAAAACGTTCACTACACAGCAAGCTGTGTCGCTCAAAAGGTCACCCCGGCACACACTCCAGATGTGTGAGTCTCAATTAAGTCCACACCTGCAGTGGATAAGTGCAATAATTAATAAATGCAACATTATTCTTTCAAAACATGGGCGTCCGTCAGCACATAAGCCTCAGGGGGGAAAGAAAGCTGTTTCATTCTCTTTAGTACAGACACTTTTTAATTAACTGTATTTCAGAAGTTCTTAGAGCTCATGCCTGTTTTATTTACATTACTTTTTTTGTGGCATCTCAGTGATACATGTCTTTGAGACCCCACCATATGCCACATACCACCTTACCAATATCACAATGAAACAGTGCTTACTTTTTCACTATTATATGTTTCAAATATACATCAAACTAATTAACATAAAAACTATATAAACAATTTAAAAAAGGTTGCAGGTGTAATTCTCTCCTGATCCTGATTGCCACAATTAGAAACCCATATATAGCTTAGATCATTTCTTTATTTTAAATATATATTCAAAATCTGTGGCCATTATCTACACTGTCAACATTTACTGCATCTGAAATGTATGAAATACAAATTCAAACAGGATCCTGAGGCAGGAAGGCCCCCAGTCATGTCTGAATCGAAGTTTTGTAAATACATTTTTAGTTTATTTGACTAAAATGCTAAAAGCTAATGACAACACAGATAAACATTCATATTTAGCAGTGAGCTGTCCATACCTTGACAACGTTAGGGTGTGTTTTCTTTCTTTTGATTTGGAAACAGAGACCTTTCTCACTACACTGCCTTCTAAATGAAATGCCTTCTAAGACAAGGCGACAGGTCAGTATTTTTTTGTGTTTCAGACATTAAGGCCCAATTCCATTTTACCCTTTGACCTTACTGCTTAGCTACCCCTCTGTTTTGCTCATAAAGATCTATGGATACGGTGTCTCAATTCTTGGTGGATTTGCAGCTCCCTCTGCTGCACAAACCTCTTATCACACTCTCTATTTAGGAAACAAAAGATTGCCGTTATTGACCTCCTCTCTTAAGGAGCATACCCATTAATGCCCCATCTGAAGCTAACATGTTGGAATCAGTATAGAGAGGTAGGGTGAATATAAAACTGAGGGGTGTAAGTGGGAAGGCGGCAATCAAGACAAAAATCACAGCTGGCGGGCCTCTGGCTAAAATTGCACAAAAACAATCTGCTGATTGCCAAAGCAGCACTGAATAAATCTGGGATACAGCATATCCAGCTATCTAGTAAAAATCACGCATATGCTGGGTCCTCTGTATAGGTTTTCAAAGGTAATTAGAGATATCATAAAGTCATAAAGTCCTCTCCCAAAATATGTTACAAATAGCTTGCAAAGGACACTGTCAGCAGTTTAAAAACATAACTCCTTGGCATTCAGCCACTAAAAGATGTGTCCATTAAAGTGTAGAGAAAACAAAGAAAGATATTAAAATAAAAAAAAGAAGAAAGTGGCTGATGACTAATATGAAGCATCCATCATTAACTTTGTGCATTTTTCCTGCATCCTCTTGCAGAAATTAATTGAGTGGCACAGAGAGGCCGATGGATAGCCTGAGGCTGGACTGCCTCCGCCGTCTGTTCCTCGTCTTAGAGACACAGTCCCACCAAACTGCTGACGCCAAAAACTGACTAAACCACTATGTGGAAGTCCACTTCTCAGTTAACAAAAGCCTTTTGAGATTTTTACTTTGATCAGACCAATTTCTGTAAAAAACAACTAACCAGGGTGTACATTGTATGTATGACATTGTATTTGTTTTTAAATGTACAACTCATAGGCTAAAGATCAGCATTGTTTGTGCATTTTGAAGACCTCGCTGGATGTATTTAAGTAGTGATTTATTACAAATTTTAATAAACTAAAATCTGTCCCTCTAGATCAGGAGTGGGCAATGCTGGGCCTAAAGTAGTTCTGTGCTTTTTCTGCTTGTCAAGGTGATCAATTTACTCCGTCAACTGCAAGATTTGGTTGGTTTCATAGAGCAGGAAAATCAGCAAATTGTTCTGGATTCCAGTTCCTCAATTCTGCTCTAGAGGAGCCCTTTAAACCAGTATAGTTTATTGGTCACACGTCCAAAACAATCTAATGAGACCTTGATGTGATGTAACCCGAATGGTCTTGCCTTTTGCAATAGCAGTGTGCATTTTTATTTCTTCACTTAAACTATAATTTTATTCATAAACAAATTTATTTCTCTGCTGAATACAAATAATCCTTAAGACAGTGCCTATGAAATGCAGCCTTGGATTTGGGACACAATCCTTTCATTGTTAAACAAAAGCCTTAATGCAATTGTCAATGTAATACTTTGACCAGTCATACAAAAGATAACTCTCTCAGTTACATGGGACAGATTACCAGTCTACGTTAATACTAACAAACTAAGGTAAGAAAAAAAAGTGAGAACAGTACATGTGCAATTATTTATTCTAATGTTCAAAGGCCTTTTGGTTAATCAACGCAGGGATTTCACCTTTAACAACTTCTAAATGGCAAGACTTAACCTAACTTTGTATTTGTAGATCAAATTGGTTACCTGTTGGCATGTGCTAATTAAAGTGATAAACATTTGCAGACCAGCAAGAACAACGCTAAAGCCACTTCTGTCAGCCAAAAAACAAACTATTTTTGGGGGAACATCAAAAACAAGGTGTACATGCTACCGTGCAATCCTGGTCCTGGCCCTCCCCTGTCCAGCAGATTTCAGGAGACTAAATCCTAACTCTGAAAGAGATTGTTAATGATTTGACCCAATCAGATTAATCAGGTGTTTTGGCAGAATGGAAAGCTATAAATTTAGAGGGCAGGAAAGGGTTAATGCAGTGTTCAAATTGTGCTCAAATAAAGCCATAGTATCTGCAACAAGCCATTCCTTGGTTTATTAAGTGTTTACTTCCATACACGCATGGCGCACTGTTACAAGAAATGAGGTTTAAACAGAAAGAAAACTGCTATCAAAAATCTGCCAAAGTCATATGGTTTTATTGTGTCTTGGATAGAAATATTTAGCTGAGCATGTTCATGTTAGTTACAGTCAACACCAAAGTCAGTCCCTGATTGGAAGCAGTCATACACTTATCAAAATATTTAAACTTGGAATACCTATAAAAACTTTATTATACAGTCAACATTTATCTCGACAGCCATATCACACAGTCAGAAAACTTTAGAGCCCTAATCAAATCTGGTGTCCTAAAAACTTTTGTAGTCTTGGTCCTCTGGCAAGTCCATCATTTTAAAAGCCGTGGACCTTCAACTGTTCCTCTTTTACAATGTTTATCTGTGGAAGAGAAAAACACAAGCATTAGTCATTTAGGTCAACTTAAACCTCAAACTACATAAAATAATAATAATAATAATAATAATAAAAAAAAAAAAAAAAATACCTCAAGAAGAAACTGACAAATGTTTTTCCTTTGGTCTCCCTGCAGCTGGATAACCTCCCCGTACTCAGGGTGCTCGATCACAGTACCATTGCATGCAAATTTCTGTTAATAAAAACAAACATGCCAAGTTAGAAGTAAGATTTTTGACTCCAACAACAGAGGATCCACCACACTTTAGGCACTTCATTAATAGGATACACTACATTTCAATAATCTGGAAACTGTTAGGTAGAAATGTTTAATTAACCAAGGAAACCCAAATTATGTTCCTTCTTAAAAAAATAAATAAATAAATAAAACCATATACCTTCTTGAAGGCCTTCACAAGCTTTTTCTTGTCGTAATCATCTGCAATTCCTTGCACTGTTGTAAGCGTCTTGCGCCCGTTTCGTTGCTGAATCCTTATGTGGATTTTATCCTCTGTCCCGGCCGGGAGCAAGTTGTCACCCTTAGTTGCATCAGCAAAGGGATCTGTAAAAACAAAGCAAACCCAATATCCTTGGTAAATTACATGTAACCTAATACATGCATAGTATGATTAGAACAAATAAGATCCATAAAATTTTACTGAATCTCTAACGTATTAAATACAACATACATAAATGTAACAAAACCTTTGGTGATGGACCAAAACTGAAGAGACTTCACAACAACACACTGACCAATTTACGTTTACATTAGTTCAATGTGCTTTGTTGATATGCCTGCTGAGATGTTATTTCAATAAATATTTTGTACATAGCTGCTTTAATTGTTTTATATTTTGGTGCTTCAAATATTTACAAAACATACAAAAACCTACACTTAAATATCTCCTGAAGAAATCTGGCTTAGGCAGTCTGGTTTAGGCCTTTGTGTGGAAGAAAACATAGCCAGAGAAACGACTAGCGCATTTTCTCGTTTAGCTAAGCAAGCTAACCCATCTCAAATATATTTAGCTGGCTAACCTAGTGTTCACTGACTAACGTTTGATTAATGTGTATGCCTTCGGGATATTTATTAAACATACTGTGAGTGGTTGTATGGTTCGTGAGTCATTATCTAAAAGCTGTTGATTACTAGCTAAGCCAAGCTAGCGCAACTGAGATTTGAGCAGTTAGCTACCAAGCTAAAGCTAACTAAGCCAGCTAACTAGCTTAGCTGACTTGTTTATCTAGCCAGCCACGAAGCGTCTTAAGATATTTTACTCATTTAAAAATAAAATTGAGCCAAGTTCCGCCAAGTTGCTCAATAAACAGCTTATATTATAATGTAATAAACACAGATGTAGCTAAAGCACGTAGATAAACTATTTGAAGTTCGTTTATTGCTAAAAACGTTCTCGATGTCCACCGCCCAAGTAGCGGAAGAAAAGTTAGCTTAGCACACGCAAGCTAGCGCACTGGCTAGCTAGGCTATTTAACGTGAGTAGCGGTTAATAACCCAGGTCCAGAAAGGGAAAAAACATCCAAAAGGGTTCGTATTGACCGCCTGGGCTGCTCGGGCAGTAAGTACAACGCCTTGGGATGGATTATTACTTTTTGAACCTGGGTTACCCACCTCTAAACGTTAGCTAGTGAAATCCAGAGTTAAGCTCGGAAGACGCCGCACCTTTTGTTGAGTTGAGGCTCAGTTTACACAGGATCTGCGCATTAAACAGCATCTTTAGCGCCTTTCTGGCTAGATATACTAGAATAAGTGCGGATATCGGTTAACACAATGTATATAAACTGTCTGAGCTCGATTAGCTCTTTATGTAGGTTATTTAACTGTGTTGTTCTAAAGGCCATCCCCTCATAACCAGCAGGCCTCAGAGAGGAGAAATAAAGCCGCTGTAAAGATTAGAGTAAACCGGGGTAAATACAGCACTACTCACCGAAAGACTGGAGGTTCTGGATAGAGGACATGCGATATTAGGGCGATACCGTTGATGGATGAAATCTAGCGGCGCGCGGTGCCGTCTGTCTTCGACTTTAGTGAAGCCCGAGAGCTCTGGCAGCAACAAAGGCGGAAAGAGAAAAGGCCTCACAGAAAGGCTGACGCAACCTCACAGCAGCTCACAGCGCAGAGCGGCGGCCGGAAAAGAACAGAACGCGACGCTTACACAGCTAAAGCCTCCTGCAGCGGACCCAAGCACTGCAGCCCCGGCCAGAGGCGGGGTTTACCAGCCCTGCGGACACCGTGAGGTCACCACCGCCACCACCGGCCGCTCATCAGCCTCTTAATTACGATAATTAACCAGAGAGGCACAAAAAGGGGGGGATAACCTCTAATTACTAAACGAAATGTGTTAATACCACGAAAAAAGGATTTAATCAGCAATAAAAGTACCATAAATAGATCGATAGGTCAAAACGATAAAATGCGTGAAAACTTTATATAGTGTGAAAATAAAAAATGAAAAAAAGAAAACGTCAAAATCAGTTTCTCTCAGTTAACTATTTATATGTGCTTGAGTAAAAGTAACATTGTTGTTTTATTCAATAACCTCATGACAACATTTCTCTCCAATAATTTTGCAGATTTCGCTTGCTAACCTAGCTTTAACTAATTTGTAATTAACTAATTTGTATGCTGTCAAAATATTTATTAAACAAGCTACAATAGGATGTTTGGCTATATCAACTGTCTTTGTTAGTCAAGATATAAAAACTGTTGACTACTAGCTAACAAGCTGAATTAGCTGAGATTTCAAAAGCCATAAACATGCTAACACTAAGTAATTGTTGTTGTATTCTATAAACGGCTGACATTTCTTAAAAATCCCAAATATAAATATTGTCTTTTAGAGTATTAATTTGCAGAACAATACTAATGTTTTAATTTAGGATTGAGATGGGAAATGTAACCAATTCACCTATCACCATATTAATCATTCTATTATGAGAAATGTAATCACTTCATGCATATTCATTTCACTAAATGTAATCATTTCCACTTATTATTCATAGTGGTAACGCACTCATATTATTCCGTTTGCAAAGTTACTCTTAGGTTATGCTGTGAAAGAGTGATTCTAAAATGCTAACAGTGTGTACGTGCTGACTATCAGGGAAATGTTTTTCTGATAACGCTTTTGTGTAAACGACAGGACATGAATGTGAAGTGAAAGAGGTTATTCTGACATTTGGACGAGAAAGCAACTCTGTCTGGGAATAGAAGGGAGTTTCAGAAGGATGCAGCTGTATGAGGGAGTCCTGTGCCCATGTGTGGTCAATGTTTTTAGATTAAGGCTGAGCGAAGGATAAATAACTCTCTGGGAAGAGTCCCAGAGCACCTTCAGAGCGTGATGACTTCATGAACTGATTGTGCTCTCCCTACTTTCTTCAATAAAAACTTGTTACTCATTTGACACGACTCAGAACTTAATGTTTGTTTTATTAATAATCACAGGTATTTCCCCCACAGGATACATTCAGAAATCAACAACATGGTTTTCCCTGATTCTTAATCACATTTTTTATGCATTTTGGCAGGCTCTCCAATCAGTTTTTCACATTGATTTTAGGCGGTATTATGCCGCGCTGGAAATACATTACGGATTACATTTGGTGTCAGATTACAATAAGAAATTGCCATACACAGTCTGATAGAACATATTGCACACACATGTATTGCATCATATTTTATTTTCAATGTTTCACAACAATTTTACTAAGAACAAAATAAGTACAAGAGCATGGACAAGGCATTGGATTTACCTTAAGGTTGGTCAATTCAGGTTTTATATATCACTACATACAGTGTATGTGAAGTTGCTGAAGGTTCACACCCCTGAGTTAGACTCAGCAAATGGTCTATATCAGAGCTGTTAACTTTCACTCCTGTTTATTCAGAACAGTTTGGTTATTTCTCTGCTTAAGCAGCTGGTTCAAATCGTCTCTTAGCTGACATGTTTATTAGTTTAGCAGAGAAAGTGTGCTGAGGGGAATTTCACAAAGCAGCATTTCTCATGAAGCCAGTCAGCCCAAAGTCCAGAATTGTGCATTATTCACCATAACTTTTGAAGTATTTATATTTATAGCATTTGGCTTTACTGGATCATTTAGTTGACTTCTGTTTGGAGTGAAAACCAGAAATATTCAAATGACAAAACAAAATTCTACAATAAAAACAGTAATAATGCTTTAACGTGATTTAACAACACAAGAGGATTTCATTCGATGCATTTATAAATATAAGTGACCTGTATCCCTCTGTAATGTGATGAAATATGTCCCTAAACTAGCATAAATATGCATTTTACTTTGTTAATACAGTATGAGATAAAATTATACTTCCGTGATAAGATACAATTTAATAATACACAATGAACACACTCTAAAAAACAGAGGTACGATATGAGTACTTTTTTGTACTCAAAGGTACACTCTTCATAATTGTACCCTCCAAGGTACAATATTGGTCTTTACAGGGTCAGATTTGTTCCCTCTGAAGTACAAAGTAAATTTTAACAGCAATAAGTACAAATTTGTACCATTTGACTAGACAAAAGGTACATTCAGTGTTCTGCATCACTGTACTAATAAACAATATATATTTTAATTGCACATTTTTTATTTGAAAGCCAGTCAATTTTGCATCATCAAGTTTTTGAGCCATATTTAGTTGATGATAATGTTTATAATCTTTATAATCTTAACTGGCACAAAAACCATGGGTACAAAAAAGGACTTTTACTGAAAGGTACTTTTTTGTACCTCAATATAAGGTACAGCCCCAGCGACAAGCTTTGTACTCTTTTAAGTACAAATCTGTACTTACTTTTCTTAGAGTGCAGCAGAAAAAATCTTTCCTACTAAGTGGAGAGAAAGTCTATAAATGTCTTTATCTTAAGTGCTCCCTCTTGCTAATATTGCTCAAATGCAGGACCTACAATATCTGACAGGTTTTTGGGTCTTGATTCCGTGCACATTTAGCAACATAATATGCAAAAGCACTTGTCTGTACAGTATCCAGGTCATTTCTCAGTACGCTCTCCAGACTGACAAAATCAAAGGCGTTTCTGTCCAAACTGTTAATGAAAAACAGCTGTGATTCGGCAGCTCCTGCCATCTGAAGCTCTTCAGCACACTGAGCTCGAAGACCATCCAGAACCTCAGTCTCGGTACATCCCAAGTCTTCCTGGGCCTGCAAATGGCAATCAATCTTTGTCTGGACAAAGTGGTAGTGCTTACTTAAGTCTTTTATGGTTCTTGCAAGCTCTAAGTGGCAGCTCCTCTGCCAGTCTGAGACAATGATTATATAGAAATCAAAATGATCCAAAATTAGGCTCATCTCCAATGAACTGTTCATAACTTCCTCTACTCCCGAAACACCCCAAAATCGGACATCAGGGTACTCGGGACTCAATGCTGGGGTTGTTTCATCTATTGAGCCACTGGCACCACTTCCCTGCCCAGTTAGGGCACTCACCAGGGTGGTTACCCCCGATTTTGTCTCACCCAAAACAGCCACATCAAGTTGAAAGTGGTTAAAAGCCTCCAGTGTTGCTTTGACTTTCCCATTTCCATATGAAAATTGCGTTCGTATTTTTTGTAGTTCCTGAAAATCCTTTTCTGTAATTTTCTTATTGGACAAAGCATGACACTTAATGGCCCTGATATGAGAGAGGGAGGAGAGAGAGAGAGAGAGAGAGAGAGACAGAAACATAAAGATTTTTAAGCAGAATTCAGGTTCTTTGTGAAATGATGCACACGTAGAAAAACATACTGCTTCAGATATATGTACAGGAGTGGTAGAAACTTGACATAACTTTTGATTTTGTATGTTTACAGAAAATACTTACGCTGCTTTCCCTCGAGCTGAGGTGAACAGATTGTCCATGAAGATTGGAAAAGCATCTCTTTTGAGCTCTGGCACCTCGTTCTCAAGGGTGTTCTGTAGGTTTTGCATTTCATAGCCCTTTTTACCCTGACATGACACTAGGAATACATGAGGATGCAGGTTCTTCTCATGTAGATATTTCAAGCATTCGTCTCTCATCAGATTTAAAGAAGCAGTTTCATTGAAGTTGTGTTTTCTTCTCTGTGCAGTCACATCGTTGTCTATTTTTGTGCGGACAACATAGAATGGCTTGGTTTGTTTTTGAATTTCACTGATTAGAGTCAAGTTGTTGTCTTTAAATCTCTCAGACACCACAACAATGAACATGTCATACAGTTCCAACTTCATTGTCTCAGCATATTTTCTTGCGACAAAAGTGAGCGTACCCATCCCTGGAAGATCCCACAGCCTTACATGGGGATTATTTGGGTATATATACATTTTCGCCACCATTGTGGTCTCCACAACTCCTGTTTTAGCAGCCTTTTCATCATCGGGGTGCAGTCCAAGAAATGCATTAATGAGTGTAGATTTCCCTGAGCCAGAATCTCCTATTACAGCAATGTCCAACTTAAACTGAGTGAACACAGTCATGAGAGTTATAAGTGATCGAGGGACTACAGACCCTAGTGCTTCTTTGATTTTGTTAATCTGTTCTTCTGGGATCTTTCTTGGCATGCCAGATCTAAATGAAGATAAGAGTGAGGACAGTTAACATACACATGACAGATCACATGATTTCACAGGTGAACTTCACCCATCATTAACACACAACTGGTTCTGAGTGAACTGTTTGGTGTACGTTTTTCTACATAGTTTTTAAGTTTTTAAGTTTTTAAGTTATATATATTCTCTTATTTTCTATTTTTAATTTCACCTGTTTTTATTCCCCTTGAATTGAGTGATCTGCATTGTCTTGTTTCTTAACAAATTGTATTATTATTATTATTATTTTTTTTAATAACTGGTTTAATTGCTGCGTTTTGTATTATTCTCTATTTTATTATATCCTCTAGATCCCATATTTTTATCTGTTCATCTGTTTTGGTTTATAGACAGATAACAGGAAACATTTAAATAGTAATAAAAAGTCAGAACTGCAATAATATGTAAGATTTTTAAGTATAGCTACATATTAGATAGAAATATAAGACTATAGAAGATGCTGTAAAATTGTAAAATGAACTATACTCTATAAGATATAAATAACATAAAAAATGCTGTAACCCCAGATACATACTTACCATACTACAGTAGTCAAATAATAAATACAAGAAAATATAAATAAATAAATAAATGTATAAAATATTTGCTTATCAATAATTATCAAACATGTATTCATCAAATTATTTATCAAATATTGTTTCCTAGGAAAATATAATCATATACCTTTACGTTTCCTTGGACAAACTGGCTAAATAACCGACCTAAATAAATGACCTGAGTTTATCTTTCATTTCACACACACATTAAAAAGTAAACACATGTACTAGAAAAAGCCCCCCTTAATTAGCTGTCGTGCCTGTCAAAATAAAGTAATAAAATACATAATAAAATAATAAAGTCTGCTAACCCGGGGTCCATTTCTTCAAGTTGTCTCCGCGGTAGTCAGTCAGTGACTTCTGATGAAATGAAAGTGAAAGTAGGAGAGAAGTCTAAGATTTATAAGCTATAACTCTATCTATGTAAAAGCAGTTAAACACGCTGCGATCTGTATAAATGTAT
This sequence comes from Astyanax mexicanus, assembly GCF_023375975.1. NCBI lineage: Eukaryota > Metazoa > Chordata > Actinopteri > Characiformes > Acestrorhamphidae > Astyanax > Astyanax mexicanus. Next base: position 35,847,574 of record NC_064413.1, on the reverse strand, counting down.
CCGGTGCTAAAAGACTCGGTTCTAAAGCCTTAAACAGTTTTAGAACCGGACTGACCCAGACAGCCGCCCGCGAGCCTTTCACCGGCCGGTCTAACACCGAGTCCTGTGACCGTCGCCCGGTTTCCTCTCTGTAGGGTTTGTTTACCCTGATCTCCAAATCATCCGGATCCGCATAACAGTCAATTCAGCCAGTCAGAGCAGGACAGAGCTCAGAGTTAAAGATCAGTCTAAAGCTGCACTGCATTGTTCTCAGTCACATGCACAACTTACTTGTTTACAACAGTGAGACAGGAAAAACAGTATGCTTAAAATGTGTGTCTGTATATCTGTTCAAGATGAATATCATCCATAAAATGTCTTAAGAGTATTTACATTCATTACAAAGCTAGAACTTCATAAGGTGCTAGTTTTTTTTAATACTACTGTAGAAGTTCTGAGAAATAACTCAAGCTTTTACTCAAATAAAAGTGTAAAAGTACTGTTTAAAAAAACTGAATAAAGTATAAAAGTAAAAGTAATGTGAAAAAAGAGGGAACAATGCCATTAAGATCTCTCAAAAACATATTTTTCTAAAAGCCATAATAAATATGTTATATTAAATTGTTGATGTTAAAAAAAAATTGGGATTCACTAGGCTCCCTGTTTTAGCTGCATATATGTCCCTTTAAAATGAATAAATTTAAATACAATGCAAATATATTGAAGAAGCTTAGTTGGACGTCTGTCTGGAGTTCTCTTGAGTCTCTTTAGCCACAGACCTTCTTCATACTAGGCTACAAATGTCTGCTGTGTTCTTGCTGGAGTGTGGGCATGATGTGTGCAGGTGGCATAGATTGTTTATAAACCAATAGGATGGCAGAATGGTATATGTTTATAATCCTCATCCAACCACAGTCAGATTTACTCTATTCGGATGGAGAGGTTTATTTTATTGGGTTGTTTTTATACGTTGACAAGCTGGAATGAAAATAGAAGTAACAAAGCTTTTTTTTTAATACAGATAATTAGGTGCAAATTTAAAGAGTACAAGTAAAAAGTCATCTGAAAAAAAATACTCCAGTAAAGTATGAATAATAAAAAAATTCTACTTAAGTAAAACAATGAAGTATTTGCACATTATGCTCCTCACCATCCGCTGACGTCGCACTGTCATTTTACATTGACAGGGTGGGTTGCATTCATCCACAGTCACTTCCACTGACAGTTGACTGTGAAATATTTAGTTTCACAACCGGACTTGTTACACAGGTGCTGCATACTATCACTGTAACACACTAGAATTCACGGAATTCCTGAAAGCGACACATTCTTTCACTAATGTTGGTAGAAGCAAGTCTGCATGCCTAGGTAGTTGGTTTGGAAGTGTTTGAAACCTGAGTTCAATGATTTGGATGGGTAAATCAATATCTTTGGCAAGATAGTGTATTTTTCCTGCCTTCTAAGCTACACTCCAGTTTTCTAACACAATTCACATATAAACAAGACAAATTAGTATGTGTTTGTGTAGAACATTCACTCTGCTCTATTAGTTCGTTTGTGTGTTTGGTAAGTGTACTTCTTTAGGCCTTTAGATAAAGGGATATGAAAATCTGGAACTAGTTATCCTTTATTTTATATTAAAGATTTTCTAAATGTTACATTACAAGGGAGTAAAGGAGGTCATTATGTACAATCTATTATGCAAAGAAGCAACTTCCACCAGATACCTCTCTCTCTCTCTCTCTAGTAATGAAAAGCATGCGCACACTTCATATCTACTGATGACAGGTTTTAAAGCTATGAAAGAAATGACTGCATACACTTCAACAGCTCAAGTCAAGCTAATCATCATAGCAAATCTTCTGAAGAATTTTTGTTGCAATGTTTTCTTTTATCTTTATATTTCCTCCTCAGATATCCCTCAGATCCCTTTACTGTGGAAAATAACTGAAAATAACATAATGCAAAATGTGGATTTAAATAAGACATTCCATCAGATCCATTAAAAATATAATATATATTTTATATGTATATCCCAAATGCTTTTTAAACAGAGCAAATAATTTACAACACAGCTTTTTCAAATATCCCAGTTTTATTTTAATATAGTACTTCTCACTCCAGTTCTCGACACTTGAAAACACAGTGATGACTCTGTATATCCTTCTTGTGCTTTGTAAACATCAATAATTCCGTTTCCCACGTCTAAACTGATTTTTATTGTTTTAAGCACGATGCTTTCTCAAATGCTCTGACAGCTCAAGTGCTTACTGAAGCTTTCATACTGTGTGATTTGGGAGACAGTCATTAGCTGTAACTTGAATAAAAGTGTAAAAGTAATGTGTTCTTTCTAAAGAATACTTTGCAGGTGCCTCTTGGTAATGCATGCTGGAGGAGGGTCTATGGGTTCTAACCTATGAAAACACCTGAGACATCCTTCAAAACCACAAGTAAGGTATGTAATAAGCCTCACTTTGTTGTGACTCATAGCACTGACTTACGTATCAGCTTATCAGCTTATCAGCGTATCAGCTTACTGTACTGTGCAGGTAAGATTTTTCCCTATATTCATGCATTATTCATGATTCACCATTATTCATGTTGAACATAATTTAAATCATTTTATTTTATCATTTTATTTATTTATTTTAAATAATGTAATAAGATAAGATAGGATAAGTAATAAATAAGCGTTGTATGCTTGATCTGCTTATCCAAATAATATGTCAAATAACGTGTCATGATAAATGACAAAATCTGACATCGATTTCATCTTTTTTTCTCCATGTTGACGTATTCTGTGCAGAATCACCATGGATTGCGAGACAACACTGGATCCAGATGATCATATCTATATGGAACCAGATGACTTTATAAAGAAGCTCAAAGTCTCCACTGCAGAAGAGGTGTCAGCAAAGCTAAAAGTGCATGGACAAGAACTAGAAAACGTCTGCCTCAATGTGGCCATAACAGGGATGACTGGAGCAGGAAAGTCCACCTTCATCAATGCCCTAAGAGGTCTGAACGACGATGATGAAGAATCATCTCCAACTGGAGTAACTGAAACTACCATGGTTCCGACCATGTTTCCCCATCCTAAAATGCCAAATGTGAGGATTTGGGATCTGCCTGGAATTGGCACCCCAAGATTCAAGGCGAAGCAGTACCTGAAAGACGTGAAATTTGATACATTTGATTTCTTCATAATCCTTTCATCAGACAGATTCAAGGAAAACGACCTGATGCTTGCTCAAGAGATTAAGAAGAAGAAGAAGAACTTTTACTTTGTTCGCTCGAAAGTAGACAATGATATTCGCAGTGAGCGGAAGAAGAAGACATTCAATGAACAGCAGGTGCTCTACAAGATCAGAGAGGACTGCAGGTGTAACCTGATGAAGCTGGGAAATCCTAAAGTGTTTCTAGTTTCCTCCCATGAATTGGAGAAATATGAGTTTCAGGCACTAATGACTCACCTGGAGGAAGATCTACCAGAGAAGAAAAGATTTGCCCTTGTCCAGTCTTTGCCCGTCTGTTCCATGCAAATCCTCAAGAAGAAGAAGCAGTATATAAAGAAGATGATCTGGCTCACAGCCATTGGGTCTAGTGCAATTGCAATGACCACTATACCAGGTCTGGCAGCGGGCTGCGACATTGGCATTGTGATGGCTTTCTTCAATAGAATCTTTCAGGCCTTTGGTCTTGATGATAAGTCTCTGCACAGCCTGTCGGAGAGGGTGAACACACCAGTAGCTGAGCTCAAATCAGTAATGAAGTCTTGCTTTGCCAGTGGAATCACTGTTGAGGTTGTTCGCTCATTTTTTTCCAGGTTTTCCAAGGTTGACATTGCAATGAAGGTAGAGTATGTTTTAAGCAGCTTACCTCTCGTAGGAGCTCTACCAGCTGGGGGGATTTCTCTTGGGACAATATATTACCTACTGAACAAAGGCCTCATCGAAATGGAAAATGATGCCATACAAGTGCTGAAGGCAGCAGGACTGGAGAAGTAAATACAGTGCAAGGAAGTAACAAAGGCAGATAACAAACAAATCAATGTATTTGATAACATCTGATGGTGTTTGTCTGTATACATGGAAATTGAATGATTTCTTTTTAATATGGGAATAGCGTGAGGTTTCCTGTTAGGTTAAATGCAATAATCACGAGTGAAAAGTAACAAATGTTGTTTGGTTGTTTTATCGCAAACTTTTAAAATCACTGCATAATCTCCAGCAGATGAATTTATAGTGTTATTTTCTTTTGGCTTAAAACATAAGATTGTGTGACTATATACATATCTATATGAATGAACAACAACATTGCATTGCATGAATACTTGACCAGTTTATTCTAATTAACTGTTCATGTTATCTGTTTTGTTTTGTTTTTTCTTTTAAAGATATTAATATTAAACATATAGAGTCATATTTTGTGTTTTGCAATATTTGTGAGGAAAAAGTGCCGTAAGATCCTATGTCTTAGTATGTTGATAGCATGGCATGTCTAAGCAAATTTTAAGGGTGTTTTTAGAGAACTTGTATGCTGTATTCGTAAACGCTGTTTCACAAGCTGCATTACTTCTTCATATGGACACTTTACACTTGATCAAAGACTCTGCCAGTGACATGACTACAGGCAAGATGACGCAATATGAAAGCAAAAAGGCAGCTGTTGCAGCAGATATTGTTGTTATGTGAACTGAAAAAAAAAATCTATACAATAAACAATACAATAAAGTGAGAGTTTATGGCAAAACTTTGTTGTGCTCTATTTGAATTTAATTACTGTTTTTTTATGTTATTCCAAGTTAAAGGTTAAAGAGAACATTACATAAAGTGTCACACAACTTGAAGTACAGGTATTTTCACTGAGAATAGCAAAGGGGATAATTTAAATGCCAAAGGTGGCAAAACATCATTAAAAGCACATTGTCCACATTCTTAGGTTTTTTGTTCTGTTTTCTTTTTTCAGTTTGAAACATTTCTAGATGTCAAATCAAACAAAATGTTGTTTTGTTTAGTACTATTTACAACTGACACTGTCACAAAGCAGTCCAGCAATAAGACAAATTAAAGACAAAAGAAAAACATAAAAATGAGCAATCCAAAGACAACAGTAATAAAAAGCTGGAGAAAGAAACTTTAAACTCGAACCTGTAAAGTTCCAGTATCCTGTACTTATCAGAAGGATGTCGTTTAAGACATTTTTATTGTGTTTTAAACATATGATATGTAAAATATGGTAAGGTGGTGAAAAAACTATGTTCTAAAGCTTGGCAGTGTAGTACCCACCAACCTGCATATTGTACTGTTATCCTGCTTTTCTGAAAATAAAAGTGCTACAAATGTTTTTTTTTTTTTTTTGCTGCGGTGTTAATAAAGAACTACTTTTGTATTACGATTGTATAGGGGCTGTGGGGTTGTGTAAAAGTATGAAATGTAATGCACTTTAAATAATTAATGTATTGTAATGATATTGTTTTTGGTCAAATGGTTGTCTGTGTGTTTGTCTGTTTTTTGTTGTAGTGCAGTATGCCCTCAATCCAAGCAAAATTTCTCCTGTGGGAGACAAATAAAGAAACTATAACTATGACTATGATTACATAAAGAACCAAAGCTTTAAAAAAGATGTGTGAATGTGAAGAGCCTTTTTACATGTTCCTCCCAAATTTCCAGTTTCCCATTTCCTGACTTATTGAAACATAAAGAAAACATGAAGCCAGACTCTGGGCCTTTGTGGATAAGATTGGACAGCCTTCCCATAGTGTTAATTAAACAACAGTTCAAACAAATGCCACCATGGTAGGGCACACCAGGATGTCAGGTAACTATGCTAAAGTTAAGGCATCACGATCAACTTGTAATTTTGTTTATAAAACAGACAAAATAGGCTTACAAATATATTAGATATTATCATTGAAATATTATCATTTTGTCAGCCTAATTATCTCATTATTTTGTGGGGAAACACAGTATTATCTTTACCAACTTCCATATTCCTCCATTTTCCTTCATCATACTCCCTATTCCTATGATCTTCATATTGGTATGCATTCACCTCTGCCAATCATCTTCCCTCTCTTTGAAATATTTCTCCTGCCATGTGTTATCACATTCTTTCCCAGGATCATCATTATACAGTATGTGAAGATGCGCACTATGAAGAAAAGTATTGGGAGTACTGGGGAGTTGTTTACTTTACAGTATTTTCAAGGGCCATGGTCCGTGCCCCTATTTGCTATGATGTTGTGTAGTGTGTGCTCACCTTTACTGTGTGTTTATCATAGTAATAAACGGCCACTTTGCATTTACAGTTTAACAGGACTTGACACCTACATAACCAGCAATGTTATTCATGATCTTGCATACCTTGCCTTGCGTGCATGTCTCATCTCCAGTGTGTCATCCAACATCTATCTTTAGCTCATAAAAGTATGCTCTTTGCATTGTTTTCATTTTCTCTTCACCATAAAGGCTTTGTTTTTTTTTCTTGAATTAGAACTTTACCTGTTTCTCTATTGCACAAACACTTGTAACTTGACCAGTCTTACAAAAGAAGCTAGCATTTGCACTATGAGGAACTTGAGAAATATTTCAACATATATTAAACAAACAACATCCCAAAAAAGTATCCCACATTTACCAGAATATAAATAATATTTAAGGCATATTTTTTATTGTGGTTTAAACATAGGATATTATATATTCTCTAAATAAAGGTAAATAAAGATGGCAAAAGTCTTCTATGAAGCAAATCCATTAAACTCAGGATCAACACTCTGTCACACTGCACACTGAAGTGTTATCTCACTCAATAGTCTTTAATAACCTAATAATGGTTATTCAATGCCAGAGAAGAACTGCTTCATGGTTCTTATTCTTTTGAACATTTTATTACATTTTTAAAAAATGAATTAATTGCTAAAACCAATTACTATAGAAAAGTATGGATAATAAAAGATATTCCATTTTTGACCAATAAGATCTGAAGTTTTAAACGTATTTCTCATTCCTTTTTTTATTTTCTTCTGTTACCAGAATGTATTGTGTAAAATATGTGTGGAAAATATTACTTATACAAAGGCGTTTGTTGTAAGTCCAGTGTTCTAGTAACTGCTAAGGATTTCATTGATCCAAGGAAGCAGAGAACAGACTTTAGTATAGACACCAGGGTAGTTCGGCTGAGCACAGCCATAACCCCATGACACAATACCCTGCAGTGCACCACTACACACCAGAGGACCACCAGAGTCACCCTGAGAGAGAAAGAGAAAGAGAGAGGGGAAAAGAAAGGCGGATCAGAATTTCCTATTGTTACCATAAACAGAAGGCATTGATTATTACTGGTATATGTTTCTACATTAACCCCAAACTGTGCCACAAAATATTTTATTTTAGGATCTGAAATATAATGTGAATTACTATTTTCCTAAGCCTTCCCAACATCTCCTAAGCCTTAGAATAAACATGATATTTTCAAAATAATTGATATTATATACCCTTGTCTTACTTAAGCATAATACAGAGCAGCCAGTCAAAACATTGGTAATACAATGAATAAGTAAATAGAGCATTTAGAAGATGTAACAATATTTAAATGTTTTACTGTATTTGCACATTAACCTAATTAACTAATACAGAATTATACTAAATATAAAACTAACAGTAAGTATTTAAGACCACTTCAAGTTTGCATGCATATTATAGGTACAGGCCTATGAGTCTGAATAAATGATCTAGAAATACAGAGCATACCTGACAGGAATCCTTGCCTCCCTCCAGGTATCCAGCACACACCATGTTGTTTGTGATCTGTCCAGGGTAGGACCTCTCACATACCTCATGAGAGATGATGGGAATGTCTAGACACTGGAGGTTGAATGGGTTGAACACTTCAGAAGAGAACAACAATAATGGTTAACAGTGTTATAAGCTATATATAAAATATTTTTAGTGACAATAATCATAGAACACCAATATACAATGCACGATAAACAAGAATGTAATGTGGTTTTTGCAGTATAACTATATATTTTTAACAGTGACTAACTCTATATTAACTGTTGTTCTAGAAGTTTGCATACAATCATTATGAGACATGAATAGCATGGCAATATTTGACTTCCTGTGCTCTGTTTTAACTGTTTCTTACAGAGGCAGAATGAGTGTATAAAACAGCATTAATATTTAACAGAAACAGAAAACAAGAATTTGGTTTACAAATGTACATATATGGTTAAACCTATTAACACAGTTAATATTTGATTAAATGTCTCTTAGCAGGTCACTAGATGCTTTTGGTAGCCATAAACAAGCTTCTAGGAGAATTCTATATATATACATATTTTGACCCCTGGCAAATTGAGTAAAATTCAGTTACATTTGTGTAGTTAACATATTGTTTAAACACATATTTTAAGTCATACATTTGGGAAAGCCAGTCTATAAAGCTTTTTGTGTCCCTGCTCTATCTATTCCACTTAGTTAGTTTACTAAATCATTTGAACAGACAAACTGTCTCTTACACTGTGCCAAAATTTCTTGATGAATGGACCCTTAGAAACTCTTCAAAATGACCTGAAATAAACTCTTTTTACACTGACTTCCATTTAAAGTTTACAAGGTTTTTTCTCTCTCCTGTAAATTTGGTGTTTGGTGTTTTTCATTGGACAGCGACGATTTGTTCTTGAATGTGCTCAGCTGCAAACATTTTCTTGGGCTGCAGCCTCTCAGTCCATAAGAGTGAAACCTTGCTTGATTGTACAGAGTGACACTGGTGTGGCAGCAACTTCCAGGTGATGACAGTGTTGTGGCATGGTGGTCCTTATTTTGCTGAATATGTGAACCAAATTCATCTGAGCTGATGGTAACAATTTGGGTTTTCTTTCAGACCTTAACGAAGCTACACCTTTTATGTTAATCTGATGATCTTGGAATTTACATTTTTTAGAACAAAAAACAAAACTTTAAACCTGAACATAAACCTTACCCTAGTCTTAACATTAACATCTTAACATTTGTACACCTAGAGGAGGCATCAGTGTGTGAAAATAGCACTGGCTGTGTACTGATGTGGTGAGTACTGACCTGAATCTGAGTAGATGTTACCCCAGCCAGACACCACACACATTTCTCCAGGAGTGGGGCACCTTGAGGGCAGAGCAACTGGCTTGACAAATTGATTTACAGTGACAGGGTGAGCCAGCTTCATCAGCATGATGTCGAAGTCAAGCGTCTGGTAGTCATAGCTCTGGTGCCAGTAGATGGCATCCACTGCCATGTACTGCTCTGTGCCCTCGAACTCCCAGATGTGGTGTTCACCCAGGATTACAATCTGAGCATAAGGACTAAATGATAAAAAAGACACATATTTTAGTGGTTGGATATGTTTACTCACTTATATACTATAATGCATAGTCTGCAAACATTGCTCTTAGTTTGCAGACCTTGCTAATTACTGAAAAAATGACACAGAAAAATGTTAATACATATTTACAGTACTTTATTATTATTCAATTAATAATTAAGTAAACTTTACATTCTAGTTAAATATTATTACACTTTAGTAACACTAACTTTTGTAATACTAACCTCACCCAGCAGTGAGCAGCAGAGATAACCCACTGGTCACGGATTAAAGAGCCACCGCAGAAATGATATCCAGTATTCAGTGTGGCCTGCCAAGGCTGAGAGTGGGGCTTACACTCATAACCCCCAACAATCTTATCATCCAGAGGTGCTGCAGCTAAAAGACAGGAAGAGAGAGAGTTGCATTAAATGTGTTGCCCAAAGAATGTACATAAAAGTAGAAGAAAGAAGGTGTTAACCCTTTGGGGCATTTTCTAAAGCCTTATTAGGAAGGGATTTGTTTCTCAGGGGGTCCTGGGGTAAATTTCGCTTTTATGGGGGGGGTCCTCTGTGATTTTATTCCCGTCCAGAACAATCAAGTATGTGTTTTCTCAGACGTCCTCTGAGAAAATTCCAGGCTGAATTACCTACTGTTTTTTGCAGAACTCCGCGGTCCTCAGGTCCCGTCTGGACGCACATCTCTGAGTTTCGTCTCCTCGCCTTTAATAAAATAGCTATTTTTCCACTGCCGCTCACCGTAATTACACTTTGGGCACGAATTTCCACAGAGATCCAAATAAACACAACAGCCATCGGAAACGGAGGAGCTACTGAACTCGATGTAACATGACGAAGAAAGCCTAAAAACTCACTGGTCCTCCTGTTTTTTTCAATTGCAGTCCGGATTCAAGAGTTTTAGTACTGAGTAGAAGTGTAAATTATTTTTTACAGATTTCCCCCTGAGAAACTAATCCCATTTAGAATAGGGCCCAAGACAGGGATTAAGCCTAGTCTTAAAACTAGTCTGAAAGGTGTAGCAACATTGTAATTTCCTTCATTGCAGTTCTTAGGCAGCATGAAGTCGTACTTCACAGTAGGTACTATTGTCAATGGCATGCCTATTATGCAAACAAATAATGCCAGGAACCAATTGGGAAGATGCATGGGTTAATTTGGTGTTACATTATTTCATTAAAATCTACTAAGATATATATATATATATATATATATATATATATATATATATATATATATATATATATATATATATATATATAGTGTGAAGTTGAAAAGTCTGAAGATGTTCTGAATTTGAAGTGTAAGTTCAATGTCTGAGCTCAAGAGCTGAGCGTAGTTTACTCAAGAAAATTTAGATATAGATGTATTTTAATACAAAAATTACAACTTTACTAAAAGTACATGAGACAATTTATTAGTATATTATGAAATAAGTAACTTTTATTTTACTAAGTAATAATATTGTGCCTTTCTGACTCATTATACTTTTTTATTTATGCTAATATGTGTTTACAAAGTTTAAATTATGTGTATCTTACCTGCAGCACCCAGAAGAGCTAACAATAAGATCATCATTCTGCCTTCTGTCCCCCTGACTGGACCCAGTGCTTTATGTACACAGCATTTATAGTGGAGTGTTTATCTGATTTTCTCTCTCTCTCTCTCTCTCTCTCTCTCTCTCTCTCTCTCTCTCTCTCTCTCTCTCTCTCACTAGCTCATTACACGTACAAACACCCAACTATCTAATATCTACAACCTAAAATTAGAAAAAGTTGGGACAGTATAGAACACAATGTTTCCACACACAGCATTTACTTTGACTTGACAGTTGGAACACAGGATATTTAGTGTTTTAATGTTTTGTTAATTTCATTTGTTAATATACAGGTACAACCATTCCTGCATTTCAGGCCTGCAACATATGCAAAATAAAATTGGGACAGCAAATAATTAGCTTCTTTGTACTGTATTGTTGCTATTCCTTCTCACGACACTTAATATAAGTTCTGGCACGGAACATACCAAGCGATGAAGTGTTTGATGTGTTATTTTGTCCCATTCTTCTTGCGAAGTTTTAAAATCTGCATGTGTGCAACAAAATGCCAATCTAGTCAGATTTTTTGTGTTCGTCCACAGTGCATGCATATCATCACTGTTATGCAAAAAAACTGTTATCTTCAAAATGTCTTTAACTTTAAAGGAGAAAAAAAAATCTTGCTAATATTAAATGAATGTCCATTTAAAATGTCGATTTAAAAAAACACCAATTCATTTTTGAGCATTTCTCTAATATTTCTGACACATGTTAAACAAACAAAGGCCAGATTTTAAAGCTGGACTAAAATATTTTTTAAATATGTTCAGTGTTGTGCACATGAATTCATCAGGAATTATGAACATGTACTCTCCAAATCCATATTGGCATTTGTGCTATTCCCCTCTATTCGGCACCCGCACAAATCTATCTAATCTATGATGACTGCGAAACTCAGAACAGCTGCAGCTACACTTTGCAGATGAGATGTACATGTCTGTTCCTTTTTTATCATTATCACACCTGATTTTAGACTTAATTCTACATCAGCATGATCCACAGATGCTCGAGTCTCAACCTTGAAGATGTTGAAAGAGAAAAACATGCTTTTCTATGTGTATGTTATCAGGGTCAGCACAGCATGTGGTGATTTTCACGCAGTACTTGGCATCAACTCAAGGACAGTTGGAGGCATAATGGTGGCATGTAGGTCAAGCCATCACTGAAATATAACATAAAGTATCTGATATAGAGGAGATCTGGAGATTCCTACAGATCTGGATTGACTGTGAATGTATATTAAGCTGGATGTTATGATGCATTAGAACTTTTGGTCAGAAATTACTGATATTTCGACAAACAGTGGGCATGCCAAACCTGCTTACAAGAAGTTAACCATTAAACACTACCGTGCACATGCTGAGTTAGGCTATAAATAATGCCTGAAGTAGCAGACATTTTTTCAGCTGCTGAAGAATCGACCATCATGAAATTGCTGATTTTGTTAGCACTAGTGGGAGCTGCGGGTAAAACAGTCAATAAATCTTAAATTTCAGTGTTTTATGTTTTTATTATATGTATCTTGAATTTAAACAACTTCCTTTTCTTCCAAACATAATTATTATTAATTATTTTTTACTTTTTCACATGCATGCATGAATTTGTGTGTGTGGCTGTTAAAGTTGCAGTACCCAGACTTGATGGAAGGATTGTTGGAGGCGAGGAGTGCGCCCCTCATTCACAGCCCTGGATGGTTTCACTCAACTATGGCTATCACTTCTGTGGAGGAGTGCTCATCAATGAGCAGTGGGTGCTCTCTGTTGCACAGTGCTGGTACAAGTAAGTACTTTACAAATTTTCACTAAAATAGCAATTTGTATGCCATTTTTCATTAGCATCACTCCTGGCCTTCAGATGAATTTGAATCATTTTAGTTTATTCTATTATATGGAAAGAAGAAGCAAAGCCTCTAATTATTTAAGGGATAAGGGAAATGAAAAATGACATTACATTATGTGCTTTAGAAGTTCAGTAAATCAGAAGTTGAGCGAGATTTACATTTGGCGAATGGCATCTGTATTCTGGTGTTAATAAAAGCACACTGGAATGTGTTTAGTACTGTCTATACTAGGGCTGTGTATTGGCAAGAACCTGGGGGAAAAAATACAGCATGCATACATTACAGGGGTACTGTAGGTAACATCGTAGGTAATATTGTAGGTAATATCATATTGTGATTTTTTTTTTGTTTAAATACAAGAAATGACCCAGTAGAAGAATACTTTAATATATCAATATGTCATACATCCCTATGATGCATATGAGCAGTAGCATCTTAAATTATAGAGACATTATGGGATAATAGTGGTCATTATACCTTTCTTGGTTATAATACTACTATGCAGAGCAGTGATTGGAGATTTTCACACAGCATTTTAAATGGTGATTTGCAATTAAATATAAAAAAATAGGAAAATATAGTCTAGAAATAGTCTTAATCCCTGTCTGGGAAACTGACCCAGTATCACAATACTTCAATCAATAGTTCTTACATTCCTACTATGTATATGAGCATTATTATCTTAAATGATGAGACATTATGGGGTAAAAATGGGGGTCATTATACTTTTCTTGGTTATTATACGATCAGGCAGATCAGTAATTAGATATTTTTACACAATGGTTTTGGGGATAAATGGGAAATTGGGTTTTAATATTGAAATACAAATATAGTCTATGACTAGGTTTACTCCAGGTCTAGAAAACAGTCATGTATATAGTACAAAAGTCCACTTTACAAGGCACACACACACCCTACACTTACACACACACCAACACATCACTACCATGTCACTGTTACTCACTGAATAATAGCTGTTCTGTGATGCTCTCTCCTGTGGGATCCTGAGCACATAAGATAAATGTTTATTATCATAAAATGATGACAATAAAGTGTGCAGAGAAACAGACACAAGACTACAGTCTGTAATTATAGAACTGCAAAGTGTTCCTATATGAAATATAGAGCTTTTTTATATGGTGTAATGTGTTATATTGTATTTTGTCAGGAGCTATAGTCATTTAAAAACATGTATCATTAATGTACTGTCCTGATCTTTCTCTCTTAAAGTCCCTACTACATGCAGATCATTCTGGGTGATCATGACAATCGTGTCTTTGAGGGAACAGAACAGCTTCTGAAGACAGACAACATTATTTGGCACCCCAAGCAAGTACTTTTCCCGCTTCACCACATTTAATCACATCCTTCCCAGTTTCATTGTAAAATAATGCTGATTTCTGGTAGCACAAGTCTAAAACTGCATTCCAACTCCTTGTCTTCAGCTACGACTATCAGACTTTGGACTATGACATCATGCTGATCAAGCTGTTCCATCCAGTGAAGGTGACGGATGCGGTCAAACCTATCTCTCTGCCCACTGGATGTCCTTATGGAGGAATGCCCTGTACCATCTCTGGATGGGGATCAATTCGTTCTGAGTCCTGTATGACTTCATTTTTATCAATACAAACACCGTACAAACACTGTACCATTGTTCAGACTAGTATTTTATCAGAATTTGTTTACATCTATTGTTTTTTTTCCTGTCCTTTTCCAAATCAGCCTTCATGCCTTTCCGTCTGCAGTGTGCGGACATTCCCATTGTGGATGATCAGGAGTGTGAAAAGTCATATCCCGGCATGTTGACACGTAGGATGCTGTGTGCTGGATTGCCAGAGGGAGGCAAGGACGCCTGTTATGTAAGTTTTGGTCTTTTCTATGAGCATAATTGCATTCATAATGTCCCTAACTACACTGACATGCCAATGGTCATGGGATAGCAGTATGCAAATTGACCACAAAGCGATACCTTACCTGCAGAAAGAGTGAGATAGTGAGGTCAGGATGTTGGGAATAAGGTGGGGTGGTGATTATCCAACTCTATTCTTGAGAACACAGTTCCACTGCTCCACAGTTCTCTTCTGAGGGACTTTATTCTCCTCTAGCCTATGCCTGGCCTTAGCACAGTGCCAATAGGTTAACTTTTATCCTTTCCACCTCTTCTGTTCTTCTTATTGAAATACTTTTGAAATAATAATAATAATAATTGAAATAATTTGTTTAGATCTAATGATTTAACGACTTGGATTTTTTCTCTTTGCAGGCTGATGCAGGCAGTCCCTTAGTGTGCTATGGGCATGTCCATGGTCTGGTGTCATGGGGTCAGGGCTGTGGTCTTCCAGGTTATCCTGGTGTCTATGTCAAAGTGTGCGAGTACCTCTACTGGATCAGAGATGTCATGGCAGCCAATCCTTAGATTGTATATCAATATTCCACTGCCCACTGTCTCAAATGTCCTTCTTTTCCCCCCACACATTCTCTATTTTGTTATATACTTCTTACTCTTTGTGATCAGTGCATCATGCTATATGATTTCTACTGTGTTTGTGCTGTTTTGCTCACCAAAAATACCTGGATTTTGTATTAACACTGCAAACGGTATTAAAGAATAAACTCCCAGCGTCACACCTCTGACGAGTTCTGACTGATTCTAGCAAGGAAACCAGTATGTAATTAATTTCAATTATTTCTTCATGCATGAGCCGACAAATAAAAGGGGTTTAATATTGTCCAATTTATTAAAAAGTCTAGAATAAATTGAAACTTTTTCAGATAAATGGTATTAAGTGTTTCTCACTTATAGAAAATATATTATTTAAAACAAAGCTGTAAACATACATCATCTAAAGTTGCATTATCTGCATGTTTAAACGTGATAAATATAAAAAACACACAAAACAGTTATTGACTTTCTGTTTAAGCTGTCTGGCCTGTAATGTATGATTTAATTGTATGTGTGGTCTATGTTTATGCCTAAAATCAAGTAAGACTGTCATATTCTGGATTCTTCAGTATACAGCAGAACACAGTATTTCTATTCTTACTGCTCATTTATGCTTAAAGTTAAGTACAAATACAGAAAGAGTTTAATTTGTCTGTATTTGTGCGTGTTTTCTAAAAGCTTGCAGATACAGACGAATATATGAACATGACGAAGTAGGAACTCAGTAAGAAAATTAACCTAACTGCTGTTTTTTTAACAGCTGACTGTGACCCTTTGCAGCAAGTACATTATCATGACCTGTTAATTTCAACTCAGCTTTTAAATAGATGCATTCCTAAATATCCATGTCAGCATAAAGCATTACATGTAGAAGTATTTAGGCAGTGATGGTCACAACATGTGAAACGGCATATTCATTGATATATGTAAAGGATGTGTAAAGGAGCCTTCAGCATGAGTGAGGTAGAATCTAAAAACTTAAGACAGTTAGGTTAACCACTTAAACATGGTTTCAGTACACTTTGATAGACCTTCTATGTGGTTGTAAAGGCCGATGAACTCTCTAGAACAAACTATATGCAGAAAAAAACACTGTAATCTATCCTTATATTACTGTCTATAATGGCATCCTGCGGATCTGTGGAGCACCGTCAGGATAAGCTGTGTCTGTCCAAGTCCTTTCGACTGTGTCTTCCTGTTGGCAGCTGTGTCTCTGAGATTCTTCTATCATACATACTTTGCTCCTCCCGTTTTCTTTCTTTCTTGTTTTTTGCTGAATTTGCAGGTCCTGCCCACAGCACTCCAGCTAAGAGAGAAAAATGAACATTTTTCAGTATCATTTAATTGTATTACTCTCACCACAAGGTGTCACTGTTAAATAATCTTTAAATATTCTATTTAAGGTATATTGTATAATTTAATACAGGTTCATTTTTTCGGTTACCATGCTTTATGGCCACAAACAAATAAAATTTGCAATAAATTAAAAATCTAATTTAAAAATGCATTTTAAGTAAAAATAAAAATAAGACAAGACATTAAAAAAAACTATGCTTACGTCACAAATATGTTTATTGTTTTTTTTTAAAGTACGTATTACTACTGTTGATACTTATACTGTTAAAATTAATATTAATGGGGAATTCATTTCAGTTTGAGAAGAAACTGTAATTAAATGCAACCATATCAAAACTACACTGCCTGGCCAAAAAAAAAAATCGCCACTCGAATGTAACTAAGCAAATGATCTGGGATTGATCCAAAACTGGATAAAAAAGCTGATTAAAACAATTCCATAGCGAAAGTGTGGAATTGTTCAATTAAAGCTAAAGGCGGTCCAAATAAATTTTAGATTGTGTGTGACCTTTTTTATTTGTGGTTTATTTGTAACTCTTTTTTGGCCAGGCAGTGTAGGAGGTTAACCCAGTGGCATACTGGGATTGGTACATATTGCATAAAAAACATTTGCATCAAACCTCAGATATGAACAGGAAGTGGCTACTATTATACCAATGTGCTGTTACTGTAAACAAGGTTCCTCCGTTTTTGCATAACTTGTAGGAATGAGTCAACTAATTATAGAACAATGTATGTCCTTTTATATTTTAGTGTTTGATTAATCATAAGCTTTTATGTTTGCTTAAAAAAAAAAGTAGAAGAGTCCTAAGTTGGGGTGGGGGGGCCTCTGAGTAACAGGGTCAGAAGTGATAGGCCTCAGAGGAAGTGGAAATTTGCATGCTGAGCTGAGGTTTACGGTATTTATGACAAACAGACCGCAACAAGGTTCTTTATCGTACAATGACCAGCGAGAGTCAGTAGAGTAGTCAAGCTTAACAGTGTTTTTTCTATTTTTGTCAGTGCATTAACATATTATGTAATTTTTCTCATAAATTGCACAATAATGTCCAATAGTGTGAATTCATGCAAACTTTTGAAAAGATTTGCATATTTAGTGATCAAAGAGCATAGCAGCATCTTACTGTTTTTGCCTGATTGCAAGGATGATACTTGGTCAGAAAAAGCATCGTCTCTGAAAGAGAAAGAGAAAGAGAATTAATCGTATTCTTAAATTCATTTTAAGTTTGATTAAATGAATTCCTCAATCACATTTTGATCTTACCTGCTGCTGAAGGAAGCTTCTGTTTGATTTAGTAGATTTTCTGAATGTGTCTGTAGATATAACATTAAGTCTTACATTAAAAACATCCCAACATCAACAGAACTAACATTATAATTAAAAGGACACACCTTGCCTTTTATATTATACTATTATTTTATATTATATTCACGTTTGTGAAATAATTTGAATCGAACAGTTGCTCTCTATAGTGTGTTTTTATACTCTTTATATTTATATGATAAATAGACCAATAGAATTTCTTTGTAAATTGTAATACATCAATTTACACTGACTTTTTTAATGAGTAAAAAGTTTTTCCCTCTCCTGTAAGGTTTTAATTTTGGAGATACAAGACTGTTGCCCAGTCTTGATGTTATATTACATTACTATTAGATATTATTATGTTACTATTCATCCAGAAGCAAAAATATCCAAACGAGTGTAACTCTATGTATTAAGAGTGCTAAAATGTTTTAAAATAAATTAACAACAGCTTTGGTAAACATTTCTTATTTTACTGTTTAGAACACTTTATCGACATATAAACAGATATAGACAATAGAAACGTGTTCTTAATTTTGGTCAATAACGTTTTAAAAGAAAAAAAGTCTTTTAAATGTTGTTACTGTACTGCTACTTTACTACTGTTGTCTAAAATTGTTAAGTACGGTAATACTGCAATAAGTTTAATGTCAGCCGTCCCTGACAGTCCAGATACTCACTGAGCCGCTGTGACCTTTAGTCTGTGTTCCTCTGGTGGAAGGTCTCATGCGGGGTCTTGGCGATGGGCAGGGGGAGAGGGCGGAGTTGTTGTGTTTTGGGGGGAGGGGAGGAGGTCCTAAACCGGACCTGGGGACCTGGTACTCATCCAGAGATGCCTGTAAAAAATACAAACTGGCAATTATCAGAGTGTAAAATCTAATATCTACTAAGTATAATCTATTTTTGTTTGGACAACATATTAACCCAGAAATATATGTGATAACCCATAGTATTGTAATTATAATTTTATTTTTTTAATGCTCTTCTTTCTGTGATCATTCACAATTAACATGCTAATGTGACAGACCTAGTCTCAACTAATTATTAACTTACACTAGTTAAGACATTATTAAACATTACTACTACAAATAATAAACTGAGACATTAGTAAAATTGTAATGACTAACAATTTCTTAACCAGATTAATACAACTAGTGTCAATTAATAATTAACTGAGACATTTGGTTGTAAGTACTGTTAATTATTGTACCCTTATTGTAAAGTGTTACAATAAGCTACCCAGACCTAACCATACAGCACCAGCACACTGTAGTTCAAGCATACAGTGCACTAAATCTCACCCTTTTCATAGCAGCCAGTGCCTTCATGACTATTTCTACATCTTCATGGTCTTCATCCTCGTCTTCCTCCTCTTCTCTTCTTCCAGTTACGGGCAGATACGGCTCGACGAGGATGGACTCTGTCCCTCTGATGTCACAGCGACAGTAAGGGCAGGTGTGCCCATCTGATTTCTGTGTGTGAGGCACAATGTTGTAAACAAATACACGCAGTCAGATGTACACAGCTGAGGAAACTTAGAAAAAAGCTTCGGTTTCATCTTAAAAGAGGGCATCTTCATGTTGCACAATACTTTAAAATATTTTTTTTCTTCTCTTTTTTCCATTACTGTATGGCTCTTCATAAACACATGCATTTGTTCTTAGGAAATGACTGTTACAGTAAGAAGCATCAGGAACACATGACCTACTCCTGTTCTTAAAAACGTAAATGCTTGCTTGCTCTTGGGTGTGACAATATAAGTGAAAGCAGTGGAAAATTAGATATGTGCATGCATGCGCACACACACACATACACGCACACACATACACGCACACACACACGCACACACACACTTGATTAAACACAGACAGGAAGTAAGCCCAAATGTTAGGTCATGTTATCTTTTTTACAATACATCATTATCTGAATGAACACAGGAGGGAATTTCTCAGTTCTCTCATGAGTAGCCTTGTGCAATCAGATAATTTTTTTCTGATGGGCAAACATGTAACAGTTTGAATCAGTTTAAAATATGATAATGAAGAGTAGTGGGCAAGCACTCTGTTCCTTATGAAAGCAAATACACTGGCATTTTTGGACCACTCTACACTTCTCAACATTTGCTTAGTTTATTGCGAGAATATTACATTGTGAACCCACCATCAGTTCACATGCATTCAAAGGTGTCAAAAATAAATCATTCGCATTCATTACACATTTAGAAGCTTTTTTACCTAAATAAAAGTGTAAGTAATAAAAGTACTGGCTTTATACTTCAGGTATAAAAAGTATAAAGGCTTAGGCCTCGCCATAGAAGACAATAGACAAAAGACATAGAAGAACAAATGCATGTGTTTATGAAGAGCCTTACAGTAATGGAAAAAAGAGAAGAAAAAAAATATTTTAGTATTGTGCAACATGAAGATGCCCTCTTTTAAGATGAAACCGAAGCTTTTTTCTAAGTTTCCTCAGCTGTGTGCACTACCCCTCTCCCCAAAACACATTTTTCTAAAACCCATAATGACTATAATATTATCTCATCTCATCTCATCTCATCTCATCGTCAACCGCTTAATCCGCGAAGGGTCGCTGGAGCCTATCCCAGCAGGCATCGGGCGGAAGGCAGGATACACCCTGGACAGGCCGCCAATCCATCGCAGGGCAGACGGACACAGACAGACAAACAGACACATTCACTCACACACTCACACCTAAGGGGCAATTTCAATCAAGTTCCAATTAGCCTGAACATGCCGTCTTTGGACTGTGGGAGGAAACCGGAGAACCCGGAGGAAACCCACGCAGACACGGGGAGAACGTGCAAACTCCACACAGAAAGACCCGGGATGCCCCAGCCGGGAATCGAACCCAGGCCGTCTTGCTGTGAGGCGGAAGTGCTACCCACTGCGCCACTGTGCCGCCCCTATAATATTATATTAAAATGTTAATGTAAACATTTTTTTTGGGATGCACTAGGCTCCCGGTTTCACCTAAAAAATACCTACAAAACGTTTAAAGGACTACCGTTTCTGTTTACATGTGCGCTCTATGTTTAATCGAGGCAAATTTTCATAGGGTGCCCTCCTACCTGAACCCTGAGAGACAAAATGTGACCATTTTTGATGTGACATGTTTCCAAACATAAGTGAATGTTTAAACTATTATCTGAATACTTCATGGTATATGTGCTATGCAACTACATTGCCATGGTATGCACAGCTTATGAAAATTTAGTGTGTAATCACCCATCACATCCATACTGTCTCTATAGACTGCTCCTCACAGAGTTCCTGCTTTAATGTGCCAGAGTTTCATTTCACTTTCAAGATTCACATGAATATAAACACATTTAATGATGCAGAATTTAAGGTGGAATAACTAAGGTCATGAAAATAAAACTGTAATAATATTTTGACACAGTGTCCAGAATTCTAAAATGTGTCAAAGAAAACAGAATAATTTTAAGTTGAGAATGACCAAATCTTAAATGGATCCATGTAGGGCACAAAATAGAGCATTCTACATATGTATATTTAATGGCAAACAATTAATGTTAGTTCACCTCTATCTGAATATATAAAAAAACATAATTGTATTACTTCTGTAGTGCACTGTGTAGGGCTAAGAAGAAAAACTGAGACTTGCAAAAAGTCTCTGCTTCTCTTAAAAGGACAAAAAACTGGGAAGGCAATGACATTCTGAAGTGAAAGAAGAACTCAAGAGTTTCATTCATGGGATTAAACAGTGTGAGCAGTCTGGCAGTCAGTTTGAGTCTACACGAAACTTGCCATGACATGCAGGGGATGGTGGTCCTGCAAAACTAGGCCTGCATGGTTTGTCTAGTTTCACATTAGCTGTTATACAAATCATGTAACCAGCATGTCATTTTTAATGGTAAATTATAGTATAAGGTAATTTGGTACAGCTTAATTTTTTTAATGGACAATTTATGAGTCTAGAATACCTGCCAGCCGGTGAGGCAGGGTCTGCACAGAAGATGTCCACAGGGCTGGATGCGAGTGTCCTTGTCTCTTTCTGTACAGATTTTACACAACTGAAACGTGCTTCCAATTTCACAGTACAACTCATACTGCTCCTGCACATGGGAAATTGCGGAAATGAGAGAGAGAAAGAAAAAGAAAGTATAATAAAACAAGTTAATGAATATAAACTAAAACTCCAAATCATCACTGGGTACATTTATATTCACTTCATAATTAATTTAATGCAGAACAGAGGAGTTTGTCAGTAATTGGATCGATGCATTTACATGAACTTGGGTTAGCAGATCATAGAAAAACGTAATAATCCGACTTGTGTGTTGCAATCAGCCAATAAACTTGATGATTAAGATGTTACATTTTATGCCACGACTGTTTTTTTTTTTTTTTTTTACATATTTCTATTGTGTTTACATGACTATTTGATTAATCAGATAACTAGTACAGGTATCCGATTATAAACGTGCATGTACACTTACTTATTGACAGTGAAGACTTAATTATTACAGGTTAATTATTACTAATAACTGTAATTCTGATAAAATCCCTTACCTCCGTCACCTTAACTCGACCCTTCTGCGGTGCCATACACAGGCTAGTGAGGTCAGGGTTCACATCACGTCCATCTGGGTACAAGTAGCTGCAGGTATACATATTCTTAGTTATTGTATTACATCATATTCTTTCAGATTCTAAAATGAATGTTTTTTTGGTAATTTGCGCATACCATCCCTCTCTGAATCCTTGTATCAGGGCCTGAAAGAGAGGTGTATTCTCTGGTATAGTTTGTACAATACTGCCATCAAATGTCACATGGCCAACGGCCCATTGGCCCATTCGTGTGCAGCTGAGACGGAAGATGTAGCTGCAAATACAATACAAAGACAGATTGTGAAGAGTTCACCTACATTAGGAATATGATATGTTGGATCATTGGTTTTCCGAGAAATCAGGTCAAAATTCCTGTACTTTTTAATATTGCAACAAAAAAAATGCAAAGTCAGTTTTTTCATTATTGTGCAACCCGAGCCTCAAGGTCCTTAAAAATGTATATTTATATTTATCTTTACCTGATTTTACCTTAAAGAAAACCACACCCACTTATTAATATTATACAGATTTGTGAAATGGCATTTTCCATGCACTTTTCTCATACAGTGTATGGATAAATTGTCTTTTCACAGACCTGTATAATATTAATAACTTGGTGTGGTTTTCTTTGTATGGGACAGCTGCTATTCTGGTCCAATCAGCTTGCTTGTTTTTTAAGCAAGTACGTAGAATTTCGGCCACCACTGCAAAGGTGTTGCAGAAGTACACAGTAGTGTTCAATTTGTACACAAGTCCATTGTGTAGTAATGCACACCTAGTTGGACTTTTTCTTCTCTGAAAACCATGAACCAGACTGAAACCACAAAGGAGGAAACCACCCACGTTTGTTTAAAACACACGTTACACGTACATTCTCCTATTTCCTTGTGCTTCTGCATTACTGTGTTATATTGCGATACTATTTTTAGGGGGTTTTGTTGTTGTTTTTGTTTGTTTGATTGTTTTATTCAGTCTCTAAGTACTAAGAAAGGACTGAAAAATACTATAAGGCAATTTAGGTAAACATTTCATCATTTAACCCCAAAAATAAGTCTACTCATATCATACAAGTACAGGCATATTGACCATCTTCTCTAAACTCTCTAAATTTGAAGTTCATTAGAAAAAAGCTGGTTATGGACAATCACCACGAGTTTGAAAACAATGCAGTTTGAATACATACAAATCCAAATAAAGTCTTAGGTAGGTTGTGATGTAATGGAAACTAGGCCTCATGCTGACGCTAAGACAAGCGTGCAGATGAAAGAAGGTGGTCAAGGAAAAAGAAAAAAAAAAGTCAAACATATCAGGTCAGGTCAATGCATTACAAATAGTCTAGACCAGAGACTGGCTTAAAATATATCCTTTACTGAACTGTGGTGTACATTCATAGTGCATTTTGCCTCTGTGATTTACTAAAATATTTTTATTTTGAGTGTTTTTACCTGAAGTCAATTATCTTACTTTATCTTTAACACTACATTAAACAAAAGTCATTACTTTTGGTTTATGTACACATAAAACATATCAAATTAAAATAAAAACCAAAAAATCCAAAAGCAAGCTCACCAGGGTGAAGTGCACATTTTAATTAAACTTGAATTGACAGATATCCAGGAAACTAAATTCGGTTCAACATCAGTGCAACAAAGTAACATTTTTGAGATGCCTATGTCTGCATAAAATGATGGAATACATGGAATGTATAGATGGAATATGGTAAAGGAAAATCATTTGTAAAACTATGTTTAAAGCTTTTTTAATTAAACTTAATATAAACTTAAACTTGATAAAAGAGGAAATAAACACTTTAATTCTATAAATTAAGGTTGGCACAGTTACAGACAACTGCATGCTTTTCAGAGTTCAGTAGATTTTAACATGGGCTTGGTTCTCACACTCGCTGGTGTGGACCACGACGGATGTGGAAGCAACTGAGCTGGTTAAGGTGTGTTTGGTTAATTTTTTAGCATGATGCTTGCCCTTATTGAGTTTCTGGTTTCTCAGCCCTGCCCCAAGTTCAGTAGTGGGTTCTGATTGGACAGTATTTACATTTCATTTTGGCACAAATTCCTCTCCATATGAAACTGCCCTGTCGGTGCATACCTATTTAGCACATATTTGTTTACCACAGGGAATACTAGGGCTGTGTACTGCAAGAACCTGGTGATATGATACACATCATGATGCAGGGATTACGATTCAATATATTGCAATATATTGCAATACTGTAAACAAGATCATATACTGTGATTTTTTTAAGTTGAGAAAAACTGTTATAGTGTAAAAGCACACCATCATATGCATAAAACCTAAATTAAAAAATGACTTTTTATCCAATCAAAACAGTGTGTTCTGAACACCGATATTTATATATATCAGTACAGCTCTGGGGAATACCAGTTGGCTTGTTTACTTTATTGAAAAAAAGGATTTCTTTTCACTAGTAAATGGTGAATAGAACTGAACTCTAGCTATGTTTATACCACAAGTTCTTGTTCAGATTTGAAGGATTACTTTTGACACGTATGGCAAGCAATACACATATGTATTTAGTGTTAAAGAACCTGCTTTAGAATAACTTGACCACCCACGACTGAACTTTACTCCACTCTACTCCACTGACTTGCTGGTAGACTCACTGGACGAGAGGTTACCAATCTTGACCACAAAACGCCAGGGTGGCGGCTGGCTTTCACTCCAAACAACCTCAAGCACATGTGAGCAACTGTCAAAAACTGAGACCAACTGTTACCACACACCCGTTACACCACTTAAGATAAATGTGGCTGCAGGTTTTCATTCTTAAGTAGTGCACCAGTTGTAACGCAATGGTCTTCAACCCTCCTTATGGAGAGATACACTATACAGTATGTTTGGAGCTTGCAAACGCGGGCAAGATGCACACAACATAATCAGTAGGTGGTTTTTGGCAGTTTATAAATATATGAACTAGTGAACCATTATTTTAGATGGACAGAATTCAGTGTTACCCAGTTGGGGTGTGAGTTGCAAAAAAGTTGTGGTGAGAACAGAAAAAGATGTGCGATCTAATCAATGCTAAAGAGGAACGGAAAACTTTTTAGAGGTCACTCGCATTGTAAAAAAAAAAAAAGCAGTAAGGTCAGTTAAAGACAGTTCTCTTTCAGGTTCTCTTTAACATGAACAATTTCAGTTCTTCAGACTCTTGATTTCTGTCAGTTGGATTCATGCTTCTACTGATTCTTAACAACATGACTTACCTGCCAGGACGATGTCTGTGATGTTCCAGTCTAGCTCTGACCTGATCATAGGTCAGGAAGGCCATGTATCCGGGGTGAGTCACTGCTAACTGGTTCCAGTTTCTGAGCAGTGTTGACCAGGGCTAATGAGAGGAAAAATATATATAAAATTAAAAAAGGGTTCCCCAAATTTCAAGCACCACTGTAACTACAGTAATGACTTCATATATATATTAATATTTAAATACCCTTTCCTTTAGTACTGATTATACATTTTATTTACAAATAAAACTAGTTCCCACAGCAAATCCTGTCACTGAATGTACCTGAAACAGCCTGGTGAAGATGTCGAACTCAAAAACAGAAATGTGATCGTTACAAGTGAGATCAACTGTCGACTTCAGAGCCATGGCCTCCATTCCCTCCTCAAAGCCGTGCACCCGTTTTAACTGATGCTTAAACTGGCTCCACTGAACTATACACCTAAAAGAGTGAAAGAGGACAAAAAAAAGGTTTACTTCCTCACATTAACTAGAAACACCCTTATGCTTTAGAATACACATAAAGCAAGCCTTCAACTCACAATAGAGGACACAGATTATTATATATATATATTTTTGGCTCATTTTTTTATTAATGAGCATTGTCCCTAATCAGTCAATCAAAGAAAAAACAAAGTAACCTGTATCCAAACGTCTTCTTCCAGAACTCCTGTGCCTCTGTCTTAGTCAGCTTGTATATATCACCCTGGAATCGACCATCAGGAAACATGGCTCGCAGCTCCCACAACATGTGGCTGAACAGCAGTGAAAGCTTTGTCAGGTTTCTCCTGACAAAAGAACAACATGTGATTATAATAAGGTTTGCATATAGAATCACCAGCCACTTCATTAGAACCATATTCTTGTTTCAATCCTCACTGTCCCTTGTATTAGAAACACTGACCATCCTACAGGAGCACTTTAGGAGTACTGTGTACTTCAATATTTACAAACTGTAGTCTTGCATCTGTTTCTCTGCATGCTGTTACTATTATCTTTCTTTCACCCTGTTCTTCAATGGTCAGGACCCCCCAGGGCCACCACAGAGCAGGTATTATTTGGGTGATGGATTATTCACAGCTTTACAGTGATGCTGGAGTTGTGTTAGTGTGTGTCGTACCGGTATGAGTGGATCAGATACAGGCAGCAGTGCTGCTGGAGTTTTTAAACACCTCAATGTTACTGCTGCAGTAAGAATTGATGTTAGTAGTTTGTTTTGGGAGATGTAAAGTCCAAATATGTGTGTGCTATCATATTTGTTTGGGATTGTAGTAACTTAGTTACTTGCTCAATATGTTTCTAAAACACAGTAAAAATGCTATAATACTATTTTTACACCATTAGGATCAATACATGTTCAAGCACGCGTAATTAAAAGAGAAAGCATGTACTCTGCATATCCACATGTAAAAGCATGTCTGCTCACAACTACAAACAGGAAGTCACAGTCTGTCATTTCCTGTCCTGGATCTTTGTAGTTGTCTGACAGAATTTTCCACTGGTGAATGACCATACATAGACTACAACAATGACAACCTCAGAATAAAAAAAACAAAACTTACCTTCTTTCTTATACCTCCTCTTAATACTTCATTCAACTTAATACTTGTTTGCAGGCTATTATTAAAGTATTAATTAATAAATATAATAATTAATAGTATGAAGTCTTAATTTTGGTAGTGGACTTCAACAAACATGTAAGCATCTGAAGTTCTTTAAAAAAGTAAATGTTTATTATATAGCTATATAACTAATCTGTTTGTCTTGCTACAGAAATAGCTATAGACATATAGCTTAAAGTTTAATTGAAATGTTCTGAGTTGTTTCAATTTCCTTTAAATATTTTTTTTTGTTTTTTTTACAAACCAAAAAAATGAAACTCTCTTTTGATAATGAACAAAACAAACAAAATAACATGTAATGTCACACAAAACTAATTTTAAACCGAAAAGTGACCATTTGTTTTCCAGAATAAGGGGCTTGATTAAAAAGTGCTAATCAAAATGAATATACAAATATAGCAACTCAATATTGTTTGATACTTTTTGTACATTATAAAAATGTTTTTACTTTATTTATTGTTTCTCGTGAATTATACATTATTTTTAACCTTTTATGAGGCATTATTTTGCAAAAAAAAACATTTCTCTATTCGCTTAAAACAATATTTAATAAGTTTATTTAATAAGCAGATTTGGGGATTTTGAGAGCTCTTTGGTAAGAATGTGTAATTGCTTTTAAAGCATGTTAATGTTAATTTAACATTTGTAGAAAAAGCTATGGTCTTAAAACTACTTTTTCTATTTTTTTTTCTAGATAATAGCATCTAGATGACCATCAAGATGATCTGGAGCTGTATGCTGCTTTCAACTGATCCACTGAAAGGCAGAGTCTATTATACATCTTATTCTGTCGTTAGCTTTCACATTCGCGCCTGAATTCTTTCAGTTGAACTTCAAGTAAAAATTAGCCCTGCTAAAATTAGCTTTGGCAGTTTAAAAGGTGTGTGAAATGGCTCTAACTGACCATCTCTGCTGAGTTTTTTTTCCATCTTGATAGGCTGAGCACACTTTATTCTATCTAGGGCTAGCAGCTTCCTGGCCACAACGACCTCACTGTAACTTTCAATCCTTCCGAATGCTATTTATAAAGATTTCTTGTTTTTTTTAGGTCTAAAGTTTCCATTGATCATGTAATGTTTTTCTATTTTTAGACATCTATTAGTTATCAAAAAAATGGCTTATACGGTAAATAAACAAAAAGTTGTCCTTGTCCTTATGCCCTTGTATCTCTAAAATCTTAACTTTACAGAAGAAGAAAAAATTGACTAACTTAAAACTAACTTTAAATGAAAAAGAAATGTAAAGAGAAATGTGTTATTTAGGAGAATTTCTACTGGTCCACACATTATATAAAAAAACTGCCAAATTCACACTGTCAAAAGCTGAAAAACATCAAACATCGAGATACATACTCTTGGACGATAAGAGTGTGCCTAAAGGAAAAATGACAAATCAGTAGTCAGAACTGAAAAGGTTTAAATCTTCAATGTCTATATCCTGGTCTGTATACCTTACCTCCTTATCTTTAAGTAGAAGATAAAACATCTCGCCATTCTGAGAAAGTTTATCGTTTTTATAAACGTCCCATAAAGGCGTCAAGTAACTACATACAAAGGCATTCTCTGCCAAATTCAACTCTTTCACTCAACTTTAAACAAAGAAAATATCTATCTTCAAAATAACTTTAATTTAGCAATTTAATTATTATTTTTATATATATATATATTTTGTTATTATACAAAAATGAATCTGACTATACCAGGTCCCTGTTTTGCAACAATGTGGCCTCAGGTGGGGTCATATGCTGTGGATTTATTTGTTCTATTATACATATTTTAAGTTTATTATTATTATTTCTGGGATAATATAATTTCCAAACAAAGACTTCATTGTGACAGGCCTATGTTTTTGTTCAAAGATATTTTGGTATGAGATACCCTGTTTTCCACTCAAACTTTCTTAAAGCCATGGCATCAAACTGCTGTATTGTAACTGTTGATAGCACATCTTTTATCATATCTTTATCATTGGTAAAAAAGCTTTGTGAAAGAATACAATTTTAAATGGTGGGTGTGTATGGAAAAATATTTTTTGTAGCGATATAGTCTCTGTATGCTTTATGTAAATGTAACATATGGTTATGTGTTTTAATACAGGGAGGTGTAATACTGTATAAATAAAATGAAGTCAATCATCACTAAACTTTTCCATAAATAGACCTAACACGATATGTTTATACCTGATAAGAATATCTAGAATCCTCAACATCGCATTGTGTGACACAACATTATAACCTCATGCTACATCTTACTTTTAAAATCTGTTCGCATTTTTTTCATTTAATTTTTCATCTATATTTTTCAATATTTGACAAATTGTTAAGAAACCCATTTTTCCTATTATTTTTACTGTGCATTGCTTTTGTATTCATAGTATTTATATCTTCATTTTTTACAGAAATGTATGACTCACCAATCAATAAATAAACATTTTCCACTTGCCCCTTATTATAACAATGATATAATTGGTGTTAAATTTAGGCTTTAGATAAAGATGAAAAACAACGTTTATATGCTGTCTTTGAATACTAAACATATCTTTGACTGACTGTAAAAGGTTTGAATTGTTTGGAATTTTAAATTTGATTGACACATTTTTTAATCAGATCTGTTCCTTGTAAATACAGATCATTTATTTGCGCTACAATACAAATGTTTAAATATATTGTTTGTTATCTTGTTTCAAAATGTTTTTATGTGACCAAATTTGGGAACCAAGTTTAAAACCAACTTTAAAACTACTTTTAAAACTACTTTTTGTTAAAGACAACTAATCAAAATAAACATTAGATTTCTGTGTGAATCTTTCTGTAAGAAACTGATGTCCGTGCTCGGACTTATTGCCAGGCCACTGGCTTTAGCAGCTAGAAGATTTCCTCAATTAGCATTATAATGGCCGAGGCTTCCAGTATTCATACACATGGGCCATTAGTAGTCAGAGTAGAACAGCAACTTGGCCCACTCTTAATTTAAAAAGGGGCAAGTCCGGCATGCTATTTTCAGTTTATGTGGAGGGTAAAGAGACCCCAGAAACCAGTTTATTTCTTGACAGTGAATTGTAGCAACAGCCAAAAGTGAGGGCAATAGTTATGAAAAATAGATTTAAAGTAATAAATCTCAAAAGTAATAAATGCAAAAACGGAAAATTCTCAAAGAAAATAATTTGATGTTTTATGATATGTGTTTATTTTATGTGTTCTGAAGAGCTTGAAAACTCTAAGCGCTTTTGTGCATTTTCTGCTTAATTTTCACTGGATATATGACACTGAACATATTGACTATGAGTTTATCTATCTAGCACATTCAAAAGTCGTTTTAGAGTCTTTATATTCACTGTGTAAATGTTGATGTTGATGTCTCAGGGGTAGTAGTGTTGTTATTTATTTATTTATTTATTTTTAAAGTATTTACTATTAATGTCTGTCTTGTTTGTTTAGATTTGTACTGGAGTTACAAGCCTAATATGAATCTATGTCACTACAATTATACATTATGCTATGTACAATTCTATTACTTTTTAGTACCATTAGCTTCGCAGGTTCAGGGAAAAAACTATAAAAGAAGCAATCATTAGAAGCAGACATGTATTAGCAGATCAATTACATTTGAGGTAAACTGTGTAACTGTTTTTTTTGTAGCAAATTAGTACCCAATTTTTTTATGTACAGAATCTGAGAGAAAGTAAAGAATAGTTAGTGCAAATTTGCTCGCTGGAAAACGATACTAGTAATTAATACTAGTCTTCAAGTCTTCTGTATTTTTACAGTTCTACACGTTTTACATGTTGCTACTGTAGTGCCTAAACATCCCCTTAGAGAGGAGATTTAGTAAATACATCAATCAACTTATAAATCCATTCATCTATCAATCTGTGGGGAATGAAGTTACAAGCTAACACATGAAATTTCCTTTACCCTTTAACAGTCTCACCTGTAGCTAGACCTTTCCTCAAACATCTTGTCCTTGCCCTCTTTGAAAAGCAGGATGGCCCTGTTCGTCTTGTCTAGGAGGTGCCGGACATGGATCTTCAGAAAGTCCGCCTCGTCCCCCCGTGGCACGGCTGGTGCTGGGCCCCTGTAGGGATCCCATACCTCTGTCAGAAGGATCACAGTCTCTGACACCAGATCAGGAAGGTATGGTGGGCTATTCTTCAGACCTAGCCGTGAGTCAGTACAGAGTGTGTGAAGTTTAGATAATTTTTTAAGGGCTTTTTCGAGGAGTTTGCGGTCAGCGTTGGTGGGGGGCTGGGATGGAGGGTCGAATGGATCGAGCTCAAAGCTTTGGCCTAAACCCCTTGTACTTCCAGCCATTGCCATGATGGATGTGAAGTGGTGTCCTTCTCCTTCAGACCGGATGACCCAATGACTTTACATGTACATAGAGCGACATAGAGGCCTCTGAAAGGACTGGTGAAAGTGCAACATGTGCCTAGAGGGGCAGTGATCATCAAAGGTTCTTGATATCAATCACTTCCGTTATTCTGCAGCCTAAAGACTGCCCATGTCTTCCTTCGCCCAATGATTAAACACAGTCTTTGTAATAATGTGGCCCTTGATTTAAACCTACGAGTGACATATAATTAACACAATTTCTTATTCCAGGGACATTGTTCTGTGTATGTGAAGCCAAATACCGCTCACCCAGAGGTCATGTAGCCAAAGTGAGTAGCTCCCCAAAAATGCCTCTGTTTCTTTTTCTGCATTTTGAGTTCATTCGAAGACACTTCCTGAGACTATATGTCTTAACTACAGGAAAAAAAGCACAAAGATACTTTAGACAATACTTCCAAGTAATCAGAGTTGACATATCAATAACATATTTTAGAAGTTGTCTTACCCTTTTAATACTTTGTTCAGTTTTCCATTTTGCAGTGCGTCTCAAAAGCTGTTGCATAATCCAACTCAACCCATGTCATACTCCCACCGATCTGATCAAGCAAATATTGTTCTCTTCAAGGAGTGACCTGTGTAAAAATCACCCTCAGTGACTTCTGAAGGGGGACAAAATTGACCCCAGGAAAGCAACTGACACAAGAAAATTAAAAAAAACAAAAGTCTTACATTCACATCACGCTCAGCTTCTTTCTTCTGCAAACAGCAACATCATTTCAGACATTTCAAGAGATTTTTTGAACATGCTCTATGCTGCCTGCTCTGGCAAGCTCCCTCCCCTTCACAGTCTCTCCGCCCCTTCTTACTCACCCTTTCTCACTATCTTTGGCACCCATGAGATCTCACTTTTTACTTCTGCTGGCAACCTTCTGTTGTTCTATCATACTATCAACAGGTACTCCTCTCAGTATGCCCAAGACCGGAACTAGCTTGGTTGTCTCTGTCTTTTTTTATCTCTTTCTCTCTCCCCCTCTCTTTCTCTCACTCTATCACCAACTCTTTGATCAGTTTCCGGGTAGCAAACAGCCAGACAAACAGGTTAGTTCAGACCTCAAGAGGACACAAAGAGGGTAATAGCATAATAGACACATGCAAACTCCCACTTATGTGCATAAAATGTGTTTTGTGATTTAGGGAGAGAGAGATTAATGTTTTTAACAACAGTTGTAAAAAGCATTTGTGTGACTACACTGGACTACACTATTTGTGGGTAATTGAGTAATGAGTTGAGGAAAAAAATAAATAAATATAAAACAGATTGTACTAACATATAATGTTCAATAATCAAAGTGTCAGCATTTGCTTGCAATTTGATTCTTAATCTGACGTATTTAATTATGAATCTCTACTGCCCTCTACCTAAAAAAAATTGGATTACATGTTCTACTCACATTTATCATTTTTTAGGGACGCAACTTTTTTTGATATCCTTTTTATAAGCCAACTTGTTTTTGCACCCTTTCTATTTGTTGATACAAGTATAATTTTGATAAACAGTCTGGCCTTAATAGTTGTTTGTAAACAAATGTTTATCCTGATTAAATTGACATGTATGAATGTTTTTTACTAATATTATAATTTAACATAATATAATATTGATTCAGTGTATATTTCTAAGCCCTGTTAAAACCAAACAGGATAAAGGTTTGGTTAAACATGTTGAAATCAGATACAGGGAAGATGCAGCATCAACTTAATTAATTACAAAAAAAAAAGTTTTTCCAAATCATTTTTACACAATCACTGCTGCCAACATGTATGCAATAATGTTTCAGGTACATCACAAAAAGAGCAATTTGGATTGGGATTTGTAAAAAAAAAGTTTTGTTAACTAGTATGTAATATTTTGAATGTAAATACACTTTAAACTTTCACTTTATTAAGTCACTTGAAATTTGGCTGAATTAAATTATTCTACATGTCCACTTCTGAAGAGCTTGTTTTTCGCCACCGTTGTGTTAGAACTTTCTGTCACTTCTTATCAGAAGGATTATGATTGTATCCATTGGCTGTTTATGTTTATGGACACTGGTCATAAACTAGCTAGCTATGCTAGCCCAACATTCCAACAGGCTATTTAATGTTATTAGGTTTCAATCACAGCACAACAACAATCGAGTGTTGAGGGGCAATGCACATACAGATGCTCTTACCATTTCTTTGGATAAGAAACCATAAAAACCTGCAGAGAAATTATTGGTTATGAAGCTCTGGAGAAGTGGACTGTGGAATGGGGCTCTTTAAGTACTAATATTCAATTCTTTTTGAAAACGAATTTATTTATTTTTGGATCTTTTTAAAATTAATTTAAACTACTTTATGTCAATACAGTTACTTTTTTTCTTTTTCAAAGCACTCATATTTTGATTAAGTACGTATTTTAAATGAGTGATTCATATCCACTGGGCAGTTAACAGAGCTGTTAGAAGTTAGATTTGGAGCTGCTAGGAGTACTGGTGAGAGGTAAATAAAGTGACACGTGATCCCACTAAGCAGCTCATTACTCCTGCTTTGTGTTGACATAACTGGCCACCCATGTACTAAAGGTACAGATATTTTTCCCTCTCATCGATATGTAATATTGGACTATTTTCACTTAAAAATGAATCAACAAATCTGTTGTTTTTTTGGTTCTCCTTATCCACTATTAAGACTTGGGTGAAAATCGGATAAGTTTTTGGTCCAATTTATGCAGAAATGTAGAAAAATCTAAACGGTTCTTTCAAGCACCACTGTATGGTTGAGAGAAGGGGTTTTGTAGTCAATTCTCACCAACAGAGGGCTCTCTTTCATAGTTTTTTTTTCTCAAACATTAATTGGAAGAGCTTACAATTTGACATTGTATAAATATCTACTGTTATCATACACTTTGGGACAAAGCCTTTGGCAGTAAAGTAAATTGTGGTCTTTAATGGTGACAAGAAAAAAAATTTCCACGAGTTGAAAAAATAATCTGATATTACAAAGAAGATAACATAATTAATGAAGTATGTTGTGTATTTGTCAAGATACACTTATCATCAAATCATTGTGTTTTTATTTTTATGTTTGTTTGTACATTTGTGTCACAGCCTGCATGATATAAACTCTGCATAGAAAAATGAACACATTCTTTTCTGAAACTATTTTTTTTTTTTTGTTAGAAATGTGATGTTCCTTAAACTGGTTTTGGCCTATGCCTGCTCTCATACCTGTCTTGTCCTGTAGGAAACTACCTACATCTCACAGAGACTTTATGCAAATTCTTCATACAGCAGTTTGAGAGGTTCTTTCTTCTGTTTGTGCCCTGTTGTCCCATGGGTGTTGGGTTCTCAGTGTTATGCCATCATGCCCTGAGGATGATATTACAGATTATAAACTGACAAACCCCACCACTACTTCTTCATGGCATTTTAGGGACTTTAAATGCTCATTAAGCTTTTCTGTTTGGCGATCCACTCACCCATATGATACTGGAAAGTCCCAAACGGGCCCAGGTAAATTAAAGCCTATAGGTGGGTGAGACCCTGGGTGGAGGCAGTGGAAAGGAGGGTGTAGGAGTGAAAAGAGGGGTGAATCCCAGCCTGGCTTTATATATATACAGTGCCTATAAATTACCAGCCAATCTTTAAAAAGATTGAGACTTTATCAGTATCCTTTGGCTTTTCATTTCTAAGAATTAACAAACTTTTTTTTAAGTGAAAAATGATTTCTATCAAGTAATGTCAGTTAAATAAAAAGAGTTTATATACATTGTATAAAAAATGTATAAAAAGACTAAAAAAATGGCTATAACTTCTCAGAACAATTCCCTCTCTCATTATTCGGGCATTTAGCAAATAGAAATAATTTTGGTAATCCTAACTGATTAATTGAAGTCTAATTTAAGCTCAGACAGTGAGTAAAAAAAACGTAATGTGTCTTTTTATACAGTGTATGTACATTTCTTGCTTCAACTGTATAAAAGAAAAAGTGGATTGCATAAATAGTCTTTATATATATATATATATATATATATATATATATATATATATATATATATATATATATATATATATATATGTCTTTAAGTTAGTATTTAGTATCTGCCCTTTTAGATACTGCATATTTCTACATTCTAAACAGCCCTTTTCAAGTTCTTTCACAAAGCCTTCATAGAATTAGGGTCTGGACTTTGACTTACCCATTTCAAAACATTTACCTTCTCGATTTTAACCCATTTCTATGTAGCCTTTGCTACATGTTTTTGGTCATTGCTTTGCTGGAATATATTTTTTCTACAAAGTCAAGGTTCTCTTGCTGACTGAATCACTCATTTTACCCTCTGTCTTCACAAGCCTTTCAGCACCTGCTGTCGGAAATCATCCCCACAGTATGATGGCATGATCGTGGTCTCATCTAACCAAAAAACCTTATTCTAGTTAACTTCGGAGTCTCCCACATGCCTTGGGTGACTTTTTATCAACATTTAATACTTTGCCTATCTCTTATTAAGCTTTAACTGTTGCAGAATCAAGGTAGTATGTAGAGTCTCTCCCATTTCAGCTGCTGAAGCCTTTTAATAATTAATAGTAGTCATAGAGGTTTTGGTGGTGTTTCAATTTGTATGGGTTCTCTGTTTTAAGCAGATTTATATGTGTGATATTCCTTACATGTCTTAATTATGAATTTAACTTTGTCTAATAATGAATTTAGCTTTGTCTTTCAATTCTCGTTTGGATCATTTTTACCTGTTCTAACTTTTAGTACAATAAGATTCTTAGGCCATCTTGCATTTACTGGTAGTTTTCCATAATGCTTAAATCATGAGGTTGCGAGGGCCATGACAAACCTACAGCTTGCAAGTCTTGAGGTAGTCAATTGTAGAATTTGCTGTGTGTTTAAGACCATACTACCATAAAAAGCCAACCCCTTTATGTTTTACAGATAATTTGAGGTTTTCTTCTGAATAATTGTATCAATTGTTGCCTGTAAATGTGGCTATAACACAAACCTAAAATATTTTATATTCAGCCCCATGCTTAACAGCTTTTATGAAATGCAAAATTGAAATGAAATGCAGTTCCTTTTCTCTGAAATCTGTTTTCACGTAATTACTTCATAGCACTCCTCTGGCTTCTTTAGAATTTCTTAGGCATTCTGTAGCAGCTGAGTTTTGTAATGAGGACTCAGAAGCTTTCCTTCTCATGACCATTACATTACAATTTATTTTCAGAGCACCACCCTGTTGACATTCTTGCAGGTACATGGTAGTCAAATGGGGTTTTAGTTTACCTACTCACCAGCATATGAGTAGTTATCTTAGTTTTATTTATGGGTTTATCTCCAGATAAGATATGATCTGGCTATCATCTTCTTGTAACTCCTCCACCATTACGAGGAATTTTGGTTGTTGAATGTGCTCCCAGAAAAAAAATATATCATATTGGGTGTGTTTAAGCTCGAACATTTATGTAGCTTGGCCCTATCCACATATAATCCTAAAGCTAAAAATGCATTAAAATGACCAGGTATAAAGAGGAAATACATGCTATATAATGTGTCTCAAATGCACGTAAGATCATCTCCTAAAAAGGTTTAAGTGATCAGATTTTAAATGCATTCTGAATGCATTTACATGTTAAAAGGTGTAAAGGACCACATAATTTTTATATACTGAAAGAAAACTAATTTAGGATTAAGATTTAACATTTTCTGAATATTATGCTTAGTTTTTGTTTCGCTGTTGTGTTTACTCCTTACTATTAAAAAAATAATTTAGCCATGGGTGCATAACATTTTTGCATACATATATAGGTTTCCTGATAACAGCTGGAGGGAGAGCCCCACTTCCTCTCTACTTAGTACTGCAGCATACCGGCTCATGAACCGGTGATAAAAACTAGATCAACCACTAAAAAGAAAGGTAAGTGTGGCGGTTGCACTGTTGCAAAGCGAACTGCAGGACACAAGGGCAAGAGGAAAGAAACAAAATAAAACATTTGGCCAAAGGCTGAGTACCTAATAACAAAAAATAGTCGTTTTTTATTAATGTTGCCAATTTTTACCATTAAATAATTACATGACCTAAAAAGTTAGGTCCACCCAAATTTTCAACCGCATCACAGTTAACACTGCAGTGTTACAGATTTATTATTTAGGCTATGTTGATTTCTGTTCAACATAAAGTTCTGTATTTGAAGCACGATTCTATAACAAAGGTAACTTACTAAAAAGTGATTATGATTAAAAAGTTTTACTGACCAGAAATTTCAACTTAATACAGCTCATGATAAATAAAATAAAAAGAAAAACTAAAAGGGCAAGTGTTTAAAGCGCTTCAAACGGAACATCTGAAGCTCAATGTCTTATTGATTATCCTCCATTTCAGTCACATGCCCCTTAAATGGCCAACTCCTGTAGATTGGCCTTCTCACTATGGGTTATTTCTGGATAATATGGGCAAATTTTATATCACAATATATTTTGTAATTTCGGTCAATACGATATAATTTTGACATTGTTATGAACACTATAAATGCCACCGCCTTTGGTGTACATCACATACTGGCACTACCAGGATATGGTAACAGCTGCTGTAAATACTGTATATCTCTTACAACACAAAGTACATTAACCAAGTTTATGTACCTTTATTCACCTAAAGGACAGAGAATATATATTAGAGCATTTATTTGCAGAAAATGAGAACTACCTGAAATAAAAAAGGGGGCAGAGCTTTCAGACCATAAAGAATGCAAAGAAAACACATTCATAGTCAAAAAGTTTTAAGAGTTCATAAATCAATATTTGATGGAATAACCCTGGTTTTTAATCACAGTTTTCATGCATCTTGGCATGGTCTCCTCCACCAGTCTTGCACACTGCTTTTGGATAGCTTTGGATTTGCACTACTGGTGCAAAAAGTCAAGCAGGTTTTCAATTTGATAAAATCAAAGAAACTCATAATTTGTAATAAGTGCTTAGTTTTTCCAGAGCTGTATGTCTTAGAGAGTAACTACACCCATTTTTACATTAATAGCTGAAAGATGTCGTTCTGTAATACATATACAGCATAACAGTCCTGCTTAATATAAGATAAAATGAAGATATTAGACCATATTTTGCGGAAAAATCTACTTAGTAAATTCCAATTAAATTAAATGTTGGATGTTCATTATTGCATGTACATGTATACGAGCTGACCAAAGGACTCTTAATATGATACTCACAATAGCAGATTAGCCAAAGTGGCTAACGGCTAACTGGCGATGCTAACTGTATTTTTTATTTAATTAATCACTGCTTTCTTTTTTAAAAATCAATGGTCAACCCTTACAACACTGGGATACAGCTATTGCCCCAATACTAGCTATGCTAACAGACTGCTGGTGTTAATAGAGGTGGCGAACGGCTAACCGGACATGCTAGGCTAAATCATTTCCGATCTGAATTAAAAACGTTTTCAATACAGATGGATGGCGCTGCGCTGGTTTGATACGTAGGTTGTGTGAGTTTATATGACATGTGGATTGTGGCTTTAGCTTACTCGAGTCTTTATTTATTACCCTCAAAACACCGGAATGTGGCTATCAGCTCAATGCTAACGTTAGCTAGGCTGACTGCTGGTATTAATGGAGATGGCTAACTGGCGTAACTGTTTTTTCGTTGTTAATGAAGGAACGCCGGTGGTTATGTATTCACCGGCCCTGGGCAGGTTCTGTTCTGATATTAATATATAGACAAATATATTACAGTGGGGTCCCACCCTTAGCTTACTAGGGTTGAT
This sequence comes from Astyanax mexicanus, assembly GCF_023375975.1. NCBI lineage: Eukaryota > Metazoa > Chordata > Actinopteri > Characiformes > Acestrorhamphidae > Astyanax > Astyanax mexicanus. The sequence goes on along the minus strand of NC_064413.1, from coordinate 35,808,078 downwards.
GAACCAGAAGGAAACTTTCTTCAGTCAAACGACTGGTCGCATTAAATTGGTCGCACTCTAAATTCCTGCTAAATTAGGCAGCTAACCCACCTAGCTAAGCTAAACTGTGTACAGCGTATACCTTTAACTGTAACTGGAGAACAGCTTGTTTGTAAAAGTAAACTGAACTTTGTAAACTGATACCAAGTGATGCTGAAACATTTATTTTGTGTAATTATTATCAGTAGCGTAAAAATGTAAACAGAACCTGCTGTTTGTCGTCTACCTGCCAGCTCTGTCGCTCACTCCCTGCTCTGTATAACTTAACTTACAGCAGAACTATGAACGTCTGGAGCCTGGGTCTGACCCTGCCAATTTAAAACACTTTTTAAACACACTTCTTTTTTTCAGGCAAATAATTTCAGTTGCCAAATATTAGGCTCCCTACTTGGATTGTAAATTCTTTGCCATTAAGCATACAGTACCTACATATAGAGCCAGGTAGGTTTGGGTTTTTTCCTCTTCAGAAATGAAATCATCATTTAAACACTTTTTTTAATTTAATCAGGTTCAATAATTTAGTCTTAATAATTTAATTTGACCTGCTATTGAGCGATTTGCTTTTCATTTTGACGGATTGTGTTATACACGTTTTGACTGGAAATGACTGTAGCAATCTGGCAACCCTGCCTGCCTCAGCGCGCTGTAGGCTCCAGCTGATAGCAACTGAATAATCGTGTGAAAAGGGGAAGCCCCGTGTGTGCTAGTGTACGTACGTGTGTGTGTGTGTGTGTGTGTGTGTGTGTGTGTGTGTGTGTGTGTGTGTGTGTGTGTGTGTGTGTGTGTGTGTGTGAAAGGGAGAGAGAGAGCAGAAGAGAAACTTAGTTCAGATGAGTCGCTCTCAGCAGTGTGCAGCAGTGTTTTCAGTGCTCTCTGTTTCTACAGTGTGGAGGAGCTTAGCTTTATTATAGTAGGTAGCTGCTGTGCACACTCAGTGTGGGGGATCTGACCAAAACATTAGAGTAGGATAGCTAGCTGGTGGACCTTTTGTTTTGGTGATTGTATTGTTTTAGAATGGTTTTCTAGTTTAGTTAGTTTGTTAATTATATCGTCTTGCTGGAGCCTGAGGGGTTCACATATTTACATATTTTATTATATTTTCTTTACTGACAGAAAGGCATACGTTTTTTACTTTTTCTTTCCTTTTCTTGCTTTTTCTATTAATAAGCACTAGCTATTTATTGCACAGACTGGCTGTCATGGGCTGTCCTGAAGGGCTGAAGGTGCTGCTGCTGCTCGGTGGTGGACTAGGGGGAGTGTGTTAAGATGCCGGCGGGCTGACTGACAGTAAGCGTTTCCCGACTATGACCATGAGCGGTGACCGCACCGAGCCGTCTGCGCCGCTCGACCTGCGGACCAAGGGCAGAGACCGTGTGGGGGGCGGCGGCGGCGGCAGTGGCAGCAGTGGCGGCGGCAGTGGCAGCAGCAGCCTGAGAGGCTCCCCTCCAGCCTCCCCCGCCGTCACAGCTGACAGTGGCGCAAAGGTAGGCAGCGAGCCTTCATTAATAAAGTGTGGCAGCGACCAGAAGCCGCCTGCCTCCGATCTTCCAATAAGAAAACGCTACCTGCAGAACCACAGCACCCCTGACCCCTCGAAAACAGAGCCGCAGAAGGACTCCGGAGGAAGCCCGGCTCCTGCCAAGAAGCCCCGGTGCAGCGTTGAGAATCGGAACGGACTGAGCCGGGCTGAGCCTCGGCCGCGCAGCTTCTCGCCAGTCCAGAGTCCAGAGCAGGCAGGAGCGCACGGACACAGCCACGGTCACCTGCCAACGCTGTGTAAGTGGCAGTTTTTGTGTGTGTTTGTGTGTGTAATTGTATAAAAATGCCTAGAGAGGTGTGGTTCAACTTTTTGGACACAAGCTGACCGTTCCTAACACTGAGGTCTTGGGTTCAAGTCCCTCTCTGGGTGGAGTTTCCATGTTCTCCCTGTGTCCTCCGGGAACTCCTCTGGTTTCCTCCCACATTACGAAAAACATGGAGATTAGGTTAATGTGTATGTAGCAATGTATGTATTACTCTGTGCCCAAATATGGATTGGCACCTGTCCTGGTTCAGCTCCCCAGTGTCTAAAATGCAGTCCTCCAAGTGGACAGTTGTTTCCAGTTGAGAGTACGCTGTACACGATTGGCTGCCACTTATTACCATTGTGTGTTAATGGGTACTGAGTATAAATGGTTGTGTGTGAAACATAATTGTAAAGCGTCTTTGGGTTTCTAGAAAGTGTAACTTCATTCATTCATTCATTCATTCATTCATTCTCAGCTGTTTCTTCAAGTTACTGTTGTCTTTTAAGTGTAGCTCTTCTGCTCAGTCCAGTTTAAGAGTCCTGCTTATTCATTACAAAATCTACGTATGTAGGTCCTCTGTAGGTCTGTGTATATGTGTGAATATGTGTGTAAGTGTGTGTGTGTGTGTGTGTCGCAAACAGAAGGTTGCGCAGTCATGGTCAGTCCAGCCAGTATACTTTGTCATTGTGAAACTTTCAGCCAATCAACAGGAAGTTATGAGGTTTGCTTAGTAGTCTCTTGCAAAACATGTCAGTGGGTCAGCATATGCATCTGCGCTGCATCCCACGGCCATGGATGAGTTCACAATGTTGTATATTTATAATCAGGAGATTAGATCATACGAACAAGTATGACAAATCCCAGTAAATACCTTTTTACACTGTTTAATCACTGTTCTTTGTCATTTTAGAAACACCCAGTTCAGTTCTGTATGGTTTTCTGATTCAGTCACCTTAATATGAAATGATAGACACAAGGGCTGCACAATATATCATTTCCCTATTGTCATTGTAGAAGTCACATTGCTAGATGTGCAATGTCACATAAAGCAGAAAAAAAAATTTGCACTGTTCTCATTTTCCTCTAATTAAATTTCCTAGATTTTTTTCTCCATTTTCTTTTCAATATTTTCAGCCCTAACAGACACTCTTCTAGGGACTTGCTTTTAAATGATGAGATATATATTCAGCTTATGTTTATTTTTTGCTGATGTTTTTTTTCATGACTTCGTCACAGGTTCCCATATGTTCATCTCAACTCATCCGTACTCCAATATTTATGAAGACACGAATCGTCTGCTGCGCGAGGTTGCTCTGGCCACACACCCAGATGATGATGGAGACACGTAAGTCATTTGTCTATAAGGAAATCCACTTGTCATTGTTTGAAATGTTGAAGTTCAAGTGCTCATTGTGCATCACAACACACTAATTTCCTCAACACTCTTATGAGATTGCCCATGACTGATGAACGCTATTAAAAAGCCCATAACTTCCTTTGAAGATGACATGATTTACTGGTTTTACGTGTACTGGCTGCTCTACCTGCATTTGTAGGTGAAAGTATTACCTTCATTTACTGTACCTCAGGACCAGCAGTGTGGGGAAATGCACATAGTACAGACATTGAATTAAACAAATCCAGAATCTGCTAATCAGAAACAAATATAGCGAAATACACCAATTAGCCATAACATTAGCATCACCTGCCTAATATTCAACAGGTCAGATCTGAGCATTCAAGGCATGGACTCCACGAGATGACTGCAACAGATCATTTAAGTCCTGTAAGCTCTACCAGGAAGCAAGGCAATCATGCAAAAGGAAAAATCTGTAAGCCCAGTAGTACTAACATTGTGATTGATTATTAAAGTGTTTAGGGAAGGCCCTATTGTCAGTCCAGGTCTGTAGCATCCGTACCCTTATAAATCCTGCCATACATGGAAGATACCCAACAGGACCAAGCTGGAGGTGATAAAGTGGGTAGGAGAAGAAATTGAAACAGCATCTGAAAGCAGAGCAGCTGTGGAAGTGGAGGTCTTACACAGACAGGTGGAAGCTGGTGATTGGCTGAGAAATGGCTAAATCAATTCAATGAGCCTTAGATCAATGTTGCCACAAGACCTGCCTGATACTAGTCGTCTAGCCATCACAGATTGGTTCTTGTCAAATTAGCTCAGATTCTTATGCTTGCTTTGATGTTAAGAATGTTAAGAACTGACCATTCACTTACTGCCTAATATATCCCACATTTTGACAGATAAGATGGTAGATAAACATAATGAAATTAAATTAAGGTTATAAAACTGCCTACGAGTATACTGCCATTTTAATGCATGGCAGTTATTTTACTTAGAATGTACTTAAACAGAAAAAAGATACCTGGTTAATACTTCATATATCTAGAGTCTAGTGATACATACAGTATTGTTTGTTGAGGAATCTGCCCAGCATATTCTTTAGAGGTGGCTCACTTCCTATCTGTTCTGATTCATTACACTAGCATGTGACACAACTGTAAAGGAAAAGAAAAGCACGAATAAGGTAATGAGTTAGAAAGTTGGCATGCTTCTCTTGATTTGAGTTGTGGGCGTATTGTACATGTGTGAAACACTGGTAGAGAAGAGGGTGAGTGTGAGGAAGGGAAAAAGAGATTGGCTAAGAGATTGGGACAGATTAGCTAACTTGCTGACCTCAGGGAGATGTGTACAGTTGTGTACTTTTCACTCCTTTTGTGAGAACAGGGCAGGGTTTTATATCTTATGTGGACTTAAGGTACACTTGCTGGAGTTCAATCATGAGACATTCAAGGTGCAAAGGTATAAAGGTAAACATGTCAGCAGTGTTTCTATTACATTCAAATTATTGCTATTGCAGCTTCAGAGTTTTATGGAGTGTCATGAAATTGCAATTATAAAACTCTTCAGATAGTGTTTAAGGGAAACAACAGATTTGGGAAGTGTATATATATGCAGGCACTTTATGACTCATCATGATGCTTTATTGCATGTAATGTATGTAAGTACAGCATACAAATGAACTTGAACCTGCCGTTTATTAGCTATCCTTATATATAACTATATATAGCCTGCTTTATATATAGCTTGGTGGATTGTGGGCCTGCCTGTTCTGCTGAAAATCCTATAAGAAACACTATATCAGCATTTCATTAACATAAAGCTAATTTCTGACTGTATATAAAATAGGGTGAACTGGTCCCTAAGATTAACACTGCTGTCTCTTTTTACCTAATAGAATAGAATGTAATGGAAAGTGAAAAAGCCTCAAGTATTAAGCGTCCAGGAGCAGAATTAGTGTTTATAACAAAATGCTTTGGCTCTAAATTAACAATTTGTACATGTAATATACATTGTAGTTACTCTGTAATGCCTGAAGAGCCATGCTCAGAGTCATGCTCAGCTCTAATTTGCTTTATTGCAGCCTAATGTGAAGAGACATGTCAAGTAGACAGTAGACATGTTGTGCTAAAGTGCTGAGTTGCAATGTGGTTTTAAAGGGCAAAGCCAAAAGAAGAGTAAAAATCTGAAACTATGTGGTGTAAGAGTATCTGAGAAGGTACAGGCTACAGATGAGCACATTTTATGCTCTGTCATGCATGGACACACATACCCTTACTGTAAGACCCAAACATCCTCCCACATGATGGCAACTATGAAAGTACTGCTCTTTGTGAGCTCATGTGAGTGAAACTTGGTTTTTCAAAAAGGACACCTGCTGTCATGCAATATTGACACCCTGGTTTAGTCAACATGTGTCTTCAGATTTTTCATCTAGGTTAGCAAATTTGACCATGTATGAGTGTACAAATTCACCTCCCCCTCAAAAGAGAGGTTGCTTGGCAGGGGCACGGTTTTGGTCATAGATCATCACAGTTCTGCTGAGGTTTTAGTTCTGCAGTTAAACATATAATACAGACAGACAATAATCTTGATCATGCAGAGATTTTATTGCGCTTTCATCTGCCCTCGTTTTGTCTAACTGTTGAGAGGAATATACTATTTGCATATGCTAATGAATGAAATATGGATCATGCAGAGATTTCATTGCTCTCTGCACTTGTTATTCTAGCTGTTAAGAGGAATCTAGTTTTAGCATATGCTAATGAATGAAATGTTTCACAGGCTGGCAACGTTTATTACTGGTAGAAGACAATTTCCTGGCCTGTATCTGCAAGTTACATCAGTATCTGTCAGAGATCAAGCTTTAGCAGAAAACAACATTAAGCCACACACATACAGATACTCACACCCTGACACGCACACACATGCACATTCACACACATACAAATGCATACACAAACACACACACACACACATACACACTGTCTGCCCCTTCTCTGTAATCTACTGCTTTATGGCTGTTACGTCAATGGGCGTTTCATCCTCTCACCTTGTTTTTTTCTCAGCGCTTACCAGACCCTCATTTTCGGGAAAGCCAGTGTGAGTGTGCGAGTCTGTGGTTTGCTCAGGTGTCTCTCTCTCTCTCTGTGTTCTTCTCTTTTTTTCAGCCCTTTTTAAATGAATGGGCTCAAAAACCCAAACATCCGCTCCCCGCTTCCTCTTTCACACCGCTTTCTCCCCCATCTCTCTCTCTCTTGCACTCTCTCTCTCTCTTCCTCTCTCTATCTATTGCTATACCTTCCATTCAGTTTCTATACCTGCTCTAATTTTTTTTTTTTTATTTGTAGAAAATGATTTGTGTGCATTATACCTAAATACCCACCATGTGTTTGCAGTGCAGTGAATACATTTATCCAGTTATGAACCAGCAGGTTTAGGTAATGTTTATATAAAGAATAAATAAGAAAAAAATAAAATAAAATAAAAAATAGAAAATGTGGTTTTAGTGATTTTGGTGACAGAAGTGCTGGTTTGAACTACTGATTTCCTTGGATTTTTAACACAACGGCCTCTAGATTTTTCTTTAAAACTCTAGAGTTTTCATTGTTTATGAGAGAGATCAGTGGAGAACGTTTAGACTGTCCTGAGCCAACAAAGCCTTCAGTAACTTTGGTGGCCACTCTGTACAATTCATGAGCAGAAAAGCAAATTACAGGATGCACAACATGTCCAACCTTAAAGTGGATAGGATGCAACAGCAGAAGATATCTGAGGGTCCCACCTTTGTTAGTCAAGAACAGAAAGCTGATGCTGCAGTGAATACAGGTTCATCACAACTGTACAGTTTTAGATAGGGGTGCACAATATTGGCATAAAATCCAATTCGCGGTTATGCTGTTGGATATCCTGAAATCAATGTGACTACTAAACTAGTTCGAATTAGATTAGGATGTTCAGCACATGGCTTGGCTAATTGTCAATTGAGAACAGTCTGCAGCATGAAGAGCACCTCTTGTTTCTGCATGCAGATAATGTCATTTGAGTTTGTTATTATTTTCAAAGTTATGATAGCTCTTACAACGTGTTTGTCATAAAAACTCATATCGCAATAGTAATGAAAATGCGATTTAGCTTACGGCCCTAGTTAAAGACTAGAAAAAACATAGCCTAGTCTGATAAATATTAGTATTTGCTGAGGCACACTACAGAATGACTACATGGACCTAGTCTACTGTCAGCTGCGCAGGATTGAGGAATAGTGTGTAAAGTGCTCTCCAGTGGCGTACCCAGCCTCCGGATAAAAAACAATAGAACCATCTTTGAAATGTGATAAAATAAAATAAAATAAAAAACTTGTGTGATGTTATGAAGAATTGAGTCTTCTTAAGAGCTAAAGAAGGCCCGTCACAGTATTAATGTAGTCTTTTTTAATAAATTGCTCAGGAAAGTGCAAATTATGCTTTCACATCTGGACACTGCAGTTGGAAGTCTGGGCTTTAACTTGGCCACTTCAGAACATTTACTTTTAAACCATAACTGTTGCTGAATGATTCTGGTCATTGTCTTCATGAAAAACAAGACAATGACCAGTATTTTGCTGCTTTCATTTTACCCTCTGTCTTTACAAGCTGATGAAGACCTGCTGGTGAAATGCATCTCCACTACAGGATGCTGCCACCACCGTCTTTCACTGTGGGGATGGTGTTTTGGTGGTCTCATCAGACCAAATAACCTTATTCCTGGCGACATTGGAGTCTCCCACATGAACTGTGGTCAATATTTAATCCTTTTTGTCACTTTGCCATGACGTTTTGACAGGTGAATAATCCGGGTATCAGTTGTCGTATCAAATCCATGGTGTACCCAATCTCTGCTGCTGAAGCTTCGAACTACTTCAACATAATGTAATATGTCGACCATGATTTAGTTTGTTAAATGGATAGAAGAGGAGAAGATCCAATTTTAAACAGGCAGGACTATGTATACACTGACGGAACAGTAACTAGTATTGTGTCCCATGACTTTTGCCCTGTCGCATGGAAGATAAAGTATGCTGCACTGACCAGTGGGATATGATTGTAAGTGTGAATGCTATACTACTTTCTACTGTGAATGGTAAAGCCTTCAATCACGTATTCTCACACAACCTTGGTGTGTTCATCTGACACCAACTTTCAGGCCTTGCACAAACTCTGATGATTCACGTTGCCTTGCCATGAGCATGCTTGCTAGGGTTTAACCTCACTTACAAGATAGTACCTCATTACTTTTTTTATGTTACGGACTGCTATCCCATGACTTTTTGTGTGTGGGTATGTGTATGTGTATATATGCGTATTTTAGCAGAACACTTCAAAAATTAAGTTATGATTAGGGGTGGGCGATATGGCTCTAAAATAATATCACGATATTTCAGGGTATTTTTGCGATAACGATATACTTGGCGATATAGGAAAACTAAAATAACTAATTAATTTCATGAATATAGTATAATAGTATAACAGAATAATCATAATGTGGCAAAATAAATATTATAGCATAAAATGATATAATGCAGCAAAAAATATTGCAGAATATTTAGTGCATGCATATAAACTGCAAACTAAAACAATTATACAATAAATAAACCTAAAGCTTCACAGTAAATATTAGACTACTTTTAAGACAGAACAGCCCTATTATCACGATATGGATTTTTAATATCATAATATTTCTGTGTCACCATATATTGTATACGATATAATATTGCCCACCCCTAGTTATGCTAATAAATTAGTTATTGTCATTTGAAAAAATATATTTTTGTTTCCTTTTATATATTTCTGTGAATTCTGGATTATAGTTATTTTTATATAAACTATATATACAGAAAATGTAACATTTTGGCAGTGTAAAATATTTTTTATTAATAATTTAGAAACTGTTGTGACACTAATATACTACTATTTGTAGTTTTATAGGTGGTAAGAGCTCACATACAAGGACTAGACAATGCTCTTTAAGGCAACAATTAAAACAGTCTGTATTCATAGCTTACTTTTAACACTGCTAGTCCTGGTAGGCCACAACAAAGAAGATGCACAGTTTAGTGTATTTTTTGACTTATATAGAATATATAGTATGAGTGCACTATTCTATAAACTTATCAGCAATAAATTACACTATACTGTGGTTTGTACATTTTGTGTGGTCTTCTGGTGAACTGTAGCTGCACTATATACACAGTGCTGGGGTATTCAGTTAGCCCAAGAAAACAAGTTCATTTACATGTAGCAGGCTGCAGCACTCATTAGGGGCCAGATGCACGTTGTTGTTTGATGTCACTGATGTGTGTCTGACGTTCTAGTGGTAATAAAGAAGAAGAAGTTTAAGGGTCAGGTGGTATCCAGAAGTACCGCAGCTTGAGTTGTTTTTTCAATAACAGCCATTTCATGTGGTTTTGGGTCAGGTTATTATTTTATTGTTATACCATATTAGGTCACTGTGGCTGTGCATTTTTCTGGAGGCTAAGTGTGGATCAAAAGAAAAACCATTAAAACCCCAACTTATTAACTGTATGGTGCATACTGTAGATGTGTCTATTTTGATCAATACTGATTTAAGATACCAGTTAAAGAGTGATGAAGTTGTGTGATGTTTTTGTAAAGAATTAAACATCTAAATAACTTAATATAAACTAGGTTTCATTGATGCTGTGTCAAGTATTTAGTACTCGTCAGCAAAAGAAAATCACAATTGTGATTGCTGATATTAAAGTGCATACTTACTTTTTTGATAAACTGCATGTCTGACCTTTTTAAGCCCATGCTGCTACACTACACATTGGACAATAATGAATGCATTCAGCTTATTTAAGCTGCACTCATTGCTTTGTATGGCACAGATGTGCAGATACACACACATACACAGTTTGTTTGGTCCCTTTAGGGATGCATTTCCAAAAGAATAGGACTCTCTTGAACAGATAATGAGTTGTGGGGACTGAGGTGGGGTAGCGATCATCCAACATCACTAAATGCAACCAGATCCTCACAGCAGTGCTAGAAGGTCTGGTAGATAGACAGCTACTCCAGCAAAAGCAGGATAATATTTTTGAATTACACTTGTCTCAGAAGAAAAACTGATGAAGAAGTTGTCCAAATATATTTATCTTATAACGTGTGAATCACTCATGCATGCAAGCTGCAAAAAAGGCAACAGCAGTTTTTTGCTTGTGGCCAGTCTTCAGTACTGTTGCCGTAAGGACCAACTCCCTCAGCTGTCAGGCTGATTTCTGGTAAACAGTGGCATACAGTGCTTGCCTCAGGTTTTTTCGTGCCATATTTCAGCTTCCCTTCTGTCTTTGTTTATTGCCACTGCGGGCCGTGCCACAAGGGATGTGAGGTTTGTGTGTCTCTGGCCTGTACAGGATGCCGCACATACGCAGCCTGGCTTTATCTGTGCCTGCGGTCTAACTAACTCTCACTCACTTCCAGGAACTTAAGAGTGTTTCATCTTTAAAGAAGAGAGACAGAAAGACCATGAGATTGTGAGAATGGGAGGATCATGAAGAGCAGTGTTGAAACAACATGCTCTGCGTACTACAGCAGTAGTGGTAATCTCAGATGGTAATCTCTGTTGACCTGTGATCCATCGAAAGGTTAAAGGAACAGGGTGATGGGATGCGTTTTAGTTCTGGGTCAATTTCCACTGGTTAAAGGTGAAGTAGCAAATACACATGTTCTCTGTTTAGTCTTTAACAATGTTCTGCACAGTCTTAGCTATTCCCTGCCCCAGCACACATGATGTAGCTCATTAAGCGCTTGATGGTTATAGTTATACATAGGCTAACTGAGGCGTCCTGTAGCGAGAATACAGTGCAGGACAGTGAGTACCCACAAGCGGAATTAGTAAAAACTAAGCTTTAATGTGGGCTGAATAATAATTATGGGTGATGCATGCTAAGGACAGTCATAATACGTTTTGTGCAAGCATTTTCCAGTTTCTTTAATGAACTATATTTTTCTTACTCTGGCTTTCGTTCTATATATTTGCCGGAATGCTTGGTTTGGTATAGAAGGCATGAATGATGTCAGAGTGCAACACTGTTATGCTTACAGATATAGTTTTCACACATTGATGAAATTATCCCAATGTGTGAAACAAAGATTTCAATCACGTGTATTTCACTTTGTAGTCTAATTCTTCTCCGGGTAGTCAGACTGAAATCTGAACGTTGTGTGGGACTAAATATTCAAATTCTGTCTTTGTGTGCAATTATTACTGGTGTTTAGTTTGTAGTAGGAGGAGTTACGGTTGACGAATGCGTCTTGAAAAGATGGGTGTTTTTACGTGCTGTAATGTGTTTGTATGTAAACAAACATGCAAGGAAACACAATAGAGGTCATAAAAGAGGTCATGTACATATATTGTATGAAACGTTGATAATGTAATTCTAGCTTGGAGTAAAATATTGGGCAGATATACTGTCCTAGATAGCATGCCCTTGTGTGGCCTTTATGGTTAGCTCGACCCAAAGCCAGAAATTTATGTTCATGGACTCCATGTTGGTCCCAAAAGGGCATCCATGATGGGAGGATGAGAGTTGCTAAACGTCTGAACTTGTGGACACCTGCCTAGAAGATGGGCCCATTTAGAAAGCCCAGTTGGGTTCTAGTAACAAAACAGGCACAAACATACATTTGAAACATACATTTGTAGCAAGCAAGTTACTTAGCATTAAGTTTGACTGTGCAGCCCTAATTAATACTGTGCAATGTTAGAGCTGTGCTATTTGATATATTTCCACCACAGTGGAAAGGCCTTATGCTCAATCCGACTGTAAAGAGGCTGGATGTAAATGCAAGTCTTAAAAAAAACACTGAAACAAGAGAAGCAAAGAAAGCATAGAAACAAAAGGATTACACTGGAAATAAAACACAGGCTAACAAGTAGGCATATCCATAAATCTATAGGGATGCAGGGATTATTGTACACAACAGGTACAGGAGTGCACACAAGGCTTATAAAAGAGTGGGTGAAACAAAAAGCAGCTAAATTTTGATGATACCCAAATACAATACGAAGTAGACGTGATATCAGTCAAGGTGGTGACGTGGTTTACGGGACAGAAAGTGAGTTTAAAACGATCTTCTGCTTTTTTGACTGCGTACCAGTAAATACAGAAAGTGTGACATAGCATTTTCACTTTACCTAATTTCTTTCAATTCAGTTTGATGCCTCTGCTGGACCTTGATGGTATGAATGATTGTTGATGTGTTGTGTAACAGTACTGTAAGATTTAAACTGTCATATAATGACACAGTCACTTGATTTTATACCTTTGTAAAAAGAAATCATTGTCATAAGTGTGTGTGTGTGTTATGTTATTTCCTCTATTGCAATAGTAGACCCCAATATATGGAAAATTCAGATGGTGCCTGGTTAACCCTGGGTGTGTCACCATCCCCTTCCTTGTTGAAAACTTTCTGTGGAATGGCCAACATGAAGTAATATTGGCACTATGCTTTAGGATAGCATTCGGTCGTTTACTGGATGGATATGTGTCGGACTTTTATCACTCACAATGTGTAGACTCTAAATTATGGATTAAGAACAATACTTTTATCATGTATCAAGCAATAAAGCTTTTCTTTATCCTTTAATGACTGTATATGAAATTATAATTAGGTCCATATGTTCCAACAGCTTACCTGGCACTTATATTCACAATGAATTTATCATGTTAAAATCAGTGTTTTAGTTGTTGGGCATTTAGGAGTAAACAACAGAAAGTCCAAATTTGTTTGTTAATAAAAGTATAAAAATAGCAAGTGTTGAAACAATGATCACACAGTTAGACACATCACACATAAAACAAAAGTTGTTTTGGTAAATCAGCATGCCATTAAGATTTAGTAAGTAAATAAAATAAGTGATAGAAGCTAATATTTGTGTCAAAATGTAATCAGCAAATTTCTAACTTTTACCCCTCAAAACATTGGACTCCACTTTGATCACTCTGATAATTAAACAATTGAAACAACAAACTCAAAAATTAAAACAGGAGAATTAAGTGTTTTTAAAAAGCAGTTTCCTTAATTCATAATGTGATAACAAAATGGCAGATAAAAGAAACTGTAGATATCAAGTTTAAGTCTGAAATACCACAAAAACCGTCCAAGAGAACTGCTTATATGATTACACAAAAGGCAAATCAAAACCTCTGACTGTCAAAGACTTTCAGGAAGAATCATCTGTAAAAATTAATTCAGTTAATACCAGCCAGCTGTGGAAGCAAACATCTTACCATCTCATTAAAAAATAAAGCTGAGAAGAGGTTGGCTTCTACAACAAGATGATAGACAAGAAGCACAAGCTAAAGTTTTTTTCCATGTGTCTTACAGTCCCTCAATCTAAACATCAGCAAAAATCTGAAAAAAGAACTCAAAAAGAGCAGAGCATGCAAAATGACCCAAAAATCACACAGAACTAGAAGCCTTTCTAAAGAAAGAACAGGCAAAAACCCCCAAACAAGAACAGAGAGACTCTTAGCTAGCTATAAAAAGTGTGAGCTGTGAAGCTTGTCAAATGCTGCAGGATGACCAAACTTCAGCTTTGCTTGGGCCTTTTGATTTCTTGTTATTTTAAAACATATAAAAATATAAAATGTACTCAAAGTATTTCACTGTAGATTAACACAGCACGAGGTATGCAAAAGTTTTAAAAAATGGATGAATTTTTTTTTAAGTTAAAATGCAAATTTTTGCAAAGTTTTTATTTAAAATTTGGTTTTTCATTTAAAATACACTGTATGTAACACAGTGTATTTGTTTCATTACATAATTTATTTTAAATGATTTAATATTATTCATTATCTTATTTGTTCATATGTTTTATTTCAACCCACAAAATATTAGTACATTGCAAGGTTTTTGCAAGGTAACTAAATACACTGACTTCACCATGATCAGTCTTATCTCTGTAGATTTCTGTTCTTCAGGGTTTCAGTAAAAATAGGTGGCAGACTCTGAAAAACACACTAAAAACCCCTATAAAGTGACAGTAATCAGACCGATGATTATTATTCAAAAGAGAAGAGCAATGCCATTGTCCCTGACTTCAGGAAGTCACCTCAAACCAAAGTGACTCTTACTGGAAGCCTTTTGAAAAAAAAATGCACAAAAAAGTTCAAGAGTTCCTGACTCGTGTTTATCCAGACTCACCTCTCTCTGCTTTCAGCTCGCACACAGAGGTTTTCTCTGAAGTGATCAGGAGATAAGTGTTTCCCTGTACTCACTGAGATCGCTTGCATGTGGACAATGTCTACACAATGACTCATACAGCTTTAGTAAACCATCATTCATAGAAGCAGGTGATGGATAAGCATGTTAATCAGTCCGTTCACTCAGCTGTGAAACCCACAAATGATAAAATCAAATATGGGAAACGCAATGGTCAGCAACATATGTGTCAGCAGCAGTCTCACACTTCCATATGTGTGTGAGTGTCTGTGTAGGGATGCAACTGAATGTGCATTTGTAACAAAAAGTATTGGAGTACTTTCAGTATGAGACATTATATAACTGAAGAATATGCACATTTACAAAAATGTACAAAAGGCCTGATTATTGAAACGTCTCTATTTCCTGCGTTGTGTGTGTGTATGTGAGGGTTTGTTTTTTCCTGACCTAGATAGTAAATTAATATAAAGCTCTGGAAAAAATTAAGTCTCAAAATTCTCTGATTTTGCTATTTATAGGTATATGTTGGAGTAAAATGAAAATTGTTGTTTTATTCAATAAACTACGGACAACATTTCTCCGAAATACCAAATAAAACTATTGTCACTTAGAGCATTTATTTGCAGAAAATGAGAAATAAATGAAATAACAAACAGCAGAGCTTTTAGACCTCAAATAATGTAAAAAAACAAGTTCATATTCATAAAGTTTTAAGAGTTTAGAAATCAATATTTGGTGAAATAACCCTGGTTTTTAATCCCAGTTTTCATGCAGCTCAGCATGTTCTCCTCCACCAGTGTTACACGCTGCTTTTGGATAACTTTATTCCACTCCTGATGCAAAAATTCAAGCGGTTCAGCTTGGTTTGATCTATTGTGATCTTCCTTACATTCCAGAGCTTTTCATTTTGGCAAAATCAAAGAAACTCATCATTTTTAAGTGTATTTTTTTTGTTCACACCTAGACAAATTGCTTATCTTTTGAAGTGCCAATAATTCACATTATTTACCAGAACACACTTCTGCACATTATACTGCACATATACTGTTCAGTTTCTTAATATATTACATAATGTTATAACGAGGGGAGAATCAATATGGCATCTGCAAAACTAATGTTACAATACAATTTTCTAAATATATAAAGGAATTTTGGGCAAACAGTGGTTGTGTTTATGTTTGTGGAAAACCACTTTTATGGAAGTCAAAGTAAAAATAATCGTTGAACATTTATATTGGCCTGTAAGCATGATGGCTGCAGATGGCCATGCCTAAAGTCTTCTCATGTTTTTATATTGTCATGTTGGCTCTGGACTGTTTTTAATGTATTTAAAAACATATTGACAGTAAAAGTAATCTGACAGTAAAAATCCCTTGACGATCAGGGAAAAAACAGGGACATGCTCCAACACCAAAGATGAACATGTTACTGCACTTGCAGAAACAGAAGTGTTGGCTCAAAAGCAAAACCAGTAAATGCCAAGAATAGAACACCCCAGTTGTTGTTTTAGAAAAAGTACCTAAAATAACTGTACATTATCCAAGGCACCACATGATGGCTGCCACTGGAACAGGCAATCTTACTCCCACTGCAAATATTATTATTGATGAATAAAACAGGAAAGAAAAACAATCAAGTTTAATAAGCAGGGTGTCAGTGTAAGTGTGCATATTTGTGTGTTTGGAGTCATTGTCCTGTTAAAAGTCCAAATTTTAACTACTTATATGATGACATGAGTTTACTCAAATCATGAAAAATTGTGAAGTTATTTATTTTTATTTTGTCAATTCTGTGCAATGTATTAGCTCCACTGGCATTAATGCAACCACAGGGCATGATGCTACGACTGCCATACTTAACAGTTAGTACAGAATTCTTAAGATTGAATGTCTTACCTCGTACGCCCCATTATTCATGTGATCAGCTGCAAACTTTGGTTGATCTTGAAGCTGAGGTAATTTTTCTTTTAAAATTTTCACCTATTTTCCTTTCAATACAGCTAGGCCAATTGTCCCACCCTTTCAGTTGCTACTCAGGTGTATATTCCAAATCACAGGTGATGCCACAAGATCAGGAAGGTAAAGACTAGCACACACCTCCTCAGACATATGTGAAGTCTCTTTTTCGCCTCTATTTCAAACTGCTGCTGATGCAGCACTGCTGAGTAGCATCACATCACGCTCGGAGGAAAGCGCAGCAACTAGAATCCCATACATCAGCTCACTGACGCCTTGTGCTGATTAAAATCACCCTAGAAGTGATGCATGGAAAGAGCACCATATACCCACCCAGAGAGAACAAGGCCAACTGTGCTCTCTCAGGGCACCGGCAGCTGATGGCAAGCTGCATGACTGGGATTCGAACCAGTTGGTTTCAGAAGAATAATTCAATAGTTTGTCTAATTGATCATTTAAGATGATTCAAGATCATTTCAGAGCTACATTTGCTTTTGTTTGTTTGTGCGTTTGAACAATTCACAAAAATTGTGTGTTTTTTTACAGGCCTCTGCACATTGCTGTGGTTCAGGGGAAGCTGTCAGTGGTTGAAAGACTGATCCACATTTTTCTGCGGGGTCAAAAAGAGCTGGACTCATATAACAACTTACGACAGGTAACACACACACACACGCAAAATATTGTTTAGTACATAAGCTGAAAACAGGGGTTTCTGAATATATTGGTTTATTTACCCCCCAGTGTGGCTCTTAAAACATCTAAATGAATCAGTTCATTAATGTATACTAAACTTTGGCTTCAGTAGATGACTAATAAGTGACGAAAGACAGAAAATAGTCACAATTCGACTATTCTAAACATGATTGTGGGAATACATGCATGTGATATTAAAATCAGAGCTCCAGACCGGCAACTGTTCATTAGGTTGTTTTGAGTAAGTGTTTTCATGAGTAATATGAGCTATTAGTCATTTATTTGATGTAGAGAGATCATTTAAGTAAAAGAAATGTCACTATGTGAACTGCAATACACTGAAAGGGCACATGTCATTGGACAGGAACTAGTTTGTGTCCCATGACTTTTGTCATATTCCATTGAAACAGACGATTATAGGCAGGCGCTGCCAGTCACAGTCATTACCGCCCACTACACTGTCCACTGTGGTTGAGGATGCTTTCTAGGGTGTATTCCCTGTACAAATATGACACTGTGGATCTGGAATTGTCAAATACCTGCACAACTTAAAAAAATGGAATGCGTCACCCATCTGACATCCCACTGTCAGGCCTTGTATGGACTCTAATAATTCACCTCATCTTGCACAGTGGTCAGTCTCTTTTTCACAAGGTGACACTCTTAAGTTGTATACAGGTATATCATAATCAATTTACGTACTGCTGTCCCATGATTTACAACCCTAATGAAAAGCAGTGTAAAGTTTTCACATATTTATGTATTAATTTATTTTAGCACATTTTTATTATTATTATTATTTTTATTTTTTTTCCCCATTTTCTCCCCAATTTACACGACCAATTACCCAACCCACTCACTAGGACTCCCCCTATCACTAGTAATGCCCCAACACACCAGGAGGCTGAAGACTAACACATGCTTCCTCCGATTCATGTGAAGTCAGCCACCGCTTCTTTTCGAGCTGCTGCTGAGGCAGCATTGACGAGCAGCATCACAGCGCGCTCGGAGGAAAGCGCAGCAACTCGTTGCTGTTACATTCGCTCACAGACGCCCTGTGCTGTGGACATCACCCTAGGAGTGATGTGGGGAGAGAACGCCATCTACCCACCCGGAGGGAGCAGGGCCAATTGTGCTTCCTCTGAGCGCCGGCAGCTGATGACAAAACTGCATGAGCGGGGATTCGAACCTGCGACCTCCCACTCATAGTGGCAGCGCTTTAGACCGCTGGACCACTAGGCGCCCTGATTTTCAGACAATGAGCAGTTGTCTGAAAGTTTTGAGCAGTTATGACATTATCAGTGTCTATAAACTGAAAATAACTACCATATAATGAGATATGAAATATTCCAAGCATGATAGCAGTATGTTTTTCATTATAGCCCACCCCCCTCCCAAACTGGTTCCCATGTACACACAATTAATATAGTATACAATAACCAAAACATAAACACAAAACAGAACGAGCATGGAGACCACAGTGGTTTTTAGAGAGGTAGAGACTGATAAACAACACCTGAGGGCTGGAGCTGGAATCATGAGTATGCAAAAGAGGAAGTGTTGTTTTTCTTTCCTGGTAATCTTTCATCTGGGATCGCGCTCTGGTCATTATGCATGTCTCTAGAGTGGCGGAACCACATCTTCAAAACCACCACTTCACCAAACACACTCTGCACACACTTCATCTCTCGCTGGGAACTGCTATTTCTCTTTCCCACAGCGCGCCGTGCTTACGGCTCACCCTCTGCGGAGTGTCCCCAAGCTTTCACATTCTGTTCTCTCTATCTGTCGCTCGCTCTCTTTCTCTCTGTCTGTCTGTAAAGTAGCACTTCCACTGCTGTCGCTCATTCTCATCATCAGCAATAGCCACTTCGTGTATAACCAAACCTCAGAAATCACCTCACCTCATGCTGAGGTTTCACTCAACACACACACACTGCAAGCCAGTTACCAGAAGCTGCGTCTGAGCCCTGCCTATGAACCGGCTGCCGTGTTTTTTCTTCTTCTGCCGATTCATTTAGCTTTGTGCGATATCCTGTCTTCTTTCACTTCACTTCCCGAGAACTGAAGCACTGTAAATTCCAAACAGTATTATGCAGGTGTGTGAGCATGCATATGTCCCCACTGTAAGAATGCATATATATATTATTATTATTTATTATTTATTTTTTTTCGATTTTAAATGACTTTTCTACTTATTCCCTCCTGCTTTATCCCTTTTAAATTAAACAGGTTGATTTTGTTACTGTGCCTTTGGTACAGAAGACTTATATAGACGTATATGCCAATGATCTCCGTTCTGATTGGCTCTGCACTGTGTGTTATTTAATAAGGCAATCCAAGCTTACATGCTCCTTTTAATACACTAAAAGTGAAAGCGGCAGGGGTAAACTGCTGATGAATGAGTAGGTGGGTATATGTAAATGTGTTGGTTTTGTGACCTCACACAAACACAGACTGTAAAATGGTTATGAAGTGAAGAGTACCCTTTCAGACAATATTGTATGTACACATTTTCTATATTGCAATAAACTCTTGGAGTTTAAGAAGGGGAGAAGGATAAAAGCAATATAAACCTAAAGAAATTGTTTAATAAAATAAAAAAAATAAAAAAAAGTCACTTTAGAGATATTTTGACTAATTCGACTAATCCTCACAGCATTTGCCAGAGGAAATATTTACACATTTTTGCAATTACCACTGCTGTGATGCTGTCTTGGTGCCCTGCTGCTTTTGCATAGTATCTTATATTTTTAATAATGTCTCATAATTCTGTGCTTTAGGAGGTCAAGCAATGCCAAAGGTCTGCATAGCTGGATAAAATAGACAGTTTGCCCTGACATTACCAATTTACCCAGGCAAGTAATTAAGAACAAGTTTTTATTTACAATAATAGCCTGGAAATAGCTCACTGCTATCTGTTGCATTTAGCTGTGTTAGCATTAGCCATTGTCAAAATTAGGCCTAAAGATTTGGACTTGACTGACTACAGTACCGTATTTTTCGGACTATAAGGCGCACTTAAAAACTTTTAATTTTCACAAAAATTGACAGTGCGTCTTATAATACGGTGCGCCTTTTGTATGTATTTTACTCGTCAGGTTGTAAGGAGCAGTAAACACACACTCCGTGCAGCGTTATAGAGAGTTTCAGTGCTATACAGAGTCCAGAGCCGTGCAGCTCCGAGGCTGAGCAGCAATAGCATTAGCTAGATGCTAACCGCTAAGCTAGCTAGCTTATTCACTGAGATCAGTATTATCTAAATTTTACTCGTCAGGTTGTAAGGAGCAGTAAACACACACTCCGTGCAGCGTTATAGAGAGTTTCAGTGCTATACAGAGTCCAGAGCCGTGCAGCTCCGAGGCTGGAGCAGCAAATAGCATTAGCTAGCTTATTCACTGTTCAGAGATCAGTATTATCTAAATTTTACCCGTCAGGTGTAAGGAGCAGTAAACACACACTCCGTGCAGAGCCGTGCCGCTCCGAGGCTGGAGCAGCAATAGCATTAGCTAGATGCTAACCGCTTAGCTAGCTAGCTTTTTCACTGTTCAGAGATCAGTATTTTCTAAATTTAGCACTTTTAATACTGCTGGAGCAGTATTATTAGAGTTAGATGCTAATCGCTAAGCGTTCACCGTTCAGAGGTGAGTTATCGGCCTGTAAGTCTGTGCTGCTTTGCCTGGCTAGCATTAGCTAGATGCTAAGCGCTAACTCTCTCAGAGGTGAGTTTTATCAGCCTGTAATCTGCTTGTTTACCGTGTTAAAACAAGCTACGGGGGACGAATCGCTAGCTAATATCTCACTGTCTTACCAGAACACGCAGGATTACTCAGTGTAACGCTGTCGTTTAAGTTTGGGTTAACTTTACTAGTTTAGGTGACTAGCTAGCGTGCTAGCGGATAGCTATGCTAACGCTGGTGCAGCAAGCCTTAGTGGACATCTGGAAATCTAAGCTTACTGTAAATAAACTGAAGCACGTTACTCACCCAAATAAACAGTTTTCAGGAGAGGAATCTGTGTAGATTAATATCCAGCACTCGTTTGACTTTGAAAGAGCTAGATTTGTATACTGAGACGCTCCACCGGCAAGCGACCACCCCCGGTGGGGGAAGGGAAACATGGCGCCACCCCTGTTCACTTTGATATAGGCACCCTTTCTAGTGTCACTTAACGCGCCTTATAATGCGATGCGCCCTATGTATGGAAAAATAGCAGAAAATAGGCGTTCTTTGATAGTGCGTCTTATAATACGGTGCGCCTTATAGTCCGAAAAATACGGTAATTTCCACATTTTCTCAATAAAGCGCACCGCATGCCTGTAAGCCATGTTGCATTCAGAAACTTAATAGATGTACTGATGAATGTGCTGCTTTTCTTATGTACAATAGGTTTACTAAAGTTTATTAAAATGTCCTTATATCAGCCAAAGGCAAAGACATGTATAAACAATAATGAGGCATCTGGTCGATGGAGAGACCTCCAAATGTTAAAAGACATGAAAACGGATGAGGGAGCTCTATTCCTCTATAGGTGTTTAAAACTGACTTATTTAGCTTTCTTGTTTCACAGAAATAGGTTAGTATTCTTTTCAGAATGTTTAAGGAGGGGACAGAGTTTTTAATTGAATTCACTATTTTAAATTGAACTAAGTAATTGTTAGATTTTTTTTATTACATAATTCTGATGCAAAATCAGGAACTAACATTTTAACTAATAAATTAATCAAAATCTTCCAAATGTTCTGCATTAGAAATACTGATCCATATCTTAAGAAACAATTCTGCAAAATCTGCAAAAATCACAAAAATGGCTGCAGCCAGCTTCGATTAAAAATGGTCAGTCATACAGTAAATAGTTCTTTAAGACTTTTGATGTCTTCAGTAACTATCAGTACTATCGGCAGTATTCAGTCAAATCCCAACTTGTATAGCTGTCTGGGCCAGTATATAACTGGAAGATGTGAGAGTGCTGTCAGCTGACTGGTGGATTTTGAGAATGTGTTACTACTGCTACCAGTGTCTCTATATTACTGTGCTGCTCTTGCTTCTTCTACACCATCTTCACGCCCACGAATGTAGCGTGACCACCACTACACTAACATTTAAAACACTGACACAGACGTGTGCTGACTGCAAGCTGGGTTTGTACTGCTAGTTATTGTTATTTTAAACACAATGCATTATATGCAAACTTCAGATAGTCTGAAGAAACTGTAGACATGTGCTCTTACACATATCCAGAATTTTTTGAGTGTGCTTCCCTGCACTTTTCTGTTTTCACTGTCCTACTACAAACTGCATTAGAGTGTGAGCATTATGAGCGTGTGATGTGAGCTGTGATCTGTTAAAGCCACTGTGGTGTGTGTGTGTATGTGAGTGCGCAAGCGAGCGAGTGTGTGCGTATGAACTTAAGTATCCTCATTCCGAGAAGTCACATGATGCCCCTTGCTCTCTGTGCTGTTTCTCAACATACTTCTGTTGTGGTTCAGGGTAGAAACAGGGACTTTCCCCTCTCTCTCTCTCTCTCTCTCTCTCTCTCTCTCTCTTTCTCCATCCCTCTCTCTTTCTTTCTCTCTCTTTTTCTTTATCTCTGTGTTTATATCACTTAATTTCTCTATTTTACTCTATTTCTCTGTCTCTATCTTTCTCTCTGTCTCTCACATTGTCTCAGTCTCCCATTTCTTCTCTCCTTGTCTCTATCTATCTATCTCTATCTATCTATCTATCTATCTGTATTTTTCTCCTTCTATTTCTCTAATATTATCTGTTATTTAATCTATTTTTCTCTTTCTTTCTTTCTTTCTTTCTTTCTTTTTCTTTGTCTCCATGGCACTTTTTTCTTCCTTAATACCACACTTATATATCATATTTTTTTCTGTTATAACAGACTTATAAACAGCATTATGCTGTTTGTTATGCTTATGTCTATTACGCTTACACTGCTGTGCTTAATATTGCAGGTTCATGATGCCACTTTGCTTCATTTTATGTAAATAATCCTTCAGTCTGCACATCCGTTCCCCACTTTTTTTCTTTCTTTATTTTTTTTTTCCCTTTCTTCCATGCAGGAATGTGAATCTAAAGATACACTGCAGGGGAGAGAGAAGGGATTTTCCCTCCATAATCCCACTCTTCCTTGAGTCTCCCTTTCTATTTCTCTTCCCCCGCCTTCCCTTTGCTCTATCACTTCCGCCTCTTCCTCTCCCACCCTCGCTTGCCCTCCACTAACCCATTCCCTTCCTTTTTTCCTTCTCTCTTCACACTCCTCATGCTCTTATCTTGGTTCTACCACCTACTTGTTTGTCTTTTGGGCCGGTTCCTCCCGCTTTCAATGGCAGTATCCTCATACGCATGAGGAACAGTAGGGCCTTACAGGAATGGTGTGCACATTTACATTTGATAAGCTTAGTAATAGAGGAGGGTTTCTTATGTAAATGTTCTGCCATGGTCGACTTCTTTGGAGTTGAGTAACTGTTTAAATCGTATTGAAATAGTCAAGGGAAGATGTAGGCATGTGCTCCTACACATACACAGAACAGTGCGTTTATGTGATGAGTGGTGAGTCAGACAGGAATCAGGGAAACTGGAGCATTTTTCACAGGAAGGGAGTGCCGCAGGCATTGTGACACTAAAGGAATTTCTCTACACTCTGTCTCTGTACTTTTTACCCCTGCCGTTTACAGGAACGATGGCCCCTCCCCTTTCCCCTTATTCTACAGTGTGCCCATCCAGTGCTACCTTTACCTGCCAGCCCTGAAATGAAACCAGGGTTTCTTTGAATTATTGTAAATCGCTAAGTAATCACTAAGTAATCTCTCCACACCCCTTGAAATGAATTTTTTGTTCTTTTTTAAACCTAGTCAAAACTTTTACTTTAACCCTTTAAGGCACAGTCGTCACTGTAAGAAACCACCTATTTTCTTTTCTCATTTCTCATGTTTTCTGAGAGTGACAGTTAAAAATGCCACAGACAGGAAGTGATGTTAAAAAAAAATTAGTTTTTTACAAAGCTGGGTCAAACCCTGCTAACATGGATGTTTTAACCAGCCCGGTGGAACCTTACTCTGGTTTAGTTTTGTTTTTGTAATTCGTCCACATCAGTAAATTCGACTTTTTGAAATGAATTCTCTGGCCGTGTCTGAAAAGGGTAAATATAATGTAGCCTAGTTTCTCTTTCCTTATAACGATGGGACATGGGACTTTCATGTTTGGTAATAGCCTCATTAAATCCATAACAATATCCAGACAGACACTTTACTATTGTACAGCATAATAGAAATTCTTATGGGCACCATCCTGTTATGCTTAGATCAACACTGACCTGCCGACACAGAAGATAATAGGAGGTTTTAGGTGTTATACTTCATTGCATGCCTTTGTATGCACATGTTTTTGCGTAGCAGACAGGTTTGTGTGCATGTGTGTGGGATGTGGATATGTGTGTATTTGTGCAGTAAACAGAAAGTAGCTGGTATGTCTGTGTAAGTCTTATCTCTTTATCATTTTTTTTCTGTGGCATTGACCTTTAACCTGTTAAACGTGTTCTAAGTGAGAGCTTTCATTGATGGGAATCCACCAGGATGTGATTAATATTTACAACCCAAATAACCCTGCATGGCCAAACAAACCGGAATGTGTGAGTGCAGATTGGGCTTAGAGCACATTTAATATACAAATGAGTAAGCATTGGGATTTTAAATTCATATTTATTTATATGTACAGTTTTTTTACAAAATATTATTTTATTATTCTATATTTAGCTTTAACAATAATACAGTTCACAAAAATTCAGACATGTTTTAAGTATGGTTGTTAAATGGTAGAACTAGCATCACATGAAATACTCTCTCTATCATTTAAGATTATCTTAACTCTGTAGAGCAACTAGGGTAGTCTGATCATGGGTATTACAGGGTAATAACCAGCCACTGCAAACAGAGAGGGTTATTTCTGCAGCAGTTCAGTTCAGGGTGCAGCAAAAGTGGAATGTCACATGGGCACATGCTTGAAGCACGGTTGTGTGCAGAGGATTTCCCTTACCTGCAAGCACTCATCCCTACATTCAGCACAATATATATATATATATATATATATATATATATATATATATATATATATATATATATATATATATATATATTCATATTTTTTGTGTCCTTGAATTGTACACATGCAGAGAGCAATAAGTAATTGATGATTGTTGTGTCCACACAATGGCTTTGAACGTTGGCTGCATTACTCTACTTTATACAAAGGGACATTCACTCCTATGTTTCAGGCATAAGGAGTAAGGAAATTCTGGATCCTTACTTGTACAGTATAGTTTTATTAAGGGTTTAATCAACAAAAATACACACTTATATAACTATTAGCTGTAACTTTGCCCTTATTTCTTGTCTTTAGACTCCTCTCCATTTGGCTGTCATTACTCATCAGCATGTAATGGTCCTGGCTCTACTGAAGGGGGGAGCTGACCCTGGAGCATTTGACCGTAACGGACAGACCGCTTTGCATCTTTGTTGTGAGCACGGTCAGGAGAACTGCCTGTCAGTCATCCTGTCCCACATTGCCCGCTCCTCATGCTGCCCCCACACCATCCTTGACAGCAGGAACTATGAAGGTGAGTGGAACTGATCCAGGATAAATACCTCTATTGAACTTTGTTAGATTGCTATATTTTAATATTTATAAATGGCTCATTAATACCAATTATTTATGAAATCCTATGAATAATTCTAAATTATGCACTAAATTCTATTGAACTGATTTAAGTCATGATCGTATATAATTTATGCATGGACCCACATACAGGCCGTTAAGGTTTAATTGTTGAATTTTTAATATAGTGCAAGAAATTAACATTTTTGGCTGAAACTGAACAGAATTAAACATTATCAAACACAGTTTTTCACAGGTTTCAAGTCATTTTCTACTTTTTCATCGCTGAATAACTTAAATAGTCTATTTTTTGTAGGCAATTACAAAACTAATTTGTTTAAAATTATTTGAACATTTTTAGATCCCAGCAGAATACCAACAGAGCAAAATGCCTTAGCAATGCTGTTGGGATCATGTTTTTTTTTTGTACAAAGTGCCATTCTAGTCACACATTGTCCTACCTCAGCATTCTAATTTTCAGACATATACTTAACTTAACAGTGCTGTTTTAATCATACATTTAATTTAACAGTGCTATTCTAATGTTTAATGCATCTCAGCATTACTACTAAACATTATGAACACATGTGAGTGAAATTTACACAGAGAAATGTAGTCAGTCTTTTGGTAAACAAACAGATTCTAAGGTCAAATTGACTAGTTTAGCTAACATTAATATCCTAGCCCTGTACAGCTTGTCCGGCTGTAAAATAGAAAATTTGTGAAGAGGTAGTTAAAAAGGTACCAAAAATGATGAATGATACTGAATGCTTTTTTGTTACATTTAAATAATAGAAAATTAACTTAAACTTGGCGTTTGTTTGATGCAGACTCACTCCCATGCCAGCACTATGCAGCTCTAATATAATTTTATACACTGCAGGGGGCAAGGGGAGAAAAAAAGCCTCACAATAAACTATTCTTTTTTTTCATATAAATTGTTCAGTTTTAACTTATTTCACACATTTTTAAAAACATTATTTTGGTTATATAATATTCGGTGCATCCTTAAATGTTTGCACAGTGTAGTTTGTGTCATAGTTGTTGTTGTCGTATAGACAGTGATATAGAAGGTAACATTTATCAGAGAGGTATGATCAGTAAGTTAATCTCTATCTAGGTATGCTTTAAAGCCTGCAGCATGCTCTACTTCAGTAATACACACAGCAGTCAGTGGAAATCCCTTAGGTCTTCCATAATTGCGAAATGTACTAAGGTGTTTTATTGTAATTAAGTTTGGAATATCAGTAGTGAATAGTGTTGTCCTGTGTGAGAAAGGAAATGGTATTTCCTGTTTAGCAACATGTTAAGTCATCTTCATTTTCCTACAGCAAGATACAGAAAGCCCCTAGAACCACAAAGAGAGGGTCTGAACAGCTGAGCCATGTGGGTGAACATGTGTGGGTGTGTAGGCGCATGTGTGTGTGTCTATATGGGTCCTTGTGATTGCTCAGTAAAACAAGCCCAAACCTGGTTGAATGAAGTATCAGATTTGAGAGAGTATCAGATCAGTTTTGGTTTTCCTTTTTATTTCTTTAAAACACCTAGGCCATGTTATAGCTGCCCTTTACACTTTATTAAATTACTTTTTTAATTTCAGGTCTGACCCCTCTACACTTGGCTGTTCAGGACGGAAAAAAGAATCTTGCCAAAATGTTACTGGACAGTGGAGCCGACATCAATGCTGTGGTCAGTGAAGACTCTATTCTCTTCTCTTTACCTACAAGGGTTAAGCACAACACGTTCCTCCCACACAAAAGCTTTCTCTGTTGGTTTCGTTCTTTGTTGTTCTTGGCTAATGTGGTGTTGTAGTTTCTGCAGATGATACATGAATAGGTTTTTACTTTTTTGTGAGTTATGAGATATTTTTTTGCAACTGTATTTTCAGGTTTCACAATGTTTTACATAGTTATTTATTGTTGAATCCTCATGTGCTTTCACAGGACATTAAGAGTGGTCGCAGTCCACTGATGCATGCTGTGGAGAACAACTGTTTGGAGATGGTCAACTTTCTCATTGAGGTGTGGTTATATTTTGATATGGATCTATTTTTCACTTAATATGATCTCAGTTTTAAAGTCCTTTGTTCAGACCTTCCTAAATAATTCAGCTGAAAGAAGAGTCAAAGCCTTTTTTAATAGCCAAAAAAATTTCTCTCTTGGGGTGTCCCGATCCATTTTTCAGTATTGGAATAAGTCAAATTCTGCTCCAAATTACAGGATTGAATATCAGAAGATAAAGGTGTAATCTAATATGATTCATTAGCCTACACTTTTACATAAATGCTTATTCTTGAAGCCCAAACTACGTGTTCAAGCCTACTAGCCAGTATTTTCGGCTCTGTAGGGAAGTAGAATATTTAATTTACACTTTAATCATGATGTTATTCAAATGGCTAAGTAGACAAAGTGCATTCACATAAATGTTTTATTGTAAGCCTAGTTTAAAAGAAGGAAAATGTGGTATTGTATTGTATCAGCATACAATTAAGTTTGCAGTATAGTTGTCAATATTATAATTATCACCATAACCACTGTCATGATCTCTGATCTAATGTCATCAAACGACTACAATGTGCCTACTATTTTAGTTGTTGTTCAGATGCTTACCTCATGAGCCCTTCAGCTGTGCTGTTCTCTATAACACAATGCACAATAATGACTAAAATGATCAATGCCAGTATTTTTCCCAATACTGAACACTTGATTGAGAACAAAATAGTTTAAGGCCAATGTATCAATTTTAAATTAGATGAGAAATATTTTTTTTGCAATGTGAGCAGAATTTTAATTTAGGTATCAGTAACAGACATGAAAAAGTGGTATTGTGCCATTAAATGGTATACAGACATTAAATACATTAATGACATAGATGTATAAACAAAGATTAGTGTCATACATTTAGAACTACAAGCAAAATATACTGCTTCACTTTCAGCAAGGGTTTAATGATTGTGCATCAGTGCATACGGGATGTTTACAGTCAGCAGGGTAGTACAGTGATTTAAAACTACTACAGTATTTAAAACTTTTAAAAGTATGTATGTGATTTATAGTAACAAAATATAATTTAATCTCTTTCTGCATATTTCTCGTTTTCAGAATGGCTGTAATGTGAATGCACAGTCATATAGTGGTAACACAGCTCTCCACAGTGCATGTGGCCGTGGCGAGGTGGATGCTGTCAGAGTGCTTCTGAAGAATGGTGCTGACAGCAGTTTAAAGAACTACCACAATGACACTGCCGTCATGGTGGCCAAGAACAAGAAGGTAAAAAAAACTGAAAGGAGATCTTTTCAGTTATGTAAAAGTTGCTATTTAAACATAATTTTCTCTGAGAAAAAGCAGTTACTTCACTTTTTGACCGACAACATAGTTTGCTTACGTTTTATTTTGTTATTACATAGTTAAGTTATAATATGTATGATATGTCTGAGGAGAAATAAAACTGAAGGTATTGTTCATCAGCTTAATAGAATGGAAATGCTGCCCATTAGTGGTGAAAACCAGCAGTTACAAGTTTGGGCATGTTGCTTGCTAAGTACCGCAGTTGTTTCTGTATGAATGAGAACAAACAAAGACAACATTCAATTCTGTTGATAATTAATGATTTTCTGATTTTCAGGTGTCTGATGTGTTGCGTGGGAAGACTACTCGAGGCCATATTTTGAAAACCCAGCTCAGCTTTAATGGTGAGATATACATACATTTGTTAACAAAAACCTACATGATCACTGTCATTATGGTTCGAACATTTTTGTTAACTTTTTTTAAACTAAAATAACTTTAAGTTGTCCTTCAAAGTAATGCCATAAACTGTATATAACCACTAGCTGTAATTATCATGCTTAAAGAATAGCAAACCGGATCTTTGCTGTTTCACTGCTTGGTCAGAGAACCACCCAACTTTCAAAAGCATTTTATATATGTATTTTTTTGTTGTTGTTTTCTTCCTAGGTGCCCCATCACCAGTTAATTTGAGCCCCTCTCCACTGGCCACCACCAGCCTTCATCGAAGTGCCTCTGTCTCTCCTGTGGCTCCGTGTACACACTCGCCACACAGTCAGTCTGGTGAAAGCATGACAGGGAACCACTCACCTACAGACACCCAGGAAAAAGAAGATCTGCAGCGGAGCACATTTCATAATATGACCGCAGACAGAACAGACTATGGAATGTCCTTACATTCATATCCCTTTTTCTCACCACCTCGCTATGACCCCTTCATGCCTACTATACTGCCTGGCCACCCTGCTTATTACCAAGCAGCTTTGCAAAGGCATTCATATTCCCCAGACACACCATTTATCCTCTTTCCAGCTAGCCTTGGAAGGGGTGAGACGCTTGTTTCTCATGGCCTGCCCCCAACATCCACACAGTCACGGCCCCCCAGTCGTAACAGTGAATCAGATGCATCTAATATGAGCGTGAGCAGTGAGGGGAAAGGAATAAGTTGATTACGACCAACTGTAACCGCTTGATCTGTCTATACTTGCACATGTTGTACCTGCACTGTGAGGATTGACAAGTACTTATAATGGCGATTAAGGTGCATGAGTAGTTGTGGCAGGCCCATCTTATGAAATGCCTTTGTAGCCTATAACTTATAGTTAATTTCATGTGTTTTCTTATGTCTGTATTTCAGTACATTGTAATTCAGTTTAAGGTGAGAAATTTATGCAGAAAATCTGTATAGTTTAAATGTTTATAATCATATGTCTCTATTCATATGTTTATACTCTTTACAATCTGCAAAAGCACTGACTCTTCACCTATTTATACATGCCACAGCTGTGAAGGCGCATCATTTATGAAATGCGAATATGCTGTGAAACCATTTTTAATATGCATATGCTTTAGCATAGCATTTTGTGTGTGAAGTTTTTGTGTATTTTTAATGAATGTAAATATAAAAGTGCCACTTACTGAGAAACAGAAAATAAATATTTTTTTCAAGAACTTTTTTATTCTTGTTTCCTCACTTACTGTTTTAAGTCATATTCTACTCATTCTATTAAGTTCCTATGGGTTGTTTAAAGCCCAGTCATAAACCTTTTTATACAGATTAACAACAATTATCAGCCAAATTTTAGATTGCTCTGCATAGTATGCAAAGACCCCATAACAGACACATCATGGGTGTACAAATGCCTTCTGTAAGACCATACCACAGTTTAATCTTTGGTTAAAGGTGAATTTAGAAATTTTGGAAATATGGGACTTTATTACCTGCCAGAAACGAATACAATTTTTTAAATTTTAATCACACCCCTCTACATTGTCTCATAGTGCCCTGTGTGAGAACCACCTTTCATAAATATGTATCAAAAACCCAAAGGTTTCACAATTACTGGAAATGAAAGTAAATAAGTAACTAACTGTAAATTAACAGTAATGTATTTTTGTTCTATAATGCTTTACTGTATTCTTTATGGAAACTATGCTGGCAGGAAATAACTCTAAAAAGTCCCACAACCTTTTCCTGGTTTGGATTTCACAATGTTTATAGGCTAGAGACATCTGATATTTGGCAAATTGTGTATAGATTTTAAATATAATGTAATATAATGTAGTGTCACAGGGGGCAAAGTAACAAGGCCAGGCCATAGTCATGTTGAGCAAACTTTATTTTAACAAGAAGAGAGCACGATCAAACACCAGTTTGAAGTTGCTCTTTCTTAAAATGATGGCTCTACAGGCAGAAACTCTTATTTATCTCCTAGCCCAACATCAGGAGAGTGAATAACACTCCTTCAGTGTCCCCAACTGAACCTGAACAAACACACACAATACAGCATATATCCCCCTAAACAACGCCAGCAAAAGAGAAAGCATGCTGGAAGCTTCCTCTTGACCTAAGCCCACCCCTCCCTCTATAGCCCTATCTTTACCACATATGTTGAGTCAAGTGAACCCGTGGACAAAAGTTTCTGGTTTCCAGTTGGACTACCCACAGAGGCCCCATGTGGCATGTTATCTGGCACAGTATATCTGCCCATTATTAACCTTGATGTCAAAAGCTACTTGCAGGTGTGTACAAACTTTTAAACATAGGAACAGCAGTACAGAGGCATATAGGGGCAGCTTCCCAGATAGGGATTAATCCTATTCTTAGACTACACAACATTTTGAATAGAGATTTTCAGTTAAAAAGAAAATATAGTCTACAACATGAGATGTATAGTAACAAAGTAAAACTGCTTCACTACTGTACTTAAGTACTAAAATGCTGTATCAGTATTTACTGGAGTATTATCTTTTTTCTCCTATTTCCACCTTAACTTCACTACATATATTTAATAAGTTTAATACTTTTACTCTGATCATTTTTAATAACATAATACTCTGATAATGTGCTGCATTGTTACTCATTACAATTATCAAAAAAACTCATCATTGAGTGAATAAGGTGATCAAGTTTATAATCTTATAAGAAGACCAACTGCACTGCTCCCATTCTGTCTTTCCCTATGAGAACTTTTCACTGCTTTCTGTAATAAATGCATAACACTGAAAATAATGAAAGTAAACTTTCATTTTACTTTCAGTATTTGATGTTGAATAGTACTTCCAATTAAGTGTGGAGAACACTTCAACTTCTACTCACTTTCTACTAAGTCACTTTTTTGATAGGGCATGTGTACTTTCTCTAGCACTATACATGTCTGTCTACAAAAAGGCTTAATACTTATCCCATAATCTGGCCAATATCCCACATTGGTGACATTTGTCACACTGTTTTAGGCTGATATAATATAACAGTGTTTCACTCTGTTGTGGGTGAATGTAAAGTATAGCATGATTTTAAATTAGGGGTTAAAGTGGTGAAGAAAGTAAAGAAGACCCTCAAAATGTGTCTTGTAAAAAGACCTTGCATGCTCTCATATTGCATTTCACTCTGATCTGATTTCTCTCTAATCTCTAATCTGGCCCATAGTTTTTACCAGAATGTTTTTTTTTTAAACAATGTCCCACATTGTTGACATTTGTCACACTGATTTAGGCTTACATAATATAACAGTGTACCACTCTGTTGTGGGTGAATGTAAAGTATATCATTCTTTCAATAGAGGGTCTAAATTGTTTTAAAATAGAGAAATATTAAAAAATCAATTATGTGAACTAAAGAAAGTGAAGAGGATGCTCAGAATTTGTCTTATATAAAGACTGTGCGAGAAGAACACTTCTACTCGAGTTACTTTTTTGATACAGCCCCCTACCTGGGCGGGGTTTCTCAGGGGGGGCGTCTGTGAAAAATACTGACGAAACTCCGTCATTTTATGGGGAGGACCCCCCATAAAAGAAAGAAATTACCCCAGGACCCCCTGAGAAACTAATTTCTAATTTTGAATATCTATCAGACTTTTTTTTTTTTTTAAACAATGTCCCACATTGTTGATATTTGTCCCACTGATTTAGGCAAATATACAGTGTGCTACTCTATAGTGAGTGAAAGTAAAGTAGTAAACTAAAGTAAAGTATAGCACGCTTTCAAATGAGGGTTTAAAGGAGGTTAAAATAGAGAAATGTGAAAAAAGTCGACTATATCAGAATTTGAAATGCAGCTCTCTGATTGGCTGTGTGCGCTATGCGTCACGGCAGCGATGAACGTCTCAGCGCGCGGCCATATTTACTTACCAAAATTCAGGACGGAAGAGACAAAAGGATAAAGCGAATCTGCAGCCGGAGAGTTTCTCACGAATAAGGGCGAGATTTGGGTTCGGTGATTCTGTGGAGACCGATTAAAGCCTTTGAATTGAGAAGGTAAATCAGCTAAAGGTAGTTTAAGACTGATAAGGCGTCCGCCTGTTCATTTAAACTAGTCTGTAGCGTTAATCTGCGGACCGGCCAAGTTAACTAGTCCGCTAACTTTAGTGGCTAAACCGCCTGGTGCGAGTCTGTGTTTTACGTTAGTGCGGTCGAGCTGTTTTCCCTGTGTGCGTTGTGTGCCTGAGAAACGGTGTGAATGAGCGTTATTCTAACAGAAACCTCGGTTTGAAGTTACTCAAAGTTTAGTGTTTACTTTTTTGTTGGGTAAGCTAATCTAGCTAATAGCTGGCTAACACTCGTGCTGCTCGTACACACGCTAGCTAGCCGTAGCTAACGTTACCATAGCTAGCGTTACCTAAGCTAGCTGCAGCTAGGTTTTGTTAGCGAGTTAACCTAACGCTAGCTAGTTTAGTTAGCTAAACTCGCTTTACCTGTCCTGGTTTACCGGTTATTAAACTTTGCGAAGAGAAGTTCTGAGACATTTGGTCACCGATATAATGTGGAATAAAGTTTTGAGTAACTTCTGTAGTAGGAATAGGAGTAGTACTAAGTTGAACAGGAGGCCACACGGGGGTTTTGTTTAGTTGTGTTAAAACTGTAGCGTAAATCACACTAACGTTACTGTAAGCTAAGATAAGCTAGTTTAACGTTAGCTAATTAACATTAGTTACCAGATTTTTTTTTCTGCTCGGATTGTGCACACATTGTCCTCGATTATTAAGGTATTGACTTAACCCCTTAACAGGCCAGGATTTTTGCCAATTGTCTGGCTTGAGGATTTTTTTAATAAAGCATTACATAAAAAAGCTTTCGTGTTTGATAAGGAACATTACTGAAAAGCGTAAGTGTAATTGAAAAAAAAAATGCTAAATATAATGTAAATATAAGGAAAATGTACAAATATAATGAATAAAGTAATAAAATTGTCCTTTTCCTGCACTTATTTTTTAAATCCATTTTTTTCTGAATACAAATCAAACAGTTCATGTCCTCCAATCATTTAGTTTCGTTATGCTTGTCTAGTTTTTACGTCTGTTTTCGAACATGCAGAATTTGGGTTGATTCCTGTTACTGATCTGGAATTAATAAGTGAAGAATAGAGTGAACAGGCCGATTCTCCAAGTGTTCTGTAGGATATTTCAAAGCCCTCATATTTTCAGAATGTAAGTAGTTTTTTTTTTTTACTGCAGAAAAAGGATTTTGTATTACCTACACCTGTAGCCTGTATACGGGACAAGGCATGTTAAGGGGTTAAACCAACGTTTAGATATTGCGTTAACCAGCTGCTAGGTTAAATAGTATTCTATTAAAGTTGCTGATAGCATGGCTTTCCTAGTTATGGATTTCATATGATTGTTTTTTATCTGGCTTTTTAAATTAAGATCGTCCAACAAGTTTAGCTAGCTAGGCCCATCAACACACTGCGTTAGTACTAGTTAATAATAAGCCTATTAGGTTAAGTATGAAAAACCCTTTCTGTGTTAAGTTTCAATGAAGTTTTGTCATTTAAGTGAATCAGAAGACCTCTTGTTCAGTATCTAGCATAAGCTAGCTATCTACTAGTTCTACAACATGAGCTTTTCAATAACTACTACAACATTGAACTTGTTTTGTGGGTAAAGAATCAAATTATGCACCCCCTTAGGGCTTATTTATAAAGAAATAAAAACGATCTGTTTGAATTTAGACAGTAAATACTTGTTTAAACTAGAAAGAAGATATGTTTGATATTATTTGCTACCAATTTTCCAAATTGTTGCTTTGCCAGTAGGACTGATGTATAACTTATCACACATTTTGTCTTATGTTTTAAGGTGGCAGACTTCAGAGACCAGGATTTCCCTCACTGTGGAGTTTGGGGAGTCAGCAAGCCAGAGAGATGACAAAGGACTGATCAGAGCAGAATTAGATTAATTCTGTTTAGACATTCCAACTGAAATTTACCTGAAGGACTAATTCAGTTGGCATAATTAGAGCATCTTCCTCATAGAGAAGCAAATTTAAGTCTTGAAGAGCACAATCTGAAATAAGCATTTCTGAGTGTGAAAATCTCTTAGGCTCTTGAATCTAAGCAATATTGAAAGGATTGTAACTCAAATTTAAAACACATTAACAAAATATTAAGTTGATTTAAGACGAGCAAAAAAAAAACAAAAAAAAAACACAGGCAACAAAAGTATATGTGCGCTTAAATTCATAAGTCAGATTTAAATAGTTTTGGAATTTTTGCAGCAACAGGTTATATTTATTCATATAAATACTATTTTCTCTTCTTTTGGGAGAGTTTTATTGTAAACTACTTTCATGTGTCAGCCCTCTTCTTTTCAAGAGGTCTGCACGTACATGCTATAGAGGTACAGAATACAACTGTTTACACAGTAGATCACTGAGATTAACAGAACAAGTGAAAGGACAGAAGCACCAGCAGCAGCTAAAAGACAACCTGCAGCAATCTATAGTCCGTCTCAGGAGTTTTTTTTTTTTTTAAATAAAATGGCCACAGCAAGAACCGAGCTATTTGCTTCAGCTTTGGGACTGAGCAAACAGAATGGACAGTCCAGGCCACCGGGTCTGCAATCAGGGCCTGTCACTGGCATGACACAACCAGGAAAAGCACTTGGTGACTCTCAAAAAGGAAGCAGCATACCACAGACCAGTGGTGGTATCAGGTAAGTTTGGGATTTAGAGTGTCTATTTAATACGTACTACTTATGTATTTTTTTTTTTTTTTTTTTTTTTTTTTTTTTGTACGAGTGCCTGTTCTTCACTCTTGATGTTGTGCAAAGTGTAGCACGGGCATTTATGAATGTTCTGCTGCCACACAGCAGGATGCAATGTGTGTTTTGACACATTTCTCCCATAACCATCATGGCTAATTGTGAAGACTTGTTTTTGTTGATCTCAGACATTGATGAGTCATTGATTATTGGGAAAATTATGAAAATGGTATTAATGTTGAGGCTCACATGCTCAAGCTTGTCCTAGATTGTCCAGCAATTACAGTTGGTTCTGAATTAAGTTTTGTTTGATTTTTTTTTTCTTGTCCCCAGATTTGGAGATGACTGGAAAAAGTCCTTGCAGCTCCCACCAAAAGACACAAGGGTGAAAACTTCAGTAAGTATTTTTCTTCTTATTATAATATATTTATTTATTTATTTATTTTTACAGTTTTATTTTAAAGTATTAGCTCTTTTTAGCTGATTCTTTCGTCGCAGCCACGTTATAGATATATGAAGACTTCAGGACATCCTTTAGAAAGGGCAGGGAAAAAGGATGATTGTGATATTTTCTAATTGTAAATATTAGTTCATGTAGCTTTTTGTCTTTTATATCTGGATTTCCTTTTTTACTCTTAAGAAAAGTAACTTTAAACATGTTAGACAGATACTTCAGACAGCTTAGAATCAGTTGGCTGTTGCCACTTAATGTTTCAGATAGAAAAACATGCTCATAATAAAATACCTACATCTCTCTCATTTATTTTATATTAAAACTTTTCTTTTTCTTTTCAGGATGTTACTGCAACTAAGGGGAATGATTTTGAAGACTACTGCCTTAAGCGTGAATTACTAATGGGCATCTTTGAAATGGGTTGGGAGAAGCCATCTCCTATCCAGGTATATCATTCTGTTTGTGCTTTTGAAAACATGTCGGTGATTCTTTAGTCACAGTCTAACATATCACCCAGTAATACTATAAAATATAAACCCCCTTTTCAGTTATACAATAGATTGAAATACCAGTTTAATGGGGTTAATATCTGCATAGTAATTTTTTTGTTAGTTTGTCTGTTTTAAAATTCCATCTGTATTTGAAGGAGGAGAGCATTCCCATTGCCCTGTCAGGAAGAGACATTCTAGCCAGAGCCAAGAATGGCACAGGGAAGAGCGGAGCCTACCTCATTCCTCTGCTAGAGAGGATAGACTTAAAGAAGGATCACATTCAAGGTAAGACTGCTTTATGTGTCACACATTTACATTACCTGTTCAGGCTTACCTCACAGAATATGTACAGCTGCAAAATCAGGTTATCATTAAAATGTAGTCTTCCTTTAGCTGACTATGCACATTAGTAAGTTTTTAATAATTTATTAAAGTTTTTAAATAATTATTTTGTGTTTCTAATTGTTTGTAACAAACTGCCTTTGTTTTTGATAGAAGCTCAAAGTCTTTTTTTTTTTTTTTTTTAAGCCGTTGTCATGGTGCCGACTCGTGAATTGGCTCTACAGATGAGCCAGATCTGTATCAGCATGAGCAAGCACCTAGGTGGAGTGAAGGTCATGGCTACTACTGGTGGCACCAACTTGAAAGATGACATCATGCGCCTGGACGAGACAGGTAAACTCAGTTTTATCACAGTTAAAGTTTTTCAATCCCAATTGTGTTTATAATAATGTTTAGGCTAATAAAAAATTACTTTCGTTTACCATAACATTATTCATCATTCTTTGCCTTTTTGTTAGTTCATGTTGTGATAGCTACTCCAGGCAGGATTCTGGACCTTATAAAAAAAGGAGTGGCCAAAGTTGACAAAGTCCAAATGATGGTAATGGATGAGGTGAGTTTATCGGTTTCTGTTTATCGCTCTTTATCTGACATCAGAATGTAACCATTCATTTAGTAATCCAATCTGAAGGGATTGTCTGTGTATGCCACAAGTGCTTGGTGATGCTATTGATTTCTGTTCAGCTAAAAATCATATAAAAGAGAGTAAATAGAGCAGCTGTAATGATACTTTCAGGTAGGAGATCTCTGTATCATGTAGTTTCTAATTGCACTAAACTGAATTATTTCAAATATATTAGCAAAAGTTAAGTTTATGCTGCTTTCGTGTAAATTTAATATAGATACGTTGTTTTAATTCTTTATTTAGGCTGACAAGTTGCTCTCTCAAGACTTTGTTGTGCTCATTGAAGACATTATTAGCTTTCTGGACAAGAATCGTCAGATTCTGCTCTACTCTGCCACCTTCCCTGTCAGCGTACAGAGGTTTATGGTAAGATGTCTAAAGACGTTAAATATCGGTTGCTATTGAATACAGTTGGTTCAGGATATTGGATCCACATTACGATTAGAGTTGTAACCTTTTGTATTTTTTTTATTTGCTCCTCTTGTCCTGTGCAGGCTAAGCATCTCCGAAAGCCCTATGAGATTAACCTGATGGATGAGTTGACTCTGAAGGGCATCACTCAGTACTACGCCTATGTTACAGAGAGACAAAAAGTGCATTGTCTCAACACTCTCTTCTCCAGGGTAGGAGTGTAACCCTCAACATTTTTGTTTTCATCACTTGTGCATATTTTGCAGTTTCTTAATCCCCTACCCATTCATTTCTTCTGCCTTTCTTTTTGGAACACTGTAGAGTGTTTTAAGAACATTTGTCTTTGTGGCAGCAAAACAGTTTGGACAAACAGTCAAATTGTAACCATTTTGCAAAAATCAATTGGAGGTCACACTGGATGTAATTTAAAATTTTCTCTTGACTCAATCTTTTGTGTTTTTTGTTTTTTTAGCTCCAAATCAATCAGTCAATCATCTTCTGTAACTCCACACAAAGAGTGGAGCTTTTGGCTAGGAAGATCTCACAGCTGGGTTACTCCTGTTTTTACATCCATGCAAAAATGATGCAGGTAAAGGGGCACTGACACACCTTCATAAGTATTGTAATTAGATTAAAGGAACATTTGCCTAAATATTCTGGGTTTTTTTTTGTTTATTTGTTTTTTTGCTGTGTTCTAGGAATACAGAAACCGTGTGTTCCATGACTTCAGAAATGGCCTGTGTAGGAACCTGGTCTGCACAGGTATAGGAAAACTTTTCTGCTTACTGTAATAAGAAATTTTTTAATGCTACCATTTTTTGTCATTTTGTGACCGTTATAATGACTTTTTACAGATCTTTTCACAAGAGGAATTGACATCCAGGCTGTCAATGTTGTCATCAACTTTGACTTTCCCAAAAATGCAGAGACCTACCTTCACCGTATTGGTAGATCAGGTATGTTTAGTACACTGGGCACTCTGTATTTGATTTTGTATTCAAATAATTGGAAATTATTTAAGATTAAATTCTTAAACAGTTGTTTACATGTGCAGGCACAGTACCTTTAAAGACTGTTCACTGAATTTTCTGTGAATGTATTTATTTATTTATTTATTTTCTTTTCCTCTCCCTTTAGGAAGATACGGGCACCTGGGTCTGGCCATTAACCTGATCACTTCAGATGATCGTTTCAATCTGAAGACCATTGAGGAGCAGTTGGTGACTGACATCAAACCTATTCCTGGCTCCATTGATAAAAGCCTGTATGTGGCAGAGTTCCACTCCACCAACCCTGATGAGGAGGAGGAGGAGGAGGAGCCAAGAGCAGAGATTAATGCACCGTAATGGGTAAGACAATAACTTGGAGAGGTTACTAAATGTTGGGCTGTTATTTACAGATGGACTGATCAGTGTTTTGGGGCAAACTTGGCCATGCAGCTAAAGTGCCATGCAGTATATGTTTTGAAATTAACCATATTAAAACATTTGATTTTAAAAGGCTTTAATTAAAATGTTAATCCTTTTTTATAGTAACCATTTTCTGAAATTTTCACATTAATGCTTACACCTTTTTTTATGTTTTCCCTACAGGACAGTGGATGAATGGTGACTGGCATATTACACGTCTTCTGCTAAACACAGGCAGGCACAAGGATGAATCCTCTTCCTGTTGTGTTACTAGTTTGTCATTTCCTCTTACTTGCTGACTTCTTCGAGCTCTCAAATTCGCACACAGGGTTACTGACACTGTTATGACCAAAGGCATTACATACGCCAAAACCATACCGCTAAGGTGTGATTTTTGTGTTAAGAAATCTGCACATATTCAGAACCAATGTTTATGCCCTTTCGCTTGTTACCAAATATGAAAATCCACGCCATATGTGTGGTCTCTGTGTGACACCTACCTCACTCCAAACTTCTAAAAATGTTACAAGCTACAGGAATACCTGCTTACAGTTCCAGCAGTCTGTTAATGTCACTGCAGGTGCCTTAGTGAAGCCAGCTTGTGAATCCTATGGAATCAAGTGCCCTGAAAGACATATTTCAAATTGATCAGGTCACTTTATTTCTACAACTTGTTCTCTAAAAATACATTCTAAAAGACATTTTTGAGTCTCTTTCATACTGATGCAGAACACCCCATGCTGTCTCTGTCTTGTCATGTCCATTTTTTTTCTTGGATAAAACAATGCAAAATATGTTTTTAACCACATCAGTGTAGCTTCTGCTTTCGTTGGCAGTTGCCTGTGTATCGTTATTAAAGCTGTTCTGTGCCAGTTTGAGCCAAATGAAAACTACATTTTTCCCCCCTCTCCTCTTTATATTTGTGTTGTACCTTTTTGTCATGTTTTGTGAGTAGAAGCAGATGCTTTTACTGACGTGTTGCACCAAATGCCAGTGCCAGCATCCACATTTAATTATTATTTTTTGAACAGAAATAAAGTCCAACATTTTCTCCATGTTTGTAATGTTTTCTTTGGTAATGGAGCTGCTTTTAGATTGAAAACAATGCAAAGTATATCATACACTGATGCATTGCTGTTTTATTGTGAATGTTTGCAGTTATCAATTATTGATGAACAAACATATCCACCTGCCAACATAGCTCGTTCTGAGTTTGATAAAACAGTATTTTATCAGTTGTGAATGGGAAGGGCATGGCCTAAGTCTGGTTAATAGTCGTCAGAACTGTTCCTGTGCTTCTTATGTCACTATATGCTCCAGTAGGTTGACAGCATTTGAGCACTTATATCAGTATACGCTCATAAAATGTGCTTTTATTTTCTACCGTCAGCAGGCATTAAAACTTTTGGTGCTAGGGAAATTCAGCAGGGAAAAATCAGAGGGAAAGCAAAATCCTTGGAATTATCCAGTCAAAAGGCTTGTGTATTGCCTGTAGTATTTCTCAATTTTGAGATCTTGTAAATAAATAACTCAATGTTGGCACATAATTCTATTGTGCAGGTGGAAATAATATTGTTCATCTAGATACTAGAGTTATTCTGATTTTGTTTTATTTTACTTGTATACCAGCTTTTATCTCTGCTAATAGTGAAAAATCTGAC
Source organism: Astyanax mexicanus (assembly GCF_023375975.1). Classification (NCBI taxonomy): domain Eukaryota; kingdom Metazoa; phylum Chordata; class Actinopteri; order Characiformes; family Acestrorhamphidae; genus Astyanax; species Astyanax mexicanus. The sequence goes on along the minus strand of NC_064413.1, from coordinate 35,766,486 downwards.
TTGCCTGTGTAGAGCAGTGTTTCTGAACCCTGGTCCCTGAGGCTCCGAGCCCAGCGGCTCTCTGGTCCCAACACACCTGATCCTAATAATTAGCTGATGAACAGCCCATTTCTGAAGTTAAATTGGGTGTGTTAAAGCAGACAAAAACAGCTCTATTTAGCTGGTATATTCATATCATTTTAAAAAGTATAATGAAGCATTTTGCTAGAAATCAAAGCAAAGAAAAGCCCTGTTTGTTTCCAGTCTACAGCAAACAACAATTTAACATCAAAGATGCCAGCTAGCATTACTGCTACTGAGCTGATGCTGAAGTCAGAGCGAGTTGGAAAAAAGATTTTTAATATAGTAATTAAAATATTTGATGTTCTGTATTGAAATTACTATTTTCTTTGGTATAGAAATGAGCAACTATGTATAAACTATTGTTTTGCTCAAATGCTCCATATGAACCCATTCATTTAGGACTCGCTGGAGGTTACTGAAATTCAAGCCTCTACTGGACTCTTGTGGTCAAAACGTTAATATGCAGCATAGTACTCTTAAAGCCGCGTTATTGAAACTTGTTTGTTTTCTGTTAGATAATTATTACAAATGTAAAAATATTTTTCCTCGTATAGAGATGGAAATAACTAAAATGTAAAGTCTTAAAGGTCAGAGTAACTTTTCTCAGTTGAATTTTCGGACTGATTGAGACTAAATGAGAAAACAGAAAATTGTGTCCCTTTTTGCATTTTGTAACTCTGATCCAGGCTACTTTTTTATCAACGAAATTATTTTATATTATATTATATTATATTATAAATAATTTAATTGTATTTGTTTATTTATTTATTTTTTTCTGATTTTTATAATGATGGCAGAAATGATAAAAATAAGAAAACTGAAGAAAAAATACCAATTAAAATACCAAAAAATAAATAAATAAATTTTACCCCTAATTTTCTATTTTCAGTTTAATCCTTAAATAGTGAGAAAATGTAACTAATAAACCTTAAATCTCTCTTACATAATAAACCCGAGTAAAAGGGGGTGGGGCCTCCGGAGAAGCTCCATCCAATGAGCGCGAGAGACTCGTTCCGTTTCCTGTTTTCGTAAACAGGTAGTTCCACCCTGCTGACAGTTTTTAGGCGATATTTGTACTGTTCCGGATTTCTGCTGGTGGTGAAGATGCAGGGTCTGAGGTAGGGTCTTAAACTAGTGATGACTTCAATGTAAAGTCGGGCTACTGAAACCTGAACCTGCTGAAGATGCTGTCTGAGAGCGGGAGGAGAGAGATATGTGTGATTAACCTGATTATTATTACCTTAAATAACATGTTTAGTCTATAACAGTGTGAAATATTGTTGATTTATACGAAAATAATATCACAATCTGTTGCCATGTTATGTGGAGTATCAGTAGTTACACTATTTTATTTGTTTGCGATTTATTTACTGTTAATGTATGTGCAGTATAGTTAGTTATATGGTCACTGCGTACCACACATACATAAAGACGAACCTGTTTATCTAATATCTTTTTCATATTTTATTGTATTGTATTTGTATTTACAGTTGTGGTCAAAAGTTTACATACACTTGTAAAAAAACATAATGTTATGGCTGTCTTGAGTTTTCAATAAGTTCTACAACTCTTATTTTTCTGTGATAGAGTGATCGGAACACATACATGTTTGTCACAAAAAACAGTCATAAAATTTGGTTCTTTCATAAATTTATTATGGGTCTGCTGAAAATGTCACCAAATCTGCTGGGTCAAAAATATACATACAGCAACATTAGTATTTGGTTACATGTCCCTTGGCCATTTTCACGGCAACTAGGTGCTTTTGGTAGCCATCCACAAGCTCCTGGCAAGCTTCAGGTCGAATGTTTGACCACTCTTCTTGACAGAATTGGTGCAGTTCAGCTAAATGTGATGGTTTTCTTGCATGAACCCGTTTCTTTAGCACTGTCCACATGTTCTCAATGGGGTTTAAGTCAGGACTTTGGGAAGGCCATTCTAAAACCTTAATTCTAGCCTGGTTTAGCCATTCCTTTACCACTTTTGATGTGTGTTTTGGGTCATTGTCTTGTTGGAACACCCAACTGCGCCCAAGACCCAACCTTCGGGCTGATGGTTTTAAGTTTTCCTGCAGAATTTGGAGGTAATCCTCCTTCTTCATTATCCCATTTACTTTCTGCAAAGAACCAGTTCCACTGGCAGCAAAACATCCCCAGAGCATAATACTACCACCACCATGCTTGACAGTAGGCATGGTGTTCCTGGGATTAAAGGCCTCACCTTTTCTCCTCCAAACATATTGCTGGGTGTTGTGGCCAAACAGCTCAATTTTTGTTTCGTCTGACCAGAGAACTTTCCTCCAGAAGGTTTTATCTTTGTCCATGTGATCAGCAGCAAACTTCAGCCGAGTCTTAAGGTGCCTTTTCTGGAGCAAGGGCTTCTTTCTTGCACGGCAGCCTCTCAGTCCATGGCGATGTAAAACACGCTTGACTGTGGAGACTGACACCTGTGTTCCATCAGCTTCCAAATCCTTGCAGACCTGCTTCTTGGTGATTCTTGGTTGACTCTTGACCATCCTGACCAATCTCCTCTCGGCAGCATGTGATAGCTTGCGTTTTCTTCCTGATCGTGGCAGTGACACAACTGTTCCATGCACTTTATACTTGCGTATAATTGTCTGCACAGTTGCTCTTGGGACCTGTAGCTGCTTTGAAATGGCTCCAAGTGACTTCCCTGACTTGTTCAAGTCAATAATTCGCTTTTTCAGATCCACACTGAGTTCCTTTGACTTTCCCATTGTAGCTTTTGTAGCTGAGTCTAATCACTGGGTCAAATGAGCCCTATTTAAATGGGCTCATGAGAAGTCAACAGCTGTAGTCAATCAGAATCACTGAAGTGAAGAGGCCATGACATGAAGCTAATTTGATTGACACAACTCGCTACATCACCAAAATTGACAAATTTTGTTGCTGTATGTATATTTTTGACCCAGCAGATTTAGTGGCATTTTCAGCAGACCCATAATACATTTATGAAAGAACCAAATTTTATGACTGTTTTTTGTGACAAACATGTATGTGTTCCGATCACTCTATCACAGAAAAATAAGAGTTGTAGAACTTATTGAAAACTCAAGACAGCCATAACATTATGTTTTTTTACAAGTGTATGTAAACTTTTGACCACAACTGTAAGTATTCAGATAAATGTATATTTACTGACACTGATGTAATCTTGAAAATTACCCTGCTGTGGGGCTAATAAAGTATTATTAGAAGTCCATAGACAACCATTTGTGTTTTTCCCCTCAGAAACTATTTTAAACCATGGTCATCTTCAGCAAAACTGGATGGGAAAACTGTTCTAATTACAGGAGCCAATACTGGGATTGGCAAAGAAACTGCCATTGATTTGGCAAAGAGAGGTAACGCCACCCGATGATCCAATGTTGTTGATCCAATAATGTTTTAGACATATTTTATGCTATTCACTTCTACCGTATTTTTCCTCATAAATCTAATGTGTAATTGGTTTTGTTTATGTTGTTGTTGTTGTGAAGACAGATATTGACATCCTCTTTAATCTTCATTCAGGTGCACGGATCATCATGGCTTGTAGGGATATGGAGAAAGCTGATGGAGCTTTAAAAGAAGTTATCGAAGCCTCTGGAAATCAGGATGTGGTCACCAAAAAACTTGACCTAGCTGACACCAAGTCAATCAGAGAATTTGCTCAGATGATTAATTCTGGTAAGAGAGCCTTAACATTTTGATTTATTTGAGCTTGCCTCCAGTGTTGCAGTGTTGACTGGTTCCCACACTCATTCCCCCTAAACATGATAGCTAAAATACAACACTGTAACAATGACTTTTTCCTGAATTGAATTTTGGATCAATTCTTGGGCTTGGATAAATAGGTGAATAAAATTCTATAAAAACAAATCTGGGACCTTACATTTAGTTCTTGAGGCTTTTAAGGGGTTCCATTATTTTGGACATTGATTTTGAAACTGTTCATAACTTTCCAGACCTGTTCAATTGTATACCATGGCTGGGGGACGTAACTGAACCAACCACAAATAATCTGAAAGATGACAAATTTATAAGTAGGCTATTATTTTTCCCTCTTTACCACACCTTGCTACTACTACATGTATGTAGTGCACCCCAGTGGTGGTTGAAGTTGTTGCTTGTACAATCACAGACATTCCTTCTGTATGTATCATTATCTTTAATTGTGTGACTTATCTTAAATTCTGTCTTGGGTGTGTGGACATAATTATTTTATTATCAACAATAAGGTCTCTCTGTCTGATATATATATATATATATATATATATATATATATATATATATATATATATATATATATATATATATATATATATATATATACACACTTGTGCAACAGCTGTTGCTGTTGAGTCACCCACAGAAACACAGTGATAATACATACCTAATAATTAAATGATCAAAGTCCGGTAATGTTGTTCTTTTATATAATCCAGTAACATACTTAGTGATTTGTTTGCTATATACTCCTCTCTGAATAATAATAATAATAATAATAATAATAACAACAACAACAACAACAACAACAACAACAATTTGTAATTTTCTGAGGCAAGACTGCCACATGTTTCTTATTAGGTCTTATAGTCATGGTCTTGCTCTTACAAAATGCTTAAGGAACAACTCTTGTTCAGTATCTATGACGAAACATGAACCGCAGTTATTTCATGACTAACAAAATTGCATAAATGCCCCTATTCTTGTCACCGTGCCTGTGAGACATTGCCTAACATGGAAAAACAGAAAATGAACTGAAAGGCTTCATGACATGCACTGTGTAATTTCCATATTTGCATATTTCCATATTTATTTATTTTTTTTGTCCTCTTAGCAACTGATATCATCATTGATCATATGATCAATGTTCTCAGCATCACCATATAGTTGTAGAATGTTATTCTTGGGCTGAACTCAAACCAGCCATCAAGGCCTTCCCTTGCTCACAGCCCTTGACAATCCAACCTTAAAAAAACAAACTCACCAAGGGAGATCAAGCTGCAGATAAACACATTAGCTTGTGACATCACATGCTAGACCAGTACATCATGCGTGCGTTCTGCATGTGGAAAGTACACTATATGTCCAAATATTTGTGGACATCTCTTTTAACAACTGCATTCTGTGCAAACGGTTTTCATTTGCATGTACAACAGTATGTTTCAGATGGGTTGGGGAGTTGTGGATGATGTTGGGTCAAATCATCACAACAGTGCTCCAATATCTAGGAGTTTGTACCTCTTACCTTCCAACAAAAGCAGAATTGTTTATGCTTGCTATTAAAAGAAACAATAATAATAATAGTATTGGTGCCCCAATACTTTTATCAGTATTGTGTACTGTACATTCTATGCTGGCCTCTCCACCACCTTTAATATGATTAATTTCACTCCACTTCCACTGTATATAACTATTTCCGATAACATGTATAATTTTCTTTCTTTTTTTTCTTTTTTTTGTTAGAGGAAAAGCAAGTCAACATCCTGATTAACAATGCCGGAGTGATGGTGTGTCCTTATGGCAAAACAGCAGATGGTTTTGAGATGCAAATTGGGGTCAACCACATGGGTATATCCAAGTGATTTGAAACATTTTACAGTGAATTTGTCTGTTCTGACACAGAGACCTTGACACTAAAATGCACTCACTGTTTTTCCTCATGGTCTTTTAGGGCATTTCCTGCTGACATTTCTATTAATGGACTTGATCAAAAAATCCTCACCGGCTCGGATCGTCAACGTGTCTTCCATGGCACACAAGTGGGGAACCATCAATATTGATGATATTAACAGCGAGAAGAGCTACGATAAGTCAAAAGCTTACAGTCAGAGCAAGCTGGCCAATGTGCTCTTCACTCGCTGCCTTGCCAAACATCTAGATGGTAAGTGCCAGGTACCCCTGTCATCAGGGTAAAAAAAATAATTACTGTATTAATCTTGAAAAGAAAAAAACCTTTTGGGCAGTTTAAAAAAGTTAAACAGTATGTTGTTTATGTTTCAGTGCTTTGTAAATACAGGGGTTGGACAAAGAAACTGAAACACCTGTAATTTTAGTGTGGGAGGTTTCATGGCTAAATTGGAGCAGCCTGGTGGGCAATCTTCATTAATTGTACATTGCACCAGTAAGAGCAGAGTGTGAAGGTTTAATTAGCAGGGTAAGAGCACAGTTTTGCTCAAAATGTTGCAATGCACACAACATTATGGAAGACATACCAGAGTTCAAAAGAGGACAAATTGTTGGTGCACGTCTTGCTGGAGCATCTGTGACCGAGACAGCAAGTCTTTGTGATGTATCAAGAGCCACGGTATCCAGGGTAATGTCAGCATGCTACCAAGAAGGACGAACCACATCCAAAAGGATTAACTGTGGATGCTGTAAGAGGAAGCTGTCTGAAAGGGACGTTTGGGTGCTAACCTGGATTGTATCCAAAAACATAAAACCACGGCTGCCCAAATCACGGCAGAATTCAATGTGCACCTCAACTCTCCTGTTTCCACCAGAACTGTCTGTCAGGACAATAAATTATTGTGGTCTAAAGCCAGGTTTCATTGTCCAACCCCTGTAGTTCATATAAAGAGTTCATATACTCATATGTCTGTTCAAAATATCTCAACTCTTCAAATTCATAGTCAAGCTGAATTGCTAGAGGGTAGATCATTTTCTGTTCTGTGTTTTCATGATATATAGTGAGACATATGACACAAAAAAGATAATTAAAGTGGAGCCTGGATTTTTTTATTTAATCTGCCTACCACTATCCATTCACACACACCCCAGTTTGTTACTTTTCAATTAAACATTTTCTTGTAATCCTGTGTTTTTAATTACTTTAAATTACACAAAGTATGCCTATTTCTATCTTTTTTATTTTCTGGCCCTATCACAAATGTTACACTTCTAGGAACTAGGTTTTGTATGTTGTTCTGTCATAGATGAGCAACACAAGTTTGAGTGGATGATGGCAGCTAGCATACATCATTCAGAGTAGTGGCTCTTTTTCTTTTTAAGATAAATGGTGATTTGCCAGCTTTACTTCAGCGGAGCAAAAAAGAACACTGTATTCCCTTTCTTTAATCAGTAAAATGAGATGGAACCGAAGTACCAAATGGGGGCTTTCCCAGAGAGTGAGGAAATAAAAATGAGAAGACAGTCAGGGGTTTATTATAAATGGGAGTTTTTGTAATGGTTAACATGGGGTGTCTCTAGAAAATTAGTCCAGCTTTCGCCGGTTATGTTGCTGGCAACGGAGGAGAGTTGTCAGTGTTGTGGCACTACTGGGGACAAAAAGCTTTTTTCCTGTGTTCATTATTAAGCCAAATGGAATAAACTGTTTAAAAATTATATTTGATTTTATTCATGATTTATTATATGTTTCTTAATTCTGGAATTTGACTAGCAGGATCAAGTAGTTCAGTCTCTTATCTTTCGTACAGATAGTTTGATAGAAGTTCCATGTATATGCAAACCTTAATGTGTATTGTTTTACATGTCTACAGGTACGGGTGTGACGGTGTATGTCCTTCACCCTGGTGTAGTGCAGACAGAACTGTGGAGACACCTTAATAGGGCGCAGCAGGGAGTTATGTGGATGGTAAAGCCATTTACCAAAACATCAGTACAGGGAGCCCAAACCACCATCTACTGTGCAGTAGCTCCTGAGCTGGAGACAGAGAGTGGCAAGTATTACAGGTAAGATCAGCAGAAAGTACACAACAAGGTTGGTGGTGGTGATGTTAATTGTATAACTAGCGGTGTTTTTTTCCTGAAGATACTAAACATTATAACTTACACTGACCCCTCTGTCTCTGTTTTCTCCACAGTGACTGTGCGCCTGCAAGTTGCTCCAATGCTGCTATGGATGATGACATGGCAAAGCGCCTCTGGGACCTCAGCTGCAAAATGCTCAATATAACATGGGACTAACTTTTTTTTTTCTCCTATTAAAAAAAATGCTTTTTACAGGGCATGAAACACATGGCCTTGACTAATGTTGTGTAACTGTCAGTTAACAAACACAGCTTGTTTTAGTGACTTATTCATGAACACTATGTTTTGGAAGTGCATTTAATTCAAATAAGTTTTCTATGTTCTCACAGATATTTTTCACAGCTGTAAACTGTATACATGCTTGATGTATAATGATGAATAATATAGTAATACACATTTACAAATAAATATATTAGATTATTAAAACATGAATGAGCTTGTTTGGTGTACAGTACAAGCTGATCAGCCATAACATTAAAACTACTGACAGCTGAAGTAGCTAACAGTGATTACCTTATCAAGAGGTAATGTTCACCAGGCTGAATTGTGATTGCAAGATCAGAGCATTTTCAAAACTGCAGGTCTTGTGGTCTGGTGTGCAGTATTTAGGACCTGACAAAAGTGGTCAGAGGATGAATAACCAAAAACCTGGTGACATTAGTGCTCAAGGGGAGAAAAAGGCTAGTCTATCTGGTCTATTGCTATGGAGGAGCTACTGTAGTAGGAAACGTCTGTACCCTGCCACACTTCAAAAAATGCTCAGGAGGTTTGAGAAGCATAAATTAAGGATTTAATCAGTGTATGCTGGGCAATGTAAAAATATTTAATTATGGCATGATCAATATGGTTATCGTGATACACATTATAGTCTGCTTTTCTGAGCATATTGTGGATATCATCAGTGTTTACAGAACACTAAACAACTACAGATTTCATTACAAAAAGTGTATTCGGTGCTGTTTAACTGGATAAGATCCGCTGTAAAATGTATGGGAGCGTGTAAGAATACCATTGTTTAAAATCTGCCTGTACTGGCCCTTTTTTTCCAACATGTTAAATTAATGTGATAAATATATTTTAATGTAAAAAATGTCCACCCAACCCTATTATTGACTTGACCTCAAATTCCCCAGATCTCAGTGTGATTCTCTTAATTGCGCTGGACAGACAAGTCAAAGTGTGAAAGGTACTGTGAACCATGGTCTGAACCAAAATTTGGTTTGACCAAAAGAGGTGGTCTTGGTCCAGATCAACTGAGCCATGACTGTTTGTTTGCAAAGTGAAAACACTTTTCTAGATGGTTTGTACTTTCAGACCAGTTACAGGAAGCTGAGGCAGGCAATCATCAGCTTTTAAACAGTATAGAAGAAAAATAAAGCTGTGTGGTGCCAAAATTTGACTCTTGTTTCCATGCATGTGTGTAATGCAGCAGTGTGGGTGCAGAATCTTACATATGGGACTCCTGTATCTACTGTAACTGTAGATTAACCCTTTTTATTAACAATTTGAGAGTAAGCTTTGACACTGGTTCTTTCTGTTGTGAAAGTGTCTGAAAAAAACTATCTACTGCTAACATTAGTTTTGGAGTCCATGCTTCAATGGGTCAGAACTGTTTTGATGGCATGAGGGTACTGTTTTCTTGTTGTCATGTCATGCATATGACCTGCAGGGAATTTCCAAACAGTGCTTTATACTATTGCCATTTTTAATCTCCATTCTTACTGCCTATTTATTTAGTGCTGCAAATCATTCATTGTTTTGTTGGTTGGTGGTTTGCTTGTTTTTTATTTATTTTTTTGAAATCCAAACGTTTATTGTTTTTTGTCAGTGTTTTGTACAGGTTGTCCCTCCCCACTCTCAAATGGCCGGCTTAGTTGTCACAGGAAAGCAACTTGAGTTAATCAGTATCCCGATGAGCTCTTTTGTTTATATTTTCAGAGGTGTCACCTGTTTATTACTTAGTTACAGTGTGGTAGACCGTAGGACAGGGGGACTTTATTAGGTTTCAGACAGCTGAATTAGACAGAGCCTACTCAGGAACGATGTCTCGATGCAGAACAGACTGCTTAGAAAAGCCTTTATCTATGGGCTTTAAATGGCTTGGGCATTTTGTTGGTAGATATCCGTGGTGGTTTTTGGTTTTACCTTTGTTCTTGTCCGGTGGTCTAGGAGCAGGCTTTATTTTTCTTTGGGACAGGGAAGCAAATGGGATAGAGGATCAGTTCACACCTGTGAACGGTCCTGCTAAACAAGAGAGGAAGTTTGTACAGGATTTCTTCTCAGACACTGGAGATTTCTCCCAGTTACGGCTGTCAACCGAGGGAACGTATGCATCCCTGATCATTACAGGCTTGCACCAGAAGGACATATTAACAGTGGCTGCATTGGAGGAAATCATTGCGTTAGATGATGAGGTTAAAAATCTTGCAGGAAAAGATTTTGCAAACATTTGTGCTCAAACCAGTGGAGAGTGCATGTCCAATCCAGCGCTGGACATTATAAACAACAGCGCCAGTAACATTGAAGTTATGTCTCTTACATATCCAGAGCACGAAGGTGTTTTCTTAGGGTCTGTTTTGGGGGGTGTACAGGTAAATGTAAACTCTGAGATTATCAGTGCAGAGGCTATTAGACTTTACTATTTCTTAAGAGAAAACTCGACTGAGAGTGCTGCATGGCTGAAGGATTTTATTAAGTTCATTTCTAACTATACTGAAAGGCCGAAAACGGTAAGTAAACCATTCTCCTGTATATGTTTTTAGTAGTCTGTAAAGGACTTGTATTAAATAATGAAATGACTAATTTTATACAGCCTGTGTCAACTATTTAGTAAATAATTTCATAATTTGGAGACAAGGAATAAGGATGCAAATATGCTTAATCTGAATAAAAATACTTTAAAAATATTTTGTTGTCTAGAATTTACAATGGAGCCTATCCAATAGATAACCATGTATCTCTAAAAAGGATATTATTATTATTATTATTATTATTATTATTATTATTATTATTATTATTATTAAGTGCCTAATAAATGAAGAAATATAAAAAATAAACAAAGCACATATTAGTTTTTTTATGTAAAAAGAAAGAATACCTGATTTCTCCCAAAAGAGAGAATGGCTCCATGATCAAAATAAATTTATAGTTATCAAAAACAAGAAACAACATTTATTTGGGGAACTTAATATATTGTAGAGGGCAAAAAAAGTTGACCTGTTTTGAGAATATCAACTGCTATAATCACTTGTATGTTCTGTCTGTTTAGGTGTCTGTGTTTTATTACACCTCGCTTTCAAGAGAAGAGGAGTTTGAAAGCAGTTCAGCTTCTGTGATTCCATTATTTTCCATCACATATTGTTTAGCCATTAACATCTCAATTATATCCTGCTTGAGGTATGCTACAAACATACACAAGTTTATATAAATCAATAATATAAATCTCAAACAGTTTTTTTTTTTTTGGGGGGGGGGGGGGGGGGGCGTCATCCTTAACAGATTTTGAAACGTCATGTTTTTTTTTGTTGTTTTTGTTAAATTCCAATTTGGGATTGCATCCTTTAAAATAGTTTAAAATTTTGTGAAATATTTGAACAAGGACAATTAAAAGTATTTGAATGTGATATATTCAACATACAACTAAGTTCGATAAGTTTGATTATAGATCAATTATATGTACACATTCTAACATTATGTTGCTGCAATACACCATTTAAAAATTTGGATGCAGGATACCCACAATGCACTTTCAGAGAGGTGACGACAAAACAGACTCAATAAATACATGCTAAAATGCTAGCAAAATCTGTGCCTCTTTATCTAACTGCTCCACTTTGTTCAGGCATTTTTTTTTTCACTCTGACCATCGTTGCAACGTAAATGGACGCTTATTTCCAGTCATGCAAGACCAGCCTCCCATCTGTTTGAATAGGGAGACGCCAAAATACTGGAAGCCAATGGCGTTATGAGAAATTTCATTCAAAAGGCAGTCAATGAACTTTCCCCTCATTAATAAGATCTCTGATAACACTAAACACGCATAGAAGGAGGGAGGCAATATCTAGTGGCAGAAAAGATCCTATACCTTTAACGTGACTATTTCACATTTATGGCATATCTGTGCTTGATTAACACATCACATCTGTTTCCATTATAACTTGTCATGCATTTATTTGTTTCTATAGGTTGGACTGTGTGAGGAACAAGGTGTGGGTCGCATCTTGTGGTGTGCTCTCTGCTGGTTTAGCTGTACTGTCCAGTTTCGGGCTGTTACTATTCTGTGGAATTCCCTTTGCTATGACTGTGGCCACATCTCCATTTTTGATTCTGGGTGAGTCTTTATGTGTGAATATATTACGAATAAGCTTTTGTGTACCATAGATGAGATTACTTTATTGTACTTAATTTTTCTGTATTTTCTTCAGGTATTGGAGTTGATGACATGTTTATTATGATCTCCTGCTGGCAGAAAACTAAAGTCACGGATCAAGTTGAGGATCGTCTGGCAGACACCTATAAAGAAGCTGCTGTATCCATTACTATCACCACGCTAACTGATGTTCTAGCTTTCTATATCGGCCTTATGACCCCGTTCCGCTCAGTGCAGTCTTTCTGTATGTACACTGGTACAGCTGTCCTGTTCTGCTACATCTACAACATCACCTTCTTCGGTGCCTTTCTAGCTTTAAATGGAAGGAGAGAACATGCCAGAAGACACTGGCTGACCTGTATGGTAGTAGCAGATAAAAATGTCTGTCCTGATGGTAATATTTGTTGTGTGGGAGGTGCTTATGATGAGCAGACTGGTACTGAGACAGAAATGCCAATTCATTCATTCTTTAAGAAGTATTATGGGCCATTTTTGACAAACTCATGGACTAAAGTGTTTATGGTTTTTCTCTATGGTGGGTACCTGGCTGCTAGCATCTATGGATGCTTCCAAATCCAGGAGGGAATTGAGCTAAAACATTTAGCTTTGGATAATTCGTATGTTGTTCAGTACTACGATAATGAGAAAAAGTACTTTTCAGAGTATGGCCCCAATGTCATGGTAGTTATTAACGATAAGAATTTTCAATACTGGAACACTATTGCACAAGATAGCCTTGATTTATGTCTTCAGGAGTTTGGAAACCTCTCTATGACCTTACAAAATTCACCCGTGTCTTGGCTTAATTCTTACTTGTTTTATGGAAAAAATAAGAGTTTAAATTTAAATAATGAGGTCATTTTTAAAACAAATCTGCCTGGGTTTTTAAAAGCTTCAGGGTTCAGTCAGGATGTCAACTTTACTGATAACCAAATTCTTGCCTCTCGAATGTTTGTCCAGACAGTGAACATTAGCACAGCGGTTGCTGAAAAAAACATGCTGAATGCGTTTAGAGAAACTGCTGAAAAATGTTCTAGGTCATCAGAAGCAGAAGTTCATGTTCTAGTGTATCATTTTGCATTTATCTATTTTGACCAATACACTGTCATTGTTAGCAATACTATCCAGAATATAGTTGTTGCCACTCTGGCTATGTTGGTCATTTCACTGCTGTTGATTCCAAACCCTCTCTGCTCTCTCTGGGTTACCTTCGCTATTGCATCAGTCATTGTGGGTGTAGCTGGTTTCATGGCATTCTGGGACGTTAATCTTGATTCAATATCCATGATCAATCTGGTCATCTGCATTGGCTTCTCTGTTGACTTCTCTGCTCACATATCCTATGCTTTTGTCTCAAGCAGCGAGCCTTCGGCCAATAAAAAGGCTATAGATGCTCTTTATACCCTCGGATATCCGATGATACAAGCAGCAGTGTCCACCATTGCAGGGATAGTGGTGCTGCCAGCGGCTCAAAGTTACATCTTTAGGACTTTCTTTAAAATCATGTTTTTGGTCATCCTCTTTGGGCTAGTTCATGGAGTCGTGTTCTTACCTGTGTTACTGTCTTTGTTTGGAGGTTGTGGTAAGACACTTAATTCCATCCAACATGAAAATGATCAAAAAGAACACATTAATATGAGCACTCACTTAGCTTATGCCAACTCAAACCAATCTTCTACTAAGAAGGAGCCATTTGATATACAAATGCATATGCAGGAATTATCAAGAGAATATAAGACCTACATGAAAAATTCAAACAAGATGTACGGTGAAGCTACGGCTGTTCAGGAACAGCCAAATACTTATAGGAATTCAGATGCATGGAGGTTTAATGATCCTGATTGCCCTTGATTTGCAGCCCTACCGCACACTTGATTAAACTGACCATATTTTAGTAAAAAAAAATTGGAATTCCAGACAGTTGAATTTAATTATTAAATAAAGCTTTTTTGTTTGGATGTTCAGGTTGGTTACATTTTTTCATGAGATATATTTTACTGTTCTGTGTTTGTGTTCATAATACAGCAAAAGTTACTTTGAGGAGTAAAATTTTGTCCTAGTGTTACAGGGTAAACATTTTTACACATTTATCATATATATATATTTCATATTCACCATGTATTTTGATATTACAGAACAGTTAATGACTACAATGATATGAACTATTAAAATGTATCAATGATGTTTTATGTTTAATATGACTTTTCTTTTTGGATTGCACACATTTTTAAGATGTGACAAAATATTAGCACTGTAAATTTACAGAATGTAATTTAATAAAATATATTTAATAAACATTTTTTCTATTCACATTAATCATTTCAAGAAATGCAGTCACATTTCTTTTCTTTTTTTCTCAGTTTGCATCAGTTTACAAAAAGGGAATGTGTGTTGTATAAACAGTTTAGGGCAAGGAAGGAATATAGTAATTCAAGCCAATCTGAAAAGTATTACATAGCATTGTTTGTATTATGTATTGTGCTAAAGCAAATACTGCAGATGACACCAGATTTATTCAGATAATAATAACCCACTCTGTGTGTTCAAGTTTGCAGTGTAATGCCATGAAAAAAAAACAATAAGAATATCGCGTCAAGCAACAAAACAGTAATAAAAGTTTCCATTCATGTCATTGCACATCTTGTGATGTGACTATTACACATTTCCACATTTTAAAGACAATGCTTAAAATACATATTGCACAGCCCTAATTATCACAATATGTAAAAGGTTATTTTTCTGGTGATTTCACCAGTAATGAATAATAACAGTTATTATAATATCTATATGGCTAAAACACAGTTGCAACAAAAAGTTAACAGCTTACATTACTGTATTTCTGCACTAATTATTAATAAAACAATTTTTTTTTAAGACAAGAAAAATCTTAATAACAGAGTTGGACTGCTAATGTTTTGTATTGGGCACATTAATCAAACATCCATAGTCAATCTAGTCTAGAAAAGTAAAAAAGAAAAAACTTTGTGTTAATGACTTAATGACTAAGACTTAAATGTCGTTCTTACGTTAAGTGGAGCTTTGTCCATTTTATTAATGATATTAATGATAAATTTGTTCTTTTCAATGAAGACTGCATAACATGGTTCAGCCACACAAAAAAAATTAAAAAAGACTTCAAATGTTGTATTTTGTTTCCTGTAAATATAAGATAGTGACTGCACCAAATATTAATTCATAATTAATTAATTTATATAATAATAATAATAATAATAATAATAATAATAATAATAATAATAATAATAATAATAATAATAATAATAATAATAATAAATTATCCTCCTGCAGATTGGCCATGCTGTGTGTGTGAGGTCCAAAAAAAGCTTACCTTGTAAGAAGAGTTTTTAGTTTTTTACTAGGGGTGCTCAAACCTTTGAATGACGGCAATAAAAAAAAAACAGTTCTATAAACCTGTTTTACTATATAATACTGAAAGCAATAAAATGTTCAAATAAAAGTTTAACATATGAAATAGAAACCGTTTCTGTATAATGATATAGAGGCTGCATCAAATATTAATCCAATCTCTTGCTTTTCAGCTGAGCTAGACATGGTTAAAGCGATGGTCAGTGAGTGTAACATCATTATCCTGCCTCAGCATACAGTTTCTTCCTCATTGGACTTTACTATGACCTCCTACCGGAATATAATGTATTTCCTTAAAACATGGGTTTCCATGGCACTGTGGAAATAAGTGATGCACTCCAGACAACTGAAAACCCCTGGACTGCTAATATTTCATTGGCTTAATGTTTTAGATTTAAACTGGCCCAAAAAAAACATGCTAACCATGTTTTCAGGGCTAGTGTTTCAGCCAGCATCAGAGGAGGCATAACTGGTGGTAAGAAGAATGGATTTAATTAAAATACATTTTTAAAGTAAATTCTGAATGCATTACACCATCTGTAAAAAAAATAAAATAAAATAAAATAAAATGTGGAAAGTATATCTACAGTTTTGACAACTGATAATGACCCTAAACAGACCTGGAAATCCACAGTGGAGTATGTCAGAAGGCACTCACTAGATGTTTTTCCATGTCCCCTACAAATTCCAGACCTTATCATCATCAAAAATCTTCAGGCAGACCTTAAACAAGTGGAGTTAACACAAGATTTCATCAAATGTTGTGATATTAATAACCCACTCTGTGTGATCAAGTTTGGAGTAAAATAAATAAAACTAGGCAGATATAATGTGCTTCTGGTAGGTATGTCATGAAAAAAATAAACTATGCAATAGTAAGACAGTAGTAAGACTCAGCTGCCTGTTTATTGGGGATTCATACCTTTGGTCACACTATTTACTTGTATCCCTGGCTAAATAAATACTTGATCGGATGAAGGACAAGCTGAATGACTGAAGCAGTAGTTTGTGTGTGTCACATTATCCTCCTGTAGATTGGCCATGTTGTGTTGTGTCTGGGGTCCAAGAACAGCTTCCATTGTTAGAGGAGAAATTGAATAACATCATATTGTTTTTACCAGGGGTGCTCAAACCTTTGAACGACGGCAATTTAAAAAAGACAGTACTATAAACCTGTTTTACTATATAATACTGAAAGCAATAAAATGTTCAAATAAAGTGTAACATCTGAAATAGAAACCGTTTCTGTAGATGATATGAAGGCTGCATCAAATATTAATCCAATCTCTTGTTTTTCAGGTCAGATAGACATGATTAAAGCGATGGTCAGTGAGTGTATCATCATACAGTTTCTTCCTCATTGGACTTTACTATGACCTCCTACCGGAATATACTGTATTTCCTTAAAGCATGGGTTATTAGGGCACTCTGTGGAAATAAGTAATGAGATGTTGTGATTGTAATAGTCCACTCTGTTTGTTTAAGATTGCTGTCAAATAATTAAAACTAAGCAGATATAATCTGCTTTTGGTAGGTATGGCATGAAAAAACAATAGAAATTTTACTGTACAGCTCTGGAAAAAAAATAAATCACTGATTTTGCAATTTATAGGTATATGTGAAAATTTAACATTGTTGTTTTATTCTATAAACTACAGAGAACATTTCTCCCAAATTCTAAATAAAAATATTGTCATTTAGAGCATTTATTTGCAGAAAATGAGAAATGGCTGACATAAAAAAAAGATGCAGGGCTTTTAGACTTCAAATAATGCAAAGAATATTTTTAATCACAGTTTCCATGCATCTTGGCATGTTCTCCTCCACCAGTCTTACACACTGCTTTTGGATAACTTTATGCCCCTCCTTGTGCAAAAATTCAAGCAGGTCAGCTTTGATGATTTTAAGTGGTCTCTTATTTTGTGTATGTATATAATACAGCTGTATATAAATACAAAATTGTCTCCCTATGAAAAATTTGTAAGTTTAATTAATAAGTTAATTATACATTTTTCACTATTAATTATATAGTTTTCATCAGAGCTGCAGAAATGTATATTATATCACGATGTAGCTTATTGCCTGAGTTAATGGACTGATTTTTCGAAGTATTAGATGCACATTCATAATTTTTCCTCAAGGTTCAACTTAAAAGTTCTAGTCTTCAGCTGATAACAACTGAAGTACTTGAGGCTTTTTATGTACACAGAGACCTCCCATGTGTCCAATTTTTATAGGCTTTAATGTTACATGTAATTAATTTAAGCTAAAATGAATATGTTTGTCAGCAATCAGCGCTCCCAAAATTTGATTAATGATTAATTATAGTGTCTCTAAACATCACAGTAGCATTTACAATTAAACACATTGGAATGAATTGTTAATATATTAATATTAATCTTATCTCATTGCAAATTATCTTATCTAAAAACCTTGTATGTCTTATCTTAAGTGTTTCATGGAAAGGATTACGTACGTATATCTTTTTATAATAATAGCTTGCCGCCCCCTTGCTCACCACACACACACCCACACACACACACACACACACACACATACACACACACACACACACACATTTTGAACTGTCAGCATTCCACTTTGCTTGGGTTACTGACCTCTGATTGCACCCCGCTGCTCGATTTATCTCAGCATTGCTTTTAATTGTTTCTTATTAATAGACTCATTATAGATTGTTGTAGTATTATGAAAACAAACAAACAGTTAAATGTTCTGTTTTTTTTAGTTTTTTTTTAGATTTAATTTAATTTAGTGAATTGTAATAATTATGTATACTAATGATGCTCATTTGCCTGTGTTTTGGACCTTGGACTGTATTATTTCCCTCTCTGTATCAAGCACACATCTTTGGCCTAAACATTAACCATCTTTTTGATGAAAAGTCTCTTTGTTACTCGTCCTTGTTGGAGTCAATAATTAGCAGTTTTTTCCATCGACACTTGCTTATAAGGGTATTGAGCATCTGATTGTTGCCATAACTTTGTGACGAGACATGAGTGCATAGCTGCATACAGTAGGTAAGTTTATTTTAATTTATATTTATGTATTTAAGTTACATACACACACAAAACAAAATGGTATATTGATGTTTTAAAGTTTGCAACATATGTTTTGTCAGCTTTTATCATTTTAACTTTAGTCAATGTACTGTGTCATTACCCAATCTTATGATGACTAATTTTAGATCATATTGACCATAATGGATGATGATCCAGACATTGCTGTTGTTGGAATTGGATGTAATTTCCCTGGAGGTAAAATTTACAAACATAAATGTTCCCTTACAAACTTACAAAGTCTTTGTGTTTGTATTCAGTTTTAAATTGTTATCTTAATTTTAAGTTTCATCATTATATTTTATATATTCTTTATTTATATGATTTTTTTTTTATTGATTCATGTGCATTATATGAAAAATACCGGTAGACCTAGATTTAATCTAATTTATGTATTTTAATTTGTTTCTTGTTTACACTAATAAATGTTCTCTAGGTGAGGGGCTTGATAATTTCTGGAAAGTTCTTTTTGAGGGAAAGAACTGTGCAGTGCAGATACCAATTGAGAGGTTTGACTGGAGACAGTGGTATGATCAGGATGACACTAAACCAGGGAAGTCAAGGACAGAAAAAGCAGCATTTGCTGATGGGTGAGCCTTGCATTCTCTGCAGATTCTTCTATTTAATACATTTTAAAATAATTTTATATATATATTTTTTTAAGTCAAAAGATTCCATGGTAATGTATGTGTCACAGACCCTTTAAAGGCTGTGTAAAATTCCTTACAGCATTCTGTCTGTCCTTTATTTTAACTCATAAATGACATATACTGATCATCCTGAGAGCATTATAACAAGACAGTCTGTGAATCTGTGTTCGTTCCTCTCATCTTATTCACAGAATGTAGGCGTGCTGAGTTACCCCTGTGAAAAGGATGTATACTTAAGAGCATTAAAATGTACATTCAAATTAGGAAAATTAAGAAAACCGAAAAGTGCTTTTTCTTCTTTTTTGCTCAATGAAAATACACATTAAATATACTTTCTCTGTATTTCTATAGAATGTATTTTTAATTAATATGCTTTAAATAATATGTTCTGTTGTTAAAAAAGAAATAAAAAATTACTTCAAGTGTATTAAAGATGATGTTTAAAAAAACACATACTTACATCTACTTAAGTTTGCAGAAGATATACGAAAAAAAGCACTCAAAAGCACAACCTAATGCTTTTGTCATATTTAAAAATAGCTTATTAACAATTGAAATATACTTTTTAGTATGCATTTAGTATGTATTTAGGAATCTATTCATTTTAATTCTGAAAGTATGTAATTTTCCTTGTTAAGTATACTTTTAATTTTTTTTTACCTAAATACACTTTTATTTTACAAGGGTAGTGCTGGAGATAAAACTAGCCTAGCTCCTTTTAAAAGTGTACAAATCATTTTCAATTATTCAAATGCTTTAATTAAAAGGTTTTATGCTCCATAAAACTAGTTCTGACATAATTTCTAGATCAAACTGTTAAAATACAGCTTATAAAATTGTTGTCACATAGTCTGATGTGTTAAATTAGGATTTAATCCTTAACATGTTTACAGTCATGTTCGTACAGTAAGGAAAAAAAAAACTTGAATGAGCTTCTCACTGAATTTATCACATTTTATTTTACATTTCTGAAATTATGCTATAGTTTCAATGAGCTGGATCACAAATTCTTTGGAATCACTGAGGCGGAGGTGGAGCAGATGGATCCTCAGCACAAGATTCTTCTCCAGTGCACATATAGGGCGTTGGAAAATGCTGGGATACCTATGGAAAAGGCCAGCGGAAGCAGAACAGGAGTATATGTAGGTAAGTGGCTACAGATATCGTATTAAAATGTTAAATGTATGAAAATTGTAATGAACTAATATTAGTATTCAAAGCAATAATGTTTTTGAAAAATAAAAAAGCACAAATGCTAAAATACTTCATCTTAATTTCAAACAAATTTATATGTATGTTATTTCAGGCTTGATGAACCGAGACTATGAGCTCACCATGGCAAGTGTTAACCCAGTCATCATTAATCACTGCACTGGCACTGGTCTAGCCATGAGCATAGCTGCCAACAGAATCTCCTACACCTTCAACTTTACTGGGCCGTCTTTGGCAATTGACTGTGCCTGCTCTTCATCTCTCGTTGCCCTCCATTTAGCCTGTCAAGCCATGAGACAAGGTAAAATAACCGAGAAGCAGTGTTGAATGTATTATTGAAAATGCAGTAAAGCTTTTATTGCCATTTTATCTGTTGTGGTAATGATAAGGTATGGAAAGAAGATATGTAACATCATATAACATATGGTACATATGATAACATTAAGGTACAGTACACACTTAGAAAAGTAAGTACAGATTTGTACTTAAAAGAGTACAAAGCTTGTCGCTGGGGCTGTACCTTATACTGAGGTACAAAAAAGTACCTTTCAGTGAAAGTCCTTATTTGTACCCATGGTTTTTATGCCAGTAAAGATTATAAAGAATATAAACATTATCATCAACTGAATATGGCTCAAAAACTTGATGATCCAAAATTGTCTGGCTCTCAAATAAAAAAAATGTGCAAATAAAATATATATTGTTTATTAATACAGTGCTCCAGAAAACTGAATGTACCTTTTGGCTGGTTAAATGGTACAAATCTGTACTTATTGCTGTTAGAAATTACTTTGTACTTCAGAGGGCACAAATCTGACCCTGTAAAGACCAATATTGTACCTTAAAGGGTACAATTATGAACAGTGTACCTTTGAGTACAAAAAAGTACTCCTTTCGTACCTCTGTTTTTTAGAGTGTACATGCAGACAGCTTATACACACATGATCACAGCAGTTAATGAGTTAGAAGAATACAGTACTTCGGAAATACAGGGTTTTAGCTGCAACGTATTCTTACTAAGTGTGCAAAAAATATTTTTTAGAAACTACAACTTCTTGAAATATTAATCTTGTATTAAACTAAGTTTCATTGTATCCTATTCAACAGGAGACTGTGAAATGGCTGTGTGTGGAGGGGTTAGCTGCATTTTCCAGCCTAGAGTATTTGTAGCTCTAAGCAAGGCAAAGATGGTCGCACCTGATGGCACAAGCAAACCATTCTCCAACACAGCAGATGGTTATGGGAGAGGAGAAGGATGTGGAATTGTTGTCCTGAAGCCTCTGAAAAAGGTATTTCCCAATACATAAACTAGATACATTAATAACTTAACCAAAAATATTAGTCAATCTTTTACCATGATTTACAAAAGAATATTTATTTCAGACATCAGATAACTGTATACTGCATATGTGCATGCTCTGACAGGCTCTACAAGACCACGATCATATCTGGGGAGTTATATGCAAAACTGCAGTGAACCAAGATGGCCACACTATCACTCCAATGACAAAGCCATCCATGGTCCAGCAAGAAGATCTTCTCAAGAGAATCTACTCTGCAGAGTCCTATCGGTCTGAAGTCCAGTACATAGAAGCTCATGGGACTGGCACTCCAGTGGGAGATCCAACAGAAGCAGGTAGCATTTCCAATATCATTGCCAAAGCAAGACCTGCAGGTTTAGGGCCGCTCTGTATCGGCTCCGTGAAGAGCAACATTGGGCACACAGAATCTGCAGCCGGAGTAGCAGGACTCATTAAGGTTCTCCTGATGATGAAACATGAAACTATTGTTCCATCAGTTTTCTACTCAGAGGAAACCTCTAGCATTGATTGTCAAGCTCTCAATCTTAGAATTCCCAGCAAATCTGAGAAATGGGTCACCAGACAAAGCTCAGCAAGAATTGCTGGGATAAACAACTTTGGATTCGGTGGAACAAATGCACATGCAGTTGTAAGACAGTATGTTCACACAGAAATTCCAAGAGAGTCTGTGAAGAAGTGCCATCATTTTTTTGTAGTTTCTGCAGCCACAGAGAAATCAATTGCAATGACAGTACAAGACACTGTACAAAACATTAATGCAGGGAAAATAACAGATCTGCAAGGCCTGGTGTACACTTCCGCTTGTAGAAGGAGTCACCTGAAACACAAATATCGAAAAGTCTTTCATGCATCATCTTTGTCTGATTTGAAAGAGAAGCTTATGAAGCATGCTTTAGACAAACCAACTGTACCATCGAAGCAAGATCCGAGACTAATTTTTGTGTTTTGTGGGAATGGTGTGACTTACAGAGGCATGTGTAGGCAGCTTCTAAAAGAGGAATCTGTTTTCAGGGAGAAAGTCAAAGAGATTGAAGGCCTTTTTCAAAGCTACCAGAAAATGAGTCTCATAGAGAAGCTGGAGAATCAAACAGAGGATGATAAAGATTTCACAAATCCAGAAATTATCCAGCCTCTTCTTTTTGCAGTGCAGGTTGCCATTTCTTACCTGCTAAAGCACTGGGGTATTAGACCAGATGCTGTTCTAGGACATTCTGTTGGAGAGGTTGCTGCAGCCCATTGCTCTGGTTTGTTGTCACTTAAGGATGCAGTGAAGGTCATCTATTATCGGAGCAGTTTGCAAAGTAGAGTAACTGGAGGGAAAATGCTGGTTGTAAGCAACATGGCTGTACCAGATGTGCTAAAAACTCTTCCTTCTTACTCTGGGAAGATTTGCTTGGCAGCCCAAAACAGCCCTCAGTCTTGCACCATTTCAGGAGATGCAGATGCCATTGATAGTTTATACAAGAGCCTGAAAAAACAGGATCATAGCCAACAACTGTTCCTTCGAATTTTGGACGTCCCCGCTGCATATCATAGCCATATGATGGATTCTATTGTAGCAGAAGTGGAGACTATAGGATCATTTCAGGCACAGGATATGGTGGCAGAATTGTTCTCAACAGTGTCAGGGGACAAAGCATGTCCAATAGATTTTGTTAACGGCACATACTGGGCAAGAAATATCCGAGAACCAGTCGCATTTGAGCAAGCAGTAAGATCAGCAAAAAAGACCAAAAATGCTGTCTTTGTTGAGATTGGTCCTAGAAGGGCTCTGCAAAGAAACATCGTAGAGACTCTAGGAAATGGCACAGTGGTGCTTCCTTCTGTTCAGCCAGAGAAAGATCTTGACACAATGCTCACTGTTGTATCCAGACTATTTGAAATGGGAGTCAATATAGATTGGGACCAGTTCTACAAAGGCTGTGAGATGAAACCAAGTCCTTTTCCAAGCTATCAGTTTGACAGTGTTAGGAGAGATGTACTCATTGAAGCAACATTCTCTGACACCAGTGGTGGCCATCCTGGAATTAAACAGATGAGTAAAGATGGCTCGGTTTTCAGCTGTGACCTCTCCTCTGGGTCACTGTCCTACCTACATGAACACAAACACCAAGGCGTTCCCATTGTTCCAGGTGCTTTTCATGTTGAGCTGGGCTTAGCAACTTTTATGATCAGTGCAAAACCAAAGGTGCCCCTAAGATCAGTGCAGCTTAGTATACGATTCCACACTCCATGTGTTCTGTCACAGAATACTCCAGAAATAAAAGTGCAACTCGAATCAACTGAAAAAATGGCAGAGAATAGCTTTAATTTCAAAGTATATTCAACATCTGCTAACTATGCATCTGGCAGAGTTGAGCCAACACAGAGAACGCTGCCTGAGGAGCAGCATATTTCACTAGATGCTGTCTATAAAAGATGTCAGTCAGTTGTGAGATCTGAAGAGTTCTATAAGTACCTTTCTATGGGTGGGTTTCAGTACGGTGCTGTTTTCAGAAACAAGGGGGATGTTTTTTATGGGGAGGAACTTAGAGAAACCTACTCGGTTGTGACTGTCCCAGATGAGTTGTTGCCTCAGCTTCATGACTACTACCTCCATCCTGTAGTCTTAGACTATCTCATGCAACTTCTCCCAGTAACAGGAACCTATCAATACTTGGGAAGGCCTGGATTCCCCTCTAAAATTGGCAGCTTAACTGTGTTTGAACCTCTGCAGAAGGAAATGGTTGTCTATTTGAGAGCAACATTTGTAGGAACTGAGGAACTTCACATCTGTGGATGTTTCACTGACAAAGAAGGCAGAGTTCTGGTAGAACTCAAGCATGTGACGATCACTTACTTAGGGAATCGCTCTAATGTGGTAGA
Organism: Astyanax mexicanus; assembly: GCF_023375975.1. Classification (NCBI taxonomy): domain Eukaryota; kingdom Metazoa; phylum Chordata; class Actinopteri; order Characiformes; family Acestrorhamphidae; genus Astyanax; species Astyanax mexicanus. Next base: position 35,741,769 of record NC_064413.1, on the reverse strand, counting down.
AGAGTATTTTTACCACAACAGCTACAGCATTGCCACTGAGTACGATGGCATCTCCTCCTTATTGCCAACTTCACTAGTCTTTGCTGATCATGTAGGGATTGCTAGAGGCCTGCAACCGTACTTGGACGAGTCATCTAAATGCATTTCTCCCACAAAAACAAAAGCACTACTGGAACAGCAATTCGACAGTTTGCTCTCTGAACTGAAAACTCCAAATTTCAAAGCACATTTTGCTGAGATTTTGTTCATGTGGGGGAGTGGAGACCTCACCTCATACAAAACTGAGAACGTGCTAGACTGCATGAGCACTTGTTGTGAGATTTTACGCAAAATTGTTGCAGGCCTCAAGGCAATGAGTTTCCAGAACTCCATCAGGGTAGTAACCTATCGCTCATCAGAAGACACAGTAGACTATATCAGTCCTGGTTTTGTTCTCTCTGGAATGACAAGAGCATGTGCAGCTGAGTTACCAGATCTCTCCTTTCAGCTGATAGACATGAGCTCGGTTTCTGTTGATGACATCAAAGCCTTGGCCAAGGTCCTCAAGTCTTACCCTTGCAGCAAATACCCAGAGCTAGTCATAAAAGATGGCCAGATTCTTAAACCTCAGATTAGCCACACAACGGGTATCAATACAGACAGCATTCATCAAAGTATACACTCGAAAATTGAGTGTGAAGGCTTCACTTTGCAAACCTCTGATCCCTACAGAATGACCAACTTGTCAGCATTCGCTTCTGATAAATCTGCTGAACACATTCAAGGGAAAAATGTGGAGGTCAAACTCTCTAAAATGTGTGTGCATTCTTCAGACTACTTTCCAGTTAGCGTTTCTGAACTAAACTTCGGTCAGACGTTATACTGGAATGAGCACACATCTCAGAGCCACAATTGTTTAGCTCTTGACTTCAGTGGAACTGTGACTGCAGTGGGAAAGGATATTAGCAAGCTAAAAATTGGAGATCATGTTGCCTGTTGCTACCCTGTTGAAACTTCTAGCAAAGTTATTATTCCTGCAGCAGCTTGCTACAAAACAAAGAGGCATCCATTTTTGAAGGACTCGCCTTGTGTCTCTTACGTTATTCTCGCCTGGGAGATCCTACAGAGTGCATTACCAAAAGCCAAGCAACAGATGAAGTTAGGTATTTTCTCCACAGTTCCAAATTCAATTCTGGTGAAGATCTTACACCTCACAGCGAGCAAATCAGGCTGGGGTGTCAAGGTGGGAACAAATGCTGATCAGTTGCATCAAGACTTCAAAGAAATGGTGGGAATTGTGCTGTTGCCTCCCTATGATGAATCACTCATTGCGAAAGCATGTAGTGTTGTGGGTGTTCAACATGTTGTTCTTGTCTTTGACAACCAATCGAAACCCTCTGTCAGCCAACTTGCTTTCAGAGGTCAGAATGACGGAGTTCATTTGAAAGTCATTTTCACTTCAGTCATAATGCAGAAGCAGTCTATAACAGCAAGAAAGCCATGCATTTCCCAATGGCTAAAGAACATGCATTTGGACAAAACAAGGTCTGTCAAATTTGAAACAACCACTGTTCAAAGGCTAACTAATGAAACGATTGACTTCTTGCATTTAGAAGATCAATCCTACTTCAGAAATCAGATTTTGCCTGTGGTGGTCCTAAATCATGACACCACAAGTGAACTGTCTAACATTCCACTGACACCAAAAGCTAAGAAGTTGTTTCACAAGAATTCGGTCTACATCGTGACAGGTGGTCTTTCAGGGCTTGGCTTTGAGACAGTGAAGTTCATTGCTCAAAGAGGAGGTGGGACTATAGTTATCCTCTCTAGAAGTGCTCCAAGTCATCTGATGGAACAGGAAATAAATCATGTCAAAAATCAATGCCAGTCATTAATCACATGCCTGCAGTGTGATGTTTCAGTGTCAGAGCACGTTCACCAAGTTGTTGCTCAAATCAAAAAACAGTTCCCATCAAATCCCATCAAAGGTGTGTTCCACAGTGCTGTTGTCCTTCACGATGGGCTCATAGAAAGCTTGAACAAATCCCTGTATGAGAAAGTGATGAGTCCAAAAGTGAATGGTGTGATCAATCTTCACCACGCCACTAAACACTGCAATCTTGACTATTTTGTGTGCTACTCCTCCATCTCAGCCTTCCTTGGCAATGCTTCTCAGACAAATTACGCTGGAGCCAACACATTCATGGATACTTTCTGTCAGTACCGCAGGAACATTGGGCTTCCAGGTCAGTCAATTAACTGGGGAGCATTGAATTTGGGTCTCCTGTTAAACAAAGAACATTTCCAAAGGTTCCTGGAGGCAAAAGGAATGATGATCCTGGAAGTGACAGAGATTCATGAAAGTCTTGAGCAGTGCCTTCTGATCAACAAACCACAGCAAGCTGTGTGTAGGTTCAATTTTAAGAACATAAGGTATAATGTTCTCTCACAAAACAAAGCCCTCACCATGCGACTCTCAGCACTGGTAGAGGAGGCCTTTAAAAAGGCTAAAGTGGTTGATTCTAGCTCTAAGCAGACTACTAACCCAGTCTCATCACCTAAAGAATATATCAAGTCAGTGATCAGTGAAACTATTGGTGTTGAAAAAGAAGATCTGACTGAAGAAACGCCGCTTTCAACACTGGGCCTTGATTCTATGTTGGCCATGACTCTACAGAACCTGATATTTCAAGAGAAAGGGGTGAATATACCTCTGGTAACCCTCCTTGATCCAGACATCACATTATCAGGCTTAGTTAAAATGTTTGGAGAGGAAGAGAATGAAAATGAGGGAAATTATCACGATACCAATAAATCACTCACAGGCAACCCAGAAGAGGTCACAATATTCTAGATAGCTCTGTTTATGGTTGTTTATGTAATCCACATGAGTGCCTTTTTGATCTTGGTTTATAGACCTGTTTGCACCTGGTCTTTTTATGTGAGTAATATATGGAGTGTATTTTGATAAGATTTTATCCATACAAATTTGTTTGTACTAGGGGAATTTTGATTGCTCTTAAACTGCTATAACATGGCTCAAATATATCTTTAACCATCCCCCGAAGAGGTCTAAATGACCTGTATCTTTTTGAAATGTGTCTTGGGACTTCATGTGACTTGTCTTTATCCTGATATAATCCTGTAATCATATGAAATAAAGAGTCAAAGTTGAGTACAATGTATATATATATAATGCTAGATGCATATTTTGGGAAACACTGTGTTCTCATATCCTCAGATGTTAGAACTCGTACTGGTTTGTAAAATAACATAATATAGATGTGAATATGTGAAATGAATCAGACATTATGATCATTTTATGTATATTTCTTGAAGTTTTTTAATCTCAGTACAAAAATGAATATATTAATGTATTACCTCTTTGCAAGGCTTTGTTGTGTACAGTTTATTTTTCACATTTTTTAATACAAATATAGATGCAATAACGGAAATATGTAAAAATGTTATACTTTGCTAATTCAATAAACAATTACCTAAAAAAATAATAAATGTGTAGAGGATGGTTGTGTTTCTTTTAAACAGGAATTTGTCAATTAATTGAATATTTTAAATCATATGTGCCATTTTATAACATTTTATTTTTATGTATTTTTAAGATTTTGTTATATTTATCGAAATAATATGTGTTCATGCTTTAAAAAGGGTAGTTGAATAAACATATAAGCTAAAGTATTTAAAGTTTATCAAGACTCAGTTTATTACTTTATATAATGAAAGTGTACTTCTCAATAAAATTTTAAATAGATTAATTTTACAGGTGGATTATAATTCTATGTTCATTCTGTCCTATTGTTCTGTCTCTTCTTTCATATGAGAGCACAGACAGGCCAGAGAGTTTCCTGCTAATTGCTGGCCCCTTTAAACCATTTTTGTGACAGTAATTGAATCACATACTCTGTTGTCATGAATAGAGATTTTGCTCATTAATGAACTCGCTGATCATTCTCTAGTCACATATCACTCTGGGTTCTGCATCAACAAGATCTCAGCATGCGCCGTAAGTCTACACTTTTTCATCATTGTGATATATACATTATGCTTATATTCATTTTGCTTATGTTTATTTTAATAGATTATTAACCCTGTGTTAGGTTAACACATTTTATGTTCCAAAAAAAAGCAAGTGGGTGATTATAGCTGATTATAGATCCACAATAATGCCTATTAGTGTTCTTATAGATCTTAGATTAATGTATTTGCTATTTATGACCTGTAGACCTCACGGACCTCAGCTCATACAACTCAGATTTGAGTTAAAATTGCATACTTTTTTCATCATTTTGATACTCAGGCAAATCACAATGTGCTATTAATCACAGAATATACTTTTGTTATGGGAGAGAGAGTAGATTGTAAAATTATTGTAATAATGTATTTTAATTATACATGTTTACTTAAATATATTTATGATTTGTTCATTTGATTAATTATTTGGAAGAGAAAATGGTGTGCTCATGAAACTTTGAAGAAAAGTGAGCAGGCTGGGATTTAAACTTGCTGCAGAGTGAAGCGCAAAAAATGCCTCAGAAGAGGTGTTGGGAAAAAAGGCGGGAAATAGAACAAAGGAAATGCCACTTTTTGCATATACAAATAAAAGGCAGCCAACAGCTGAAAACTTTAAATATAAATAACTTGAATCACTATAAAACTCAAAATAAACTGAGTACAGCTCAGTCCACTCCCACTTTGTTTAATTATAGTGTCTTTCTTTTCTGATTAACACCCATTTTGGATTTTATTTTTTTTGAGTTTCTTTTATGACTCAATTTTCTTCCTTGTATTTTTTCTACTCCTTTCTTGTTGTAGTTTCTTTCTTCCTTACTTTCTTTCTTTTTAACCCTCTGTTTCCAGTCACCCCTCCACAAAGATGCAAAGAGATGTGAGGCTTTGGCCTGTGTTTTTATACCATGCTGCACAGGTGTGGCTGGTTGGCACTCATTACAGGGGGATTCTGGGAATTGGATTTACAGGACCCAACGCCATTGATTCTTCCCCTTTGCCGCTCAGCTCCCCTGCTGGTGGTCAGTGGTGCAGCCCTGCCCATCACAACTTTGTGTCAAAGTTAAGAAAATTTGATTTGATTTTAAATCCTTTGATTTTAAATCCTTTAGCAGTGACAAAACAAAATAACATTTGTTTGTGTTGGTGGGCAAAATTGACTATTATGAATTAATTAGTAAATACATGGGTTCAAAATTACACTTGACAAATTTACAACTTACAAAATTCATCAAAGAACAACAGTAAAATGGTGTAGCTTAAGTATTTCCCACTTTCGTAGTAAGTTAAAAGCAAAATTAATAAATTACAGATAAAAAAATAAACATGCAAAATATAAGGAAGCAGTAACCCAACAGCTGAATAAAAAATATAACTAATCAAATAAACAATAATCATTAGTATTAGTAGTAGTTAATTAAAGATAAAAAAAACAAAAATGCAGTATGCAAATGTAGGTTAATAAAATATTATAAAAAACTTAATAGAAGAACAAAATAGAAGTTATTAGAAGGATGAAAATAATTGAAACCTAAACATTAATAAAGTATGGATTAATGGATGAGAATCCCATTTGCGTTCTAGTAAAAACACACATGTACAAACCCACTCAAAGCTCATGCCCACCTGGACTCATCAAGCCACATATAGCCTAATCCCATTCATTCCTGTGGGGGAAAAAATCTGTAATAATCCTACTGTAAATCTCTCAGTCTAAATAGTAATAATACACACGGTGATATAAGATGTGTATAAGAAAAAATACTGAACAATTATTTAGAAGCGCTAAATCTATTATAGAGAGGTTGATTTATTTTTGTTTAAATTGTATTATTTTTTATTTTATTTTAGACTCATTTGACTGAATTGTGAATATTCAACGTCTCTCTCATTCTTCCCATGAGTGGTCGCTCTTACCCGGGGTGTGGGTCGGGGATGGTGTAATAATACTCAGGCGTTATGCCTGCGAGGACTTGGAAAATCAAAACCTCTTTAGTTTAGAGTTTAGATAAAAACTGCAGTGTATGTATTTTTATTTGAGTGTTAATTGTTGGATATATTTGTTATATATGTTTTTATTTGGTTTTCGGAGGTTTGTGGATGTTTTAAATGTTGTTTTGTGTTGTGTGATATTATTTCCTAATCCCGGTGAACATGGCCGGGTGTAAGACAGACTGCGTGGAGAAACCGATATCCATCGGTTTCCAGAAGTTCGGGCGCTTTGTCGGGTCGAACCCCTGGTGGTTTTTCCTGTGTCCTCTGCTGATCTCTACGCTCCTGGGCAGCGGGTTTTATTTTCTGGAGGAGCGGGAGTCTAATGATATAGAGGAGCAGTTCACCCCGGTTAACGGACCCGCCAAACTGGAGCGACAGTTCGTCCAGCAGAACTTCCCGCTGAACGACTCCGTGTTCTCCAACCAGAGGCTGTACACGGACGGAGTCTACGCGTCCTTCATCGCCGTCTCCACGTCCCCCAGCATCCTGACCCAAGCCGCCTTCAGAGAGATAGAGCGCCTGGACAGGAGCATCAGGGCGCTGAACGTGTCTGTGGGAGGAGAGGCGCTCACTTTTGACGGACTTTGCGCTCGGAGATACAAGAAGTGCATCCCCAACAAAATCCTGGATGTTTATCATTTTTACGGGGAGCGTTTCGAAAAGACAGAGCTGACTTTTCCTTTCTTTCGCTTTGGATTTACTCCAGTTTTCCTGGGATATTCGGTCGGCGGGGTGAATGTGAGCTCGGCGGTTCTGAAGAGCGCTAAAGCCATTCGATTCTTTTATTTTCTCAAGGAGGATAATCGCTCCAGGACTGATCTGTGGCTAAACGAGTTCCTCAAGGTCTTTCCCTCCAATCTATCAACCAAGTTTATTAAGGTAAGAGTGCATGACTTAAAGAAAATTGATATAAAATGGAAATGGAAATAATCACACGTTTTTTTTTCTGGTTGTTTGTTATTATAATCAAATTCAGCATTATATCTTTAGATATGTAAACTCGCATCATGCACACTTTATCTGAGAGAGGGTGCAGTAATCTCCACCTCAGCCCTGACCTTTCACTTATTTTACTACCATCCTGCCAGCATAAGCTCTGCAGTGGCAAATGAGGATAGACTGGACTGGATTCGACTAATTTGCTTTGATTAATCCTCACATTCCTGGTGCACGTGGTGTTCTACAACTGTACAACGGTTTTGTGCACTTAAAGAATAAATTAATAAAGTAACTGTGATAAACTGATACAACTAATAAAAGAATATAGGGATTCAACTCGTTATTGTTTTGTTAATTCACTATTAAAAGTTTGAAAAGCTCAAACATATGAAGGCATACACACTGTTTAAAAACGTTTTTTATGGTATTTTTGCTTTGAATTCACTTTGAATTCACTTTTGCTTTTGAATTCACTTGTTTATTGAATTTTAAAGTGGAATATGTGATTTTTAGCTGGCAAGTGGTCTTTGTTAAAGTAAAGTTGGCTGTTACTTTAAACTCAGTAAAAAGGTATTTTGTTGATATTTGACATTGTGTGATATTTGGCATGGCAAAAATCTGTAAAGTAATAATTTTCTTTTGGTAGTAGAAGCACCAGAAAATGTCTGTAAAATGACTATATGTTTACAATTTTTTGTCTAATAACAGAAATGTCTTAATTGATTAAAAAGCATATGTTTATATTACCTTTGAAACATTTTACAGTGCAGTTTTACTGAATTATTATTTGAAAATGTATTTATATATATATAAATACATATATAAATACATATAAATACATACATATATATACATATATATATATATTTTTTTTTTTTTTTTTTTTTTTTTTTTTTTTTTTTTTCATACTCATAGGTAACCTACTCTACATCCCTGTCAAGGCAGGTGGAATTTGAGGCAAATACAAAAGACGTCATCCCTTTGTTCTCCATTACATATGTCATTGCCATTGCATTTTCAATCCTCTCTTGTCTGAGGTATGTGCAGCTATATTACATTATGCAAACATATTTAAATCATTTTTGTTGTGGAATTTGTATATATTTAATATGAGCAATTGCCAAATATCCATTATGACCATTATAATCCAATAGGTTCGACTGTGTGAGAAACAAGGTGTGGGTGGCTACCTTTGGTGTTTTGTCTGCTGGACTTGCTGTGCTTTCCTCTTTCGGTATGATGCTACATATTGGAGTCCCATTCGTCATGACAGTGGCTAATTCACCCTTCTTGATATTGGGTAATGATCTCTTAATACTACACTTAATGTCTTGATGTTATTTAATACATGTTATGTTTTGAAAGGTATACAGTACACTGAGTGGTTAAGTATAAGTACTTTTAGGCAATTTTAGGGATTCTTAAATTATAAAGTGTGGATTGAACCACTTAAGCTGCTTTGAGGAACCTTCCAGAAAGCTTCAGGTACTTTAGTAAGCATTTTCTTTTAAAAACCTTGAAGGTTCCTTAAAGCACCTTAATAGGTTCCTCCTTCAAGTAACTTTTAATTTTAACAGTATATAACACCTTTGAATTCTTCAATATGCTTTGTTTTCAGGAATTGGAGTTGATGACATGTTCATTTTGATCTCATGCTGGCAGCAGACTAATGTTCACGATCGAGTAGAAGACCGTCTGGCTAATACCTATAAAGAGGCAGCAATATCTATCACCATCACCACTCTCACAGATGTCTTGGCGTTCTACATCGGACTTATGACGCCCTTTCGCTCGGTCCAGTCCTTCTGCCTTTATACCAGCACCTCCATCTTGTTCTGCTACATCTACAGCATCACATTTTTTGGAGCATTCCTTGTGCTAAATGGGCGGCGTGAGAACAGAAACCAGCACTGGCTGACCTGCAAAGAAGTACCTGAGGAGTGCCCCACGGATCAGTCAAAATGGCACGAGTTGTGTTGTGTGGGAGGGGCCTATGACCTTCACACAGGTTCAGAGGAGGTGCAGCCTATGAATCACTTCTTCAAGAAGTACTATGGTCCTTTTCTGACAAAGTCATGGACTAAAGTTTTTGTGATTCTGCTCTACATGCTCTATTTGACAGTCAGCATTTATGGATGCTTCCAGATAAAGGAAGGAATTGATCTGCGTAATTTGGCTGCAGATGACTCGTATGTAGTGAGGTACTATGATGATGAAAAAGCCTACTTCTCTGAATATGGACCAAACATCATGGTCATTGTACGCAGTGAATTTTCGTATTGGGACGAAAAGAATATGTCAGATCTGGAATCATGTGTTGAAGATTTTAAAAACTTGTCGTTCATTGAAAAGGATATATTCACTTCATGGATTAAATCCTATAAGTATTACGGATATCATAAAAATCTGAATCTCAGTGCTGAACATGTTTTTAAAGATAATTTGGGAACATTTCTGAGGTTCTACTCTGACTTCAGACAGGATGTTAATTTTACAAATAATTCTATCTATGCCTCTCGTTTCTTCATACAGACTGTTAATATATCCACGGCTCTGGACGAGATGAATATGTTAAACAAACTGCGAGACACAGCACAGAGATGTCCGGTCCCTTTGCTTGTGTATCACCCTGCATTTATTTATCATGATCAATATGCAGTGATTGTTAGCAATACCATTCAAAATATTGCAGTTACTACTGCTGTCATGCTGCTCATCTCCCTGCTGTTGATCCCAAACCCTTTGTGTTCCCTTTGGGTAACATTCTCCATTGCTTCAGTCATCGTTGGCGTCACTGGATTCATGGCACTGTGGGATGTTAATTTAGACACTATTTCCATGATCATCCTTGTCGTTTGCATTGGGTTTTCTGTTGACTTTTCTGCTCACATTTCATATTCTTTTGTATCCAGCAAGAAGCTTAGTGCTAACGAGAAGGCCGTAGATGCTCTTTTCAGTTTGGGATATCCTATATTACAAGGAGCTGTGTCCACTATCCTCGGAGTGGTAGTGCTCTCCGCTTCAAAGAACTACATATTCAGGACATTCTTTAAAATAATGTTTCTGGTAATCTTTTTTGGACTCTTTCATGGCATCACCTTCATCCCTGTATTTTTAACATTTTTTGACATGTGTAGTGGGATGTATGATAAAGTCAACAAGGATAAGCAAGGTCTGGAGGACCAGGCCACAGGAAACAGTCATGGCAATAACATTCAGTCTAAAGCAAAAGAGAATGATTTGACAGAAAAGGAAATATACTTTAATCACACCTTTTTGCCTGATGTTACTGAACCATGTAATTCAAAACCCTGCCCGTCAGTCTGGGGTCTAACTGGAATTAGCCAGGATGTCCAAAATAGCCAGATGTGCATGATAAGCACCATTCCAATGTTTAAAGTGGATAGTCAGACCTATACGGTTCACATGTACGCAAACCATGACACCGCTACGTTTGCTGTTAACGGTCAGTCAAAATGTGGACCTGATGACCAGAACTGTGTTGGAAATGTCAATGTCAAATCGGAAATGTCAAATCACTGTACAGCTAACAACATTCCTTCCATTTTTTCCTCTTTTTCTGATGTAGATGGATCATAACATACTTAGATGCATTTTTTATGTTTTTTTTATTTTCTGGTTTTCTTATCACAAACGGCATTTTGCTGTAATCTAGTGCTAAAACATCACCTACATGAGTTTCACACAAATGTACATGAACCAGTCGTTTTGTAATTCATGGTGTTAGCCAAACTATTATGTGGCTCTCAGATATAAATACTTTTTTCTAAATGGTTTATTTATATTGAGTGTATTTGATGTGTTCTGTTCTAAATTGATGAAACACAATCATCAAATAAATGCAAGTGTATAAGCATGCAGTATTTTGTTCATTGCGGTTTATTGACCATTGAATAAGCATACATTACATCACAGTAAAAATCAGATGTGTATAAAAAGGTACTTAAAAGGTACGTAATATCAGCTCCTCCCAAACATCACATTGTGTTTTTACCACATTTCAGTCTAGCAAATCACATTCTTGGTACATTCCTGATTGAAGCAAGACTCATGGTCTTTCTTCAAAAAAACAGTCTGAGTAAGGATTAGCAGATTTTCACCTCTTGCGTTCCTTTTTGCATTTGGTTGCACTGTGGTTAAAATCTGCCTTCCGCTGCACATGCTTCATATTTGCATAAGCACCTCAGGGGGATTTGTGAGTTTGGTACAGCCATTCAAGACGTGTATAACAGGAAACTGCACTTTGACCCCTCTGTGTTGCCACATACAGACAGAACTGTACTAGTTTCTTATACAGCAGGGTTTGGCAAAATTCTTAACATTAAACAAACAACAGAGCGTTTTAACACATAAGACACAGCTATTGCCAACAAATAAAAACCCTAAACATATACTTCATTCTTTATGATTTCATCAATATGATTAACTAAATAAAAGTTGTTAACTATATAAAAAACATCCAAGCATTTAAGCATATGATTTAATTAGAAATAGTAATAATTAGACATATATGTTGGATTACAAAAACAATAACTGTGGCTTTAATCATATAAATATCACGGATATCAAACTAATCTGAATATCAGTATCACAAAATCAACAAAATAACAAAATTCAGTAAATGTTTCCCCACTGTTTGCTGGCTCTGATCTGTTTGCGCACAAAAAAAAGTCTGTTCATACTCAGCCCTGGCTTTGTCAACTTGGAAACAAAGAAATTTGCTCAGACAGAGAAACAGCACCATTCTAGCCCAATCTGCAACAGGTGGTATTAGTGTTTGTGCACAGGAGAGGAAATCAAGGGAGAGGCAGGGAAGACTATAAAGCTAATTACTTGCTGTGGCGTTATTCTTTCTCCAATGTTATATACATTGTATATACCTTTTAAAGATATACATCATTACATCCATTATTGCTTTCTGTGAAAAGGCTAATCAGTGATGACACAGTGTTGTTAGGGTCAAGTAAAGCAACAAGAGGAATGTTTACTCCAGTCTCCTGAAACATCCGATTCTGCATTGTCATGGCCATCATTGAATCAATTCCCACTGTAGCAAGGACTGTCTCATCTTCAAGTTCATCTGCATCAACATTGCAAATGTTACTAAGCATGCATCTTATATATTCATCAAATGAAGACTGCAGATTCTTCCTGGGCTCATTTACTAGTTTGCTTTCAAGCTCTTTCTCCACTAAAGCGGTTAGTCGCCCTTTTAGAGAAGCATTTTGAGAAAGAACATTGTTCCTCAAGTTTCTGAAGTTGAATTTGCACACAACCTGCTGAGGCCTGTTCTCCAACAAACAGTGCTTCAGAGCTTCATGAATTTCTGGAACTTCCATGATCATTAACCCTTTGGACTCTAGGAAAGTTTGAAAGTCCCCTTTGTTTAGCAGAAGACCCAGTTTGAGAGGCCCCCAGTTGATGGACTGTCCAGCAAGTCCGATATTACGTCGGTAGTGACACAGAGTGTCTAGAAATGAGTTGGCAGCTGCGTAATTAGCCTGAGAAGCATTGCCAATGAAAGAGGAGATGGATGAGTAGCACACAAAGTAATCGACTTTGCTGTTCACCGTGGCGTAGTGAAGATTCAATGCACCATTCACTTTAGGGCGCAAGACTTTTTCGAAGATTGACTTATCAAGGGTTTCAAGTAACCCATCATGGAGTACGGCGGCACTGTGGAAGACTCCTTTTATTGGACAAGAAGGGAACTTGTGTCCAATTATAGTGATTGCTTCCAATACCTGTTCTGACACAGACACGTCACACTGAAGAGTGAGGATTTTTACTCCATATCTTTTAGTAAGCCTGCTGATCTGCAGCTTTGTTTCCTCATTTGCAGCATTCCTCGAGAGTGTAGCGATGCAACAACCACCCGAGTGTGCAATGAACTTGACTGTTTCAAATCCTAAACCTGACAAACCACCTGAAACTATGTACACAGCTTTTTGTGTGAAGAGATGCTTTGTTTTTGGTAGTAAGTCAATATGAGAAATGCCAGCATTGGACCCATTGTTACTCAAAACAATCAAGGGCACAGTTTTATTGCTGAAATAAGACCCAGCATTCTGAGTGTGGTGACTCGTGGCTTCAGCTTGGGTGATCTGAAAAATGTTGCTGGGTAAGGATAGGATTGACTTATCCAAGGTCATCATTTTTAGCCATCTATATATGCAAGCATTCTGTCTCCTGAGATGAGACTTCTGGAAAATGTTACCCAACTTAGGATAGTGGAAGCACACACTCTCATTATCATTCTGAAGAATGCTTGATGGGCAAGATATCAAGTCCTTGTTGTCAGAAACAACATAAATATGATTTGTACTGGCAACACTGCCTAACTCTGCCAACCATGATTGATCAAAAGGAGGAATCAGGACACAAACTGGACACTGGTCCATATTTCGGATGAGTCCAGCCAAGTCAGGCTCTATCACAACATTCCATCCAGACTTGTTTGCCGTGAAAGCCAACACCTTCATCAGTGCTGATTCTGGAACTGTGGAGCAAATGGCCAATATCTTCTTTGGCTTGGCAATTGGTAGAGCACTGTTCAAGATCTCCCAAGCAAGTATAACGTAAGAAACACAGGGAACATCTTTCAGAAAAGGGAGTTTCTTTGTTTTGTAGCAAGCATTCTCTGGTAGGACTACGCTCGAAGTTGCTACTGTAGGGTAACAGGAAGCAACATGGTCCCCCACTCTCAGGTTTCTAACATCTTTCCCCACAGCTGTGACAACACCACTGAAGTCAAGAGCTAAAAGTTGGTGGTTCTGAAAAGTCAGCTCATGCCAGTATATTGTCCGACCAAATTTTAGGTCAGATATGCTAACTGGAAAGTAGTCTGAGGAGTGCACACAGATTTTACAGAGCTGGACCTCCACAGATTTTCCATCAGTGAGATTTACTACACTGGGTTCATGCTCATTGGGTATGGCTGACAAACAAGACATTGCATAAGGACTGACTGTCTGTAAGGTGAAGCAGTCTGACAGTAAAGAGCCCTTGCATTGTGCTGTTGTGTTAATTGGTGTACGTGTTATCACTGTTGAGTAAACCTGGCCTTTCCTTATCATAACTTCTGGGTACTCATTGCTTTTATAGGAGCAGATCACGTAAACTAATGCCTCTATGTCCTCAGTTGACACTGTGCCAAGGTCAATGAGTTGAAAGGAGATTTCCGACAACTCAGCAGCACAGGCCCTGGTCAGACCAGATAGCACAAATCCAGGACTAATGTGATCAACAGTGTTTTCAGATGATCGGTACGTTACAACGTGAATAGTGAGCAAATGCTTGCATTTTCTCATGACCAAAACAACTTGACGATAAAGCTCACAGATATCCACCAAGTGCTCGAGAACTGACTGAGGTTTTAGATGGCTGAGATTTTGAAAGCTGCAGACAAACAAAATTGTCTCTGCTCCATTTTGCGCAACTTGCTCTAGCTCTGCTGGAGAAGTTGACCAGTTTGCATCAGCAGGAGAGAAAAATACTGACGAAGGGTGTAGGTATGGCTTCAAAGCACTTGCAATACCTAATGTGTCCTCAAAGACTACAGCTTTTGGCTTGCTACAAATGTTGGAACTGGCTTGGACAGCAAGTCTCTCATTATGAAAGAAATATGAATCAGTCATATTCATACTATCTTCTAAAAGTGTCATTCTGACGTGCTTAAGTTCAACCAAGATCTGTCCAGTTGTATCTGTGAAACAACCACACACCTCAAAATATTCTGGCGTCTCTTGAGTAAGCCTCATATAGATGATCACTTCCTCACGAAGAGGGGCAGATATTACCATGCTGCCAATTGCAGAGGGAAATCCACGACGAACAGTGCTGTTACTGAAGCCTAAAACAGAGGTCACCTGCAGAAAATAGTCCAATACAACTGGATGCAGGCAGTGCTCATATAGCTGACCAAGCAATTCAACTGGGATTTTGACAGGGGCCACTGCTTCCTTGAATTCCTCCCCATAGTGGATTTCATTCAGCTGTCGAAAGGTGGATCCATACTCAAATCCTGCCTGCTTGAGAGTGGCATAGACCTGTTGTCCATCAATAATTGATGAACATCGTTTCAAAACCATGTCCAAGACAATGGATTGGTGCTCAAAGACTGCTGGTCCTCTTGTGTACGTGATGGCTCCTGATGCATGCACTGTAGATACAGAGGACTGTATCCGAAATTGAGCCTTATCCTCAAATGACTCAAGTTGCACGTTCAGAAGATGCGAACTCTTACTAAGAACAAGCAAGTTCTGGAAGTTGATAGTAAGCTGAAGTGAGGAAAGAGGCATCTTTGGGACAACAGTTTCAAGTAGTGAAGCAAAAGCCATTTCAACATACAAGGCACCTGGGGCGATGACTGTGCCATTGTTTTTATGCTCCCAAACATAGGGAGTGGTTTCCACTGACAGATTGCATTTGATAATTCTGTTGTTACGCTTACTAATGGGACATATTAGTGGATGAGAACAGCGAGCCATTACCTCATTACCTTGTCTTACTTCCTCAAAATATACCTCTTTCCTCAGGCAGTCAAACTGATACTTAGGGTAAGAAGTTGGTGGTGATTTAAAGCCACTGTAGAACTGATCCCAGTCTACACAGACTCCCAGCTCAAAGAGTCTAGACACAGCAGCAAGCAGTGTATCAAGATCTTTGTCTGGTTGGACTGAGGAAAGCACCAGTGTGTCATTTCCCAGAGTTTCCACAATGTTCCTCTGCAGAGCCCTTCTTGGACCAATCTCAACAAAGACTACATTCTTTTTATTGTCTGCCACAGCTTTCACAGCACTCTCAAATGCAACTGGGTTTCGGATATTTCTTGCCCAGTAATCGGCAGTTACAAAGTCTCCAGGACAGCAAGCCTTTCCAGTTACTGTGGAGAACAACTCACACTCCATTTCATGTTGATCTAAAGACCCTATGCGGTCTTTAATTTGACTCAGTATTGGATCCATCATATGGCTATGGTAGGCAGCAGGGACCTCCAAAATATGCAAGAATAGATTCTTGCCCTTAAGTGAGGTCCTCAACAATTGGTACACACTTTCAACTGCATCTGTCTCACCAGATAGCACACATGACACTGGACTGTTCACAGCTGCTAGGCACACCTTGCCTGTGTAAGCTGGAAGAAGTTTCAGAATGTCTGGCACTGCTATATTGCCAACCACCAGCATTTTTCCTCCAGTGACTTTGTTTTGTAGGACACTCCGATAGTAGATGACCTTCACTGCATCCTCAAGAGACAACAGACCAGCGCAATGGGCAGCAGCAACCTCTCCCATCGAATGCCCAAGAACAGCAGAGGGCCTAATACCCCAGTGCTTTAGCAGACTAGCAATGGCAACCTGGGTAGCGAAGAGAAGAGGCTGTACAATTTCTGGTTTTGAGAAATCATCATTGTCAAAGCTGTTGATCTTTTGTGATATGCTCATTCCTCTGTAATTCTGAAAGTAGTTTTCAATCTCCATGACTTTTTCTTGAAAAATAGGCTCTTCTCTCAGCAGCTGCTTGCACATGCCTCTGTAAGTGACGCCATTTCCGCAAAACACAAAAACTACCCTGAGGTCTGGTTTTGTCGGAGAGATTTCGTTGTTCAGATTCGATTTAAGCTGTTCCTCTAGATCTGAAAGAGATGTTGTAACAAATACTTTCCTGTACTTGTGTTTTGCGTGACTTCTCTTGCATGCTGATGTATACAAAAGACTTCTTATGTCAGTTCTGCTGTCTGTGCTAATCCTTTGATACGTGTCAGCTATGCACATTTCAAGAGACTTACTTGTGGCAGCAGACAATGGAAACAGTTTCCTTGAATTCCCTTGAGTGTTCAAACCAAAGGCTGTAGCATGTGTATTTTCCCTAATGATGGCATGTGCATTAGTGCCACCAAATCCAAAGCTATTTATTCCCGCCACCCTGCCCAGAGAACCAGTACAGTGCCATTTCTCAGATTTGCTAGGAATTCTAAGATTGAGAGCTTGACAGTCAATGCTAGAGGTTTCCTCTGAGTAGAAAACTGATGGAACAATAGTTTCATGTTTCATCATCAGGAGAACCTTAATGAGTCCTGCTACTCCGGCTGCAGATTCTGTGTGCCCAATGTTACTCTTAACGGAGCCGATACAGAGCGGCCCTAAACCTGCAGGTCTTGCTTTGGCAATGATATTGGAAATGCTACCTGCTTCTGTTGGATCTCCCACTGGAGTGCCAGTCCCATGAGCTTCTATGTACTGGACTTCAGACCGATAGGACTCTGCAGAGTAGATTCTGTGGAGCAGCTCCTCCTGCTGGACTATAGATGGCCTTGTCATTGGTGTAACAGCATGACCATCTTGGTTCACCGCAGTTTTGCAAATTATTCCCCAGATGTGATCAGCATCATGAAGAGCCTGTTAAAATAAACAAAGAAAACCAAGAAATGAAACATTTGAGGTTTGTAACTGGTAAATCTGTAAATGGAAACATGCAATATATATGCTTTATACAGTATGTTAATATTATTATATGGAAATCTAACTGAAAATGCACTTGCTTTTTTCAGAGGCTTTAATAACAGTATACCACAGCCTTCTCCTCTTCCATAACCATCTGCTGTGTTGGAGAATGGTTTACTGGTGCCTCCAGGTGAGATCATTTTTGCTTTGCTCAGAGCAACAAAGACCCGTGGCTCAAGAATGCAGCTTACACCTCCACAGAGAGCCATCTCACAGTCACCTAATTAAAAAAAGAAAACAGGGAAATTTTACTTAAAAAGAAATTAATTTTGAAAACAAAAACCCTAAATTTTATATAAAAATGAATAGCCAGTTACTTTAAATCTGAAATTTACTATCTGTCGGAGCACACTTCAAAAGTAAGGTGTATATACCAATGCTTCTCCTCCAAAAGACATATCTGTAACTCGATCATCATGCAAGTTCAACATTAACATAAAAATGAATATTACAATGGTCTTAGGATATTAAGTGAATGTGGTTAGAATGAGTTATGAGGAGGTCAACAACAACTAAATCCTGATTTTCTTTATATACATGACTAAATGTAAGCAAAAATGTATCTACAGAAGCTTTTAAACCCCTTAAAGCTGTTTAGCTTACCGCATTTTGTGGGGTCTCACAGGTTTCTATTGTCAGGCTTATGAAATTGAAACAGTTATGACATGTGGGTTTACAAACAGTGTGGGTAAAATGCTGGAATTTTAGGGAGAGCTATTAGAGCTTTTTGTCAGGTTGCTCACGCAGAAAGTAAGATAATATTTTTCCCAGAAAGATTTAACCTTTTTTCCCAAAATTAATTTTTAGAGTCAAAGGTTTATGCCACATTATCATAAAATAAATTTTCCATGATCAGAAATGTCCTTTTAATATTCATTGTGCAATTTAGCATTTAACCAAAATGAACAAAAAAGGCATTACCTTGTCTGATTGCCTGACAAGCAGAATGCAATGCAACCAGTGAGGATGAGCAGGCACTGTCTATGGCAAAGGAAGGCCCAGTGAGGTTGAAGGTATATGAGATCCTGTTGGCAGCTATACTCATAGCTGTTCCTGTGCCATTAAAGTGGGTTATTGTGCTCGGACTGTTATTCAGCA
Organism: Astyanax mexicanus; assembly: GCF_023375975.1. Lineage (NCBI taxonomy): Eukaryota > Metazoa > Chordata > Actinopteri > Characiformes > Acestrorhamphidae > Astyanax > Astyanax mexicanus. The sequence goes on along the minus strand of NC_064413.1, from coordinate 35,723,209 downwards.
GTGTTTCATAGTCTCTGTTCATGAGCCCTGAAAAATAAAATAAGTCATATTCATAACACAGACTCACACAGTTTACTAATCAACATATTTTCACAAACATCTGGATGTTATCAATTACCTATGTAAACTCCAGTTCTGGATCCACTGACTTTCTCCATGGGAATCCCAGAATCCTCCAGTGCTCTATATGAGCAGTGCAGAAGGAGTTTCTGCTGAGGATCCATGAAGTTAGCCTCGTCCTCAGAGATGCCGAAAAACTTGTGATCAAACTCATTGAACCTGGTGGAAAGCAAGAAGGAGAGCGCATTATTTACTATACATCCTGTAGCTGAGAAAACGCAACTATATGAACAAAGAAAATTTGTAAATCGTTTTGTCCACTCTTTTTTATTGAAGAGGAGTTAAGTAGATGACTAATACTGCACAAACTGCTATTTGTAAGCATTTGCAACAGTCACATTTTTGTTTGTTTTAGTTTGATTGCATCGGCTGTGTACTTAAAGCAGCAGTCCAAACACTCTATATTTATTCTAAAAACAGAGCGGTCTGGTAAGTCCAGGGACCTTCTCTTTTTGGGAAGCATGAAGTGCTGTAAAATCTACTGACAGACACTACACCGACTTTGGAATTGATATAACACAGTGCATTAACATCAGTAGATGACATTACTCTCCAAACCATCACTGAGAGTCTGCGGTTTTAATAGGTGTAATCCATAATCATCAACAATAAAAGAAATAATACATCTACATAATAAATGACTTTTACATTTTAAACCGCATTACTGAAATAAAGTAACTTTTCAATGATATTCTATTTTTTTTAGACGCACCTGTTCATATTTTTTACAACTACTTTTTAACACGCTTGGTGCAATTATACATTCTTATCTAAAAACTTAAAGATCGTCACTTTAAGTGGATTTTCCAGTTTAAAAAAAATAGGAATGTATGAAAACATTTTGCTACATCACAGGCATAGCAGAACATCACCAGGGTTTCAATAGGTTGCTATGTTATGATTGCAATGGTGGCTATGTTAATAGCAGGAGGACACTGAACACATTCTAGTGATTTTACCCAAATTAGTATTTTAGAAATAAACAAATAATATCTAAAAATTAATTTAGGTAACAGTAATGAGTGTTGAGATAAACCTCCTCAGTCATAGTTACAATAAGATCAAATATACAGAAAAATCAATGAGGAAACTTATTTTTGGTCTGATTTTCAGAAGAACCAACTGATGCCACTTCCTGTTGTAAATGTAACTTGTAGAATGTTTCAGATATTTTTTTAGATGGGGTAATGTGTTACTGTAACAGGAATGAGTGAAACCCAGGGACACAACTAAAATTGTGTATTTTAACTTAAATATTATAGAATTATTATATAAAAAATTTGGAGTCACATAACAATGCAAAAAATAAAAATAAATAAAATACATCTCTGAAGTATTTAATAATTATATTTCATAGTAAGGTGGGGACAGGTAACAAATGCTATTTTTTCAGTGTTCTAAGTAGTGTTCATTATTTTTTTTTATTACATTTTTTATTTTTGCAATTAGGTCAAAGTAACAGACAATATGCTTAATAATAAAATGTATTTTAAAGTTATTTTGTGTGCACATTAACACATGCAATTTCCTGGGGACAGAAATGGCATCCATTTGGTGTAATGGCCCATGTAGTTATACATTTTAGCATTTACAACAGTAACATAAATGTATTTAGAACACAAAAGAATGAAACTAGCACATACCCATCTATGAAAGCAGCTTTAGTAGTCTGTGTTTTCCCCAGAACCTTGTCATTAGGATCATACCAATGTGATAAGTCAAATCTCTCCTCTGGAATCTCCTCAGCACAATTTCTCCCATTAACCAGAACTGTCCAGAAGTTCTCAAGGCCCTCACCTGTGAGAGTATCATTCACATTATATAGATTTATATTCCACACCCAATCAAAAAAAAGCTGTGTTAAAAGTGGCTTCACTTACCTCCTGGGAAGTTACAGCCGATGCCGACTACAGCTATATCTGTGTTTTCATCCATGTTGGTCCCCTCACTAAGCCAGTGATGGATAGGTCAAAGCGTAACATCTACTTCCATCTTTTCCAAGTAAATTTGCTGTACTAAAGTCAAAACCTCAAAACCAGCCTTCACTTGTTGCAAACCAGAGGACTTGTTCTCACATCCACAACTCTGAAGAGTATCATCCAAAACTAAACCCCACAGTCTTTATAAAGTGTCTTTTCAGGCTCCAATTCAGAGATAAGGGTCTAAACAAAGGTCTGCTTTAAACTGGGCTCTAAAGTAACCTACAATTAAAGTGGTTTGAAACAAAAGCCAGTAATTGCAGGCTTGGGAACAGTAGAGAAAACCAATGATTGTGTACTTCCTAAAATTAACATAATAGGGTAATTTTCCCCCAATCACCATCAATCATTTTGTGGTATAGGATTGACTTATGTCCTACAGAGTGCTCAGAAGAGCTTTAATGTTGACATGCTTTATTGAGGATAAGGATAAATAGCTAACTGTAAGTGATAGCTTTTAAATAAAGACTCTGAAAATGATCAGACTCTTGTAACCTGAGACTTTCTATTACAGTAGAACTGAACAGGCTCTTGTTTAAAGTGGTCAATATATAAACTTGATGTAGGCAAATAACTTTAATAGACAGTCATTAAAACACTTATGGCTGCTCTCCAATGAAAAACATATTTCCATTTTTGTCCCTTTTTAGTTTTCTCTATGTTGTTGCACTGTGTAAATAAGTATGGATGAATAGATCAACAGACGCAATCTAAAATTACTTACAAAATCTTAAAAAGTCACCATTTGCGAGACACATTTTTTTTCATTACACAGAGTGATTATGCTTTATATAAAGCATGTAAGAGTCTTATATAACAAAGCACTAAGCTATACTACAATTATTTTACTAACAATAAAAGGTTGTGAGGAAATGACAAATCACCAACTTCTTTTAATAATGGAAAAAATATATACATTTTCTTATTTTCAGTACACTTTATTGGTTTGTTGTCTATTTTAACTGGGCTCTCTGGGGAGTCATTCTTAGAAAAGAACAACCCGCCATCCACCCAAAAAAGAAAAAGAAAATAATAATAAAAAAAGAAAAAAAAAAATACACACACAATTATATACATTGTTGCTGCTGTACTTTTGTTGTCACTCACAGACTGTCCATAGCAAATGGGCACAGATAAGATAAGATATTAAACAGATATTTCACCAGCATCTTGACAAATACTAGACAAATAAATAAATAAATCACTACATAAATCACAGGTGTATGCAAACACCTTAGAAAACATTCCAGCTGATGTGGAGAAAAAAAAACCTGCAACAGTGAGCTATGGTAGCTACTTTCACCCATCATTTCTTTTGAGCAATGGAAAAAAAAATCTCTAAAAATACTCTAGTATGTTTGTCAATTCGCTCAAATGTGTGAAATTTCATAAATATGAAGCTATGAAGAATATGAATCTTAATAGCAACAAGACCTAGCCCTTGTAATTGACATTACAGTAATACTGAAATTCAGATGTTACATTCCTCTCCTAATTGAGGCTGTACAGCACTGCATTAAAAGGGCTTTTCTCCAATTATATAAAATCAGATAATTGGCTCAAACCATCCAGGCTTCATGTCAAGGATGATGATATCACTATCAAAGGTTGTGTCTCAAACAAAACACCATGCGCACTGTTTCAAAAGAATATATTGTCATGATAAAGTGCTATCTGGAGACTACTTACTTAGAATAACTGAAAAATATTTCATCAGAAACAAGGGTTCTTCCACAAAAGCTTGCTGTACAGATTTAGATGGTGACAAAAGATTAGCTTAGTAAAGTCTAGGATATGTAAAACATATACTAATTGAGTTTTACTGTGAAACAGTTATTTTATGCATCACCCAAATAATTCATGGCAATGGGGTTGTTGCTCTCTGTTATGTGCCTTACTAAACATTCCGAGAGCTACAAGCATGTTTGTTGCATACAGGGTCCTTAGAAATCCTCAGCACTTACCAGTATGCAAATATAGAGTGGCAGCATTCCACTGTGTTCCATGTGGACCAGTTTGTTGTGCAATAAGATATTTTAACTTGTTCGCAAAAACCTGAGAAGCCTAAAGAACTTCCAGAATCACTTTTTCAGAGATAGATAATGTGGAATTTTAGAAAAAGTAACATTTCAGTACATTTGTATCAGTTGATTGACAGAGGAAAAACTGAAAATAGTTTCAAACGCTTCACTCATTCCACTGTTTATGCTTAAATGAATAAGGTTAGTCTGGTCTTTTTGAATCCCCTATTAACATCATCTTGGGTCCAGAGATTTGCCCTCCAGGACCATCTGAATTTCCTTAGCATCTAGAGTCTCATAAGTAAGGAGAGCATCTGCCAGGATCTTGTGTTCTTTGCTGTATGTCTTGAGGATTTTCTTAGCACGCTCATAGGAGTCCTGTTGAAAACAACACAAGAAAACAATAGTCATTATAAGGATGATGATAAAGCATGCTTGACTGAGCCATGTAACCATGTGAACCATGTAAAGTGTCGTATGTGGTCTCTGTACCTGTAGGAGAACTCTGACTTCCTGCTCAACAGCAGCTTGTGTCTCCGGGCTATGTTTGGACAGGTCAGAGTAGGTCATGACTCCCAGCTGAAACAAGCAGAGACAATAATAGTTACAGACAGTACAAAGAAACCCCACAAGAGGAGAAAAGGCCTCAGGACAGAGAAATATCACAATCCCCAGCACACAGGGAAGGATTAGGTTGAAACTCAAGCCAAAAATATTCACAGTGCTTTTGCACATTGTAAGGAAACTCCCTGCTCTTAACATAAATTAACAATTGAAGAAAGAAAAGGGATACATGTTTTATTAAAGTGAAAATATATGTTAAAAATTAACTAACATAAAAAGCCAATGCACTAATCTATTAAAAGTAAAAAGAAAACCATTATTTAATATGGGAAACAATATGGGTCTACTATAATTTGACTTTCATAATACAGCCCATGTATTTCAGCACAAGTATGCTGCTGTAAAATCAATTTGCACTTACTATAATTGGACTTTTACTATACAGCCATGTATTTTAGCACAATTATGTTATAGCAAGTATGTTATACAGTCATTTTGAATGGTCCAATTGCAAAACATAACAGTGATCATATTAAACAGAGAGAAGTTAAATGTATGTTAACAGGCTACATAAGAACCTTTCAAGTTAGTTATTATCTGGTTCTGTATATTTTCTGCCACCTAGTGGCAAATATGCATACCAAGCCACATGTTTCCAGTTCAGGTGTTCCAGAATTGTATATTATACACACACGGACATAATTTTTGGTTAATGAAAGAAAAAAAATCCTTTTGTTCGCATTGTTTTTTGGGGTACCATCATTTTTGTCCAGGCATGCTTAATGAATTTAACTTTTTAAAACAACTCTGTTTCCCCATGGTTCAAAATCAATGTTGGATTTTTATTTGTTTATTTATATAGGATTTTATTTATTATTACTTTTGTCAGATTAAAGTTATTTCTGTGACCATTGTGGGTTTTTTTTCATTAAATAAGGGGTACCAACAATTTTGTCTGTGTGTGTATGAATATGTGAAACAATTAAGAAGCAAATCATACCTTGTCACTCATTCCAAATCGTGTAACCATCATCTTTGCAATCTTAGTGGCTCCATCGAAATCACTTGATGCTCCTGTAAATAATGACCAGTAATAAAACAATGACCTCGTAAGTAACAGAATACAGGAAGATCCGGCACCTAACATCTGAAGTTACACATAGGGTTCATTTCCTTCCCTTATACTCTTCTCTCACACTTACTCTAATATGCACTATTGACTACACAATGCTAGTGACCTCCTCCACCTAACAGCTAGGTTGCTGTAGCAGTTTATCCTCCAATGATCAACATTTAACCCAACATGAAGACGTTCCACACTCACTTCCCTCCAAGCTCACTACATAAAACACTTTTCCACCACCTTGATTCCAAAACAATATCGGAAAAAAAACAACCAAAAAGAGTTCAAAAGAATTCACACAAATCGCTCACCAGTAGTGATGTTTTCACCCCCAAAGATGAGCTCCTCTGCAACCCTGCCACCCATACTGACATCCATCTGAGCCAACAGCTGAGCACGTGTCTCACTCCACTGGTCATTTTCAGGCAGCAGGGACACCTACATGGAAATACACGGGTACATAAATGAACAAAGCTGTCTATACTGATTATAACATATATGGGAGTACTAAAAGGTAAAGTGGGGTCATTTAAAGCAGTGGTGGGTAGCCAAGCCAAGAGTCGAGCACAGCTTGTTATTTTCCCTGCTTTAACAGACCTAATAAACTTGGAAGAGATGAATTAGGTGTGCTCAAGCCAAAAAAAATCCACGAAACAAAACTGTGCAGGAATCTGGTCTCCAGTAATAAAATTGTCCACCTATAATATATGATTAATATTACATATAAAAATTACTAAAAATGATACCATGGTATGGGAATTCAATAATCAATAATTACATGACCAAGGGTGGGCCCCCGAGGCATGATGGTGGCTTTGTTGATGGGCATTGCGTCTTTGGTATAATAGGCCACAATGGCATGACCAGATTCATGGTAAGCTGTGATCGTCTTGTTTTTCCTGTCTATCTCCACACTCCTGCGCTCTGGGCCTGGTGAGAAATACACACACACACACAGAAAATGAGTCTGGGAAAAAAACGCCGGGCTCTTTGTACTGGAGCCCTCCAGCAATAATCCCTCTCACATTGACACAAATTAAGAGGCTTCTCACCCATAAGGATCTTGTCTTTAGCAAACTCCAGCTCTTTCATCGTCACAGTCTCCTTTCCATCTACAGCAGCCTTCAGCGCAGCCTGGTTCACCAAGTTCTCCAGCTCTGCTCCAGAGAAGCCCACTGTTCCCCTGGCGATGATTTCTGCATCCACATCTACATACAGCATTCACATACATACAACTTTAGTTTAAATCTGCAGTGTACCTTTGTATCATTTTTTGTAATCTTGACAGATTACACAGTCTCTTACCAGGATCCACTACGATTTTCTTTAAGTACCAGTTGAGGATCTCTGTACGCCCTTTGACATCGGGTCTGGGTACCGTGACTTGCATGTCAAACCTCCCTGGTCTGACTAAAGCACTTGAAATAAAACACAATTACACACAAAGATAAGCAGAGTATAGTGTATATAAATAATAATACAAATAAACAATTTAAAGGACCTTCAACTAAATCTCTCACTTAAATAATACAAATTATAAATTAATATAGCTAAGTATTAATTTAATACACCCCAAACAATCACTTACTTGTCCAAAGCTTCAGCAAAGTTTGTTGCCCCAATGACTATGACCCCTTCATTCGGTTTAAACCTGCAATCATATAACAATAATAATAAAATGTAAATCAACGTATGCATACGGTACAGCTATAATAAATAAAGAATAGTGCAAACTACTCACCCATCCATTTCTGCAAGTAGCTGGTTAATGGTCTGTCGTGAATATGGGTGCATGGGGGACTCTATTCTTTTTCCACCTACACTGTCCAGCTCATCGATGAAGATCACACAGGGGGCACTAGCTTTTGCCTCCTCTGCAAAACAAACAACCAAACAAAAATAAAGTAAAAATGTTACAGGAAAGAAAAGGAGCACTGACCCCACATGGCCTGAACTACGGAAATGGCCATGCAGATTACTCTTGTAACTCACTGAAAAGGTTCCTGATGCGACTTGCTCCCACACCCACAAACATCTCATCAAACTCTGATCCTGATGCATAGTAAAACGGCACATCTGCCTCTCCTGCCACTGCTCTGGCAAGCAGGGTCTTTCCAGTACCAGGGGGTCCCACCAGGAGGACACCTGAAACAAGTTACCGAATTGGAATAAATGACAGTCAAAGAGAGTTGATGCATCAATATAAACAAAAAAAATATTTAATGATTACATTGGCTGTCCTAGTGATACCTTTTGGCAGTTTTCCACCAAGTGAAGTGAATTTCTGCGGATACTTCAAGAACTCAACAATGTCCTGAAGCTCATTCTTTGCCTCCTCCACACCTTTAACATGCTCGAAGGTGACATTCTTCATTTGGACAGGATCAAGTGCAGAATCCAAGCCAGAAGTGGTACGGAAGCGCACTGTTAAAAAAAAAAAAAAGGAGACATTAACAAAAGAAAATAAACATATTGCTAAATATGAATGAGACATGCTTTAATTTGATCTCATGCTGTATAATTACAGGGCATGCCTTAAGTTATAATTTGATAACTTACATGTTAGTTTCACAGCATTTTCTAGTATATTTACAAGTGAATTGCAAAGAATGAGCACTATTAAACACATATTTGGTAAAAAGCATCATAAATGTATCATGCATGCAATTTTAGAAAATGAATAAAACAGTAAACAAACCAGTATCAGAAAAGGAGCCTTTACCCGAGAGAAATGGGGTTCTTGACAAACCATAGAGGCCAATAAGCAGTAGGACAAGCAAAACCAGACGGGTCCTCTTTAGTGAGTCTGTTAAAAACAGTAATCATCATCACTTCATTTACTTTTGAGATTTCTCACAATGCCTGTGTATTTAAGAGAAAATAACTGATAAGATTGTCATGCCTTGTGTCCTCTGCATTAAGGCTTGAGATTTCATAAAGCCTTCAGTGAAACCAGTCTTAAAGGCGTCTTGTTGATTCTCAGGAAGATTTTTCTGTCTCGTTAATTGGTCAAGGCTTTCAGCTTCATTTTTTTCCCTCATGAGGAGACCCTGAGAGAGAACAATTAAGCAGACAAAGAATTTGCAGCACAAACCAATCAGAGGAGCCTGTGAGTTTTTTGTAAATGATTCATCACAGAATGGTGGTTACAAACCTTCATAAAAGCTGGAGTGTAGCCTTCTGGTTCTGCAGGACTGTCATAGCTAGACTGCAGTCGTCTAGTCTTGGACCTTAAAGTCTTAAAACCTCTTTTTTGGACACACACTGTAAAGCAGAGAGATTGAACAATATATTAATTACACTCAAACAATCAGTGGTGACTTAGTATACTTGCTCCTTAAAACAAAAAGCTCACCGCTTTTCCTAACAAATGTAATTGTACTTAAAACAATAAACATAGAATTAACATCCTTTTTAACCTTTTTAACAAGACATGTTTGCAAACTAATGTTTGAATATTTAGGTTAGAACTAGATAGATTAGTTGAACACTGTTCAATATTAAGCACTGAGTTGTCACCAATCTCACCTTGTTATTACATGCACAAGAATTTTTTTTTAAAAGCTTGAAATGAAGCCAGATCTTCATTTGTTTTGCACAGATGAATATATGAGGTGTAGAACACAGTAATTCTTAATAAACTTCTGCACATAGCTCATTTGTAGGACAGCACTTGATTATTCAGAAACACTTTGACCTCAGCACAATGTTATATATCTAGATATATATCTTGTTACACACAAGATGATCAAGCACATCTTTATATTTTACATATATTTACATATAAAAACATACTGATATGATAGCAATTTCTGAGTTTTGCATATATATATATATATATATATATATATATATATATATATATATATATATATATATATATATATATATATATATGTGCTACACATAGCAGTTTCACATTTATGCTAAACATAGTCTAAGAGAATAAATATTAAAACAAGATTAAATATTAAATACAAAAATAAAACAAGAAGGTTCAACTACACACAGAATGTTGCGCTGAGTTTTAAAAAAGTGTCTAAAGAGAAACAAACAAAAAACAAAAAAAATCAGCAAATGAAGGTTCTTAAAATATTTAAAAACATAAAAGTGGTGTAAGATTTAAAACCAGCTTCAAGTTACACTAAATTTATTGTTTAAGGCAATACCTTGTAACCACTGAAGATCTGAGGAAACATCTTGAAGAGGACTGGAATTTGGTCTGTAAAACACTGAAGAACTGAAGAGTCCAGGTCTTCTGTGGGAGGAGCCTGGTAAAGACAAATAAAAAAAAATAGCATGGCTTATTGCTCCAGTCTTATTTAAAATAGTTCAGCACATCATTCTTTGTGACCTTCAATAAAAACTAAACTGACTAGTATGGGGAGCAGCAGGCCTATTAGTGTACAATACTGCAATATTACTCTACCACATCAGTCCATATGCTTCTTTCTCTCTCAATGACAATTCTGTAACTCTCATCTTGTAAAATGTACATGCATTTCTGGAGGTGTTTTAGATGTATTTGAGACAACCAAGTCAGATACTGTAGTACTAATTTCTTTTAATATGTATCAATAATCTTTTTTTTGTTCCCAACAAACAAAAATGCTCAGAAATGTGAAACACAACTATTTTATGTGTAGAGAATTAAACTCACTTTCATGCAGACCACCACTGACTACAAAGGGACTGTGAAAGGTTATGGCAAATCATCATTCACAGAATAACAGAGACACTTGTATGCATGGATTGAAGCCCAGAGAAAAACTGAGCAAGTGGTCAGATGGTGCACTGCTGACATTTGAACCACGTTTTCCAGAGTTGATCCAAGAAACACTACTAGCCCTCGGGTAACCACATGCCCTGGAGGGTGCTCAATGAAATTTGCAAAGATATTTTACATATCTTCCTAAACCAGCCAGTTTTTTTTTTTTTTTTTTTAGAATGCTTCAAGACATCAACTATCCATCCTTATCAGCAATACTGATGTGGGCAGTGCAGATACAACAATCTATCTCTTAATCAAACAAATGAATACAACAAAACCAATAACTGTTGCAAAAATCACTTGCACGGTTATTTTTACCTGCATAATTAAAAAACACATTTATGTAGCTTGTTGTTTATAGAATGTGTCTGGATATTGTGCAGACATAATGGTCCTGTAGTGGCTAAATGTAAAAAAGATCACATGACTAGGTTACCATGTTTGTTGTGAAAGAAGGAATCTGTAGAAACATGAGAAGTTCTCCATCTTGAGGAGGCATGGCACACGGCAGGTTGTGAAGTGTCCTCAGGAGAGAGGGAGGGGAGCAACCTGCTCAACAGCTCATTTGCTCCACTCAGTCTCAGTTCGGATAGGCCCAGGTCCTTAAGGTTTAGTATAGGCTTCAATAAAACAAAGAATACAAAAAAAATATTTAACAATTTATTAAATAACAAACAAAAAAATCTAAGAAACACATTTTGGTTCATATAAGCACTCATTAGTTTTGTACAGGGTTAAGTTTTTTGTTTCTGTGTCAGATCACCCTAATTATAGAACAGTCTACATCAGCAACTGTTGTCTCATCAGTCTCAAATCACATGACTGCTTACCTTTTACCCAAAAAGATTGTACTTGGCACTGACAGATGTCTCAATAGCCCTGAGGCATCAAGAAATTTTTGCCTACATCTGCCACTGGGCGTGGTAACTTTACACCGATGTGCAGCACCCCCTTCTGCTGTCATTGTTCTTCTATAGGTATTATACAAGCTAAAAGTGGTCAATTAAACGCTTGTATCAGCATCTTGCACCTCAAAAAAGCTGAATTCACTAATCAGACAGGGTGAGCAAATGTGTATAGACATATCTTAATATCTCATATCTCATTTTAAGAGGAAGCCTACCTGTCCTTCAGTCTTGTTGAGAAGCAGGCCGGGATCTGGCGAAACATCTCTCTGTAGACTCTGAACTGAAGCAGTAGCCACAGAGTTGGCTGAATTTTTCAAGGAGTGCAGTGCATTGATAATGTGGGTCAATGGCACAGTAACCTGAAGGGCAATTTACACACACCATAAATCAATCAGACCATAAAATCACTGGGTCAAGTTGCTCTGAACACACACAAATCACGTGAACCAGAACATGCAGGACAAGAAAAAATAGGAAGATATATTTCAAACATTATGATGTCAATTAGTGAAGCTAAATAATTGTTATTGTTTATCTGAACCAGCTGTGTTTAAATGCAGCGCAACTATTACGATATGTCACGGACACTCTGTTCTGCAAGTATATGAGCATATGAAATGCTTTAAAAATATATTAACCATTTAGGAATTAGGAATACACTTTCACACAATTCCTTCATATTCAAGAGCTCAAAAGTAACTAGACAAGCCAACAATTATAAATATATGGGTTATATATGTGGTAAACGACCAAGTGCTTAAGTTTCTTAAAGGTGCCTTTAATTTTGTACTCAGTAAGCGAACAGCATGCTCAACTATCCTATTTTTAAGAAGCTTGCAGGTTGCATTTTTTTATGTTTCAGGTAATTATTCATCTGTACTCTGAAAAGCAAACTTTTGATAAACTTCAGAATTTATCTACTTTTACCTACTTCAATTCACCATCATATCATGTAAATAAACACTAGTGATGCACCAAAATGAAAGTCTAAAACTGAAAATAACAAAATGTTTGGCTCAAGGCTAGAAATGAGGTTTGACAGGTTTTTATTAAACTTTTTTCCACCACTGAATAAATTACATAGCCAAACTTTATATTTTGTTTTGCTCTTTAAAGTAAAAGCATATGCAAATCTACAACAAGTTAATTATTTGTTAACCATTGAACCTAACCCTAGCATGACTTTAAATTGGTTATTGTTTGATATACAGTATCAGTCAAAAGTTTAGACACATTCTCTCATTCAATGTTTTCTTTATTTAGTAGATTTTCTACCTAGCAGATGAACATTGAAGACATGAAAATAAATAAGGGACACATTTATAGTAAACAAAAAACAGTGTGCTCTAAACCAGATCAACAGAGATGGGTGTTTTGGGATGAGCTGGAGCTTCACAGCATGAAGGAAAAGCAGCAATGAACAACAGAAAATGAGAAATGACTGAAACAACAAAAAAGATGCAGAGCTTTTAGACCTCAAATAAGGCCAAGAAAACAAGTTAATATGCATAAAGTTCAGAAAGCAATATTTGATGTAATAACAGTTTTCATGCATGGCATGTTCTCCTCCACCAGTCTTGCACACTGATTTGGATAAATTTACGTCACTCCTGGTGCAAAAATTCAAGCAGTTTAGCTTGGTTTGATGGCTTGTGATCATCTATTCTCCCTTGAGTGTATTCCAGAGGTTTTTAATTTGGTTAAATCAAAGAAACTAATCATTTTAAGTGCTCTCTTATTTTTTCCAGAGCTGTATTATTGTCTTCATACTTAAAACTGCAAACATGTTTTACAGTACAATTTTACAGGTTTCACAATACAATAATTTACAGTAATTTACAGTATAGTTACTGTACTGAGCGTTGGTTACGTAGGAATAAGGAGTATAATAAAACAGATTATATAACAATAAAACAATAAAAACAGCTTTAAATTGCTGAGCTGGAATAGGATTAGCTAATGTTAATTACGTTATAGGTGATGCAATCCTCCCTACCTCTCCTCTCACACACTAACTGGAGCTGTAACGTTATTCAACTGACAGTAAACTGAAAGCATGTCCACGGTGTTTTACAGACTCTCTAACTAGTGAACAAACACACTGTTACACTGTAGCTTAGTTAAAATGACTGAATTAAACGGACCTCTGTGTAGATCTAGTTATTTATACAGCTAATAGTGTAAATAGTTAGTTGGGAATGTTGTTGTCATGGAGGAACTTTATGTAATGCGTAACTACTGCTGTTATTTAACTAGCGGTAGCAGCTAGCTTAGCTAACTTATAGCTTATCTAACGTTACGTTACGTGTCAGGCTAACTAGCCATCCTCTTTTATTAGCCAGATTATTTAATACCCGACAACAAGGTGTCTCTGTTGCGATTAACATCCATCTCCATATTATGATAGAAATGATGTGTTTAAATCTAGTCTACGAAGCCACAGACACAAAGTCACAGGTACCGCTAACCGGCTAGCTATAGCTAGGCTAGCTTGGCTGTCAGATAAGTTAGCTACTAGCTCTGGTGGCTCCCCTAAGCGCTGACTGCGGGTCTGTGTTACTGATCAGTCTGTCTGAAGCAGGAAATCCGTGGAGCTATGTATCGGGCCTTACCTGAGGCTGAAAAGACGCGTTTAAAAGGAACATTATTCAGCGCTGTTCTCCGACTGCCTGAAAAAACTGACCCTGCGCTCGGCCCGCTGTCCTTTCCTTTCCCCTTTACATCAGCTAACGTCACCTGCTAACGCACAACCTCGGCATGCACTCCCATGGTGCACTGCGCGAACAGCCACAGCCGAGCAGATCCGAGTGGAGCCGAGCCAGACTCGGGTAGATTCAGGTACAGACAAACATTTAAAAAGTACTAGAGACCCAAACTTGAGTAAAAGTACAAGTACTCTGTCAAAAAATGACTTAAGAAGAAGTTGAATAGTTTTTTTAAATACTATAGTCTATATGTTTTGTACTTAAGTTAAGTTATTAGTTAGGGTTAGCACAAGGGTTATTTGCACAAGAACAGGAAAGTACTGGAGAGAGTACACTTACATAAAGTCATATCAGCTCTAAACAAACGTACCTAAAAGAGAAGATAAACAGTAAGCTGATATTTTAACAAATTCATGAAATGTCACCAGTTGGTCTATAGCCATATCCTATCCACACAGGATTAGTTTTTCAGGGGGTCCTGGTTCTACTGTCATTTTATTCCCATCCTGAATGACCATGTAGGCTACGTGTTTTTCGTCTCCTGAGAAAATTACAGGCTGAACCTACTGTTTTTCACTGAACTTCGTGGTTGTCCAGTAATTTTAGTCCTGTCTGGACTCACATCTCTGAGCCTCGTCACCTCGTGTTTAATAAAAAAGCTATTTGTCCACTGCTACTCACCATAATTACACTTTGGATGCGTGTTTCCACAGCGATCCTCGTAAACACATTAGCAAGTGGAAATGGAGGAGCTACTGAACGCGATGTCGTGACCAAGAAATACCAAAAAACTGTTTTTTGTTTTTTTTCATTTGCAGTCCGGATGCAAGAGTTTTATTACTAAGTAGAAGTGTGAAATATTTTTCACAGACATCACCCTGAGAAACTAATCTCGTCCAAGTAGGGCTTATTACTACCATAAAATCAACTAAAGCTGTCAAAAGCCCTATCCCAGTGAAAAATTCTAGCGTCTTTGCAGCGGAATTAGTGTTAAAGATTCTACTCCTATGTTTGTTTATAAATTAGGGTTACTGTACTGTTACAGTAAATAAAAGAATGGCCAGTCTAAGCATTTGTGTTCATACTGCTGTGTTAGTTGGATTTTTGCACAACACCAATAATTTTTTCTTCTGGTTTGTTTATAGACTGGCTCAACTTCCTGTAATTGGTCCAAAAATCTGAAACATCTAGAAAAGTGTTTTCACACAGCAGAAGACTTTGGTCTGGACTGTGGTTTGTGGCCCCTTTCACACCTGCTTTCACACCCGGACCAAACAAGGTACGTGTAAAAGCACCCTTACCATGCTGAACTGTTATCTACTTGTGCTTTCCCACATTTTTGGATAACCTGTATAAAAAGCTTGAATGGAAAAAAGCTATTCAATGTTAAGAAAATGTAAACAAATATTTTCTGATAATTCTATTTTTTTTTACTTGTTTGTTTGACCTTTATACATATTGAAAATAATGTGTTACACATTGCAGGCGATAAGCATAATGTTTATGCTTAAAGTTTCCTGGACAGTGATTAAGATTATCCTTGAATTAAACAAAACTACACTGGAAATTAAAAAAAAAAAATCCAATAAAGGAAAATTATAGTCTACAACTAGGCTTAATCCATGAGGCAAAAACTGCTTCATTGTCTCTGGGAAGTAGGAACCACAAAAAACCTAACTGTGTTCATGTAAAAACAAATGCAAGATATGATTAAATTATTGTAATTGGCAGTTTAGAATAATTTCATAGATCTTAAATAAAAAATAAATCACATTTGCACCATGATTCATACATTACTGGATACCAAACCCACCAATTAAAAAAAGAAAAGACAAAATGCACTGATTTACGAATTAAATGAATGAATTAAGATACTGTTACAATTAATCTAGTTAAATACAACCACTTTAGTTCCAAGTTTGACGGAGCTCAGTTTTTTATTGAACAGGCTATAACGCTGCACTCACTTGCTAGATGAAAGATACTACTTCCCAATTGCAACACCTTCAAGTGCTTTGTTGCCAGATTGACATGAAAAACCTTGGTGTCTCCAAAGTTCATTCTCATCTGTTTTTTGAGGAAACCGTACTAGCGGAGTAGTATATTTGATGAAGATACATTTATAAATTGCACTGTTTGTTTTTAGGTTAAATTCACAGTTTACAGATTAAAATAATGTGCAAAAACAACCATTAACATTGGCTGCACTGTAAATAATAAAGAACGATGTACCATCTAGTAGTGATTCTGCCTTCTTCTCTACCATCTCATAACGCTAAAGGCCACCCCAACTCAGGCATCAAAATGATCTTTAAATTTCCCATTAGAAATTATGACGTGTGCAGTTGAGAACTCATTTACCATAATTACAATAGAATGTGAATCCAGCATAGGTGCAAGCCTTATTCTGAAGTGGCTGCCATAAGGAGCAAGTGAATCACTTGTTATATAAAGTGTATTTACATTCCAAGTGGAATTATTTTTGCTATTAGTTTTCATATGAATCTTAGCAGTTCATATGAATCTTAGCAGTTTGAATCAATGCTATTGTACACAATTTAAAGTTCAAATGTGAAAATAACAAAACCATATGGGGTAGAATAACAGATTAAAATGCTCTTGCACATTGCTAGACATACAACATTTCAAAAGAATCATGCATGTGTCAAAGCATGTGTGCTGCCATTCAGTTTTCAGTCACTGTAAGTTTTGAAGTGCTTTTCAATCTGAAATGCATAGAAATGGTCAGCACTACAACAAAGCCTGCATATAATTCAACACTGAAATCAACCCTGAAAAGCATGAATCTCCTCTTCACTGAAGCCCTGCTGCTTGACCAGCCTGTAAGGAAAAAACACAGAGGGACATGACTGAGCTGATCTCTGTTAGGGCTTAGAGGGCATGTGTTCACACTAAGCTACCAAAATAATGTGCATTTATGTTGTGGTGACTTTTGGTGGGTGGAATAGAAAAATACACTGATATGCTATGGGATGTCATGGATGACTAGTATAGTATTGTGTCCCATGACCTCTGCCATGTCCTATGAAAGCTCAGGAACGCTGCACTGACCTGTGTGTTTTACATATGGGGCCTTTTGTACTTCATGTGAATGTGATTTCTGCTAGAGACGCTTGTTGTTTTTGCATTGAAAATGGAATGTCCCATCCATATGGCACCTAATATCTGGCCCCACTTGACCGAAAATTCTTGTCACTTTGTTTTTGTCACTTTGTCAACAAGTATGTTGGCCAGCACTCAGCCTCACTTAAACTCTAACACCTCACAACTTAAAGAGGCGTGTGCACTCCCAAGACATCGCTGAGGTAACACTTCATGATCCCTTCAGAATGACTTCTTGCAGGTCATTCCTAAGCACTTCTGTTCAGCAGCTCTAAAGTGCAATTCAAATTCTAATGATTGTTTATAGGCTTAGGTCATGTGACTATACCAGGAAAGCTATTTTTTTAATACAAGGACAAGCAATGAAATACTCACTGCACTGCCAACTCTGTGAAACCAGTTGGCCCGCACACACATACTAAGCACTTTGAATCCCCAGGTCTTTCCAAAAAACCCTGTAGCATGGCAGCTTCTATCCGTCCTCTTCTCCCAGTCCACGAGCCTGCAGGCTCTGAGAGCACATATTCAATCTGACACCTGGGAAAAGTGCAAGGCAAAATTCAGTTAATTTAAAAACGAAGCAAATTAATGAACACATAATGATTTGCTTGCTGTTGTGTAAAAATAGTATATACCTCTCCTCTTCTGAACACAACTGCTCCAGCTCAGAGTGCCAAAGTATGTCTCTTTCCTGACGGTTGAAGAACATAAGCTTTGTTTTTCTACAAGGGCAAAGAAACCATGCAGAATTAAGATTAAATCTGGTTGCTCTGATTTAAGTTTAAAAAGCTATGTCAATCTGAAAAAGCATTCAGGCTTATTAGGTAAACCGTAAAAAAATAATTTGATATTAAAAGACCAAAAGAAAAAAAACTAGGCAAAGCATGTGAATTTCATAATTTATTTAAGTTTGTGTGTGTGGCATCTAACCTGATAGTAGGCAGGTCCTGTAGGGCCAGGTGAAGAAGGCGAGCCATTGGTGTAAAACCAGTGCCAGCAGCTAGGAGGTACAAATGAGTGACATCACGTAGGCTACGCACCGTAAAGGAACCATCTGGACTGCTGATGGACACAGATGCTCCTGATATATTTGGGTTGGATAAAAAAGTATAACAGTAAATCAGCATATAAGAAATCAGTCAGAGTCTAGAAAACTATTCACTTGTCAGAGACTGTCTCTGAGTATACTCATAGATATTCAATTTCATACAGTTACAACATATTCACTGTACTAAATATTACACTAAATCCAAAATATTCACAGCCACCCGTGTAAAATATATTTACAATAAAATATACTGAAAACTCCAAAATATGTTCCAAATGTTTGTAGACAGACAAGCACATTAAGCTACTTCAGGTGGCACCCATTGTTGACACTCATACAAACAGCTTGTATTGTCCCTGTAGAGAAGTACTGCCAAAGTAATAGGACTTAAGATTAAACCTACAGGCACCATGTCTAATTGCCAGGCATGGAATAAAGGATTATAAAGACGTCCCAGCATGTAGCTTTGTAGAAGTCGAACTGTGTTCACTGAAATTATGGCACCTGATAATTTGTGGATTTGGGAATAAGAGGCTTAAAATAGGTGATTTTTTCTTAGTGCAGCCACAAACACACTCTTGTGACTCACCGATGTCAAGGTTGTCCAGATATGGTGTAAATACTCCATCAGGGTAGACCTTAATCATGAAATAGATATTAGTGCTTGTTGTGTTGGAGTTTTTCAGTGGTCTAAGCACCTCGTCTACTGGTGTGTAAGGTTTTACAATGTCGCTGCCTATTTACAAGAAAACAAACACAAAAAAATAATCATTCCATCACTTTCAATTAGATTTCTTGTTTTGATAGCATTGTTATGCACAATAAGCCACTTTATCTCAGTACAAAATCTTAGGGAAATTAGGCATTACCCTGAATGGAGGCTTTGAGGTAGACATGTCTCCCCATGGGGATGTGCATGTGCGTTCCAGGAGGTAGTTGGAAACAGAAGAGCTGAGTGTCGTGTGTTACTTCTTTTTTTGATACCAACACACAATCTCGGTAGAACAGCCCTGCATTCAGATCACAAATAAATCACAGCTGTCAAAGCTTTTACTCATTGTTTTAATCATTTAAACCAGTCATAAATTGTAAATGTTTTATCAATAATAAGGAGTGGACAGTTAACTCACCTCTATCTTTACTTCGAATAAAGGAATCATGGCCTTCTAGAGATTGGCCCACTCTCTCCCATCTGGTATTTTCCGCTTTGCGCAAGCACACCTGAATCTTCCCGACTGAATGGACACACTGAGCTATCACCACAATAAGAAAGAGGAAAACCAATATTAGGACACAGCCTTTGTCAGGACAGTATCAAATAACAACACGCCTACAAACATTTCTTTCATGTTTACAGTAAATATTGTTTTCCAAAACATTTTTTGAAAAAAAATTGTTTCTTGCATCTAATTGCTTAGTGGAACAAGAGAAAAATCACTTACTAGCAACAGTTTCTTTTACTTCATGAGACAGACCTAAAAAGAAGATTTCGTTTAAAACACAGGCTCTATATTTCATATACAAATCTATTTTAAATGATACATAACTTACTCCAATGAAGCAAATACGACCAACTTCCTAATAGCGTTTCTACCCGTAGAACATTGCCATGAAGGTCTACTACTGAACAGCCGGACCGAGGGATCTGAAAATCACAGACAGAAAGAAACAAAGAGAATAGATGATGTTGATGATGTTTAATCATAAGAACTGGAGTTAGTAAATAAATTCTGAAATGCACTTCCCAACATCGGAACTGCACAACCAAAAGGAGTTAGGGTCTACATAAAAACTGTCCAACAAAATAACAAAGAAAAAAAACCTACGAACCTTTCTTTTAGTATATACAACAATAGTAACCGTCTCATCTGTTTGGAACCAGTCAAATCTATTGAAAAAGAAGAAGGAATGACAAATATTAAGCTCAGTATCTATATACAGGGTTCATACACCTTTTACAAGGTAAAATCCAAGCACTTTTCAAGCTCTTTTAAGGCCCATTTTCAAGTTTTTCCTGCACCATTCAGCTGTGGTAAATTAATGATAACTGTGATATCTTAAAACTGCGATTTAGCAATATTCAATATATCGCAAAACTATTCTCCACACTTCACAGTGACTATGCTACTGAGAGAAAAAAAATACTTCTAAGTAAGTAAATAGCAGGAATTATGGATTTATTGGTGCCAGTTTTACACAATTTAAATATAGAATTAATTTTTTAAAACATTATTCAGCTCTATTTAAAAAGGTGTGGTTATTGGGACCGATGACTGCATGGGTGGGATAACAGACTGTGTGAGCCCTGTCGAGGCAGCCCTCAGGGGCGGGGTTATTTAAATGAGTAGGCTGTCTCTCCACAGTCTTTCTCCCTCCTCTGGTCTCTACTGCGCAGGCTCGGGTTTCAGGATCGCCAACATGACATCCATGTGTGGGGCCAAACTGGGTTCCTAGTTGGGCTACCCATACACGCCCCACAATGACATGTTACCTAGGATAGCAACTTTACAAGTGTGGTTGGTGTGGTGCAGTGGATAACACCACTGCCTGTCAGTAAGTTAACTAGTGGGAGGGTTTAATTTCAGGTTGGGATGACTATGCTGTGCTACACCAACAAGAGTCCTTGGGCAAAACTTCTAACACTACATTGGCCCAGCTCTGTAACTGGAATAACCTTATAAATCACTTTGGATAGGAGCCTCAGCCAAGTCATAAATGTAATTGCATGTAATGTAATATACTTGAGAAGAAAGAGTTCAGAAAACTAACTAAACTGACATCTGAGCACCAGGAGTTCAGTAGTTGGCTAAATGCAAAAAAAAAGGCCACACTATAAGATTTTATTGGACTGCCATTAGCTTTGAATGCGGCATAAGTTCGCTGCGACATTGTTTTGATAAGCTTCTGCAATGTTACAAGATTTATTTTACCCATCTTTTTTACAGTCTCTGAGCCGATAGTTATTTGTTGTAAAGGAAATGCAGTCACAATTTCAAGCATTTTCAAGCACTTTCTCCAAAATTCCAGCACTTTCCAGTCCTTGAAAAACAGAACGTTAAAATTCAATAATTTTCCAGGATTTCAAGCACCCGTACGAACCCTGTATATAAATCTAAAATCTCACATACACTACAGAAACTAGTTAAAAGTGCAGTAATGCTAGGTTGGCCTTCATGCTTGTAGTTTGATAAAAATTTTAGTCACACATGTACAACAGAGACTGTAATTAACCAATTTGTTCTTTTAATTTCTGATTAACAAAACTGAAACATACCGAGGGCGATGGTCTTTAGCTGGAATCGGGGCTGCAGCTGGCTCTGACAATACAGGAGGAGGAGGCAGGGCAAGACCTAAAACAAAGTATTAAAATATCATTAACAGTACATGTTTTGTTCTAAACCTCAGAATTTAAATTTCCAAATAATCGCTTAGTACCACATCTTAAGATTTCACAACTTATGCAATACATGTGTTCTGTTCTTACCATTCACACGAGAACTCTCTTTTTTGGTTTGTTGACCTGTGGAAGCATGGACACACATTCAAGCACCAATTAGTCCAAATTCAGTATGATTACTAGACAAATAACACCCTCTCTAAAGGTAAGGAGTGTAATTGGATAGATTTTACCTGTACCTTTAAGGACTGTGCTTGCCTTTACTACCATCCTCCCCACCAGGCACTCTTTCAACATTGACTCGTAGTTCACCCATCGATGAACCTGCCAATGCATATTAATCCCATTTACTCACATACAGTATACTAATGTATCTTGTAGTACCTGTTCCAGATATTGTTGATGTTTGCATATAACGTATTTGCAATTATTTAATTAAATCCGCATTTGATCGTCTAAGGTTTTACCTGGTCAAATAGGTCTGTACCATCTATACCAGCTGCCCTCATCAGTTCCTCTTCCCCACCAGGGTGGAAGTCCATGTAGGCACTCACATTATACACCATGCCTGAAATATAAACACATAAACAAACTATGATAAATTAGGTAATGGCAGGATTTCTTCTGCATTGCTAGGAAGCAGCAATCTGCAACACAATTGATCTGCTGTTCTAAATATCTCATAACATCAATATTAACATGTCAATATTTATTATAACATCAACCACAAGATGCTTTTTAGTCATAAGGCTTGAGGGCAATTTAGTAGCACTGTGATTTCTATGCTCTTTGGATGGGTGGGGTTTAAAATATTTACATTAAATCTCTATTTGTTAAAAGTGATTATTTCAGAAACATTGTGATTTTAAATATATTGTTGATTTCATGTTAATGGACTGGTGTTGTAAGCAGGAATTAGAAAAACTCTTCAACATTGTTACATCTAAAAAACTGTAATCAACAACATCAACAAAAACAAAAATGAGCACACAAACAAATGTAAAAATAAAAAAAGTCTTCTTAGAGGGCTTCTTTAAAATGATGTTCCGACTGCATATGTCTCTTTATTATTATTTAGCTGTGTAAAAGAAAACCATTACCTCTTATGCATGTCCAGCAGTCATTTCTTGTGTTATGCTTCTTTAGTTCCTCCTCTGTGACATCAATCAGTCGCCCCTTCAGTCCGGTCAGATCACGCCCACTTTTTGTGAGCCGTATCCAGTCCATAAGACTATGGCCTGGCTTCAGTGCCACCTGCATCAAGATATAGAAATACACACTGTAAATAAAAAATATTTAAATATTAATAGATACAAAAAATATTTTTAATAAAAAAACAAACAAACAAACAAACAAACAAACAAGGTGGGCACTCTAGCCAGTTAAATGGCTCTGTAGGTCCCTGCCAACATGCGGTATCAGGGACATTTACATAGGTAAAAAGTGAGCTAGGTGGGGTTCCAGGTGGACATGGGCTCTATGTAGGTTTGTACATTTTTGTATTATCACTGAGACTCAGCTGGGCTTTATCAATTTCTCCCACCATCCTCTCACATGGGTCATCATCTATGCTCCATGTGCTGTGTACAACCCAGATATGGGGTCCATTTTTACCTCTTTTGGTCCCTTCACTGACACATGTGTGGGGTCAAACTTGGTTACTATTTGGGCTATCCATACACGCCCCACATTTACATGTTACCTAGGATAGCAACTCTACAAGTGTGGTTGGTGTGGTGCAGTGGATAACACCACTGCCTGTCAGTAAGTTAACTAGTGGGAGGGTTCAATTTCAGGTTGGGATGACTATGCTGTGCTACACCAATACACAAAACGCCTAACACTACATTGGCCCTGCTCTGTAACAGAAATAACCTTATAAGTCACTTTGGATAGGAGCGTCAGCCAAGTCATAAATGTAATTGCATGTAATGTAAATGTTTAGAAACCTAACTAAACTGACATCTGAGCACCAGGAGTTCAGTAGTTAGCTAAATGCCAAAAAAAGGCCACACTATAATATTTTATTGGACTGCCATTAGCTTTGAATGTGACATTGTTTTGATAAGCTTCTGCAATGTTACAATATTTATTTTACCCCTATTTTCTATTTCTATTTTTTTAGGTTAAAGTCTGGACTCTGCCGTGGCCAATCCATGTGTGAAAATGATGATCTCATGCTCCCTGAATCACTCTTTCACAATTCCAGCCCCATGAATTCTGCCATTATTATCTTGGAATATGCCCGAGCCATCAGGGAAGGAAAAAAATCCATTGATGGAACAGCCTAGTCTATATTCATTAACCTTATATTCGGGTAGTCAGCTGACCTCAGTCTTTAAGCACATACTGTTGCTGAACCTAGACCTGACCAACTGCAGTAACTCCAGATCATTGACTTATTTAAATCCAGGTGGTGACGTTTTTTTGCCAGTCAGTGTAGTTACTGCCTACTGACACCCCATTAAACCCAGATATAACAAGTTCTGAAACACGAACGCCACACCTGCTTGTTAAAACGGCAACAACCTATCAGCAGTAAAACAGAGGAGATAAAGAAAAGATGAAGGAACCTTATTCCTGGACTGTCCGGACGGGGCGACCCGCTGCTGAGAGCCCACTGCGGGAAAGGACTGAGACGGGACGTTCAGCATCTCTGCTCCTCTCAGACAGCGCAGATTCCGAACAAACCCTGCGGTAAAAACTTTATGTTACTGATCTTCAGCTACAACTTCACGCCGGAAGCGCCGCGTCGAGGCTGATGACATGCTGCTGATTCTTAAAGCAGGAAAGCGCCGCTTTCCCCATATTTCACCACTTCCACCTCCTCTACTTCCACCTCCTCTGTCTCCACCGGCAGAAGCCCAGAGTCACTCCCACCTTAGGACCCGGCTAGACCGCCTCGTCCAGAGCTCTCTGTGAGTGAGCTCTACTGAACTACAACTCCCCACTCATCTCCACTCAATAATATAATACACGCTACACTCACTAATGCGCTACCATTGTTTTGAAGTGTTGATGGTCGCGCAGATATGACGACACGATAATGCGCCCTCTAGTGTCATGCCACAGCAAGTTCTGTTTAGGTAAGAGGTTTGGTTTGTTTTAGATTCAGCCATGTATACAGTACTATAGACCCAGATTTGAGTAAAAGTACTCTAGTCAAAAAAGTGACTAGAGTATAATTTGAAGTGTTTTTTTGAGCAACATACTTAAGTAGAAGTACTAAAGAATTCAACATTTTTTGGACTGAAGTATTGCAAGTAGTTTATTCTAAACTTAAAGTAAAAGTACAAGTATTGTGTTGTGAGGTTATTACAGAAAGAAGTCAAAAGTGTGAATATAATATTGTTTATATTATTTTAAATGTTTATGCTAAAGAACACTTATTTACAATTCCTTTGGCTGTAGCAACAGCACAAGGACAGGAATTTACAGGATAGGGTACATGTGCATGAAGTCTTAAATTAAAGCTTGATATTTTCATTACAATAGCTAAATTAATCATTAAAATGCCTAAATAATTCTTAAACATCTTCAAAACCTTAAAAAACTTCCTGGTTTCTCAAGTTTCAGCCTTAAACTACACAAATTCTTTAAACAAGAGGAAATAAAAGAGGGAAAAAAACAACAATGGGCAGCTTAAAAGGTAGATTATACATTTTAAGCATTATTTTTTGCAGTAGATTCATAGCCTACCTATTAAATCCACACAAAATGCTTTAATCTTTGTTTAAATGTTATTTTCTTTAGCAATTATGTATGTAATACTTGTTGTGGAGCAATTATGCTTTTAGTAACTTCTATATCCTTGCAACCTGTATTACAAAATAAGTAACATCGAGGCATTAATATTGTTCATTAAAAAAGGTATAAAAAAGTAGTGTTTTTTCCCCCAAAAAAGCATTGAATACAATCACATTTAAAAATGTTTAATCATATAATAAACTGTATAGTTACATTAACCCATTCATTTTCATTTCTGAAACTTTCCTTTGACGCCTATGTGTTTTTGCTAAGCACAGTGCAGCCATATGAAATCATCATAGTTGTGACTTTACTTACTGTAAAAGGAATTGAGTCTATTTGTCTGTTTTTATGAGCAAATCAATTGAACAATATTTCTAATCATCTAGTATCTACTGGAACATTACTATTGATTTTTAACTAATTAAAGGCGTTTAATTAATTAAAGGTTAGAAACACATTCACATAACTGTTAGAATACAATAAACGGACAATAATTTGACATATAAACATACATTGTGTGTGTGTGTGTGTGTGTGTGTGATGGTGCACACAGAGTGGTGTGGGATCTATGGAATCTATTTAACTTAACAGAATCTTAACAGTTTCATCTGAGCCCAGGTGGAGACCATCTGTGATGAGTGAACACTAGCTGAATCAGACAGTAAAGCCGCCCTCACGACACTGTCCATAAATTGCCTTGTTATTTTGGCCTCTATGCTGGAAACACACTTCATTCATATCAGTTGACAAAGACATGCTCACAAGCACCCATATGCAATCTGAGATAAATGTTATAACAGCTTTGAAGTGAGATGATTTACTTGATTATCATCATTCAACTTGATCGATTAAGTGTGTGAAGAAGGAAAACAGCTGTGTGGAATAAAGAAGAAGAAGGAGAAGAAAAAGGATGCTGTCCAAATAAGACAATGCAACAGCTTAACTGTTTCCCGCTCATTTTTTTCTCCATTAGAATGGAGTATGGGAAAACCGAGAGCTGAAAAATATGCTTTAAAAGTCATAAAGAAGGTTACGAAAAAAGGAAACAGAAGCCAACAGCATTAGTTGCAGTATTACATTTTTACAGCAATATAAATGCATCCTTTCCTTTGGGTCAGGGTTCTTTTTCCTGATTTAATACACCTATATTCAAAGCTGTTTACTCAGATGTGGGGAGGACTTAAAACACTATAACCACCACAATGGCTGAATAAAGGCTGATTTACTGTAGACAGAAAATGTTTTGAAGAAATGCTTTTCATGAAAGGCCTAAAAGTAAAGTCAACATTACCTGACACTGCATTAGAGATTAAGGAAAAGACAAACAATAACACTCCTCTTTCTTCATCTACATAGTCTTCTTCTTCCTCCTCTTCTTCACCATCCTCATCCTCATCATCTTCCTCCTCTTCTCTTACCATTCCAACCAATTCTTCTCATAGGCCTGGATCCCAGTGTGGTGTTACAGGTGCAAAGTGCAATTCTCCAGGGATTTTAGATGATTTTAGTTTACACAAACCCTGTCTTACTGTTGCTATCAACAAGCACAGGGCTGATTATCATTTTGAGTAAAGAGTCATATTCTAATTAAAAGCCAGGCAGCTCGACATGTGCACAGTCTTTCCTGCAATCACTTGCAGATCTTGGAGCAGGGCTAATCAGCTTACAAGTGTCACCAATAAGATGTGAGAGAGAAAAGCCTCTATGAGAACCGTCAAGGTAAGAGTCCTTAGAGAAATCATTAACATTTTTAACAGTTTTGCTGCAGCTGCAATAGAAATTCAGCAGCAGCATATGTTATGAGAAAGCCATCATTTTTCATTTGAGATTAGGGCTGACTTGATACATGTGGGCTCTTGGGCTAATGCTGCATGTTACACAACCTCCTACCACAGCACTGTATTAATCAAGTCTCGGTCATCAGCAACAAACATTCAATCAGAGATGAAAATGAACAAAATAGAAGTACTGCACTACTGTACTTAAGTACTAAAATGCTGTATCTGTATCTACTGTAGTACATTTTGTATGTGCTGCTTCGATACTCTTCACAATTATTAACATTTTATGAATCATTCCAAACCCACATTATCACTAAAGTCAGAGCAGTAGATGCTCTGCATTGTCACAAGGTTTAATGAAGCTTCCTTATTATTCAAATGCGAATCAAGCAATCAAATGTATAGTCTTATAAGGAGACCATGCTGCTCCCATTCTGCCTTTCACTCTGAGAACTTTCCACTGCTTTCTGTAATAACTACATAACACATTACTGAACTTTTACTTTCAGTACTTCAGTAGTACATTTTAGAAGAAACCACTTGCATTACTTAAACATCTATGGCATGGTGTTGCCCTCAGACCACAAACCAGTTTTTGGTAATTACATTGAATTATTATTTTTTTAATAATAATGTTAGTTTTTAAATATATATATATATATATATATATATAATGTCACGAGACAAGTCTCCAATACATGAAGGGGAAGAATTTGGTTTAACAAAAGACATTGAGGTGGTGTAATCTTTTTTCAAATACCAGTATTTGATAAGTTGAATATAATGGTTTACATGTAAATACATTTAAGATAAAATAATAAAATGTCTATATACAGATCAATATGTAAATAAATAAAATCATGCCACAGAGTGTTAAGAACAAAAAAAGGTTAAATACTAGTACTAGTACTTTCATTTAATTGTGGTGCATAAAGAACACTTTAACTTTTACTCAAGTCACTATTTTGATAGAGCACTTGTACTTTTACTCAAGTCTTAGTCTCTAGTACTTTAATACAGCTGTGGACTACTAAATAAATACTAAAATTAACTGATTAGCTGATATTTCAACGTTAAAGGTCGGTTGTGAGCCAGGTGGGAAGAGTAGTTTTACTTGCCATTTAGGCCACACCCCCACAGCGCGGGGGTTGGGACAACTGATTTGTTTGAACAAACTTCTCATAATTGTTTTTAAACAGACTTTACAAACATAACATAAAGCTTTTGTGTGGTTTTAATGCAAAACAAATAAGTTTTAAACAGCAAATTATAGCTAAAAAGGCTTTCTAGCTGCAGGGACTGTGCAGGGATCCTAATAGCTGAACGAGCTAAACTGGCTAACCTGTATGTACAGCAGGCAGTTTGTGTCTGGTAGGTCTGAAAATGAAAGTAATTTTGATGTGAGAAATTCTTGTTAAAATGTATTCAATTACCTGGAACATATCTATAGATATTTAGATAATTTAGTTATTCGTAACAGACATTATCTAGCTTGCTAACTAGCTAACCAAGGTTAGCTAACCATAGGTAAATTTGCTCTAGGTTAGCTAACCTATTTAGCTTAGCTAATTAACCTCAGTTAATTTAGCCAGGTTAGCAAGTTTGTTTGCTAGTGTGAACACCCAGGGGCGTTTAACTCTTAATAATTTTACATGTGTTCATTCTTACAAAGCTAATAATTTTACATGTGTTCATTCTTACAAAGCTAACAAAGATTTAGTGTTGCTAATGGAATGTAATATTTCAATGTTTCGATAACATCCCAGCTAACATCCCAGCAGGTATTTGGTTATTAGAATGTTTTCCGAATGTTACAGTTAACATTATTTAAACGTTCAAAATATGTCAAGTTTCCTAGATGTTCTTAGACCGTTTATTAAACTTTTTAAAATGTTTTGGTAACGTTTTAATTGCCCGTTTAGGGAATGTTACTTTTAATATTTCCATAATGTTAACCTAATATTAGTCTAACTGGGAATGTAAGTAAAGTAAAGTATGTAAGAAATGTTCTAAAAATGTTATGATGCAAACCACTGTTATGTCACATGCTTTCAGAAGTTCCTGGAACATTACGTCTGTAATGTTGTTTGATGTTCTTAAAACGTTTACTGTCAGCTGGGATGCCATATTTTACATAATTTATTTAAATTTACATGCCAATGTGGAAAGTGTTACTATAACATTAATTTAGAGTGGTATAGAAGACACATGGCTAATGGTAATGTTGAAAAGATTCAGCCTAATAAGCTATAGATTTGAACATTTTGGTTAAAATGGGCCTAATTTATTAAACTACATATGAAAAAAAATATGACTTGTGCTCAAATAGTTTGTAATAGTGTATACACAAAAAAATAGTATTTATGAAAGTTTTTGGGTGTTGAGTTCGTAAAAGAGTTTAACTGATTTCAACTGCATGCATGGAATACATTAAATATTTAGATTTATATACTAGTTTATATAATATAAATTTCTGAAAAACTCACAAAATGTTAATCTAACAGAAATATTTACGAATTAGATTAATACATTTAGAGAGAGTATTTTAATTGATAACGTATCACTATAAAAGTGGGTTACATTGTGGCTTTTCAAGAGCTTTGTCATGAGTAAGCCTCTCCTGGTAGCAGACTCTGGCAATTCACAGCAATTCTCTTCTTCAACTCATTTCAAACCACTTTCTTTTAATCTCTGCTATGCTGTGCTTGACTGATGATACACTATTGAGTTAACCTTTAATTTGTTTACTATTCTTGGCCATTTCCGGTGCTGTGACTCTTTTGGTTGCACTACAAAAAAATCTTATAGCATGAAATTGAGTCACAATTAGTTTTCTTTTGGCGTTTCTGTCATTTTCTAATTTCCAGCAGTGTCACTCTGTGATGTGAGCACACTTGTAAACTTGTAAGGTCATTGGTATTTATAAACATATGCATGTGAATACAAAGGAAATCTTCCACAGATCACAAGTTAAAATAAGTGACAGCAGACCCTTGTTTTCTATTGGTAGAATATCAAAGCTTTGTTGAAATTTTATAATATACTTTCAAGAAACAGTGACCTGCAATTTCCAATCCAGTTGTTTTTTTCTCATGAGGTCTATTTGCTTTCCCCCAATTTGAGTTGTATTTGTTGGAAGTGCTAGATGTGTAAAATACTATTGTCCTGTTACATTTGGGAATTGGAACATAGTTCTCACAAGTGTTGTCCTGCTTACTTACCAGAGTTACGCCGTGCAGTTTGCAGTGTGCCAAGCCCAGAGTAGGAATGATGAAGACGCGGTTCTCCCTATACAGGTCAGTAGAGCATCAACATAATTTTGAATCTGTTATTAATGTAAAATGCTAAGCGCAAATGCTATATAATATTGTTTTAAGGGTTATATATGATTGGCCACAGACCTGTTGTAATCTCTCACTCACAGTTTGATGTTTCCTTTCACTTTATTTATGAAAGCCAAAACCATGACAACTGCTTTCCACAATACAAAAAAAATAGTGTTATCTTACTAAGGCACACACATGCATACAACCACACAGTCATGTGTAAGTAGATGTGGGTGACAGCTCATGAATGCTCTGCTGGACAGTAATGAAGAGGAACGTCTACTGACGAGAGAAACACCTGTTCACAGAAAGGGGCCAGGAAGACCCCAAAACACACACATACACATTTTCAAACCTCAGTGCACCTAAGGAAACAACAAAAATTGATATGTAAGCCCAGTAATTGTAATTTTACAATTACAAAAGATTTCATAAAATATATTAAATAACAAGCGAGCTTGAAACACTGATATTGCTCAATCTATATATCAATCCACTAGATGGCAGTAGTCCTCTAATTTCCAGCATGCAGGCTGGCTCCCAGTGTATGCATGAGATGGCAGTCAACCATTGCAATAAAGAAACACTTCATTTCATGGTTGAGTTGATTTTGAAATCCTCTTCTTAGCCAGCTCGTTTTGCGAATCATTGTTCTGAAGAATGTGAGATTTTCTATTGCTTTGAGAAAGGATTTCTGGGATCTGTGCTCTGTTGACTTAACCGTGGCACACTACTGAAGATGAGAGAAAGTGGGAGGCAAATGTGTGAAATAAGAGGTAAAAAAATAAAAGAGAGTGGGGTACGGATTCAGGTTCTCCGAAAGAAAGCCAACAAACAAACCTTGCAATG
Organism: Astyanax mexicanus; assembly: GCF_023375975.1. Classification (NCBI taxonomy): domain Eukaryota; kingdom Metazoa; phylum Chordata; class Actinopteri; order Characiformes; family Acestrorhamphidae; genus Astyanax; species Astyanax mexicanus. Next base: position 35,691,744 of record NC_064413.1, on the reverse strand, counting down.
GTGACCTTTAACGTGTTGTTTGCATGTGTTTTAGATTGTAGACTGTGTGGCCGGCTCTTAGATACCTGGCTGAAATGGCCAGTGAAGTGATGAATATGCATGACTTTGCAGTGTTGTGCCGTGTTTGAAATATAAGACACGCGGGAGGCTTTAGAGGGCTTTTGGAGGCTGTTCTTTAGCACATTCTAAAGTGCTCAAGCACCGCTAAGGGGAGCAGCACAGGTAACAGTGTGATTGGTCAGGTCAAGTGTTTATGCTGGAGAGAGCAGAGCGAGAGCAGTCTTTGCTCAGCATCCTCTTTGTCTACACTTAGTCAAAGATCAGTGGCTCAGTGATGAAGCCTGCTATATTCAGCCCAGCAGTACTTATGGCACCACTCCATAGTGGGGAACTTTCATCCTTTTTGGAGAGATAAGGAGCACTTGTTTGGATAAAATGCTTTACATTGTAACCCTCATATATATTTTTTCTCTCCCTCTCTCACTCTCTGTCTTACACACACACTTACACACACACATACACATATGTACACCCCCCACCACACACTAAATCTAAACGCAACAGCACTGGGTAGATAATTACAATTTCAAAACCATTTGCCAGATCATTACCACCTAATCCCCTGTTTCATCTGATGAGTCACGCGTCTCATTTAGCATGGTGCTGGACAGCTCAGAGCTTTTTTTTCATAAACACCACTGTCCCTCGCTTTTCCGGCCCACGAGGGCCACGGGGGCAGACCAGCAACCGCACACACACATGTGCACACATGTACTTACCAACACACATCTACTTACTAGCAAGCTTTAGATCTACAGAGAGACAAAACTATTTTCGAGCAGATTTAAGGCAGTTTCCTGAGTAAGTGTCTAAACCTATAGGCCTAGTAAGAAGCCATTTATGTTCAGCTTATTGAAATGTAACAATATCCTTATTTAAATATCGATATTTAAAGTATTACGTTGATTCACTTCAAATCCATTTATTAATTTATCTTTTGCAGCCTCCCTGTCTCAGTGTTTTTTCTTTTCACTCGATAAAATCTTCAAAATTGTTTCTTCTAACAAATTTTTATATTACTGAGCATAATTTGCCAGTGCTGACTGCACAATCATTCACCATCCACTATATGTGTCTTTGGTTCTCCATGTGTTAAAGCGTGGACAGAGTCTCCATAGCAACAGGACTGAGCAAATAAAATTTATAACAGGGCTGGCTGCTTCCACCAGTCAGTGTCCAAATATTGTATGGAAATATTTTCCATAGTCCTTTTCGTTGTTTGACAGCTTCGATAATCTTCCTGTCACATTCATGCTCTCTGGGCCTTAAAAGAGCCATTTCAATATAAGGCCATTATTGACATTACGAACTGCCATGCTCTTATTTCAGATGTGAAACAATTATAGAGAACATGACACAAAGCCATGGCAGAATTCAAGGTGCTTCATTCAGATAAAACTGATGAGCTTCATTGGTAACCTTTAAAATACTGTAGATTATTTTGCAACACTTTCGATACACCCTTGGAAATAAAAGTGCTACAAAGAGTTCTTAGAGCGATACCATAAAATAAACATTTTTGCTTCCATAAAAGAAAAAAATGTAAAAGAGATGCGAGTGTGTAGAACCTATAAATTAATTAAGAACTTAAAAAAAGAAAATCTTTATAGAACCAAAAATTATTTCTTTTAAAAAAGGTTTAGATATGGAAGAACATATGCCATGGTACAGTATGTAGGTGGTACTCATCATAATACGGCATTGACTTTTCAGCCCAAATGTCATGGGGTAGCAGTATGAAAATTGATCAGTAAGTGGTATCTCAGGGATTGTAAACCCCAATACCTGTATGAGATGTGAGGTTTTGTCTTGTGAGTGGGGTTGAACACTGACCAGTGTGCCCATGGCAAGGCATTGTGAATTTTTGGGACATAATATACCCTCCTGTCCCATAACTATTAGCATTTTAGTGTATATGTAAAGGCTACTTCTAAAAATATATATCATGAAGAAAAGAAAGCTCAACATCTCTGAACACACTAGTTGAGAAAACACTCATATTTTAAAATAAAATCTGAACTTTCCAATTAAGAAATATGACTGTATATGTCTACAGGTGTAAATGTCTGTTAAACATATTCATTCGTTCAGATTAACGCTTTGTTATTTTTAGTCATGTGATCACTCTGAATCAAATGCACAAAGGGTTTCTTTCCCAGCCTCTTTCATCAGTAGCCTATGTTTCACCGGCCTCCACTTTGACCTCTTCACCTTTTCCTGAGTGACCGTGCAGTCCAGGCCAGTGTCGCCTCCATGGCTGTACAGGCCCTTTGAAACGGATGGCTTCAGTCCAAAAGGGCATAGCGGACCCCGCAGCTCAGTAGGTCAGAACTCAATAAATCACGTTTGACTTGTGACCCAAGGTTCAGAGAGGAGAAAAAGAGAGATCAATGACCTGGTCAATGATGCTGTCCCTCAGCTCTCACTGACCACTGGCCACCTTTGCATTTTGTTTATGGTGTCTGGCCCTGGCTGAGAAAACGATGTTTGGAAGTAATCGATATGTATTGCAGGAGCCACTGTTGCACGGTCAAATTGTGTTACACTGACACTAATCACACTCATCTCAATGATGGATTTCTTAAAAAAGGTGGAGATGCATGTGGTGGAATTCAAAATTCCAAAAAGAATTGTAATTGTGGTTTAGTCACAGATCATTTTTTATTACTCTGTGACATATCATATATTGCATATATAAAAAACATATAGGATTATTATTTTTTTTACCAGATTTCTTTAGCAGTCAATCATCCAACATTTTATGATTATTAATTCTGTCCTTCGTTAGGGGTGCAAGATATAAAAAGAAAATGGTATGCGCAATAATACCTTTGGATATCAATATGGAATGTGATAAATTAACATTACTACAAAGCTCTTAAGAATTTTTTTGTGATAATTTTCCTAGGCTAATAAGTAGCTTGGTGTGTGTGTGTGTTCACTGTAGACCTCAACCTCGCTCTGTATCCAGCTTAGTTATTTCACAAAAGTAGAGTCTGTGGTGTGAAGAGCTCCCTTGTTATTGCATATAGGTAAAATGTTTGCAGTTATTCAAGAAGTTATCACAGCTCTTTCGGTATGTTCACTGTTAAAAAGATTGCATTAGGAATAGAGATAATTGCTACTCTCTGTGTGTTGAGGTATAGAGTAAAATAAATGATATTAGACAGATATATTCTGGCTGTAGGACATATGTCATGGAAAATGAGAACACATTAAATTTTCATTTATGTCAAGAAACTTGTAGCATATGTTTGGTTATTTTTTGCTGTACATGGTATTGCATGTCCTGCGATATGACTATTGTGCATTGCCATTAAAATGCTGAAAGGATATATTGCACAATCCAAATGCTTAAGTATAGCGTGTGCATCAGGATTTCCTAGATCCAGATTCCTTGTATTTATGCCCCCAGAAGACTGGGCCACATCCTCTATAACTCAACCCAGCATACTGCAGCTGCAGCGCCCAGACTGACTTCATATTCGTGAAACAGTAGAGGACGTTATGGTAAGGTAATAAGTACAGGCTGGTGTTAAACCTCTTCTAACTATGAGAAATTTCCTCTTGAGTTATTGCTTAGAATTAGGACCAGAGCAGGCATTTTTCACCAGGTCTTGTCATGTACTGGAAATTGTATTCCATTTGGTGCTGCCCATCACAGATTGCTGGGGCATTCCAATAGGTCATGCATGGTACAATATGCATTTTAAAGAATTCATATGGTACACTAAGTACAATATAGTGTGCGTCATAGACTAAATCATTAGAATTCCATATTCATAATTTCTTATGCAGTTTTTTTATCATTAGACAAATAAATATTGAATTTTAACCAATTTTATGCTGATATTTAAGATTCTCCAGAAGATACACCAGATATACGTGCACATAAGTGTGTTTTGAGGTTAGAGGGGTTGAATAAATAGTTATGTTTGGTTGTAATCCCTGTAAAACCCTGCTACAGCCTCAGCGCTCTGTAGAGATGAGAGCTGTCACTCACTGCCTTAATCTTCCTCTCTCCTCTGCCACCGGCTGATCCCCTCCGTGATGTAGCTAATTTCCTTTGTGTGTGTGTGAGAGGGTGTGTGTGTCAGTGGAGAAGAGACAGGTAAGGAAAAGAAAAGCTGTGTTTGTAGAGGGTAAGAGTTATTGTACATAGTGTAGTAAGTATGCTTTTACTACCTTATATAATAGCAGCCTGTATTTTGTCCAAGCCACTTTACTGATGCAGAATATTACAGACTTTGCAGTGGAAGGATTCCATTAGTGAGATGTTTGCGTATGTCAACTCAATTAATATTGACAACTGAGAAATCCCATTCTTAGCTACTGTTATTTGTGGTGAAGAAAGCTGAAGAAATGACTATATGAATACTTTGTTTTAGAGTAATATTACTGAATTGTGAATATAGGGTTTTGGTCTCTGGCTGATCTGCTAGCAGTTATGAGAGATGAATAGGGGCCTCGTCTTCTGTGAGCCAACTTTGATTGTGGCTGTGTGTGGGAGTAGGCCTACTGCAAAGGGTTAAGGCACATGTTCTTAAACAACAGATTGACATTGGCCCCTGGGGAAGATGAAAAACCTCTCTCTACGGCCTCAGAAAATGCTGGCCTCAGAAAATGCTGGCATCGTGTGTTCTTATTTACAGAAACTTTCTTTGAACTTAAACAGCACATGCTGTGAACATCCAAGAAAAGCGCCCAGAGGCATTTTAGTTTTAATTAACAACGCTGAAGACCAAAGGAATTATAAAACAATGATCATATCACATATCTGCAGGATTTAATTGCCCGTTAAAATGTTAATGTTATCTACGATAGCTCCATTATGATAGCACTCTCAGAAGAAAACGTGTGTTTTTATTGATGTTAAATAGTATAAAACATCATTAGTTAAACAGTATGACCCTCCTTAAACATTCAACTCTTGTGCTAATTAGGCATGGTTGACAAACTCTGTTGTTTGAAGCGGAGCGTGCAAGCCTGCTGGCAGGCCTAATCAAGAGCATAGGGCCTAATAATCAGTCGAGCTAATGCTATTATCCCTCCCACACTCTCCCTCATTAACCTGCCTTTAGGAATGAGAGATGCCACTCACAAACAATACAGGGGCAAAAACAAGGAAAAAAATCTTGATTTTGGCTTGTGCTAATGAAGCACAAGCATACAACCATTAGCTGTAATTGGCTGACCCATTGGTTGTTTTAAAATTAGCATTTCAAAACAGACAGAGAGGAAAGAAAAGAAATGGACTCATCTGGAAAACTTGTGCAGAGCTTAGAACTCTGCATGTGGTTGAGTACATGTGGTTCATTGAATTGGACAAGAGTAAATGAAAGGTGTGTTACATAATTTAAAAGTTACATATTATTTATTTATACTAATAATCCCACATCACAAAAGTTAATGTGACTATGCAAGTCTACAAATCATGAACTATTTTTTTTTAAGAACATAACAAAGCTTATTCTTGTTTTGGTCATGTCAGGATATTATGGCTGGTTGTGGAAGTGGATTAAAATCACAGTAATTGAATCCAAAAAAATAGTTTATTTAAAATCCACTAAATGAGAGATACAATTTCCAGTTTAACGCAAACGTGTAGCAGAGTTCGGCTTTTTCTTACAGAGGAGTACACTTCAATTAATTATGTGATTAATCATTTAGCGTGCCCATTTCTCCAAATTACTCCCACTGGATCCTTCTTTGTGAAAGTCATGGAGCACTTTTAAAACCGCAGAGCCGTCGTCTGTCCAGACGTTTGGGGTGAAATGTAAATCATTTGCATTTAAGTGCAATAAATGCACACAGATGGAAGTGCTTGCATGTACTGATCCAATGGGTGCACTGTTTCACATTTTACTTCACTTCTGGCATAGCCCTTTCTTTTAGCCTCATGTTAAAGGTTCTTCTCACTTCTGTTACAGAAGAGTACGTCTATATCTGTGTAAGGAGGCTGCAAATTTATTAGCTGAGGAACTGAACGTTTATATATATATTGTTTGAGTCTCTATGAATACAGTGGAAAGTATGTTGCTGTACTGGATGAGGTAGAGCCAGCTTTGAGGTTGAGATTTATGCCTGAAGGGCATGGAGCCAAGCTGAGTGTTAATGTGAGTGGTGTGGAGGGGGAGTACGGCTGGCAGGCCCTCTTTATTGCGAAAGAAACAAACTCCTCCACTGGCTATTTAGTGGAACAGTAGCACTAGATTGTTGCCCGCAGCTGATAAAAGCATCAAATTAGAACCTTGTTTATTTGCCATTTATATAAGATTTAGGGATCCTTAACACTATGAGGACAGTGGACCACAACAGATATTGTGTTTTGGTTGTTTTCATTTTAAAGCGAACATATATGTGACAGCAGTGACTAGATTAGGTGGCTAGTTCTAGCAGTTATTAAATAAAATCTAAGAAAATGGTCCTTTCAAGGTAAAATAAAAAATATATAAAATTAATTTTAAGAATTTGTGCCAAATACGAAAAAAATATTTTTGACAACAAAGTCAAAAATCTATGAAAACAATGGTTTATCTTGGGTAGGTTCACTAAAGAACGGATGTCACAGTGTGGAGTCCGTACTTTCACATGGCTATTTCACACGTTGATTGATAATATTTAAACATATAAATAATACTCTGTAATTAGAAAAACATATTTCTTTTGGCAAATATCAAGACATTTTTTCCAATTTCTGTCAATGTTGGTGTGAATATCGCAATGATGTTGCTCTAAGTAAAAGCATAATTCATAACTACATGTTAAGCAACATTAAATATCCATGTTACATTTTTTGATGTGTTAGTTTGTGCCTGGTTATCCATACTATTGCGATTTTAGCTAATGCAGAATAGTAATACACACAAGTTAGTTGTGTGCATGTAGTTATTGTCAGTCTTGTATCTCCAAAATATCAACATTCATGTTTAATGGAAGTGAGTGTAAAAATATTTAATTTCAAGTCACTTTGTACATTTATATTCGCCTGTTGAAAAATGTTGAAAAAAATGACACTTTTTTTGCATGAGAACATGTTTAACTAATTTTTAAATTACAAGTCTGAAAGAAGAAAATCAATACAAATACAATACAATATCAGCTGCAAAATAAGTATATAATAATGAAAGTGATAATGACAATGGTAATGGAATTATCCTGCAGTGCAGTTGGTGTGACCGGAAAATGAATATGGATTGTTGCCTGAATGTTGCTAAGACAGTTTTGTTAAGACAAAACATTTTCTTGTCTATACTATAGACCTATTTCAACAAACAAAGGAATATATGTAAAGTACCTCACTTCATGACAAGACAATAACTGTAACTATATAGAACATTTTATTGTGAAGTGGTATTGCACTCTCTAAATATATACATCCTAAAAAACATCCTCACATCACTCTCTGAAATAGACTTCACTACCTGTCATCACTCACCTCCTCACTCAGCCTCATTTGTAGTAAAAACATTCCCAGACATCTGTAAAAAAAAATCTACTTCTTGTACTTGATAAGTACAGCGTTTACACTTTGCCACAAGTACGGCTAAAATTTCACACCTATCTCTAAGACAATAAATACACAGAGGAGCCCAGCGCTCAAACTGTGAGTGTGAATGTGCAGGTAAACAGGTTGACACTGTGAGCACAGCTGAGAGTGCTTAACTCCGCTCTTGCTCTCTGCACAGGCTTGCTATTGTTCACCGCCGATGCCTGTGGCTGTTTCCCTCATGAAAATTAAACCTCATTTCACTACATGAGGCACCAGAAAGCTCACCAGCAAACAACCCCCCTCCAACAACCAACCCCTCCCCAGTTCCCCCCAACAGACAACCTGCTCAGTCTCTTCACATTTAAGACCTTTTGGTTTATTCTCCATGTAAAAGTACTCCTCTTTGTACTTCTCATATTCAACACCACAAATTCAGCATCCTAAAGCAATGCCTGATATCTTCTACTAATGCCAGCAATTTCTGAACAGGCACTTTATTAATCATTGAGTTGGCCTATAGAACAGAGGTCATCAGATGGATTTGACCTACAGAAAATTACTCTTTGTGCTGGACCCCCAATGTGCATCCCCCCCCCCCCCAAGTACACACATATCTCACACACTTTATCAAAGACATTTACTCATACATATTCTTGTATTATTAACTTGTGTCATCCAAGCACACACATTATAATGTATGTAGGCCAGGTCACAATAATTACAATATCGACTTATTGTACAATATATGGACATGACCTCAATAATTTTTGCTGACCCTAATATTGTCCTTGCATGTCTGTTTACATAATAAAACTGACTTCACTAATATATTATCCAGTGGCATAGTGGCATGGGATGAAATTTTTAAAGGAAGAAACTGCATTATATTCTCCTTCTTATTCTATTATTATTATTATTATATGTTTTTTCTTCAGTAAAGTTGCTACTTTGAAGATATGAGGTTTATGCTTGACAGTGATTTAATAAGCATACTTACATATGCTTATACTCTATATCACCACTCTCACAAAAAAACTTGTATCTTTATTTTTGCCATTTTAATTTTCATACAATTTGAATGGCAGTTGTCTTTAATATTGTGCCTAAATTCTGTGAGAAATTGACCAACAGAAAAAATATATTAACACTGGCTTTTTTTATTTTGGATTTTTTTTCTTGTAATTCTCTTGCCTTTCCAAAGATTTACAGATTTTTGCCTGCAAGCAAGGATACACATCTTTCTTAACTGATTTCACACATTTGCCAGGCTAAAGGTTCTTCACAAGGGGGCACTATGCTGTTAACACTCAAGTAGTTTTAATGGAAAATGCTTAAAGTGAAACCTTAGCTAAGGGGTTTATTGAAGGATTCACAGTAAAACTGCACCATAAATGGTTTACAAGCTTTAGATGTCTGTGTTTAAGGTGGAGTCGCCAAATATTGTATTAAGTGAGTTTGCATCACAGTTTGCTTGGCTTTAACATTGTACTAAAAGCCTCTTAAATGTTTTTACCAAATTAGTATTTTTTTGCTGTGTTAGAAATAAGCAAAATTCACTCATCCATTTTATTATCCACTTCTTCCTGATCAGGGTCTCTGTGGGTCGAGAGCCAATCCATTGGGCATTGGGTGCAGGAATACCACTTGGACAGGGCACCAGTCCATTACAGGGTACCACACACACAAACACACACACACACCACACACACACACACACACACACATACTCATATAGGAGAATTTTAAGAATTCAAATTTCAATAATGCAAAGACAATTTCCTGAAAAAGTATAAATCATTAAGCTAAAGCCGATTTGGGTTGTGGATGCAGGTGTGGGATTACATTTGTGAAGGTTGGTATATCAGCTTCATCACTTTGCAGTGTTGAAGTGTTGAGTTAATAGGAAGTGAATTTACAAGTATGTCTTTCTTATGCTGTTGCTTTAAGTGCTTAGTCTGCTTGTGTGATTAGCATGAAAACAGTTGTTATAAACAAATTGAGTGACTTTGAATTATAGCCTTTTATAAACACCTTGAAAAAATGTCTGTTGTTTTGTAAATGAAGACACATTTTTTTAAGTTTGATATTGCTGGAATCTGCTCCCATGTTTCAGTGAATGTCAGAGGAAGAATTGCATTTTTCTTTAAAAAAGGGAATAGATTTAACATAATTGAACAGGGCTGAAATAAAAGTATTATTTCACAGACATAAAAACAAATATATATATATATATATATATATATATATATATATATATATATATATACACACATTGTGTTTGTCATAAAATATATATATATATATATTACTATTAGTAATAATAGTAATATATATATTTATATATATATATATATATATATATATATATATATATATATATATATATATATATATATATATATAATAGTAATATATAATATTACTATTATATATTAAGAATTACTATATTTGGAAGTATGGCAGATATTGTTTAGTACTGTGATACACATTGCGATGCAACCTGCACAGATCTTTAGTGATGTTGTGTTAATTGTGTTAAAATAATAAATGGTCTAATAGCATTTCTCCAAAATAGTTTTATATTGACTTGTGTAATAAAAAATGAAGAGCATATCAAAAGTGAAGTATTAACTGGCTACTTACGTCTGTGGTCAGATGGCCTCATGCTGTTAGTAACTATAGAGGAGGACACCCTCCAGATGTTCTTGCCAAACATTAGGGTCAGCAAATTGGATAACTAGACATGGAGCAGTTCCTTTAAGAAAGTTGTTGAGGCATTAATAAAGTGACCGGTCAAGCTCTGAACTTTATTATTATTATTATTTCGTAGTATAATTATACAGATAAACATCTTTCACGACTACCTGCTTTAGAGAGGAGAGGTTACAGGGTAATAAAGTGATTACCTACTGAAAAAGGGAGTGTTAGAATTGACATGATCAATTCTGACAAGTTTACTTTGTTTAAAGATATGCAGCAAGGGTGTTTAAATTTCATACACTGTCACAATACATTTTTTTAAGATTTAATCTCATTAAACACATAACTAGAAATATAGAGAATGGTTAGCCTTCACTTTAAAATACTATTTGCACATTTTATAGATTTTTTCTTTAAAAAATATTTGCTATCAGTGACATCACAACCTTCACACTGTTTTATTTTCAAGGGACTGAAGACACTTGCTAATTGTTCAGCAATCATTAATATTAATTATTAATATTTATTTTGTCTTCATACTTAGGTATATGAGGTAAAGCCTAAGCTGTCTACACTGTCATTGAAAAATATCACGGTAACTAATTGAAATGGCACAGTATTCTGATATGAATGTTTTATTTATTTAATTATTTTAATGTGTGTGTATATACAGTAGTGTGTGAGCAGAATTAAGGACCCAGATGGTCATCACTACTTTTAAGTCTTGTACCTGTTTAAAGGACAGCGTGTTTGACTGGCAGCTGTGTGCCAGGCTGGCACCCCACCCATTCACCAGCATACCACCATCTGTCCGCCCTGGCATTTCAGAGTTCTTCTGTCATCCCTCTGTCCCCCTCGTCTTCCTCATCCGTCTCTCCAGTCCTCCTCTTTAACAAATGTCAATTGAAACAAGTAGACAGATGATACCAAAGACACTGCATCCCCACCACCCAACCACCCACCACTTCACACCCACTCATCCAACGGCTCGCTGCACCCCAGCTCACCTCAGCCCAACAGCAAACACATGCCTGGCTAATCAGCTTAGTGTTTAGGGCTGACACTCTCTCTTTCTCTCTGTCTAAGCCGCCCCTCCACTATCCCTCCAGCCCCACTCCCCCCACCTCAACCAACCCACCAAATCACACACACACATACACACCACACACACATACAGATTCCCTGCTACACTTTGGTGCAGGATTAATATCTAATTATGTCAGGTCACTCGTCCAGATGGACCCTCGCTCGTCCCTTTGTGTCCCATTCACCTCTCACGCGAGCCCTCTGACCTCCCGTGTCGCTGTGGCAACATGTCGTGGTGTCCCTCCTCGGGCAGGATGGTGGGGATGAGCCGCTCCGGACCCTCTCTCTGAGGGAAGAGCACCGAAGCCCCCAGTAGTTGGTATTCTGGGCCCATGACACGCCTGGTTAAGCCCCATGAATAGATGGATCTGCAAGAGAGGGTGGCCGTGGCCATGGCTCTCTGTGTCTGGTGCCAGACAGATGGTTCAGAACACAGAAAACAAGCATTCGTTTGAAGAGCATCAATGCCCATAATGTGCTCTTTTTTCTCTCATTAATGTTGGAGAACATAATAGTAGAGAATTAGGCGATCGTGGTGTGAAAGGAATACGTCTGTGAGAATTTGCACACTGACATGAAAAGGCAGACCCCCCCCGCCACCTCACCGCTGCTTCTGTGCTGCCTGCATAGACAAATCCACACACACACACATCCACACAAACACACACACACACAAGAAGATAAAATACCAGTTAAAAAAAAAGCATTTAATATTTATGCATAAAACTGAATAACCCTTACACTGATTACATAATTAAATACACAACTGTCTGAAATATCTACTCTCAGATAAGATCTGGTAAATCACTAAGAGCTGTGTTTACATTGGCACCCTTATCAAAGCAACATAATGGTGTAAGTAGGTGGCTAATTGGATCAAGTACCAATGAACTAAAAATATTCAATCTAAGTAAATCAAAGTGAGAATAATTAAAAAGAATCACACACTGGTTTAGAATTGAATAAACATGTTTGGTTATGAAAAAACAATGTTTACCATACATTTAAAACAAGACAACAAAGCACATATTGGAAATTAATCTTAGACATATATTATTTTACACATTAAACTACGTACAATTTCACTGCGCAGAGCAATAAAGCATACATTTATACTCATGTGAGTCTAGAAGTAGATTTTTTTCCAATTCAATATTTGGAAAACTACTTAGGACGTATTACCGAATATCACTGCTGACCAATGAAAAACGAATCTAAGAAACAGCATTTGATGGAGAATTTCTATTGTTCCATTCATCAAGATATTTTAAGACAGTGTAAGGGACAGTTATAGTGTTCAAATTATGTAGTAAACTAAAAAGGAGATACTTGTTTTGAGCTGCGGCAATATACACATTAAATAATTTAACATAATTTAATTTTTTTTTTTTTGGACACTGATACACAAAATTAACTTTTTTAAAGTAAGCTGTTATTAGAGAAATAAAAATTATTAATCTGTGTAATTTATATGTAATTATTCTGCAAATATCTGTGATTATAGGGCCCTTTAAGTTAAATTGTATGTAAAACTAAATAAATTTAATTTTTTTGTAACCTTTATTTAGAATTATGCTGCTGCTGTGATGATTTAATGAAATTTAACCTGCCGTGCACACATAAAGGGCTTAAGCAATAACACAAGCAAAAAACATTTTGGGTCCAAAAGAGGTGTGAGCGTGAAAAATCTTTACAATGGTAAAGAACCATACATGCAATTCTTTAAACCTTTAAAACATTTCTTTGTAGGTTTTTTTACGAAACCAAAAATTATTCTCGTAGAACATTACTCAATGAACCCTTTGTAGAGTGTATTAGAAGAATATGGATGGCTAAATTAATAAATTAATGATTTAATAAAAAAATTAATTAAGTAAAATTAACCCCCCCCCCCAAAAAAAAGTTACATTTATAGATAGTGTGAACAGTGTAAACAGACTGTATTAATAAAGCAAAGCAAAACATTTGCATAAATTTAACATTTCAGTAGTTAATTTGTACTTTTGTTAACTGTATAGACTAAAAAAATTGGACACACCTTGTCATTCAGTTTTTCTAGTTTTTTTAATTCTAATTCTTATATTTTATCCTGTAAATAAATAGATTTTAGGTTGCTCTTATTTGGTGTGCTGTTAACGTATCCTGTGAAACAGAGATAACTCTTGGTCTTCCTTTCCTGGGCTGGTCCTGATTAGATCGAGTTTCATCATAATGTTTTTGATGATAATTTTAAAGTTCTTAAAATTTCTAAATTGACAGACCTTTATTTCTTGTGTTTTTTTTCTTTACTCAGTTTAGTAGTTACTGTGTGTGTGTGTGTTTAAATGTAGATGTGAACACATAGAAGGTAAAGCAAAGGCATTTTAAAGAAGCAAAACACAGGTTTAAGCAGAGAGTTTTTTTTTTGGTTGCTTAAAGAGGCGCTGGTTCCTGGCAGAATTCCATCCATTTTGAATGAGCACTTGCTTTGGAAAGCAGACTGTTTCAGTTGGAAGGTTGGAGAATATCTTTAAAATTTGACTTATCATAAAGGTAGACACTATTCACAATTGTGGTTCACAACCTTGGTTCACAATTGAATTAAGTTATCAGTGTTGTACTTAGTACTAAGACCACCAGAGATAAGAATCACAATCAAGACAACAAATGTGTGTGATATAATAAACAGGGTACTTCTGGCTTCAGCCTAGTGAATATACAAACCAAAGCCATTCTGCAAACACATCTATAGCAGGTAACTCCAGTATTAAGTAAACATTTTATAATGAGAGGCTGGCTATGACATCGACAGGCTATATTAATAGCAACACTCTACATATATGTATACTAAACAGCCACTTCCTTAAAACTACCTTATTTCTACACTTACTGCCTGTTTGATCATGTTCACATGATATGGTGGTGACGTGTTTCTGTGTGTTTAGCTGGTACATGTGGATCAAACACAGCAGAGCTGCTGGAGTTTTAAACCCCTCTGTTTCATTATTGGACTGAGAACAGGCCAACAATCAGAAATATCCTGCCAACATCATTTTGTGACCACTGATATAGGACTAGAGGAGGCCCAACACAAACTGTGTAGCAACAGATATGCTTCTGTCTCTGACCAGCTTAGAGGTAGGACTGTCAAATTGAGTGGACAGTGAGTGAACACAGTGTTTAAAAACTCCAGCAGCACTCCTGTGTCTGATCCACTCTTACCAGCACATCACACACTAACACACCACCACCATGTCAGTGCCACTGCAAGTACTAAGAATGACCCACCACCTAAATAATAGCTGCTTTGTGGTGGTCCTGTGTGCATCTGACCATTAAAAGGCAAAGTGCAAGTTTGGTTTGTATATCCAATTGGCTGATATGCCACAAGTACCCTGTTTATTGTATCACTAAAGCATTTGCTGTCTTGATTATATATATGCTTATATACAGTATATATTCAACATATTTGTGGAATGACTTTTCTGGGCATTGTCAGTTAAAAAAAGTAGCAACCAATAGAAACTTGGAGAAGAGATGAAAACAGTCATTGTGGTTTAGATTTTCTCCAGCTTCGCATCACACAAGTTTCCAAATACTAAAGCACAGAAGCACAAAGCAGACGGTGGGGGGAGATTGCAAGCGGGGAATGCTGATTTCTAAACCATCAAGCATTATGTAGGCCTACAGCTTCGTGGACATGCCAAGGTTAAAATTTCCATTGCTAATATGAACTTTGCATAAGTGCTTATAATGGTAGCATCCCGTCTGCCTGGTTATTGTTTTTCCACTAAAGTAAAGCAAAGCCCTGAAAATTCCTGGGCAAATATAAACTTTGCTTAAGTACTTATATGGCTGTTTTTTCTCCCCATATGGCGGCCAAAGGCACAAGGCCCAGCGAGAATACAAAGCAGCTCAGCTAAGCCAGTCTCCACCCCCACACAAAAGACACAGCTCTTCAAAGGAGCGAAGTCCCTTTAAACAGTTAACAGGAGTGCTGAAGTTCTAAAACGTGACCGTGTTTGAGAATGCTTTGCTTCACTAAAAGCTTGGGAGCTAAATCATTTCCTCTTAGCATTGAATTTAACTTAACTGATTTGGTGAAAACTAAAACAATTTCTGTATTATTCCTTCTCTGAATATGTGGGATGATTTCAGACAAAAAAAATTAGCTAAAGGTTATGATTTTTAACATGTTCTCTATGTTTACTCATGCATTTTCTTTACAAACTTTTTGTCGGCCATAATCACTGATAGATACACTGAGGTAAAATTATTAAGAAATCTGGTTTGGTAGCTGATTTCTCTTTGAACTCCAGAAATTGTATGTATTGATTTGTTGAGATTCACTACCAGTTTATCTGATTTCCGTTAATTAAGGATTGACTTGATTAACTAGTTATCTGATGGTAGCTATAAATAGTGGGTGTTTTCAAAGAACACTTTGAATATGTCTACACAGTCACATACAATCAGTTGTGTTGCATTTGTTTTTTTTTAAGTGTTTTTTGAGCAAATTAATTCTGCCCCAATAAATATGAATACAGATAATATAAAGTTCTGAAAAAAGGTGTGTAAGGAGGAAAATATCCAAAACTCCTCCTCTCAATCTAACATCTTATGCATTAACTCTCAGGCCTAGCTCTGTGTTTCCTGGGTGATCTGAACTTTTAGCTTAGAGTTTAAGCCACATAACTCCATTCCAATTTTCTCTTACAGTCATACATTCTTTCCCATATCATAATCATATGAGAGCATGACTCAAACTCACAAAATCCTTATTTTTTTTTTTTTACAGATTTTTCAAATTAAATTGTCAATAAAACATCTAGTTATTTGTCACATAAAGGAAATCATTAAAGCTAAGCTTTAAGCTTTTGTTCAAAATATCAATAAAACATACACACACACACACACACACACAGGAATCTCTATGATTCATGAAAAAAGTAGTGCAGCTAATGGATGGATGATGAATTGTGGCGTCTGCATTCCCAATAATTTAAAAATATATCTTTTTAAATTTGTTATGATTTGGGTTTATATGTACGTAAACATATAACGTAAACAATTTGCTATTAGCTGTTGAACAGATGGCATGTATAATTATCAAGGCAAAAATATGGGCGGCAACATAACGATAAGTGTTATTTTTGTTAGTGCTTTTGTAAGTGCATGCTTGGGCCAGTAGTTCCATCCTTTCAAGCATAATGCAAATGGTCAAAGCAGTATTGCAAATATATGCTGCATTCAGCAGTGAGTGCTGATTGTAGCATCTACAGTGTAACAGTAAGTGTGACATGACGGCGCGTCTCTCTCCCTCAGAGAGAGTGGTAATTACCCTGTTAATATATTAGTGCACTGCATCGATTACCTGACTAATCCGATCACAGGCATGCCATTGATCCCTCATTGAGCGTGCCAACAATAAGCACTTTCAGCAGAGCACCGCTCAATAGTGCTCACACAATGGGCTCTCTCACAGCTAATTGGCTAAAATAAGCCAAACATTTTGCTTTCTCTTGCTGGGCCTGGATCAATGGTGAGCATGGGCGCTGCATTCAGATGACTTTCTTAACCATCCAGGGTCTCTCTCAGTCTCTGTTTGTCTCTCTCTCTCTCTCTCTCTCTCTCTCTCCAATTTCTCTCTTCCTTTTTTATCAGTCTCTTCCCATGATCTTTCCAAACTTTACATCTCCTTTTACATTCCAGTTAACCCTACCTTTTTCTCCTCTCACTCTCACTTCTCCTGCATTCTGTTCCTCTCTTCTCCCCCCGCCCCCCCTTCTCCCATTCTCTGAGAGGTCCATGTGATGTGCAGCTGGCAGCTGGAGTGGCTGGAGCAGCTGAGAGCCATAAATCAGACGCAGGCAGAATTCCATTCGTGGCGTTGGCATGCGCTCTGTCAGCCATGAAATAAAGACGTAGCGGAATAGAGGGTCAGAGATGCCAGGGCCACACCAGTCCCTTCCCCCAGAGACGCACACACCGGTCACCTCCACTCCCGGCTGCCCGCACAACCCTACTTTTCCCACCCGCCGCTGTGATCACCGCAGGTAGCCGGATCAGGCTTCCAACCCCCGAGGCTCAGTTTGTGTGCTTCATGGCACCATGCAATAATTCACAGCTTGTAAGTGGTCCTGTAGTTTCCTCTGTGCCAGTGGATGCTAGTCTGTCTGATCGCAGGTCACCCTCACCATGTGACAGCAACCTGACACTGAAGCACAGTGTCTGTAATGATGTCAAACATGTTGTGGCATTTTTGCCACAGTTTCAGCCGCCTGTAGGTCTTTACAGTTGTCAATACAGGCCTATAAGGGAGCTCTAAACTACTAAAGCTTGCAGGAAGAACTGCAGCTCTATACTGTAGTGTGAAATGTGTAAACTCGTATTTACAAATTACACAGTAATTTGACCTAAAACTCTGAAGTTATCTACATAAAAAGCTTGGGAAATCAGTGTTGTACAGTGAAGAACGATACAATTATTGGATTACTCAGTATTGCATTTAAGTATAGTGTCTTACTCAAGTAACATCATATTGTTTTTTTCAGTGATTTTTGCTAGATATTTTATTTATTTCTATTTCATATAGCCTGTCAGGCTTCCATTTGTATTTTCCTCATTGTCTCCTTTATAATTTTCGGTTAATCTCCACACTGTCAATACAGGTAATTCTTGCTGGTAAAAGACACCTGTTATAAAAAGAAAATAAGGAAGTTATTCTATGGAATCACTGACACAAACACAGTGTAGGATGATATATTATTTTAAATGCATCACGTATCCCCAGCTATAGTCAGTCATGATCCTATGTGAACACAAATACACACATGCACATGCTCACACACGGATAAGATAAGGCAGATATATATATATATATATATTTTTTTTTTTTTCAGTTTTCTGTTTATTATTAAGTAGTAGTAGTATTTTTTCCTCTTTGCTGTTGTTTTTCAATATTTGCTTGTTTGTTTTGTTTTTTCTTTTTATCACTCTCTACCCCATTTTTGTCATTCTGCTTCTATTATTATCTCCTTATTATATGAATACAGATGAGGCAAGGTGGTGACGGCAAAAAAATGTATGATCATTAAGAGGAAGTGAAAAATCCTTGACCTTGAAAAAAAAAGACATTCTTAAATGCATAAAACCACTGAATTGGGAATCTAAGTGGGTGCATGTGCATCTATTTCTTTTTTCTATAAAATATGCATGTTGTTCATTCAGTCTACACAAGTAAAAGCACAATATTTCTCAAAATTAGTGTATGTAACCACACTTACTCTTTTATTCTTTTATTTTTTAATAATGAGTAAGTAATGAGTGATGGATGACTTGTTAAATCTTATGCTAATGTTTGGGTGCCCCTAATTAAATGGCATATTATGTTGAAAGTAAGTACACATTCTTTACATTGTAGAGGACAATATTGAATATATTAAATATTTAACATGTTATTTTTGCCGATGCTACATTTAATTTTTTAGAAATATACAGTACATGCTCTTTACAATGAACAAAAGTGTATTTCTGTAGAACATATAAAATAATGTATGCTTAGAATTTAATTTCACCACTTTTTGCATTAAAAAACATATTGTTACTGTCACACAAAAAGTTTCTCCAAAGTATCTCCAAAATGGCAACTTTAAAGTAACAATGGGTAAGTAACAATGGGTAAAACAAATAAATTAATATTACTTAACTTTAATATTTAAGAATGTTGTAAATATTACAGTAAGTCGCTTTGGACAAAAGCATCTGGCAAATGTAATGTAATATAATGTACTAATGAATTGATATATTAGTTTACATGTTACAGTGATTAATAATGCCTTAACTAGTAGAATAAGAAAGTATGCAGAGAAAAAGAGAGACTACACTCTGTAATTATAGAACTGTTAAGTAATTCTATATTATCAGCAAAGCTAATGAAACTGATAATAGGTGTAGAAACAAGAAGGTGGTCATAATGTTCTGCTTGATCAGTGAATATCACTGTATATACTAGGGCTGTATCGGTACAGAAATTTCACAGTTTGGTACAACCCTAGGCATAAGCCCCACGGTTCGGTACGTTTTTGGTACATTTAGTGGAAAAAGAGGCAGGGCATTCAGTATAGCCTTTCCTTTATTAACTTCATAATAACAATGGAACAATGGAACTTCATTATAACCAGTGTCAATGAATAATTAGTTGAGACATTATTAAGTAAATACTTTTGTCTAATGTACCCTTATTGTAAAGTGTTATTCATTTTTGATTTGACGCATTTTGATTTAGCCATTCATCAAAGAATTTTGGCACACTGTGAAAGACAACGATCAGATTTACGTATTTTAAACAAAACAACGGGCAAAATGGAGATACCAGGCTTTTGTCCAACAGTGACAACATGGAACAAAGATGGAACATTCATCATTGTATTAATTATTTTATTTAGAAGTACACATAAACAGAGCTGTGATCAGCTTAAGATGTAAAAACATCTCTGAGATTTAATCTCAAAGCCGTCCCTACTGCTGTTTTTGTTTGCACATTTTGTGTACGATAATAAAGCAACCCACTACACAATTATCACAGATAATGAAACAATCAACACAATTATCTGCAATAAGGAGAAGCACACCATGCCTCTCACACACTTTACACTCATTCCAGCTCATTTCTTCTGGTAGATCTGAACTCTGAGTGGTTCATCACTTTCTCTTTTTGCAGAGGCTTTAGTCCAAAGAGTCCGATGACTGGGCAGTTGGCAGCTAGGGTGAGGGGTCAGGGGTTGAGGGTCAGATACAAAGGGCTTTGTTTGTATTTGTGTTTGTACACTTTTATTGTCTTTATAGCCTTTGTCTGTCAGATGTTTATTTTCTAGATCTCGGGAGCTGAGAGTAAACCTACAAGCAGCGAGAAGACAAACGATCACCACCACAAACACACACAGGCATTTACTTACCTACTCACTGTTCCTTATCACCTTAACATGTATTTTCTGTCACTCACATCACATACAATTACCCCTGCAGTCTTCCCCCGCTTTATGCAGTCTTCCTCTATCACTCACACATGTGCACACTTTTATTAGTGGTATCAAATAATCTGATTGATCACAACAGAATTCTTTGATTTATCTCAATTAATAATACCTTTTTTTTTTAACTCAACCTTTAATAATGGGCACAAATTAGCTAGTTTTGCAAAACAGAATTATATTTGTATTAGTGTTGTCAATTGTTGTAAATGTGTGTATTAAACTATATTAAACAATATTCTGTGATTAATCATGATTAAGAATGTAAATGCTGGTACTTTCTGAATATTTGTATATATTTTTTGTTTAGTGTTTTGTGCCTGGCAAACACACTGGAGCCTTTTTTATTTTATTTTAATATCTCAGGAATAAATTGTAATATTTTAATCCGCTGAGTACAAGTTAAATGGAAAGCTTAACATTAAACGCAAAAAGTCTTAAAAAGAGTAAATACACAATAATGCATCCAGAGGCGTTATTATTGAGGAAACCAACTGAAATATGGCTGGCTAAAATATAATTGTAAGTTCTCATAATGGTCAACTCAGTGGTCATTCTAAGATAAAGCCCCACCCCTTAAGGAAAAAGACGAAAGGTGCATTCATGTGAATGTTTTTATTATTTGTGTTAAAGAGCTACTTTAGCTTCAGTTGATGTTTAAATCAGTGGTGTTCTGGCAGCCCAAGGACTACTTCATATTAGGCAGGTCTCGTGATAATGATATTGCTAAATGGATCCATAAATAATGAGAATGATTTGAATTATATTGTATATAATTGTGAAAAGTCATAGGCACTGTGCCATTTATAATACCAATGAAACAAAGTTCAAACAAAATTTCTGCATTAGGCCATTTTTAGGGTATTGATCCAGATACAGTAATAAAAGTTGTAAAAAAAAAGAAGCCAATGGATAACAAGATAGTGCTTTGCCTCACAAGCTCTGTATTTCTAGGCTATTTATATTTCTGATCAAAACATGAATAGAGATAAATAGAGTGTTATCACCTTGTTATAGTAAAAATTCAAAAACATTTTTATACGGATGTAGCCTAGTATGAATATGACCCGTGTGCAGCCTAGTGCATCCCAAAGTTTTCAGCATTAACACTTTCATATACTGTTATAGTGTATGGCTTTTAGAAAAATGTGTTTTGGTAATGTGTGTGTGTGTTAGTGCACTATAGGCTTGTGTGGTGTGACCTAAGCTTTTGTACTTAATGGCATTTTTTCCCTTTATATAACTTTTTCTTTTATACTTTAAACAGTTTTGAAACAAGTACTATTATACTTTTTCTTGAGTAAAACGCTTGAGTTGATACTTTAACTTTTACAGAAGTATCTATACTTCTACCTGAGTAATTAATGTCAATACTTTTGAGACCTTTTTCAAAACCATTCAGTCTGGCTGAATTCTAGTCATGCCCCATAAACTTCTTACAAATTATCTTATGTAAGTCCTTCAAGCATCTTTTTGTTCTCAGAGAATGATATAGGTCATGGCTATTTGCTTTGTTTTTCTTACAAATTCAGATGTAGTCCTAAAAATGTGCAAAACACACACACCCACACACCTGTTAGAGTTCCTGCATTACTGCCAAGTGCTACTGAGACATCAAAGACTGAAAATCAAACAATGACTAATAGCATGTCTCCAGTTTAATGGCTGTTGGGTTTTAGCCCATAGCTCATGAGACTAAGTCTAAGGCCTGCAACACTGAAGGTTAACCCCACACTGTAAAACCAACCCCATCTCACGTCTCCTTTAAAGGTGAACAAAAGGCCAACTTGTCCCAGGGATAAGTCCTCTCAGCCGGGGCCTACACAGACCTCGCCCACCCAGACCGATGACAAAGCAGACAGACACATTGCAGTTAAAAACTTGGCCTTCTGACTTTTGCTCACCAGTCAGGTAAACAAAAGACTTCAAATGCAGTTGTCTGCCTGACTCTGCTATCTATGTTTGATGTGTTGGTTAATGTCCTTCTCTAAAGCTGGTTTTATTTAATACAGATTAATTTATTTAGTCTGCTCTTTTTTTATGAGACACACTGTATGCCTCTGGGTGAAATAAAAGACGGCACTACAGAGGGAAACCTCTATTAAAAAGACTACCTCGCTGGTTTTTGCAGCTTGTTCATGGGAGTTAGGATGTGCAGAGACGTACCGCTCCAGGCAAATCTGATGATAAAATGTCACTGACAGTTTTATTGTAATCCAGGAGCGTCCTGATCCGGCACTTTCCTCACCCTGGCCGGGCAGGCCGTGCAGCTGTTATTATGGTGGCAATTAATGGCTGCTCACATGGCCAGCGAGATTCGATATGTCTCCCCAAGAGAGAGGATCAGAACGTAAATAACATTGTTTAATGAGCCCTCTGATTTTAATAACTCGTGCACATACTCTCCACATCTGCCAAGTCACTCACTACAGTGCCCTATGTGAAACAACAGGGCTTCCATTACAGGTATAACAAGGCCTGGCAGACTGCCATCAGCTGGACCGTGTGCTGCACTGAAGGAACAGTGGCAGTCAGGCCAACAAGTGTGGTCGAGTCAGTTGTGTCAGGGCATTGATGTAAGATCAACTATCTTGTGTCTACATGTTTGTATTCATTTGGACATAAAAGGAAAAAGTAGATTCTTGGTCAGCAAGTTCACTTGAAATTTGATACAGTGTTCCATGTAAAGCAGAATATAGGGTTCAAAGGTTTAAGACTGGTCTTTGACCCCATACCAAAAATACATTTTGGTAATGTTTCTTAGTGAGTGCCCATCTCTAGATACCCTTCCAGCAGAAAAGGGTGTCATTGAGAAAATTAGTATTTTTTCATCAGTCCTTTAGCCTGTTAGAGTTGCAGACTGGTCCAGATACCAGACCTGCATATATGGAATTGATTGTCATTTATCAAACTGCCCAATTGCATTTTACAGCATAGCCATCAAGTCAGCACTAAGCCATTGCAGATTTGCCTCCAACTTAAAGCTTTTGTCATCAATTTTAGTTGGCGTCTCAGAAATGAGTCATTGCGGAATATCGGTCGGGATTGCCATTAAATGTATTGTTACGCAATAAATCTTAAACCAAATAGACCAAATGTCAAAACAAGACACACTCTTCATAAGATGCTATGTCTTGGAGGTTTAAACCATGGTGCCCTGATCCAGAGGTTCATGTCCTGTTAGATGCCTTTTTATGTATTGAATGCAAAGGTACAGGGCCATGCATGATGAGAAGGGCAGACAAAGCTAGCAGAAATCCCCGCACTGGGGGTCACATGTGAAGGGCGGAAAAGGCCGGACTCAAACCCACAAAGTGGGAGTTTCCCTGGGGCCTCCAGGGAGATAACCAGCCGCGGTTATGGAGCCCACAGCAAAAAAAACTTTACCTTAACTGCAAAATTCTACCTTTACCTGCCCAAAACTCAGAAATAAATTTTCCTTGTGTTTACCAACTCCTCTTTTTTTTTTTTTTACATTTATTTCCCCTTCTTCTACCCCACTCACTCTTACTTGTCTTTTTCCACTAGCCAACCCTTGTCCTTCTCAAGTCAGCCACTCAGCCCACACCAGTGCCACTCCACTAAGTCTGCACCACAGTGGACTTGAACCCACAACCTTCTTCACATAAGGCAGCACCCTTTGCCTCCACACCATGCGGATTCACATCCCACTACTTTTTTTGAGGGGGAATATCATGAACTTTGCGTAAGTCCTGATGGCCATGCAAACAGCTTATCACTTTCTTTCTTCGTCGAAGAAGGATAGTCGAAAGTGTCTTTTGTCTGTCACTCTTGAGCGGTGGTTTTCAACCTGTGGGATGAGGAACATAGGCCATTTTTTTGTCTATTTTGCAAAGTAAAAATGATTTAAAATCTGTGATTAGTTCTGATCTAAACTCTAAGGAGATCACAGGATCTCCTTAGAGTTTAGAGTGTTTTTTTGCACATTTATATTAGAGGTGTGCCAAAAAATCGATTCACATAAGAATCTTGATTCTCATTTACTACGATTCAGAATCGATTTAAAATGTCCCAAAATCGATTCTGAGGGGCGGGTTTTAGACTGATTTTGGGCTGGGTATTTTTGTTGGACCTGGCAACCCTGGGGATAGCGCTTGTCCTTTCAAACGGAGATCTTCCAGACACACACAGAGCGTAGGTGTTTGAGAATCACCGGTAAGATGGCAGAACAAGCATTATATTACCTTAGATTAACGTGTAGTTTTAATGTTTTATGGCAGAATGCTTCATAACAAGCATAAAAAAGATCGCTAGTAGTTAGTTTCAGTAACTGTTAGCTAGCTAACTAGCTAACTTTCCAGTTCCACCTTAAATAACGCTACAGGTGGCAGCGGGCTGCAGCATTTAAGGCGGAACGGAAAAATAACAATAAGCTAATCAGAGCTAATTTCAGCTCCTCATCACAGAGGAATTAAGGAATGGACAATATGAATTAATTTCTCCACCTCCTGCCCCCTTTCTGAAGAAATACAACGACCTTAAAGTTAACTAGTTAATCAGCAGCTGCTCCTGAACTTTAGCGCTCCAGTGCTATCATCACATCAGCCCAGCAGCGTCACCTACACACCACCGCTAGTAGCCTGGTAATAAATCAGTGTTATTTATTATTTATTTATTGTTCATTAACGTCATTGTGATATCCCAGTGATTCCTCTGTCACTGAGGACCCACATTCCTGCACATTTTATTGTTTTTGTAACACATTACCTGCTTCAGGACCAGTGTATATTTTGGAGGCTTTTTTCAATAAGATTCATAAGCCAGAAGCAGAAATTTTTATAAATCAAATCGTTTTGAATCAAAAATCGATTTTGAATCGAATCGTGGCCCCCAAAATCGGAATCGAATCGAATCGTGAGATAGTAAACGATTCCCACCCCTAATTTATATCTTGGATCACACTTTACAATAAAGGAATGGAAAAACACCTTTTAAGGACATTGGACCGTGTGGCTACGCATGCCGGCCAGCTGGTCTTGAACCGACAACCTCTACATCAGGAAGCGAAGCATCTACCACTGGACCACAGGATTTCCTTAGTACCATGAGTGTTTTTTTGCACATTTATATCTTGGATCACACAAACTTTACAATAAAGTCATGATAACGTGACCTCTTTCAGGACATTTGAGCTTGTGGCTATGTATGCTTGCAAGCTGGTCTTGAACAGACAATCTCTACATCGCTAAGCGTAGCACGTACCACTGGGCCACAGGATCTCCTAAGAGTTTTACGTGTTTTTTGCACATTTATATCTTGTATTATATACTTTACAATAAAGTTACAATTTGAGCGTGTGGCTACATATGCTTGCAAGCCGGTCTTGAACCGACAACCTCTACATCACAAAGTGTAGCATGTACCACTGGGCCACAGGATCTCCCAGTAACTTTGCTTGTTTTTTTGCACATTAATATCTTGGATCACACACATTTTGCAATAAAGTCATGATAAAATGACTTTTTCAGGACTTTTGAGCATGTTACTACATATACTGGCAAGTCGGTCTTGAACCGACAACCTCTACATCACGATGCGTAGCATCTACCCCTGGGCCACAGGACCTCCTAAGAGTTTTGAGTGTTTTTTTGCACATTTATATCTTGGATCACAGTTTAGCTTAGGACTTGAATATCATGTGGTCCTACATGCTGATCCTAATCAGTCTTGATTAGTCTTGTTTTTTGTAGCATTGTTTTAATAAAGTGTTATATTAATAATATTATTTACCTCTTTACTCTTAAAGCAGTGGATCCCAACCCATAATCTTGTGCTGAACTACCCCTGCCATGCATATGTTGATGTCTTCTTTGCTCCCAACCCCCCTGATATTTAAACCTAAACTAATCGTTAAATAGACAAGCTGAATAAAAAAAACAACTTTTGATATAAATTAGTATGTTAAATTGAGCAGAACAACACAGCAATTATATAATCTGATCTTAAACTAACCACTTTTTTGTTCTGAGGTCAGTGATGTATTGTAGACAGAAATAAAATTTGTCATTGTTGGCTGCAGCTTAGATTAACAGCCAGATTTGAAATCACTTAAAAAGCTACATATATTACTGCTATCAAGCATCTTTCTTGTGGTTAGAACAATCCTAAACTGTAATGTTGGGAGTTGGCCCCTCCCGTTCCTTTGGAACTGACTCACTCTTGTTAGTCAAGTAAATTCAGGAGGTATTTGTAGTTGCATAGTTGTGGTTGGTTTATAGTGGACTCTGCCGTGAAGATACGTCTCACCATCC
The DNA here is from genome assembly GCF_023375975.1 of Astyanax mexicanus. Classification (NCBI taxonomy): domain Eukaryota; kingdom Metazoa; phylum Chordata; class Actinopteri; order Characiformes; family Acestrorhamphidae; genus Astyanax; species Astyanax mexicanus. The sequence continues at coordinate 35,665,123 of NC_064413.1, read as the reverse complement.
CAGTCACTATGTGCACATGACTTCCAAAAGATTTAGCTCACCTTCTTTTATTTGCCATATCATTTGATTGACGTGCATGTTGTGATGTGAAATCTGTTGAGCTATGAAACGCATGTGTGCTGCCTGTTCTTTCACAGCAGTGATGAGGAATCAATCAGAAACAGGGCTCCTTCAGAGCTGGGTCAGTGTAGACTGGCCTCTCCAGAGGTGGTGACAGGTCCTGGCAACAGACAGTACCAATCGATTCACCTTGAATGAGGTCTGGATTGGGGGAAGGAGGGTTGGTGCAAGATTGGATTGTAGGGGGGAAGGTAGATGGAGGAACGTCATGGGGAGTGTGATGGTGATGTCTCTATACTCTCTTTGAGGTTGGCAGACTTGACAGTATGGGAGACACTGGCAGGCCTGGCTTAGACCACCAGTATCAATATCACATGCAGAGGAGCTAGGGGGAGGGGCCCAGAGTGGGAGATTGACAACCGCTAGACATATGCAGGGCCAACATGGAATGCTCCGTCAATCTACACACCAAAGATACATAGTCACCCAGTCCAGTCCCAGTCCAGGCTACTAAATCACTGTCTTCACAGTTAAGTCCAGCACAAAGATATTCCAAACACTTGAACATATTTATGAGCTAATTGCAGCAACACAAACCCTCGTTTAGCTAACAGATACCACTTGCAGCTTTGATTTGTGTAAATAAGTCATTTCATAAGAGAAGCACGCTAATTTACACATTCAAGCATACCCTCCCACACACAAACACTTACAAATTAATTTGTGTACAATTATTGTAGTGATATTGTTACTTGAAGACATATGTTTATACACTGTGCCATTTTCTACTATTTAAAGTTTGCCCTCACCTTATTTTATTTCATGCAATAATTTTGTTCAGAACAAAATACAAGGTAAATTAATCTTTCATTCATATTTCCAAATTATTGGCTACTTTCAGGTGATAAATTCACTTTTATCACTCAATATCTATAAATAAACACTTAGTTAAGTAAAACAATAATAATCCTGTTTTATTGACCTGATTTAATATGAATTTTTAAAGAGCTGTAGTTATGTTATTATATTTTATTAATCTTCCCAACCTTGTTTTGTAGTAAAGCACTTCAGTAAAGGGAAGCATACAGAAAACCAAAATAGTCTGTGCATATTTATGTCCTATATATATATATATATATATATATATATATATATATATATATATATATATACACTTGTCACTCAAGTATTTATAACCTCTCTCAGCACTCCATGCATCATAAAAAAATTACCAGTTTTCCAAATCATTAAGCCTGGTTGTTAAAATGCATATGATACTGCCTTCCCCTCTCATACCTCAGGAGTGTATGTATACAGTCTGTAGGTGCTTGTATTATTCCGCTGTGCGTCATGTGTATGCGTGTTTTTAAAAGTGTTAATGCATCTGCATGTGCTATCTGCGTTCGTGATGGACATGTATCTGCAAATGTATAGCTGGCTCCTGCCTCGTCAGTCCTCTCAGCAATGCAGACATCCTGTCTAGAATGGAGCGTGTCAGAGGCAGGAGGGGTCAATTTCCCCTTGTGACCTTTTTAGCACCTTACGACCTTCTCAACAAAAGTCACTTTTCTCCAAGTGCTCACGCAGTGACTGACGGGTGGGGAAATCCTGGTCATCTGAAGAATCTCCTAGTCTACTTATTAAAAAAAGCAGCTGTATTATTGTATATAATGTTTATATCTTTGAAAGTGCATCTGATTCTGCCAGTAACTCTCTTCTTTAGCTGCCAGTAAACAAAGATAAGACAAAGATAAAGAATAGCAGTGTTCTGTAATGTCGGATGCAATAGTTTGGACACCCATGTTCATCTAACTGTGTTGTTTGTTTGTTTTTTTTAAGTGAACAAATCCTTGAACTTAAATATGATTTATTTACATAATTGTTATAGATAATTTATAGATTTATGTTACATTTTACTTTTAGTTAATGAATCACTCATTACATAGAAAAAGCACTATAAAATTGGCACCTTTATTTTTTATTTACTTATTATTTATTTAACTTGTTTACTTTTTTATTCACTTAATATTATTACCACCCAGTTATATTATGTAAAGCAAAACATACAGGCAAAATCAAAGTAGTTATTATGGAGTTACCATGTGCAAAGTTGTGTTTTCTTACATTTTATTTTAGAGCAAAATGTAAAATGTGAAAATCAGCAAAATATTGTAATGTATCAAAGAATGCCTAAATTTGTAGTTCTACTTGCATTTAATAGAGTAATTTAAAGAATTCTTGTCTTGGAACATGTCTTGGAACATATTTTGATGAGTATTGTATTTTCAAACATACTGAGGTAGTGTGTAAACGATTTATTTATTTAGTGTACATTTATAGTTCTGTTAATGATTGTTTGTTAAGTTTATTGATAAAAAGATAGATAATTGTAAGTTCAGTGACAGGAGCACTTTTGCAACTTGCTATGACAAAAAAAACCCCAAAAAAACAAAAGATCACTGAGAGGTCATGGAGTGCACTTGCTTTATGAGGCGTGGTAATAAGCACCTAAAATACTCATCTGCAAGAAACAAATACTAAGAACCTGAAACCAGGCTTAGGTATTTGACTGTATCACTGACTGACAGGAGCCTAAGAGTAGGCTGGATTTCTGGAGGCCTCTTATACTCATTTTCAATACTGGAGCAGATACAGAAAGATAAAGAAATTATCTAAGAAATAATCTGAAAAAGAGCTTCACTCAAATTGCCTTTACTAGAAGGAACTGGACACATGTCCTCCAGTTCTCATTTTGGACATTTGTTTGGATGTGGATCTGTGTGTGGATGTTGTGTTCTTTTCAGCAGAGTGAGCAGCAGCGGGAACAGCAGTATAGAGACAGTGTTTGCACAGGTGGGAGGTTCTACTGTCACTGCAGACATAAATCTGCCAGTTCAGGGTCCATCTGTATACCCAGCTCGCAGGACCAGTTAAGCACCATTGCTACTGCCTGACCTCTCGCTCAGGCTTTTTGTGTTTATTCACATCTAACATCCAGCCATAGGGAACACACGCATCAGAACCCAATGCTTTTGAGTGAGTTAGTGAGCTCCTTTAGTGTTTTTGTCTGTCTTGTCTTAGACATTTCTTTAAAATATACAGTAGTGTACACTGAGCTACATTTCTGAATTGGTACCTCAAAGGATTGTATGGAGCAGAACTAGCTGGGTCAGGCTAGCTCTGCTGGTTGTAGTCTGGGTGTTAAGAGGCCTGTACTGTATATATAGGAAAAAATGTGAGTTCTCATCATTATTTCTGTAGTATGTACACACTGGCAGTATTTTAATATGTACTGTTTACAAGACTATTTATGGAAGCTAAGCATCAAAATCAGCTATTTTGAACTAGTATTCCAGTTCGGATTGTCTTTTAAATGGGGCGCAAGGAACACTCAGTATGTCGGCTACCTGTAAGGTTCCAAAGTACAAGAGAGAAGAATCTGATCAACCTCAGCAATCAGTGATATGATATGCTGCAATACGTTGTATACTATATAAACTATTGTGTTCTATATTAAATGTGCATTACAGATGAACACACAATAAAGATTGACAGAGCAAACAGCAGGCTTCTTCATATTTTGAAGCAACGACAGCAATGCAACAATTTTCAACCACAAAACCAAACCAAGTTTCTACACATTAAATATTTGATGCGTTTGCAAAATCAAAGAAATGAGAGGGATGGCACATTAAGCATGTGTGCTGGATCCAGATGACCATATCTCACACAAAATTATGATTCTCAAAATAACTGACCTTCAAGAGCATGTTTTATAAGAAACACTGAATATACCTGAGAACTGAACCCTACACAAGCCTTTATGCACAACCAAAGGCTGCCTCTACATTATAGCATGTTCTAAAAAACTAAATCTAAGCAAGTGAAAGCATCTAATTTCAGGTCAATGAATATTTTTTCCTATGATAAGAAATTTAATTACAGTAAGAGTAAGAGTAACTCAAAATATGCACGGAAAATCACCAGTCAAGTTATTTTGATTCTTTTGTTCAAATTTAAGAAATAAAATTAGGGATTTTTACTTTTACTTTACAAGGATTTTGAGATTTTAGGACATTTTTTTTCAATTGGATTTTTGCTAAATATAAGCATATTCCTCTCAATTTTATAGATTTTTTTCTAGGTCTTGTGAATGAAAGCTAAAATTATGAAACAAACTAAAAATAAACTATTATCATAAAAACTGAACGGCCATTATGACATTATAAAATAGTATTCCCACTTATTTGAAGTTTGCTTTGCATTTTCCTGTTTATGTGAGATGAGCTAAACCTGACATTGCCAAAAATCATAAAATTTTGAACTTGCAATGACTTTACTATAGCTAGTGAAATGAACACTAAACATTGGCATTTAAATGTACAGTTTCTTTGGGTTCTATAGTAGACAGTGGATAAAGGCAAAGTGCATCTAATTTAACAGTATTCAATAGAAGTTGTCTTCTATTGTCACAATGTTAGATTAAGGAATGAATGATTAAATAATAATTTAAAAAATAATAATAAAAAATTGAATTGTGTGTACAGGATTACTGCTGCTAGTGCCAGTGATATAAGGCTTAAGTTTAATTATAATAATAAAGAGCAATCGGACACAAGCCATGTGAAATTACAAATTGCTGTAACACAAAGTTGAAAAAGGAAATCATGGAAAAAATAAAAATAAAAATGTAGGATCTGGGCACTGGGATTTCCTGTAATGCACCTGCTTCTGACGCACAGCTCATTCTGTTGATTTTAATGCTACTTCTTCACACATTTGCTGCTGCTGGTAAAGGTGGAAACACCCTGTGGTGTGAGTGACCTTAGGTTATGCAGTCAATAAACCCCCACACTCAGGGCAAGCCATAAAACCCATTTACACACTTCCTGCTCCCACTAATGTCTAACTCTACATATTAACATCCTATAACAGGCACTTAAACAGGTTCGTTTCTGACCATTCCAATGCTGATATGTTTTAAGACGTGTTGGTCACTGAGGTTAAAACATTTTTACTGCCAGAGTTTCATGGCTGTACATGAGAAAATATTAGGGTCGTTAAGGGGGCCGCCTTAGGTGCTCACTGCAGGATATAATAGATTTTTTCTGCTTACGGCACTCTTTGTGCAGCAAGGCTGAAGGTATTCGGCCGTTTGTAAGTGTGTATGTGTGTCAGTATCTGTCCATGTACACACAGCTGGTTGCAAGGTGTGTGGAGGGCAGCCGTGGGGACCAGCTAGAGTAAACAAGGCCAGTGTGGGGCAGCTCACCTCCCCTGTCTTACCTTTCTTGTCCAGCGCTAACAAAGCAAGACAAGCAGATGGTCCCACATCTGGAAGGGCTCTGCTAAGGACCTTAATTGACTTGCAGCAAGCCTGTTTGTCTTCTTCAAGAGGCTACAGCATTGCTTTGCATTGCATACACCCAAAGCACACTACAGAGAGACAATGGGAAACAAAGAGTGCATGTATCTCATTCCCTGTATCTAATCAGAGTATATGTACAGTAGTACAATCAGTTTTACTGGTATTTGTTCATTCTTTTGATGGAGATAATAAGAAATAAGAAAACCTCAGACTAGGTGCTGATAAGGATATTGCAGTGTGGACATTATAAGAAATGTAACTAAACATGACTTTCCCTGCAACAACCTGTCTACACAAAAATGCATTTATGTTGATCCATTTACTGTGAGGGTTTATTGTGAAGAATGGGAAGAAGTTCAAAAAGCCCTTACTGAGAAAAGCAAAAAGACAAAAAAAAAAAAGATTAGAACACCAAATCAAACTGACAGGTTGCTGACGATGCACTGAAAATGTACAAAAGATGTACAGACCTCAACATTACTGAATGTGTGCAAAGTTACTTAGTTTTACATTGTTTGCAAAGAAACATGCATGTCCAAAAAGGCTGTAAAGGAGAAAAAAGGAAAAACCTTTTTAACCCTGAGAGCAAAGATATTTTTATATTGGCCCATTTAGCATTAATGTTTTACACAATGTAAAGAACAAGCCAAATTTACAGCATGTCAAAAATGTAAAATGACACAAATGTACAAACATGTATTTTATATTTTAATTGAGACCACTCATTTAAATATAATTGCATTTTATAATTGCATTTTACATTTCTTACATTCATTTTTTATTTACATTTAAATATCCACTATAAAAAAACTTTTGTCCTAAGAAGAACAACTGTGATTAAGCACATACCCTATATATAATATGAATAGGCTCATTAGAGGTTACAATTGTTTATCCAATTTTCCCAAGTTTACATGATCAGCACAGTTATAATGTGAATAGATAAATAACATTGTTTATGGGCTGTTGATGCTCTTATGTAACTGTTTCTTTCCTACAGGCGGCAAAGGTGGCAACAAATCGGCTCTTTTTTCCGAGGCATGAAATGAAAAAGAGATTGTTGGGAGAGCGGGTGGGGAGGCAGCAGTCTCTAATGGACAAGTGGAAAAAAGTAAAGTGTGCCTCCTGGTTGGAAATCCACTTGCTGCCGACGTTAAAATGTAAACCACAAAGGCCTCTGTGGCGGCCGGTGAAAAAAAAAGCCCTTAATGTGATGCAATCTCTGTAGAGCTAATCTCTAACCATAATCAAAGCGAGGCGTTGGGAGGGGGCGAGACATAAAAGACTAAGAGCTTTGAACAAGGAGCGCCAAATGGTGTGTGCAATTAATCTCAGATCCTCCAACACAAAAAAAGCAATTTGTATGTTAAAGAATGGGAGTAGTGGGCCACCAGCACTGGTGAGACTCGAGGGATGACCCCCAGGTACCCTCAGCACCAATCTGTTGCCTGCTGAAAACTGCCTTTAATAAGGCACCATGTGCTGCATGAACACTGGGAAGCGGCTGTCTCAGTTGGGAAGATAAAGGAATCTATCTAGTCCCTCTCTCACTTTCTCTTTTACACACACACAAACGGACACGCGCTGTACGGATGGAGACTTACAGACTGTGAAGGCCCCTTGCCTTTGTTAACCATTATCTACTTTCTCCTTACACAAGCCGGGTTGCTCTGACTGCTGTCACCTACCGCGCTCTCGTGGTGTGTGGACAGACAGATGGCCATGAGGACCCTCCACCCTCTCCCTCACCCTTAACACACACTAGAGAGCCCCATTTTCACACATGTAAATTAACACATTTGGATTACTACTAAACTTCAAGGGTTGAATGTAATTTTGGGATTTTGAGATCTGTGTAAAGTTTTCCAATGTTCTATGTGGTAAACATAAAAAAAACAGATGCATTATAAACATATAAAATATAAATATATATATATATATACATATATATATTTTTTTTTTTTCTACATCAATTAATCATGATATTTTGGTACAATATAAAGGCTGACTGACAGCAATGAAAAACGAACTTCATAAAAATCAGTCAGAGATTAGTTTGTCTTAATAGCTTTAATTTAACGTTTACTGGGTTAAAACAAATATTTTTTAAACGTTAAATTAAAGCTATTAAGACAAACTAATCTCTGACTGATTTTTATGAAGTTCGTTTTTCATTGCTGTCAGTAAGCCTTTATATTTATTTGTGTTTATTTGTACATTCACAAGATTCACATTTTTTCCATTTTTTTTTTCTTTTGCAAGAAAATAACAATGTATAAATATTTTACATGCCTTTTATTGTCTTTGAAAATCAGTCCAAAATGATTTTATTCAAGATATTTTTATATTTCCAGATCACTGGCATTCTTTGAGTCACATCCAGATATAGCTAAAAAAAATGGTGTCTATATTAAATTTTTTGTATAATATTTCTATTTTTATTGGCCTTCAAAATATAAAATTAATCATCAGTCAGTATCTGAAACGTGTCTGATCTCCCAATCAGAAAATGATCACCTCACCAAATAATGCCCCTTCTAAATAATCTTTTCTTCTATTTCCTTTGATTTACCCTGATGATGAATGTGGTGAAGGTATCTCTGCATCTGCACTTCATCACAGATTCCCATACTACCCTTCTCTTTTAATTAAAGCATCACAGAATAAGAAGCAACACAATTAAAAGAGGAGAGGAGTGCCCTAGCGAATCAGCCAATCCTCACCGTGTCTGCCATACCTATGAAATTAGCTCGGTGTAACCCTGCAGTGCTAACTTTAATTAGCTTTGAAAATGGCTTGACCTGACAATGTTTTCTTCCATTTTCTGGCATGTTTTGATCCGTGCTTTGCTGCGGTCAAGGGGAGGGAGGTGACTTTTCTTTCTCGTCTGCCACACGCCCACTCTGTGCTCTCTCACCTAAGCAATCCTGAGCTAATATAGCTCTAACTGAAACCAACCCATCCCTGTGTCATAGTAATTAAGAGATGATCTCTCACCACCAGGAGCTCTGCAGCCAGACTTTACTCGGGCATGGCTACAGCAGCCAAGACAGACGGTGACGCTTTTACATAGTGGGCGGCATGCTGGTAGATTAGCGAGTCATCAGTGTCACAATCGATGCTTTTACATCCATCAACCTGTTGTAACAACAGAGATTAATTGGTGTGTAGTGACATTTCGCATAACCCAGTGCATATGGTGTACGCCAATGCCAATGCTTTCATTGGGTTTGATTTAATTAGGCAATAAACGGCGCGGCAACACCATCTGATATTTTATACAGACTGGCTTTCCCGTTTGTTGCCTCGGGAAAGGCCTTTACGGCCTACTGACATTTAAAAGAACCGTTTATAAGTAGCATTTGGGTAGACATCTGCATGAGAGTGTAAGTAGGAGTAAGTGTGCGTGGTTTGGATCGGATTCACACAAGTGCTCTTCCATAACTGGCATGTATTTATGGCATTTCTCTTGTTTTATGAATAACATCATGCCCGTCCCATCCACGAGGGCTCATAAAAGCAAGGCAAGCGGATGAGAAGGCTTTGCCTGTGCTGTCAGACTTAAGCTTTCCTTTGATGCGATGAGAGAGAGAAGGAGAGAGAGAGGGATGAGCCTCTTCTGCCTTGAGAAAACAGCGACACACACACACATACTCACACGCGCACACACACACACACATTGCCGGAAAAGAAGGAAGGTGTTCCGTTTCAGGATCGGCCAGTATTAGAGAGGAAAGGTTGTGAAAATAACACCCAGACACAAGCTGTTCAGAAATCGTGCGTGAAATTGTGAACAGAGGGATTACTGCGACTGTAAAAAGAGCATTTAAGTCAAGCACACACACACACAAATACACACACACACACACATAAACACAAAGGTATGCATGAGCCAAGAGTAGAATACTGTAGCACAAGCTCTGCACATGGCTTGGTCAGGGTGGTCTTTTGGAGAAAAAAAACAATAAAAACAAGGGAAGCGCCACAGAGAAACAAATGAAAAACATATTTTTTCCCATTCTAAAGACACTTTCATACAGCAGATTCCTAGAAATAATAGTACAAAAGAGCACTAGTGAATCAGCTAACAGAGAGTGATGTTTGAAGTGTGAGTGTTCCAGGCTGAACGTGTTTAGTCCTCTGCGCGCCATGTGGACTTTTTAGCCCCATCAATCCGTCAGCATGAAAGAACCATTCACATCTGTGACACACCTCTTGTGTTATCTCTGTTGGCCGTCCACCATAACACATTTCTGTACTTTATGATGTATTTTTATTAAACATATGTGTTATTTAGTTTTATGGTCCATTGGTTCACTGATCTGGAGATTTAAGTGTGTATGTGTGTGTAGTATGTTGGTGGTACTGTTAATATGCATATGTGTTTTTAAAATGTCTTGGACTAGTAGCTTTGCATCACTGTTTGTAGAAAAGCTAAGACCTCTGAGCTAATACTCGAATTATAGATTTAACACCGCTACATTTACTTATATTTCATGTACTTATTTAAAGTTCTGATAGATTTGTTTGTACCAGATTATTTTTAAATGAGAACATATTTTTTATTGCTGTTTTTATTCACTACTGTTACATTTATGACAGGAAATGTCAAAATTTACATTAGAATAGCTCATCACTGCGTTTTTACCATGCACTGTATCAACCACCTAGTAGGATCACCACCACTTAGCAACAGTATAACAATCCCACATCAACACAGTAGAAACCCTTTATAAACACCATAGCAACCACCCAGAAACCACATACTGAAATATCACATCAACCACTTAAAAAACAACAGATTTACTCTAGTAATAATGAAGCAAAGTGTAGCAATTCCGATGAAAAGGAGAACTACAGTAGCTGCACAAACATTTAAACATGCACTCTTACAATATAATTAAGCACCTGTGCTGTTTTTTGATTGGGCATATTTCTAGTGATGTGCGATTTAATATTTGCTGTGTTTTTTTAAAGCAGTAGTCTTTACAATTCTTTATTTTAATTTCAAAGCAGTAGTGTTATAATAAATGGCATCAGTGTACATTTGCTACCAGTCCTGCAAGGCCATATACTGTATATTCCTGTTAAAAATAGGGAACCGGGGAGGTCCTGGACATTTTTCTGGTTATAACAACATTAAATGATTACCTGAGCAACATGGTGCTGCTAATTCTTGGTAAAATTCCCAGATTAATTGACTCTAAATGGAGAGTGCAGCAAAATGCACACTTTAAAAAGTGCTCTTTAGCATGATCGGTGCAATTACACATTCTCACAAAAAAATATGAACTGACACCTTAAATGGAAGCATATTTTAAAAACCAAGTACTTTTTAGAAACATATACAAAACCACCTGTGTACCATATGTACTGGTACTATATGCAAAAACAAACACATAAAAAGACACACACTCACACACACACACACACACAAACATATACACGCACAAGCATTCTTAGTAGTAACAGCAGGGGCTCACCTGTCTGGGCTAAGCTACAACGAGCCTCTCTGGTTTCGGAACAGGGCACGCTTCTAAGCCTGGCAGTAAACAGCATGGGATTAGTCAATCTGCATTTGCGCCTTCTTGTCTTTCTTTAGGGGTGACAGCCCAGAAATGTGCACCTTCTGTTTGGCCACTCTGGGCTTTTTGGCAACTGTGACACTACATCATGTTTCCACTTCGAAAAGCCAACTGAGATAGGAATGATTAAACTTTATATTTGTTAAAGATTACATCACTTAGCATTACATCCCATATGGGAGAAGAGTGCACATACAGTGACACTAGAATAATAAAAAAAAGATGTATAAATGCTCACTAAATGATAACAAATACATTACATTCATAAAATTAATTGCTTCCTGTATGTAGTTCTTGATATCCTTAATGTGATGGCTAGTCCTTCCTTATCCATACATTTAACCACATTTCCAAAAGTTCTCAGTGCTGAACCCCATTCAGTTTTTGGGGTGAGTTGAGGAAATGAGGACCCAACATCCTGATCACACTTACGCTCTTGATCCTACTTGTATGTAATGTGTAATTAAAACAGCACATCGGTGCTCCAAAATCTAGTAGAAAGCCTTTCTTAGTCAGTAGAAACAGACACTCCAACAAAAGCAGAATAAACTTTTTTTTTTAAATATTCTTAATTTCAGTGAATAAGCAGATGTCCCAATAGTTTTGTCCACGTAGCATATGTGGACTGAGAAATGGTTTGGCATGTTCTCCTCCACCAGTTTTACACACTGGTAAAATGAGTCATTTTGCTAAAATCAAAGAAACATTGTTTTAAAACTTAAATTTTTTAAATGACTCGCATCTTATTTCATCAAAATGTAACTACTAATCTGTAAATACGTAAATCTGTAATTAAAATAAATAAATGAGTTTTTATCAACCATTGTCCATTATAAAGCACAAGGTTTGTCCAGGTCAGTCAGTGTTCAGAGATGCTGCATAGGGTTCCCCATTAAAGAAACTCTGTCAATGATTGCAGGATTGTGTTATGGGTGAGTGAAGGTGGAGAGGGATTCAGACGCTCTTCAGGCAGAAGTGAGAGAGAGGAAAGATCTGCACCTCTGCTGGTGAGAGCCTTAACGCCCTGCTGATCCGCACTGCTGCCTTAACCATCCACGCAGGATGGGAACGGGTTACAATTGCAGCCATTTCCTCTCTCATGGCTTCTTTCTGTGAGATTACAATCTCCTGATTCATTCAGTCAGAACACCTGAATGAGTATGCAGTGCAGTCACAGGCCAGCCTCAGAAAGGAGGAGGAAGTGCAGTGATTTCTCTTCTCATAACTTGGCCTCTGCTTTTTGGACGGTGACAAAAACAGAGGGACGCATGCCGCTCCGTAATAGCTTGCATGTTCGTACTTTAATTAAAGAAATATTTGTGCACGAGAAACACAGAAACAACATCAACAACAAGCACATTACAAACAAGCACGGCTCTATAGAACAACTCCGTTTTAATCCCACCAGATGCCAGTGACCAAAGCCAGCAGTCTGACGTGAGGGCTAGATATTCCAATAGTGTTACTGGCCTGGACCCAGAGACAAATTTCCTCTTCTACGGGAATACATTCTGGTACATATGGTGCAAGACTTGTCAAGTGCAATCACATCGCTGTTGCAGCAAACAGCCAAAAATCACTCAGCCAGCGGCAGCAGCTCAACCCAAAACTTACAAACATGAAAACGACCTTTCCCCCAGACATTGTTCAGACATGGCCTGCTTTTCAACAACCCTGTGACACCAAGTCTCAAAAATCCACTGAATTCAACAGCTCATATTAACTTATTTATCCCTCTTCCTTTCCTTCCTATGTACAGCTCTGGAAAGAAAAGAAGAGACCACTTAAAAATGATGAGTTCTTTTGATTTTACCAAATGGAAAACCTCTGCTTGAATTTTTGCACCAGGAGTGCTGACCTCACTAACAAGCTTGTCACTGAATTAAATTATCACAGCATAATCTGGTAGAAATCCTTCTCTTGTCAGTAGAGAAGCAGGATCATTTTTTAACATCCTTGATGTTGCTGTCAAAAAAAATCTTTGAACTATAACTTTACAAGACAGGAAAAAGTTCAGTTTAAGTTGTTGCAAAAATATTTTTTTATATTTTGGAGAGTTTCTATTATCAATTTTCATTTCCATCATAAAACTGTCACATAATAAATTGTCACACCTAGACATGCAGGCCGCTTCTACAAACATTAGTAGTAGTAGTAGTGTGGTACAGTGGTAGGACGCCACCTGTGCAAGTCTATTTGTGAAATTCCCTCACAACTAATTATTCCACAGTCAACTTTCAGAGATAACAAGGTGGAAGCGATTGGGAACAAAATCAAATCACTCTCTCAATGTAAAATGATAGTCAGGGTCAGAGGATGCTGTGCACAGTGCACAGAGGTCACCAACTTTCTGCAGAGTTAATCACGACAGACCTCCAAACTTTATGTGGCCTTCAGATTAGCTGAAGAACAGCATGTAGAGAGCTTTGTGGAATGGGATTCAATGGGATTTTATTCTGTGTTCAAATTATATAGTAAACTAAAAATAAAAAAATGCTTTTCTTGAGCAGTGAGGATATAAATATACACTGAAATTATATTGACAAAAGTATTGGGACACCTATTCATTCACTCTTTTGCTGTTTTTGACATTTTGGCATTATGCAGATATTTTTTTTTTATAATTTTAAAATTTTAAAAGACTTCCATTGGCCTCTTTCTGCAAAAAGATGCAAGGTTTTTGTGTGAGAGTGAAAATATTAAAAGTAACCAGTGTGTATCCTATAGAATATTAAATCTCAAGCTTGCTACATTGTAAAACTACTCATGTTACAGTCACTAGTGGAGCAGAATGAAGATGAGACGGAACCTCAGGGCTTTGTCAGTTTTGGCCGTAGAGCAGCTCTGTTATTTGAATTGGCAGTAAAGGCAGGGCATGTTGTGAAGGTGAATGAGATGTAGACTGAAAGAGGAGAGAGCAGAAGGAGACTCCAGCTCCAGCAGCTGTGAGAGGAGACGGGTCAGAGGTGTGTGTTAATGCTATCTGTGTTACTCGCAGTTGCCTGGCAACACATCTGTCAGAAGAGCGCGGGTTACCTCAGCTTCTTTCACATTACGCATGAAATATGTAGGGAAACCGCACAGACCCTGGTGGCTCAGATTCAGCTATAACCGCTCGCACTGGTTTTACAGAGCTTTTCCCTAAAAAACCCTGCCTGTAATCTGTGCGCTGGAGGAGCGGGATTCATGTCAAAGGGTTGAGAAAAATCACTACAGCAAACAGTAAACATCTATCAGCAGACAGGAGAGAATCCTCCCCTCTTTGTTGACCTCTCTGATCCCTAGTTTAGTTGAGCCTAATTGGAGATCCTTCCATATCGATTTTCATCTGCTCCTTTATTTGAAAAAGCAGCCACACATAACCGGGGGACATTTGTTGGTCATCCAGCTGAAATGGATGACTCTTTCCAAATTGTTTGCCCAAAAATTATTAGAGCGAAAAAAGTATATATATCATTTTCAGTTGCAGTGGAGTCAGAGGTGTTGTTATTTTAGTGTGAATGAGATTCTCTCTAAAGTTTAATTTTTACTGATGGAAAGATGTCTATTTCTAACTGTACAGACAATCCACATATACAACAGTTACATACAACCACATATGTAGAATTAAGAGAAAAATGTATGATAAATTTTCATAGTAATTTTGGGCCAAGTTAGTTTCAAAATTTTAAATAGTTTGAAATACTGTCATGAGCCTGGGGTAAATCATCTGTACTGACAAACAACTACTGTTTAATCATTTAACACTTAGTGTGTAACCACCTCCATACAGTCTGCCACTGTTATTAGATTTTTCTTTTTTACCTTTCTTTTTTAGTTTACGAACTATATTACTTGCTAAACTATATTTTACTTTTATTTATGGATTTGTATTGCTCTTTGACTTTATAATTTTTACTACTTTTTTAGTTTACTTACATTAGATTCCTGCTCCTGATTCCTTATATTTTGACTCTGCTACATTGTAAATGAATGTACTTTAAGTTTAGATAAAGGTTGATGATGGTTTGCTTATTATTACTTTTTTTACTTTTTGATAGGATTTTGATTCTGTAATGCAAAAATAACCTCATGTAACTTCACAGGATGATTAAAAAAATAGAGTAAATGACCACTGCCAGTGTAAATTTTGCCAAAAAGATTCTATTTTTTTTTTGTGAAACTGAAAATATATCTTCCGAGTTTGTGACATGACACATTATAAGTCTGATATAAATGAACTAAATGCTCTAAGTTATTTTTTACACTTAGGTGGGTATTTCATTATCCATATGAATGACTGTAGCACTGTGTGCAGTACATATTTTATCTTTAATGCAAAATGAGGTATAAAATGTATGGATTTGATTATATAGAATCCATTCTTTTGTGTTTTATTTGTTATGTTTTCTGACCAGAAATGTAAATTAGTTTGGTATTTAAAACTGAATTAAAAGCAGTTTATTTTTATTAAATGCAAGTAAATTATTGAATGCAAAATACATATAAAAATATTACAAAATAAAAATTATTATTAACAAAATATTGAATTAAAATGATGAATTGATCAGTATTGAATAATTACACAAATTGTTGGACTTTCTATCAGTAAAATACACTCACAGATGTCAAATAACATTAGGTACATTAATTCAAGTTATATTTATATTAAGTTAAGTTATATATTTAATTGTTTATATTTTGTTTACAGTTGTTCCTTTAATTTGAACAAAATTCAATGAGATTATTAAGTGTTTTAAAATTTGAAGCAATTGAAATTTCACTAAATGTCTACTTATATTAAATCTTGCAATTTGCTGGATTAAAAATATCATGGTATCTATATACTCAATCACTTTAAAATTATTAAAATTATGTCCAACCCTATTTTTTTAAACATGTTTACATATAAAACTAATATAAAAATGACAGATATTTGTTAGATATAATTAAATGCCATAAAATCTTTAAGAAACATTTTGAAATTGTAATTTTTAACTATGGTCTTGTTATAAAAAAAATGAAACAGAAAGACTTGCTGGTTTGATTGGAACTATATTTAAAACCAAAATGAAAACCTTTTTTTTAATTCACATAATAAATACATTTGCCACTTGTGCATCAAAACATATTTGAGCATATTTACATCATAAATAAATTCAAAGAAGAATTTCTTTCTGTGGAAAAAAAGAGAGAAAATACTCCCCAAGTCAGCCGGGTCCTCTCACCCAGCAGGCCGGGAGCAGAGGGGCCTGAGGGGCTTACAGCGCTCTCCTTCAGCGTCCATCTGTATCAGTCAGTCTCACGTCCCCGTGCCCCCCAAAATATCCCCAGCAGCAGCATGCCTACTGCACTCCACCACCCGAGTCCTTCTTTCCCTCATCCGTCAAGATCCTCACATCCTGCCGCCTCAGCTGCACCCTGCAACCCCTTTCCAACACCCAATAAACCACCACTGTGTTCATAATCTACCCAATCATGCCATCATGTGTAGGAAACAAAATAAACAGAGGTCATTACAATTGCATAATCTTTGTTGCCCTGCCAAAAAAATGCAAAAAATATGAACTGCAGGTGTTCTTCTCACTGAGCAGCTTCAAAGCTGGATTTCCAGAGAGAGGTTTGGGTTGGCTTGGCTTGGATTTGTGGTCATGTTGTGAATTATTTATTTGTTAAAGGAAAATTCCAATGTTTTCTCAAAAAAAAAAAAAAAAAAAAAAAAAACAGATTTACAGTGACTCATTTCAAAACTTATCCAAAGATCACAGAATTGCACGATCGTTCCAGTTCTATTTCTACAACAGCAATAATTTAACATCAGATAATATCAGATTAATTAAAACTGAATATTTTTCTGTATTCTACATACATTTTGGTGTAAAATTTCTATTATTACATTAGTACTATAGTATTTACTTAGTGAGTATTTATTTTGACTGGTTACCTGTTCTTGTGCCTGAAAAAAAGGCTAAAGTCCACAGGCTCAGCTGCAGTGGAAAACAATGACGTAAAAGAAATGCATCACTACCCACAACACCAAAACGAGTGCAGAGAGGTGAAAAAAGCCATGATTGTTTTAATTGTTTTGTTTTTTATCAGGTTTCACCATAAGAAATAACAAAAAGCACAACTTATCAAAATGAGTGGAACTGTAAAAATATGCTTAGTAAGAAGAACATTGGAATTTTCTTTTAAAGTCAGTATCTACCTTCTGATATCTTGAAGGATCCTGTCCTAAAGACCTTGGACTCATTTGTAACTGAAACAATGAAACACTTAAAACCTACCAGTTAAACTCATGACAAAAAAAGCCACCAAAACAAAAACATCAAAACATATTTTTTGGAAAAGCAATTAACTCTTGTAAACAGTTTGAACGGTTTAAAGGTTTTATTTAATCTTTATCTATTTATGTTGCTTTGCATGAAAAAGGGATGTATGTTTATGCAGTAGGACAATTTCATTTCCCATCTCTATTTGATTTTTCTTTACTTGAGGAAAAAGGGTTGAAATTCTAAGATTAATTCGCAAGGAGAATGACTCAAGGGGACATGAAGGCATAAAAACAGGAGCACTCAAATGCATAATAGAAAGAATAAAAAAGGTGACCAAAGTGACTTAAATCACAATGAACCTTTCAGAAATTAGATTATATAAATGTTTCCTTCATGGACAGAAAAAATAAAAAAAACAGCATCACTATAGCATCACTATAGACTATAGAGACTTGATCATTTTTTTTAAAAATAATTTCAACTCACCTTCATCAATAATAATTAAATACAGTTTGGGCGTGTTCCTGTATAGAACATTTTTTATGTAAAATTAATTAATTAATTAATTAATTAATTAATAATTATTCAGTTTGACCCTCCTCACCTAAACGGTTGTGCGAAAATTGGGGGGGGGGGGGGGGTTATGCTGTGTAAAATATTGACTATTTAAAATATTCTAACCTCGTCTGAACCATGTTTTAAATGCATGAATGGAATTCCCTTCATACTGAAATCTGGATTTTTTTTTGTCTACAGCAAAGCAAAGAGGAACATAAAATGCTCTCCTAACAAACAAACAAACAAAAAAAAAAACGAGTTAGTGTTTAGTCCCTTTGGGGAGAAAAAGATGATTGGGGATCGAGTCCCATCACGGTGAGTGAGCTAAGCATCAGCTGCCATTGGAGATGATGACGGAGGTCCCTTTATGACTGGGTGGTTGTTCGGCTTGCATGCGCAGGTGAGAGGCCATTTCGTAGTGTGAGGAGCCTGCGCAGCCCAGAGAATAACCCCTGAAGCTGTCTGCCTCATAGAGCTGCTCCAGCGTGTAACCTGTGAGGGAATAGGCTGTGTGTTTGTCCAGGTACTGGCGGGGGTGAGAGGGGTAGAGTGCGGGAGTTGGGGACGTGGTGCAGGAGCCAGAGAGGGCCAGCTGGTGCTGGTGCTGTTGCGGAGACGACAACTCAGTCTGTAGGAAGTCTTTGGCTTTGGCCAGCCGCTCGGAACCGGGGCTGCTGAGGCGTGACAGAGGGGCGGGGCTGGGGGCGGGACTGATCACCTGAGCCGGCCCCCGGCACACAGCACTCTGCAGGGCCACCTGGGGAAACTCTGCACTAAAGCAGGAGCCGTGGTTCTTAGCCAGGCCGTTAGCAGGGCCCAGTGTCTCAGCACTGCTCTTCCTTAACTGTAGCCGGCTTTCTTCTTCTTTTATCATCTGCTGCGTGGCGCGTATCAGTGTCTCAATCTTGCTGGGCTCCTGAGGACTCGAGCGGAAGTGGTCCCCTCGGTAGCGGTCCCCTGAGTCACTGGCTGAGCCACCGTCCGGCGAGCTGACTGCACTGTCCTCGTCCCAGTGGCCCCTCACTGCAAGCAAGAGAAAGAACCGTTATTGCATAGTCAAATACTATGTTTACAAGTTTGAAGAAACACAAATTCCACTGTTTTAGCTCACTAAGATAGACACAACTATTAGAATTCTGTCACTTACACCCAAGATTGGCTATATACATGTCGTATGTATGCCCTTCTATGCATGTTTTAATCAATACAACATGAAACAGACTTGTGCTTATCATGCTAAATGCTAATTAGTCACCAGTAGCAAGCATATCACGTAAACAATGAGTTAGCTTGACAGCAAAGTGACGGTGAATCCAGAATCACATCCCATTAATTAGCATTGTTTCATGCAGGCCTGCTTTTAATTTTGCACCGTCATTTGGTAACAGATTTTCCCTAAAATAGGAAGTAATGGAAAGATCTGGTCTATGCTTGGTGGTTATTTTGAAATGTCTAATGCCTAATTCCTTTTAACAGTATAAATACACATTATACTTTTCTACACCAGATTTTAAGTACTAGACACATATCTAGTACTGTATGTTGCCGCATGATCACAATGAAAACAGACCCTAAAATGTGCTTTAAATGTAAATACAGGGAAAGTAAATCAAGCCAAAACCTTCAAAATATATCTGATTTGAATCAAATTCTTATGTTCTGATCATTAGATCTCATGAACTTTTTTTAAAACTACTTAAATATGAGGTCTTATATTGGATAAGTGTCAAATATGAGGTCAGATGAAGGGAAGAACTGAGCAAGCTGCTTGTAATGTGAATGTTGCCAAGAAATGATCCCAGGCCAGAATCCTCAAACTCACAATAAATATCAGATCTGAACCACTTTCCAGTCTGGTACTAGATTCAATATGTCTCCATACACCAGTAATAATGATAGAGTAGGTTATTGTATCCAAAAATCTAATTACACTTCCTAATTATATGGACTCAAGAAGACACTTACCATGTAGGCTGTGGATGGATGCAATGTGGGGCATCACACTCTCATAGCCCTCCCCGTTTTCAGGAGGGGACTTGGGTAGAGGCAAGACAGAGCGGGCAGCACCCCACCATGCCTCTCGCCCAGTCTGCGGTGTACCCAAGAAGTATCTGCCTGCCTCACAGCGCCCCCGCTCGCACGCCTGCGAATGAGTGTGACTCTGATGGTCAGCAGCAGCATGGTGCTCCTCAGAAAGATTCAGACCGTAGCACAGTGAGCGTGCCTCCGGGAACTGGCGATAGATGCAGGAGGCATCCATGCTTTCGTTCTGCTCCAGCAGTTGAGGAGAGGCAGAGTCAGTGAGAGGACTTCCACCCCATGGGCTGCTGTCCTGATCCGACTCTGAGCGCTCTGTGTGGAAGCCTGGGTACTGCATACAGCCACATGCAAACAACACACACAGACACAAACACACACATTTAAACTTCAGCATAAAAGTTTTCAATGTTCTGGACCATAACTACTTTCACAGTATAGCAGGTCCCAGTCCTGGTCCATTGGGCAGTGTATACATATTAGTTAATTGATGCTAAATTACATATATTTGTATTGAGACATGGAATGTTTGCAAAAAGTAAATTAATTAATTATTTAATATGTTTTATCCTGGTCGGCATCATGGTGGGTCCAGAAGGGCAATGACTAAATATGAAATACACTATGGACAGGGCGCCAGTCCGTTACAGGGTAACACACAAACACACACACACACCCATTGACACACACCCTCACACCTCATCTACTGGCATGTTTTTGGGAAGTGACAGGAAACCAGAGAACCCAGAGGAAACCCACATAGACTCAGGGAAAACACGCAACCCCTTATACAGACAGAACCCACCAACCCAGGCACCTGAAGCTGTCTGACACCCATACCACCTCCAATGCCACTGTGCTGGCTGGCAAGAAATCCCATTTTCAATAATTTTTAAAATGAACAAAATTGTTCTCTTCCATTGGGGATTTTTTAAAAATTTATTTATTCATTTTAAATTTCCACCTTTTATTGGCTTGAACTCCCCATATCACAATGTCACAGTGGCCAGAGTCACATTAAGTCAGCCACACATTTTTTTTAACCCTTTTTCTTACCACTATGTGACAGCTGAACACATTTGGAGAAGAACTCTTACTGAACAGGCTAAACTTAATTTATCAGAACACTTACAAGACTCATGCTTGAAAGAGAACGCTAAATGACCTGCCTAACTCTTGGAGCTGAATGCTAAGTGTCAAAGCTTACAATAAAGGAAATTGCTCACACTTGGAGCATAATCTAGCTATCTGAAACCGTTTAGGCTTGGAGCTACAGTAAATACTATGTAAATACTACTACTATTCTAACTGAAAAAACTTGCCCTTGGGGCCAAAGTGTGACACAAGGCTAGCATCTCTTATATCAGCTAGCACAACACTATTATGAGTACTGCAGTGGTTGACTGGTGTGTGATGAATTTACTATAGCTGATGTGCCAATAACTTTTATCCCCATGTTGGGAGTTTCATAGACAGATCTATTGAGTGTGTGCTCGAGCACAATAAATACAATTAAATCTATGCAAGGCAAGTGTCCTATAGGACCACAGAGTTATATTAATGCAGTCGTGGTGCATACTTACATGCGAGTAGGGGGAAAGTCGTGTTTTGGGTTTGGTGCGCGACGTCCTGCTTTTATTCCCTTTCCTGCTGTCGTTGACTGGGTTAGTAGGGCTGCTATAGGTGAAGGCTGGCTTGGTGGATGTTGCTTGGTCTAAGGATAACTGTAGACCTTTATACTCTGTGTCCCTGTTGAGAGAGAAGGCAAACGTTACAGCTGAAGCCCAACAGGTATTGCACTCAGCAGGATTAAAATCAATACTTTCATTACACACAGTAAAGCTCTCTGGCAGAGTGGTGGGATGTTGTTTGTGCAAGTGGGTCTCCAGTGTGTTTTTGTGTACCAGGGCATTTTATTTCAGCTTTTTCAGAGCTGTAAAACGAACCAACATCTGTTTGGTAATTAAGACACCGTTGCTGATCTGCAAAACCATGAGTATGCTTGTGTGTGAATGAGAGAGAGAGAGAGTCACATATGTGTGTTTGTGTGTGAGAGAGGATTGTGCAGTTGGAAGCCGTTGTTTCTCCTGTAGGATTGGTTCAAGGCCTTTACAAACACATGACAGAGGGCAAGCATCTCCGTTCAAATACACAGTGAGATTAAGAGCTATGTCTGGTTAAATCAAGCTCACAAGCAGATCCCACATGAGGCATAACTAGGAAATGGGAATTGATTTCTGAGTAAAGTGTGGTATGGATTTTGTTCCCTAAGATGAATCAACTTTCAGACAATGAAAACTGTGTCCAGAGAGCGCGCCAGCCAAGGAGCGAGACGTGTGCTCCTCTTGAGAGCCTGCTGCTTCACTCCAACTATACATAGACACGTAGCAATAAGCACAGATGGAATCATCGTGACAGGACTGAGCAAAACACACACTCTTGTTTTCACAAAATGTCAGACTATTAGGACATATTTACAGTAGAGTCGCTGCCCAAACAAAACCATGCCATCTCCAAAATTAAGATTTTTAACAATGTTAAATGCAAGCTATTTATTTTGGTTTTATAATATGTTTCCCATTAATTTCTCTCTAATTTTGTTCTTTTTTCCCCCAATTACTAGCTTTAATCACTTTACTGGAGACGCAAAAACCTTGGTAGCTTTCAATAGAAAAAGATTTCTATAATTTTGAAACATTTCTATTGGTCCATTTGCCATACATTTCTCCAAGGATTTATCTGCCTCTTTTCGAGGTACTGCTAACGCAATGTCATTCAACAGCTGGCCGTGCTTAGAGGGGAATGTTAACTGCCAATTTTGTCACGTCAGCTAACAGATGCCCTTACTGGCTGGCATCACACTGAGTGATGAGGGGGAGAGGAAAGGTGAAGCAGAGAGACTGAGGCGTCTTTCACACATGCACATTTTAGTTAGATTAAATCGGGCTTATTTTTGCCCTCGGTTCGATTCTTTTAGGCTGGTGTGAATACTCTGATTTGGACAAAAACAGCTGCACAAAAACGAGTGGAGACAGTCTCTGTGCAATCCCAGACAAACTTTGAAGCAGTTTGTTTGTGTTAAACTATTAGGTGTATTCTGCAAGTGAGAGATAAACAGCTCCTGTAATGGTTTTAACCATGTACAACATCTATGAACAAATGCTATATCTGCCATTGCGCTCGTCCACATCACAGTAATTACAGACTTTGTTTCTGTTATTATTTTATTGCTCTAGTCTAATCAGTATGCGGAGAGATCATTCTTGCATGGTTTGTTGTTACACATTTAGTATAGGTGCACTTGGGTTTTTTTCCTGTGTGAAAACAAACAAAACCAAAGGAAAACACACCAAGTTTACAAACCCATTAATAGGTTCAGACCAGAGCAAATGAAATGTCTTTAGACTCCACTCACACTGTAATAAGCTGCATGTTGGTTGAAATGATGCAGGAACATTTTTCATTGGAAATGGAGACACTTTTAAAAATGTATGTATGTTTTAAAATGTATGCTACTTATATGTAATACAATTTTCTATGCCTATTTCTTAACTTACAGCCCTAACTTTAACCTCAGCAAGTAGTAATTTTTTCCTTGTTTATCATTTACTGGCAGTATATAAAACACACACACACACACACACACACACACACACACACACACGAGTGAGAGTCTCTTTGTAAGCCAGAACCAATATCTAGGGTCAAAGTTCATAGACAGAAGCCAAAACAAAACAGCCAGAAGGTGATGCAA
The DNA here is from genome assembly GCF_023375975.1 of Astyanax mexicanus. Taxonomy (NCBI): domain Eukaryota; kingdom Metazoa; phylum Chordata; class Actinopteri; order Characiformes; family Acestrorhamphidae; genus Astyanax; species Astyanax mexicanus. The sequence goes on along the minus strand of NC_064413.1, from coordinate 35,641,507 downwards.
CAGGTTAGCCAGTCTCATCGGCACAAAACACAGACATTTACACACACACGCTCTTACTTCACACCTCCTACAGCGGTGACTGTGTGAACCAGCACACATTCTGATAACAGCCATGATAAGAGGCCAGACACATTCACCTCTTTCTGCTGCGAACAAAGATTAGCTTTGCAATTATGAGACAACACACACACACATGGATGGGGTCAAACAGGGAGCAAGTCTCGGCACTGTCACACTCATAAGAGCGAGACCCTTTTTGAACAGGCTTTCTCAATGGAATAAACTCACGGATCCATGAATCAAACGCATGCATATCATAATGGGGACGGAAAAGAACTCTCAGCAACACACTTAGCAAGCTGTGCGCTATAAACACTCATCATCTTTACAGCCTATTAATTAAAGCTCATAAACACTTCTTTTTATGACTGTGGGCTTGGGGAGCTGTGCGAAGCTGTTGCCAACCTCACACTAGCGTCAGCATGCACTACCTCTTTGGCTTAATAGGAGACTTTTATGGAACACAGTCATTTACATCTGCAACAAGCAGACCGAATGGGTCCGAGCACTGGCACTAGTTCTGTAGCCATTTCTGGATGAGTACAGGCAAAACAAAAAAACAAAAAATAAAAAAGCTAAACATTTTACTCATCCATGCAGCCCTCACTCTCAGGCCTGACATGAGGGATGGCTCCTCTGCCGGAGCCACTTCATTCTTTCCGGAGAACTCCAGTGGAAAGTCCACAGTGATAATGCATTTGCTTTATCAGAATGAATGCATGACAAATAAATCAGCCCTGACTCCCCCCTGCACCCATATAATTTGTGTATGGAGAAGACACACAGCTGGGCATGCTGTTTAAAAAGGAGAGATATGTCCCACCTGAGAGAAGAGCACTAGCACAGCCATGCCAGGACACTGTTAAATATTATAAGACCTGTAGGAGAACACTACTGACTATGGATCACTAGCTGCGGCCTGCGTTCCACAGAAACACTTACTAACATATGTTTTGAAAGATGACTGCAGATATTATAGGTTATGCAATCACATTATTAAAACTTTACAAAGGTATAATTGTGAGCAATCATGTTTTCAGTCAACTGATGCTAACATGTCCTCTTTGGACAGCTCAGCACGCTTGGAGGAGGCCACTAATATTAATGCTGAGGCTATGTTTACACAGCAGGTCAAGTGGCTCAAATTTTTTTTTAACCATATTAAATTTTTTTTAGACTGTAAATGTGACTTATATCAGACATGTACTTTCCTAAACTACTCATGCCCATGCTAAAGTCCAACGAGTCATGTGATGTTTTGGTTTCCGATTCCCAAATATTTATGAGATCTGTTACCTTGCTATCCCTTCACTGCTGTCATCCATTTCCCCTATTCCTCAGTCAATGTCTTTATGTAAAAGTCCTATTTGCCTTTTCTGACTGAGTGAGTTGCATTGCTGCTTTATGGATTTGTATCAGATTTCCATACCATAAATAGAAATGGCCCAAATAATATGAAAACATTTTAGATTCATTGGGTTACACTCTAAAAAAAACGTGTCATAAAAGATAAGATTTAAAAATAAAAAGCTCAGATTAGGACCACGTTTACCAGCTGTGAACGTTGCATTGCCAGTATTTATATATTGGCTTAAACAGATGTACACATTAGCTAGCATCCCTACCCAACCAAACAATGCAAGACCAATTATGCTTTCCTTGTCTTCTGTCCGTGGGTGGCTGTGGCATTGCTAGGGATTAAAATTGTAAATCTCCTGAAAATAGGGCCAGCGGTTGTTTTGGATAATAACATATCATCACTGTCCTGCAAAACCCCTGTTTTTATATTTTTGCAGTTTTTTAGAATGAAGAATGTTATATTGACTTGTTGAAGGGTTGTTCCTTCTCCTGCTCATAATTTTAAAGAAATAACGTTTTTTAGTGACAGAAATTAAATAATCATTGTCACATTAAAAAGTCCTTTTTAAAATTTTATCAATTCTAGTTGCATGTAACGTTGTGTAAGAGTTCACAAATAATTAAGTTAATGAAAAACAGACCATTGCAAGTGGTTCAAATTCCATTAAGTCTCCTTATATTAGCTCACATTACAACTGTACATTTTATTATGTAATAAAATATGTTTTGTTATAAAAGTAACAAAATTTCCCCTCAGTAGTAGTGATCTATTTAGCTACAGAATGTCCAGTTCCCAGTGTAGCAGGCCTTTACCCACACAACACACAATAGCTCCACTAACCTAGGGAGTAAAGGGCAGCGCACCTTCTTCAGTGTGTGTGTGAACCATGCCACTGCATACTAATTCTCGCCTCTCGTGCCAGCAGGAGTGCACTAGGTTGCATGATCAGAATGACGTTGGGAAAAAAAGTGAAGTGCGGAAGTGCGCGTTCACCATACTTGGCAGCTGTGCACCAATCGAAGCTTTGAAGCAACAAACATGTTTGTGAACGGCACATAGCGGGATTAGCTGAAAAGGGGGTACGTCTGGGGAGTTACTGGGAGACATAATGGCTTCACCTAATACTGCAGTACAGTTGGTGGTCTCTGCTTCTCATGTTGACACAGTTCGCGCCCTTTAGAGGATGATGGTCAGAAACTGGCTGGAGCACCAAGCTTTGCCATTCTACCAACCAGTCAGCAGAGCCCATGTGCACAAACAGCACTTTCTACAGCTGAGACTGACATGTTTTAGCAGAGGCTACAAATATGTGGACTTATTTACATGGAGTCTAATGCATTAATAAGCAATACAGGTAATTATACAAAATCAGGCTGAGTACTCTAATTGAGGAAAAAAAGACAAAAGATTTACAATTATAGAAATAATCCCAAAGCAATCAGATCAACGGAATAATCAAATATATTGTTAAACAAATTACAATTGTTTTGATAAATCTGTCAAATCCTTTCGTTTTTCCAAGTAACCTATTCAATGCTGAACGAATATATAAACAATATTACAACATACTGCAAAAATGCAACATTTCTCCAAGCATGGCAGTTAATACTGATGTGGCATTAGGGCAATTCCCTAATATATTCAATTAAATTATTCATTAAAGAGTGTGAGCAGAGAAAACATACACACACATATGCACAGACACAGACATTGGTCAAACAGGGCCAGTATTAGGACCTACTACACTGAGCAGCCTTTCATAGATTTGTGCATGTACGATTTCAATTTTCCAAATTTCATGAAAAGTATAAATGACCTACTACATATACAACATTTACATATACATTCATAAATGAATACATTCATCAGCATTCAGCTTAAGCAGACACCAATACTGTGGTTAGATATATCTTTTTTATGGCATAAAGTATGGAGTCTGACGTTAAGTATGAGCAGAAATAGATAACTGCAAGACATTTGTAAAATGTTCTATATTCATCATATCTTTTTCTAGTCTTAGTCTTATATACAAACCATATATCTGTAACCTAGAGAGTAAAAATCTAAAATCTTTAACAGTACTGCAACTGTCTGTAAGTCCAAGAATACTTTTGATACATAATAAAAAGAAACACTAATAAAACAAAGGGATTACAAATGCATTATGTGCATGTCAGTGTGAAGCTTTCTAATTAAACAATTATTCTTCTCCCTTAATTGCTTTCCAGTGATACAGAAAAAGAAAATAAAAACCCAAACAAAAACAACATGAAAGAAGCAGTAAAAATGGTAATTAACTGTAATCTAAAGGGCAATATCAACCGTAAAGGAATCTGATAAACTCTTCCTTTAGAAACGGATGAGACGGAAATGTGTGAACAGCTGCATATTGTGATCCTGGCGATCCTGATCTCCATTGTTCAGTAAATTACTTTATTTTAGTTCTTGCTTTGACAAACACTCCTAACTTTAACAACATAATTTAGCTGCATGAATCTAGACAGCTTTGTAGCTTTTTATAGCCGCAAGGTAAGACAGACAGCTATACTCACGTTAGGACGTAGTTGACACTGACAATACAGTGAGGTCTCGAGGATCTGCTGTTGTGTACAATGGTTGCATAGCTCTGAACCCATACCCATCCACCCTCCTTAGCCAGGAACCTGTAGTACTTGGTGGTGACTTGCCCCTTCACCAACACTGCAGACAATTCAGAAGAGAGAGAAAAACATGGAGAAATGGAGAGAAAGAGAGAGAATATGATTGATTAATAAACTATGTTATGATAAATGTGTTATCAATCATGGGTGGTAAGCTTCAAATTAAGTATGTGATTGGATCTTCTGTTATGGTTATGCATAAATAAATCTTAAATAAATAAATAACTACAATCTCAATAAGCATATACTGATTAAGCATATACTGCAAAATATAAACTTAGTAGCTGTTCAAATAAATAAATGAATGAATAAAATCTTTTTTTTTTTTACAAAAATGGTCTAAAAGGTTTTTTTAAAAATCTAGATATTTTCGAAAAATATTTAAAGGTGACGAAATATATATATAAAAAAAAAATGACAACAATTTTAATTTTTTTATTTTATTTTAAATGAAGTATCCACAAATGCACTACTTATGTATGCATTGTACTGTTCATCGGCGGTGATTTGATGTTTTGATATAGCAAAAGGGAAATTCACACAGTCCTCGTCATCAGTGACGGTGTTGTGATCGTTACAGAAGCTTGATTGTGACTGGCCATGCCAGGGCTGGGGGTAACCAGAGGAACGAGTAATAACAAACCGAACTCACACAAGTGGTGTGCACAGCGTAGGTGGAAGGTGTCACAGCTGTGGACGTGATGGTAAAGAGTCTTCTCTATTAAGTCCTGTGGCTCGTAGCCAGTGAGCTCCGCCACCCTGGCAAACAGACATGGGGAGAATAATTACGGTGCCAATGTGCACACAAACACCTGCACACACACTCGCACTCACACACAGACAGTAGGCCAAATTTGTATAAAGATATAAGCCAAACATGCAAACACATATGTGCTTTGCACAAAATAACAGGTGTGCATGCACACAGACGACAAAACACAAATATACAAACAAAGCTGCAACAAACAAATACGCATGCAAACACACACACACACACACACACACAAAGTTTGATATTTGGTGGACTTAAGTGAACTGTGACACAATTGTATTGTATTTACATTGACTATTGTGATTTTACAAATATACATGCCGTATCCTTATACCTTAATGGTTTGTACAGTTAAATACAACAATGTGTTTTTAAACTGTAAACACTAAGCTATATATAACATATACATATATATATATATATATATATATATATATATATATATATATATATATATATATATATATATATATATATATATATATAAAAACATAAATGCAACAGAGATGTGGGAACATGACAAACAATGTGTTGTTTGTCAGTACAGTTAAAAAGTAGCTCAGCTGATTTACTTTAAGGCAGGAGGGTTGATTAAATAAACTCACACACACACAGATCAGATCACAATATAATGTTGATACATTTATTTATTTGTACATGGGCCTACATTCAGATTTATTCACTGTAATACAACTTCTTAACTTGCATATATATATATATTTTTTACAAATTATTTAATATGCAGCTCTGGAAAAAATAAGAGCCCATTTTAGTTTCTGAATCAGTTTCTCTGATTTTGCTATGTTAGTTATATGTTTGAGTAAAACGAACATTATTGTCACTTAGAGCATTTATTTGCAGAAAATAAGAAATGGCTGAAATAACAAAAAAGATGCAGAGCTTTTAGACCTCAAATAATGCAAAAAAAAAAAAAAACTAGTTCATTTTAAAGTTTTAAGAGTTCAGAAATCAATATTTGGTGGAATAATGCATCTTGGCATGTTCTCTTCTACCAGTCTTACACACATAACTTTATGCCACTCCTGGTGCAAAAAAATCTTCCCTGTGATTATTTTCTAGAGGTTTTCAATTTGGTAAAATCAAAGAAACTCATAATTTTTAAGTGGTCTTTTTTTCCAGAGCTGTATATTTAATAAATCTTAGGATTAATAACTGAATAATAATCTGTTGAAATGGATAAGAGGAAAGTATCTGCAAATCTACCTGGAGTCCAGGAAGATGAGCTTCATGTCCAGGCTGGCTCTGAACATGAACATGTTGCTGTGAAGCTTGATCTCAGTCACTGCACTGGGGGGCAACGAGTGGCCCACAGCTACCAGCCCCACGTTCTGGTAGCAGCCGTCGAAAGGGGACATATCCAGACTGTACTGGCGTATCTTTAGATAGCCGCTACAGTGGATCACCTAGAGGAGTGAACAGATATCCCCATGAAGAAGGATTTGTGAACATATAATAAAAAAACGAATGCATAGCCAGTATATTAACATATCACTTTACACACATCTACCTACCTATCTATTCTATCTATAGAACAGAATTGTGTCTTGTTTTATCGTTTGATTCGCCAGAGAGCGCATTATTATTATTATTATTATTATTATTATTATTATTATTATTATTATTATTATTATTATATAACCAACCTTATATCCGCCGCAGGTCAAACCTGCATTTCTTTTTGCAAGAACGCACTTCATTCTCAGAAAGAAAGAGCGTTCCATTTCATACTCTGAAAAAGAGAGAGAGAGAGAGAGAGAGAGAGAGGGGTTAGATAATAAAGCGTAAAGGTTCACTCAGGAGTAGTTTGTTTAGCGTGACATACACTCTCTTACCCTGTACGAAGTGGGAATGGTAAGGCTGGTGAGCGGTCAGCACCGCGGTCATCTCGTCGTGGTCAGCGGGATGAATGTACTCATAAATGCTGTTCCCCGTCAGCTCTACCTGTTAAAATGAACTTCTCAGTCAAACGCGCACGAGCTCAAACACAGCGTGAGCCTGTAACACTACAAACGTGAGCACGAGAGCCTGGATAAAACTGTTTAAAAATGTATGAAGTTATAAGAGTAGATATAAATGTATTTACGCGGTAAGTGAAGACATTAGGCTTTATAAATCTATAGATAAATAATTTACTATAAGCAACGATGTGACTGCAGCACTTTACCTGTGACAGCCCCAAATGCACTGATGCAGTTTCAGAAATGTACATGATTTTCCCATCCGGAGCGACCACAAAAATAAATCCGTCCAAAGTCTAAACAACAAGAGAAATAGAAATATAATGCGTTTGTATTAATATTTGAATGAAATGTATAGATAAATAACACAATTAAAATTTCGAAATAAAACAGTCTCCGTAATAATAATAACAATAACAATAATAATAATTATAATAACATTATTATTATTAGAAATCGTCACAAAATACCAAAAAACTGTATGCAGCGTTGGTCATATTTTACACATGTAGTATATGATATGAATTACAAATCACTTTGAATCTCGTTTAGAGATTTATTGAAAATTATAAATAATATAAGAAGCTAAGAGATCAATTGTTATTTAAATTATTTTCAATTTCATTTTTTTTCTATTTCAATTTAATCATAACAAATTATATTTAAAAAATAAAATATTTAAAATACGAATGTCAGTTTTATTAATAATTCAGGGTTATGATGGAGATGGAGGTAAAGAAGAACAGATCGTACCTGAAGTAGATGGGATCCCAATTCGCGGCCCACATTGTCCAAAGAGCTGGCTCTGCTCACATGACCCCACGATTCCCCCAAACCTGCAGCATATTATTAATTACAAATAACGTGTATTACTATACATTCTGGAGAGTCAATCAATCGATTACAAACTTTTTCCGATCTCCACATTATTATTATTTTTATATTAACACAAATATTTCAACATGTATTATTGTTGTTGTTGTTATTATTATTATTTGTATTATTATTATTATTATTATTATTATTATTATTATTATTATTATTATTATTATTATTATTATTATTATTAAGTAGCAGTGATATTTTGTGCTATGCTCGCATTTCATTGTAATAAAGTTCCCACACTGCCCCAGGCTTGTTTAACGGAAGCCGTTATGTTCATATTAAATTGACTGTAAACATGATTGTAAAAATGCAAATCAACTCAGCAAACCCAAAGGAACCAACAAAACTCGATAAGACAAACAGGGAGCTGCTGTCCGCTCTGTAAGCTCTTCCGCAATCCCCATTGAAATGCAAATCTGTGAAAACAAACACGCACCGCGCGCGGATCACAGCAAAGCTCCGATTCCCATTTTAATATTAACCAAATATACACTCGAGGTTTACACAACAGAAACAATCTAATTATTTCTTAACCACAACTCAAACACAGCCCGTGAGCGCATCATCATTTCCTAACATCACACAGCACCAAAACGCGCCGGCTTTCTCACATGTCCACCATCGACAGGTCCGCCAGTGTGACAGTCCATCTCACACACTGACTGATGCATCAAGCTTTCAGACGCACTGAGGATGCGGAGTGTTATGTTCTGCACCAATGTAATGTAAACAAATACAAAAGCATATTAGAACATTTCATCGCTAATACGCAGAAACTTTGCATTTCCAAAATTACTTTAAAAGAAAACGAAAAAAAACTTTGTTTAAAGGAAAATGTGGGGAAAAAATTGTAATTACAAATAAAAGCCAGTATAAAAATATTTAAAAACAAATCAGCTTGGTGCATTTTTATTTGTATATTTCAACTCCTCATTCCAGCACCTGCCGAATTCAGAGTAAAAAGCGGATAAAATAAAGAGGATAAAATAAAGATACAAAAACGAAGATGTGTGTTTTAGTTGAATAGGCCTTGCATTATTTTCTAACAACAGTGGGGCTTCAGCTTTGTCCAGTTTTTGCAGCCATACGGGTCACTGTTTTTTTGTTTTGTTTTCCACGCTCGCCCTACCGCAGGAAACCGCGCAGTCTGGACATCAGTGAGTTTATAGAGGCTAAATTAGCTTTGCTAAGAAGAAGAAATAAGATCAGAACACACTTAAAAAGAGAGCGCACTGAATTAAGCAGCTTTCAAACAAGCGCTCGTTAAACACAGTAATCCACTGAAGCTCTGCACAAGGAACCTCTCAACTGCTCGCAGGGCAAGAAAATTGCATCCATCTTACAGTTTACAGGTTCTGCTGGAGAGCCTCCAGACGCCTCCAGCTCAGCTATAATAACTTAATTGTGGGCACCAAAACGCCGCTTCTGCAAACAGTCTGCTTTAAAACAGAGCTGCAGTCCAGTCTTAAAGAAAACTGCTTGAGTAAAGCTTCAGAGAGAAACATCAGTTCCAGACTTCAAAGACGAATATTTTTTTTACAATAAAAAAGTATTTCCCAAAATGAAAAGAAAAGCTTTTAAAAATAGAAAATGTAAAAAAAAAAAAAAAAAAAAAAAAAAATTAATTTCCTTTGGATGTTTATTTATCTATTCAAAATTGGACAGAATGTAAAGAACATTTGCACTGGAAAAATAGCGATATCAGGTTTTCGCAAGGCATTAACGATTAGTTTCTATCTTAACATAAACCTAACAATAACACTCATAAATAATTCATATGAAAAAAAAAAAACATCTGCTAAAAGTCGACCAACAAAAAATGCAGCTAAATAAAAAATATAACCGCTTCAAATAAAAAGTGGAATCCCAGTCTGCTGTTTCTAGTAGGAAAGTGAGATATGAGAACAGGCCGGGCCTGATGGTCAGGTGAAGGATAGTCGGTGATTAGCGTAAAAGGTAGCCAATAAATAACGATCGTAAAAGGAGTCGCGTCTTCGTTAGTTTTCCAATAAAATTTTAGGGGCGATTACGCAGAACATTTTCCTCTGTCTACTAGAGGAGTGTTCTTACACACCGAGTTCGTCACACTTGAGCAGAGTCCTATCACACACACGCTGTGCAGGCCGCTGTGTAGGGGAGGAAGATGATGAGGAAATGATGGCCAAAGCACATGGCGCACAAATCTGTCCGCCATAAAACGCGACACTGATGGCGCTCTCCAACGCGACACTTTCTCTCACTCACTCTCACTCAAAAATCACCAGACTCTCTCTCAGCGCGGGCTGTTTACCTGCTGAAGCCTCACCTTTTATTAATGAACGGGAATATTAATACACATAATTATAATCGCTGCTTGCGACTTTGTATCGGTAGTCGCATCTAATTGCCGCGTTTTGTTCTTATTAAATCTCATAATCGAATAATAATGCGAATATAATAGATGATGAATAAAACATAATTTTATAAAAATAATGAAATTTCTAACCTAATTTAAAAAATCATGTATGCGCTCTTAATTTTTATTTGGCTACATAGTGGGGCGAACAAACAATCAAAACAGAATTGAATGTATAATATGTACTAAATTATACATTATCTATAGTAGTATAAGAATATATTATATAGATTATATTAGATAGATAGATAGATAGATAGATAGATAGATAGATAGATAGATAGATAGATAGATAGAGGTAAAACCGTAACATTCTCTATAAACTCTGTAAACATTCTTTATATAAAACATTTTTTCTGAAGCATTATATATTTTTGTAGTCAATTAACTGCTTTGAAATACACGTTTGAAGCATGATTCATAGCTAACTTCGAGTAAAAAAAATACCTTAAAATAAGCTATATTTTAAGCTATATCAATAACTGATAGAACCCTTGCACCAAAAATATGTTTTCAAAGAGTGTAAATGCAAGCTTGATACGGACCTGATCGGAAGCGGAACCACATCAGCACTCAAGCTGAGAGTATTGGAGCGCTTGTAGGCCTCATGAACTCCCCCACTAAGAAACAGAGGTAGAAAACCAGCGTTCTGAAACGACTGTCTGAACTCAGCTGACTCCACAAACACACTGGGAAAAACCATGACCAGCAGTATACTGGCTGACCCCGAGCCTCTCTGTCGCGTTTCTTTGTCTTGTATAAATCGCGTGCTGTGTGTATGAGTGTGTCTGTGCCGCGTGCTGGGGGGAGATGGTGCAGGTTGGATCGGTCAGTGCTAATTGGTGCGGCTGGGCTTGAGGCACGTAAAGAAGCAGGCCGGTCAGAGCGCCGAGTTGATGGAAAATGACGACTAATCGTCTGGTAGGAGTTGCATGGCCGCATCAGTCGTAAACTACTACAACTACACACACAGTAAAAACATTAAACAAAAAAACACAGTCACCTCGCTTATTTTATAATCAGCAGAAATGTGTCTTCCACTCAAAAATATGACAGGATAAATAATACATTACTCAACTAAACATTTACAACAATACCACTTATATTTAAAAAAATGGTTTTCTGATCTAAACATTTAATTTTGACAACTCTGGGGATATACTCTGAAATAAATATACTCAAATATACTCTGAGGAGTATATTTGACCCCATTTAATAGACAGTAAAATGTCTTGTTAATACGTTTTAATTTGATATTCACATTAATGCTGTTGCCTGTACTCATTTTGGATACTATCATAAGCTAAACAATAAAAACTCCTTTTAGAGTCAGTTCAGCTGTATTGGGGTAAATGACAGTTAAAACTGTAGTTTTTACACTTTGACTTGAGGTAAAAGTAATTTTTCTGTAGACAATGTAGTGTATTAATTTTACACAGTCTGCAAATAATAAAAACGGCATCTCGGTTTTATAAAAAAATGTGCTAATCATTCGGGTTTGGTGAGTTGATCATCATTTTTACATTGCATTTAAATGACATTAAATTATTATCGTTACTAAAATATTGTCCTCCTGTCAATTAGCCTGAGATCTTTTTTTAATACAGCTTTTTATTAAACAAGGTAAAAGTATATTATGTTGTTGCTACCATGAGAATTACTACTATGCAACAACAAAAACTATAACAACAATTACTACTAATTATTACTACTACTTCTACTACTAACAATAATAATAGTAATAATAATAATAATACATGTAAAACTACGGAAATAATATGCATAATGTATAGTAAACAAATATAAACATTTATACTTTTTAAATATATATTATACATGCGTGTGTTTATATGCGCATGCTACAAATATTTTTGCCCTTGTGATTGTGGGTAAGCTGACAGGATGTGCCCACCACGTTTGAAGTAACAGGGCGGTGTGGGACACGCAGACAACACGGGGGTGAATCTCCTTACCTTCAGGGAACACTATTCTCATTTTCAGGTAGCTGGTGGTCAGGCGGATGATGGAGGCTTTGTCCAGCTGTGAGGTGATGGCTGAGGGCAGCGGCAGCAGTTTGGCCAGCTCATAAAATTCACTGTTCTCCTTCTCCCGTCGAGTCCGGGCAGCATTTTTAGACTTCTCCTTCATTGTCTCTGGAGCTGAGAGGTGTGCGACACCCCTCCAGTGTTTGGTTTAGGCTTCTCCAAACCTAGAGCAAACCGCACGCATGTAGCTACACTTTTAAAATTCAGGGCAGTTTGACCATCCTCTGACCGCACAAGTGCCCTTCACCTCAGACCAGACAGGTCACACACATTCTCCTGCACCTTCCAAACAAACACAGCCACTCAGGAAGCGACGAGAATTCAGAAAAGAGCGACAGTAAAAGAACATATCGATGGAAATTGCAGCGCTTGGTAAGTTTTATCCAGCACGGGTAGCAAAGCGACTTCTTTACTCAACAGCAAATCCAGTTAGGCCCAGCTCTTCTTCATACGGGGGAAAACATCCATCCGGAGAGAAAACAAGAAGGCTGTGAAACAACAAAGAAAAACAAAAATAACAGTCAATAAAAGTAAATATGGGAATTGAAAAATAAAGGACAAATATAAAGGACAAATATAGCGATATACAAGAAACAGAGATTGAAGATACAACTAGACTTTATAGTTTATAATTTCTATATAATTCACTGCTCACACTTTATTATTGTTATTCTAAACCGTTTCTTAACTTGTCCAAAATCTGTTTTAGCACACCACAGAGTGTAAAAAAAAACAAACCCAAACAACTTTACCTTTAATTCGGTTTAAACATTCACGTCCTCCTTCTGAGCAGACCACCCTACAACGCGGAATATCCCCTCTTTCTTTTCCACGATCTCGAACTCCAAGACCAACGAGGGTAGAAACGGCAGCATTTTATCCACAAAAAAAAACACGAGTTTAGGAGATGCGAGTGTGTGTACGCGTGTGAGTTTCTTGCCATGCACTGCTCCAAACTCTCCAGCTTTTTGCAGAAGAGCGGTCCGCCCCGTTTTTCTACCAGCCAGTCCCGCTCTTATTGGGCAAACACGGCCTTGTTTTTCTTTTCCTACCTGTATTCACATAAACCCCGCCCATATTGCTGGGATTGGCGCGTAGTGTGTACCCCTTCTGCGCTAGGATTGGCCTGTAGTTCACACTTGGGAAAAGTCCGCCCAATAGTGGCCAAGCTGAGGAAATTGGGCGGGGAATGCAGGAAAACAGGTGTGAAAAGAAAGTGCAATTTCCCATAGGGCATTCACAGATGAGCGCTGCAAGTGAAACGTGGATTTAAGTGAAAGGCGAACCCCTCACCTCTGCGCTGAAATGTATTTGTGTGTGTGATATTTAGGCGCACACTCTTATGCTAATAGTCGCCTCAGAAGCTTCCGCATTAAAGGTAAAGCAGAACATTTGCAACAGAGAGGGACGCTGGAAAGTCGTAACCGCTGATTGGTTTTATTAATTTTATTCAACATAAGTGCGATAAGGGTTTTAGCAGTGTGTCTACTTATTTATCATAAAATCTCTTCATTTGGAAGCGTTAAAAAATAAAATAAAATAAAAATAATGGCTTACAATTAGTTAAGAGATAAATTAAATTATAAATAGACAAATTAAAATAAATGTTTCAGCTAATAAGTACACTAACGGTTAAAAATGAACAAAAAAACACGGCTGGTCTACGTAATTCTTAATTTGTAGGGATTTGAAAATAAATTATCTATTATTTCCAATCAGTACAGAAAAAAAATACAGCTAATAAAAGATAAAATAACGAAGGGCATATTTGTTAAACATAAAAAATACATAAAAACCAGCACCTATACGTAACACATTATTTATTTAACTATTATTTATTTATTTAACTACTATTTTATTTATGTGTAGTCTATTTAAACGTAGAAAATCATTCATTTCATATTGACCGTTCTTGTTGATAACAATGTACAAATGTATAATAATAATAATAATAATAATAATAATATATAAATGTTTTATTAACATTGTCAGAAATCTGCAAGAAAAAGGTAATCTTGCCGGGCGTTTTTAAAAGAGGGCTGCAGGAAGGGAATCCGCTGCATTGTATTTAATTTGTGCATTCTGCTCGTGTCTTATTTGAGAAGAAGAGCGCAGAAGCAGTGATTAGGTGAACAAATTGCAGCCCCCCTCCTTCCTGCTCCTCGCTGCTGAAGGGCTTTGTCTTCGGGCTGCTTTCGATACGGATGCCCCTGCGGTAGGAAATCACCTGCAGGGGGGAAATGAGGCGAGCTGCGGCGGACACACGGCCGGGCCGCGCTGCCTCACCTTTTCCTAAAGCCCCAATTTACTGGCAATTAAACGGCGCCGGTGCAAAAGAGAACAGTTGAAAATAGTCGAAAATATGAAGTCTTGAGGAGAGACTCGCGAGGCGCAGGAATTAAACGATGGTGACACTTTACAGCGCGCTTTAACACTCCAGCCTTTAATTGGGCTTAATGAGGAACGGCCATTTGCATCTGTTACCGACAAACACCAAAACACAGAGTACAGAGTAACTACATACAGGACAACAACACAGCAGCTTAACACCAATATCAGCATTAAACCGCCTTAACGCAGAGTTTAACTACACGCAGAGGAAAATGCGAGGGAACGTATCAAGTTCCTGTGGTACACAGTTAGTGTGTCGGGGGAAACTCTGGTGCGAGACACCATTGCTGTGTGTGTAACATTTTATTTTCGAACACGAAGATATTCAAAGTTAAAGATATGTTGGTCAGTGTGAACCCGTTTTTATAGAAATTATTGGAGAAGAATAAAGTTAATACCAATAAAGTTTCTGAACTACAGCAGCTTTAGAAAAAACACTAAAATAAACAAAAAAATTACATGCTATCGTTCTTGATAGCAGAGACTAAATAAAAAAAATAAAACAGCCTACAGTAGGCTATTAATACACCTAAAATATGCGAAGTGGCACAAGAAAAAATATCTACAACTGCAAATATATTTATACTGTAATTGCGCTTCAGTATTGTTTAAATTAAAACAATATGAACAACATTTTGAGAGCTTTAATGTGATTAAATAGTAATCATGTGCTAGTTAGTGTTGGCTATAAATAAAGCACTAAGGAAGTCCACAGAGATCAAATATTTAATCACAAGCAAGACTGTTTGATCTAAACAGTTAGTTAAATAAAATAACAAACTTTAAACTTCCTAATCTAAAAATTTCTACTAATCTATTAATCTGATTTCCAGATTATCTGATTTTGAGGGCACCCAAGTAACATGTATATACATGGGAGGGTTTTATGTGATAATATATGTACATTTTTAATATCATTTTTATTTAAGGTGAGATCTTTATTAAAACATAGCTTTGCAGTGGATTACATTTTGCTGTGAATGATTTTAATGATTAGAAATGAACTGCACACTAATTATTTTACACAAACATACACACACAAGTGTCTTTTACATAAACAAAAAGTAAATTAAAAAAATTAACTGCGTCAAAAATGAAACAAGTTTCAGTGTGGTATAAAATATATCACAAATATTACAAAAGCACATGCCAAAAAGAACAATTAAAACACGTCTGCATTCAGTATCTTTATTTTTTAGGCAAAATTATTTCAAGGGACAGCTGAAGGAAATTACAACAGAATGAATTAGATAGAAGGAAGCAAAGCAAAAAAAAGAAATATGATCTATTTTTGGCAGTTTACTTTTGAACCAATCACTTAATAATACATCAATATCATATTTTTCAACATTTGTAAACCATTTAAGTCTTTCCTTTTACTTATCCATTACTTATTCTCAACCCTTCTGGATGTGTTTGCCACTTGTATGTCCCACAGCAGATTATTTGAAGGCAGGGAGGTAGAGGGAGGGGCGAGGGGTGTAAAGGGAAGGCAGAGAGAGAGAGAGAGAGAGAGAGAGAGAGAGAGAGAGGTTTCTTAAAACAGATGTGACAGTCTGGCAGTGGTAGAGTGCAGCAGTCCCTCACAGAGGAGCATGTTTTACACACCTGCACTGAATTCCTGACCTTCTGCTAAAATAAATCCCCGTCACGTCTGCTCCCACCCACTCCACAGACATACGGACGCTCGCATGCCATTTAATTATCCGACTACTCCTATCGTACCCTCACAATGTGCTCTAAGCAGTGATTCGGATTCAATTGGGGAGATGTGCAGCAGCTTCCCAAAAATGTAAAGGAATGATTCATTGTATCCTAGTAATAACAGAAGAGTGGAGACATATCCAAAAACTTGCAGCAGCGTTAATATAAATTTTCTCTTCTAAGGCCACTTTGGTCAGAGTGAGTCCACTGTGGTCAGGTCTGGTCACACCTGCGTTGTTCTGTTGACAGAGATCTTCAGAGAGCAGTGGCCTGTGTGAATCTGCTCCCACGCCTCCCTCAAACACACACAAAACGAGCTGAGCGGCAGGTGTACCAGTTTTATCAGGTGAGAGAGGTCACTTGAAGGACATGCTGGCCACGCTATCAGTGACCTCAGTGTTGACCTGGGCAGAGATGCTGGTGGGAGTGACGTTCAGGTGGATGTCGTATTGCTGATCCAAGCCCAGGTAGCTGTCGCTCATCAGATAGAGGGTGTAGATACACCTGCGGAAGATGGGAACATTACAACAGAGGGTCAATCTTTAATTTAGCAAGCATAAAAGTTATGGAATAGAAGTATGTAAATTCATTACAAAGTGTACTTCAGGGGATGTCTTGGGAAGGCCCACACCTGTATAAATTGTCAAGTGTTATCTTTGTTTTGACTGAGAATGAACAATGGCCATTGTGCTCATGGCAAGGCAAAGTTCATTATAT
Source organism: Astyanax mexicanus (assembly GCF_023375975.1). Lineage (NCBI taxonomy): Eukaryota > Metazoa > Chordata > Actinopteri > Characiformes > Acestrorhamphidae > Astyanax > Astyanax mexicanus. The sequence continues at coordinate 35,624,539 of NC_064413.1, read as the reverse complement.
CAGAGTTTGAGTGAGGCCTGATGGTAGGTGTCAGGTTGATAATCTGTGGATTCCCTATGTATTATTAATAAATTATAGTAGACATTACCGTTCACAGTGGACAGTGCAGTGGGTGGTAATTATCATGACCAGTTGTGTCTGGCTTAGAATGGTCTGTGGATCACATTCACATTAAATGCAGTATGCTCCACATGCACATACAACTCTGGAAAAAAATAAGAGACCACTTAAAAATAATGAGTTTCTTTGATTTTACCAAATTAAAGCCATCAAACCAAGCTGAACTGCTGAACTAAAAGGTTTTGCACCAGGAGTGGCACAGAGTTATCCAAAAGCAGTGTGTAAGACTGATGGAGGAGAGCATGCCAAGATGCATGAAAACTGTGATTAAAAAGCAGGGTTATTTCACCAAATATTGATTTCTGATTTTTTTTTTACTTTATGCACATGAACTTGTTTTCTTTGCATTATTTGAGGTCTGAAAGCTCTGCATCTTTTTTGTTATTTCAGCTATTTCTCATTTTCTGCATATAAAAGCTCTGACAATGACAATATTTCTATTTGGAATTTGGGAGCAAAGTTGTCCGTAGTTTATAGAATAAAACAACAATGTTAATTTTACTCAAATATATACCTATAAATAGCAAAATCAGAGGAACTGATTCAACAACTGAAGTGGTCTCTTATTTTTTTCCAGAGTTGTATATCTTGTAGGTCAGTGTATCATTCTTTAGCTTCAATGGGACACAATATTTGTTGAAGTCAGTTAATTTATTAACTCTTTAGGTCTCCCACTGTCTTCTGCTGCTCTGTGCCACTTGACTTGACATGACTGCAGCAGGTTTCAGGACAAAACAAGCAACTTACTTCCCAGTCTGCTCAGGTGTGTAGAAGGCCAAAGACACCACGCTCCGGTTGCGCACATATCCCACTCGCTTGATAGCCAGAAGCTCTTTCTTCTCCACCTCCCCCAGGACTAGGAACCAGCCTTCATCCTTGGGCTTGGGAAAGCGTGGAGCTTGGGCTTTACTGTCCTGCTTTCTCTGTAAGTGTTCAAATCATTTAAAATAAACCAATTATGTTCATGCATTTATTTTAGAGTCAAAAATAACAGGAGATCATAGAGGTAATCATAAATAAATCAAAAAGGAGACAAATGTGTTAATTGTAAATAAAGATGTTGAAATGTTTGAAGAAATCAGGCCTTGCTTGTGAACTAATGTAGGGATTAGTTCAGTTCAACCAGCAGCTCTCTTAAGGATTGACTAGATAACCTAGGTATTGGATGAAAACTGTAAATAATCTGCTTTATTAAGGAAAGGTCTGGAAATGTCATCAAATCACAATGTATTGTTTTTTTAAGCTTATCCTAATTTTAGACTCTTTCTGCATGTATTCAGCTAATTATACATTTATTTGTCTGTTTTGGTCTCCTGTCCACACAGAAACATGCATTTTTGGTCAATGAAAACATAGCTTTTCTGAAAATGTTCTCCAAGGTAGAGATTTTCATTGTTGCTGTGTGGGTGAACAAAAAATGCAGCTTTACAGAAATGTTCACATCACAGTGCACACATGTTTTTGGTAAACTACATAGATCTTTGTATACACGAGGATAGGAGATATAAAAAATGTAAATGTACTGTTCTATCTCAATCCTTTCTTTGATTTAGAATACATCATTTGATCTAATTTTCTCCCCAAGTTGGAAGGTCAATTAACCAGACCACTCATTAGGAATTCACCCCCCCCCCCCCCATCATTAGTGATACCCCCAATGCCAGGAGGGTGAGGACTAGCACATGCCTCCTCTGACACACATTTGAAGTCAGCCACTGCTTTACTTTGAACTGCTGCTGATGCAGCATTAGTGCAGCATTAGTCTCTACGCTTAAAGGAAAGCACATCAACTCGGTTCTGATACAAGAGCTAACAGATGCCTGTGCTCAAAGACATCACCTTGGTAGAGATGTTGGGGAAGAGTCCAATCTACCCAGCCAGAGAGAGCATGGCTAATTGTGCTCTCTCAGACTCTGGCTGTTGAAGCAACATGATCCAGGATTTGAACCAGCGATTCAACTGGACCACTCCCCCCCCTAGAATCCATCCTTTAATGACTTGCATACTAGACTTCATAGAGAGTAGTGTGTAATTTGGGATTAAACCTCCGTGTTTTCTTTCTTCTTCGTGATGTGTGTAGATGAATTTCTTTATAAGGTACTAAAGCACCATACATGGCTAACATGTTTTTTATCTCTGCATTTTTTAATATCAGGATACATGTGTACTGGGCATTAGTGTTTTTTAATGCTAAAACATTTTTCTTTTTCTTTTTTTTTTTCTTTCACCGACATGTAGATGAGCTCCATGTTTAGGATTAGGGTTGCTCTCACTCTTTCTTTCTCAAGCTCTTGTGTGTGTTTTTCTCCACCCTGTCCTTTTCGTTGCCCTCGGCTTGCCCACTTAAAACAGAAATAAATAATAGAATAAACACAAATGAAGTTAAACTGAGGGAGAGAACTCACTCTTTGTCTGCCCATGTTGATTCGCTGCAGGGACACCTGGAGAACATACTCCTGGTCTGCATGAACGGGCAGCCAACTGCTCTGCTCCCTGAAGCTGGTGACGTTGGTGGGCAGAGCGCGCTCTGTCTGCTCCTCACATCCCTCCCACCAACCTTTCACTTTCAAACTCACCTCCACCACAGGCAGGTGACTCAAGAAGGCCCAAGCCTGAGAAAGAGAAACAATACAATAAAATAATAAGTGATGATCTTCAGAATTACACACATAACAGAAGTTAACAGCAAAATCTGTTTTTTTTTTCTGTAATTTAAGAAACTCCTTGTGCGTTTTTATGTGCATAATGAACTGAGCATGTCATCTAAAATTTAAAAGGCTATCCTATTAATGTCATATGTACTTGTGATGATGTTAGTGCAGACATGAGGAAGAAGGCATATAATAAAATATTGAAAACACGTGTGTGTGTGTGAGAGAGAGAGATGGCCTGATGGAGAGTGACAGTGCCTGGTCGCTGCAGCTCCGTCAGTATTAGAGACATGAGAGGGGGGAAAAAACAGCACCGATTCACCCTGCCAAAGCTATTTATGCGAGGATTACATTTCCTCAGCGAATCAGACGAGGACGCGGCGGTGCATGTGCTTATTTAATTAGCAGGGCCGGGACTGCTGGGGGTGTAGGGGGAGGGAGGGGGGCGGCTGGAATACTGATGGGGAACGAGCGCTGGGCTCGCCGCTGTGCCCGGACGCTCTCATTACCGCCACAATTAGCACTTAGATTGGAGCGCTAAACCCTCTCATTTGGGAGGTAATTGGGGATCCTGGTGCTACCTGAGACCACTGTGACCGTCTGCTTCTTCCTGCAAATCACGATTACATGTGTGTGTGTATGTGCGAAAAAAAAAACAAGAATTGAATTTGTTCAATTATTCATAAGGCCATGTTCTATCTAAAAGCATACAATCCAATACTGCATCATCCTCCATGCTTTAAACTGCTGTAAATATTTTAGCAGAACCAGAGTCTTTCAAATGTTGGTAATGCCTAATCGTGTCTAAACGCTTCTGTAAGGTGTGTACAGGTGTAGGTGTGTCACCTGAGAAATCTGATGCGGCTGAAGCTCCTCCTTCACCATGGCTGTGAAGATTTCCTCTCGTCCATCACAGGCAGCTATCAGCTCAGGAAGCGCTTCAATTGGGCCTTGGTAACCCCTGCCTCCGCCCTGCCCACCTTTGGAGCTCCATCTCCTATTGTCAACAGCAAGGTGGAAAGGCCGGTCATGTGACAGTCTTTCTGCCAATCACAGGTGGATGAGCTAAGTCCCACCCCCTGTTCCTGCTGTCTCAGCATGGCGGGAGATCCTGCCTGGCCTGATCCTCCTCTTACCATTTTTATTGTGTTCCTACAAAAATTACACTTCACTGCAGGAGGCAGCTACACCGAAACGCATTATGTGGGTATGACAAAACCCAATGCCAACCACGGCTGTGAGTGTGTGCGCTTATGTGTGTGTGCGAGAGAGAAAAGATGGGGCCGTATGTGAGACTGTCCGGAGGACAGTGCCTGCTGATAACTGATGCTAATGGTGTTTGCAGAGTTTGATAAGAGACGGTAGGGGGATTAGCCACTACGCTATGTCACAGAGCCATAATCAGAGCACCACAGGTGAGAGGCAGCCCCCTGAGGACCCTGCTGACAGAAACGAAACACACTCCCTTCTCACTGTCAGGAGCAAGCTGGAGGTAAGACTACGAATTATAGCAAATTCTCACATTACAGCAGAATCCCCACGGTTAGTGGAAAAGTTCAGAGAAACTGTGATTGCTTATTTGTTGGTATAGCAACTATAGTTTGCACCTTAAATCTCTATTTTCTATTGTTTTTAGTATCTATGGAGCTTGTCTTGTGTTTTGTCCTCCCAGTCCCTAGTTTGTTTATCTCTTTTATTGAACCATAGCGTAACTGTGCTTTTATACTAATCATTTATTTCTTATAAGATCTTATATCTTTGAATTTTTTTGTTTGGTCCAACACAAAAAAGCAAGTCTGAACTGTACCATGGCCACAATCTGCACCAAAGCACCAAAATTTGATCCCAACAAATGGATTACATTAACCACAATTCAGTTTATATGCAGTCGACTGTTGGATAGCTCAACTTTGGACCAATTAGAGGAAGCTGAGGCAGGCTATCATCAAGTTCTAAACAACAGAAGATGAAAAAGAAAGTGTTGTGCCCAAATGCAACCCCCCTTCACATACACACATTATGCAGGAGTACTGGCAAAACAGACGTCACCAGTTTGGAAGATGAGCACCAAAACTTTCCAGACATTTCTTTTATTTAGTGAACTTAGCTCAGTTTGTAGCACACACACATATTTTATAATCCCCATAAAAGAGTAAGACAACCCTGTTCATCCCTTTAGAAATAAAGGTGATTCATATGTTTAAGTGGTGTCACAGAAGAAGAACCATTTTTGGTTCCATAAACAACATTATTTCTAGTTGATATGTATGAGTAGCAGGAACCATTAAAGATCTAAAGAATCTTTGCTCGATCTTAAGGCTCTTTATCTATTTAAATGCTCTTCCCACTCACACATCTCAATTAGTGTTTATGGGTCAACAATGCCTCCTTCATACAATCACTCAAAAATGTGTAGCACCTTTATGTTGCTGTAGGATTGGGGAGTTTACATGAACATAAAGTCTCCATGCTCAATGCCACATCTCAGTGAGAAGAGTGTGATGTCAACAACTGTGTGTTGTGTTTCTGGAGTTATTAAAAAACAAAAAGTGGTATTTGTAATTCAGAAGTGACATTCATAAGCGGTATGGAAAAAAGTAAATTCTCTTGAGGCTGAATGAAAACCAAAATCTGGCAACAAATTTTCAGTTGTATTGCTGTTGGTGGAGCAATGAGAGACAAACTCTTTATTAATGAACTTAATTAAATGAGACATCTTGGATGAGCTGGGGGGGTCTATACATTTCTTGATATTAAGTGAACATTGTTTTAGTAATTACTGTACATTTCTGCAGAAGAATTTGGATCCAATTATGCATAAAAACCTTAAAGCAACAGTCTGTATATTTTTGGGATTTGGGGATTTAGGGACATCTCTGGAAAGAATGTGTTATTGTACAGAGCAATTGGAATATAATTTTAAATGTACATTAATATGACTTTAGTGCTGTGTGAAATTCTGTGTTTTTGTCTATAACTATATATATATTTTTATTTTAAAATACTGTCAAAATATAAAGAGCAATTCTATACATCAAACCTACCAGACCACTCTGTTTTTAGATTGATACTATTACTTAGAATATTCTGTCTCCTCCCAACTCAATAATATTACTGATTATAATTCAAAAGTATCATTTTTGAAGATTAAGGTTTTTCTGAATTTAGACTTTGAATGCCATTGTCCTGTGTTACTGTTATGAGGGAACTGGACGCTAATTTGTGGTTTACATACCTGAAGAGGTAGAGACTCTGCTTTTCGATATGAGGCAAAGTGATGAGAGAGGAATCATGAAGCCACCTGGCCTGAACAATCATCTGCACCAGATTACAGATGCTCAGTGCAGACACCAGCCAGCCCTCGTTCGCCGCCACGTCCAACAAAGCCTGCAGAGACCAGATGGACATTACAGCTGTTGTCTTGAGTAATGATGTTAACTGTAGGATAACTATGAATACACATTCGCTTATTCAAAATAATTGACAATAAATCATAGAAGTTGTGCATTTTCAATGCATTGTGCCGTTTAGTCCGCGATTAATCGATTATCTAATACTGAGATCAATCTTTTGTACTCCCTTTCATGTCTATCCCTCATGTCCTCAACATAAGGTTAAAGTTTGCTGAGCTCAGCTGCGCTAACATACTTAATTAATCAAAAAGTCATTTCCTCAGTAACTATGTCTAAAAAGCACCTTGAGTGCAGCGGCAAACCCAGCGAGTTAATCAAAATGCTAATGCAGTACAAATTAAAGTTGTGATTAACATTTCACAGTAGCTGCTTGAGCAAACTGATGACAGCAATGGGCTGATGTCACTGGAGTCCGTGAGAAGGAGGGGTGGCGAAGAGGAGATGGAAGAAGAAGAAGCGGGATAGAGGAAGGAGGGAGAACGGATGAGGGAGAGCGACGATCAGACGAGCGTTATGTTTCATTTAACCTGTCCACTAAAATTCCTCTCCACTGCTGCTGGAGGAAACAACTAGAAATGTGGAGCCCTTACAGGACTGGGAGCCCTAGCACAGACACAAAGCACCTCATTAGCACAGAGATGACAGGAATTATTTAGCCGACCATCAGAGATCCACTGCTCAAAGCCACCACTAATCCCGCACTGCATGTATGTGTGTGTGCTGTCTGTGAAAACGTGTGCTGTGTATGAATTTGCAGAGGCTATAATAATAATAAAAATAAAAAAAGCAGGAAAAATTACATACACAAAAAAACATATACTTTAAAAAAAATATTATCTATGCAGATCTGAGAGTATTGATCTGATGCTAATCCAAATAATACCCTAGCCTATATGCCTATACAGTATTCTAGACTATATAACTCATGATCAGTTTTGTTTACAGACATTATACACAGATCATAAGAAGCAGTATGACTTTGTACTCTTACCTAACTACATCTGCACAGCGCCATTAAGCTGTCATAAAGTATCAGCAAGTAATGTGTGAACCGGTTCCTTTAGGCAATCAAATATTTGACTATATTCTGCAAAGTCCCTTAAGACAAATATATTATTAACAGCATAATTAAAGAGTGGGAAAAAGTTGGTATCAGATGGATATCAGCAGATGCTTAAGGTTGTACCACTGGCATTGGACATTAAAAAGTGATATTGGTCCATCACTGATATACAGCTCTGGGAAAAAAAAAAATTAAGACCCCTTAAAAATGATCAGTGTCTTTGATTTTACCAAACTGAAAACCTCTGTAATATATTCAAGAGGAAGATGGATGATCAAGCAGTTTAGCTTGGTTTGATGGCTTGTGATTTTTTTGCATCAGGAGTGGCATTTTATTCAAAAGCACTGTGTAAGACTGGTGGAGGAGAACATGCCACGATGCATGAAAACTGTGATTAAAACCAGGGTTATTCCACCAAATATTAATTTCTGAACTCTTAAAACTTTATGAATATGAACTTGTAACTTGTAACTGTATCGTTTTATTATTTTATCCATTTCTCATTTTCTGCAAATAAATGCTCTAAATGAGAATAATTTTATTTGGAATTTGGGAGAAATGTTGTCCGTAGTTTATAGAATAAAATAACAATGTTAATTTTACTCAAATATATACTGATAAATAGTAAAATCAAAGAAACTGATACAGAAACTGAAGTGGTCTTAAATATTTTTCTGTCAACATTTTGGAGATTAAGTTTAGAGCCTCTAGTCCTCTATATACAACTGACACATCATGCAACTTAAATATATTACTTTATCTTTTTTTTTCGTTTTGGTTAAAAATGAAAGAAAAATAGACTTGATCAATCAAAATCCAATTCATTTTACACTGACTGCCTCCTCACTGAGAATACCAGCATACTATGCTCTGAGGAGGCAGGAGGACGCTAGCAAATGCAGTCGGTAGAAATTAAGACAAAATTGTGTCCCTCCAGACTAGCTGACATGAAATTGGCTGGACTGTGCAAGTCCACTCTGCTGGTTAATCCTCAGACACCACTCCATAGTTAGCTCAGCTGTTTGCTAGGAAAGGCTAGCTCGGATCCATGCTGGGAAGACAGGCAGCTGCTGGCAGAGGAGCTACAACCTGGCACAGCGGGAACCCAAAAAAGTAACCACATGGACAAGCATGGCCAATCACTCGCAGACGCGCACACGCATGCACACAGCCTGCAGAGAATCACCGGCGCATCCGCAGGCATGGACAATGGCTAACAGATCCCCAGACCAGAGCCATTCTCAGAGCGGGGCTGCCAACATGAACAATCACCACAGCACATATCCTCAGAGCAGGCAGAGACAATCGCAAACAGATCCGCGGGCGTGCCATCAGGTACCAACTATCAACAGCAGGCTATTTCGCGAGCACAGGCATTAGGGTGAAGGGAGCGCTGGTGTGGTTAGCTGTTGCTTTGGGTGCTTTTATGACGTGGCCAGAAATTTGACGACAACGTGGCAATAAATCATATCCACACCTCTGCTATTTTTCCCCTGGCTCGTTGCAGAGCTTGTGGAAGTAGTTTGGTGTGCGTGTATGCAATGCCAAAAGTTTGCTGGGGGCTTTCAACACAGTACATCATGTTTATGACCTTACCAATGTATTCAAGAGCATTTAAAGACAAAAGAACTTTAGAACTTTAGTGCGAGGGGCAAAAAGTGAGTGAAAACAAACTAACAAATCAATAATAATTTACATCAATAAAGTGCATCATTCAAATACACATAGCCTCATACCACATGTCCATATATGTTGGGGAAAATAAACACCTTTCATGTGCTTTCATGTACATTATGAAGACACAATATATGTGCAAAACAGCATAAAAAAAAAGATAGAATAAATAAATCTTCCTAAAAACACACACTGACATTTGCCTCAGCAGGAGAAGCACTGCGCTGTATTGTTGTTTTAATGCACGTTTGATCTGTGGAGGGAGCCGGCTGTTAAACGCTGCGCTGTCTCCGAGGTGCTGTAAGTGTCTGCACTCACACTGTATTTATAGGCCTCCGGGCCCAGGCATACTAACAACGTCATGAACCAGGCTCATGAATAACTGCCTTCCTAACAGCAAGCCCAGACACCCACAGGGAACAGAGTGACCGTAATTAAGAAACATACAGCATATAGCAAAACAAACAAAGCAACAAATAAAAGCTTGTAGAAGATTCCTAATAATTACACACTAGTCTTTAATAAACACCTATTAGGCCCAAAGATATTTTTATATTCGTTTAGCATTACAAGATGAGGAAATGACCCACGATTAGAAAGTTTTACTTCGGTGCACCAGCAACATAAAATTCACGCACATATTCACACATGTGGTTCAATGAGTCTTAAATGTATGTTTGATGGATTTTATTGTAGCTCTTTATGTCAGACAGACTAAGAATGGACGCAGCGATAGCTGAGCGGACTTTTAGGCACGGTGGAGATGCCCTCGGTTCACACACGATGCTGTGAAACAGCAGATGAAGCAAGAAGTCCTGTTAAACCGAGGCTTAGGTCAAGTCTCAGCTGTCAAAGCGAGGGGATGAATTTTCTTTCTTTTCTTTTTTTTTCTCTCTCTCTCTCTTTCCGATGGAACATCCGAGAGGATCCGAGAGGTCTTCACTGACACATGGAAATGCACTCAGTTCCACCGTCCCCAGGCCTAGCATCGATTTTATGATGTATGAAAGCAAGCAAATCGCTTTGATGGCAATGGGAGCCCCCAGATGATGGAAGGGAGGCCGCAGGACAATGTATAGGGGTTTGGAAGGGCTCCATTGCTATGCTACATATGCCAAGAGGACACGCAGGACACGCGGCAACAATGGAAAGCAGACCTGTGAAGAAATGTACACACACACACGCAGCACTGTCTTGTTCCTCTCACTGACCTGGCAGACTCGGATGGCGTTGTCCAGGACTGTCTTGGTGTCAGTGCCGTAATCGCTGCAGGGGAGCTGGGCGCGGCTGAAGTGGGCCTGCAGGAGCAGGTGAGTCTTGGTGTGGGCGCTGTCATAAGAGTGTGGGTTGACCTGCAGGGGGAGCCGCTGGGCCAGCTCACTGTTCAGCTGGTCCTCGTTGTGGCGCACTGGCAGCTCGGCGTACTCCTCCGCATCCTGAGTACAAACAGAAAGGGGGGGGTAGAGGAGGGGGTAGGCAGAGGTCAGTTTGAGGGGACACTCTTACGCTCAGCAGACGAGCAACAGCGCCGGAAAGAACAGCTGCAGCCGCAGCATCCGCTGGATCAAATCTCTCTGCTTTTATCATACAAGCGCTCGACTCTGCTTTTATATCTAATGTGAAAGGCAGGCGCTTTCCAGCTTCTTCTGGGTTAGATGATACCGGGTTTAATATTACAACATGGATTAAACATTTATTTAATACAAGAAAAGTTGCTCTCACCTCCAAAATATGTGCAGAAAAAAACAGGCCTGAAGTTCTATATGACTACATTTAGACTTTTAGATTGTTTCCACACCTGAAAGTCTAAACCAGAGTCCGAACAAAGATTCATGTGCTTTAGACACTGCATGCGTTTGGTTTTGTTAGTTTCAGTTTCACACTTTGGCTTAGTAGTGTGACTAAAGAACTAACTTTCATGTCTTGTTATCAACCCTGTACATGGATTATGTTCTTGAAATCTGATTGGTTTGTAGAATGTTGACAATTAAGCGATTTGTCTTTCCAGGTGCTGTGCTGAAATCTGCCTCCCTGACAGGATTAGACTCTCATTTGCGTAAAGGTTTGTCTTCGGATTCCTTCCTGTATAAACTTTACTTTCTGTTTAGAAATAAGGGTTAATACAGAAGATACAGGAATCACCAGCATAATCTGTATTAACCATACTGCCGCGTGATGTGTGCTGCTTTTCTTTCTGTTATATTCTGTAGCTGAATCAGTTTTTTTGTAATTGGTCTAAACACACTGAACCATCATAGAAAAGTGCTTTCACACTGAAGAACTGGACCATGGATCAGTAGATCCAGACTGAGACCACCTGTCCTTTTAGGTCGTGAATTTGGTCAGAGCCTTTCCGTTATATCAGGTTTGTACCTGACCTGAAAAGTCTAAAATCCAGACCAAAAATGGTAGATGTGAAAGCACCCTTAGGAAGCACTTATCAGAGCCGGTTCACTGCAAATGTTAGCTGAACTTGTTAACACAGAGTAGGTGCAGTGTTCTTGCTGGCTGCTGCTTCGGCTATAGGTCATATATGCAGAGGCACGAGTTCTGGTGTAAGGCAGTTCTTGTCCAGCTTTTCTAATGTACACTTGTAAGTGAAGGCAGTGGGGCACATTAGTCACAGGTCTGTGCTCCTCCACCTCCATCCATCACCGCTAAAGCACTGAGCTCAAACGCCTCAGAGCTGGGAAAGTGAGAAATGGTGGAAAAACTGAGCACAAAAGAGCATATCGCAACATGATTTATCTGCCCAGGGCATCGAGTCTGCATACAGATGGACCGAAGATAAAGGGAGGGAGATTTTCTGTAAACAGAGGCTCTGACATCAAGCTCTCGCACACTCTTCTCCGTCTCAGGTGACATTTACATACACAGAGAGGGTTTAAAGGGGTTGAGTGAGAGCTTTTGAGGCTTTACCAATTTTGGATTATTTTGAAACCTGAACAGAGAGCCATGGTTTGATAAATACAGTCACTGAAAAACAATATTATAAGTGTGGTGTCTTTAAACTGTACAAATGTCACAGACATCAATGCTCTATTCGAGTGGGAGAATTTTGAAGTGCGAGGGACGTAGGGTAAAGTAATTAAAGTAATCAGCTATCCTCAATAATTTTGGTCCTTTTAGTAATTTTTTTCTGGACTGTGCACTAAAGATTTTGGACCTTTTTAATAAAAAAAATTAAAATAAAATAAGATTTATATTAAAACAAATACTGTTAAAATCAAGTTGTAAATATTCCCACACATACTCTGGAAAATGGGTTTCCGGAGGTTTTCCAAAATACGGATCCACTTCTGTAGGCATTTAGTTATATTGTGATTGACACACATACTTTGGGTCATTCAAACTGTGGCAAACCCTAAATCCAGAAGACCTTGTAAGGCAGCCTATAGCTAGGCTATAGCTATAGGACCGAACTGTCTTTTCCAAAACATTATTCATAAAGGATTCAAAACACTGTATTAAAAATATAAATAATTATATCATACAGTACATCTAATATTTATTAAAATGCTTAATATAATTTTTAGTTCAATGATTGCAGTGGGATATTAAAAGAGTGTAAAATAACACAGCTAACAGCAGATTATGAGCATAATACTGCATCTTTAAAACATGTCAAGAACCTTATGAGAGTATTACAAGTGATAAAATATTGGACTTCAACATCAAAGCAAGGGTTTTTATTCATTTTTAAACAATATACTGTACAGTTACAAGTGTGTAATGCTTGGCTCGGTGTGCAACAGATCTCATGAATAGCAGACTTCATTATTTTTTAAATTTGCTGGTTCTCATGTTTTTTTTTTTTTTTGCTGTAGCCATCACTAAATACTATTCTGTAAATTTATTAGTAGGACCACTTAGAGAAACAAATGGCTCTTATATACAGATAAAGTTATATGAAACAAGGATGCAGTGTACTATATATTTATGTACTGCTGCCACGGTCAGGTGAAAACAAATTTGCGAACTAGCCAGTGGGTTACTAAAATTGTATTTTTAAGTTATGCAGAGGCCAAATTAAAACCTGTCCACGGGTCACATGTAAACCCAGGGGTGTACTTTTCAAACCTGTGTTCTAAAGCCTACATGTGTTTTAAACATGTAGCTGCTAATTTTTAAACAATACATTAATCATTACTATTAGTGGGTTATGAGATTGGCCAATATGTAATTTAAGGAGATGCTGGAAGTGCATAAATCGAGAAGCTACTCCCATCTTAGTCATTTATACAGAGATTTCTTATCCTGAGTGAATAGTCCCATAGGAAAATTACATTACTTCACCTCCCTAGCTAAAACTAATCACATACAAATAGGGTTTAAAAAGAGTAGAAGCAGGAACAAGGAGGAAGAACACAGGTTGAGCGAGGGGGAAAGGGCACTGTGAGACCATCAAAAAGAGAGAAAGAGAGAGAGTATGTAAAGGAGAAGCAGTAGAAGTAAGCGATCGGCTGGGTGCCTCATTATGGCCACGCCACAGTAATTAGAGGACATTGAGGGGCGGTGGGCTTTTTGTGTGGCTGACGGGGGGAGTGATTTGAGGGTATTGAACCTCCTGACTGGGGTGGAGTAGAGGGCTGGCAGAGGTCCAGCCTGCCTCATGTCATGCTTTTGTTAGGCAGCCTGTGGGAGGCTTAAACACCGGGACATGTTAAGGGACAGATAGATGGATAATAAAGTGGTGCGCACTTTAATTGGAAGATCTGACCTCTCGCTGTAACCCAGCCCATAATTAGCACCGCAACATGTTCACTCTCGCTTTCACTGACAAACACACGGAGGCTTGATGACTACAATAGTAGTCAATAAGTACTGGTTAATCGCTCACTATAGACGCGGTTTACACACAGCCTTACTGGTTCATTTATGTCAACAAGACAATATTTAAATTTGTTATATTAAACATATCTAATATTTTCTGCTATCATACACAAACAATGCACTGCTCAGTCTCAAGAGGCAAACTCATAAATCACAAATTCACAAATAATTCACAAATGCATATTAAACAAACAAACTAACTAATTTGCATGTTGACATGCATGGCATATTCAATGAGTTTAATATAATGGCCAAACCGGTGACCATTAAAAATACAAAGGAGCACACAGCTTCCAGCAGAAGCCATCAGCTAGAGAGTAGCCAGAAGTGAAAAAAAAATTGAGCATATGTCTGCCAGACAATCACATAGGGGAAAAACAACAATTAAAAGATAGAAAGAAAGAAAAAAAAAAAACACTGCTAAACAACTGTTGTGGATTTAAGCAGACATTTTGCTCTGTCTCCAATGGAAAGTATTTATAGAATATTGCACATGCTGTAGCAGCATTGCATTTTTAGTAGTCCCGAGAGAAAGCACTCATGCTAAATTGCTAATGTGTCTCATTAAATACAAACAAACAACAACAAAAAAAACGTTCCCCTCGCAAACTCACAAACGATAAATAAACTCAAATAGAGCAGACCACTTCCAAAATAGATGCCTTTGTGGATTCATGCAAGAGATGACTGATTTGAGCACAAAAAAACTGTTCCAAATTGATTGAATCAGATCCTCCATATGCACAGCGTATGAAAATTGAGTTTTAATAAAATTGTTTCAATATTCTCTTTTAAATCAATCTTTGAACGCACAGTCCAAACACAACAGGCTTCAATTACAGACAACACAAAATCCAACTGCTCATAATGAGCTTCAGAGATGTATTGTAATTAAAGTAGAAAGGTAAAAAAAAAATAGATCTACTCCACTACTCTGCTTAAAATGTACTAAATGATTTATTTGATTATTATTTTTTCTCCTACTTCAACTTTTACTTTACTACATATTTTCCATAAGTTTAATACTTTTACTCTGCTACATTGTTTATGTGCTGCATCATTACTTATTACAATTATAAAAATGTTAAGAATCATTCCAAACCCACATTATCACTAAAGCCAGAGCGGTAGATGCTCTGTACTCTCACTGGGTTTGATGAAGCTCCTCATCACTAAGTGAATCAAGTGTTTAAGCTTATAGTCTTATAAGAAGACTGACTGCACTGCTCCTGTTTTGCCTTTAACTCAGCTTCCACTGCTTTCTGTAAAAGATACATCACACAGTACTGTACTTTTACTCTCAGTACTTGAGTAGTACTTTTAGAAGAAACTACTTGTACAAAACTAAGGGTTTTTAATACTTTAGTACCTCTATTTAAAGTGTGGTGCTTAACACTTTAATTTCTACTCAAGCCACTTTTTTTGATAGAGCCCTTAATAGAGAACATTCACTCAAATCTGTGTCTCTAGTACTTTACACATGTCTGGTCATGACTTTACAGATTACATAAGCATTCAGTGTAGCTTAGTTTTATTGGGTAACAACATTGCCTTTCTCAAGGCATAATGGCATTTATTTGAGCCAGGAATGCTACTACCTCACTGGAGTCCTTGGGAAAGACTATTTCTGTGCTGTTTTAACCTCATATGATTTAAAACATAAGTAGTCCATTTTTGTTAATTACATTACATTACTTTTTAGTGGACAATGTTATTACAAATAATTATGTACATTAGCAATAGAGGACATGGGCAAAAACAGTTTTAACAGGACCTAAAGGAAGCCAAAAGAAAAAGTGGGATAGAAGAGGAAAGGAGGGGAAGAAGGAATTGAGGTTAGAAGTAGTTAGTGTGTTAGAGGTGTTAGGAGAGTAAGTGCTCTTTGAAGAGCTCTGTCTTCAGGAGTTTATTAAAGATAGTGAGGGACACTCCTGCTCTGGTAGTAGAAGGTAGTTTGTTCCACAATTGGGAAAGTATGTAGGTAGGAGAACACGCTAAAGGCTAAATATATATTTGCCTTGTGTAACCTACTCTGCACTCGTTTGTGCACGTCTTTAGAAATGAATAAAGCACATACGCAAAGTGCAGTGCACACAAAACAGCAGCATCAAAATGGCAAAGAGTTTTAAAGAACAGCTACTTGCATCTGCATGGCAGACAAGTATGGAAACATTTACGTAGGCCTATCACGATTATTACAATGTTGAATTAATGATACACAAAATGTATAGAAAATACCTTAATCCATTTGTGCTGACCTAAATATTGCCCATTGTTTTATTGTTGTTATTTTGTTTAATAAAATCATTGAGCTGATATGTGAACTATATTAAAAAAAAGTTTCATGCATTTCATGCATGTTTCATTTCTTTTGTATTTAAACATTTTATATATTGCAGATCCAGTGTCTAAATATTTGCAATAATTAAAGGGGCAGTAAACCCCTTAACTTTTGCTCCCTCCACCTTCAGCTCAAATTTGAAAAAGCCTGGCACTGTGTGATGTATGGGTTTAGAAGTGGGGCAGGAGGAAGAGCTGATTGGCTGAGTAGCATAAGCAGCAGTTTGCCTCTGATAGCGGTGAGACCCAGATGGTTGGACGTCAGCAGAGGGGCGGTTTATTGATTGACTTGACTGATCTGCGTATTGTGATGAGTCTTGCGTACAAAAGTACACAGAAATCTCATCCTCGTCTATAGCACAGTTGTACCTAAGAGGGCGCTGCAGAGGCAGAAATGACCAAAATAAAAAAAAGTGATTTTTAAAGGTTAGGAAATGTTTCTAAAACATTTTTTTAAGCAGGACTGGTATGTTTCACAACTTCAAAGAAACATATGGTGTAGGGTTTAGTGGCTTTTCAAAAACTTTTAAGCTGTAACTGCATTATTGTACTACTATATTAACACTTTTTTCAGTGACATAAATTGTTTTAAAAGTGACTACAATATAGTTTAATATATCACACAAAAAATGATATTTTAACAGACCTATAGTCATGTTCACAATGCAGCCGGCTGTCTACACAAACATAAATAAAATCTCTACAGCGAGCAAGCAAATCTCTAACCTCACAGTGTCAGCCAAATGTCATAAACGTAAATGTAATAAAAGTAAACTGCTCTTGAACTACAGCTCTATGGGGCTAATTTGTTACAAACATAAAAACAGGATTTTTTTTACGTCCTCTGGCTAAACCAATGCATCACACTGCCAGAGTGAGTGTGTGGTGTCTATGAAATCACACAGACACATGACGCTTTAATTTCTGAATGGTTTTGGCAAGTGATCTTTGACAGCTTGCCTGTCGATTGCCTCTCCTTTCAGCAAGACTCTGATACACGTGTATGTGTGTGTGTGTTTGTGTGTGTGAAGTGAGACAGATGTGATGTCACTGGCCACTGGTGAAGTGTGAAAGCGCTTTATGTCCCAATTATGTCAGCAATCAGCGGAGAGGAGGAGAGCCCCGAGAGGACCAGCCCACAGAGCAAGAGGAACCGGCGCTCTAATGAGGCGAAAGTAAAGACGTAATTTTCACACTAGCCTGGAGAGCTGCAATTGTGGCTGAGTGAGTGTGTGAGTGTGTGTTTCTGTTGTCTGTGCCTGAGGTCCTTACTGGGATTGTTGTGGTGGAAATAATCATTAGTTAAGAGGGATATTTAAGCTGGAATGGAAGCACTGGGATGTGGTGTAAGAGAGAATAGTGTGCTCTGTAAGTCTTCACCAACATAAAACACATTTTAATTCTTTCTAACATTAACATTAAAAAGATATCCACCTATTACATATATAACAATATGGTAAATAGAGGGTTAAATGTAGTAAGGTTTAAGTAGACTTAACTAATCTTAAGTGTTTTAAGTGAAAGAAGTAAAAGGCTAAAATGTACTTTTAACTATATAAAAAAAAACTAGCCAGTTTTAACAGATATGCAACTTAAGGCTTATTTATGCTTAATGTTTAAAAAAAGGATATATATTTTGATATAGCCTCCTGTCTGTACTCTGTGATTATTTAGTTTGCATATTTGAGCCACTGGATATTGTGGGGGTGGTGTTAAGCTAAACACGATCATACAGATTTGTCAAAGAGGAAACTGTGGCAGTTTTTTTTTTCATTACACATGACTTCTTTGAGAGTTGCAATAAAAAATAAAACAGTAAGCCCTCCAAACATATTAAGTAAAAAAAAAGCAAAAAAAAGTAAAAAAAAAAATAATAATAATAATAATAAAAATAAAATAAATAAATAATCATTAAAAAAAAAATCACACAATAGTTTTGTACAGGTGTTTTTTGCTGCTTTTGGGCATAATTTCATTCTTTACTTTGTATTATGTCAAAAATGAAACAAAAAAAAAGTTATATATATAAAGTTATAAGCTATATATATATATATATATATATATATATATATATATATATATATATATATATATAGAAACTAAATTAAGAGGGTGTTTACTTCCTCTGTAAAGGAGCCAAATTATGCTGATTTTTACTGAGTGACTTATATTTGAGTGATATATTGCAATGAACCGTTTTCAGTTGAAATGTCTGTGTGTATAAAGTTCAAATGTCAAGAAAGTGTCTTTTGTTGCCTTTTTTTAAAACACGTACTTCAATTAGCAAAAAAGTTAAAGTAAAAAGTATAAAATGATCATTTCAACTGTATTCGATTTTATGACAATTGCAGCATATATGAAAGAATAAGGTGATTATAGTTAAAAAAAAAGAATGCAGTGAGCCCTATGTCAGCCTCATCTACAGTCAGACTGTGTGTTTACTTACAGTGAGGATGGACAGCAGCTCCTGAACTGGTAGATCTGGCTTCAGTCTCTCCTTGAACATGCGAACAGTCTGGTGCTTCAGGTAATAGTAGGAGGCAATGCGGCCGTACGTGAGAGGCTCGATGGTGCGCTCGTCCTGGAGATGAAGACACATGCATGCATGTTACCAATACAAAAAGCATCATGGCAGCCGAGGCTGGTGGGCAGCATTATCTGTATCAGAAGCAGAGGGTTGCTGATTTCAGGCCTGTCAGAATAATTAACCAACTTTTTGCAGCTGCAATCCTATTTTTTATTTTTATACCACCAGTAAAGAAAGACACACTGTGCACTGAGCAACAGACCAGACAGGGAGCAGCCTAATACTGCCCTGCTGCTTATGAGTGTTTGATCCCCTGATGGCCAGCGCAGCACAGCAGCGAGCACAGCACCGATCACCTGTTAAAAAGATGTTCAATATTTTTTCCACCAAGATTGATTGGTCCACTTAGCTGGATGTGTCTCTATTGATTGTAGTGTATGTGTTTTGAAGACAAATATTTAATTCCTGGTCTAGTTAAGCTGTAGTCTTTTTCTACCACAGGCAGTAAAATGTCAATGCTCTTATTAGTCTGAAAACATTGACTAGAATAAGATGATTTTCCCCAAAATATGAATGAATGAGGAATAAATATCTTTAATTAAATATGAAGCTCAGAATTGGTAATGCTAAATAAGGGGTGGGCGATATAGCCCTAAAATAATATGACCATAATTAATGGTATTTTCACGATAACCATACTCTTGGCGATAAAAAAAAAAAAAAAAAAAAAACATATATATATATATATATATATATATATATATATATATATTTTTTTTTTTTTTTTTTTTTCAAGAATACACTATTGCAACAAAATAAAAAAAATAAAAATGATTATTGCATACGATATGATATGGCACACCCCTAACTGAGAAATAAAAAATAAAACAAGAATTTCATCAGATTTGTAACCGAGGTCAACGATCCAAAATGTCATGATACTAATAATGCACTCTAAATATCTCCATATATCCAGGATTAAAGTAAAATAAATAGTACTGGACAGATATAATCTGTCTCTAGTAGATATATAATGAGAAATGAGAACAGCGTAATTTATTCTTTTGCTAAAAACATCAAAACAAGTAGTACCCTGATGTGATAATTAGGGGTGGGTGATATGTTACTATATCCAGAACTAAGCCCAGATAAATAACCTCCAATAACCTTTAATTCATTAATAGATGGTACATTTTTGTGAGACTCTTCCATAATACTTATACTTCCTTTAATACAATAAGCCAACACACATACCTCTTGTATTTCCATACAGTAGGAACATTCCAGATCTTGGAGGCTTTTTTCCACAAGGTTGGAGAGGAACTTGTTGATAGTCTCATGGTTTATGTCATCCAGGTTGTAGTAGCTTTAAAAAATAATAATAAAATTAATAATAACAAAGTCTTACTCAATCAAAAAGATATACCCACTAGTATTCACTATAAACAGAGACAGAAGGAGAAATATGTACATTAAACACTGCTCTGGTTTTCCCAGTGTATTGATTTTTGAATCAATAAGCATTAACATGGAAAAACAACTACAGACCAACAGAGTGAAGAAGAAAAAGAAAAGCCCTCATGGATGACTACTACTACTACTACTACTACTACTACTACTACTACTACTACTAATAATAATAATAATAATAGTAATCCTAAAAGTAATAACAATAATAATATTTGTTATAATACTATTACATTCAAATTATGAAATTATAAAAAAAGACACTCAAAACACTCAAGCTAGTTTTCCACATTTCATCTGCACTGAAAGACCGCAAAAAGGTGCATCTAGAGAAGAACGGGGTGAATTTAATTTAATTCTGTTCTTTCCTTAATTTACACAACTTAACCAATTTATATCTACAGCCCTGAAACAAAAAAGAGACTACTTAAAAATGATGAGGTTCTTTGCATTTTACCAAATTAAAAACCTCTGGAATATAATCAAGAGAAGATGTATGATTACAAGCCATCAAACCAAGCTGAACTGCTTGATTTTTTGCACCAGGAGTGACAAAGTTATCCAAAAGCAGCGTGTAAGACTGGTGGAGGAGAACATGCCAAGATGCATGAAAACTGTGATTAAAAAACAGGGTTATTACACCAAATATTGATTTCTGAACTTATAAAACTTTATGAATATGAACTTGTTTTCTTTGCATTATTTGAGGTCTGAAAGCTCTGCATCTTTTTTTTTGTTATTTCAGCCATTTCTTATTTTCTGCAAATAAATGCTCTAAATGACAATATTTTTGGGGGGAATTTGGGAGAAATGTTGTCTGCAGATTTTAGAAAAAAAAAAAAAAAAACAATGTTAATTTTACTCAAACATATATACCTATAAATAGCAAAATTAGAGAAACTGATTTAGAAACTGAAGTGGTCTCTTCATTTTTTTTTCCAGAGCTGTATACTAATTAACAAATAGGAAACAAAAACAGCAACAAAAACAATAATAAAATTAAAGTATAGTAACACAATCTGTTTCAGATTTTTCCTGTAAAAATGAAAATGAAATAATAATAGTAATAAAAAACATTCTTTAAAAGGAAAAAAAAAGCAATTATATATGTACGGGATGTTATCATTAGAACTGTAATTACAGCTGTAATTTATGTTTAACATCAAGCTGACTGACGGTTATTATTTCTCTTTATGTCCGCAGGGTCAGTGTGGTGAGGGCTAAGTGAAAGATAGGCGGCCTTCAGCCTGCACTGTGTGCGGCTCCTTGCAAACACCTCTCTGTGTGATTAAGCCATTGCCATTATCATTATCCCCATTCGGCCCCTGATGGTGCCGAGCGGCTGATCGGAGCTCTTTATGGGACCCCCGGGGGCGCAGGCTCGCCTCGTCTGCCCAGAGAGAGAGAGCGCGCGGAGCGGGCCGCCCAGTGAATCATTGCTGATGAGCGATGGCTGGTGCCAAGGTGACCGGTTCAGCACGCTGCAGCTTTAAAAGAGCGCCGGACAGAGAGATAGATGGGGACGGGAACATGTCTTTCCGTTCTCACTCACACAAATAACCTCCTCCCACCCACGCACATGTTCCCTCTCTCACACACATACACACACCCACACATATAATACACACACACCAATCTCACACACTGGAATATCACAGCTAGGACTTAATTCAGTAAACATTTGGCAGTTTGGAAAGTAATATGTAAGTGTTGCATAATCAGCTGAACAACACACAATACCAAATAAGTTAAACATATTATATATAGCTATATTTTAAATGCAAACCACCTATGAATACATGCAGCTGACTGCAGTTAATTATGGTGACAAAGCGCTAAATATTCTAAAAGAATGACTGACAGCAAAATAATGGGATGCAATTATCATAAAAAAAATACTGATAAATAAAATAAAGTGCTGAAGTATGATAAACAATGCATTATCATATAACGCATTAATGCAATATCTATTATTATTATTATTATTATTATTATTTTACATCACAGATAATGTGTTTGTACAGTGTACATTGTTCATGCGGATATTTTCTATACCTTATGGTGTACATATTGTAAATCACTACTGTGAAGAAATATTGTACTTGTCTACACCTGTGATGTGAAAAAAAAAATTGATTTGACAAACACTTTTAACAAAATCTTAAATATAATCAGTGCTCCAAATGCACTGAACACATCTGCATGTGTTATTACACAGAAAGTAAAGCAGTCTTAGTTAACTGAATGTAGTACAAAACTAAATGTATTGAAACTTTTATGTACCCTTATAAATAAAAAACCTAAACTGTTCTAAACTGAATCACCACAAATTAAAGCACCATTTTCATGTTTAAATAGTTTTTTTCTGGTTAAAACAGCATTTTTTCTGGTTAAAACAGCACAGAAAACTATATTGTTTCCTTAAAACAGCATCTTTAAAGTCATTATCATGCCTTACTGTCCTATAATTGGGATATAAAGCATATATATTGTTGCTACTAAAGTCTTCAAACACTGCTAAGTACAGTTTGGTATAATGTGGGCAGTAAAATGTTATCAAGAACTGCATAAAACTGCATAACCTGAGCCATATCTGTGCAAATACTGAAATTTTACCCTGAACTATTAGTCCACATGCTTTCTAACTTCTGATGGTTCTGGTTTACATCTCAAATACTTTTTAAATTATTTTTATTCATTATGAAAAACATATTTTATCGCTTTGCTGTCACAAAACGTCCATTTTGTCATAATTTGCAGCTAATTAGGATTAATTCTGTGTAAGTGAATGAACGGTCATGTATAGTATATTCTGTATAGATGTTCTGTATAGTCAATGATCCCGTTATAACTACTATATCTAACTAAGAGTGTAAAGTTATAATTTTTCATTGGTTTCAAGTAACCAAACCTCAGTAATATTTAATAATTATTTAATAATGTTGATATAATGAACAGAAAAGCAAACATATCACTTATAGCTAGTTTTACATAGCAGAAAGTGGTGGTCCAATCATCTGTTAGCAGTGAAGCTCAGTGGGTACTAAAGTCTTTAGTCAGCAGTAAAAGCAGATAGTCTCATTATTACCATACCTTTAAACCACACACACACATGCACACACACACACACACACACACACACGCATGCACAGAGGATCTTTTCAGAAAGTTTAAGAAGCGCAGTGCTTGAGCTGAATGCTGTGGATGTTGTTATGCTATTGCATGAGCTCTGTCAGTGCTCGCTAGACCACAGAGGGCACTGTCGGGCCTAAATGTTTAATGTGGGCTGACAGGCGTGCAAATGCCAGCACTGTGGAATGCTCTGGAATCATCATCTTCAATTCACAGCAGATGTCTACGCTGCCCTATATGACCCTTGGAGCCAGGGACGAGTTTGTATGTGCTCGCGCGTGTGTGAGAGAGACACTCTGGCGTGCAATGTTTTAGATCACGGTTTGTGATGTCAGATTGAACTATGGGGTGGGCTGTGGACCGTGCACCGGCACAAAGTTGTCATGGCAACGCGACCAGTACGTCGGTGTGAGGAGCCTGCAGAAGATGCCCGTGTGTTGCTCTGTTCGGCGAGGTTCAACCGTGCAGCAGAGATGAGATAAAATTGCTACAACAATTAGCCAATTACAGATCTCACCAATTAGAGAGTCGTTAATTTAGAGCTTAACACAGTCATGGATTACAGTCTGAGAGTCATTATTGCTCCTGTTTTCCCACACATTACAATAGAGAGAGAGAGACAACTTACGTACCTCAAATATTATTGTAATATTACTCAGCACCAGGGATTTAATAAAATACTTATACACATGGGTATTGGGATATTATATTAGTATAGAGATATTAGTATAATTTCTCAAAAACACAGTATTGATTTTCAATTAAGAGTTCACATGCATAGATTGCTGGCAGACAGTGGTTTATTTTGTGTTGTGTTTGGACCCAGACTGCTAGACAACACAATTGCACTTTTTTATTATAGTACTAGTTTTAGAGTTTATGTATATAATGATGTAATTTTATAAACTTTTTTAAGAATATGCTTCTTAAAATGTAAAATGCAGGGTTCCTACACTTTTCAACAAATACATTTTCATGATATTTCATGACTTTTCATGACTTTTCATGCCTTCGCTGCAAATTTTAATGACCAATAGATCTTTGAAACATCAGTTTTGACATGGCAAAAAACATAAAACTAAAAATCCATGTCAAAACTGGTTATAGTCAGTCTATATCTCATCTAAAATTAATTTTAAACACTTTGAAATGTCATATGTTTTACTAGCTGATTAACATTTCTGCATATTGTGCTCGTCTTTACTTTATATGTGTCTGAATGAAGCCAGACAGCATTAAAATCAGCATTTTCCTCTTACTGTGTAAATTTACTGTTTTCAGTCTGAATAGGACCCACACAGACAGCTATCTTAGCGAAAAGAATAAACGGAAACAATTTTTTTTTTTCAAATTTTCATGACTTTTTCAAAACTTTCTGGGTATTTTAATTTTTCCAAAACGTATCCAGGCCTGAAAATTGCTATTTTCAAACTCCATGACTTTTCCAGGTGTTTCATGACCACACAAACCCTTAAAATGTAAAAACATAAACTGTTCTTAACTGGTTTTGCTAACAATACTAACTTTGAATAACGCTAACAATAATAACCTTGGAAAGTGGGATGCATTTAAGTTGCATTTGCCATAAAACATTGATAAGTGATTCTCAAACCAGATGTGGTGAACTTTAAAAGTCTTTAGACATTTTTTCAGAAATGTTTTGAAATTGTATAGAATTATTGGAATGTTTAATTAGATCAAAACTGACTATAAAGTATAACCCTTATATTGTGTTATGTACTGTAACATGAAGATCTTGCCAATACAAAGCCCCACTTAGTATTTTCAACCTAAACTGTAAAAGAAATCCAGCAGTGATGAAATTCAAAAAATGTTCCATTAATCTGAACCTGACGTAATGAAATGTTATGGTTGTGAATGGATTCGTAATCTATTAAAAACAATGAGAAAAAACAACTAGAGCTGGACTATATGATCAAATATTTACATCACAATATATTTCTTAATTGCGGTCAAATCAATATAATTCAGTTATCGATATGAGCAATACAAAAGCCACAGAAAAACTGCTAAAAGGTCTGAAAAAAAATAATTTGCCAATTTGTGAAATGTGCTTTCTGTAATGAACACCAGACACAGAGACAGATCTGGTAAATAATGTATACCTAATTATTGGAAATGTGTTTCTTAAAATTCATATCACTGCCCTTGAAACATTTTCACCCTTTTTATAAGTGCTCGAGCATTCTCCTTATGCTGTTATTGTCTGACTCTTTTTTAAAGTTAAAAATCTAATGCGGCCCATTGTTTAAACTAGAGTGAATGAGGCTAGCTGTGCTGCCATTGGGTGGTCTGCATGTTTATATTAAAACCAGTGTGCTAGACTAGTCCTTTCTGTTCATCAGCTAAAAAATTCTAGATGATATGATGAGACAGATGATTTTCCACTCCTTACCTGTGTCTTCTGTGTGTGTGTGTGTGTGTCCAGCCAATAAGCCATAGATATTGTATTGTTTTTCAAAAGAAAACATAAGATTGTTGGGTACTCAGCACTTCTGAACCTCTGAACCAAAAATCGCTTCTGTTTTGACCTATCACTGAAATATTCTCTAGCTCTAATCAAAACTGAATCTGATGTTAAAAAAATATAGTTTGGTCTAGTATTGGGTTAATGGCTGCCTTTCAGTGTCTGTAACTCACTCTTTCTCTCAGTAAACGTCTGCGGCTTTCAGCTTATGCAACTTTATCATATAATGATATAAAACAAATCTCAGCTCATGTTATCCTCTAAAGATAACTTGAAATAGCCTTTAACAGAAGAGTGAATACAAATGAAATAAACCTCCAATTCAAATAGCTGGCAGTGAAACTGATTTGACTACAGTGCGTACCTGGGGTTCATAACCAGCCGACGGAAGAAGTAAGTCCAGGTGATGTAATCCATGGCGTCCTGCTTGGAAGTGACTGTTCCTGCAGCTATCTCTGCATTCAAGTGATCAGACAGCACACCAAGCAGGCTACAGCAGGGTAAGAGCACAAGCTGAGGTCACACACACGTCGTTTATCACTTTTCTCTCAATTATAAAAAACTGTCGTCACTATGTTTTATACAGACCTGGACTCCACAGGAAAGGGCTCGTACAGAAACTTCTTGTAGAAGTCTTTCTTGATGTCATGCACCAGGATGACTGCTTTGCCCTGGTCATCAAACTGAGGTCGACCTGCACGTCCCATCATCTGTAGTACATCTGCAGGAGTAATGGCACAGTGAGTCTGAAACCTATCCATGTCAGCAGTAGGGGTATCACGATTCTCTAAATCCTCGATTCAATTTTATTTTCGATTTTAGGGTCCCGATTCGATTCGATTCTCAATTTTCTTTTTTTTACAGCAGAGAGGCCTATGGCAGTTTTAGATTAGTCTATGGTCAGTCAATGGTTTGATTCATCAAATTTACAATATCTTATTTCAAAAGGTGGGCTTGATATAAGTGATGCAAAGTGATACAAGTGATCTGTAATACACCACATTAGGCACTAATAATCAAATTCAAATAATTTAGATATATGTAATGTAATATATATATGTATATATGTAATGCCATCTAGTGGCTTTTTGGTAGAAGCAGAGTGCACTATTAAAACAGCAATGTGCAACATAACAAAATAAATAATAAAAAAGTACAGGAACAGTCATGTACAAACAGTCATGTGCTTGCGTAGCTAAGAGGGAGGGATCATCTATCCTCTTTTTGACTTCAAGGCTCGAGACCATGACATAATTTCGATCGATTTTGATGAATCATCAAAATCGTGACACCCCTAGTCAGCAGTAATGAGGATACACATACACACACCAGCCAGCACTTCACTACCTGTAATGGGATAATCCACATAGCGGTGAGTCTTCCCGTCATAATACTCCGTACCCTTCACAATCACCAGGTGAGCAGGGAAGTTCACACCCCAGGCCAGAGTGCTTGTTGCGATTAGCACCTTAAAGAGAAGATTGTTTAAGTAAAACATGGCCATATCTTTTGCACAGAACATCAATACACTAAGAAAATGTCTGAAAATGTCTCAAATTTAATCACATTTAATATGCACAAGTAATAAAGGAAAGCAGTATCCTATAGTATACTTGACATCTGTTAGATGCTATCATCCAAAATTACATATAACAATGTTTTTATCCTCTTAGAACACTTGACAACATACAGTACCAGTCAAAAGCTTAAAAACACCTCCTTATTGGATTCCCTGTAATATTAAAGACATGAAAAATTAAGGAATTTATATGGAATTACATAGTAAAAAATAAAAGTGTTTGGTCTCCACAATCCCCTGACCTAAACCTGATCAACTGAGACGGGTGATTTTAGATGAGCTGGAGCTTCACAGCATAGAGAAAAAGCAGCAGTTATTGTTCAGCACCTCCAGGAGCTCCTTCAAGACTCTGAGAAAACTATTCCAAGTGACTCTCTCTCATGAAGAAACTGAGATTGAATCGTTGAATAGTTCAATCTAAATATGGCTACTTAGAAGAATCTAAATATAGTATAAAACATATTCAGGTTTTTTAATTTCATACTGAAATTTACAATGTAAAAAATCAAAAAAAAGATATAAAACACATTGAATGAGAAGAAGTGCGTTCAAACTTTTGACTGGTACTAGTGTGTAAAAAAGTCTAAGAATTAATTACTTTTACATATATGGTTACTGGATGTAGTATTTAATACCTAGTACTATGTGTAGTACTAAATAACGGTGGCACCAAATGCTATCTCAGTAGCTCAATAAAACCATTTTCCTGTAATTCACTAATATTTTTGACTGGAAAAAAAAAAAACTAAAATGAAAAAAACTTTAAATTAACATTTTTGTAAACTGTTATCTGGTCATTTTATTTCCGTGGCTAACTAGTGGTTTCCATTTTGCAGTGTAGTCTCAGTTTCTCTGTTCAAAAAAGTCTTCTGTGGATGCTACTCTCTGACAAACACACACATCTAAAAGCAGGGGCTACTGTATACACAGTAGAACCATAACCTTTACTAATCTCTGATTATTATCACAAATAATCTCAAATAACGCAACTTGTAACAACCTAAACTAGAAGATTAGTGTTTACTGTTTACTTGTGAACCAGTAATGCTTGTACCTGAATCTTGCAGTTCACAAACAGCTCTTCTACAGTCTTCCTGTCTCTCTCGTGCAGGCCTGCGTGATGCATGCCGATGCCAAAGGCCAGTGTCAGCTTCAGGTTGGAATCCCTCACTGTGGCAATGATGTCAGTCATCTAATCCAGAGAAAAAAAAAAAGACATGTGAACAGAAAAAAAAAAAATCATTAAATACAAATATTTGGATAAGTTAAACTGGACATATATGTATTTTTTTTTATTCTACTTTTTCCCTAGTACAAGGGCCACGTAGTGTCATAGGGAGCTTGTGTGTTAACATAGCAGGTAACATCCTGGATAATTCACAGTGGGTCATGCTGTGCTGTGCTATAAAGCGCATTTGTGAAAAGGGTGAATCTGAAATGTCTGGACCTGATTTTGCAGACATTTTTTACGAGTTTATATTTAATTTTATTTGTTTGTGTTTTGTGCCATATCAGCAACATATTGGCTTTTTTATGGCACAGACAATGTTCGTGACTTGGGAATCACAGACGTAAATCCTTTTCTTTATATGAAGGACTTCCAGAAAATTTAATAAAAAAAAAATATTTTAGCTGGTGGAATCTTTTCAAACAGTTATTTTATATTTGTAACCCTATAACAGTTATTTCTGGTGGTTAAAAGTGCAGAGCAGTCTACTAAGATGTGTTTAATAGTTTGAGGAGTATTACAGAACTGGCAGGCTGGAGACTGTTCGCCAACGAGGAGGTGGCGGTGGGTAAGAGCAGTGTGTCCAATTCGGCACCTAGTCATGAATGTCTGAATTTGTCTATTAAGGAAGCCCATATTGCATTTAATATTAATGATGGTGGATATTTCATACAGTTTATTTTGTGGATTGCTGGACCATTCATAATTTTTTCTACAGTGAACTTCGACTAGATAGTAGGCATCCACAATGGGAACATAGTTTCAAGTAAGTTCCTGGTTTCTTGCTTCCCTTGATAAAATGTCTGCTTTCTCATTGCCCCCAATGCCACCATGTCCAGGAACCCAGCAACAGAGAATGTAGAATTCTTGGCTGTAGAGTTTTCTGTCTGCGCCTACTAGTTCATGGATAACTGGGTGTTGAAAGATTTGTTTATATTTGAAAACAGGCTTGTGACTCTGAGTGTGATTGTTTCATTTTAATATTATTAGTTTGAAACATTACAGGTGCTGGTCAACGAATTAGAATAATTTGAAATAGTGCAATCATGAAATTCTTTGAATGCATTTTTTGTGCAGAAAGCAAATCAGGTGTTCACCGCACCTGTCCTACTCGTTAGACTAATCACAGAACTCGTTACCTGGAAAAATTTGCTCAGCTGAGCTTTCCAAAAGGCACATTTAGGCCATTTAACTGTGACACTGTTGTTTTATTGAATTAGAATAATGGAGAAACCGTTTCATTGAATTAGAATAATTTTTATTATAATTACAATCATCACTTTCTCAGTATTTTGTGGCTGCCCCCTTGGCTTGTATGACTGCCTGAAGTCTCCGCGGCATCGATTTGACCAGCTTGTCGCAAGTTTCCGCACTCACAGCTTCCCAGGCAGTGGCGATGTTCTGCTTCAGTTGGTCCAGCGTAGTAGGCTTTCTGTCGCGAATTTTCCGCTTGACGATGGCCCAAAGGTTTTCAATGACATTGAGGTCAGGCGAGTTGGCCGGCCATGCCAAAACTTCAAGCTGTTTTTTAGTGAACCAATCTTTGCCGACTTTGCCGCATGAGCCGGTGCAAGATCCTGTTGAAATATGAAGTCTTCTTCGCCGAACTGTTCCTCAACAGTCGGAATCAGGAACGTTTCCAGAACATCTTGATATACGGCAGCATTGACAGTCTTCTTGAGGAAGTAGAGTTTCCCTGCACCTCGAGCGGACATGCATCCCCAGACCATAACGCTCTGGCGAAACTTGACGGATCTTTTCACGCACTCGTGGTTGTAGGTTTCGTCACCACGACGCCAGACACGAGGACCTTGGTCACCGAAGGAGATGCAGAAGCGTGATTCGTCACTGAAGACCACTTTCTGCCAGTCTTCAGCAGTCCACTCGCCGTGTTCTTTGGCCCACTTCAGCCGTTTCTCCATTTGTTTCTTGTTCAGCATCGGTTTTACTGCTGGAACGCGAGATTTGAAGCCGAGTTCGCGCAGACGACGGTAAGTGGTTGATCTGGAGACGTCAGCGCCGGTCTGCTTGTTCCACAAGTCGGTGAGCTCGGAAGTGGACTTGAACCGGTTGCTGACTGCGATCTTTCTCAGCTGCTTGTTGTCGCAAGCAGAAGTTTTTCGGACGCCGGAACAGTTGGTGCGCTTGCTGCAGTTTTTCTTGAGAGCTTTGCAGACGGAAGACTGGCTGATGCCGAGCTGCTGAGCAATTTTAGTTTGGGTCAAGCCTTGTTGGCGAAGGGCTTGAATTTGAGCCACTATTCCGGTTGAGAGGTCGCGCTGCTTACCCATGATTGATTTTACAACTTAGAAATTCTACTCAACCCTGACTTTATACTGCACAGTGAACACTCTTCACAGAAAACTAAAATTTGAGCATTTATTCTAATTCAATGAAACGGTTTCTCCATTATTCTAATTCAATAAAACAACAGTGTCACAGTTAAATGGCCTAAATGGGCCTTTTGGAAAGCTCAGCTGAGCAATTTTTTTTCCAGGTAACGAGTTCTGTGATTAGTCTAACGAGTAGGACAGGTGCGGTGAACACCTGATTTGCTTTCTGCACAAAAAATGCATTCAAAGAATTTCATGATTGCACTATTTCAAATTATTCTAATTCGTTGACCAGCACCTGTACTTCTATTCACGCTCCTACAGCTCCGATTTGACGTTGACAGTAAAGTTCTACTCGCTTGGCAGCGTTGAAAAATGTTAATAAATACCCATTTGCAAAAGCTCTTTTGCGCCTTTTGTTTGCATGCACTCAGAAACCTTAAGTTCCCGGCAAAACTGTTCACTGTGTCCTCGTGAGATGCCACACTAAGTTAACCTCTGTAATTATGTTACAGAGGCGGCAACCACAGGAGTTATGAATAATTCAGGATATCTTGTAATGTGATGCGCCGCAGTGCTACTTGGTATACTTGGAAGGTGAGATCAAACAGAGACTGTGACAAACACAACTGCTTATTAATATTGGTATTAGAGACATTAGTCCATAGTATAACACTAAATATGACACGCTGAATATTGGTTATAAAAGGTACTTGCGTGCATTCCCTGTGGCTTTCTTTCCGCAAGCTTCTGCAATGTCAAATTATTTATTTCTTTTTAGAGCTGCATTCATTTTCCACCAAGATCTTGTATTGATGATGGGAGATTTGGAGCACTTTGTAAAGTTTTTTCCAGCACATCCCAAAGATTTTTAATGGGGTTAAGGTCTGGACTCTATGGTGAACAATCTATGTGTAAAAATGATAATGTCTCATGCTCCCTGAACCCTGCACAGTTGTAGCTTGATAAATACTGATATTATCATCTTGGAATATGCCCGTGCCATCAGTGAACATAATGCTGCTGAATCTAAACCTGACAAACTACAGCAATGCCAGATCATTACAGCACTGCCTCCACAGGGCTGTATAGTACAGTAGGCACTAGGCATAATGGGTGCATCACTTTAGCCGCCTCTCTTTTTACCCTGATGCTCCTATCACTCTGGAATAGGGTCAATCTGGACTCATCAGACCACATGACCTTCTTCTATTGCCCCAGAGTCCAATATTTATGCTCCCTAGCAAACTAAACACGGTTTTGCAGGTTAGACTCACTGATTAGTGGATTTTTTAAGGCTACACGGTTGTTTAATCCCAATCACTTGAGTTCCCTTCACATTGTGTGTGTAGAAATGCTCTTACTTTCCCTATTAAACATATCCCTGCATTCTAGTGTTGTTTTTATGATTTGATTTCACCAATTTTTTTTTTCCCCGACTGCATTCATTCCTAAAAGGTCTTCCCACCTGTCTTTTAACTTTTTAATAATGCACTGGACAGTTCTTAAGCCGATTTTAGTAGCAGTTTTCTCTTCTTGATTCATAACTTAACCCTTCTGAAACATATTAACATTCTTTGTCTCGCCACATGGTTGTTTAAAGTTGCAATCCATATTATTTTGTTTCTAAACTAAAAGCAGAAGCATTTCTGAGCGGAGAACAGACAAAATATTGTGTTTAATGGTAGCAGTGTGCTAGAACGACCATCTCTGCTAAGCCTAATATATTTATTCTAAAAACTGGGATCTTGGGTCAATTTTTGCGGGGGTACTTCTGGCAACGTCACGCTTCTTTGCATACTTGAGTCACATGTACAGACTCTAAAAGTGGATCCAGCTCAGTTTTAATGAACACTAGCGGCTGGTGGAGCAATGGAGACTTCAGAACTCGAAGAAGTGAAGTTTCTAACTGAGCGCGCTCTCTCTGTCTCTCTTATTTTCTGACTGAACATAACCTGGAATCGGATTCATCTGCTCAGAAAGGAGACCGCATCACAACCGCCCAGTTTAAAATGATTCTTCTGCATGCTTGGTGCATTTACCTATTCTCACCAGAGAGGGACCTAAATCCCCCAAATCTCAAAACTTACAGACATCAGCTTTAATAAATCAGAAGCTACTAACTGCATTAATAAGAGTTACCGGTAAAAAAAAAATGTTGCCATAAAAAAACAAAAAACAAAACAAAAAAAAAAACAATTGCCCATGCAGTAATTATCCAATGGGAGTCTCTTACCTAAAAATCTCACTTTAAATCCATGTGGTGACCTTTATATATATATAGCAATAAATGTCTCTCTCTCTCTCTCTATACATATATGTGTGTGTGCGTACGTGTGCACAGATACAGATTTAGAAGGATAACAGCAGAGGAGAGGGGGAGTGGGCGAGCCAACAGAGGAAGAGGCAGGGGGACCCCTGCTGGGAGACAGACAGCTAGTGCCAGTGGCCTATCACTCAAACAGCAGGGCCTCCAGCTGCGGCTACACGGCCCAATGCAGAGCAGCAGCGGGGAGCAGCATATATCACTGGAACACACACACACTGCCCAGCCAGACTCCTAAAGCCTTCCACACATTTACACACACTTACACAAAAGCACACAGCCGGTGTTAAAGCTAGCTGTCACCTGACAACTTGTGGGTGTGGAATATATACTGTAGTCAGCATGATTTTAACGTCATTGTTAACGCACACCATTACAGCTCTATTTACACACATCCTGGCTCATAACTATACAGTATATTTCTCAGAAATGCTGTGACATCGATTTTAAGGGAATATCAGTCGCTTCACACTTAAAACATCTATCACAGCTGCATTCAAAAAGGGCAGTGCTGTGTTAGAAACATCCTGCTTAGGACAGAAGGCAGTAAAAGGTGATTCATAGGGAGACATATATCATAAAATATAAGGTAGTATGTTACCATTCTTTTTAATTTTTAACGTAATATACTCTAATATACTGCTTGTTTTTCAAAAATCTGATTTAAGACAATCTGAGGCATATTAATAAAGAAAACAGTGAGAATGAATAGAGCTGCATTCATAAAGATGCTCTAAAGAAAAAAGAAGGTTTGTCTTTCTGACAGTGTAAGGGGGATAAAGAATACGCACACTGCTGACAGCACACCACCCTCGCCATCATCTTACTGTCTCCCAGTCAGATGGTGATCAGCACGATGTATTTGCACAGCAGACCATGATTAACTGAGCTTGTGTTCAGACTCTCGTCAGTCTTTAGTCTTCAAGTTAGCGCTTAATACTGTCATGTTCACAAACTTGAGCTTTACAAATCCAACAAAGCAACACATGAGGAATTCAACTGATTGCAACTGATTGCATTCGGATAAAGAAAACGGGAGACTGGGAAATGCAGCATATTTGATCGTTTCCCCGTCTATATAGGTGTTAAATGCTTTCATAATATCAGTCGTTAAGCTGCCAGACCTCTGCGATGAAACATGCTTACTATTCCCAGCCTACAGACACACTTAATTCCATATAAATAATCAATATCCACAACAGCTACCACAAGTGTTTCATTCTCCAGACATTTGTGCATGTGTTATAGCATGAAGCGCACATATTCATTAGTTAATTCACATCCCAGTAATCCAGCAATCGTGAGGCAATTTGCGCACATTTGTCTGTATACATCACATGTGTGTGTTTCTCTGCGCTTGGCATATCCAAGAAATGATCACCCGCGAGAAACTGCTTTCATGTTTTGATTGCGAGCGGCTGATTGCGAGTGGCTGGTATCAGAGCGCAACATTTTTCCAATAGCTCTGTAATTGAGTGCTATGAAAATATTAGCATACATTTGTAGCCGGAAACCTAAAAGAGCTGTTTGCTCACATCTTGAAATGATCCCAAGGTATGCAGAGGGAATTTAACGGGAGATGACACCAGCTTTTCCGAGCTAATGTCGGCCCGAGTTGACTCTGTAATCACAGTAAAACCACTGCTTTAGGAACACACAAGGAAGTTCAATCATATCTAGCCTCAGGAGATCTTCACGGAGGAAGAGGAGAGGGAATAGCGGGGAAAAGAGAGAAATTCTGTGGAAAGTAAAATTGGCTTGGGATGTGTGTTCAGGAGCACGAGGGGATGATGTTTATGGGTGTACAATGTTTCTGTTATGTGGGTTCTGGGTAAAATTGTTAACTGTCATTATGCTTTCTGTATAGTCATGTTTTATGTTTTGGTTATTTACAAATAATACAATTATTGTGACAAAAACTGATCTTCAGGGGACAGCTTGGGCATGTCCACACATGTATAAGTTTTGAACATTAGCCAACTCATGCTCATGGCAGGGCAACATGAACTCAGACTATCCATTTTTATTTTTTTATTTTTCCCAGAAAATCAAAGTTGTGTGTGCCTCGATTCCCAGTGTCATGTGTGTAACAGGGATACGCCATAGAAGGCATTACCAACCACAAGGGACAGTGCAGTGGGTGGTAATGATTGTGACCAGCGGTATCTGGCTAGAATTGTCCATGCAACCAGACAAGAAACTTGGCAGAAATCACATCCACATTCAATGTAGGAGACCCCATTGGCTTGGCCAATCGAAATAACTTTTTAAATGGACTATATTTAGTTTTGGGATCTCTTTGGAAATGTTTTGAGAAGCGTTTTGAGAATCCACAGAGCCAGATCATCTACTCTTGAGCTTTGGAGGCAAATTTGTTGGGATGTAAAGACAAATTGGAACACATGTGAGGTATGCTAAACTATGTATTTATTCATTCCATATTATGCTTATGTACGTATTGTTTATGCAGTGTTTATGCAGACTTATGTATTTGGGGGTATGTGTGAGTTTGGACTGTATGTGCAGAAAAAGGTATGGGTGGAGCAGTGAGAGTGGGAGGGGTTTCTTATTTTGTTTCTGTTCTTTCTGGGTTCTCTGTTTTGTAGTGTTATGTTTTGGCAAATTTGGACCTAAGTGGGGAAAAAAACTGAAATAAAAAAAAAAAAACTTAGAGAAAAAAAACCTTCTAAACTTTCAATGGAAGTCAATGTAAAAAGAGTTTATTTCAGGTCATTTTGAAGAGTTTCTATTGGTCCGTTCATCAAGAAATTTTGGCACAGTGTAAGGGACAGTTTGTCTGTTCATTATTCAATTATTTAGTAAACTAAAAAACGAAATAAATGGAGATAAGTGTTTTTCATTGGACAGGGACGAGATCATTTTTATACATGACAATAATACCCAGCTATCATAAAAAAAGACAAACTAGTCACCTTTTAGTGATGGACTCACTGCAGGGTGTGTATCAGGACAGATGTGTTAAATGTTAACTTTGCTTCTTCACAACTGACATGTATTAAATTGGAAGTTGCAGCTAAATTTAATAGGCAAAAAGACAGACGTCATGTTGATTTATTATACTTTATCTTCCATTGGAAATTAGATTTTTTTTCATGTCAGTGCACGGGATTGTATCTGACCTCTCGCTCATCCTGATGAAGCCACTGCTTGGGGTCATCCTCTGTGGCCAGGAAAGCTATCAGGTCGAGCGCTGTGAGACGTGTCTGCCGCCGGGATGACACAAAGATCAGGACAGGCTTGGCGGGGGAATGGCTGCGGATAGCTGAAGACATATGTGCGATACATTAGAATGCTTTATATTTAACTGAATGTATAAAGCAACATACAACACATGGTTGCGTGGTTACATTGTTAAATAAATAAACATGTAAAACTTCTGCAGTCTTCTGCAGGAAAAAAAAATAAAAATGGACCTTGGAAGACGGGCTTGTTCATGCTGGCCATGCGAGGACAGTAGTGTTGCCCGGGGAAACCTTGGATGTGCACCTCCAACGGGACAGGCCGGACCGATGGTCGGAAATTAAACAAGCCCATCTGAGACAGAGAAAAAGAAAAAGAGAGAGAGAGAGAAAGAAAAAGAGTGGAAAAAAGAAAGAGAGAGAAAGAAAGAGAAATGGAGTGACCAGCTGGCTGTGTGCCTGACAGTGTGGCCCATCTGGGGGTAATTACAGCCAGTCATTGTCCCCTGTCCCAGAGCCCCGCTCTCATACAAGTGGCACAGGCCTGGGTGCGTGTGTGCACATATTTAAAGGGCTGGATAATGGATTGGGCAGGTAATGCCGTGCCCCAGTCCAAACAGCACCAGGCAGATTTATGGACCGCCTCTGCCCCCCTCCTGCCACTATCTGTCTGCCAGCATGACGTCTCAGCAACCGTGGAACAACGTTTACATAACCACTGTTGCCTGCCCTGTCCCAGCTCGAGTGCTGCTACATACCCCGAGTGCCAGCGTTCACAAATGCATACACAAGTACATGCTCGCATACAAGCATGCTCAAAGGACAAGAAGGATGGTGTGGATATTATGCAGAATCTTTGATTTCCCAAAATGAAAACATTAATCACTCAAACTGTTTGCAAAGTCAGGCATGACTAATTACTTTACCTGACCACTTACATTACAAGAAAGCATACAACAAAAACTTTATTCTTTACTTCTATTACTTTATAACCTATAAAAAGTTGGGTAACACTTTATTTACATGGATGGTCCTTTTCATGGGCTCATTGATGCTCAACTGACATTTAACTAACATTCAACTGCATGTATATTTTAAAGCAATTGAACTGAAAGATGAAATTAAATGATTCTCTATTGAATGTAACCCTACAACCTCTAATTTTATCGTTTTAGGTTTGGGTTAGGTTTAAGTGTAGGGTTAGATTTTAAAGTTGATTAATGGTTAAGGTTAAGGCTAGGTGTAGGCTTAAGTTCTATTTTGAATAATTTATATTCAACAAAGCGTTAAGTTGATGAGCAGATGAGCATCAAACTGAAAACAACTGTGAAGCATGGTGGAGTGAGCATCAGGTTTAGGAGCTGCTTTTTGCTGTCTCAGAGTCTAAACTTACTTTCTGCTTGCTTTCTTTTCTGATTTCATTCTTTATAATTGATTTGTTGGTTAACTTTGCTTACTTAACTTTGCTTTTAGTTTCGTTTATTTCACACTGTTGCTTGTCCTCCAAAAACAGTTGCTTGTAATAAATCTTAAAATGAACTAAAAAAGGCATTAAAAAAAAAAAACATTTTAAAAAGGCAGAATGGTTGTGCAAGTAAATGGGAGTAATATTTATCTATTAAAATATAAAAAATATTTAAAAAAACACCAATCAAAAGAGAATGGGTCAGTATTGGCTCTGGGAATCTGACCTAAAGAAGTACATGGAAATTGGTGGCTGTTGGGACACAGATGCTCTATGGCTTGGGTATAGCATAAAACAGGAAAACGATTGGGAGTGAATGTG
This sequence comes from Astyanax mexicanus, assembly GCF_023375975.1. Taxonomy (NCBI): domain Eukaryota; kingdom Metazoa; phylum Chordata; class Actinopteri; order Characiformes; family Acestrorhamphidae; genus Astyanax; species Astyanax mexicanus. The sequence goes on along the minus strand of NC_064413.1, from coordinate 35,586,379 downwards.
GGTCAGTAAAGGCTGTGGATTAAAGTTTGGTGACCTGAAAAGTATGTGAATTTATGGTTGCTGTTGCAGGGAGATTTTATAGAGGCAAATGTGAATAGAAGTGAAAGTACACAATGAGGGATAAGGGACTGCTTTGCATTGCACAACCATAAAAACTACACACATAGGTGTGTGCATCATTTCAAAAGAGCTTAAACTTATAACAACAAAAAATATATACGGTTTACTTTCCTTTTGCCAATAAATGTTTTTATATATTATATAAAAATCTTTACATGAAAATAAATAAATTCTGGGTATTATAAGGTGATGAGCAGAGCTAGTCCATTCATGTTAAACACTGAGTCACACTGAGCATGTGGATAGGTGTAACATATGCTAAGGAGCCCTCACCTGCCCAATGCCCAGCCAGTCTGCAAGGTCCCGTGCATTGGCCAGCGCCGTGGATAACCCAACCACTCGCACAGGTTTGGAGGTGTGAGATGAGATGAAGTTGGTCCTGGATACTATAACCTCAAGAACTGGCCCTCTGTCCTCGCCTGGGTAGATATATGGTGGTGTGGAGAGTTACAATAATTTACACTAAAGAACAATCTGGTTGAGGGAAGTTTTTATACGTTATCTTGTATGTGTTTATCAGTTTACCCAGCAGGTGAATCTCGTCAATGATGAGAATAGCCACTTTCTGGACGTAGCTGCGGTTCTGCCAGCTTCTGCTGACACCATCCCACTTCTCTGGAGTGGTGACAATCAGATCTGCCTGTGCTATGGCTCGCATGTCTGGAGTCACGTCACCAGTCAGCTCTACGACTCTAAACATGAGGTGGAGGGTAAAATTGTAGGGTTATTTAATTTGCAATGAACAAATAATGGCAGTAAACACAATTATTGTACAACTCTGGGAAAAATTAAGAGACCAATTCAGTTTCTGAATCAGTTTCTATGATTTTGCTATTTATAGGTATATGCTTGAGTAAAATAAACATTGCTGTTTTATTCTATAAACTACAAACATTTCTCCCAAATTCCAAATTTAGAGAATTTATTTGCAGACAATGAGGAGAAAATGGCTAAAATAACAAAAAAGATGAAGGGCTTTCAGACCTCAAATAATGCAAAGAAAACAAATTCATATTCATAAAGTTTTACTTGTTCAGAAATAAATATTTGATGGAATAAACCTGTTTTTAATCACAGTTTTCATGTATCTTGTCATGTTCTCCTCCACCAGTCTTACACACTGCTTTTGGATAACTTTAGGCCACTACTGCAGCAAAAATTCAAGCAGTTCAGCTTGGTTTGATGGCTTATGATCATCCATCGTCCTCTTGATTATATTCCAGAGGTTTTCAATTTGGTAAAATCAAAGAAACTCATAATTTTTAAGTGGTCTCTTATTTTTTTTTTTGTTTTCCAGAGCTGTATATTAACATCTACTAAACGGTGTTGCTTGACTGCCAAGGGTCACAATCAGATAAAACTACAGTAACAGTACCATGTCTGGGTTCAGACACACTCCCAGTTGCAGGATTTTCTTTTCATTATACTTGAGGAGTATACAGATTACTCTTTGTATATCCCAGCTTGGAAAGTACAGGGAATACAGGGTCAGGATGCCTGAAGCATGTTAGGGGCTTTGCTCAAGCGCTTAAGAGTGGCAGCTCTAAATAGATGCAGGTATTGAACCCAAACCAAGTGATTAATAACCCAGATCTCTTAACCAAGCGCCACCACTGCCCCCTACCAGCTCTAGTATCGTTAGTTCCTTGAAGTATTACATAATATTATAAAATACCATAAGAATAATGAATAAATCATGAACTCATCAGCGAATAAACACATTCTATGCACATTCTATGTATCAATACACCTTTACTCTACAACTCACTTCCTCCCAAGCTTCTCCTCAATCCTGATCTTCCAGTCTTCTATCCTCTCTCTAACCAGAGCTTTGAGAGGAGCGATGTACACTGCCTACAGACACACACAGACAAAAATATATACAAAAACATAATTGATTAATATTCTACAATCATAATAGCAACATAATTTTTATGACAAGAGTTAGAGCTGCATACCTTGGCAGTAGGGTACTTGTTGAAGACCCTGAAGATGGCCATCTCAGCAGCAATGGTCTTTCCTGAGCCAGTGGGAGCTCCGAGCAGCACATTGGTATCAGTGTGGTAGAGTGTGTGGAAGATCTGGGTCTGAATGGGGTTGAAATGAGTGAACTTATACAGGCTCTCGTACTCTCTGTTGCCCAGGGCCAACACAGGCAATGGCTGCAGGTCCAGAAGCTCTGCATAATGTAAAGAACAAAAAAAAAAAAAAAGGTGTAACATTAATGGAAATGTGATCCAACAATTAAAACAAAGACCAGTTTTGTTACAACTACACTTCTCATTAGATTAGCATAGAGGATAACAACAGCTTCCACCCCAGTGGCAGACTAGGGATTGATTCTTTGGCAGTGCAAGAACATTCAAACTAAACAATATCCTTGGGGAAGACCCTTAACACTACATTTAGCAACCTGTTAAACAAGATACATGTAAATATAAAGATTACTGCATTTTTCATACTATAAGGTGCACTTAAACTCCTCTAAAATGTACAGTGTGCCTTATGTAGGAATTTTACCAGTCAGGTTGTAAGGAGCAGTAAAGCCACTCCACTGAAGTACAGCATTATTAAGGAGTTTCAGTAAAGTTTCTCCAGCACCGAGGCTGGAGCAGTATTAGCATTAGCCGCTAACCACAGTGCTAGCTCTTTCGTCATTCAGAGGGGAGTATATCAGACTGTAGCCTGCGTGTGTACCATGTTAAAACAAACTTCATTGGACAAACCACAAGCTGATAGCGCCCTGGCTTACCAAAACACTAATGGTTTATCAGTGTAGTGCTGTCAAGTGGCATTTACAAGCGCTAAGCGCTGCTAACCTTGGCTAGTGCTACTGCTAACCATGCTGTTGAAAATATTGGAAATCTAAGCTTACTGTAAATAAACGGAAGCACTTTACTCACCCAAATAAAGAGAGAGAAATCTGTGTAGATTAACATTCATCGTTTTGTTTAACTTGAAAGAATTACAGTTTTGTTTAATTAGGAGCTTTACCCACCTTCCCCATTAGAAGGGAAGCATGGCGACACACTTGTTCCTTACTACTGTCATTTATGTATAAATATATCCGGTGCGCCTTATGTATGAAAATAGACCAAAAAATAGACTTTCATTGATAGTGATTCTTATATTCTGTAAAATACGGTAGGTTCCATTTACATATGGACATCTTTCTGAGTTTTCTACATTCATTATCCATCTTTTCAGACCCACTAAACATATATGTTCTTTTTTTACCCTTGTCTTGTCTCTTTTAACCCTGTTCTTTAATGGTCGGGACCCCACGCGGCCACCACAGTGACACTGACATGGTTAGTGTGTGATGTGCTGGTACAAGTGGATCAGATGCAGCAGTTCTGCTTGAGTTATTAATCACTGTGTGCACTCTCTCTGTCCACTCAATACAACATTCCTTCCTAAGCTATTCCGGCTTGTAGAAATGAAGTCAGAGACAGAAGCTCAGCATTTGCTGCACAGTTTTTGTCAGTAATCATCTAGACCTTTGTCTTATTTCTGGTCAGTGGACTATTCTTAGAGGTGTTTAAAAACACCAGCAGCACTGCTGTGTCTGATCCGCTCATACCAGCACAACACACACTAACCATGTCAGTGTCACTGCAGTACTGTAAAGTATGATCCACCATCCACATGCAATATCTGCTCTGTGGTATCCTGATCATTGCAGAGACAGAGATGACAAGACTCGAGAACAAAGAAAACGGCCATTTGACAGCATGTCTGTGTTGTAAAGGTTTGGAACATACCTGTGTGTGGAGGGTGTCTCTCAGGCAGGATGAGGTGCTGGAAGTTGATTATACACACAGCCTCAGAGCCCAGCCAGCGGTCAGACACCGCACGGATGTAATACTGCGAAGGCATGGGCTCAAAGATTGGGATGGTAAAGACCACCTGCTGTGGCTCCCCACTCACCACCTGAAGAAAGAAAGAAAAAGAAAGAAAAAGAAAGAGAGAGAGAGAGAGAGATTTACAGACATTTACATGTAATTGCACTTTAACATAATAAAGATTGATCTTCTAAAAAAAAAGACGTTATTCCAGACTATACAAAAACTGAGAAATAACACTGATCTATAATAATAATCTGAGATATCAGTACTGGTGTACTACAGTTATAGAAAATTTAATCACCAGTATCACTATAACAGTTTTAACAATTTTTTTTATTATTTTAAAACAAAGAGGAAAAACAAATATTTGTTTTGGTAGTTTATCAACAATCTACTCTAATTTAATTTACTAAAACATAATCAGACTGTCACTCAGTTATAATAGTTAAACAGCTAATAAATACCCATCATCGAGATTAGACAATAATAAAGATTATAATAATTCCATGGTTACATACACGGCTAATGATGTTAAATATTTCAAACTTGCTTTTGTGTGAAGCTGGATTTTTTTTTATACTTGCTCAGTATTAAAATCAAAAGTTCTATCTCAAATGGTAGACCACATCTTGCCCCCACTGATTGACAGATTACAGTTGTGATCACATAGTACTGAATCAAATATAGTAAACATAACAAATTTATGCTGTTTAACTTTACTATCAACAAATGTCAATTTTATAAACTTAATTTAACTAAATTTGCAGATGTTTTTCTAGTATGTTTAATATAATACTGGCTGCTTTGTTATGGCTGGTGTCGTTGATAGGCTAGGTGTGAATGTAATGGATTAATAATGCTCCAGTCAGCGAACTGCCATTATCCTGCAGTCTTTCAACCAATCACATTGCTAATTATACCACTGTTAGTTCATTCACTCTGCATTCAGTTCCACACACACACACACAAAAAACTATACACAATCTCACCTCTCACTTTTACATAAACTATGTTTATATGTTATAAAATACAGCTCTGGGGGAAAAAAAGAGACCACTTAAAAATGATATTTCTTTTTTTTTTTTTTTTCAAATTGAATTTCTGGAATATAATCAAGAGGTCAGATGGATGATCACAAACCATTAAACCAAGCTGAACTGCCTGAATTGTTGCACCAGGAGTGGCATAAATTTATCCAAAAGCAGTGTGTAAGACTGGTGGAAGAGAACATGCCAAGATGCATACAAATGTGATTAAAAAACAGGCTTAATATAGCAAATATTGATTTCTGAACTCTTAAAAATGTAAGAATATGAATTCTAATATGAATATGTCTCTTCATTTATTTCCAGAGCTGTAATTTACTGGAGAATTTTGTGATTTTTACACCAAACCAAACAAAAAGTGGATACTATAAGTTTAACAGTCCAGCCGTTAATCTGAGACCATTCACAGTCCCCACCTGTTTCTTCTGCAGGAGAAAGTACTCTGAGTGGTAAATGTGGTCATTGATGGGGTCCTCCACCCACAGCCACCATGGTTCTCCGACCGAGCCGTGCACCTGGGGGGCCAGACAGATAATGAGGTGGAATGTCATTAACTCTGTCAGAATGGTAGAAATAATGACGGCGTTCTCGGCCTCACTGGGACCAGAGACAATTCTGCTTCTCCCATTTCTGCTAAAAGAGTGAGTGTGACTGTGTGTAGCGTATCTCTGTTCAGCTGAAGAATAATCTCAGAAAGCGTGAGGGCAGGCCATTTCTCATGAGAGCTGAGGGAGGAAACGAGTGCTAGTGTGTTCATAGATAAAGCTGTAATGAGTTTGTGGATGGTGTATCCATTTGGAAACAACTACAGCTCTCTGAAAGACCCAAAAACATACACTCTAATCAGAAGTCCAGAATACACTGTCGCAGCTCTGCGTCTGAAGAGGTCTGCCGAGCTGCTGTGTGTGTACGTTTGCACTGAGATCAGTGCTAAGCTTTAGGGTGTTCTGTTACAACTCTCCCATGAGCCGAGCACGCACCGCTAATCGGACGCAAACATTCATCTTCTCCATTCAGTTTTGCCATCCTGGTTGCGCTACAAAAGGCCTCCAATTCCTGCCGGAGATCGGCTAAAGCTCAGCACTAATCTGGTCCTAATCCTGCTCTCCTCTCTCGCAGGCATTTCTCTAAGGTCCAACACCAAGGCCATGTAGGCCCTAAAAACATGGACGCCATGCTCGGATCAAGCAGATATGGATGTGGCATTAGGGAATTCTGTGCTGAAGTCAAGTCCAGTTGGTTGATTAGACTGATCTGGATCGCTTATTCAGAATCACTTAACAAGGGCTTGACAATTTATCATTAAGAGCCGAGACCCACTACTGAATATTGATGGAAAATTCAACATTTTCATCTGATGAATCCAGTAAACAGTTCATGCATGTTTTATTCTCACTGTGAGAACATCACTGTAAATATTATAATACTAAAATCCTGATGAAACACAAATTGACAACTGAAATTTTATATCCTGAATATTAACAATTTGATCTAGAATGAATGTCAGACTTGGTTATTTACAACTTAAACCTTTAATTAAAGCATTTAAAGTGTTAAATGCCTGGAACAGACCAGTAGAAGCTAAAATACACTTTTTAAAAGGAGCAAACTTTATCTCCAGCACTAACCCAGAACAAACTCATACATTCTGTTAATATGAACAAAAAAACCCATTTACCACATTTACACACTGTCCTGTAATGTGGCACTCAGGATGTTCAGTATATCCCTTTCAGACCTGAATTATGTTCCAGTATAGGGAAAAGGAAAAAGGAAAAACATATATAATAAAAGAATGCTGTATGTGCTGGACAAGACTGTAATATTTTTATATAAATTCTATTTAAAATTAAAATCCAAATAACTTAAATATTTAACAGTCTAGCATTGTTTAGCATTTTTATTTTATATTTGATAGACCTTTTTATTACACAAACCATCCCTAAACAGTAAAACAAACATTATTAAAAGTGTTTTAAACCACATAAAATGTAAAAAGTAAAAATTAGCTCTTACTTTGCCTCGTCAGCTCTAGCGCTACCATGCTCTATTGTCTTAGTTGCTGTTTCATTGGCTACTGTTTCATTGGCTGGTAAACTTTTTCATTGGATGGTTCATGGTCTATTCTGATGGACAACAGGCCTTAATTACTGTTATGTGCAACAAAAGGTTAAAAAAGAAAATACATGATGTCCATTGTAATCAAAATAGGGTCTGAAAGGGATGTGTCACGAACGAGTCAGTAAAACCGTGAATAATCTCCACACTTACACAACACTACTCGCAGGAGAAGAATTAAAAAAAAAAACATGATACTAATATTCAGAGGTGTGAGTAGGGTCAGATGGGTGTAAAAAATACTCTGGGGGGACTCTGAACTTGCAGGAGTAGTAAAAGCCAGAGCAGCTGCTACTTAATGAAGTCAGCTTGTTTTCAAAAGTAACAGCCTCACGGCATCGAGATTCACACACAAGTCTCGAGTCTACTCAGAGCAAAGAGCAGGCACATCACAGGGGCAGTTCACGTACAAGTACATGATGTTTCTTTCAAATTACCCTGGGAAATTTCACCCACTAAACACTTTAGACTAATGAAGACAAAAAAAGCAGCAAACTAAAATGCATGTACCTAACACAAAGATAGATGGGTGACTATAAAGCAATAAAGCCAGAAATAATTAATTAAAGCTGGCAGTAAAGAAAGAACGTAAAATGAAGTCCTTTGGCAACAATGTAGCTCCAAAGCATGATGCTCCCTCCACCATGCTTCACAGATAGAAAGAGGCTTATATGTAAACACCTGGATAATTAATGTCAACTAATTTCATTTGATACAACTATATTCTACATACAAAGTTAATAATCAACTTGCTGTTCTCTTTCTTTGTGTCTGGTTTTTAATGTATCTCTGAATAACAGCCTTGTCCTGTAACAGAGAAAGAGTCATCAGGCCTGTGTTCTGAGAGTGTAAGGAGATAGCAGTGGTCTTTAGCAGGGGGAGTTGGGAGGGTTGGGGGTGCTGAATCAGGGGCCAGATGTTGGCTTTAGAGATAGAAGCTCCTATAAGGCAGTGGAGTGAGACACACACAAGATGCTGCCCAAGAAGGACACACAGGGTCCATCTGGGGCTCAGGACCCCCCTGCTACCCTCACATGCACAGACACTCCCACACCCTCCTCTCCCACTTTACAGAACAATAGAGGCAACACTCCGGTCATTCCAGCCTTTGTGATCTTAAACACAGGGGAGGGAAGGACAGATTAAGCCTCTCTTAAGCTCTACTAAGCCAAGATAGGGCTACATGTCTGTGTGTGTGGTGGTGTGTGTGTGTGTGTGGTGGTGTGTGTGTGTTCGTCTGTCTGCTACAGTTTCCAGTAATGCCGAGAAACAGCAATGTGTAGTTTGCACCATTGCAGAATACGACAGATGTGCCAAAGACAAAGAAAGCATTATTTTCTGCCTTGGCTGCGGTTGCCATAGTTACCTGGTCGTTCCACCTGAAGTCGGGGGTAATGGTGAGGCGCACGCGAAGGACGGTGCGCGTGATTGGCTGAATGGAAGCCTCCATCAGGATGGCAGGAATCTGGTGGACGCACTGCTTCACCTTCAACCCAATGTTCACATGGTGCAACATGTGACCTGTGGCCACCAGCAGAGAGCATTACTTACATTTATTTATTTATTTATTTTTTTTAACAAACATGTATACATCCTTTACATATATAGCACATATATATATAGCATGCTGCTGCATTTCATTTTTTATTTTTGATAATGTGAATCTGGCTGTTTCTTTATATGGTGACAAAATGTCATGATGAATAGAGCAATAGAAATAATAGTAAATGACTTTGAATAAAATGTTTTACAATGATTTATATCGCCAGTTACGCAGGTTTTATCCTTCACCTGTAAAATGAATATTTTGGAGATTTGAAGGCTTTTGTCAGTCAGTGATATTATGTATGAAATCATATACTGTACTAGTCATTCAATGTGTTTTATTTCTCTTCTGTCCTTCTTCTGTAAAGTTGCTTCAAATCATAAACATGAATATAATAAAGGGGGATGAAACTGGTTTTTGTACTAATCACACTTTCGCTTAGTTTACGAGCCTGGCAGAGGACATGGATGAAAAAAAATAATAATTGCATAGAGTGAACGATTTTCATAATTTGAGATTATGTGAATAATGTTTGTACATATAGTTTATGTTGGTATTTTATACTGTATTTTTTATTTCACCCAACTGTATAAATCTATAGCTTTTGACATGTCGGACAGTAAAACTAAGCTAGATGAAATGTGAAATTGTTCACTTGAATTAAAAAATATTGAGCACAAACTACGAAATCATAAGCTCAAATTAATACAATTGTGAGCAAGAACTGCAAAATTGTGAGCTTGAATAAAAGATATTATGAGCATGAACTGCGAAATTGTGAGCTCGAATAAAATAAATTGTGAGAACAAACGGCTAAATTATGAGCTTGAATTAAAGAAAGCGTGAGCATAACCTGCGAAACTGAGAGCACGAACTTCGAAATCGTGAGCTTGAATTAACAGAATTGTGAGCACGAACTGTGAAATTGTGGGCTTGATTTTTTTTTTTTTTAAGTGATCATGAATTGCAAATTGTTCACACAATTTAAAGATAATATGAGCACAAAGTGCTACATCGTTTTTTTTTTTTTTTTTTTTTTAATCCACAGGCCCTCCTGGGTTCCATATTTGTTCACCTAAAGCAGGACTGGGCCAGTCTCAGTAAAGTGTGAAGATTTTTCTGCTTAAATACTACTACAATTTTTCTTTAACTGCCTGGTTTAGCTGCTATGCTAATGGAAGGAAACTGAAGGTATAAGTACATCTCTGAGCTATTAGCACCTTGATAGCACTTGTTAAAACTAATCTGCCACAGATCATTGTATACAAAGTGTATTTTAATAAAGCACCATGTCCGTTACCTATCTCGTCCTTGCGCATGTCTTTGAGTTTGTCCACAGTGAGCTTCCTCTCCTCCAGTCTGGACAGCACGGAGGTTGGCAGTGTGGTAAACTGGCGCAGAGGGTGAGCCCAGCCCCACAGGCGCTTATCAATCACCTTACACAGGTTGAGCAGCCGGTAGGTCATCGCTGGCCAGCGCTTCCTCAGAGCGATCTCGAAGAGCGCCCTCATGATACGAGCAGCATTCTGAAAAAAACACAGCAGAAAAGCACGTGGATAAGGATGAATTGCTTATTTATTTATTTAGTCTTTCATTAATCCATTTATATTAGTAGTCATCATTCAGACAAGCCCTTTAACATATGCTGATGTCTAATATCTGGCTAATGTTTCTCCATTTGATTTGCATGGTCTGAGTTAAATAGGGTTTGTAAGGTCTGACAGGGAGGAGATCTATAAGGTGTGGCTTCAGATAGCAAGGTAATGGATGTCACTGCTCTGATTGATTGGCGCAAACTTGCCCTGATCGACTGTCCAGGACAGCTGCTGTGTGTGTGTGTGTGTGTGCGTGCGCAAGTTTGTATGCGTGTGTGTGCTGAGTTGTTGTTGTTGGAGGGGGGACACCTGCTGGTCCAGATGTTCATCTGCTGCTGGTTTACTGGCCACAAGGGTCTACAAGCGCTTTCATCAGCCTACACCAACAGTCCTTTCTTAAACACAACAGAGGAGCAGGAGAGTCCCAGTTATCCCATTTAAAACATCTGAACAGAAGCAGAGCATGGTGATTGGGCAGCGAATCTTCATAGATGACTTCTGTCTATGGTCTGATGAATCCTGAAGCTCGTCTGATGGGTTTGAAGGCCTCGCTTGATGTGTTCTCACAGCTCTCCACCAAACCCAGAGCAAAGTCCAGGCTAAAGCTCAGCTGAGATCTTCACCTTCTGACAGTTGCTAAAGCTATTGAGAAGCTATCTCTCTCTCTCTCTCTCTCTCTCTCTATCCGATGGTTAAGTGAGGGATCGCGGTCAGGAGTATCAGGGAGGTCATTAGTCTGGATTTAAAATCAGATCCGTTTTACTCCACGGTGACGGCCGCTGCAGGATCCCCGGCTGCTCGTCTGAAATCAGGCGAATTAGGAGCAAAGAGGGAATTTGCCTGAACTATTTCAACTATTCGGCCACATGGAACCAGTTACTGCGGGAGAGCTAGATAGATGGCTTCTGCAGAGGATGGGAAAAGACAAGAGATTTGGGGGGGGCAGACTCCCGGCTCAAAGGATTCTTACCTTACAGTCAGTGAGAAAAATGGGTCGGCCAGAATATGAATATTCAGATTTATTCACTTGTAATTTCATGTTTTATAAAACAATGTATGTGATGAGCCAAAATATCTCAATACTGATACTGAAACAATACGGCAAAAAAACTAAAACATAATAAATCAATGGAATAAGAGAAGCTCAAACATGGAACTAAAATTGAATAACAAATTAACAAAATAATGATGTTTATTCTTCATTTCGAGTAAGAAAAAAATATGTTGAAATTCTGATTACTGAAAAGCCAAGAAAAGCAGATATTAAGGCATTTAAAAAACTGAGAGACATTTAAACTTTAAAATCTGCTGATACTTGTTTTGTGAATTATCATGTACATCTTATCTGCGTGAATCAAAAATTCAAAACAATGTTTACCAGCCCATGCTTTGCTATCACAGTCTTGAGTTACTAAGTCACTATTGTGTTGTGCCACATTAAAAGTAGCCTGTGTAAAACACTAAGCTTTGAGAATCACAATTAAATAAACGATTCCTTGAGGCAGAGAAAATATCGTCATCGAGATACTTCAATTATCGTTTCACCCCTAATATCATTCCAGTACTCTCTTCAATTACATTACATAATTAATAAGCACACAATAGCTTTGTTTCCATTTAAACCTTTTGCAGATGTTACGCAAATTCTGAAATTTCACACATAAAAAAATAAAACCATGAAATAAGTAATGTTTTTATCCACTACAGTTACATGAATAAACTTTACATGGTGTAGGGTACCATGATGAGCTCTTTGCATTAAGCTGAATCATCTTTACAACCCTTTGTATACTATTTGTTTATAACAAATCTGTCAGGACGAGCAGGGTACACCTAATGAGGGCTAAATTCTCTATGCTACATATTTGGAAGTGCAAACACACCAGGTAGTTCTACATGGGCAGTGCAGAGCCATCCTTTAGGTGAGTTTCTGAGGTTTCTGCTTTTTAGTATGTTGAAAAGCTAGACCATACACTAGGCGTGTGTTTTCCTAATGAGAGATTCTCTGTTGCATTTTTCAAACTGGACAGCTAAGTATAGATAGGGGAGAAATATTTGGCAATGATTAAGTGTAGCAACAGTTTGTAAACAGTAGCAACATCAATGCGTTAATGTTGCATATCAAAAATAAGAATGTAATTAAGTTAAATGATTCGTCACATTACCCAACATGATGTGGATGCACTTTATGGTCTAAACTAGCATAATTATTAGAAAAATCCTCTTCATCACTCTCTTTTTTGGATTTTGACTTATAATCTAAATTATATAGCTTTAGGTTTTTTATTTATTTATTTTTTGACAAAAAAATTGGGTAGACGGAACATGACAAACAATATGTCCCCAATTAATAACTGTTAATAAACTGTCAGTTACTTGTCCATATTTTTCATAGAATCAAGCAAGTGATTGACATTTGTCAAAAATAAAGAACATTTCATAAAATGTCAGTTATTTTCGTCTTGACTGGAAATTCCTTGAAAAGGAATGTACAGTCCAAAAAGCTAGACATGTGTCGCTAACAGTGTTTTTGTGTGCATGTCTCACCTGAGCCACGTAAGACAGGTCTGAGATGAGTGAGAAGTTGTCCACCTCTCCACGGCTGACGTAGGTCTGCAGCAGGATGTTAATTTTGCCGTAGCCGTTTTCCACCCCTCCGGCTGCCGGGAGCTGACAGAAGTTATACAGCAACGCCTCCAACTCTTCTTGTTCCTCATCTCGCACCTGTAGATAGACAGTCACAACACTGCACTACAAACACCTCCACTCGCATCTAATACAAGTGACAGCTCGTCAAATACGGCTGATAGTCTGGTCAGCATCCAATATTAGTGTCTGATCCATCCTGTCAAAGCCAGTATAGCAACAACGTCCATCAAGGGTCAGGCAGGAAAAACAGAGCAAGCTGGACTCTTACCTTAACCTGCTCAAATTCCTCTGCTTTAGAGACGATACTCAGAATGTCCGCGTCTGTTTTCTGGGCGTTGAAAAGCTCATTAAATGTCTGCAAAATGAAATTTCCAAGTCAATTAGCAATACAGAAGACAATTTCAACATTTCTATTTAATTATTTTTTTTCCCTTTTTCACATGAATTGAAAACACTAGCTAGTTTTTACATTGTGTCAAAACTTTTATTAAGGATTATTAATAGATCAAACCATGTGACTTCCACCTGGGTTTTGTTTTCTCCTTTAAGATTTCTCATTTTCATCTCTATGAGCAGTGAGATCAGTGCCCTCATACAACTGACTGTATATAAATCTCATATAGTGAATACAGTACATATTTTATGTTTGTGATGTATATTTCAGGTCCCTTCAATTTATATTCTCGATTATATAAAGCTTGTGTTGTACGCTGAAAGCTGTGTGCTTTTATTATAACAATATTATATATGTACCAGTGCTAAGGTCACTTATACTTCTGGTATGGTTTGTTTGTAAATGAAACATTAGGGGCCCTATCGCGATGCTCGTTGCTGTCTTACACCCTTTACAGCACAGCTTTACAGTGTAAACTTGCAGGTCAGCATTCACTGCTGAGACGCGCAAAAGCATTGCGCTGTTAAGATACCAATCCGCCACATTCAGAGCACACCTGGCTCTTAAAGGGAATGAAAACTAGCACGTTGATTGGTATATTTAACATTACACCCAAAACACACTCATGATTCATTAAAAACATAAGTACATGTCTTTTGTGCATTTTTCGCAGCCTCACGATGCCAAAAGCAGACTGACATGCCCAAAATTAAGCAGCGTGATTGACTGGTGTGCTATAAATCGCTTGTTTTATAGGAGGAAGTGTTTTATAGTTTGTTTGCTCTGAACTGAATGAAGTATTCACAATTCACGCATATTTTGAAACATGTAGAATCAAGAAATATGGTAATAATAATTTCAGAATATTCTAAAAACATTTTTTTAGGTTATTTCTTTTTTAAATATTATTTAGCCATAATAAGACAAATCCTCTTGTTTCTACACTTTTCCAACTTTCACTTTTTGACTTCATGTTCTGACAGCTGCTCTGTACATTGTGTCCAACTGTCATAATAAACAGATAAATAGACAGATGAATAGAAATATTCCAATATGATTTGGAATTAAATCTTATTACACTGACTTTTTTTCTCTCCTCTTAAGTTGCCATTTTTTGGGAGACGCAGGGCTTTTGTCCAGCAGCGACGATTTGTAATGTGTGCTCCATTTTCTATATTACTGATAATCAAAAAACCCAGCAAACCCTGTGTTTATTCACAGTGGGCCACAAGTTTGGTGCGCTATGCTGTAAATGTAGCCAAAATGACTTTGCGGTGCTGGACAGATGTCTGGTGTGGAGAGGAGACGTATTGGAATCAATTTTGATTCGCTATTTAATATATAATTAAGCAGTCTCAAGCTAAGCATTACACAAGGCTTCACTGAACTCTTCAACTCTGTAGACACAAGCAGTACGTGAGAAATCCCAAAATCCCAGCTATACCTCAATGGTGTTATATTTGATGTAGAAGTGGCTGGCCGTTCTGCCAAGGTCAGTCGAGGCAAAATAACCCGTCCTCTCCTCAAAGCGGATCATCCGAGCCTTGTCCAGCTTCCTCCCGGCCTCCACCACTAATTCCTTCCTGTACAGCTCCAGCCCTGGATCCATCTATGAAAAAAAAAAGAGGAAAAATAATTCACTTGCAGAAATGGCTGGAGTGTGAACTACTGCAGAGATAAATATATCTGTTTTCCACACAGTAAGAGCAATGGGGCATAAACCCAATATGCAGGGAACTGCCAAGAGAATCGTCATTCCTTGTTATTGCCAGATAATAAAGAAAAAAATAGATAGAAAAGGGGCAGAGCGCAAGATCCAGAGGGTTTCGAGGAAGGTCCTAAGTGTGTACCTGGTAGGCCTTATGATTGATGCCGTAAGCCAGTGGATTGGCTCTCATTCGTACATAGAGGTAGGTGTAGCTCAACCACTTAACAGCTTCTTCAACATTTGTAACAGTTCCCAGAGCCACCTGAGGACGAGGGGGAAAACAGAGAGGAGAAAAACATGCATAAGAGCATATTGTAAAGCATCAACACGTCCAGAAAGGTATAACATAAGATGCTATAGAAATATATGTATACATGTTCTCTATGTGAAGACAAGCGCACACATCTGTGGTATGGTTGCACCACCTTGTGGACAATTCTGGCACTTTCATATGAAATCTATCTTTTGCTCAACACAGCTGTTGGATGCTGCCATCAAGTGGAATAAAGAGGAAATTCTTCTCAGTACTGTTTTAATCTCAATCTCAATTCTTTTATCTTGGACTTCAATCCCTCCAGTAATGCTACCTATGTAGTTATGAGACTGGAAAAATAAAGTGTAAGACTACAAACAGTCTGTAGACTATATAGACTTGATCATTTTTTTTATTCAAACCACTTATTACTCCAAATTAAACAAATATCTGTAATAGCTTAATGAGGTCTGCACAGGACATTAGTAGAATATTCTGGCTCTAAAAATATTCTTGGGGCATAAAAAAACATAGAAGCTTTAACAACTAATATTTAGAATGTAGTGAGTCACCTTGTCTTCTTTAATAGCTTCTTAATATTTATCTAAACTCCCAGTTTTTCCACTTTTTTATGCAAGT
Source organism: Astyanax mexicanus (assembly GCF_023375975.1). Taxonomy (NCBI): domain Eukaryota; kingdom Metazoa; phylum Chordata; class Actinopteri; order Characiformes; family Acestrorhamphidae; genus Astyanax; species Astyanax mexicanus. The sequence goes on along the minus strand of NC_064413.1, from coordinate 35,570,463 downwards.
AGATTATTTTAGGGTGTTTTCACACCTGTACTTGGTTTCTATGATCCTGATCAATTAAAGAGCTTGTTTACTCGGTATAAACTTTAACGCACCAAAATAAGCTTTAAACACTTTCTCTCCTCTGAGGAGCAAGGAAGTAAATATATTGAGAAGATTCTGTGTTTCAGTGCGTAGATCTGTGCAGTGTGAAGCTAACACAATATGTAAAAAAAAAACTGCGCTGTGTTTTAAACACAGTATTTTTAATAGAACATGCAGCGCAGATGTACACCTAGTAAACCTAGTCATGTGGCTGTGAGCAGTGAACGCAGCACACATAGCACGTGTTAACAGCAGAGACAGTGGTAATTAGCGTTATCTATATCAGATAATATAATATATCAGATTAAACTGCGTCTTATCAGAGTTTGTTTGGGACCAGACCGAGACCACCTCCTCTAGCTGGAATCAGTTTTGATCTAAACCGGAGTGCGATTACGGTTTTCACACCTGCTCAATCAAACCGCATTAAGGGTACAAATGAACCAGAGTCCATTTTTACAGGACCAAATAGTGCTGGTGTTAAAACCTCCATATATCTAATTTGATTCAAACATTTCCTGCAGTTATTTAAAATGAACATGAGAGAAGAATGTTTAGGAGACTGCTTATGTAAATGTTAGTGTTTCTTATATATATAATGTTATATTATATAATGTCAGTAACGTTTGGAAAAAACTGTTTGGGAAGACAATGATGTAATGCTTTGTTTTGTTTTGTGTTTTGTGCAATTTTCTAATCATGAAAAAAAAGAATACTTTGTATTTAATAGCTATTCTGGCAAACAATTAAAAAAAACTGTACTGTATATTAAAAATTCCAATTCTTTCTTACTGGAATGAAGAGTGTGTTTATGGGGTGTCATTTGCAGTACCTCTGCATTGAGGTTATCAGCCAGGCTGGCATGAAACTGGCTCTCGATTGGGTTCTGCTGTGTGAGGAGGGTCAGATAGTGGCTCAGTTTGTCATGGGTGGTGATGATGGTGCCCTCTCCGTACTTATCAAACTGCGGTCTGCCGGCACGCCCGAAAATCTGCATCACATCCAGAATGCCCAGGTCCACCATAGCACCTCGTTTAGCATCGTAGATCTGAGTTCCCTGTTATAACACAAACAACACACAGGCATCTGGTGTTATGAAGTGTATTTAGAGACTTTATCTGTTGAGTGACAGAGGTTATATGGGGTTATATGCACAGTACCAGTCAAAAGATTGGACACAACTTAAATTCAGTGTTTTTGCATTTTTTTTTATAGAAAACCTATAAAAAAGAAACTAATAAAAAAACACAAAATTATTGTAAACCAGAATATGTTTTATATTTTAGAATCTTCTTGCTTAGATGACATCTAGCTTTGCACACCTAGGCTGAATTTTCTCAATCAGCTTTATAAAATAGAGTCACCTGAAATGGCTTTCAGTTAACAGCTGTGCTGAACTTCTCAAGAGCTAATTACTTGAATTTCTTGCCTCTTAATGTGTTTGAGAGCATCAGTTGTGAAGAGGTAGAGTTGGTATAAACAGTGAAAAGCCCTATTTGAATAATTTTCTAATCCATATTACTAAAGGAACTATTGAACTAAGTAAAGAAAAAATACTTTAAGTAAAAAGGGTCAGTCAATCCGAAAAATATCAAGAACTTTGAAAGTATCCTCAAGTGCAGTCCCCAAAAACATTATGATGAAACTGGCTCTCATCAGGACCCCCCCAGGAAAGGTAGACCAAAGGTTACCTCTGTTGCACAGGATAATTTCATAAAAGTTACCAGCCTCAGAAACCACAAGTTAACAGCATCACAGACCATAGTGCAAACCATAATCCTTTACATAATATTTTGGTATGTTTAACACTTTTAACTTTTTTACTTTTATGATTCCTTATGTGTTCCTTAGTCTTAGTTTTTTGACTTTAGTATTCCATTACAATGTACAGGGGTTGGACAATGAAACTGAAACACCTGTCATTTTAGTGTGGGAGGTTTCATGGCTAAATTGGAGCAGCCTGGTGGCCAATCTTCATTAACTGCACATTGCATCAGTAAGAGCAGAGTGTGAAGGTTCAATTAGCAAGATAAGAGCACACAGTTTTGCTCAAAATATTGCAATGCACACAACATTATAGGTGACATACAAGAGTTCAAAAGAGGAGAGATTGTTTGTGCACGTCTTGCTGGTGCATCTGTGACCAAGACAGCAAGTCTTTGTGATATATATTAAGAGCCACGATATCCAGGGTAATGTCAGCATACCACCAAGAAGGACGAACCACATCCAACAGGATTAACTGTGGATGCAAGAGGAAGCTGTGCACCTCAACTCTCCTGTTTCCACCAGAACTGTCCAATAAATTATTGTGGTCTAAAACCAGTTGTTTCAGTTTCATTGTCCAACCCCTGTAGGAACAAAAATAATAAATAAACACATTTTATGAGATGATGTATCCAAACTTTTGGCTCCTACTGTATGTAAACCACTCTATGAACTAAAATAACAGGATAAGATTTCCCCAAAACATTTGACATTATTTCTTATACAAGCAATAAAATTAAAAGCTGATTACCATGCATCAACAACCTGGTGCTTTAAAATCCAGTAGGTTCAACTTTTTCTGCTCCAGATATTCCAAACGCATTCATTACAAGTGATGCCCACAAACATTTGGACAGCATGTGTGTATATACATATTTTAAATCACACTTTAGTGAATACTGATGCAGACACAGGAGAAATGTGTTGTGATATCTCCACACAGAAAGGCCAGGGGTCGTCTTCTCACCTTGATGATGACTGCATGAGCAGGCAGGTTAACACCCCAAGCCAGTGTAGCTGTGCACACAAGAACCTTCAGGTAGCCCCGGGAGAACATGTTCTCCATCAGTGTGCGGTCCTGCCGCAGCATCCCAGCGTGGTGGATCCCAAATCCATCGGGGAACATCTCCCTCAGCTGCTTATTCCGTGAGCGCTGCACCTGAAGGGCAGACAAAACACACATTCACACAAGAAGCATTAACCTAATTCTTTTTAATGTGTCTGCTAAAGCCGGAAAAGAAAACCCAAATGCTACCTGACTGTGGCTACCTAACTGTGGCTGTATTTCAATACATGTTCTGCTTTGGTTTTATTTAAACTGAAAAGTTGCAATTTTAAAAGGTGTTGCACAAATTCAGGGGAACATAGTTAATTGTAAAATAATCTATAAAATACTGGCACTCTCTTTCTTAGTTCTACAAAGACAATATAATCATTAATTTCCTAAACCTGCTATGAGTAACATTTAAGTAAGTAAAAGAGAAAGAAAAGTAAGAAAAGGAAAGAAAAGAGAGGAAAACAAAACTATTTTACAGATTTTTAATAAATCTAGTTACTGTTTTAGTAATTATGGAGATTTTAACACCCTGCATTAACAACATTTGCTTCATATCAAGAGAGAATTGGATATAACTTGGCTGGATTTCAATTGAAAAATTAAATTTTTCATTTAAATGCATCCCAACTAAGACCCTATATCTGACTTTACTTTTCCATGTAAAAAGGATATCAAAAACACATGTACAGTGCTGTGACAATGTATTGGCTCCCCCCTTACAGAGTTCAATTGTTTTGCTTTTTGTCATATTTACATTGTTCAAATTAACAAATGCATTTTATTATCAGACAAAGATAACATGAGTAAATATAAAAAGCACACCAGCAGGTCCACCTCCGAATTGCTCAAAAACAAAACAAAACAAAAAAAGAGGGTTTTGGCGTGGCTTAGTCAAAGTTTGATTGAGATGCTCTCGAAAACCCTCAGGGTAGTAGAATTAAAAATTTAAAAATTTTGCAAAGAATAGAGGGCCAAAGTTCAAAATTCCCATCCACAGAGATGTGAAAGACTCGTTGCCAGTTATCACAAATGCTTTTGCAGTTGTTGCTGCCAAGGGTGGCAAAAGCAAGTTATTCGATTTTTAGGGGGTAAACACTTTTTCACACAGGGCCAGGCTGGTTTGGATAGATTTTTTCCCATAAAAAATGAAAGCATTACGTAAAAAAATGTCTCTTTGTATTTATGCAGGTTATCAGGTTACCTGTCAGTAAAATCTGAAAATTTTTAATATTGCAAAAAAGCAAAAACAACAATATTTTGTGCATATTGTGAAAATCATCAGTGATTCAGTAACAGGGACCAACTTCCTATTTCATATTTCATATTCATATTTCAAAGAGGGTAATTAGTCCTGCTTACTTGGATGACACGGAGAGGATTTTGTATACATGTAAAATCTTACTGAATTTCGTATGGAAGAGTATTTTTATAGTATTATTAATTTTCAAAGATCTGTCACTACTGATATATTTTGTGAAAATAACTTTACGTGGTAAGATTATATAGATGATGAACGATCACAAGCCATCCAACCAAGCTGAACTGCTTGAATGTTTGCACCAGGAGTGGCATAAAATTATCCAAAAGTAGTGTGTAAGACTGATGGAGAACATGCCAAGATGCAGGAAAACTGTGATTAAAAAACAGAGTTGTTCTTCCAAATATTGATTTCTGAACTCTTAAAATTTTATGAATATGAACTTGTTTTCAGGTCTGAAAGCTCTGCATCTTTTTTGTTATTTTAGCCATTTCTCATTGTCTGCAAATAAATGTAAAAGCTAATGTCTGAAAAAAACAAACAAACCCATATCCTGTTCTTTTTCAGGGGATTCCAGGTCAAAATGTAAAAACACCTGCATTTTTTATTGCATGTATGTGTGTGTGCATGTTCCAAACCCACAGCACTCCTTAATGAGTGTTCTGTGATTGAGATGTGTGTTGTGTTGACTGGCAGCGCGGGTCGTGACCTATCCTGACAGTAATGGCCCCCCCATCAAAAGGTTTTATCTCCTTCTGCCTCAGTCCAAATAGAGGTCAATGGCAAGCAGGCCCCATTGGCTTTGAGAGCGCAAAAAAAGGCCTGTGCAGACAGCATCTGGCTCTGTCTCTCTCCTTCTTCATCACGTTTCACCCACACGGAATACCAAGTACAGGAGACCCACCAGCAGCAGGCAATCTCCCTGCACTGTCACTGCGCTCTCTCCTGTCTGACTGCAATCGTGCAGCCGTGTTTGTCTCCACAATTCACCGAGCCCGACCGAAAATGTGCCGTGTTCCTCGTCTCGCTCCTTTAATGAGCCTTGTTCCCTTATTCCTCCAGGATATCTTCCTTCCTGATAATCAATGCGCTGATATCCACACTCTATCAAAAAGCTGTCTGTCGCGCTCCTGTAACGAGTTGCTCTCCGCCATTCAGTAACAAGCGGTTTATTTTTGTCAGCTAATGACAGGTTCCATGCTGCCGCTCACCACCCCAAACCACCGTTTTCCCTTCTTTAGAGAGCCGGCCTCTCACAGATCATTGATTGTTGCTGCTCTTTTTGCTTCGCTAATGAATTGCTCCATCGTAAGATGTTTATCCCAGTTTTGGATTCTAGTTTATTTATTTATTTCGTTACTTTCGCTTTCTTGTCGGACATTTTTTTCCCCTAATAAGTTCGTCTCTCTGGACCTGTTTATCTGCCTGCTTCTTTATCCCTCTCTGCCCCTTCCTGCATTATAATGAGTGCGTGTCGATCTTCACCTGACTGGATCCTATGGCCCAGCTTCCATATTATACCTCCCCCCAAACATTCTGAGGTGTAAGAACCTCTGCAGAAGAAGATATTAGTAGGTAACAAGGTAAATGCCATAAGCAGAGATCTCGTAGTGTTTTTGCTACATACTGTATATATATATATATATATATATATATATATATATATATATATATATATTTATTTTGTAACGAAGGACAAAAAACGCATTTTGATGGTACTACGTAAAATAGTATGACCACAAGTTTGTGTTTTCCAGTACATGTACAGGTTCTTGTGAAAAATGTGCGTGATGTGTGTGAAAAAAATAGGTGGGATTTCTAAACTGTGAAAAATATAAGCTTTAACAAACAAGTAGAAGTATATGTATTAATGTTAATTCATATAAAGTTGCATGATTTAAGATAGATATAATATATATATAATTTAAAAAATAATATATATAATCCTTACGAGCCGCACTGCCACGGCTTACTACTTGAAGACCCTTGGACAAAACATACTTAATACAGCACAAACCCAATTTTTCATAACCAACCAAATATGGTAACCTAGGTATCCCTAGCTTGGCAACCAATGGACCTCAGCTAATTTTACTATTTTAGCCCTGTACATCTGTAAATGCTACTAAGTATCAATGGGCAACCTATAGAAGATCTTCCCCACGCAGGTGATATGAAGCTCTCTAAATAGTAATAATAATGAAGAAAAAAAATATTAAAAGTCAAATTAAGAGTTCTAAGGCTGCAATCTAAGGGTATTATCTTTGTTACTGGGGCAAATATAGTGCTACCACTTCTGAAATAAATCCTAGTGCAAACACTCTCTTATGCGAAGACCATGTTTGGAATTCTCTTAAAAATTTCTTAGAAATTTAAAAGAAAAACAAAAAAGCAAATGGAATGGATAACAGCGCCAAACAACTACACATTTTCTGAACTCATATATACTGGATATGTTCTTTCCACATTCTACATAAGATGCCAGAGCTTCCTGCAATTCCAGGGGAAAAATGTGTCACATATGACGTTATTGTGTACAGAAGTAAATTATATATAGTATTTATGTTTAAATATTCAGAAAAGCTGTCATAAATATTGATGTATATTCATGCATAAAAATAAGTAGCATATGTGCTTCAAGGCAGATTGAGCAGCTTTAGAACTATAAAGAGGCAGCCCTGACACTTAAGCCCCTTCAGTTAAGGCTGTTAAAGCTGAAACAAGGGCATTACTGAAGTGCTCCTGCTTTATTTATTTAAAAAGAAAATTAACTACATGCACCAGTTACCTAGCGGGATACTAGAATGCCAGGATGCTGAGGAACTATTGGTGTTGTGCTGAACTGATATTGACAAAAATCAATAGATTAAATATCAGAGGAATGCTTTGATTTAAAAGGCAAAATAATCAGTTAGTCTATGTGAACACCTGAATGCTTAACCATAGAACCAAAGGCTTTTTAGGAAAATATTTTTTCACAGTTTAAAAATTATTTAATTTTGATTTTGATGTCTTTTCAGCAGTGCTTTAGCTAGTATGTTCTTCCTTGAATTAAATTGTATATATATATATATATATATATATATATATATATATATATATATATATATATATTTATATAGTTTTATTTAAATTTTTTCCCAATTTTTGAATGCTGCGGACATCACACTTTGAAGTGATGTGGGGAGAGAGCGCCATCTACCCCCCCAGAGAAAGCAAGGCCAATTGTGCTCTCTCGGGGCTCCGGTAGGCGATGTCAAGCTGCATAAACGGGATTCGAACCAGCCATCTCCCAATCATAGTGGTAGCGCCTTCGTCCACTGAACCATTCAGAGCCCTTGTTTGTGTGTTTTCCTCTCATATCACCCACTGCTCATTCCACAATCACCTTGGGTTGCCAGGTATAGAACTGGAACAGAAACAGCATTAGATGCTACTCAACCTAAACAGCCTTGTCATCCTTCTAAAATGCTCCCTTGCTAGAGATAATAATATACTAGCAAAGTTTTTCATACATAAAGGCAGCTAGGAGCCCAGAAGGAATACAAGACGGATGCTGAGCTGGTAAGCACTGAGTTACATTAGATGTGTGTTAAGCTGAGAACTATGTTAATAGACTTAGGGATAACAGACTCAGCTTTGATAAATGCAATCAGAAATGCAGCAAGCTATAACATGTTAACAGTTAACAGAATTCTATAAAATCCATGTGAACTGGTTTAATGATAATGTAAAAACAAAACAAAAAAAACATTTTAAAGATACACCTTAACTAAGTGTTGCTTGCCTTTCTGAGCAATAGCGTAGGTTCAGTGTCCTCCACCTGGCAACCATAAATCTCTTCAAGGTTTGGAAATCGAACTGTTGTAGCCATTTTACACACTTTCTCTCATGTAGTTCTTATTGTTCCTTCAATGTTGAAGTACTGGTATCAGTATTGGACACAGGAAAGTGGTATTGTTCTACTCTTGCTAACTATTGATATTATTGTTATGATAATCTCTTTTTTTATTCAGGTCCTGCACACCCTGGTAAATGTGCAATCTGGGCAGAAGGCTATGGTTCCAGACTCTAATTGAAATGCTTACGATAAGGTTTGCTTTGAGGTGTCGGCGAGCATTAGGCCTGCGCTCTCAGACGTTAAGTTAAAGCGAGGTGGGGACGGCCTCCTCCGTTCCGAGGCTGGATATGAGGTGGCAGCGCGTCGGCACTCTGATCAAGGCTGATTAAGGCTTGCCGCCGAGAGATCATCCCTATGCACGGCGCTGGGGCCTGAGCCGCCTGCCTCCCACACCACAGCAGCCACCGCTGATTACCTATTACTCAGTATGGAGCGGAGAAGACACCAGCCACACTGAAGTGGGACGCCGCAGAAAGACGGGAAAGACGAGAGGAGCGGGTCTGCTCTCGGAGCTCCACAGCCCGAGCGGACACGGAGGCACGGCCTCCTCCGCCACGCGCACGTCAATCAAAGCCCTCGGAGCGCTAATCACTGTGAATAAAATAATTTACACACCAAAGAACTCATCTAGCTCCCGAATTTGCGGAGAGAGTGGCTCATCGCTGATTTCAGGGCCCTTAATAGTCATAATATTTTTGCTGATGGTTTGACAGAGTCATTAACACTGCATGAGAGGAGTGGGTGAGCAGGAAGCGCTGCCACTCAAACACACTCATGCTCTATTCTCCCCCTCTCCCGTACTCGTCCCCCCACCCCTCCGTTCTTAACACAGGCTCTCAGTAGTAGCTTCCCTCTCAGAATGTTAACATCACCTAGTGTGTGCTTAAATACAAATGCGCCTTTTGAAGCTGCAGGGATTTCTTCCTTCACATTAAAGTTCCAAGCACTTCTTCATGAGCGCAGGCACAAAATCAAACATTGTAGCTCATTTGTGTTGGTTGTTAGGAATATATTCAACATTTCATGCAAAATTCCACAGCCAGAGAATTATTCCCAAAAAATTAAATAACTTTGACACCAAATAAAATTAGTTTTTTTTTTATGATGTATCATTATTTCATTGCAGCAAGTATAATCCAAAATAATTCATATTTGTTTTGTCTAAAATTTTTAATGTGCTAATATAGTCCTGCATTTCAGGCCTGTAACTATGCCATTCAACTTTTTAAAGGCTCATTTTATTGTTATTATTTAAGTTAAATATATAAATTATATACTTTATAAACCTGCAATTGGCAGTTAAAACACATACATAGGAAAGACAACAGTAATCTGTTGCTTTCCAAATTGCCAACTGATTTCTAATTCATTTACACTGAAAACCTCAGATCTTTCTGGATGTTTATCCTCCTTTGTATTTTCCATCACTCAGCATCAACATATCTATTAACAACATATTTGTTATTAACTTTAATTACCTAGATTAATAATTTATCCAATAATCACAACATGGTGTATGTTAACATAACATAAAATAACTAAAATTAACTTTCTATTACATTCTATGCTCACTGATGAAAACATAAAAGGATAAGTTGTATGTGTTGTAACTACTTACTAATGGTTAATAAAGTATTTACAATCTGATTATTAACCATTAATAAACTCATAATCTAATCCTCATAGACTATTTATTCCTGTAATTATGCCATTCCTTCTCACAACACTCCCACAAAAATGTTTTGGCACAAAGGATATCAAACATACTCTCTTCTTCCACAGCCATGCCATGCTTTGCAATGTGTGCAGCATTTGGTTTTACAGGGTCTTGTTGAAAAATGCATGAACGTCACTGGAAAAGATGTGTTCTTAAGGGAAGCATATGTTGCTTATGTCGAAATCTCAATGTACTTTTCTGTATCGATGCTGCCATCACACAAGTGGGCTGGAACATACCCTGGCTTCAGTGGGGATTTTAGTTGTATTGTTTTTTTTCATTGAAAATTGGCCAAATTTACCTGGGAAATAATAATAAAAAAAAAAACTTTTTAAACTTTCAAAGAAATTTAATGCAAAAAGATAAAAGGCAGAGTTCTTTTACAGCATTTCTATTGGTCCAGTCATAATGAAACTGTGGATATAACAGTGATATCTACATTAACTGCTATGAACAAATAATTAAAAATCTTACTGAAGTACATATTCAACGTCACCCAATGTATCTCTACTTTTTTTCTTCTCACTTTTTGATATAATAAGAATCTGCAAGTTTAAAAAGTTGCCATTTTAAAGATTCCACTGTTTGCGGTGACAACAATGACACCTTCTCTGGTTATTCTTCGAAAGTGCAAAAGGTAAATTCTGAAGCGAGTCTCGACAGCTTACCAAAACGCTGCAAGTGTGCAATCAAAATGGTTCTACTGTCTTGTTTGTACGGCCAAAACATCTTACAGGGGAAAAAAAAAAAAAAAGAAAAAAAAAAATCAGAGAAAGGGGAAACGGTGGACGTCTGAAAGGAGTTTATTTCTGGATGCGTGCGCTCTCCCAACTCTACGCGCCACTCTTCCCGGGTCACTCTTTGGTCTTTCTAAGCAGCGGTGACAAGAACACAGCTCGTCTCGACGACGTCTGATAATGACGGCCTCAGGTGGCGATGTAAAAATAGTTGAAACTGCAGACAATCGATGGAAATTAATGAGCTAAATCCTGTACCGTAGGCCCGTCCCAGGTGGCTGAAGGGGGGCTGAGCAAATCGACAGAAGCTGATGAGTGCCTTTGAGTACAGAGCACTTTCACCATCACAGAGGAAGCCTGTCAGCCTGCTGTCACACCTGCCGTCTCCTCTATCCATAAAAAAAAATAAAAAAGCCCATCACAACTCCACCCGAGCTGTCCAACCCAACCCCGTGCCTTTTGCGCGCAGCAGGCCCGCCTTTTATCCACATCGACTCGCGGCCATCAGCTTCGCAACAACAACAGAGCTGTGATGCTGTCTCCAAGAGCCCACCCTCTCCACGGAAGAGTGAGTCACTGCTGCAGAAACCAGTGCATCCATTACTCACGCTTCCTCTCTCTCTCTCTGTCGTTCTCTATGCAAATGAAATCAAATGTTCAAAGCTTTATTAACATAACATCCAAAAAAAAAACAAAAAAACAAAAAAAAACTGTGTATTCCAAAATGATCTGAGGTGATAACACTAATGCTGATCTAGATTTTGACAACATTCTCATACAAATGAAAGTGGAAGTGCCTTATCCAGACTTGGAAGACAGATGTTTCAGAATTATGCTGCTAATAGTATCCCTCTGCTGTTCTCCCAGCTGAATACGCTCTGTCAACCTGCGTGTAGTAACAGCAACTGACCACTAGATGTCTCTTGTCCTCCATCCCCTGGCCCAGGTCGAAGGCAGGGTTCTTTGGTGAGCGGTGGGTGACGGGTGTGGGGCACAGGGCCGAGAGCCAGGGATCTGGTCCAGGAAGGCGGGCGCTGAATGAGGTAGGAGGGTGCTGTAGAACAGACAGGAGCCGCGATCTGTGTCCGAGGCAGGTAGCGGTCACGCCTGCCAGACGAGGCCGACAGGGAGGAGGCTCCCAAAGAGAGCTACAAATTGCGGGCAAAACTCCCCACGTACCCACACCTCCTCCTCCTCACCTCCTCCTCTATTTTTGGCCATCTTTTGGCTTCATCTTCACAACACAGCCCTCCTCTCAACACATCAAGCAGCCATTGCCAACCCTCTACAAGCCTCCTCCCTCCAAAAGCGTACACAGACCTCTCCCTGCCAGCACAAGGTGCCCTCCTCACAGATCTCCTCGAGCTTGATAATCCGTACAGGCTTCAAACAGCTCAGCTACAAGCAAGACAAATTTACAGCACAAGAGGAAACATAAGCAAGGTGCAGTTTTTCTTCAGGAATCAAAGTGATTCAGCAATTCTACACAAAGGATCGTCATTCAAATGTTCTTTTACATACATACTGCTACATGATATGCAAGCGTATCTACTGTAACTGTAGATTAACCCCCTTTTGTTTATAGACAGAAATAAAAGGGGGTATATTTGAGGGTTATATGATGTTATGCTCAATCTGCTGTATAATATGTGTGCATGCAAAGGAAGAAAGATCTGGTACAACACCTGGAATGGCAACTCGCCAATCTGATGACTTTCTACAAACCAATTAATTTCACGTAGAGGAAGATACAGCACACATATGTGCGTACGGACAAATTTAGCGAAGTTCTTCAGCGCACTCACTAACCTGTCTTCCAAATGTCATTTTACATAAGTGTATATGAATGGGAAACCACTACTGTGTTGAGTGTGATATTTCTTATGTCTAAGGGCACTTTCACACCTACATTGTTTTGTCAAGACCCTCACACTTTCAGTTTGATCTGAATCAAAATAGCAGGTATGAAAGGTGCCACAGATCATGATCTGGATCAAAAAACTTGGTAAAATGTGTAGAACCAAAAAAGGCTATCTAGGCCTGGAACACCTAAGCATTGCATATGCTGTAGAAAACTTGAGTGACCTATATACGCAGATGGGTGCACTTATATTTGTTAATCTGCACTGCTCCTGGGAAGTTGTAGGTGGGAAGATGAGGTCTGGCAGAACAATCATAGCTGCTGCTGTCCATTCACACAGTTACATTTCTGGGGAGGTGTGTGTTGGGTTACGGCTATGCATAGGCTACAGTGTAGGTTCGATGTGGAAATATAAATTGTTTTTTTTAATGTCAGATGTCAGAGGACAATACAGCTCAACGAAACTGCAGTATGAAACAAAAATTAACCGGACCAAACATACACAATTTAACAAACAGATGAACCTCTGACTCTTTCACACCTACCTTGTTTGGTCAAAACCTTTGGACTTTTCATTTTGATCTGAAACAAAATCAGGTGAAAAAAAGACCATCTCAGACCATCTGGACCAAAGGAAAATAATTTGGTCTGAACAAAGAGGATAGTATTGGTCTGGATCAACTAAACTCTGGTTCAGATCATTTGCTGTGAAAAAGGTTTTGGGTGGTTCAAACTTCCAGACCAATTACAGAAAGCTGAGGCAGAGTTGAGTTTGAGGCACAGAATAATAAAAAAAAAAATCCCCATTGTGTGAACTCACTTCACAAATCATTACAGGCACAACAAACGTATCTACTGTCACTAAAAAATAACTCACATATATACAAATAAAAGAAATACAAGGATAATTTTAGGGCTGGGCGATATGGATTAAAAACTATATCTCGATTTTTTTTTTCTGAATTGCGATATACGATATATCTCAATATTTTTTCATCCCATAAGGTAATATAAGAAAGATACTTTTGAGACAAAGCTAAATGTTCCAAATTTTATATTGGTACTTTTATAATTCAGTGCCGTATCCTGTATATTAGAGTGGCCTAGCAGTTCTAGCAGCATTTTATATAATCAACAAGGGGAGTGAGTGAAGGAGGCGGGGCTAAGTGAAGCTGTACAGAGTGACAGCAGGAGAACTGGCGGGGCTCACTGTAACGCGGCGTAGTCTATATCGTCCTATATCGCATATGAAACTATATCAATATTTTTTATCGATATTTCGCCCAGTCCTAGATAATCTAATTACCCTTCTACAAACCAATCAAGGTCAAGTATATGAATTTCTTTAGTCCGCTTGCTGCAGTGTAAAACCAAACTAAATCATTAAGACTAAATGTACACAATGTAACAAAAACTTAAAACTTAGTTCAGACTTTAGGCTAGACACTGAGGTGTTAAAATGCTCTAAGAACATGACAAAACTTAGGTCTAAGGCCCAAATCTAGTAAAAAGTTCAGTCAAGAGTAGAAGAAGCAGCGTCTTGATTTAAGGACGGTGAGTTCGGACAAACTAATGCACAGAAGTAAGAAATAAATGAAGATAGCAGAGTGTGGTACGAGTGTAGGTGCGGTAATGTTTATTTACTCTTGACGTCAAGTTCAGCTTTGGTTAATTATAACATGCAAATGTGCGTCCTTTCTTTGACAGCACTGACCTCTGCAGAGGCGGCGCGCAGTATTCCAGCAATAAAAAATCTCAAATGAAGGACATGCCAATTTCAGCAGTGAGCACCACCTTTACAAACACTGGCTGCAGAAAGACGTACTCAAACAGAGCCTGCATGATTAGAGTCAGTCAGGTAGAATATATTACCTTTATTTCTGATTTTACTGTATATGGCAAGCGAGTTAAACTTGATAACTGCGAAGTTAGCTTCTTAGCTATATGAGGCTCTTAGCTAAATCGTTACTCTTCTGTCAAAAACGCTAGTTATCCAATTCATTTTCCACAATGCAGTTTAAAGCACGTTCACTAATTCATTATCTGGTATAGCTCTATTCACTTTTTGCTCTATTTAAATTTGTGGGCAAAGTTATGTAAACTGAATAGAACGTAATAATGCAAAAATGTTTTAGTATTGAAGAAGCTGTGTGAAAGTTTAGGCAACCCTGTTTAAAAATGTTAATATGAGTTTTAAACGAGCAAAAGGTAAGGACATCCAAAAAGATTAAAGATGAAGAAAGTTACAAATAAGACCTTCTTTTCCACAATTAAACAAGATCAGCCCATTATTTTTGTTCTCTACCATTTTAAATGGTACAAAAGAACAGGTGTGACACATGAAAAGCTGTAGAAAAGAAAGGAGGATGGCTGCTTACAGCAGGACTGTCTACTAAACTAAAATAAACATACCTCAAAAAGCCCAACCAGCTGTTTTAAGAGGTGGAAGTTTATGGTTTTTGGCACAGACATCACAGTCTACATATACAGTGGTATACAATGATATGAACAAGTGTGGGCACCCCTGATAATTTATTATTAATGTATTGCCTTTTGTTTTAAATAATTATTGCACACTAACTGTAAATGCTATAAACTTCAATCCACTTCATAATATCTTCGTGTTAATCTGCTATATGATATATTGACCTAAAATTCCTGATCTGAACAACCAATGATTTATAAATGAAAATCATTCAAATTATCAAGGATGCCCAAACATTTACTACTGAATGTTTGGTGGAACTTCCTTGTTCCTTGTTATTTAAAACTGTAAAAAAAAAATCCTCACAGGAAATGCAACCCCACTAAAGTTCCTATTATGACCCATTTTTTAACCCCTGACTTCAAGAAAATTTTATCACTCCGCAGCCCAAAAATCTGACCAGTTCTGCAGAATTTCATCGAATCTGAAAGAATCCGGGTCAACTGGCCTCACTTTAACATATAAAGAGAACAAAATGTCATATTTAACTTAACGTATTTAGTGAATCATGTCACCTTTTACTTATTAAGCTATTCACAGTAACAGAAATGGTGTTGAACAAAGGTGCCTAAACTGCGTGCCACCATATATTCCAGTTTTGTGATATTACCGCCATGTTCAGGCCTAGTCGTGACTGCACACTGCGCTGGAGTCAAAGCCATCAGCAACAGTTCCACTGCTCCCAAACAGCATTTTATTTCGGGTAACCGCAGAGCCACCGATGATACTCTGGGATTCAAGTAGTGTTGTGGCATATGCAGTATGTTAGCGATAATAGGTTGCCGGGTGCTAAGGAGAATAAATGGGCTAGGAATTGTGGCAGGGCCTCGGACTGGGATCCCCATCCATCATTTCTATTTATAGGCCCAAGTCCTTCAACCAGCTCATGCTCAGGACCCTGTACCGAGTCGACTCCTTCGCCTCATGAAAATGAACGAGCATCAACATGCACCGTGGGCACTGTGAACGTACAGCTACGTGTTCGTACCATATGTACGTACGTTACCCTCAAAGATAAACAAAGACTAATTATACACACTCATTAATCACACCACTTACTGTATAGCTGGCTGTTGACTTTATAAACAAAATATACATTTGCCCCGAACAACCCATTTCTCGCACACTCCTACTCTCTCTCTCTCTCTCTCTCTCTCTCTTTCACATACACATAGGCTAAAGCACACACGCACATATATACACACACGCATGTGCGAGCGCTCGCACACGCACGCACACACTGCTAAATGCACTTAAACGCCCCTGCACATCCCCACTCAATTAGAAACTTTTGCTCTTTAATAGAGAGTGCTTTGCATAGACAGCAGCTCAATAAACAGCCATTATTCCTGTGATTTCTAGCTATCACTTATTCAAGTGAGTGCATTAAGATATCTAAGCCTGATTGACAGCCTCTTCAAACTAAGCGATGGAGCAAATTAATGAACACTGGGAGGGAGATATGTAGTGGGCTCACTTCTGACTTTTAAAGCAGGATAAATAAGGCCAAATAATATAATTGACCTTATATGTCCTGTATTTTCACCGCACATGCATACTGGGGATTAAAAGCAGGTATAAATATTAATGCAGACCAATTTCCATAAGCAAATAAGCTGTGTATTATCAGAGGATAAGTAGCGCTGGAGCTCACGCACAGCAAAGGAGACGCAACCCCACTAAAGTGCCTATGCTGACCCATTTTTTAACCCTTGACTGCAAGCAATTTTAGCACTCTACAGCCCAAAAAGTTTAACCAGTTCTGCAGAAATGCACCGGATCTGAAAGAAGCCGGGTCAACTGGCCTCAGTTTTACATATAAAGAGAACAATACTTCAAACCACAATCCCTTTCCTCGGACCCTGGCAGGTAGGGATCAAGAAAGTGGTCTGTGACATAGGCACACTTTTTTAATGCTATTACACTACGATCGTGCAAAAGTTAGAATGTTATAATCACGCCAGGTCCTCTGTATTAGATTTTGGATTCCATTTTTAATAAACATTTTTCTGCCGTGTTCTTTAACCTCTTTAACCTCATACTGAACAGATTTCTCTCCGAATAAACTGATTTAATTTGGGCTGGGGCTCATAATAAAAATTTATGTAATGGCCCTGTCAGAACGTACACGGGCTTGGGTAAGGTTGGGATGGATTTTTGGTCTAATAGGTGGTCAGTGTTTTATGACCCAGCTATTGTTGGCTCCATTTAACTTTTTTTTTTTTTTTAAAGATAAAAATAATTTCAAGCTTTTTTTTTTTACATGCCATTAACATGTCAGATCATAGATACTACAGTGGTAGAACAGAATCTTGAAACTTACTACAGAAACTACAGAAATGTCCTCTTTTTAGTTTTTTTTTTCAATTAGAAATGTAACACATTGTTGTGTAGATACTTTAATATGTAAGCATTTGTTCATTTTTTGTCTGGTTCATTACACAATGACATACAGTTTGTTTGTCAGCCCACTGACTCCACCCTCCCCTGCCCAACAGTGCTCAGCGTCACCGGAATTCTGAACGCCCACCCCGCGCTGCTCACCTGAATGCTATTAACATGCTCTATAAAGGAGCCCCAGCCAAGAGACTCTGAGCATTTCTATTGACCTCTATGCTCTGAGCATTTTATTTCTAGTGTTAATTTCGGTATTCTGACCTTTTGCTTCGTTTTTCTGTTCTGATCCTCTAAAAACCTTGTTTGCCTGTGATTAAACCCTTGCTTGGCTTTTGGACTGTGTTTTGTGGAATAAACTGCTGTCTGCACTTGTATCCAGTCTCATTACCTGATTGAGGTGACATTGTTGTTGACAGTTTAAAAGGAAAGTAAATGTAATGTTCAATTTGGCGTTTTCATTAGTGACAGTTCTTAGCAGAGTCATGATATCTGGTTGTATTGCGATTTTAGACCATTAATTAACTAAGGAAATGAAATGTTCGATTATATCTTAGGTTGCTCGACCAACTAGTAATACAGTATTCAGATTCACCAATACAGAAGGCAGCCTTATGCCAGACCCGCAGCATACATCTCTGAGTCATGGCTTCCTGTTGGACAACTCTCTTCTATTTATTTATTTATTTACCTATTTACTTATTTGTTTATTTGCCACGTACAACTGACACACATAAGGCAGGATTGGCCAGCATTTTAGCCCCTTTTTTATATATATATATCTTGCAAGTCACATGTCTCTCCCCCAAACACGTTCCTCAGATAATTCAATCACATGAAGATACCCAACATTTATTCCCCGTGTTCAGCATAACCTTGCGTCTCCACGTCTGCGTTCGGAGCGAGAAATGAGAACTATGTTTTGTGGTGCGTGTATTTATGCCCGGCTCATAAAAATAGAAAGCAGATTAGAGAAGACACTGAAAGAAGCATCTATCTTGGCAAAGCCCCTGGGACTGAGGCAAAGGTTATTAAATGCATCACTCTGCCTTCTGTTGGGAGATTTAAATATGAAGTTAGTGTTCGTCATTCTCCCAGGAGACAACCGGCTCCACCTCGGTGTATTTACACACCACTGATCTCATCCATAACACACACACACACACACACACACACACTTTCAGATATTAACACCACTTCATTAATAACACACATATATATATATATATACCCACACAGGCATCCACATAACATACATAGCCCAAACATACGAGCAAAAGATGACCGACCCCTCATGATTTTTACATTTAACATATGTTCACACAAGCATGGGTGTTTTCATGCACACTTCTGTGCACAGCTGCACACATCCCCAGCTCGCACTATTATTTCTCTCACACACACACACACACACACAAATGGTCGGCCCGAGTAGAGGCCTGCTCATGTTTGTCCAGCGAGTTGCACTAACACAGGGAGACTGCACGCTCGCCTCTCCAGCTGCTTATTGATCCCTTTCTGCCTGCGTGCAGCCGGGATGAGTCCAATCCATCACTGGCCGCTTCTGCCGGCCCCTCCAGCATGGACCACTTCTAATGAAGCCAGAACCAGCCTCACCACTGCACTGCAAGTCTCCCTCTCCCTCTCTCTCTCTCGTTCTGTCTCTTCCCACCTTTTTTGTCCACTATTGCCTGAGCACAGACAGCCCTGCAGGGGACAATGCCTCTCTTAGCACATGCACACGTGCCCACATTCACACAATGTGCTAACACACACACACACACACACACACACTATCACAGACTTCTCACAGTCGCCACTTCTGACCAACAGACCAACACCGGCATCTCTGCTCCTGATGGGGAACAATGGCAAGAAGACAGATGGGAAGAACTGAAGAGAGAAGTAGTTTTTTGGGTGTTTGTGTGTGTGTTTTATTGTTTTATTGTTTTATTGAACAATATGAGGTAAAATGAAGAAGAGAAAAAAAAAAGCAGCAGAAAAACCCTCTGACAGCTTCGGACACTTTTGACAAATCTTTCACTGCTTTTTTTCCCCACTTCTGAGGACTTGAAGCATGTTTTTTTTCAGCGGCAGGTTTCATCTCAAATGGATTTCTGTACGATTCTGAGCGACTTCCCCACCGGGTGTTCAATCAACTCCAACAATGCTCCCCCTTGCTCTCTCCGCTGAGCTGTAATGTCCCTTACAAGTGTTTCCAGTGTTTGGGAAAGACTGAATGGGTTGTACAGAACGTAAGCAGGAGATCTGTGGGAACATCTGCATGTGCAGGTATCTCACTTTTGAATTGTGTAAAATGTAAATAGGCCCTCCACTGCTTCACCATTCTGAGTGGCAGTGAGCGACAGTGAGTGACATTACATTACATCTATTTCCACAGCACTTTGCTGACGCCTCTGTCTGTTTTAAACATTTGAATAGTATTACAGAGGTGGGTAAATGGACTGGTTGGAGTGATACCCAAGGATCATTTTTAGTGTAGTTAGAACTGCAACGATTGTTTAAATTTGTCAACTACAAATTTAATTGTCGACTAATCGTTAATTTGTAACAGTACTGCATTAATCAAAGTGCTGGGGACATAAGCGCAATAGGGAATGGGTAAATGTCTCACTCACATAGTTTACAATCACCTTAGTCTGTCTCCAAAAGTGCCCAAACACAACAAACTACATATTTACTCACTAAATATCAGTACTTTCCACATTGAAACAACATCTACACATTTAAACGCCTTTTAAATGTCTTTTTCAGCTCCTTTTTTATCATTTTTAGAGATATAATGATCGTTGACTAATCGAAAAAATTATCATTAACAAACCAATCATTAGTTGCAGCCCTCAGTGTAGTTTGGTGAACTTGCCAAACCAGGGAATTGAACCTGGATCTGCAAGGGGGATAGTAGTGTTTTAACCCACTATACAACAACCAATGACAGCAGGGGTTGTACATACTAATCGACTAGTCGACTTCACTCTTTGATGCGATGATGCTTTAAGCTTGATGTCAACCAGTTTATGTAATTACTAAATGATTAAGACTAATGACACAAAGCACCTCAGAAAAGACAATGAAGATGTCAGTGAAGATGCTGTATAGCATTAGTTTGTTTTAAAACATTTTTGATACTGGCTAAATTCTGTTCCAGGGACTCTTATTCTGAAAGGTCATGTTAGAACACCCGGTTATCTATGACAGGGTTGTGGGTTTGAAACCCTGTTTTAGAACCGCCCATATTTGGCAAAACAGGTCTGAATTTTAGCAAAAAAAAAAAAAAAAAAAAAAAATCAAAAATCACTTCTATTAAATCATGTGGTAAATAAAAGTTTTTTTCTAGTTTCTCCTGTACATCAATAGACCCTGTGATTCACAAAGTCATTTAAAATTCATAATACCAAAATTGTTAGATATAAGATATATCCCTGTGAAACATCCAAAATAAGCAGGCTATAGCAGTTGCATCACTTCTTCAAGGATGAGCAAGGAAAAAAAATGTAGACTTTCAGTTTAGTTATGTTGAGCAGTTATTTCCAGCAGAAAAAATATTATCCAGTTTGTGTTGGTCCTTGATGTTACTATGGTTTAAAAGCTGTTCGTCCAGGATAAAACATACCCTATGCTGGTAAACTAGCTGCTTAATCAAAATAGCATCTGACCAGCACAGCATATAAATTCGAGTTTAATGGTTTAACTGGTCCATCTGTATGTAAGGTGGTTGACCAGGTTGTCAAGCTGGTCGTGTTAATAGATTAACGTGATTCACAACTGCTTCTCCAATTCAACTTGCCAATATCACTCAACTACTTTGGCAAAGCATGCTGGTTAATTGTTGTGTAGGATATTGCAAGTTGTGTAGGATATTGCAATCTAATTATATGAATGAATTCAGTGTAGAGTAGAATTAGCTTGCCTGTAGCAATATTTAAATTTTTACTCTTGAATGATATTCAAATGCAAAGGATTCAGTGACGTTTTTTTTTTATATCTGAAATTATCCAACCCACTCATTAGGATTCCCCCAATCACTAGTAATGCCCCAACACCAGGAGGGTGAAGACTAACACATGCCTCCTCAGATAAATGTGAAGTCAGCCGCCGACACTTTTCGAACTGCTGCTGAAGCAGCATTGCCGAGTAGCATTACAGAGCGCACGGAGAAAAGTGCAGCGACTCGGTTCTGATACATCAGCTCACAGACGCCTCGTGCGGAGTGACATCACCCTTTGCAGTGATGTGGGGAGAAAGCTCCATTTACCCACCCAGAGAGAGCAAGGCCAATTGTGCTCTCTCTGGGCTCCTGCAGCTGATGGCAAGCTACATGAACAGGATTCAAACTAGCAATCTCCCAATCATATTGGCAGAGCCAAAGGATTCAGTGATGTTCAAAAGAAAAATATACTTGTTTTGTGTACAGGGTTTTGAACATATGTATTTAACAAATAACATCGTTCTGCCATTCATTTCTGGCACAGAAAAAGCATATGCGTTTTTTCTCTCTAGTTCCCCAAAGGTGGAACAAGCTACCTGCTGCAACCAGAGCAGGAGCATTCCTCGCTACCTTCAAGAACCTCCAGAGCTCTTCAAAGAGCACTTACTCTCCTAACTCCCCTAACAAACTAACTATTTCTCACCTCATTTCCTGCTCCCCTTCTTCTGTCTTGTATTTTAAAGTCTTCTATTGCTTATGTACCTCATCATTTGTAAGCCACTTTGTGTATGTACAATGTAATGTAATGTAACGCAATGACCTCAGTGAGCCAAGCTTCTAGAAGAAAAGAGAGTCATCCAGCTAAAAGCGTGAGCCAAGCAGCGAGAAAGAGTGAACCATGAACCAAAGTGAGTTGAGCTTTTAGAAAGGGTGAGCTGAGTAACTAAGCAGTCTTAGATGCAGTGAACTGTTACAGAGCACCTTTCTGGTCACAGTGCTTTGAGTTTTAATTAAAGCTCATTGAATTGAATGATATATAGTTGTATTATTATATATTATTTCTCACATACAATAATTTAGGCACTCCTTAGTCCTACCGTGCAGAGTGCAACTATAAGAGGTGTCAGATATTGAGGAATTACTGGCATGTTCATGATCAGAGTAAAGCAAATTACAGTTATGTACAAGAAATCTCTGAAGCAAACAGATAGGCTTCACATTTAATACATCCTTTTTTATTATTTTGGTCTAAATTTCCTAGATTTAACCCAACTAAGCAGAAGACAGCACAGTTTACATCAGCTGAAACTGCGCATAGCGCACGATTACCTGCTCCCTCCAGCAGCAACCCGTTCCCCGAGACTAAGCAGCTGGCCTCTACACCTGAGCTGAAAGCTGCCCTCTGCGGATTTCTAATTGCCCACACTCGCCGCCTAATGCGGCAGCGCTGGAAAAGTTTAGCGCCGTGCCTTCAGGGTTCATTTCCAACGAGGCCGGGACCGCTTGGCCTTCGCAGCCGCTTCCTTGGACTGTTTACTGCTCTCCCCCGAGGAGCTGGAGCTAGCGGAGGTGACTGACCTCAATTTCTCTCCCTTTCCTCTGCTTTAGAGCTCATGAATAAGTGCTCATAAATAACCCCATTCAGTTCATCCGCGGCCGGCCCTAGCCCCGGTGAAACTCCGCAGAAGCACATCGCAAGTTCAGTGCGCGATGAGCGTTGCAGCCTTGCAACGGTGGGGAAAAAAAAAAAGAGAGAGAAAGAGTGAGCCTCTGAACCGTCGCCCGAGGGAGGACATTACGAATTAAACACACATTTATCACTTTGCCTGGCCACTGTACGCTCAGGATAGTGGACTGTATTTTGCACTGTCTGGAAAACTGTACATGACATGCGGTGAGCCACACAGAATGCCCACCCACACCACCAACACAAGCCATTTCACAAATATAGGCTACTTATTCACGTATTCAGTAGATAGATTACTTCAGAGCTGATGAATGGCCAATCAAAGAGCCGATTAGTCGATTATGGAGCTTTGTCTCCTTAACTCTCTAAATTACAAGATGTGCTTATGTCCACTTTTCCATATACAACCAGCTTTTAGAAGTTTTTAGATGTATTTTTAATACATCTTTAAACATTTTCTCTTCACAGCTAAAACTAAGACTAGGGTCAGTGTTGTTTGGAGTGAGAAATGTTATGTGAGCTGCCTATGACCCAATCTGTTCACTTGTTAAGAGGAGGAATGGGAAAAGGTCATGTGGTCAGATGATACCAAAATAGAGCATTCTGCTATCAAGTCCACTCGCTGTGTTTGGAGGAAGGATAAGGATGAGTACAACCTTATGCAAAGAGGACAAGACCAATGCACTGTATTAAGAGAAAGAGTGAATGAGTCATGTATTGTAAGATTCTGGCCAACAACCTTCTTCCCTCAGTAAGAGCATGGAAGAAGGGTTGTGGCTG
This sequence comes from Astyanax mexicanus, assembly GCF_023375975.1. Taxonomy (NCBI): domain Eukaryota; kingdom Metazoa; phylum Chordata; class Actinopteri; order Characiformes; family Acestrorhamphidae; genus Astyanax; species Astyanax mexicanus. The sequence continues at coordinate 35,546,789 of NC_064413.1, read as the reverse complement.
AGTCTTCCAGCATGACAATGACCCAAAATATAAAGCCAGGGTAACTAAGGAGTCTCTCTGGAAAAACAATTTTAAGATCAGGTCCCCTAGCTTTGGCAAACAACAACACCTAGTTCCCCAATGGTGGAACAAACTACCTTCCACTACTAGAGCAGGAGCAAACATTGCTATCTTCAAGAAACTCCTGAAACCAAGCTCTTACAGTGCTTACAGTGCTTAAACTCTATTTGTTCAGAGGATCATGATGAGTGTATCTGTGAATGGCCTCTTTAAACAGTGTTGTTGCTTACCTGCTTCTCACAGTGACCATAATCTGGACCCTGGTCCACCTGGAAGAAAGATGACTCCCCTCGGTTCTTGGCCATCTCAATCAGACTCATGGCTGTGCGCACAGTGGAATTACGGGCGTGCACAAACACCATCACCTAAAAAAAAAAAAAAAAAAACACATATTTAGGAGTTAAACATCAGAGTGTCTTTAAACATTTCTGGTGACACCATGCAATTTCTTAACGGCAGACTACTGAAATCGGACATAAACTATATGTCAAAACATTTGTAGGATAAGATAAGATAAGATACTTTATCCTTACGGTGTCTGAACAAAAATAAAATAAAATAAAAACAGCTCTATGTACAAGTACACAAAATTTACAGTGGATGTATGAAAATATATACAATATAAGTAACAAATTTACCCAATAATAAATACAGAAAGTGCACAGTGCGTTGAAAGTTCGGTTACTAAGGTTTGTTAGTTTTATTTTTTTCAGTTCTTTGGTAGTGGTCTGAGAGTGTGTTTGCGTTTTGCAGTGTTCAGTTCCCGTACAGTACTGGGGTAAAAACTGTTTTTCAGTCTGTTTGTACTGGAAGTGATGGACCTGAAGAGGGCAGCTGTTGGGAAAGATGATGTCCAGGGTGGGAGGAGTCTTTCAGGATGTTGGCTGCTCTGCTGAGACAGCGAGAGCTGAACAGGTCCTCCAGACTGGGTAGCAGGCAGCCGGTGATATTCTGTCTGTAATGTCTGTAATTCTGTCACTCTCTGTAATGCTCTCCTTTCTGCCACTGTGCAGCTACTGTACCAGGTTGAGATGCAGTAGGTTAGCACACTCTCAGTGGCACAGCGATAGTAGGACACCAGCAGCTTCTCCTGAATGTTGTTTTTCTTGAGAATGCTCAGGAAATAGAGTCTCTGCTGTGCCTTCTTGACTGCAGCTGTGGTGTTTGTGGTCCAGGAAAGATCTTCAGAGACGTACGTACCCAGGAATCTGAAGAAAGGGACTCTAGCTAAGCTAGGTAAGCTGGATGTTCATCTACACAGATTTCTCTCCTTTGAGTAAAGCGTTTCCCTTTACTTACAGTAAGCTTAGATTTCCAGATTCCTACTAAGACTAGGTGCAGCAGCTTTAGCGGCTAGCGCTAGCAGTGGTTAGTGCTAAGAAAACGCCGCCTGACAGCACTACACTAAGGAACCCTGAGTGATCTGGTTAGCCAGGGCACTATCAGCTAGCAGTTCGTACCACATAGCATGCTTTAATACGGCAAACACGCAGGCTACAGTACAATACACTCGCCTCTGACAAACAAAAACAGGATAAACTCTTTTTGGAAAAAAACTATAAATAAGCAATATTATTGTCCATATAGTGTATTATAGTTCTTGACAAGCTCCATGAAAAAATACGTGAAAAAAAGTCTCTAAAGTCTAGTTTACTCTGCATACATCCCACTCATCAAGTTGGATGCAAAAATTAAGTGTCCCACAAATAAAAGCCAGATTAACAATATATAATTTTAGCTTTGGGCAATAGTCACACTGCCAGACATGCAAGGACATATCCACATAAGAAAGTTTATACATAGTCAATATTATTTAGGTTATTTTAATTAATTATTGGATACAATGAATGCATTATTATTATCATCATTATATGCTGGACTATTCAATTCTGGTCAAAATTCCCGTATTTTTAATATCGTGCTATACATATGTATATATCTTATGTCATATATATCATATGTTCAATATCATGCAGCTCTCATTATTATTGCAGGCCTTGAATTTCACTAGTCTAATCTGAGGCATGAATAATAAAATGTCCTCTTCAACAATGATCTCCATTTGCTCCAGTAAAGCAGTTAACAGCTAATGCGGAGCTAAGCACATTCAGAAATAAAAGACATAATAGACATAATAGAAATAATGGAAATAATGGAAATAATCACATCTGACAGGTAAATTAAGCAGATCTAACTGAATGAGATGGTCAATGTCAACACCTCATAAAACTGACTGACAAAGATTTTACAAAGTGGTAAAAACAAAGGAATTTGCCCAAGTTAACAAGCTAAAAAGAGCCATTTCTTCATGACAGAAATACAATATAGGTGGTGAGAAGCGTAGATCTGGAAACCAATAAGCGACTGCAAATAACCACAGTGCTCTCCCTCTGCCTGCCAGTGCTGAAAGCTTCATCCTGCACGACGTGCACAGCTGCAGAAGGGCACAGCAGCATACACCTTTTGTTAAAGGACAAAAGGGGGGTGTAATTTTCCTATTATACTCAGGCTGCCCTTGCAAAACAGTCAATACCCCAGACAAAAAACAATCAATAACAGAAATACAAGACAGTTATGAGATGGAAGCAAAGGGCCTCTCGCCTCCTCCTCTCCTGCATTCCTCACGTCCTTTGAGGACACCATAAAGTACTAACAGTAATGGAGGAAAGCAGCTATACACTTTATATGGGTGGGTGTGGGTGTCGGTGCATGTGTGGGTGGGTTACTCCATGTTGCATACCCATGGAATATCCCTGCACAGCACATGCTGCTACTGATTTCTGTTTTCCAGTTGAAGAGGGGGAAACAAACAAATTAATAAATAATACTGCAGTCTGCTTTAACATTCGCACCTCATCTACACTGACTGCACAGGGCGGCTGCTTTCTTTCCCAAACAAAAGAAACAAATGAAAGTGTTATATAACTCTGACAGCATATCAGTTTTAAAAATCTGAAATTGCAGAATTTGTGGGACTGTAAAAACAATTTTCCGTCCTTTTAAATCACTAGACATTCTTATTTTGAACTTTTAATACGTTTAAATATTCTGCCCACCTCACAGTTTAGGAACAGTCCAACTTACTAACAGTTAACTAATAATTAGCAAATAATATGGCTTATCAATGAAAATATAAACCATATAGTGTGGATATGCATAGAAGCATAAGGCTGATTTTTAAGGATGTATTTCTGTACATCTGTACACAAAAGGCTTTGCTTTGTTGTAGGGCTGCTGCGATTAATCAACAGTATCTACAATGTCAATTATAAAAATGTATATTAAAGGACATTAATATGTTAAGCCGATACATTGTTATTATTAATATAATTTAATAAATTTAACTTTTTAGATCTGTAAAACACATTGCTTTGTCTCATTACCACGGTACATAACTGCAGGATGAGGTCAGTGATTTTTCACTCTAGTCAAAAGTCAGCTCAAAAGCTTCAGTTTTAAAAAATAATGTCTGCTCCAAAGCGAAAAAGTTTTTCGAAGTTTCCAAAGCCCCAAAGAGTCAAAAATACAGAAGTTTCTGAAAAGTTTTAGCAGGACTAGTGCAATATCTGAGCCCTGTAGAGTCACACAGGTGCTGTTATGGACAATGGACCACCAGAAACTTTGAAACCACAAAAAGTGATGCCTATTCATTGGTGTAACCAAACCCAATGTTCTTTTAGCTACTAATTATGACTCCAGTCATTATTTAAGCGACAAATTCACCTACCTACTACAAAACAAATTTCAGTAAATACATGAATAATAGAAAATGATAAGGCTAGGATCAGGACTTTGTGTGGCCATTGTATGGTTATGTATTCTTTGTGCTTAATAAGATATGAACTATATATATACCTCACACACTAGAGTGGTTTAAAGTCTCCCCGCATTAAGTTGTGGAGCATTAGGGGGAATGAGTTGGGGATGAGGTATAAAGGTGATCACTAGTGCTCTTTCTTCACAGTAATTGTCCAAAAATGTATAAGAAAGCCAATGAATGAGTAGGTATCCATATATAATTTTTTTCACACTATAAGACACGCCAGATTATAATGTGCTCTATTTATGATTGTCTATTTTCTGGTCTGTTTTATACATAAGAAGCAGCAGGCTACAGGCCGATAATACTCATCTCTGAGTATATATGGCGAAAGAGCTAGCGCTTAGCACGGTAAGCGGATAATGCTAATACTGCTCCAGCCTCAGTGCTGGAGATTACAACCAGACTGGTAAAAATCATACATAGGGTGCACTCTATAAAAAGCACATTGACGATTTTTGGGAAAATTAGAAGAAAATAAGTGCGCCTTATAGTGCGAAAAAAATGAAAATGTATTTCAGTGCTAAAACCTATGAAAGAAAATACATTAAAATGGTCAAAACGATTTTGAAGATAAGGTATTATAAAGGAAAATGCAGCATAATACTGCTTTAAAGCAACAGTCTGTAAGTTTTGGGGTTTTAGAGACCCCTCTGGTGAGAATATGCAATTGCCCAGTGGATATGGAAGACTACTTGAAACGTAATGTAAAAAAAAATGCTGTGGGAAATTTTGTTTTATGTATATATTTTGCTCATTCACTTATAAAATACTGTCAAAATGAAGAGCACAATGGCATCCAATAAACCTACAAGACCATTCTGTTTTTAAAATTAATGTTTAAAAGAGACAAATCTTAGGGACTGCTGCTTCAAATACATACAATTTTTTTTTTCCCACCTGTAAAGTCAGTGCGATCAAGTGATGCAAAACCGACTGCAACTTTTCTGACTCCTTCTTTTTTCTTTATCTTTTTGAACAAAATGTCCCTAAACTCAGTCAAATAGCAGTGAGGGGATGTAATTGCAGTCCATTTTAAAATAACTCACTGTGGTGCAGTCAGTAATTTTTTTCTTTCTTTTTCACTATGGCTACAGCCTTCTGCCTGCTTTTTTTATGATGACTAATACAAAACCGAATTCCAGATATTAAAAAACAGGGAAACAGAATTGCTGTTGTCGCTGTGATGGCGGCAGTCAAGACATTATTCCAACTTGCTTATGTCTGTGCTGTCATGCTAAGGGAAACCTCTGAACACATCACAGAAATTACATTCATCTCAAAGTCACTTTATCTGCTGGCAACTTTAGATAACCTGTGGATTTTACAATATCACTGACTTGTAGGTTAAACTATGTTTAGGTGAGTTTAATCAACCAGTTTCTGACAGATGCCAAAGGTATGCAAAGGATTAAAGGCACATTTCTCAACAGAAAGTCAAAAATCAGTCTGAACGGTCTCGTCTCATACTATATAAGAGAAACTCCAAAGCAAAAAAAATCTAATTGGCTTGAAGAAAGAAAAAAAAATGGAAAAAATTGCAGCACTTAGTGTTGTGAGTAGGTCAGAGCACCATGTAATTGGGAGGCAGGAGGAACTCAGACTATTTAGGATTAAAGACAAAAAGAAGAAAATAATTAAAAAAATACAGTAGCAGAAAAGAAAAAAAACTCTTCAGTCGACTGAAAAAGTGAAGAACAATTCTCCATCTAACAGGCAAGTATAACATGAGTATTAACAATGCCAAGTTACCACTAAAATGTATGCATTCAGCTTCTCTCAGGATACATTAGCTACTGTAAATAGTAACAAAAATGCATATTTAAAAAAAAGTATTTTTTAAAGGGGGAAAGGGAACTTTAAAGAGTCTTTAAATCAGTAAATCTAATACTGTGATGACAAGGAAAATAAATATTGTCTACGCATTGTAGTTTTAAGTAAGTGGTTTAGTCTATTTCTTTGAATTGGAGGTTTTACAGTGAGGTTTATTTAAAGTTATAAGAACTTCATCATCTTTCACATATTTAACGTCCACCCCACTGTGTGACTTCCTAAGCATGGTTCTGCATTTTGGGGAGTGGCTTTGGACAGAGGGCTGTAGAAAGAGGGTGATATTACTGTGTATTTTATCTCTATTTAATTAGTATTTTTTTATTTAATATCTGGATAAATTAGCTTCACAGTGCTGCTTTTCCTTTTGCATAAATGTATGAAACAAAGTAACAGTGTCACAACTATGGTAACAATAAAGCAACACATATGGTAATACATTTGTAACAATGACCAGTCATTCAATGGGCGGCCAAAATTTTTTTACATTTCATTTTTTCTCCTGTTCCTCTGTTGGAGCAATACCAAGTGAGACGTTGCGGCTCGGCTGTGGAGACACGGCAGAGCACTGTTATTATGTGGAAAAACCATGTGTTTGTTTTGGGTTCTTTTCCCTCTGTCAGTACCTGGAAACAGACCCAGCACTTTGGCGTTTATCACAATAATTGGTAACTAATTAATTCATGATTGCTAATTTAAGGACAGCCTTCCAAAAACACCCAAACACATACTTGAACACCTGCCAACACGTTTCTCACCACCGCCCACAGCAATCTGCATTTCCTCATTGTGCTGGAAACATCGAGAGAGAGAGAAAGAGAGAGAGAGAGAAAGGGAAAAAGCTCATCTGAAGAGAAGATCTTGAAGAGACTCCAGCAGCTGTTCTACAAGCTGCTTTTCTAAGCTAACAACAGTGACAAAGTCATGTCTGTGTGTGTGTGTGTGTGTGTGTGTGTGTGTGTGTGTGTTTCTGAGTGTGTATAAGTGTGTGTATATGTGTGTGTATGTGTGGGATGAGGGACAATGAAGGTCATAAAATTTAGTGACGCCTTTTGTGACATTATGCACCATGTCCATGAACAATTCTGCCAGCAATGATGTTTAATTGCTCCACAGCCATGAAAAGCGTGTGTTTTCTCTGGCCTTCAGGCTTGAGTAAACAGAGAGAGCTTGTAGAACAAAGCTGTTGGTTTCTGTGCACAAACACACACACACAGAAGGCATTGAGACATTCACTTCTAAGTACAAGACAGCATCCTCCCAGCTGATGAGCTAGTGGTTACTCTTCCTTTATATCATTACCACCACTTCACCGAAGCCTGAATGCAACGGTTCTGCCGGAGGCCAGGTTTCTCTGGGACTACAAGCTCTAATCTTGGTCACGGTTGTGGAGATCACCTTGCTGTCTTTAAAAGAGCAAAGGAGGAAGAGAACCACAGAGGAAAAGGTCTCGGCCATAAGGGATTTCATGGATGTGTAGCTGAGGCGGTGCTGCATGTGGATGAGCCAGCAGCTGTCTGTGAGAGCGGCTCAGAGGAAAGCTGACCCATTGGAGGCGCTCCGTGCCCCGCGACTGCAAACAAGCCTCAGCTCTCTCAAACTCCACACCAGCACTGTAACCCTCGTTTCACATATGCTCATCCATTCAGTCCAATTAAAAAGATGAAATGTTACCCAAAGTTCACAGAAGCCAAGACTGATAGAAGTTAGGTATTAATTTCATGCATTACTATAAAGTCCACCATTGCTAAAGAGCGCACCATGGAGACATTTGTACAGCCACACGATATGGTTCCAGATGACTGCAACGGGAGGAAATTCATCAGCAAAGAAGCCTAATTTTTACTGCTTTCTACACCATTTAGGAGGAGTTTAACAGCAGCATGGAAAATTGATTTAAGGATACAGAATATCATTTGAGGGCTATTAAAAAATTACCAGAAAAAAAAAAACATAGGAAAGCAGAACGATCCTGAAAACAAATAAACAAACAAAAAAGCATCACACAGATTGCACTGATATGTTAAAATAGGACTCAATATTTTCTGTTTTTAGATGATTTTTTAGAAATGTTATCAGAAGCTATTAGTCATAAGCAGACATTTATTTTTAATGGTAATCAAAATACAGCTCTGGAAAAAAAACTTTAGTATCTGAATCGGTTTCTTTGATTTAGCTATTTATAGGTATATGTTTGAGTAAAACTAACATTGTTGTTTTATTCTAAAAACTGCGAACACAGTTTCTCAAAAATACTGTCATTTAAAACATATATTTGTAGAAAATGAGAAATGGCTGAAATAACAAAAAAGGTGCCAAGCTTCAGACCTCAAATAATGCAAAGGAAACAAGTTTATATTCATAAAGTTTTAAGAGTTCAAAAATCAATATTTGTTGGAATAATCCTGTTTTTTAAATCACAGTTTTCATCCATATTTCGTTCTCCTCCACCAGTCTTACACACTGCTTTTGGATAACTTTATGACACTCCTGGTGCAAAAATTAAAGCAGTTCAGCTTCGTTTGATGGCTTTGGATCATTCATCATCCGATTGATTATATTCCAGAGGTTTCCAGTTTGATAAATTCAAAGAAACTCATTATATTTAAGTGGTCTCTTATTTGTTTCAGGAGCTGGATATTAAAATATAAGATATATTAGTCATGGGACAGGATCTTTAACAGTAATAGTGTCCTGTGGAAGCTAAAATAGATTTTGAACTGACCTGTACGATATGTTTTTGGGGCCTCTGTTATTAAATACAGATCTAATTTCTGCCAGAGTCATTTATCTGTTCACACAGACAATTCTAGCCCACTGCATTGTCCAATCTGGGTGGTAATACATTCTATGGTGTATTTCCGTTACACACACAATGCTGTGGTTTGAAGTGTCTTCATCAGGAAGAGTCAACTGGTATAGTGTTTTAAGCATCCTGGAGTTTCTGGAGGTGCTGAACAATAGTTGATGCTTTTTTCTTAAAGCTGTGAAGCTTCAGCTCATCCCAAATCACCCATCTCAGATGGGTTTAGGTCAGAGGATTGTGGAGGACAAACTCTTTTTTGTTTACTAAAAAATTCCATATGTGTCCCTTAATTGTTTTCATGTCTTTAATATTGGAATGAAATAAAGAAAATAAAGAAAAACATTGATTGAGACGATGACACACAGTGTCATTAATGCAAAGCACCAAAAGAAACTTGTGTAACAATAATGCCTTAAAATGTTCAGCCACCGTACCTGGAGTAAGTTCAATGAGATGATTCACATATAAAAATACCAAATATCTGCTTTAGCTTACAATACTTATATTGGAGAATTCCAATAAAAACAATCAAAAAGGGGTGCAATGGTCTGTTTGCCTTAAAAATAGTCTAAAAGCAAATATAAGAAAAAGACTGAAAAATATGAGGGCATGAACAGAAATCTGCGCTAAGGAGAACACCTGAAATTTTAATTTCTATCTTTTTAGAATCAGGGAAATCTATAGGACACATTCTGGCTAAAGTGGCAATTATAGTTAAGAGCAAAGTAAATTTCCACCCGCCTTCACAGAGCTCCACTATTATATAGTCTCACACAGGATGGCTTGAGTGCGGACTGATATTAGCACAGAAGGTTCCAAAATGACTTAATATAATATAAACTCAGTACACAATAACTCCCAGTACTCAAGGGCTTTCACTCTCCTCTTCAGACTTCCAGTCCAGAATTGAAACTGCTCTTAAGAGACTGTGTACAGATAAATTCAGCTCTTATCAAATGTTCTGAGTAACACAGATCATCACCATGTTTCTAGTGGGGATTTTCTCCACCATTAAACAGCCCAAGAGAAGGGCACTGATCTCCTGAATCAGCTGAGCTGTGACTTTGTTCATAAAAAGGGCCTATCACTACCAAAGGCCTCGGTGGGACTATGCCTGTCAGGTGGAGGACACTCAGTGCCCTAAAGCAGAATTGAACACCCAGCTGACTCATCCACAGAACCACAAGGCTCAAAGACACTCATATGAACACTTACTCATTCAGCGGTGAGGTCAGTAATACTGATCCATACACCATCTCTGAGGAGACGGCAAGGTGAACCTGAATAGATTCCAAGTCGATTCAATTAAACATATTACATATACAGTGCTTCTATGAGGTTTAATCTCATCTTGGTGAGCAGCTAAATTGAGAACATGTTAAGAACACCTACATGATGTGGATTACTGTTTATATCAGGTGAGACTTAGAGACTTAGAACACACTTAGAACACAAATATACAGCTCTGGAAAAAATTAAGAGACCACTTCAGTTTCTGAATCAGTTTCTCTGATTTTGCTATTTATAGCTAAATGTTTGAGTAAAATGAACATTGTTGTTTTATTATATACAGACAACATTTCTCACAAATTCCATATAAAAATTAGAGCATTTATTTGCAGAAAATGAGAAATGGCTGAAATAACAAAAAAGATGCAGAGCTCTAAGACTTCAAATAAAGCAGAAAACAAGTTCATATTCAATTTCAGTTTTCATGCATCTTGGCATGATCTCCTCCACCAGTCTTACACACTGCTTTTGGATAACTTTTGGATGAACTTAAAAATTCAAGCAGTTCAGCTTGGTTTGATGGCTTGTAATCATCCATCTTACTCTCGATTATATTTCAGAGATTTTCAATTTGGTCAAATCAAAGAAACTCATCATTGGTATCTCATTATTTTTTCCACAGCTATATATATATATATATATATATATATATATATATATATATATATATATATATATATATATATATATATATATATATATACATACTCTATAACGTGACTCCAAGCCAGAGAACTGGGTCTGTCCCAACAGTGTTCAATGCCTCCGCCCAAAACAACTCGCCACAATGTGCCACACAGCATTTTTACTGTAGTTTACAATTCAATTAAAGCTATATCGAGACCACAGAAAGCCATAGAAGGTCCATCACAAGATAATAATAATAATTTACACAGAAAAAAGCAACTAGTCTTTAGGTAAAGATACAAATGCTAAGGCAAATGCTAAGACATAAGTTACCTCAGCTAATGTTACTATGCTAGCCCTGTTCAGTTTGAATCTTTCAGCTCGAAAACAGCCAGTTTGTGAAGACATCAAACTCATGAATTATGAATTATATTCTATAATTAAAATGAACCAAGTGTGACAATAGAATCTTTTCACCTAAAATGAGTTGGTTAGGAAAGAAAATTAAAATGATAATAGGAAATTAGAGCAAATTATTAATCATGGTTTTCTATAATTATGTAGTGTAGGATCAAATGGAGCACTTCTACTTTCACTAAGGCAATATTTTATCTTTAACTTGTTTTAACTTGCACACACAGTTGGATGTTGATCAGTGTTTGTAATTCTATCCTTGCCACACACCTGAAGAAAATACTGAAACGTATGCTTAAAGAAAAAAGAAAAAAAAAAACGTCTGGATTAAAAGCATAAAGATAAATAAAAGGGAGTATTCCTCTTAAGAACAGAATAAACGGAAAGTCCAGCAGACAAAGGCGCTGCCACTATGATCGGGAGATCGCTGGTTCGAATCCTGTTCATGTAGCTTGCCATCAGCTGCCGGAGCCCTGAGAGAGCACAATTAGCCTTGCTCTCTCTGGGTGGGGAGATGGCGCTTTCACCCCACATCACTCCAAAGGGTGATGTCAATCAGCATTATGCATGTGTGAGCTGATGTTTCGGAACCGAGTCGCTGCGCTTTCCTCCGAGTGCGCTGTGATGCTACTCGCCAATACTGCATCAGCAGATGTTTGAAAAGAGGCGGTAATTGGCTTCATATGTGTTGGAGAAGTTGTGTGTGCTAGTCCTCACCCCCCTGTTGTTGAGGCAACGGGAGAAAATTAGAAATAAAAAAAAACACATCAAACATTGTCCCAGAAAACAAAGAAAAGATGAATAACAAGAAACGGAGAAACAAATCAATGCAAATAAATTTGATAAATTATTTACGTTCATCTCTTTCTAGGATTTTTCACCTCATTTCCCTCCTTTTATTCTCTGTTTCTCTGTCAGAGTCTCTAGAATAGTAAAGAATGACTTCAGAGGGCACGAGACCTCTGTAACAAACATTATTTATTGGGTCTTTTTATCGTGGAAAAGCTGTGAGGGCGCACAGGCTACAATTGCTACTGGATTCTTCCTAAGCTTATTAAAGTTCCGTCTGCCTTCTGTCTGCCGGCCCAGGTCCCAACAGGGGGGCTAAAGGGGGTATTTCATAAAGAAAATTCCATCCATCATGCTCCCAGATGAAATTAATATATGTCACAGGCAGTTCTGACAATTTAATATCAAGCTGAGAGAGATGCTCCCCTCTACAGAGCTCTGGCATCATGCCTGAAACTCGCAGATATAGTGGAGACATACATAATCTCCTAAACTCTCAGTTTTTCACAACTGCATGAGCATATAAAATAGAAGCAGGGCCTGCTCTGCCCACACAAACTCCCTCATTCTGCACTCTGCTCGTACGACATGGTTTACTCATTATAAAATATCGGCTATAAAAAAAAAAGTAAATCTTTGATTAATGGAACATGAACAAATGCTGGGTTGTGTGTGCAGGAATTATGATAATATCTGCTAATACATTCATATTCCCATTTCATTCATGGTACAGGCTTGCAAAATTGCATGTAAACACTACATATCCACTGTAAAAATGTAGCACAGTTTTCTGTTGGCAGGAATTCAGCCCACTGAAGACGTCCATTCTCTATAAAGACTCACTTAACCAGCTCTAATGAAAAGAGCAGCAGTGTTCGGAAAGTCTCCATTACTGAAAGATTTGTACAGATTTTTCAGTTCAAACTATTGTAGCCAGGTGTTGTTTATTTTGTCTTGACAGCAGTCTACAGCTCTTGTTTGAAAAACCTAATTTTTACTCCAATTTTTGATAGAGAGAGGGCATCATTAATTAGGGGTGTAAAAAATAGAAAATATAAAATTATATAGATGTACTGGCATATATTTTGGAATACTGTATCAATATGAAGAACACAGAATTTATTTTTAATTATTAGTTTACGGGAAAAGATTGGCATAAGAAAGTGGTTCATTTTGAGTTGTGTTTAAAACAAAAACACTAGATAGCAGTGTTGTATTTCTTTTTTTTAATTATTTTTAGTCTATTCCCATTTCATTCATGGTACAGGCTTGCAAAATTGCATGTAAGCACTACATAGTCACTGTAAAACTGTAGCACAGTTTTCTGTTGGCAGAAATTCAGTCCACTGAAGACGTCCATTCTCTATAAAAACTCACTTAACCAGCTCTAATGAAAACAGCAGCAGTGTTTGGATAAAGTCTCCATTACTGAAAGATTTGTACAGATTTTTCAGTTCAAACTATTGTAGCCAGGTGTTGTTTATTTTGTCTTGACAGCAGTCTACAGCTCTTGTTTGAAAAACCTAATTTTACTCAAATTTTTGCTAGAGAGAGGGCATCATTAATTGGGGGTGTAAAAAATAGAAAATAACAACTTATATAGATGTACTGGCATATATTTTGGAATACTGTATCAATATGAAAAACAATTTATTTTTAATTATTAGTTTATGGGAAAAGATTGGCATGAGAAAGTGGTTAATTTTGAGTTGTGTTTAAAATAAAAACACTAGATAGCAGTGTTGTATTTTTTTTGTTGTTGTTTGTTTACTTATTTTACTCTATTTCCATTTCATTCATGGTACAGGCTTGCAAAATTGCATGTAAACACTACATATCCACTGTTAAAATGTAGCACAGTTTTCTGTTGGCTGGAATTCAGTCCACTGAAGACGTCCATTCTCTATAAAGACTCACTTAACCAGCTCTAATGAAAACAGCAGCAGTGTTTGGAAAGTCTCCATTACAGAAACACGCCAATATGAAAGATTTGTGCTCAATGAAATGTACAGATTTCTCAGTGCAAAGTATGCATATTTTAGGCAAAATAATAAACAGCTGCCTCAGGGGAGTCTTTAATTCTTCCTGATGCTTTTTAGTGCAAAATCCTGAAAGCGTACAGACGAATGCTGCATGAAAAATGCCAAAACTAGACAGGCCTGATCAGCACCGCATGACTGCACAAGCCCTGATATGACTTTGCCTTCACAGCAATGATGTCATGATAAAGCAGGCAGAGCTACATCAACACTAAAATGTACTATACTACCCTTTTTTTCAGTTCTTTCCAGAAGGCATTGGGTTGTGAGATATTCTTGGACTGTCTCACAGCACAGCTTGTTTAAAATCTATTTCACATATTATATATTTTTTTTTATCATATGTGCCTTGTATTGGACATCGGGTCTTGGGTATTGTTGTTAAAACTCAGGGATTATGTAATGGTGTTGAAGGTGTTTGAATGTGGATTTTTTAATTTATTTATTTATTTATTTATTTTTTATTTTATCAGCGTAAAACAGAAAGATAAATTAAAACAATAAGAGGCTTTCCACAGTGATTAAACATCACCTGCAGGTTTGTGTGCTCTGAATTTTTTCTTAAAAACTGGTCATTTGGATTAACTAGAAGACCAGATGTTTCTGCCCAAGCAGCTAACAGGCTAAAATGACCTGATCTGACCTTGAAATTGAAGTTAGGAATCTCATTTTGAAGAAACAAATTGACTATTATGGTATTAACGTGAAATCTTTGATGTCCACCATATTGTGTTCTATTTGGTAAGTGAAATCTCTGGGATTCTCACAATGTACTCTAGACAGTACAGTAGAATTTGAACAGACTGCATAAATTAGGCTTGGACAAAAAGGAACTGCCAGGTCTCATGAGGATTTTGATATTTTAGTCAGGAAAATGTATAGGCTAGCCCAAAAGCATCAGTTCATTTTTTAATTTTATTTTGTATTATCATCAATATCCTGTTGTGGAATGTATCTTTCAGCTTCAGACTGACTATATTTATATCCAAGATTTACTGGGATTTCATGGAACCCATTCTTCCTCCAGAGCCACTGATGGCAGCACAACCCCAAAGTATGATGGATCCGCCACCATGTTTTACCATTTAGATTTTATTTTATTTTATTTTATTTTTTTTACAATTATATTATGACATATTGAATTATAACCCTTGTAAATTCTTGCCAACAGTTTATACGCTTAATATTTTGACATGTTGGATCGCTGACTTCTAAAGAAATCTGTTTACAAAAAAAAAAAAAAAGGTTTTAAGAGTTCAGAAATATAATATTTGGTGGAATTATTCTGATTTTTAATAACAGTTTTCATGCATTTAGGCATGTTCTCCTCCACCAGTCTTACACACTGCTTTTGGATAATTTTATGCCACTCCTGGTGCAATAATTCAAGCAGTTCAGCTTGGTTTGATGGCTTGTAATCATGCATCTCCCTTTTGATTATATTCCAGATGTTTTCAATGTGATAAAATAAAAAAAACTCATAATTTTAAGTGGTGCCTTATTGTTCTCCAAAGCTGTATATCACTGAATAACAAAATATCTCAAAGTGCAAACATGGTTTTATAGTATATCATATGGAGGTTCGAAGGTCATATGATTCTAAAGCTGTTACTCAATTAGTATTATTGTGCAAAATTGTCAATATTGCTCGATTTTTTGTATTGGCTAAGCTCTAGATAAATAATCTAAATTCGTATCTGCTATCTCCTGGTCAGGATCAAGGTAGGGCCTAATAAGAATCACTGGGCAAAAAGAAATGCAGAAATACTCAGTGGCTGGGGCACATCTTTGCTTCAGATAGCATTAGTACTAATTAAATGAATCAAGTTAATTAACTTTGAATTGAACACACATTTGTTGTGCACTTGTAGCAATGAAAGCAAATGTTGATTATTTAATGCAGAACATCATTGCTTTTTCATTTCTAAAAGCCAAGAGGCAAGGTTGCAATATTCCGTCTCAGAGTTATTAGGAACGGAGGATCTATTAGTACATGCTCAACAAAATGTTATTAAAAAGTGCTTTGTACTCATAAGCTGAAGGTCTTTTCTATAAGCCGCTTCAGAAGAATTCTGGGACTCCAGCTATAAGTTTACTGCAGGATCTCAATATCAAGTTTGCATCACCAGAGCCTATTGAGCATTTTGAAAAATAACTGATTATCATGCTTCTGTATAATGTGCAATGTGTAGCTACTGTGTGCACATATCTGTGTGTGTGTGTGTGAGTGTGTGTGTGTGAGAGTGTGTGTGTGTGTGTGGCTGAGAATTCCGCATATGAAGCAGAAGGACACAGGAAGCTCATTACTCAGAGCAGATGGGCAGAAGAAGAGATGGCTGAATACACAGCTTTCCTTCTCTCTTTTGAGTGTGTGAATGTGGGAGATGAAAGGGCATGAGGGGCAGGCACACACGCACGAACACACAAGCAAGCCAATGCCACAAACACACACACACACACACACACACACACACAATCACATGTGCACACACACTGTGGAGAGCAGGAGTCTCAGATACAGTAAACACCGTATACATGCATGGAGACATTGAAGCTTTATGACCTATCTTATCTATATCATAAATCATGCTTCATTAATCAGTTGAAATATGAGTTTCAATTAGTTTACAGTGATGTTATTTGGAGATGTTCACAGTAAAAACACAAGTGCGATTTTCCTAACTGTCTATATGAAATTTGAAACTAAGGTTTATGATCTGGTTACTGGTACATTGTCAGCATCTGATCTGGTTAGATTTGATTCCACATTGAATTAGTAAGTGCAATAAAGAACTTGTAAGTGCATTAAAGAACTACATGATATTTCAATATGTTGAATATAAATATATGACACCCATTCTAATCAATGAGTTGAGCTACTGTATTTTAAGTTGCATCCATTGCTGACACAGATGTGCTAATGCACAAACCCATCTTATTTAATCTAATCACTAGTCTCCCGAGAGAACAGGACACTCTAGAGCAGATAAACATGAACCTATTGGTACCATGCCTACTGCCAGGTGTGTATTGTCCCCAAAGTAATGTTTAATAATGTTGTATTTTAGTTTGGAGCGAACTTCAGAGTCACTGGAAGGTCTGGACCAAAGGTGGCAGGTGTGAAAGCATCACTGGAAACAGAGTTTGACATACAAATGCACTGTTTGCCCCTTTTTTGCCTTTTTAAACACACTGTAAATAATTTACTATTGGTATTTAAAAAAAACATTTTTTTTTAGTTAATGAAAATAAATAACGATTTAAGTCATTTAATTTATAATAAACCGTATCAATCTTAAAGCAAATGCTCTTTAATTGCTTAAATGTTTTAGAATGTCAGGACAAATAAATATACTGCAAAATCACCTGCATTCAAAACTGTGAATGGTTTTGCCTTCTGCTGTGAACTTACAGTTTTAAATATCTAAGGTTAACTATTATTATTACTACTACTACGGTTGTGCAACATGATAAAAAACTGTATCAATTTGTACACTTATTTAGTACAGTTTTTTTGTATTGCCTGACATTTCACCCAATTAAGTAAATACTGTTCCTTAAGCACTTAAGCATAATGTGCATCATGATAACAAATCATATTACAATATTATTAAATATTGTCACATTGCCCATTTTCAGGTATTACTTAGGACTGGGCAATATAATAAAAAGAACATTAATATTGATATTCTTTAAATATATTATCAATTCTCAATTACGAGTACAGTTATTAGTTCTTAAATAACAACTTTTTTTAGTTCTTAAATAACATCAGTTTTTGTAAACTGATTAAATAATTTTTTTTATTGATTTGTTTTTATCGTTTACTTCAGATTTCATTTTTTTTTTTCACGAATAGTACGCAGACCCCTTCAATCTGCCATGCAGCTTTCAAATTAAACATGGTGCAAATATTGCACAACCTCCTTGTTTTTGAAAAAAAGTAAAAAGCAAATATCTATCTACTGAGAATCCCTCTGGCAGCTTCAATGTATATTAGTATGCAATCTCGATTATCCCACTTTGAAAATCGCATTAAAACAGTAATTTGATTAAACAAATTAATTTGATTAACCTCCCAGCCCTAGTATTACTATGGAAACACTCACTCGTATTACGAGTTTTCAATGTTCTACTACAGACACTGTTCTCAGAGGTTTTTAACAATCCTCAAACTCAAAATTATGGCACATTCATGAGCTTGAATTTATTACACCACAAAAATCCAGCATTTTAAACAAGACAACAAGGAGGATTTAATCCTACACAAGCCTTTAACACCAGAAACAGGCAGTGAGAGTGAGAAAATAAAGTGTTAAAGGGCTCCTGAGTGGCATAATTGGCTAAGAAGCTTGCATTCTATCATGGGGACGTGTGCTCGATTACCATCGATGCAACACCACAAGAGCAGTGTTCTCCTCCGCGTTGTCATTGGACAGGAAGGACTGCTTAGTTTCTTGGTCCCTGTCGATACAGGGTGACCTAAACGCAGTTATGTGTGTGAGGTCATGTTTATAGAATTGGAAGGTCAGTGCACCTATAATGTTTCATGAGTGGCACCTTGAAGAGAAATGCAGCGTCTGGCTCTTCGTGTCCCAAAAGCAGGGTGTCCTTATCCTACAGCTTGCTGGCTATTGTGAGATAGTGGAGACACAGACAGCAAGAAGTGGCAAAGACTAACAGTGGACTGGAAATTGTGCAGAAGAGTGGAGAAAAAAAATTAGAGAGCAACACAAATCCTCGATTAAATCAAGCAGGAGAAAAGTGAGGCGAGGGAGGCGCACAGATAGCTCTGTCAGTGCGGATGTGGTGGGTAAGCGCCTTCTTGTTTAGTGATTTGTGCGATTGTGAAATTGAGTTCAGCAAGAGGCGCAGGGCACAAATTGCCCCGGCGCAGAGAGGTCGTCGTGCTGCTGCACAGCTTCAGTGGCAGAATTCCAGAGCTGAGAACACACTGAGACACTCTGCGTCTGATTAATAAGCTATTAGCAGCCTCTGGACCCCACCACGGACACATCCAGACCCAGCGCTTTCATACTTCCCTCCCCCAGACCGAAAAAAGAAAGAAAAAAAGAGAAAAAAGAACATAAAGCTGGCAGGAGCTGACCTTTAATGCAGCGTTTCTTGTGCATTTTTTTCAGGAAACATCTTGAAGTAAACAGTCCTCAGGGCAAATGACTTTGGTGGACAGTGAAGCCATTAGATACAACAGTTTGTGCACTACACTGGATAGAAATTGCTAACCATTAGAGGAAAAAACTAAGTTTTTTTTTTTTTACTCTTCATTTCCACTGTTAGCTTTACACATGCACCTACACTGTAAAAAAAAATATATACAAAAAAATACTTCACGTGGTAACAAGAACGTAAACTGGGTTAGCGTTGTCAAGTCAGGGAGTACAAATACTTTGTTGCCTTTCTTAGAAGAAGAAAAAAATATATTACCTATACTTTACTGGAGTAATTATTTTTCAGACAACTTTTTACTTCTACTTTTCATTTTCACTTAATTATCTAAACTTTCTACTCCTTACATAAAAAAAAAAATAACCTTGTTACTTCTATTTCATTTCCGCTTGTTTTTGTTCAAAAAACCTATCCATATGAATCTCTCCATCCTGATAGAGAGAATATAATTGTGGTTGGATAAGAAGTATAAACAAATTCTATTATATCACCTTATTGGTTTATACACAATCCATAGCACCTGCATTTGCCACGCCCACACTCCAGCAAGAACATAAGAGGTATATGTAGTCGAGTGTGAAGATGATTAGTGGCAGAGACTTAACTTAAAAAGAACTTAACTTAATTTAATATATTTGCATTGTACTAATATACATTCATTTTCAATGGACATATATCGGACTGAAACAGGGAGCGTAGTGCATCATACATTTTCCACATTAACATTTTAATAAAACATTATATGCATTTATATATGCTAGAGCTTAGATTCTCTGCCCGAACTCGACCTGACCCGAGGCCCGACCCGAAATCGATAACGAAAACTGAAAGTGAAACTAATATATTTTATTTATAAGCGCTGTTTTCACTCCCGCAGTTGTACAGCGGGGGTGTTGTGCCGATTCTGTCTGCGAAGCGGGAGTCGGATTTAGGCCCGAGTTGGATTCGGCACAAGCGCGGCGGCACCTCGCGGCCCGCGGTGTTAGTTGTAAGCGCTTGCGCTAGCCGCAAAATACGACAGAAAACACTGAGGGAGCTGCAGAATTATTTATGGGACTAGAATATGAGCACGAGGAGATAAAAGAGAACCTTTACCTGTGAGTTGCTCACACCAGAACACGCAAATCTCTCTCTCTCTCTCTCTCTCTCTCTCTCTCTCTCTCTCTCTCTCTGTGTCTCTCTCTCTCTCGCACGTGAACTCCTCCGCGTTTGACCTGCAGCACTGTGTTTAGCTGTTCTTAAAAATAATTTTAATTAAATAATATTTCTATGCTTCTATATTAGTGTTATTTAACATAATTATATTTCGCTCATTCAAACAGCCCGAAAACAGCCAGTTTATGGGGCGGGTCGGATCGGGTCGGGCTCATAATGATAGTTTATGGTTCGGGTCGGGTCGGGTCGGGCAGAACGTGCACAGGCTCGGGCTGGGTCGGGTTGGATTTTTTGGGCCCGATCTAACCTCTAATATATGCATATACAGTATTGTGCAAATGCTTTAGGTGCCTGTGGAAATTTAAGTAAAGAAAAAGCTTCTTATCTGTGAAGTAAGTGTTTATTAGCTCAGTAAAACACTAGTATTATAATAAATACAAACAGCAATTTTACAAAATGCAGTGCTTTCACAGCACTGTTTTCCTTGAAACATATCCTAATCTCTCCTCATATAAGTTTAATAGAGTTGTTTCTAGTTCTCATCATATCAACACCTGGTTTGGAACAGTATATGTATATCTGGAATCTGGAACTACACTTTGTTCTTCAGCTTGGCTCAAATGATAAAACATACTTAGTAAAAAATGTGAATTCTTTGTTACGTTTCACTGTATGTATGTTAATTTGCATCTGTTCAAATCATATGTGCTGCTTTTTTCAGGTAAAAACACTCATATTGCTGAGATAAATGGATTAGAGTAATTTGCTTTGGTGTCTTAAACTTTTGCACAGTACTGTATGTTTTGCACTATAGCATCCAGTGGCGTGACCTAAGCTTTTGTTTATAATGGAATTTTTTCCCCAATTACATTAAGTAGTTTTGAAAACAGTACTTTTACACTTTTGAGTTGATAACTGAATATCTACAAGAGTGTTTTTAAAAGCTGACTCCTTGGTTTAGAGTATTTATTTGAGCTGAGTAGATCTACAATGTCTTAGTCCAGGAGTAGAAAATGTCCATCTCTGGATCACAAACAGAATCAGGGTCAGAGTCGTGAATTGTGTTAAATTTAATTAAAAAAAGAGCTGTAGATCGGGCCAATACCAAAATCTATTTCATAACAGTTTTGTCTTGTTATATTTAAACTGCCAAATTTAACAAACACCCATGTAAAAGCCAATATAGCCATATTGAAAGCTGCAGTGTTGAAAAAGCATCTTTGATACATTAGTGGTTAACTAGTAAGACTGGTAGTGACTGTATCACCAACAGACTCTAATAGTTACTGTAAAAAGGATTGCCATGCAAACTCTGCCTTGTGACCATGCCTTTTCGACACCAAGGCCACAGCGACATATGGAGTAAGTGCTGAAAATAATTACAGATATACTGTATATAAAAGAAAACCTTGTTTTCTTAATACAGAAGAAGAAGACAAGAACAAGGAGCTCTTTTTACAGTGCTAAAAACAAAGCTTTTCTATGTTGCTCCTGAGAGAATTTGCAGTGATGTTTGCAGCCAGTAAGAGTACAGTTGGATCGTTTTTTATTTTTCCCCTCACACAGCTACCATAATACAAAAAATTGGCATGTTTCATTCTGAGGAATGTATTTTTTAATACATTTGGAAATGTTCACCCCAAACCAAACTTACATATTGGAAGTTGCATCCACAACTAGATTTGTGCGTTCTACTGCACCTCTAAAAAAAAGGTAGAGTGGGGCTTAATAGTACATTATATTTCCTTTTTTTTGGTGCACATCTTGCTACTTATATGCAAGAAGATTTGGGTCATTTTTTTCAAAATGTTATTTAAACCATGCTGATGTTTCATGTGTAAATTTTTACGATTTTGGCCAGATCTGCAGAAGCACAAATGGAAGTTTTGTGACAGCTTAGTTATTTTTGGCAGACCAGAATAAATCCACAGATGGGAACAGATTTTCTCATATTAGAGTTGTCTGTTAGTCAAAACATGAACCCACAAAATACCAGCACGGCTTTAGACTCAAATTGTTCATAGATATTGATAAATCCAGTGGAGAGAATATCAACACTGGTCAATATTAGCAGTTTCTTTTTCATTCTACTTTACTATTACTTTTTGAATGTTGTGAGAGCTGTTCAACTTTGAAAACTGTACGTTCTTTCTGTGCTCTAAAGTGACAAGAAGCAAGAAAATTTAGGGAAAAACAGTTCTTCACTAAATGGCTTGGATACAAAATAAGATCTCTCTCTCTCTCTCATATTCTCACAAAAACACAAACACACAAAAAAAAACACAATACCTGATGTCCAGCTCTAATCTGCTCCAAGACTTTGTCGTAGCAAACTTCCTCCATGTCATGAAGCTGCTGGATCTGCACACAGAAATCACACTCATGATATCTCATTCCTCTCTGCTGCTGAAATCTGTCAGTAAGCCATCTTTAATTAGAATGAAGTGTAAGCCTTGGCGTTTTTTAATATTACCTTACTAGTGGTCTTAACGCCCACAAAAGTTTGGCCAAGAGGAACAGGGCGGAAGCGGCTGTCGAAGAAGAAGAGGCCAATGTAGGGGTTCACATGCAGGAAGGATGCCACGTCCAGATAATTGGGTAGAGTTGCAGACAGTCCAAGAATACGGATCATACTCTGAGTCGACTCCACCTGCAGAAACACAAAATATAAAGCACTGAACAGCCCATCAAATAATATCATTTGGGATTTTTAGATTTATAGAAACTAGACTTTACTAAAAAAAAAAAAAAAAAACTGAATAATTGAGTAATATTAATGATGATCAAACTTTAATGCTATGAATGCTGAAAAACAGAACTGAAGAATGCATGCGATTACACAGCATGTAACATACAAAACATTGCATGGTTTGTACTGTAATTCAGTTTAATACAAATACAGGCAATGATTTCTATATTTTATTTTGCAAATAAATATATACATTAATACATTTCTTTAAAAAAAAAACTACTCTAACATACTGCAATTACAGGAATGAACTGCATGAATGCACTGTGTGTGTGATCAAAAAGTGACAGAGAGACAGAAAAAAAGGTGAGGTGAGAGATGAAAGGAGGAGGTCAGCAGAGAGGGAATTAAGGAGCGAGATGAGGGGAAGTTGAGAGAGATGAGGAAAAAGAAGATACAGAGAGAGCTGTGAGAGGGAGAGATACAGAGAATGAGCTGGGAAAGAGAGGAAAGGGTGAGAGAAGGAGAAGAGAGAGAGAGAGAGAGAGAGAGAGAGAGAGAGAGAGAGATGGCAGAGCTGAGAGAAAGACTGTAACTGTATGACAGTGGGAACAGAGACTGAGCCGATAGAGCTGGGAGAGTGAGAGAAAGAGAAACAGAGTGAGGTGGTAAAGCTGAGGGGCTGAAGGTGAGGGTGAGAGAGAGAGAGAGAGAGAGATGTTGGAGTTGAAAGAAAGACTGCATGAGAGGGAGAAAGAGGCAGAGAGAGACAGGTGGTAGAGCTGAGAAAGAGCTGAGAAAACAGAGAGAGGTGGTAAAGCTGAGGGGCTGAAGGAGAGAAAGAGAAAGAGAGAGAGAGAGAGAGAGAGAGAGAGAGTTGGTGGAGTTGAGAGAAAGACTGCATGAGAGTGAGAAAGAGATGCAGACAAAGGTGGTAGAGCTGAGACAGAGCTGAGAAAACTGAGAAAGAAACTGGATGGGAGAAAAAGGCAGAGAATGAGCGAGAAAAAGGGCAAATAAGAGAAAGTAAGAGATTCACAGAGAGGCTAAGAAATAGAGAGAGAGACAGGGAGAAAAAGAGAGAGAGACAGGGAGAAAAAAAGAGAGAGAGAGAGAGAGAGAGAGAGAGAGAGAGAGCTGGTAGAGCTGAGTAAGAGCTGAGAAAACTGAGAAAGAAAATGGATGGGAGAGAAAGACAGAGAGCAAAAGAGAGAGAGAGATAAAGAGGCTTAGCAAGATAGAGAGAGAAAGAAAGAGAGGAAGAAATAAACTCAGGCAGCTGGTAGAGGAAGGAGAGAGAGAGAGAGAGAGAGAGAGATAGAGAGATAGAGAGAGAGAGCTGGTGGAGATGCTCACTGCTGAGAGAGAAAGAGAGAGACAGAGCTAAGAGATATCTAGAGAGAGGTAGAAAAGAGGGACAGAGAAAAAAGAGCAGGGAGAGATACAGCTAGTAATGGAGCTGAGAGGGAAAGAGAGGGAAAGAGAGAAAGAAAGAGAGAGAGAGAGAAAGAGAGAGAGATAGAAAAAGAGAGAGATAGAGATGAGAAGTTCTTTCTCTCTCTCTCTCTGCTGCTCCTGCGGTGTGGTTGACAGAGGAGATTGGTAAGGTCTTTAACATGATGCAGTAGCTGTCGGAGCAATCTAGATATCGCACAGCCAGTCACTGCCCAGAGGTACAGAGCAAAGCTAAAATACTCTCACAAGTGCCGTCTTCCAGCAGTAAAAGTGGAAGATAGCCGCTATAACGAACAGAGATAACAATACAGCATAGACCACTTCCACAATTCCTGCAAAGTAGCAGAATCCAGCTTTAAACACACATCCTTACAGTGATTCACTACTCAAAACATTAGGGAAAGAGTTGATACACGTACATCCCAGAAACATGTTGTATTACAGCAATTAATCTGAGCTAAAGTATACAGTATATTTTAGGATAATAGCAATGTATAAAAGTAGACGCTGAAGCATTAGCCAGTTGTTTTGTTAGTAATGCATTAGGTGTGTATGATATGGACTTAAAATGCAAATCATCGCTGTCCAATAAAAACACTTATCTCCATTTTTGTTGATTTTAGTTAACTACATAATTTGAACAAACAAACTGCCTCTTACACTGTGCCAAAATTTCTTGAAGAACAGACCAATAGAAACTCTTCAAACCGACCTGAATCAAACTCTTTTTACCTTGACTTCCATTGAAAGTTTACCAAGTTTTTTCTCTCTCCTGTAAAGTCGCTGTTTTGGAGATAAGTGTTTTTCATTGGACAGTGACGAAAAGCACCTCTTCTGAGGTTTTTCAGCACTTAGATTGGCTGCTCACATTTTTCCTAGGATAAAGTAGTCTGTTATAAGATTACTGTGGAACTCTACCTCACTCTGCATCCAGCCTCACTGTGTCATTTGTGCACAGCCTGCAATGTGATGAAATTTCGCGTAGTTAAATAACAGTTTGCTGTCATTCACAATAATATTTCAGGTCCTCTTAGATGTGCTAATTTTTTAACTCTTACTGCAATACAAAAACAATAAGACATGCTTAATTTACTGTGTGCATTCAGTCTAGTGCATATTAACACTTTAATGTTCGGAAATGTGAACTTTTTGAAACTTCTCTTCACTGGATCATCTTCTCCTACTTAAAGTAATAGCTTGCGATGACAGGATTTCAACCACAAACATCACTTCAAAGAGTTTTGATGTGTTTCACCTTAGAAGGAAATGTATGACACTTTTACAGTGTGTCCCCGTTAAAAAGGCGCGCAGCCTCTCTTCATAAAGAACCCTGCTGAGTGCTCTTTTATGTATGAACGGTAATAATAATGATCCTCTCAGGAAATTTGGATTAAAAAGGATTTAAAAAGTGGTTTAAAAAAAAAAGAAAAAAAAAAAAAAGAAAAAGGGTAAAATAGAACATGCTTATTGCCGTATACACATATTGTAAGACACTGGCCCCATAGTGGATAATGCTGCACCATGCGGTATCTAAAATTGTTCTGCCTTTTATATTTTACATTATAAACCTACACCGCAGTCTTTTACTACAGATTGAAAATCATTTTAATTATTGTCATTTTACTATATTGATGCAAAAATACACTTATCAGTGATCACAATATCTTCCCATACCATAAATATTACCCAAGTGATGAAATAACTAAAATATATGTTTTATATAAGTTTTAAGGTTAGTATTTTGGTACTATATTGATAAAGCCTTAAAAGCCTAAAGTGTGTATGATGAGAATTTTTTAAAGGAGAAGTTAATAAATGAAAACTCTATATCCTTATATATATATATATATATATATATATATATATATATATATATATATATATATATATATATATATATATATATATATGGAATGAATGGACTTTCTTCTAGAGATCAAGCCACATTTGACATAATTCCCAGACTTTTAAAATAACAATAATCACCACAAATCTTGAATTTACCATCACATATTATAGTGGGCAGGAATAAAGGTTTTTTTCCAGAATTATTTTTTTTCCATGTCCTAAGCTAAACACATTTGTTTTTCTCAGTTAATCACATACCTAAAGATTGTCTCAGTTTATCAAAGACCTAAATGTTTGTCTCAGTTTATCACATACCTAAAGATTGTCTCATTTTATCACAGACCTAAATGTTTGTCTCAGTTTATCACAGACCTTAATGTTGACTGTCTCATTTTACCACAGAAATAAAGGCTGTCTCAGTTTATCACAGACCTAAATGTTTGTCTCAGTTTATCACAGACCTAAATGTTTGTCTCAGTTTATCACAGACCTAAATGTTTGTCTCAGTTTATCACAGACCTAAATGTTTGTCTCAGTTTATCACAGACCTAAATGTTTGTATCAGTTTATAACAGACCTAAATGTTGACTGTCTCAGTTTATCACAGAAATAAAGACTGTCTCAGTTTATTACAGTTTATCACAGACCTAAATGTTGACTGTCTCAGTTTATCACAGAAATAAAGACTGTCTCAGTTTATCATAGTTTATCACAGAACTAAAGGATAGTTTCAGTTGCTTACAGACCTAAAGTATTGTCTCAGTTTATCACAGTTTATCACAGACCTAAATGTTTGTCTCAGTTTATCACAGTTTATCACAGACCTAAAGGATAGTTTCAGATGATTACAGACCTAAAGGATTGTCTCACTTTATCACCAACCTATAGGATTGCCTCAGTGTGCAATATACAGGGATTACCTTCAGTCATTTCAAATACATGCATTTGCATCCTCTTACACATCTAATTTTAAATCTCTAATTAAGAATAAGGCAATGTGCATTAAAACAATCAACAAACATATAAAATATATATCTTCATATAACTTATAATACTTATAATAATAAAATCAATACATTTCCATGTAATAATCACACATGCCAGAAGAAATGACTTTTTTTTTTTCCATTGGAAGTCAAACCTGTGAATCACCAATATATGTACTGTAGGTGTCTGTGTGCTACTGATACTGAAATAATTAGGCCATCCAATATCCAAACGTGTGCAATCATAAAAGCATGGGATAGCCCATCTGAGAGTGACCAGACAGGATGGAAGTGAACTGTGAATGACCCTATGAAGCACTTCAGCTAGCACAGTCATAATAAGTGTCATGCTTCGTTGACTCTAGATTGGACGGAGATATAGCTTAAGATCGAGGAGCGACTCCGGCTGAAATGGACTCCAGGGCAGAGAACGGTGTAGGTGCAAAGAAATTCTACAAGCATTATACATCAGCCGTGTTTTTGTTTCTCTCCTTCAAGGTAAAGAGCTGTCCTTCGCCCAACACGGCTACCGCTCCTCTTCCATCTTTTATTGATGAGGCCACTCATTTTTCTACCTCTGCAGGCAACATTCTTGCTTACAATGCGTGATCTCAATAATTCAAAGTTTTTTTTTTTTTTCCAAAATATAAAATAAAAACCAAAAAGGCAAAGCTGATTTCTGAAGTTGTTTGGAAATAGTTTTAGTCCTATTATTAACTATAAAGTCTAATACAGCTGTGTTTTTATCAAGACAGTGGGCCCTATTTTAGCGATCTATAGGTGAGCGATCAACCACACACAGCCCAGCCTGATTTTGGGTGTGTCAGTGTGTGTTTGGCATCGTGAGAATGCAAAAATTAAACCTTCCGCACAACATGCATGAACTACTCTTAAGTAATCATGCATATATTTTGGGTGTAACGTGAAATAAACCAATCAGCGTGTCACTTGCAATTCCCTTTAAGAGCTAGGTGCACTCTGATTTTGGTGGATTGCTATTTTAACAGCGCAGTGCTTCTGCACTTCTCATCAGAGGAAACCGACCTGTGTATTCACACTGTGAAGGTGTGTGAGCAGCTCATTTACAAGAACAGCAATGGCATTTTATTCTGTATTCTGTTTCTGGTTAATGTAAAAGTTTGTTTTTGCTCTGCTTAGTAAAAAAGCAATCTTCGTTTTTTTTTTAATCATATTTTCGATTATAATCAATTCCCGCCCCCTACTAAAAATCAAAGTTAAAAATATGCTTTTTAAATATATGCTTTTTCCACCAGGTGTTTGTGTCTAAAGTGCTGGAACAGTGCTGGAACTTTTTTCTGTACAAACTCAGTCCTCAGAGCGGAATGGTTATAAAATATGCACGCATTACTCTGTAGGAGGCACCGGTAATCAAGGTAAGACGGGTAAACACTTTAGAAATGAAGTGCATAACATGTAGGGGTGTATGCGCACTACGTGCATGTGGTGCACGTGCATTGCCAAGATAGCAATGAACATCTGACTGTTGAATGTTGTCAGGATTCAAATCAGTCAGTTGTGCACCTGTGTTTTCCGCTGCCAAGATAGCAATATGGCAAAAATATTCCTGAACACACCTTACTTTCAGACCACCACGCCTATAATTGTAGATATAGATAGTCGTAGACGTGGAAGGCATAGAATGTTTGCAGGATGTGTAGGGTGTAAGATAGGGCCCTGTATGTGTATTTGCTTAGCAAAACAATAACAGCATATTGGTCATATAATTGATACTAGGTTTTACACATGCCACCTGTTTATTCATTGTTTGTAGGGTATGCACTGCTGTGAGGCTTTGGCTGAATTCAGCAACATGAGGGTTAGTAAGGATGTTGGATGACCATTATCCCACCTCATCATCCCCAACTGATCCCCAAGTACTGGATGGAGCACCATCCTTTCACTTCTCCACAGCTCCACAGCCTAATCCTGTGGCTTTATACTCATCTAGCCCACACATGGCATTAGGCAGAATGCCAATAGGTTCATGTACATTTGCTCCAAACAGTCCTATATTTTATTGTCAATCCTTCTCCACAGAAACTAGACAAGCTGTGTGTGTGTGTGTGTGTGTCTGTGTGTATTTATTTGCACATCTGTGTTAGCATTGGGTACTTTTAACTTTTAAGCAGCTAAATTCATTCATTAGATGGAGTGTCCATAAACACTCAGACATAGATAACATTGTCACTGTTCATTGAAAAACACCAACTTTAAAGAAGATAGATCTTTTAAAAGAGTTCATTTTAGGTAATTTGTAGAATTTCTATTGGTCCATTTATAAGGAAATTTTGACACAGTGTAAGGGACAGTTGTGATCAAATTATGTAATGAACAAAAAATGGAGATGGCGCTAGGGGGCTCCGAGTGGTCCAGCAGGCTAAGTGCTGGCACTATGATCAGGAGATCGCCAGTTCGAATCCTGTTTATGTAGCTTGCCATCGGCTATTGGCCTTGCTCTCCCTAGGTGGATAGACACAGCAGCTACTGGCACTACTTTTATCTAAAATGTATGATATTTAGCTAACTATGCTACAATATACACATGTAGAAAGGTGAACTTTGTAGAAAACTGACTATAATGTTTACGAAATGCTTCCAAACATTGCATACATTTTAGAGATTATAGTAGCAGGCTTACTAAGCCAACTAATGACAGCATCAGAAATTGTCAACACATTGCATATATAACAAAACAGACATTCAGAATACCAGATAACAGTCTGTTGGTAGTTTTAAAATACTTAAAATATAAGTCCATATTTTCTTTTATAATTATACTTAAAGGGGTTGGACAATGAAACAGAAACACCTGGTTTTAGAACACAATAATTCATGGTCCTGATGGACAGTTCTGGTGGAAACAGGAGAGTTGAGGTGCACATTGAATTCTGCCGTGATTTGAGCAGCCGTGGTTTTAAGTTTTTTGAATACAATCCGGGTTAGCACCCAAACATCCCTTTCAGACAGCTTCCTCTTGCGTCCACAGTTAATCCTGTTGGATGTGGTTTGTCCTTCTTGGTGATATGCTGACATTACCCTGGATACCGTGGCTCTTGATACATCACAAAGACTTGCTGTCTTGGTCACAGATGCACCAGCAAGATGTGCACCAACAATTTGTCCTCTTTGGAACTCTGGTATGTCACCCATAATGTTGTGTGCATTGCAATATTTTGAGCAAAACTGTGCCCTTGCCCTGCTAATTAAACCTTCACACTCTGCTCTTACTGGGGCAATGTACAATTAATGAAGATTGCCCACCAGGCTGCTCCAATTTAGCCATGAAACCTCCCACACTAAAATTACAGGTGTTTCAATTTCATTGTCCAACCCCTGTATTTATCATCATAATCTTCCAACACCTATTATATTAAATCAGGTGAGCTTGAGATGGATTCTGGGAACCAAGCACATGGACCTGTTCTAGTATAATATTTCCAAGCAACAACTTTAGCTTTAAATGTGCTAAAAGTATGTACAATACATTCTTCTTAAGTTTCCTTTTCTTTAAGTTAAGGTGTAGTGTGATTGACTTCCAGTGTCTATGTAAAAGCTAAAAAGACTAAATCTGAGAGAAAAAAAAACAAAACAAAAAAAAAAAACATGGCACTTATGGTGAGACCTCAGTTGATGCTGCAGTTCGCTGTTAAACCTCTGGCTCTAACCGGCCGTCCCTGTGGGTGGGTTTTATCAAGCTGCACGTAAGTAGAATGTGAACCACATAAACAATGGTCAAACACACAGACAGCTTTTCAATTACCCAGCAGTTAACCCCGCTGAGAAATCCCAACAGCTTCAGAATAAGAATAAGAAAAGCTCTTCTTCTCTTGTCCCTTCCATTCACGCCGTCTCAACCGGCCAGCGCTCTCTCTCTCTCTCTCTCTTTCTCTTTCTTTCTGAAAACCCACCGAATTACAAAGTGTTATCATTTCTACTTGGAACAGAGGGAGAGGTGGTGGAGGAGGAGTGGATTTGAGGAGAAGCTTTGTCGCCAAGGAGTGCTGACTCTTCCCACAATGCATTGCTTTAGCTCATTTATTAATTTCCTCCTTGAGATTGACACCTGACTGCAGCACGGCGGAATGGAACACGGATATGGGACACTCCGGAACGCCGGCTTCCATCTCTCTGCCTGTCAGGATTTGCATAATCACACTAATATCCCAAACGGCCAAACTGATTCCTGTAAGGAGCCCTGTCAATCATCATCAGCACGGCTCTGCCACTCAGAAAGCACACACACACGTGTGTGAGTGCGTGTGCACACCTTTATACACACAGACATGAATACACATCCATACTAGAAAATCATTAATCAAACATAATCAAGACTGGTAAATCAGTACAAACAATATTACTTTTCATATTAACCACACTCTATTATAGGATCTTTAAACAAATATCAAAAACTACAATTCAGGAGGCCATCGTGCATCAACTGCAGAAATACAGATTGTCTCAAGGCTTCAATAGATAAGAGAGGGGCTGACCTGACGCAGTGTCCTGGCCACCAGGCTCTCCAGGACAGGTCCTCTGTCTTCATGCAGTAGATGGACTTCATCCAGGATTATCAGCCGGACAATTTGAGACAGCCCGACATCACCCACACTCTTCCTCGTTACCACGTCCCACTTCTCAGGGGTGGTCACCAGCATCTGCAGGACAAGGGGAACACAGACAACAATAGAACATATTATACATACACATTATATACTGTGAGTGGCTGCATAAGTCACATTGTAGATGAAGCATCAGGCAGGCAGTGTTCTGCAGAACACAGCAGATAAATGCACTGCTTTTTATTACCACAGTTTCAGTTTTTAGTAGTCGTTTTAACTCTTTTTATGCCTACTACATGTCCCACTTTCTACAATTAGGAAGGTTTTAGTTAGGGTTTAGGTTTAGTATACAGGTGCATCTAAAACAATTTGAATATCATTAAAAAAAAGAATACTTTATTTCAGTAATTTAGTTTAAAATGTGACTCTTATATAGATGTATTACACACAGAGTGATCTATTTTAAGCATTTATGCATTTTAGTGTGCTCACAGCCAATGAAAACCCAGAAGTCAGAATCTCAGAAAAATAAAATATTATATAAAACCAATTAGTACTTTTTGGCAGTGTGGCAATTGTGCCAAGTCCTGCTGGAAAATGAAATCCGCTTTTGATAATCTGATTTTGGACTTATATGTATGGATATAACTCAGTGGACCAACACCAGCAGAAATCTGGACGATGATACTGGAGCATCTGAGCCATTGCAGCCAGACTATGCAACAGCTTTTATCCCTAGACCATCAGACTCCTCAACACATGCTGTATCCGCATTACCGCCAGCATCGGGGACTACCCTACCCATTTATTTTCAAAAACACATCTGAAAGAAGACACCCGAGCATCCTAGCCATCAATACCAGACTCTGCAACAGCTTCACTCCCCAACTCTCAGGGACTGATCTAAATCTCTATCAAACACTCATATATACAGTGCATATCCCATATTCACACACAAACACATTTCCACTGAGGAGTACTTAACATCACACATTAGAATGCACTGCTGCAAAAAAGTCTGTCCAATCCATCAACATGAATACCTATAACATCTATATTTATTCCACTATATAAATACTCTTCCAATGAATGCTCTTTAGTAAAAAAACTAGCTTTCCTAGAGCAGTTCTAGCATGAAAGATAAATCAAACTGATCTTCACATGAACAATATATTCACATATCATGAGCATGGGCTCGTGTGTCGTAGGAAAGCATATACATTTAAAACCCATCGAATACAGTTATCGCAATGCAATTAAACGACATTTTCGAGAGAAACACACAACAATACATAATTAATAGCCCGAGAGCTGTTTGCCAACATGTCTGAGAGTGTGGAAATTCCTATTAAACACTTTCAGTAAAAGCAGTTCATTAAATCCTCTCTAGTTTGCATTTAAATCAATCTGCCTGGCCATTAGAGACTGGCACCGGAACAGAAAGCGCGCCTCTGCCGTTAATTAGACCGCCGCTAATCTAAATGGAAGCCCTGGCAAACAGGTAGCTGGGCCAGAGTGCTCACTTTAATTACAGTACAAAGCCAAGGCATGAAAAAAAAAACATATAGGACTTCATAGAGGCTAACATTGTTTTTAACCCCCTAAAGCCCCCCACCCTGCATGTGATAATGCCACCCTTGCATGTTGGGATCACAGCGAGTTGCCCGGGACCAGTGTCTGTTTCCTCGGCGCGGGCAGCCAAAAAAAAAAAAAAAAAAAGGAGTAGTGCTGGGATCCACAGGCTATCGCAGAAAGTGACAGCAAAGAAGGGGGCTGCCACAGGATCTCAGCGAGAGAGGGAGAGAGAGAGAGGAGTCAGCGAGAGTGCGTGTGTGTGTGTGAGAGAGTGAGAGAGAGAGAGTCTGAATCTGGATCTGTTCGTGTTGCGGAGCAGGTCCGGTGCAAGGCGAGGGGTTGTCTTGGGCTGCTGGATGACGTTGAGGACAGTACAGAGGAGGAAGTGATGTGTGCAGGCATGTGGAAAGCTCCTGGTAGCCAGCTCTGCCCTCCCCCAAACACCAGGACTTATCTCTTAATTAAGGCTGTGTGTGTGTGTGTGTGTGTGTGTGTTGGTGTGTGTGTGTGCGAGTGTGTGAAGCTGCCTTCACACCAAGACACCTGCCACTCTGTTATTACGCAAAGCAGCAAATATTTACCCACTTCCCCAGGGCAAGGGGAAGACATGTGCATGTGCGCGCACACACACACGCACACACACACGCACATGCACACGCACACTGCCAAACGCTTGCCCAGCCTGCCCACTGTTTCCATGGTAACCATAATCATTCTTTAGAGTGGGCAGAGAGGGATAACTGTTTTTTTTTTCTTTCTTCGAGTACTGATGCACTGATGGTTTGTAAAGACAATATATGAGCAAAAAAAAACAGTCCTGCAGATCTTTTTTTTTAATGGATGGGACTGCTTTGCCTTTCTTGACAGCACATGAGCATTAGCATTGAGTCTTTTATGTCTTGCTTTGACTGGTATGGCATCCTTTAGCTATTTTTTACGGGCTAGGAGTTGAAGGTTTGAAAAGTTTTAAAAGTGTGACTAATTAAAAATTACTTCAGAGATCGAGCGAGGCCTGATAGTGAGTCTCATTCCCAGAGTGTTGTAATCATTGTGAAAGGCAGTGTCTGGGCAAAATTGTCAGTGCAGACAAGCGACTAAAATCAGAGCTACATTTATTTTCCATATACAGTTGTGGAACAAATTAAGAGACCACTTCAGTTTCTGAATCAGTTTCTCTGATTTTGCTATGTATAGGTATATGTTTGAGTAAAATGAACATGGTTGTTTTATTCTATAAACTATGGTTAAACTAATATTTCTCCCAAATACCAAATAAATTTTATTTACCAAACAAATAATTTTATTAGCAGAAAATGAGAAATGGCTGAAAAAAATATGCAGAGCTTCCAGAACTCAAATAATGCAAAAGAAAACAAGTTAATACTCGTTTTAAAAGTTTTAAAAGTTAAGAAATCAATATCTGGTGGAATAACCCTGATTTTTAATCACAGTTTTCATGCATCTTGGCATGTTCTTCTCCACCAGTCTTTTACACTGCTTTTGGAAAACTGGAAAACTGCATTTTTAAAGCAGTTTAGCTTGGTTTGATGGCTTTGTGTAGCACAGCATAGTTACCCAGATCTGGAACTGGCATTGGCAGGTGGTGTTATCCACTGCACAACACCAACTACTATTGTTTAGCTTACACAAAACACGGCAAAAATAATGGGACATGACACTCTGCATCAGTGCGAAAGAGATATTTAAACTATGCATCATAACATTACATTACAAACTAGCAACTAAATCACAGTCTATTTATAAAGAAGGCTAAACTGATTTGTTTCTATTTTGTTCAGGGTTGTGATAGCCATGAAACAGAAAAGAAAAAGAAAGCAAGAAAAAATGAATGCATTTTTTACAGAATAGTCAACTACAGGTCTTCTCAGAAGCAGCACCTCTGCCTCTCAATTTCACAGTAGTAGAAGTGGTCGATTGCTCTCTGAAGTCAGTTTGCCTGCCAAACTTTCTCATTCCACATATCTACAGAGGCGGCCCAGTCCTGGAGAGAGCTGCTCTTTTCAGAGTCTGTAAGCAGAGCGGGAGCTGCACAGCAACAAGCTGCTTCCTGAGCTCTGCAGGTTGAAGCAACAGCAGAGACACACTCACACACCCCCAATCACACGCACACACACCAACACACTCGCACACTCGCATTCCTACCACTGCTTTTCTGCCACATCAAATTTGACATGAAAACCATGTCCAATTTCCTCCATCCAAAAGGGCTGATGCAACCGCCGCGACTGTGCATGCTGCATCTGTCCTCTTTAAAAACAGCGAGGCATTGTTTACTGGCTCCCCGGCACAGGTGGGGGAGGGAGCGGGGCTCAGGAGGAGAGCAGCGAGCAAAGGAGACAGAAGGTTACTGTTCATGCCCTCTCTCTGAGCCTCATTACAGGAGTAGTGTACGAACACTGGAAAAGAGCCTTGCTGGGCATGATCATACTGCACTGTTTCACATCTCTGTGTTTTAGACACGATAAAGAGGAAAGCAAAAAATAGTCTAAATTTACTGTGTATAAAGGCTGTTTTGAGTTTTCTGTCTGTTATCTTACTATTGTAGGAGATCCCTAGGCTATGAAAGAAGAGGAACAAAAAAACACTGTGCATTTAAAACTGTGAGAGGTTTCAAACATCATGTTTTTGAGTAGGAATGGATTTCTTAATTACTTGAGTAACGCAAAAGTAAATTATGTATTTTATTTACCATAATTTCTACGACAATACAAGAGAAAATGGCGTCTTTGTTTACTTTGTATAAGAATGTTCAGTCCAAAAGAAGATCCATTGATATGGATTACACCCATAATAATATATAGAGAAGAAGATTTTCTGAAGGAAGCTCAGAATGGTTGTGTATATCGTTGCTGACCAATGAAAGACAAGTATCTTTATTTTTTTTGCTTTTAGTTTACTACATAATTTGAACACACAACACATCTCCTACACTGTGTCCAAATTTCTTGATGAACGGACCAATAGAAATTGTCCAAAATGACCTGAAATTAACTCTTCATACTTTGACTTCCATTGAAAGTTAAGAAGGTTTCATCTCTCTCCTGTAAAGTTGCTGTTTTGGAGATACCCGTTTTTAATGAAACAGTAACGACATGAATAGGGAAAAAAAAGATGAAAAAGAAACATATAGACGAGTGCAGGTCAATACGGCTGTAGATTAGAATTTGGGGACATAAAATTAAGTTTCTATTGGGCAAATAAAACTCTATGCCTTGTTTGCATACAATAATAATTGGGCCTGAACAGCGGAACAGCAGATCCAAACAAGCAAAAAGATAAGTGTGGGTCAGTATGTTTGTAAATTAGAACTTAGGCACCTGTCCTGAAGGAATACATATAGGTTTGTGGATTTTAGAAGGACTTAGTAGGCATGAAAATGAAGAAGTGTGAATGGGAGTAAAGAGAGATGAAAAAAAAAATGACAGAAGAAGGCATGCCAAAATTATGATGAATTACTTTCTTGGTAGACTACTTTGAGCCTATCATGAGCTAGTGAAAATTAAATGATGTATACAATAAGAATACAGTAGATGGGCATGCACTTTTGCACTAATTGGGGAAAACAATAATAATATACAAAAACTGTGCGTGTAATTAAAAATTTGTACACAAGCCTGAATAAGACTAATCAGTCTGGACAGTGACGATTATTTGACAACTGCAGGACAAGATGTGAGGTGAAAAGAGTAAAAACAATAAGAAAAAAATAAGAGGAATCAGATAGGAGTCTAATAAAATAGTTGCATGTTGCACAACTGTAATAAACATACGAAGTGAGTAGTGAGTAATACTTATATGTAGAATTCTCGATAACCAAAAAAGACAGGAATTTCACTGGAACAAACTTGTAGATGTATGGACATTCAGTAGATGTTAAAATTTATCGTCTTCAACCATAGACAAAAAAAAAAAGAAATAATTAGCCTGTGGATAATACTTAGGCTGCGTCCGAAATCGCGTACTTC
Source organism: Astyanax mexicanus (assembly GCF_023375975.1). Lineage (NCBI taxonomy): Eukaryota > Metazoa > Chordata > Actinopteri > Characiformes > Acestrorhamphidae > Astyanax > Astyanax mexicanus. Next base: position 35,509,653 of record NC_064413.1, on the reverse strand, counting down.
CATACTAAACAGTATGCAAAAGCAGTATGCGAGATCGGGTAGTGTGTCCGAATGCGCAGTAGGCGAGTTTGAGTACGTGAAAAGTTCCCGGATGACGTACTGCACCGGGAGACATTTTTAAGTATACAAGCCCAGCACACTTCACCCGCTAATATTTCCCACAATCCACCTGGAGCCTCGCTGAGCTGAGGAACCCGGCAGAGTGAGCGGCGGAGCAGCAGAGAGAGGGGGACAGAGAGAGAAGTTTATGAGGTGAGGAGATTCAGATATCTAAACTATTTTGGTTGTTTGTGATATCAGGCTGTGAATGAGAGATTTATGAGGGTTGGTTTAAGTTAAAGTAGCGAGTTATAGGTGTGAGGGTTTATTATTAATGCTGTTGCAGACAGAATAACTTTAATTTCGTATCTGAACTGCTTTACTGAGCAGCGTTAGCTCTGTGCTACTGAGATCAGTTAGCTTAGATAGAGTTATCAAACTTATCACAACTCTTTATTAATCTTCTGTTCTACAACACCCGCGTTTACTAACTCACTACAGCCCTGTATGCTGCTGCAGTGCTGAGGAGCTGGGGCAGGTTTCATTTAATACCGATCAGTCTGTATAAACTCATCTGAGAAAAAAGGCTGCTGATATCAGAGAGGCTTTTCAACAGACAGACAGACAGACAGACTGACTGCCAAAAATCACATTCATAAATTCTAACCAAAATCTGACCATTTTATTTAGTGTTATTAAATAGCTAGCTAACCAGCCAGGATGGTTAGACTTTTGTGTTGTTCAGAATTTATATTATTTGTTGAATGCCCAAGCTAAACTGATTTAATCTGTGTGTGTTTCAGATTCAACTATCCTGCCAGTAGAGAGAGGATGAAGACGAAGAGAGGGAGAAAAATGAACAATAACTAATAATAAAAAAAAAAATAAAACCACTTAAAAGACTTTTCATTCTTGTATTTTGAGGGGAATTTATTTTATTTATTTATTTGGTAGCACATTTTATTTATATCAGTAATGTATATATGTTGGCCTTTATGTTTAATGCTATCAGTAAAAGATAATGTATAATAATAAGGATCATGTGTTTAAATATTTATGCTAGAAAAGGGAATTTTGAGGTGAAATGGTAAGGAAGGAATTAATTAACATTTTGGTATTTATCTTTGAAACTTTGATATTTGTTTTGTTGCATACGCAAATATTATTAATATACTTCATGAATATTAAACAAGCTGTTTATATTTATTATTAAATATTTCATATTTGAGGAAAATATTAGTTTTAAGTTTTATTTACAGTCAGTGCTTATTAAATAGGACAGTTTGGGGGTTTATTTATAAAAAAGAGCTGATTAATAAGGGGATTTTAATTAAATTAAATTAATTAGGGTAAAGCTCTGTAAAGTGTGCCGCTGGTAGAGAGGGGTGAGAGGTGAAAGGGCGTCAGAGGTAAGATGGTGGATGTAGTGCGTCCGAGGCTGCGTGCGTACTGCGGTCTGGCGTACTGAAAAAGCGTACTGAAAAAGCGTACTGCTTTGCTCGGCGAGCAGTGCGTACTCACCCCAAACCAGTACGTACTGCTAAAGTACGCGATTTCGGACGCAGCCTTAGTTATGTGCCACTCTACCTAATGACTGCTTCAATAGTGTCAAATAAACTGTGATCCATTTCCAGTTTCTTTCACAAAACATGTTCAAATTTCAGCAAGAGTTCCTACGTGCCCATTATGGCATTTCACCTGCTATTCCAGAATGCACACTGGGATTGAGATCCAGTGATCTGGTCAGTCAATGCTCCCTCATGGGAAACTCTGAATTTGGACCTGTGCAGCACAGCGCTGTCATTTCGGACTGTGTTAATGTCAATGCTGCGCTACTCTTGGACATAAAGTGTAAGGTTCTGTGGACAGGAAACTGGACAGGAACATCTCAAGGGACTGGTGTACCTAGCATGACCATGACAAATGACATTTTTTTTTTTTGTCTGAGGACTTTCAGACTTCCATCAATAATGCCCATTACTAGCCAAGAGTAGGATGAATATATTTCTCCAGAGATTAAGTAGGATTGCCCCCATTTTTTAGATCTCCGTCTTTCTGCTTTTCGATGCATAAAAAGAGCTTTGGGATTAAGACAGAACTTCTCAAGTCTTAAATGAAGAATCTACTTTCAGAAATGAGAGATTGTTCTGTAGTTCAGTGGTCACAGACTCTGCTGCAGAGTTATGATTAAATCCTAATCTGTAACTCGTCTGATCCGGCTAATCAATCTCTTGCAAAAACTTTCGGTAGCTAAATCAGATTTGTTAGATTTGCAGGGAATTCTAGGCTGTTTGGTGACAACTGTTCCAGTTCTTACAGATTTTAAAGGCTTGCACATTAAACATAACTTAGGCTGGGTGATATGACTAAAAAGTCATATTTGGACATGTTTCAGAGAAATGGTGATATACAGCTCTGGGGAAAAAAATAAATAAGAGACCACTTTGATTTGACCAAATTGAAAACTTCTGAAATATAATCAAGAGGATGATGAATAAATCAGAAGCCACCAACCCAAACTGAACTGCTTGAATATTTGCACTACGAGCGGCATAAATGTATTCAAAACCAGTGTGTAAGACTGGTGGAGGAGAACATGCCAAGATGCATGAAAACTATGATTAAAAAACAGGGGTTTCTGAATTCTCAAAACTTGAATATTAATATAAACTTGAACTTGTTTTCTTTGCATTATTTGAGGTCTGAAAGCTCTGCATCATTTTTGTTATTTCAGTCATTTCTCACTGTCTGCAAATAAATGCTCTAAATGACAATATTTTTATTTGGAATTTGAGAGAAATGTTGTCAGTAGTTTATAGAATAAAACAACAATGTTCAATTGAATCAAAAATTAACCTATAAATAGCAAAATAAGAGAAACTGATTCAAAAACTAAAGTTGTCTCTTATTTTTTTTTCCAGAGCTGTATATATGATATGATAATCCTAAGAAAAGTATAATGCTAAAGTTCCAGTATATTTTTGTAAGACCATACATAAAACATGTAGTATAACTGAACAGTAAACAGTCAACTGTCAACTAAGCAAATACATCACTGACTCAGTAAACTACCCTAGATTAGATTCAAGAATTTCCCCCCGGGGATCAATAAAGTATCTATCTATCTATCTATCTATCTATCTAGATTATGCCATCAGACTGCTGCTGTAATTGCAATGTTTCTATATCATAATTTGCACAAGACTGTTGAGTTTTCTCTACAGAAAACAAACCATTTCACCAAACACCAATCACCACATGTTCATTTCTAAAAAAAAAACACACACAATCATATTCTAACCTGCATAACAGTGTGTTATTACTAGTAGTGTTATTACTATAATATACTGTATCTATTATATATAAAGGTGGTTCTTGTATAAAATGCTTTAGAATATATTGATAGTGACCACATATTACCCAGCCTTACACGGGCTATGTTTACAGTGCAGGTAGAAATGTCCTACATCAGATTTTCTCACACAATTGGATGTTTAATTGAGACTGTTCACACTATTATTTTAATGTGACCTTTATTTGAAATTTGTCTAAACAGTCTACAATCCTAAACTACCACTCACATGCAAAAGAGCAATGCCCTTTAGAATGTTTTGTGAACTTTAGAAAGTTTTATTTTTAATCTTAGTCAGAATCACAAGAGCTATCAAGGAGTTTCAGTGTCTGACAATTGAGTTCATCACCAAGAATATGTTCAAGCCTCATGTAAAAAGGTCACATTATTCAGCCATACTGCTTTGGTTTGTGTCCTCAGTTTTTTTTTTTTTTTTTAGTTTTTATTATTTATTTTTTTCTGCTGCAGTGGGCACATGAGGTTATTTTTACCCCCATTTTTCCTCATTTACCCCAGACATTAGTCCAAATATTTATGAGGTCTGTTACCTGACCATCCTGCAAAAACCTTCCTCGCTGCTGATTTTTTTTTTTCCTTTCTCTGTATGTCAATTCTTGTTGTGGGCATTACTAGTGATTGGGGGAGTTCATACGAATTATTTAATAATATCAAAAATGGGTCCAAAAAAAGATGATGTTAAATGGTATAGAGGCATCGGAATACCTCAGAATATATGTGACGAAATGTCCATGGTCCAAAACTGACAGAAATACTGAATGTTTTAACAGCTAAACAGATTCATAAACATAAAAGCAGAAAGGCTCAATTAAATCACAGCTTTTTTCCCCAGACTTACACCCATTTGGGGCCAAAAAAAAAGATCTGTCTAAAGCAAGTCAGCTCAATATAAAGCAAAGATCAAAACCAGAAGAGATACCACTGTGTATTCATTATGTATTCTCTTCAAGGCTGCATCTAATTGGGTGGTATAAGGCCAATTCCTCTTATTGCTCCACAGGGCTCAAACACACAAGCCTCAAGTCGCTATTCAGTAAGAGCATTAGCGGGCTCCATATGTCTGATCCCAGATCATTTTGACTATGATTCTTCTCACGCTGTCATATACTCACACTCAATTGCAAGCCATTCTGCCTCCAATTTTCCTATTTTCTCATTTAATCCTTGTTTTCAGATCTAAACGCTAGCACCACCCCCTGGCAGCACAAACGCAGACGTCAAGATATTTGTACAGCCGTGTGTACAACGAGCACACTGTATCAGGCATTTTACAGTACAGCAGTTTCCATGGCAACAACTAAATGAGAGAAAAGACGATGTGCTGAGAGATCCAAGCGCTGGAGACTGACAAGCTCTCAGAGTGAGAGGACGAGAGAGAGAGAGAGAGAGAGAGAGAGAGAGGAGAGAGAAAGAGAAGGGAAGGACACCGTAGATGAAAGAGCCGTTAGGCTGTAACCTGCTGCTCATCCTCAGTGAAGCTGGAAACAGTGCACTGATGATCCCTGCTGATCAATACCTAATGACCACCTTCTAGAGCTCAATAAAGCACGACTCGTGTCTGATGCTTTCAGTGCCCTTCTGTGTAATTAACTAAAGCTACACAAAACACCGTTTGGCAAAAGGGCAAACACACAGTTTAAACTAGTCCTGAACTTCGGCCTCAGCTCTCCCCTAATGGACCAATGGAGTTAACAGTAAAAGCTGGAAATCACAAACACACACACCCACAAGCAGAGGAGTACTATTACAGCAAACACATGCAATGACGGCCAGCTTCTATACATGGCTTTTTCAAATTTTGCTAATTTGCATTACTGTTTGGTCATGTTACGCTTTAAAAAGCGATGGGGAAAAAAATTTATAAAACTCAAAACCAGCGTTGGTGAGAACTTAGACATTAGAAATGTGCTGAGCTCAAATTAAATAGAAAGCAGACAAAAATCTGGATAAACCAGTCAGAACTTATATAACACTACTTAAACCATTCACTCAACTTTGTGCTTCATCAGCAGAGACCTTAACAGCAGAAAATTTATCTGAATCATTCTGGTCTAAATGTTTATAAGTACGATTTCAGGAAAGACCTGACCATGTTATCCTGTTTTCATGGTAAGCTAATGCTAAACATTTTCGTTCACTTGGTCTGAATTTGATCATTTTTCAGTTTTAAGATCTAGAACAGGATTGTATGCTGGAAAGACAGGCAAACCTACACTTCAATATGACACGCTAAGAACTTATGCTGATGCTGTGTTTCCGGAAACGTTTCAAACTAATATCACCTAGACAGCCAATCTAGCCAGATGAACTTTAGCAGAGAGAAAGCAAGCTAGCTAAACCCGGTTCTACGGCTATGAACTTGTTATTTTCTGCATAGACAGATAGTTTAGTTAAGGCTATATGGAGGACAGCAGTTAGACAAACTACAATGTTTTTTTCTACAGTCACCAGGTAAGTTGTTAACTAACTAGCTAGCAATCTTGCTAACAGACAAGTTTTCAATATAGCAAACAAAGGCAATTACCTAGCTACCTTTCACATTCTGCACATAACCCTCAATCAAGTTGCTGTAGCCTTTTAGTGAAACAGCCTGTGGAATTTTGCACTTATTTTCTGTCCATTTTAGACTGCTTTCACTGTTAATTCAGGGAGGTGTGCAAGGTTAGTTGTCCACACAGGTGCTGCAATTTAAACTGGCCTCACTTTCATTTCAACATGGGTGCCAAATGATTAAGGTGCATTAAAGTAGTAAAACAAACCTCATTTTCAAGATGTTTAGATAAATAAAATACTGCTTAAAGTGTTGTTATTAACTGATATCACTAGCAATGCTAACAACAATAGCTGATAACTGATTGTTTAACTGTTATGCAGTAAATGTGGGTTCAATGTCATCCCCAGCTCTGACATCCAAGTTAAATAAAATGCAGCATGAGTGTAGGGGGGGTGGCCCACAGCACAGCAATGCTCAAACATACAAACTCTTACCTGAAGAATAATAAGAAAGAAACCCAACCCATAATCTTGCAACAAAACTTCCAGTGTCTGAAGTATACTAGAGAACAAGTTCTATAGACCCATTCATTCACAATGAGTGCATTGCAAGTTATTAAGCATGGAGGGGGCTATATTATGCTTTGGGGTTGTGTTGCTTGTGTTAAAAAGCTCAAGCTGAAAATGAGAACAGTTTCTATAACAGAAAAAAATGATGCAACACATATGTCAAAAGCTAAAATGTATAAGCTAAAGAGACAAACACTGATCTAAACACTGTAGAACATCTTACACCCTTACACATGCTAGATATTTGGACAAGTGCATTTAGACTGTAGACTAGTGCATAGACAACATACCTTTAGCACTGCAGCACTATATGCATTATATGCATATTTAAGTCATTAAAAGAAGCCCAAACAATAAAATAACAACAATAACTGTTGGGTACACCTTTCCTTATGACAAAAAAATAAACCAAAAAAGGAAAAAATTAATAAACAAATAATGTCTGCAAAATCTGTGATTGCCCAATGAGAGCTTCATTAGTTTATGGGCTACACACTTTGTTTGGAGAGAAAAAAAATGAGTGCCTGAAAATAATGTTTTAAATTAACATATATAAATGTTTCCATATTTAAATAGTATGACTATTCAACACTCTAAAAATACACAATATATTATAACGGAGTAGCTATGCAGTAGAGATAATATATAGCCCCAAGAAAATATACTCCTAAGAGGAGTGCCTTTTTTTTTTTTTTCATGTGTTCTGGTATTCTATATCCATATTTTACAATCAGAACACACACACACACTCTCACACAGTGCTTCCACATGTGATGATGGACAAATGCCATTTCTGAGTGCATCTACACTAGAACATCATCAACAGATCCAAAAGCCCTTCCTCTCTCTGCCAGCGGCAGTTTGTTCAGCATTTCTCGAGCTCTCCGGGGCCCAGTGGCCCTACTGGTTTTTGGAAATGCTGGTTTAAATAATGACACACTGTGTCTGGGCCTTACAAGAACCAACACAGAGCAGTGTGTCTGCAAGTAACGACCCCCTGTCCACAGAGCTGTGCCGAGCGGTCTCCAGCGCAGTGAGCACACAGCTACAAATTGCTCTGTATTCTCCCTGCTGCTCACTGCAGAGGCGTCAGCCTCATTCTTTTGAGGGAGAGTGTAAGCAAAGAGAGAGAGAGAGAGAGAGAGAGAGAGAGAGAGAGAGAGAGAGAGAGAGAGAAAGAGAGAGAGAAAGAGATTTACTTTTGTTTGTCAAGTCCATTTCCTACAGCTGTGTCGTTTGTTTCAGAAAGATGCCGATGTGTCACTTAGAAACCACAAATACACTGTTTGATCCACTGCAGGCAGCAGCATTACAGGTATTAGTTCCAGCTGGGCACTGCAAGCCTGGTTTCTTTAATTAGGACTCAGTTTTCGCAAAGAAGATAAACTCATTAGTGAAATCAGATGGTGGTGTATTTGAGTTTGTAACTGCTTTCATTAAGTGGCCCACAAAATAAACAAAATCCAGAAATCCAGTAGTGTCTTCTTTGTCTTCTAAAGCAGGAAAAACTATTTAGAAAATAAAGAAAATAAACCAATCTTTAAATGTTATTCGGTTTCATTTCAATCTCATTTAGAGATTATTTCAAGTGTTATCCACAGTGTTATGCAAATGTTCTAGTACACCTAATCAAAATTTGTTAGAGTGAAAAGCTAATCGCACTTCTTTCATTACTTTTTCCATCTGTTTTCATTTTATACTAACAAAAAACCGAAAGTAAAAAAAAAAGTTTGGCCAATGCTACACTCCAATGTTGAAATGACGTAAAATAACATCCCATCACACTACAGTTGTTGATAATTAACCAATCTATGGTGAGCAAACCTTACTAAAGCTTAGGGATGACCTGTTTAGGAGAGAAATAGTCAGCTTGCACATTTCCACAGTATCTGTGTGCTGTTGTGTTCTATAGTTGGCAACCCAGGGTGTGGAAATGGCTGAAGCTCTGCTAACAAGAGATGACTTAAATTGATGTGCTTAAATTGAGTATGTTTCCTTAATATATGATGATGTAGATTGATCATTTTACTACATGAAATGAGTTACTACAGAAAATACAATTCTTAATGGTCCTTTAAAACACCGAAGCTAAAAGAGTTCTTGTTTGTGGATTTTTGCCCATTTTTACTGTATGTGAACAGGCATACAGTTATGTGTTATGTGATCCATTGGCCATTTTGTCTTCACTGCCCTTTTAAATATGTCCAAAAATTCTGAGGTGTGTCACTGCCCTGCTGTAGAAGCCAACTTCTTTTATTTCTCCAGCTTTTTTTTTTTAGGGTTCCTACACTTTTTAACCAATACATTTTCATGACTTTTTCATGCCTTTGCTGCAAATTTTAATGACCATACGATCTTTGAAACATCAGTACAGACATGGCAAAAAAACATAAAACTAAAAATCCTTTTAAAAACTGGTTACAGTAGACCTATGTCTCACCTAAAATTAATTTTAAACACTTTGAACATGTTTTACTAGCTGAAAAACATTTCTGTATATTTTACATGTCTCTACCTTAAATGTGTCTGAATGACGCCAGACAGCATTAAATCAGCATTTTCCTCTTATTTGGTAAATTTACAGTTAAAGTTGAAGCTGAAACTCCAGTCTGAATAGGACCCACATAGACAGCTAGTTAATGCGAGGAGATGCAACCCAAGTTATCCAATCATTAAATTATTTTAAATCCAAAACAGTGAATAAAGGGAAACAATTTTTTTAAATTTCCATGACTTTTCCAAAACTTTTTTTTTTTTTTTTTTTTTATCCAAAATGTATCCAGGCCTGGAAATTGCTTTTTATAAACTTTATGACTTTTCCAGGTTTTTCATGAATGCACAAACACTGCTTTTACAGTTTTATAGTCTGCTCTTTCCTTTACCAGTTTCTAATACCGCTGGTTTAAACACAAACCAAAAACATGATCAACCCAGTCTGTGCCGAAGAATTTGTGTGGTGTCCTTTCCTAAAAAAAAAAAAAAAAAAAAAAAATGCACCACACGATTTTTTATTCCAAGCATAATATATCTTTACCCACTGTGACCAAAACAAATCTGAATAGCATGTTCCTGTGCATGTACACGTTTACTAGGGGTGTCACGTTTTCGATATTTAAGTCTTATTTTTCATGTTTAACTGTTATAGTAGGATAGAGTTCAGTTTGTTAAGGCTCTAATTGTTCTATTATTTTGTGCATGACTGTTCCTTTATTTTTTTATTATTTATTTTGTTATGTTGCTGTTTTAATAGTGCACACTGCTGCTACCAAAAAAAGCCACTAGATGGCATTACATATATATCTTAATTAAATTATTTAAATTTGACCATTAGTGCCTAATGCGGTGTATTACAGATCACTTGTATCACTTCGCATCACTTATATCAAGCCCACCTTTTGAAATAAGATATTGTAAATTTGATGAATTAAACCAATGACTGACTAATCTTAAACTGGCATAGGCCTCTGTGCTGTGAAAAAAAGAAAATCGAAAATCGAATTGAATCATGACCCTAAAATCGGAAATAAAATAGAATCGAGGATTTAGAGAATTGTGACACCCCTAACGTTTACATATAGTCTGTTATACACAATACCGTTATAATACCTATGATAAATCTTTAGCAGCTTTTGAATTCCATGTGTGACTCCCAGGCACAGTCTGTCACCACTTAATACCGGTACATTTGTTGGTACTTTTTGCTACACTTCAAAAGAACAGAACAGCCATAAAAGAGTAATCATTCAGGGCTGCACATATTTGCTCACAAGATGAAATGCAATAAAAGGAAAAAAAAAGAGTAGAAGAGAACATTTTTAAGTCTAAGTTTAAAAGGGTGTGACCCACACAGCATTAGAAATTCATTGCCAAGTCCACCTAAAGTTTCGAAAGCAGCAGGTAGTTGGATTCCTGTCAGGATTAAAGATGAACAGCAAGAAGCAAACACCAGGCAGGTACAGCAGGGAACGTGCTTCAGTTAGACAGGGCCATTTCAGAGAGAAATCTTTCACAAAAGCTGCCGCCCACAAGCAAAGGGCAGGCAAACTGAGAGAGATGGAGCAAATCTGCCATGAAGAAAAGAGAAGCATCCACCCAGGCTTTCACTCAGCGTGCAGAAAGTTGGTAGGCACTTATCCAACAAAAACATATCAGAGGTGTTGCTGTGGCAAAAATGCAAGAGCTCTCACACTGCTGGCTTTTTGAAGTCGATGCAGTCTGATTACAATTACATACGCTGAAAACATTTTGAGTTTGACATTAAAAGAGGAATATGAGACAACAGATGATATTCGTTACAGGTATTTACCTCTAGATCTAGATACACAGTTTAGAAGAGTTTAGAAGCACCTTTTGTCTGAACACATGCATTTTCCTTGTGAGCTAACGTATTGGAACATGGGAATGGGAAAGCCAAAAGTACAGAGACTAGCCTATTGACTAAACATAGACTAATGAGACAAAGATTAAGCTTTACCATTGTGATGGAAAACAATGATCTGCTCATAATCTCAAGCATACAAGCTCAAAGCAATTAAAGATAAAATGATAAAACTCATCATGATACAATAAAATAAAACTTTTTTATATATTTTAGATTCTTCAAAGTAGGAAACGCTTGCTTAGATGAAAGCTATGCACATCTTCACTGGATTTTGTCAGTCAGCTTTGTAAAGTAGAGTCACCTGGAATTCATGCTTTCAGTTAACAGCTGTGTTGAACTTGTCAAGAGTTAATTACTTGAATTTCTAGCCTCTTAATGTGTTTGAGAGCATCAGTTATAAAGTTGTGAAGAGGTAGAGTTGGTATACAGTGTATAGTCCATATCATGGCAAGAACTACTCAACTAAATAAAGACAAATGACTTTAAGAAATGAATGTCAATCAATCTGATCTTTGAAGATCTTTGAAAGTATCCTCAAATGCAGTCGCCAAGACAATCAAAAGCATTATGATGAAACTGGCTCTCATCAGGATTGCCCCAGGAAAGGACCTCTGTTGCATAGGAGAAGTTCTTTAGAGTTACCAGCCTCAGAAACCACAAGTTAACAGCATTTCAGATATGAGTCACCTAAATGCTTCTAATTGTTTCAGTGTTATCTCTCCGGAGTTGAAAAATGTGCTGTTGTATCAAATACAGTTTTTCTCATAGTTAATATCTAAATCAGTGAGGACTTACTGAACTTGAAAGCAGCATTTAAACTCATTTTTACAATATTTTTACAATGTTTAACAATAAATGAATAAATTCTTTGGTATTTCTTCAGTATGTGCATACATCCTCCAATTACAGATGAGAGGCAGATGCAGACACACAAATCATCCAATTAGACACAGTTTTTTTAATGCCGTGTTAATAAAGATTTATTCAAGAAATGCTGAATTTGACACACGCTGGGCTTTTAACAACCCCAGAGAGTTCAGCACAGGTGAATTCCACAAATAATATTATGCACAATTATTTAAAAATAAAAATACTACAAAACTGTAGTTTTTTTTGTCAGCTACACAAACAGAAGATCTGTGCCGCTTGCACCTCCTTTCAGACCTGCGGGTCAATCCAAATGCAAAGCGCACTGCGCAATTCAATTTCACCAGCAATCCACACAACAATTTGCAGCTGCTCAGTTTCTCTCACTTGCAGCAAAACAGAAAGAAAGTGAAAAAAAAAAAAAAAAAAAAAAAACATCTTTAAGAGAGGATGAAGAGCAGAGCTAATATTTGGCTGAGGCTCATGGGCAGCGTGTTTGCAGAAAGAGTGATTTTCTGGCTCTGTGTTTAAGAGGCCTGGTTATCAGGCCCTTGATCATGAGTGTGTCTGAACCCAAACTGATCTCTTTACCAGCCTGACGCTTCTGTCTTCTCTTATCTGCGGAGCTGCGCTCTGATGAAAGCGACCATACCCTCATCTCATTACCACCCAAACGCAGTCTGACAGCACGCGTCTGTGAGCACATACACACACTGATTCCCCCTCTCTCTCTCACACACACACACACCTACACCCCAGCAAACCCCCAACTCTTATTGTCTCCCCCATTCATTCACCCCAAACATAGGGTTTATTTGTTTGTTCTGAGGCCGATAATAATAACCTAAAATTATTACATCTCCTGCATAATATGCAGCTCTGAAAAAAAATCAGTTTCTCTGATTTTGCTGTTTATAGGTATATGTTTGAGTAAAATAAACATTGCTCTTTTATTCTAAAAACTACAGACAACATTTCTCCTAAATTTCAAATAAAAATATTGTCATTTAGAGCATTCATTTGCAGAAAATGAGAAATGGCTGAAATAACAAAAAAAGCTTTCAGAACTCAAATAACGCAAAGAAAACAAGTTCTTATTTATAAAGTTTTAAGAGTTCATGAATCAATATTTGGTGGAATAACCCTGGATTTTAATCCACCAGTTCTACACGCTGCTTTTGGATAACTTTGTCACTCCTGGTGCAAAAATTCAAGCAGTTCAGCTTGGTTTAATGGCCATCTTCCTCTTGATTATATTCCGAAGGCCAAGAAACAGAAAAAAAGAAAACTTAAGCTTAAGTCATCCATCCAATGACCAATCACTACATGATCTTAATGACAAAATGCGTAAAATACCTATTTCAAACAGGCAAGTACAAACATAGCAGTACTGATGGCCTAATAGTGCTGTTTCATGTGTGGCAGTAAGCAGAACTACCTATTTTATATCTGTTTAATATAAAAACACACCACCATATACGTGAAGAATGAGTAAAAAAAAATCTTATGTGTTTAGACCTGTGGGAAATGAAGACTAGGGGTGTGTCATCGTATTTTATTCAATAGAACCTCTAAAATCTTTGATGTGATAAAAGAAACCTATATTATGTATTCTTTATTTAGTTACTTTTGTTTGTCTGCAGTTTATATGCATGTAATTAATATGCTGGTACATTTTTGCTGTTACAAGAGTTATTTTTTATTTTGTCACAGTAAAACTATTTTCTACAGTGTCAAAGTCAGAATCAAGTTACTTTTTTACGAAATAGAGGTTTATAGAATTTTTGTTTCTACTGAATTTATTCACACTCTGTTATTAAAATTATCACAAAAACATCCTGAAATATCTTAATACTATTTTAGGGTCATATCACCCATCCCTACTGAAAACACAACACAAAATGGACTTTCTGCCACCACACTTTAAATGTAAACTAATTATTAAAATGTACATTTGGCAGGTTGCCATATTATACAGCATGCATTGCCCCTCAAAATATACACTGCTGATAATGATGATGTAACATGCTGATGAACTCCAGCTGCATAAGCCCATAAATTCCTGTTCAGAATTGCATTGTGGAGCTCAGTGTGCTGTATCTTGTTTTTGCTAGCTCTGCTGTATTCCAACATTCGCTGCATGGTATAGTAATGTACTCCTGAGAGGGTTATCTGGTTAGTGGCGTTTAAAGTCTTAAGTCTGGTTAAGCAGTGAGGCATATTAATTATATTCATTTTACAAATATTTTAGTATTTAAGGCAAATTTTAAAAAGCAAAAAAAAAAAAGGTCTAAAAATATCAGCTGATCGATCGCTTATCGCTTATTTGCGCTTATTATTATTTGGGCCAATACCGACACATAGGTGAACCTACTTGGGCATATTGATAATGTAACAGAGAAGAAATGCAGCAGTACAAGAAACTACAAATGGTGTTAAAATAATTTAAAAACATATATGTGAAAGTCACAAAAGTAAAAACCTATATTTGTTACTTATTAGTAATCTTTAAGTTGAAAAAAATATATAATCTTACATCAATTATATTAAATAAATATTATATCTTGATATTTTAAGACATTATCATGATGTGCTATATATTCAAATTTCAGTATCACTTTACAAAAGGGGTCACAAATAACAGTACTTACACCAGTAATAAACATTATTAAATGGTTACGTAATGTCTCAAATAATTATTAGTTGACACTAGTTTACAAAATTGTATTGCTTAAGAATGTTGTTAATAATGAAGAATTGAGACATTAGTTTGTAATTATTAAAACATTTGTAATTATTAATAATGTCTTAACTAGTTGAAATTAATAATTAGTTGGGACATTCTGTCTCAACTGTTACTTAACTTACCCGTATTGTGAGTGCAAATTTCCTGCACCGATCAAACAGAACTAACACTATATTCACAATATTTTTAGAATAGTATACTGTGTATCATGATTTTTTTTTCTTTATGAACATTTTCAAACATAGTAGTAAGCAGGAAATGATGGCTTATATAAAATGTATACTATAAACATTTTTAAAAGATAAAACAGTGAAAAACATCTGAACATTGCTACTGTTGGTAATGTGGGTGTTCTACAAACAAGATAATTGAACAGCTGCACTGTGGACCAATTCAAGATGGAGACTGTGCCAACATTTAAGCACTGCCAATCTAGAGGAACTGGATAATTTGGCGCTCAATCTAATGAGAAACAGGCTGTGAATTCAATATATAAAATCCCCTGTTAGAGCCAAAGGCACCGTGTGTATTGTACCTGAGTGCGGAGGATCTCCCCTTTGGTCAACTGCATGTCTCCAGTCAGCTCTTTGACAGAGATGCCCAGCGGCTCCAAGCGCTTACTGAAGTAATTAGTCATCTCGGCAGCCAAGGCCTTCATCGGAGCTACATATACTATCTATAGATACGAGCATGTGAGAGAGAGAGAGAGAATGATAAATGAGTGAACATCACAGTAAGGTTGGTTGCGTGGCACCCAGCACAATACAATATGTAGTGAAATATGAAGTAGACAACTAAGATTGAGAAATTTAATGGTGATGTATGAAGACTGTCTATTATCATCACACTTTCCATTGTTTGTGCATGTGCTGTTCACACTCAGTCACTTTCTCACACCTAACTGTGAAAAAAGCATTATGCCTGGATCAAGGTCTTGAGTTTTCCGAGAACAGCCTGCGTTCTCTGAGACGGTGGCGTACCTTGAATTGGTCCTTGCGGATGACCCCGCCGGGCTGCAGGTGTTGACGGATCTCGTGCAGAACCGTGAGCATGGCGATGTTGGTCTTTCCTGCACCCGTGGGGGCACAAATCAGCAGGTTCTCATTAGTGTTGTACGCCGTCTCAAACACAATGGACTGGATCCTGTTCAGACGCTTCATACCTTTAAACACCAGCTGTCCAATCTACAGAGAGAGAGAGAGAGAGAGAGAGAGAGGAAGGAAGAAAAAAGAGAGAGAATGAAGCTTGCTCACCTGGAATAACATCAAGGGTTTTATTAGTTTGCATTACTAAACTTTTATGCTGTAATATTGTATGTTGTAACATTGCAAGTTTCCCCATTGTGGCATTAATAAAGGATTATACAACAGTTAGTTCTGACCTCACTATCTGATTGGTTGAGAAGTGTTCTAGCCGTGATGATATTTGTGATAACATCCCAGCCTTCTCACTTTAAACCTGTATCACTCCGCCAACGCGTTGCCGAGTAACGGCGTATATACACAGGTATATACACAGGACAGTTTTGAATCATCACCTCCAGCTGCACCAGCAGCAACATTAGCTTAGCACAGGCTAGCGCTCAGCGCTGGCTCGTCTTTTGTGAAAAAAAGGGAAAGAAAATGATCTTGGCTAATTCCGTCTGACAGCCAGAATGCTAACTAAACCAGCCAGGCAAGGCTAAGCTAAGTTAATGCTATGCCAACCTAACCCCAGTCCAGTCGGCTAGCTAACCAACAACACCCAGCAAAACAAGCAGAAATGCTCAAAAAACGCACAGCTTTCACCTGAAGACGACTCCACGGAGCAGGAGAGGAAAATTTCAGCGTTATTTCACAGTCCTAACGTTTACAATCTTCGCTTATTCCCAATTTTGATTTTAAGCTAACATTCGTGGTGTTAGTCTGTATCAACCATACACCGTTTTGAAGTTACAGTTCTGTTACAGTTTTTGTGGAACTACTTTTTAGCGGAAGGCACAGTCCATATTAAAGCATATTGATTAAATTTTTTGAGTTTATTTAATTTATTTTCTTTATTCATTTTGTAAAAAAAAAAAAAAACTGTTGTATAAAAGCGGCCCTATGACCAAATCACAGCCGTGATGTTATTTGCGATAACATCCTAAAAATACAAATACATATAGAAATGTGCATTTTCTAAAACAAAAAAATTGTTTTGCAGCAAAGGCTTTCATAGAGCTGTTATCTGGTTGCTATGGTGTTTCTAAGCGGTTGCTGATGTTTTTTTGCTACGTTATTGCTATGGTATAAAGTGGTGTTAAGGTGGTTGCAATGAAATACCAGGTGGTTGCTAGGTGGCTGACAAGTGGATTCTTTGGTGTTGCTAAGTGGTTGTTGATATTTTGTTGCTAGATGACTGATAATGGATCCAAAGTAGTTCATTGGGTAGTGTTATCGGTTGCTACACAATACCAGGTGGTTGATGTGGTGTTGCTAGGTGACTGATAATCGAATACTATAGTGTTGCTAGTTTGTTGCTATGATGTACTGAATGGTTGCTATGGTGTCGCTTACTGGTTGATAATTTACTGCTAGTTGACTACTAAAGTATCCAAAGTAGTTCATTAGGTAGTGTTAATGTGGTTGCTACAAAATACCAGGTGGTTTCTGTGGTGTTGCTAAGTGGCCGATAAGTAGATTCTATAGTATTGCTAGTTGGTTGATATGATGTTCCGAATGGTTGCTATAGTGTTGCTAATTGGTAGGTATTGTGCTGCAAGGTGATTGCTTTAGTATGCAAAGTAGTTCATTAGGTAGTGTTAATGTGGTTGCTACAAAATACCAGGTGGTTTCTGTGGTGTTGCTAAGTGGCCGATAAGTAGATTCTATAGTATTGCTAGTTGGTTGATATGATGTTCCGAATGGTTGCTATAGTGTTGCTAACTGGTAGGTATTGTGCTGCAAGGTGATTGCTTTAGTATGCAAAGTAGTTCATTAGGTAGTGTTAATGCGGTTGCTACAAAATACCAGGTCGTTGCTGTGGTGTTGCCAGATCTTTTTTGTTGTCCCTTATACTGATGGTTCGATGTTACAAGTGAACGTTTACACACCATTAATTTCTATTGAGAGAAAAAAAAAATCTGAAAAACTATGAGGAACCTATGGTTGCTATGGGGTTGCTATGTGGTAGCTATGGCATCCCAGGTGACAGCTATGGTGTTGCTAGGGGGTCACTATGTAGTCACTACACTACCCATTATGGTTGCTATGGTTTCCAAGGGGGTACTGTAATAGTGGTAAGTGTGATAGTGGTTCCTTAACAATGGGGGAAAAAATTGTATTATTTATATATATATATAAAAAATGTGGAAGTCTTGCGTCTGATAAAAAGCTGTACAGAAGCCAAAAGCACACGAACAAACGAAACAATCTGGTGTTATAATGTGGTTGATATCTTGACAACTACAGGATGAGATATGCAGCAAAAACCAAGCAGAAAAAAAGAAAATTAAGAAAAATACAAATCTTTTAAAAGCGTAGTTGAGCACTGCTTTGCAATAATACATTAGATTTGTTCCCTTTTCATTAAACTTCCAATTCTCCTTTTATTCTGTGTGATTAAAGGATAAACTAAACCAGTCCAAAATAACTTGGAATAGAAGCTCACATCAAAAGTTAATACTTTTTTTGCTAGCTTTGGTTTGTTTTAGAAGTAACACAGATCAGAGAATACAGAATAATATGCAGAAAAACTCATCAACTGCATTTTTCACATTTTAAAAGACAAAACCAATTAACTCTGAGGGATGGGCAAAGACAGGGGAGCCAAAAAGACTGGCACAGGATTTCCACCAAGACATTTCAGCACTGAAAGCCCTCCAAATGTTAACAAACTTGCTCACACTCCACACCAGCTGGGGTGCAGCTACAAGTGTGAGACACATATGGTGCGAGAGGAAGTGCACAACAGGCCAAGATCATCTGTAGCCAAAACCTAAGTACCGCACCATAGTCCAGAGCTAATTAGACTTATATTTGGTTACTATCAGCGCAGTCCAACTCCTCTCCACTTCTATTCAAGGCAGGCAACTTCTCAAATCTTCTTGCCTCTCACACAAATCCTCTTCTAAACTAATAAACCACCTCCTCTCTGCGTGTCCAAGTCCGAGTCTGATCCAAAACAACATTGGCGTCCATTACTGTACGGCTCGCGCTGGACCAATTACACTCCAGCGAGCGTTTCTCACGGCGCTGCTTGGA
This sequence comes from Astyanax mexicanus, assembly GCF_023375975.1. Taxonomy (NCBI): domain Eukaryota; kingdom Metazoa; phylum Chordata; class Actinopteri; order Characiformes; family Acestrorhamphidae; genus Astyanax; species Astyanax mexicanus. The sequence continues at coordinate 35,490,964 of NC_064413.1, read as the reverse complement.
GGACGCTCAGAGCCGGAGTAGACGGCTTAGAGTCAAAAGGCCAGAAAGCTACGGAGGAGGGAGCGCTCCTGAGTGGTGTCGCCGGCTGTCAATCAAATCCACCCACGCTGGCTGGTTTCACCACGACAAGGCCGCCGGAGGTGACAGCCTTCAATCTCAGCAGAAGTCTGATAAGAAATGAAAAGGCCTTTCTGAAGGCTGTTGCCACAGGGAGCACACTTAAGTTACCGCTGAGAGGGGATGTTTTTCACCGCGGTCCTCTCCTAAAGTGCGCAAGAGTTGGCTGAGATCAGCAGTGACCCAAAGTAATAACACTCGCAATTAATAACTCATAATTCCACTGGAGAAAGAAAAACCAAAGGGACCTACAAGAATCTGCTCTGCAGAAAACCACAGCGGGGAAACCTGACAAAACTCAAACACGTTCAGTAAAAAGGTATTGTTTTGATGCTGATTATAAAAAAGTTGACTCAGACTTTCAGTGCAGAAAGAATTTCTCATTTTTCACACGATCTTAATTTATGAGATTATACAACAAAGTAGGGCTGGCCGATATTGTTAACAAAATTGATGTTGATGTTCAAAAATAAAAAATAAGATACGGCTTCGGTTTCTGATTTTGCTATTTATAGTATATGTTTGAGTAAAATGAACATTGTTGTTTTTATTCTATAAACTACAGACAAAAATTCTCCCAAATTCCAAATAAAAATATTGTCATTTAGAGCATTTATTTGCAGAAAATAAGTAATTGCCAAAATAACAAAAAAAGATGCAGAGCTTTCAGACCTCAAACAATGCAAAGAAATTAAGTTCACATTCAATATATAAGTTTTAAGAGTTCAGAAATCAATATTTGGTGGAATAACCCTGGTTTTTAATCACAGTTTTTATGCATCTTGGCATGTTCTCCTCCACCAGTCTTACACACTGATTTTGAATAACTTTATGCCACTCCTTGTGCAAAAATTCAAGCAGTTCAGCTTGGTTTGATGATGTTTGTGATCATCCATCTTCCTCTTGATTATATTCCAGAGGTTTTCAATTTGGTAAAATTAAAGGAACTTATAATTTAGTCTCTTATTTTTTTCCAGAGCTGTATATGAGCATTTTTTATTGTAATTTTTAGTTTTTACATAACACAAGATATTGTTTCCTTTACATTTTATACATTTTTAATCTATTTGATTAATTTTTTGTTAACCTTACATGCAGCTTTTATATTAAAAATGGTCCAAACATAACATCCTTGTATTTCAGTTATAGGAATGAGGAAAAGTGCAAAAAATGAAAAGAACTGACACATTTACAGAGTTTTTTACAGGTTTCTAACAAAAGCAAAACTACTGAGATTCTCTCTAGCAGCTTTTGAATGTATGCATGTATAATATTGATTATCCCATTTTGAAAATCGCATTAAAACAGTAATTTGATTAATCAAATTAATTAGATAAATCTCCCGTTCTGAAACCAAAGACAAGTAAATTTTAAATCAATGCACGGTCAAACTAACTAAATGCTGTTAATATTTAGGAAATATAACACAAGCAGATATGGAGAACATGACAGAAATAATCATTGACAGGGGTTCTGGGTGGTCCAGCTGTCTAAAGCGCTGGCACTATGAGCAGGAGGTCGCAGGTTCGAATCAAGCTGTCAGCGCTCAGAGGGAGCAATATTGGCGATGCTCCCTCCGGGTAGGTAGATGGCGCTCTCCCGCCACATCACTCCTAGGGTAATGTTCACAGCACAGGGCATCTGTGAGCTGATGTATTGGAACCGAGTTGCTGCGCTTTCCTCCGAGTGTGCTGTGATGTTACTCGGCAATGATGCATCAGCAGCAGCTCGAAAAAAAGCGGTGGCTGACTTCACATGCATCGGAGGAAGCATGTGTTAGTCTTTACTAGTGATAGGGGGAGTCCTGATGAGTGGGATGTGTAATTGGCCATGTAAATTGGGGAGAAAATGGGAAACAATTTAAGAAAAAAAGAAAGAAAAATTAAATCAACAGATTATCAGTCAACTACTTAAATAATAATTTGTTGCAGCCCTGGAGTGTTTGACAGTAGGGTGCTGAATTCCACAGCATTCATTCATTCGTTCAAACATTTATTCACACAGACAAACACAGTATATAACTTCACAGGGTTTACCAATCTTTCTATCTTCACTCTTTCATTTCACTCCTTCGGTCTCTCTCTTTCTCTTCCATCCTCTTTCACACGGCTGGCCAAGCATGCCTACGGCTCAGGGGGCGGTGTCATTTATTTAAGGATTCATTAAAAATATGTCACCACACTTCTCCCTCCCCTCGTTTCACTCCAACGCTCATAAAAAAATCAAAAAATTAAAGAGTGTGGGTGACTTTTTTTTTTAAGTCGTTCAGGGGCCTACGGAAATGGATGCTGCGCCGAAAAAGGTTATTAATGCATCAAAGAGCAACTTTATTAGAGTCTGCTTAATCCAGAGAAGCTGAAGGACACTTGTGAGGTGAGTAAATGAGAAAACTACAGTCTTTCTCTGACAGGCAGAAAAGGCTGCTGAGGTAGCTACACTAGTAACACATGCTATAAATCATGTTTGTAAGCCATAAGTCATGTTTATACGACTCTATTTAAACATTATAATGCATTCATAAGGCATTAGAAACATGGATTTGGAGTGTGTGTGCGTTAAGGCCTCAGCATATTTCTTGTGGAGACTATGCTTGTTTGGCTTTGGCATTCAATGTGACGTAACTGTGAACAACATGAACGACTGCAGAGATCCCACGGGGACTTTGCTTGGCGTGTCACGTATGCGGAAGCTGTTGGAACACAGCGCATTAAGACACTACATGGCAACAAACAACTGTGATTAGTCATTAAACAAATAACAGGCAATAACAGGTACACACAAAACGCAAAAAAAGTATGCCAGGTTTTTACCTCGCAAAGGCAACAGGCCAGTATTTTTGAATGACCTTAAATCTTGAGGATTTATATTCAAGCATTACATAAAAAAGTTTCATGTTTGATAACAAACGTAACTGCAAATTCGAACTGCAATTATAAAAGAAATTATTTTGAAAATTTTAAATAAAACTGCAAATGTCAAAATAAAATGGACAGAATCATAAAATTGCCATTTTCACAATCATAAAATTGCCATTGCCATTCACTTCATTTTAATGGCTAAAATAAAACCAAAAATATGCTTTTTGAGCTTTCATTCCTCAAATAATGCAAAGAAAACAAGTTCATATTCATAAAGTTTTATGAGTTCAGAAATTTAAATTTTTGGTAGAATAACCCTGTTTTTTAAATCAGTTTTCATGCATCTTGGCATGTTCTCCTCCACCAGTCTTACACACTGCTTTTGGATAGCTTTAAGCCACTCCTGGTGCAAAAATTCAAGCAGTTCAGCTTGGTTTGATGATTTGTGATCATCCACCTTCCTCTTGATTATATTCCAGAGGTTTTCGATTAGGTAAAATCAAGGAAAAACATCATCATTAAGTGGTCTCTTATTATTTTTTTTCAGAGCTGTATATCTATCATTAATAATTACATATAGTATCTATTTACTTTACTAATCACTTTACTTGGGGCGTAGCTGGGCACATGTTCTACACACAGACTATAAACTATCATAGTATTTAGGATTAGTATTATTCATAAATAGGCTTTAAAGGGAATTATAGCATGTTTCATGTTGTGTGTGTTTATAAGTATAGTGTGTTGCTGCCTAAAGACTTATAATATGTGGTGATCAGAAATCACAATGCCTAATTAACATGGCTATAATGTGTTATGCATGTTTATAATACCTTATAGAATTCATTGCAATGTGTAATGAATATGTAATACATGTGTCTACATAGTCTTACAGACCTGCCATTCATGGACACTGTTAGCGCTACACCTTTATTATCAAGTGTGAGTGTGAGGAGACCTGAGGAGTGCTGCTTTAGGAGGGATACCAGGAGGAATGGGGGGTCTCATCTGGACATGAAAGCAATTGAGTTTTGCAGCTATTATGACTGTCATCTCATCATCATCACCATCACTATCATAATCATAATCATCATCATCATCATCATCAGCTCCTCCAGCAGCAGCAGAAGCAGCAGCAGCATGTTCTCTTGTGAGTACAGTGGATAATTATAAAAAGGCGCATTTACAGCCATTAGCTTTAAACAGCAGTGGGTGGTACTGTGTTTTTGCGTTGCGAGAGCGGCTCATGGTGAGGTATTAGCAGCAGGCTTTTTCATTGCCCCTTTCAGTAAACAAGTGGAGAGAGGGGTGTATCCTCATCCACTTCCTGGCAGCCTGGCGATACCAGTCTCTGCCTGTCCAACCAATTATTTCCCAAAGGGGCAAGTCCTCAGAGCACCAACGTATAAATATTCATGCTTGAATTAGAAGCTTGGTGCGGGCTCTCTCTCTCTCTTTCTCTTTCTCTCGTCCTCTCTCCGTCGCTTCCTCCACGCCGCTGTGTCACCGTGCCCACCGAACAGTACAGCCGCACCTATTTTAAAAGCTCTGTTCGTTTTGATTTATCGACTTCGTCTGTTTAAAACGAACGTCCAGAGTCTCCGCTCTCTTTAAACATGCAAATGCATGCAAATGTATGCATGCCCCGATGTTCACCTTGAGGTAATGCAAACATGTTGCAAATATGGACTAGCCATCACATAATGATTTCAAAAAACGGTTCAGTTTCCGCTCCCCCCCCCCCCCCACCTCACTCTGTTCTCCATTCCTCCAAAACACATTCCCTATTATTATGCAAATGTATGCACACTTTCCCTTAAACAGTAAAAGCGGGCCGGTCCCTTTTTTTTTTTTTTTTTTTCCCAGGCGTGCTCCCAGAGGTGCCAATGTACACGCTGCAAGCTAGCATAGCCCTTAGCGAAACCATCTGCTGACACACACAGTCTGACGAACTTAAAGCAGCGAGGAACGCTGTCGCACATATGCTAAAAGCATCCCTTTTAAAAGCTCGAGCCGTGCCAGGCTCGTACACCTCTGGCTGGGAGAACTTTGGTAATCATTGTACTAAACAGGCTTTTGATCAGCCCCCCTTGAGTGAGGATACAGAGTGATTGTCACATTGGCTGCCTGTTAAAATTTGTTCAGCTTTAAGCTACAGAATAAATCTAACATCGCCAGGCATGGCTCCAATTCAATTAAGGCAACAGCGCGGTGTCAGACTTCCAGCGCATGATGTTTCGAGGAGTCTATCTCTGCCGGAAAACGCTGGTGCCGAGAGGCCAATCTCGGCTTTATCCCTCACACTTCAGGACTCCCGCGGCTTTTACCAGAAGACTTCTTGAAGTTTAAACTTGGTGAAGTTTACAGTTACAAACAAAGCGGTGTAATTAATCTGCAGTGCTATACAGTAACATGTAGTCATTAGGTACTGTATTTACGGGCTTTTATCTTGGGTGCTGTTAACTTTTTAACGATTTCTAGGGAAGGTAACTCTGATAACTTATCCTTTGCAACAGAGGGGATTCTTGTTCTTTTTTTGGTGGCCCTGATGAGAGCCAGTTTCATCATAACGTTTTTGATGGTCTTTGCGACTGCACTTGAGGATACTTTTAAAGATATTTACATTTTCTTAGTATTTTCTTTTTTATTTAGTTGAGTAGTTCTTCCCATAATATATCCATATTATGAACATCACTCAAATAGTGCTATTCACTGTATACCAACCAAATCTACCTCCTTACAACTTTACAACTGATGCTCTCAAAGACATTAAGAGAGAGCAAAAAATCTCGTAATCTCGTAAAAAAAAACTCGTAATTAACTCGACAAGTTCAGCATAGCTGTTAACTGAAAGCCATTCCAGGTGACTCTACCTCATAAAACTGACTGAGAAAATGGCAAGATATAAAAAAGGTGCTTGCTTTGAAGAATCTAAAATATAAAACAATCTGATTTGTTTAATACTATTTTTTTTCTTAACAATTTTAAATGTTTTATTTCAGTGTAAATCTACAATTTTTGATTGGTATTATATTTTAAATAAACTTTTTGAGCACTCTAACTATTTGACCTTTAAATCAAATAATAATAATAGAATGAAAATAAAGACATTCATAGCTGAAATTTTTGGACCTCACAGTTTCATTTTAAACGATACGTCACAGTTTGTGCCATATACTCCCCAGTGTGCATGAGGAGGTGGAGTTGAAGTTCTGCTTAGTCTTGTCTTCTGTGAGTCCAACTGAACCTGACAGACTAATTAACTGTGTGGATTGGGCCATATGTCATGCTCACCAACCCATAAAAAAAGTACTGTTTGGTGTGCAGGACATTATCAGTTACAAATATATTTGAATTAATTTATTCATCTAAGAATAAACGCATGAATCATGCTTGGTGTGTATGTACAGCATGGGCTCTTAACCTGGGGGTCTTTAACTCCAGCCCTAAAGGGGTCCTGACACCTAGGAGGTCATAAGCGTGAAGCTAATTAGGGGAACTTAATTAAGCCACATTTGGAACTTTTTTGTACCTCAAGGCACCCCAACCATTACACTGAGTGCATTTATCTAAGTATAATTCTCTTATTAAAAAAAACATTGCCTATCTTCTTATTTATATTATTATTATTATTATTATTATTATTATTATTATTATTATATTATTAATATTATTTTGCACAATACAAAATAGCACACCCCTAGTGTGGTGTGTGTGTGTGGGGTGTGAGTTAAATGTGTATGTATGTGTGTGTTGTGAGGTGAGAGGCTGTATAATAAAATCCTGAAGATAAACATCATTCAAATACAAAAAAAAAAAAAAAAAAAACTGTGTTAGGAAGTAGAGATTTACTCTGGGGAATCCCATAAGTGCCTATGATCAACCACATAGACATAAGGTGAAAGTGTCTATGATTCTATGGGTAAATGCATATTTCTGCAGTAAACTCATCATTTTGATGAAGTATATTGCTCGAAACTCTCCAGTGTGAATAAAGAGGTGAGGCTGGGGTTCTGCTCGGCCCAGTCCAACAGAACCTGGCAGTCTAATTAACTGTGTGGACGCACAGCCATTGGGCCATATGTGACGATTGGGGGCAGTGGGAATACACCAGCAACCCACCAGTGACTTTAAAACACACTAATTGGAGCCTCATAGATCCCGGCAATGATTTTACAGCAACACCATCGCTTTGGCCTGTTTTTTCCGACTATTCAGGTTTTAAAACCAAGAACACAATAAATAAACATGCCCACTAAAATACACACACTGGTACCAGCAACCAGCATACTTTATCTTGACAAAGTGAGTCTGTAGCGCAAGCCTGTGTGTGTATGTGAGTGTTAGTGTATGAAATTGAGATGGTGCATGCTCGTGTATATGTTTAAGCCGCTGCAAATAATTAAATTCTCAGCGTCAGTAATAGAAAACTAAGAGATATAATTGTTGTCGTTTGCATGCTATCCTTTTAATTACTTTTTGGTTCCATTTCATTCCATTTGAATTGACAGCTTGATCAAGTTTTAATTGCTAGTTTTAGCAAACAGCTTATCTGCCCGCCTCAAGCCCACACAGCACAAAATGACCTGCCTGAGCAACACACACACACACACACACGAAAATGAATGCACACCAGTGCATAAATTAAATTGACTTTTTTTTTTATACGCAAATACGCAAATTACCCCCTCCCCTCCACCCCACACACACACACAGAAAAACATAGACCAACACAGCAGATGCACTGTATCTGACAGACTAGGAGAGATGCAGATGCAGCAAACAGGAGGCCCATTCATTTCCCTTCAGCAGAACTGCAGGAAGCGAAGGAGGGAGGAAAAAAGCAGGGGAAGAGAGGAGTAATTTATCACCCCATCCTCAGGCAACTGTCCAAGAAGGGCCTAAATCCTGCACAGAAAAGGAAGCAAAGGCAGCAGCCCAGTGCCACCCAAGAAATGGCTAGAAACGTCCATCAAACAGCAGCCATGTCACCCCGGTCTCCACCCCCTTTCAACAACAGCTGTGCAGAAAATGAACTTTGGTGCACACTAAAATAAAAACCATGTACGTAAAATATTAATAAAGGACCAGACTGTCGACCTTAAGCGATAACTAACCAAAAGTAAAGGCCATATTTGGTTGAAATGCAAGGTTTCTCAGCGTCCTCTCAACAGGAAATGGAAGCTGTCAAGAATGGCAAGAGGCAGTAATGTTTCTCAATATTCAAATATGCATGAAAGCTGATTGCGTTCGGCTCTTTCACAACCATCCCCCACGTGAGAATGCCAGCACAGCTGCATGTGAGTAATGGGCTGAATTTTATAGTATAGTAAGTACAGTATAACAGTTCAGGAAACTTTGCACAGGTCTGTGAAGCAAACCTGTTGAACAACAAAACCACTCTAATATACAGTATCAACAAGACAAAAAAGTCAAATATTTGGATATACTTTATAATTCAATATTTTTCTTTTTGTTTTCCTAGATTGTAAATTAATATTGAAGTCATCCAGACTATGAAGAAACACATAAGGAAGCATGTCGTAAATTTTCAAGTGTTTAACAAACCGGAATACTCTGTAAAGCATTTAAGAGGTTATTTTTTTGGGGTGCTGTTAACTTGCGATTTTTGAGGCTGATGAACTTATCATGGGCAGTTTAAGAAGACAAATTAAGAAGACAAAACAATCAAGTAATTAACTCTTGACAAGTTCAGCACAGCTGTTAACTGAAAGCCTGAATTCCAGGTGACTCTACCTCATTAAGCTGACTGAGAAAATCCAGCCAAAATGAGCAAAACTGTCATTTAAGCAAGATGTGTCTACTTAGAAGAATCTTAAATATACAAAACATATTCTGTTTCTTTTAACTTTTGTTAATGATGTCGCAAATGCTGCAGTTATTTTTGTAGGATTAGTACAGTAACACAGTATAACATCTCAATATTTATTTGTTTATTTCTTAAAAAACTAAGAATTATGATATGATTCTACAATAGTAGAACTGATTGCCAAATGTTACAGAAAAGTGACTGCATAATTTATGCACCAATTTAAGGGGACATGTTTTGGTGTTTTGTGGAAAAAAGACGCTGTTTTCCAGCTTATGTTTCAGCCACTGGAATGGGAACATTTCACTGACAGAGAGAAAAACTTTAATTTAATATATTCCATTTGTTCAAGAATGAAAGAATAAATCCAATTAAATTCCAAAAATGTTAAGGAAGCAAACCTCACACCAACAGTAAAAAGCCGAATATAAAAAGAATGTGGATTTTCATTAAAAATATGTGTAGATACACCTAAAAAAAAGCAATGGTTGCAAAATCACAATCTGGGCTTTTATCTTAAGAAAGCTTTTGCAAAAGTTGTGAACACAACAGAACAGTGGAAAAAGACATATTTATATCCACTATAGTCATACAAATAATCTTTTGGTGAACTAGGCTACTGTGGTTGGCAGCAGCATCAAAATACGTGGAACTGAAAAATTAGCCATAGCCAGAAATCAGTTAGCCATATCATATTGCATGCAATCATAAATTTCTAAATAATTGTTTTAATTCAGTGTTTTGTCATATTGCCAAAAGTATCGTTACCATAAAAAAAAAAACCATGGAATATCGTGATGTTATTTTAGAGCCATATCGTGCACCCCTGATTTGGATATAAGCAGAACAGCTCATTGTTGTGCATGTGACGCAGTAAGGATGAAATTATTAAAATTGTATGTGATGCATTTATTTGAAAAACTTTTTTTCCTTTAATCTATTTTTATTGTCCTTTTTTGTCTTTGTCCTGGTGAAAAACTGTTTATTTTCCATGAACCTTTTTTTTATTTCAATAAACTTGGTGGATATAAGCAGCTCACACTAGGCACTGCGCTCTCATGTACGAGAGCCCTATAGGCATTTAAAAAACTCTTGAAGTGACAGCAGTGTATTCATATTACAGTCTTAAAAGCTACTGTATATTGAAACTATACGTACACTGTGAAGCCTTTCAAGGAGTTTCTTTTCTTCCCTCCCAGTATTTATTTTCGCCCACTTTGTTATGCAAAGGAAAAGCACATTTGCCACGGCTCAAATGAAAAACGATGCAGCGCTATTCTACGTTGTGCACTTTGATTTGAGAAGGAAAAGTCAAATGTCATGCCGGGAATACAGTCAGCTTTACTGCTGGATGACAAGTTATGTATAGTCTGCGTGAGTCTGTCTATTTGTAAGGGAGATGAATGTGCTCTTTTTTTATTCACACATTACATTTGCTTTACAAGTCTGAGCAAGAATGCCACACACAAATACACATACGCACATGCAAACAAACACACATACACACACGCACTAAAGAATTGATTTAACCGGAAGGGGAGGAGGCAAAAAAAAAAGAAAGAAAAAAAAGAATTAGAAACAGCAATCAAGGAGGATTAATTATGGATGTGTCTCTGCTTCGGTGTGTTCTGCCTGCCAGCAGTCTACACCTTCTAAAGTAGAAGTATGTAGGTAGTGTACTAAGGGCTAGACAATATAGCTGAAAATTATATCACAATATATTTCTTAATTTCAGTTGATACAATATACTATATTTTTTGCACTATAAGGTGTACTTAAAATCCTTCAATTTTCCCAATAATCGTCAGTACACCTTATAATCTGGTGCGTATGAATTTTACTACACAGGTTGTAAAGAGCAGTAAAGCTACTCTGCTGAAGTACAACGTTATACAGGAGTTTTAGCCTTAGAAGTTTCTCCAGCAACGAGGCTGAAGCAGTATTAGCATTAGCCGCTAACTGCATCGCTAGCTCTTTTACGCAGTTCTGATGTGAGTATATGGGAGCATAGCCTGCATGTTTACTGTGTTAAACCAGCTACATGGGACGAGTCACTATAGTGCCGATAGTGCCCTGGATTACTGTAACACTCGGTTCCTCAGTGTAGTGATGTCAGGCAACACTTACTAGCGGTAAGCGCTGCTAAAATACTGGAAAGCCAAGCTTACTGCCAAGCCAACCCCCCCCCCCAGTGCAGAGAATTTAAAAGGAAAACATGTTGTTAAATGCACCTTATAATCTAGAGTGCCTTATGTGTGCAAATAGACATTAATTTATAGTGTGCCTTATAATACGCTGTGCCTTATAGTGCGAAAGATACGGTAATTCTCTTATCAGTATGAACGGTATAAAAGTTGCCGCCGGTGGTGTCTCATCACACACTGATGTGGTGTGATAGTTTATATCTATTAAAACTCTAGGCCAATTTTTTATATGCTGATGTACCTTTATTAACCTAAAAAAAAAGAAAAAAATCACATGCCATAAACTATTTCATACTAAAACATATCTTGATATAAAACATATTTGATCATGTTTTGATAAAAAATTGACAAATCCAAATAATTTTAACAGTCAAAAGAATATTATTTGTTGGTATATATAAATTATTTATTAATACTATCTAGGGCTGGCCCGAATAGCGTTTTTTGAGCTCCGGATATTCGGCACTGATTCGAAGCGAATATTCGAATATTCGTTTTTAAAAAAAGAGGTAAAAAAAAATAAATAAAAAAAAGCAAATCACGGCCCCTTTAATCCACTGAAAAATGTTCAATTTGCTCTGACCGACGAGACATATTCACCCCGGATTTTTGGTGTTTTTATCCCGGATTTTTGTGTTTTCACCCCATATTTATTCTGTGTTTTTAGCCCAGATTTCTTTGTGTTTTCATCCCGGAATTTCTGCTGCTCCACACTGCGGCTTATCCGCTGCGTAAGCAGGCTAGGAGGCTGCTGCTGCACGGTTTCTCCGCTGCGCAAGCCAGCCCAGTAAATTGCTGTTTGTGTTTTCACACTTAGGCTATTTGCTTAAAAAAACAAACAAAAAAAACGTTTGTTCAGGAAGTATTTTATATTCTTAAACATTGTTAATTATATTAGAGGACAGTCATTGTAAACTGTACTTGGTTTATTTCGGTTAAAGGATTGTGCAGGGCATATTACTGATTTTGTATTTTTGCACTTGGGCTATAAGCTCAATATTAAATATTTCGTTTGTTTAGAAATTATTTTATATTTTTAAACCATGTTAAATTATATTAGAGTAGAGGAAGGTCATTGTTAATGACGTTATTGTACTTGGTCTATTTCGGTTTAATGATTGTGCAGGGCATAGCCGTATTACTGATTTTGTATTTTTGCACTTGGGCTATAAGCTCAATATTAAATATTTCGTTTGCTTAGAAATTATTTTATATTTTTAAACCATTTTAAATTATATTAGATAAGAGGAAATTCGTTCAGACATCATTTTTGTAGGCCAGGCTTTTGTAACCGATTTAGCCCCTACTGTTGCCACATTACCCCTTACGTTTTATTATATAAATCAGTTTCGAAGAGCCTGCATTTTTTTTTATCGTGTATAATAGAGGTCTCCCGCGTTTCTGTCTCGTTACCGCTCCGCAAAAAAATTGCTTCTTTTAATCCCGCGCCCGCCCGCCACATACACATTTCTGCCGCTCCCGCCCCACGTTCCTAATATAAATTAAATAAACTACATTTAATGCTTCAAATTTACTTATATATTTATTAAAACAGCAGCGCTGAATAGTGCGGTCCCGTTCCTTACCCCAGTCCAAACACCATCGGTGTGTGCGTGTGTGTGTCGGTCCATCCTGCGCGTTGAGAGTTTTCTTTAGGTTTTTTTTTTTTACAATTATTACAGTTTTCTTAACTATTTATTAATTTGCTCCCGCATCGTCTGGATTAAACTCCCGCTCCAGCCAATAACAGTTCAGTTCTGTCCCGCGCGCAAGATATTCTGACGGGACCCGCGAGAACAGAAGTGGTTAGAGTGAGGTGGAACTCTGGAAAGGAGAAAAAAAACGAATATCCGAATACCAAAATTAAAAACCGAATACCTACTCAACGAACGAATATCCGAATACCCGAATATTCGGGTCCAGCCCTAATACTATCTTGCCTGAGGACACTTCACGTATTCTAAAATAGTTGTGATGCTCACAGCTGGACTCACTAGGGTAGGTTCCAACAGTTTTTTCAAGCTGAATTACTCACTAATAACGGTTATAATAAATGTCACTGAACCAGATACTGAAGTTTAGCTGTTCGGTATGAGGCATTAGGACTGTAGGGTTCTCCGGTATTTTGTTATAAAGGACTGTTATGAAGAGCTGATGACTCTTTACATTAGCTTAGCTACAAAGCTATCAGATTAGCTACAATGCTTAACAGTCAGCCTTAGAAAGCAGTTTAGCTATGATGCAGTTGGCCTCAGCAGGCTTGGAGCATTACTGTTTTTCTAAAATGGATTACTCACTGATAGTTGTTGACAGATGGATGCACTCTTCACTAGATTGATTAAGTGTTGCTGTTTGATATGATATGTGTATCATGTCTACAGTGATCTCCGGTCCTCAGTTCTCAGAAGCTCAGAACACTGGTATGTAGTTGCAGACTCAATGCGAACCTCGTTCAGCTGTCCTAAAACATTTTCTATTATGATATACATGGATATTTAATTATTATTTAGCCCTAAGTGTAAACTGTAATACTATACTACCATGAACAAGAAGATCTGGTAGGATCTACATACTGAGGAGCATCATTCTCCTAAAGTAATTTTCTATTCTCGCTGATCCTTGCGGGTTTAATCAAGGTGTGTGCATGTGGAGTAGGAAGGTTCGGGGGGGGTGCTTCATCTGCAGCTTTTACAGTGAAATGAGCAGATAGTTTGAGTTAATGACTCTTGTTACTGACACAAAGGAGAAGCAGTAAATGCTCCAGATTCTCAAGGTTTTAAATAACATCTAGCCGTTGACAGAATTCATATGTGCTTCTTGAAATGCATTAAGGTCATTAAACTTCATTAGAGCAGGCAGAGGCTGTCTAGCCCAGTGTGAGACGCGCTAGCCCTGTCCGTGGTGCTGAAAATAATTCTTATCAGCAGCCAGCATATGCAAAAGATGTGAAGCTTTAGCTTCAGTTATCTACAAAGGTCAAAGCAACTAAACACACAAAGAGAGAGAGAGATAGAGACAGCTAGAGATGCAGGACATCCCTCTAACCACAAACAAACCACAACTCTTCCAAAAGTCCTAAGATGCTAAAGTCCAGTGAGTGTAGTTTTATCATTTAGATTGGAAATTAAACAAAGTAGTCAACACTTTCAATTGAGGGTCGCTATTTAGAATAAATAAACAACAATCAATCCGATTTGTAGTAACTTGTCAACAACACACTGATAATATAGCATCATCCAACATGCAGTACATCAAAATATTTTAACTGAAAACTTTTACTAAAATTCTTTTTTTTTTTTTTTTTACTTAATTTGGAATGTCCAAATCCAGACCTGTAAATCTTAACCTGAAAAATCAGTGATTATGTAACAGCTGTAATATAGATCATCTAAACACTCCAACAAACTGCTATAGACAATATTGCTGATATCAGTCTGTATCTTAACTGGAATGGGGTTGAGATTAAGAGACCAGATTTAGAATTAGAATTAAGATTAGGCTTTGAATTGAGGTTGAGTTTAGCGACTATTTTGCAGGTTGAGATTAAAATGCCAGATTTAGAATTAGGTTTAGGATTAAGATTAGTCTTTGAATTGAGGTTGAGTTTAGGACTATTTTGGGGGTTGGGACAAAGAGACCATATTTAGAATTAGGATTAAGATTAGACTTTGAATTGAGATTGAGTTTAGGGCTATTTTGGGAGTTGAGACTAAAAGGCCAGATTTAGGATTAGGATTAAGATTAGTCGTTGAATTGAGATTGAGTTTAGGACTATTTTGGGGGTTGAGATTAAAAGGCCAGATTTAGGATTAGGATTAAGATTAGTCTTTGAATTGAGATTGAGTTTAGGACTACTTTGAGGGTTGAGATTAAAAGGTCAGATTTAGGATTAGGACTAACATTAGGCATTAATTGAGATTGAGTTTAGGACTATTTTAGGGGTTGAGATTAAGAGGCCAGATTTAGTATTAGGATTAACATTAGGCATTAATTGAGACTAAGTTTAGGACTATTTTGGGGGTTGAGACTAAGAGGCCAGATTTAAAATTAGGATTAAGATTAGGCAATACAATATGCATCACATTAAAGGTATGATAATCAATATATTGTGATATATTGTGGTACTGTATGCAAGGTTATATATTGTGCTTGTTAAATCAAATTTTAGAAAAAAACCTGTAATAGTATGAAACCTGAATAAAAGTAATTTTTTACGCAATAATAGCAATTATCTTTACATGTAAACTAATAATAAAATTGATACAGTATTGCAAAAGAAAATATTGCAGTATGCAGTACACTACTATTTAGAATTGGGCCAAGATTAGGGTTAAGTCTCAGGTAAGGCTAGGTTAAGGAAGTATCACATCACTAGACACTGATTATTTGTTAATGTGTTATTGATACTCTGTTAAGAGTTTATTAATCATTTATAAAAGCACCACTCAAAATAAGGTGTAGAAAATGTCTTATTAGGTCAAATGGACACTGCATGTATTACAAACAATATTTTTGCCCACTCGTACAGCTAGATATAATAACCCAATAAAAATATGAACCATATTGTGATCATTAACCTCCATATGTGTGCATGTGACAGAGTTCCTGAGCCTAAGTGTGTGTCTGGAAGTGTAGAAGCATGCCTCAGCCTCAGGAAGCGCTCTCCCACATATTTATTCACACAAATTAATAAGGCTTTTAGCGGCGTGACGAGAGCAGGACGCCAGGCCTTGAGATTCATTAGTTAAAAGGTTCCCTAATAAATTCCCCACTTTTAATGTTTCACAAAGCTATTAAAAGCACACTGAACCGCCATGTCCCTGTTGCCCATTATAGCTTTCAATAAATGACAATCACCCAGCGCTTAAAAAGAAAAACAGACAGGCTTCTCAGCCTGCCTCTCAAAAGCCCCTAACAGCACGTAAAGACTTATTAGCCGCTCCGCCGTGCTGCTTTAGAGGAGCAGGGCACTTTGTTTCGGAGTTGCAGGAGCTTTACTAAATGAATAGAGCTGCTCCTCCACTTCTGTTAATTCGCACAACTCAGCTTAAGAGCCTCCATATCAATCTCTATCAGGCTCACAGAGGAGAGGGAATCTGTTCAGGCTGCAGGCGGATCCGACTTCACCCAACGATAAAGCTTTTTCAGTTTTCTTCTTTATATTCTTTCTGTAACAAAAGCATAAGTGCACGATGATGAAACTTAAGCAACAAGACACTTTGCGACGTGTTCCGTCTTTTCGGCACTCAGCTGGAAATGACTGCCGTATCGCCAAGTTCAGGGCAAAAGCCGCATCATTTATTGTGCTGCGGAGAAACGGAGCACGCTCATTGGTTTAATTAATGGTTTCCTGAGGAGGAGGAAAACACTAAGCTGAAAATTAAGCCCCAGGGGCAGGAATATAAATCTGCGCTGTCCGTTCCAATTTTCTCTCACTTACAAAGGAACAAGAGAGGTTCTGCTTTCCTTTCTGCTTACTCTTCTCCACCTCCTTGCAAAGTACGTCCTCACATCCTCAATGCAAACAATATCCTCTTGGGGGCAGGGATGGGTCGCTGCTACTACAACCAATTCCAACAAAGAACCGAGAGTTTGATGTTCTCTTAACTTTGCATTTTCAGGAGAGAGAGAGAGAGAGAAATTTGTGATTTTTGGGGCTTTTTTGCAAACAATAGGGATGTTTGCTTTGCTTTTTTCTTTCTTTTTTCCGGTATTTCAGTATTTTGCTGCAGAACTCTCCGTCTGTTTGTCTGGTCTTCATCAAGCAGGCAGGCACGGAGGACGCGGGTTAGCCTTAGCGTTTGACATTAGAAAGAACCCCCCCCCTTTTTCTACTCCCTCCCACCACCTCCACCACCACCACAACCACCACACACCTTCCATTAGGGCACTTGGGCGACACTTCCTCTACTTTACCTGCTGCCTCAGAGTAGTTATTATGTTTGACGCGAGTGGCAGCTCCTAAAAGCCATCGCTTCAAGCTTCATTTGCTCGTCCAGTTGAGTGTCTACCGTTCACACACGCTCGCTGAAGCGTTTGGGCGGCTAAAAGCCGCGGAGACTGGGCACGGGTGGGCGGAGGGGCACTAAGGTCTCAATCAGAGAAAGAAAGGGAGGGGGGATGGGGAGGTGGGGGGAGGAGGAAGCAACCTCTCGCTGTGATGATTCTAAAAGCTGAGAGAGCTTAACGTGGATTCATGCTGATTTACACCAGCTTGAATTCCTCGCCCCAAAACTGTGTGTTCGCAGGCGCATCCCTGACAGGAAGCGCTTGCTACTCATCCATGGACAAGGCAGTGCGCTAGAGGCAGATTGTAGATGACAGCCGGTGTGGTGAACTGTGTCTTTCCTAACTCGCTCACTCACTCACACATGCATGCATGCACACACACACACACACAAATACGCACACACAAATACATACCTGCACCTGAGCCTCGACCAGTGAACATCACAAATACAACGAGCGTATCCAAAGCATGACTAATTAATCCGCTCAAACCCCCAAACTTCACTGAGCGTTACGCCACACTCACTGATCCTGAGAAAAAGGACGCACCCTGGAACTCACCCATGATCGCACGCCTGTCAATAAGATTGATGAATTAAAGAAGAAGAAGAAGAAGACTACAGAACTGAGGGAGGGACGAGAAACGGGGGACTATTTTCAGATCCACTGGGAACTTTGTAACAGAGTGATTTTAACTTTGAACTACAGAGCAGCCATGGTTTCAAGTTTGTGAGAGAAGCAGGAATGTCATTGGTTCAATCCCTTGGACTGGCAAGAAGTGGGGGCAGAGGGAGTGTTTTCTTAAATGCCTGGCATCTGAGTTTGACCTCCCATTTTACACCTTTCTCTGCTTGCAATTTGTTTTTTTTTATTTCCCTTCCTTCCTCCCCACCGCCTCCAGTTTGGTCCCACCGGTTGACCAGGTGCCTTCTGGAAGGATCTGTGACGGTCAAGTTGTTGCAGACCTGGGCTCATGACAGGGTCATGACAGGGTCAAGTCAAAGACTCCAACTTTCTATTAAGTGTTATATATCTCATTAGGAATGATAGAACAATCTATTTGGTGGCATGTGCTCGTCTTCACCAACCTAGCACTGGGACTAGTGCTAGTGATGGGAGAGAAGGTGTGGAGTGAGGGGAACTGGCCTTCCAAATTGGCAAGAAATAAAAGGGATAGAATTAGAGAAAAAAAATTTAAAAGGTACCAACCAACAACTAAACCTACAGAGATGCAGAAATGGCTTAAAAGATAGAGTCTGAGGGTTTGAGGCCAAAAATGTCATTGGTTCACTTCCCTTAACTGGCAGAATGGAGGGTCGGGAGATTGGATGATGGTGTGCGATTCTCAAAAGATACGTTCTGCATTTGGTTATAAAGAGAACTTTGCAACTGAGACTGAAAAAGAAAACATTTACTGAATCTGAGCCTATGGAGTAGTCATGGCTAAAGGTTGGGACCAGACTTCCTGTACCGGCAGGAAGGAGGGGTGAGGAAGGAAAGTTACAGTGCTTTCTCCTCCCTCGACATTCATGACTAAGATGCCCCTAAGAAAAGTACCTAACCCCAAAATGCTTCATGATCACTGATGTGGCCACCTACAACTCCAGGTGTGTGTTCTCACGGACAAATTTTAATAGTGTGCCAGTATGTGTGTGTTCACTGCCACATATGGGTTAAATGCTGAGATTGAAATCCATTGGGTTGCGGTGCCGTGACTGCCAAGTGAATTTCTACTTTAAAAACTTTAGAAAAGTTTTAGAAAAAAAAAAGCTTCTCTGTGGTGCCCTTCCAAAGAACACTTTATGCTACCTTTATTTTTTAAGAGAGAAGGTAAAAGCGCAGAGTCTCACACTGAAGAGAGCTTTGTGGCCCGTAGCCAGCAGTCTGTGATTGGCCGAGGGACACTTTTAATGGTCTATCCATCAGCTTATTCAGCTCCCTAAAACATACAGCGCTAAACAGTCGAGAGCTGTGCAGGCTGCATTCTGATTACAAAAATAAATTAATTCATTAATAAATGGATAGAAAATACATATTAAACATTATATATCTGTATTTCTCTCTTACATGTTCACACACACACACACAAACCTGCCAACACACATTTACATATAGTGAAGAAGAAAAAAAAAAAAACTCATTAGAGTGAGATCTGCCCATTATACAGCTGTGGTAGGTTAATGATCCTAAATGCCATGTTCACTTAGCGGAATGTTTAAGGTACTTTAGAGCACATTGCACAGAGGGATGCCGAGGGACACCTAATGCATGCATATGGCGTTTATGAGAACCTGGTTGCAGTCGGATCATTTATATCTGATCTGCTGAAGGATTTTTTTTTGCATTATTAAAGTGGCACTCTGTATTATTTAGTTTCTAAACTGAAAGCAGAAGCATTTCTGAGTGGAGAAGGGATAAATATAGTGTTTAATGGGGCCAGTGTGCTGGAATGGCCATCCATGCTAAGTCTCTAATTAAGGGACCATATCATGGAAAATCAATGTGTGACGAGGAAACAAATGGAAAAGGATGTCATTTATACACACCACAAAGTAATGTTATTTATGTGACAGTATGTGGATATTTATACATACTAGATTTGACCTAAACACCCTGCCACTCAAATACTATGCAAATCTAATTCCAATCTAAAATAAGACAGGATCATTTAACCTGAAATAACATGGTAAACATGGTCATCTAGCGCATAGAAGCCTACCTAAGGTAATTACGACAGGCAAGCTGCAGGTGAATACAGGTAATGTACACAGTGTGTGAAAGAGTGTGGGGGAGCAGAGCATTGTGGGGAAGAGGATGTAACACAAACCTCATCCAGTTCTGAAATGTAGACAGGTTTCTCCTGGAAGCCGATGGGCATTGGCTCGTTGGGTGGGATCTCAACCTGCTCAAACATCTTATTATTCTCTCTCCGGATACCCTCAGGCAGCAGCATCTGGCAAAAAATAAATAAATAAATAAATAAATAAATAAAAATAAGGGGGGGAAAAACACAGTAGAGCAGTAACAGCAGCAGGCTGCATTAGCCAAACCCAGTTACAATTTACCACCTGGCAAAGAGACAGAACCACTACCATCCATTAGCTCCCCACAACACCAGTGAACTCACACACTCTCAACAGCAGCCAGGGCCAGTCACTAGCCTCCCGAACGGCTGCTCTCGCCCGCATCATGCTGTCCTGCACTGTTCTTTTATGCATTCCTTTTATTTACGTAAAACTGAGAGGAAAATTTCCATATTTAACTAAACGCTAATGTCTGACTCAATCACACACACACACAGACACACACACACAGTGCTTCTTTTACTAAAATCCACCCTGCTTTCCAATTACAAAATAAAAAAAAAATGTATGTTTATGCAAATTACCGGAGAGAGACCATCCATTAGTTATTAAAATGAAACTATTGTGAAATGGGCTTATAAAACAAGGCTTTAGACAACTCAAGTGAGAATTAGGGAAGTGTACAGGTACTTAAGCGCTCATTCAAGTGTTCATTCAAAGTAATCCTTAGATATTTATTATGTTTTCTACCAGAAGCTTGGAAAAATACACATATTTCTGAAGTGTACGTTTCAATAGGATTGTAACATGAGATGGTTGTGATTATATTTAAGCATGTGTAAGCATTTAAGCATTCGGTGATTGCACTTGATTTTATTTAGAGGTTTTAAAAAAAAACGGAGGATGAATATATTTAAATGTCACACTTTTTAGATTTTTACTTGATTGATTACATAAATGAGCAAATTCATTCAGAAATATATTGTAAAATGAATATTTACCAAATCATCCAGCCCTAATATTAGGTACACTTTATTTTTTTTAAAAACATGTTGTTACCCTGAAACCCAAAAAAGCATTGCTAAGCATGCTTTGCCAAAACATAAATCAGCTTTATTTCATCATAATGAATTTCAGGGCTGATTACACTGTTAATCCTACATTAATATAACAGGATTTGTAACAATTTTGTTAGTTATTGTCAAACTGTTCACATATATTGTGGATAAATAAGAAATTCTGTAATATTATCTACTGTGTATACTATGCTACTCACATTTTAGCTTTTACGTTTTAAGTTCTGCAGCTTTAAGAAATGTAAACCTTATTCATTCTTAAAGCCACATTGTGTGAGAAGTGGTACTTATTTGTCCTAGAATTCAAAATAGCAAATTTATAGTTTGCACAAACCCTAAAGGACATGATTACAGTACTGGATCACAAAAGAAGCATGTAGTCTGATGTGGTAGAGCAAAATTACAGTATTTTACTCAAATATATGCAACCATTCACAGTTCTTGTGAGAACTATCCTGCCTGCTTCACCAAAATCTAAATCTATCATGGCTGCTAAGAGGTAGTGAAGTTTAGGTTTTTGTTAAGGTGATTTTTAGCATGGCTAACTACTACAGAAGAAAACAATTCAAATGATTTTCCCAAACACACAAACATGTTGACAAATCATCCACTAAAGAAGAGACATAGTGTAGAAGACACATTCCAATAACATTCAGAATATTAGATTAGTTTTTCCTTCATGGGCTTTGAGGGGTCCTGCGGACTAAGGCGCGGCCACTATGATCAGGAGATTGCTGGTTCGAATCCTGGTCATGCAGCTTGCCATCCTGAGAGAGCGCAATTGGCCATGCTCTCTTTGAGTGGGTAGATGGTTCTCTCTCCCCATATAACTCCCAAGGTGATGTCGGAGCTGATGTATCAGAGCAGAGTCGCTGTGCATTCCTCCGAGCGTGCTGTGACGCTACTAGGTAATGCTGTATCAGCAGCAATTCGAAAAGAGGCGGTGGCTGAATTCACATGTGTCGGGGGGGACATGGGCTATTCTTCACATTCCTGATGTTTGGGCCTTGCTAGTAACAGGGGGAGTGCAGCTAAGTGGGTAGGATAATTGGCATAGCTAAATTAGGGAGAAAAGCGGGATTAAAAAAATAAATAAATAAATAAAACCTACAATATTCCACTGCTATTTTTAGACAGTAAAATATGTATTCAAGGGATATTGTACTCATGAGCGACCTGAAAATAGAACAGCATTATATCACAGCAAATAGATTTACATTATCATACACAAAAAAAAGTGTCTTTCACTAATAACCTGAAAAAAAGGAAACATCACAAGTAATATAAGCTAATGTCTTACCTTAGATCCTCCAATGAAGGCAGACGTTTTGGTAGCCTCAGCAAATGCGTCATAGACATGAGGGTAGTGAGGACGTTCGTATTCTCTCTGGCGGCCGAACACTGGAGACTGGCGAGCATTCAGCAAGGCCTGCTCCCTGCATGAACACAAACACACAAAATATCAATAAAAGCCCAGATACAGAATGCTGTTTTTCACTGAGAGTTAGAGTAGCCTTGAAACTCTCACACATCAAGGGAATGTGGTGCTGCAGGACAGAAATGTTTGTCCAAACCTGGCTAAGATAAATTGTTAAAAATTTCAATCTTGACGTTCTTTAATCTTATGAGTGATTCCCTATTATGATTTAGAATTTTTTTTTTTGTTCTTACATGACAAGTAGAACATTCTTTCCATATTTCCATTGGCACACTGTAAGTATGGATAAGATTAATTTACAAAAAAAAAAAAAGGTCACACTCTAATATTTAGTTGGACCTTTCTTAGCTTTGATTGCTGCACGCATTCACTGTGGCATTGTTTTAATAAGCTTCTGCAATGTAACAAGATTTATTTCAATCCAGTGTCGCAAACATTTTTCACCAAGATCTTGCAGCATTGATGATGGTAGCGTCTGTCCCTGATGCTGCACAAAGTCTTCTCAAGCACATCCCAAAGATTCTCAATGAGGTTAAGGTCTGGACTCTGTGGTGAACTCTCAATCCATGTGTGAAAATGATGATCTCATGCTTCCTGAACCACTCTTTGACAATTTCAGCCCAATGAATCCTGACATTATCATCTTGGAATATGATCGGTTCATCAGGGAAGAAAAAATCCATTGCTGGAATAACCTGGTCTATATTCAGTATATTCAGGTAGTCAGCTGACCTCATTCTTTCAGCACATACTGTTGCTGAAGCTAAACCTGACCAACTGCAGCATCAACCCCACATCATTTACTTAGTTTTCAAAATGTTTAAAGACAGAATCTAATGTAAAGAAATGGATCTTGTCAGATTCAGTTCTGTAAAATATGTGTGGCTTAAAGCTGAATCCAGCAAATCCCCAGTTTTTTTGGGCCAGGCAGTGTATTTAATAATGTTTACTGAAAAGTTAAGTTATTGTGTTTAAATCTGAAGTTAAATCTGAAATTCAATTGATGCTTTTGTCATATAAATGCCCAATTGTTCAATACTTCAAATATATGTTGAATAAAATAAGGCAGTTAATCATAATATATGATCTACAGGTTTACCCAAAGAAGTTGGGGGTGTGACTATACACCCTGAGAGTGAGCGTCCAAAACTGGGGGACACACCCAGTATGCAAATGAAGGATGCCAGAAGCCAGCAGAAAAGAAGCGGCCAATGGCAACAGACTAAACTCAGATTGGACTACATGAAATTACATTTTATATAAAAGACTTAATTTCAAATGAATTTGGGGTTTACAGTGCAATTGTTTACAGTGCAATTGTAACAAAAAGCAACATTTAGAGCACCATTTTTAATATGCAAACAGTTGTTTCCTATTTATTTTAAGGGTAGTCAACTAAAAACTAAAACCAACTAAAGTTTAATTACCTTTTTTTTAATAGTTAGCAGCTCCTATTGACCTTACATGTATAGGCACTGTGGTCCAATTCTGTTGTAATAGAAATACAGCCAAAATATTTGCTGCTAAAAGAAACCCAAGAAACTATGTAGCCCACCTTCTTACAAGATAACAGAATTAAAAAAAAGTGGGTCGACATATAAAATGTGCCATTAAAAGTACAAGAGAAACTAACTGTTGTAATTACATAATGCAGATGGAAAGCCAGTTTAGAAGAGAAAAAATAAGGTAAAAATGAACTGTTTTGTTACAGCAATAGATGGGGCAACCAGCTAGCAGTGGAGCTAGACTTGTGATTGCTTCCTTTTTTTCAAGAAACTACAAATCTGCAATTACTAGACAGTTTTCTATCTATATTTTTCAAAATACCCATATTATCGTGCGCTATTGTATTTTCCTTTAATCTGTATGCATTAGTCTGTCCCTCTCTTTCGGCTTTGAACTTTTTTTTTTTTTTTAAACCTGTTGAAAATCAGAAAATGAGTGCAGCATACCCACTGACAAAATGGAGATTTCGTTTTTAACAAATCATTATTTGAATGTGAAAGACATGGCAGTGTGAAAATTCACCATGCTACTGTTAGCACAGCCAAAACGTTATGTTATTAACGTAATGTTAATCATATTAAAATTCAATCTTAAAAACAGTCAACAAAATGATTTTTACATTTTTCAAAAATTTCAAAATGTTTAAAGACAGAATCTAATGTAAAGAAATGGATCTTGTCAGATTCAGTTCTGGAAAATATGTGTGGCTTAAAGCTGAATCCAGCAAATCCGCACCAGCAGCTGAATGACAGCAGCCAGGGTTTCTCTCAGCAACACCCACTGAAGGATATTTTGATTACATGGATGTGATAAAATTGACATTACGAGGCAGCGCTGGCCGAAAAGATGGATTAGGGCCGACTCCAAACCTGACAGCTCCTGCGTAACATGTCACAGAAAGGGCTTGATTCACTGTGTAAATACACTGGAAGAGAACAGATACCAGTCTATTGTATTCAGGTCTAAATACTCTTCAGACATCACAGAGACGCTGGAACTGAGCGGAGTACTGTTTCAGAGACTGGCTCTGTGCTCTGTAACTGTGACAGTAGCAGTAACCAAACCCCAATCAACCCGTCTCTGATCTCATCTACAATCAGATCTGCCGGTAGAAAACGCAGCCAGTCGGCACGTTATACATTATTCCACAGAATTCAGCGATGTGTGAAGACTCCTTCAGCTCAGCTTCCATACAGCTGAATTGGCCTTTGTGCTCTGTGGTTCTAACTTCCCATCTCTCCAGTTACAGTGAGCATTGTTTACAACAGGGCCACTAGAGTTACTCGCCGAGGAGCGTGCGAGTCTCTTTAGGGTCCTCTTTAAGTCATTACACAAAGTGCTTGAAAGAAACCGCTTTACTCCTCTTTCATCATCCCGCAGACACCACACTACTACCAGTACTATAGATGTCTGACTCAGAGGGTATCGATCAGATCCAATCTGATCCAGGAAAATGTCACATTAAAGGGGTAATATCCTCAGCTTGTGGCAGTCAGGCAGGTTTTCAGAGGAAGAATAAATGTCTGAAATGGGGAAATATTTTCAAGTGGAAGATGAAAAGTGTGATATCTGCAGTGTCAGGGTTTTGACCGTGGTTAAGAACGCTGCTTTTTGACACAGCACTGTATTCCACTAGAACTGGGTACAAAATAGGCCCTTGTCACATTTTTACACATTTTTACACTTGCAGACGATGTAGTAGCATGCAAACTATGAGCAACCTTGGTGATTTTTTTTTGTTAATCCCAAAAGGTTAGTTATATAGAAGATTAACTAATATTCATTTGAGCCCTCAGATATTGTTTTTTACAAAGGTCTCAATCCATAATTAGCACAAAGAAAGTGTTGGGAAATATCGTCTCAGGCCAAGAATCTAAAATCAAATTTAAGGTGTGATTAAGAAATGGCAGTTAACAGGAATGATAGAGGTTTAATTGAGATCTAAAAAACTAAATCTAAAATACTGTTTAGAGAGAACAGACTGCAAAGGAGACCAATCAAAAACCACTTTCACTGAACAAAACCTTCAGGAAGATATCAAACTGTGGAGTGGTGGTTTACTGTTCTACTGTGCAGCAACACTGAAACAAAAAAAAAAAAAAACCTTCCCCTGAGTCATAAGCAAAAAATTGTGTAAAAGTTTTGTGTAAAAAAAATGAGCAAAGGATAAAAACACTGCAAAAATTATTCTTGTTTTAACCAACAAATTCTGTAAAAAGAAAAATAAATAAATAAATTAGGAAACGGGATGATGGCAAGTACTGACTATTTCTTACTAAGTAAGGTCTTTTAAAAAGGGTTGGCCAAACTTTTAACTTCCACTTTCCACATGTAAAAATAACATATGTGGTAAGTTTAATCAGCAGTACTTTGTATGCATTTTCTGGTTTGAAAAGCAGTATTTATATGCAAGAACTGGTATTGTAATTTACTTTTTTTGAGGCACCACTATAGAGCACCCTTTTCACATGCATTTTACAAGATAAGATATACAAAAACAACATATGAAGTAAAAAGAGCATATGGAGTGTGGCTCCATTGATTTAGGAATCAATATTAATATTACTTGGATGCCACAGTGTTAAGTTTAACCAAAGTTATCTTGTGCAGTTTCTGGCATATCAAGCTTGCAGTGGCCATGATAGTGATGTCCTTGCTTCGATTACATTCAGTTACGCATCACAGTGATTTTAAAGCACTTATTAAAAAAGAAAAAAAAACTACATAATGCTGCTATAAAAGCAAACTAGCATTGTACTGAAAGCTGAGATAAATAAGTACACTAAGATAGCATATAAAAAGGTTCTACCAAAACATAAATACCGCATCCAGCATATCCCATGCATTATTCCATCTTTCAGTCTCTCTGTAACAACTGCAGGCTCTGCAGCAGATGTTCTCAACTCTATTAATGTTTCTTTTATTGTACATGTTGCTCATTATGCAGCACTGTTCCTCACGACACAGTTTGTTTAAATTCATGAAAGCTGCTGTAGGTTCTACGAAGACAGACCCAACACTGTGATTAGAGATACACAGAGAGATGCAACAGATGAAAAAAAAAAACTAAGAGAGGGACAAGTGTAAGGTACGCAAGGTACTGCGCAAACATGCTTTACCTCACTGCTAATCTTTTCCTTTATGTTCCAGCAGATTTGGCCAAGCATCATTTTAATTAAACAGATCACTGGTCTTTTTATCTTCTAAAATTAAACTTTCAGCAAGAAAATCCAGAGGAAATAAAAGTACATGGCCAAAGGTTGGATTGCACATTCATCAGAGATTTTTTTTACCCCTTTTTCAAGGGAATACAGTCTGATGAAATATGTAGAGAGGTGCTTGATTCTGTAGAAAAAAGAACCGACAGAAAGAAAAGTAAAAAAGAGAGAGAGAGAGAGACAGCCAGACAGACAGAGACAGACAGATAAAGAGACAAAGAGTGTGCGAGAGGTACCTCTGCAATCTCAGCTCCTTGGGGTCAAAATGGAACGTGGCTTCTGAAGTTTCCCCATCATCACCTCGCCTTTCTCTCTTCCTCTCCCTCTTCTCCTCCCTCCGGTAGAACTTCATCATCTGCTTCTCTTGCTCTGACTGAATGGTCACCTGACAGCCATATGTAGGCTTAGTTTCTGAATTCTTCAGCATCCCATCTGCAAAACAAAGAACAGAGTTCAAGAAATAAAAAGAAAAAAAATCTTTGACTTACAACATACATAATATAATGCATGTTAAAAACAATAACTAAATAGTAAAGCTACACAGCACTATTCTTTAATGGTAATCCAACATTAACAGTCCAGGCACATTTGTGTATTAAACTGCTTGAAGTAGCTGATTTTCCAAATGCTACAATCCAGGGATTAGGGCTGCATGATATTGGAAATATTTGACATTGCAATGTTTTTTTGTTTTTTTTTGGACAATATATATATTGCAATATTAAACAATGCAGGGCCCGTGATGTCACCAATCCAGCCCCTACTCACACGCTGTTTCACGTCAGAGAGTCGGACCAACCGAAAGCTTGGGTCAGCGCTTATTAGTCAGCCAATCACTCAAAACCCCGAAGAAAATGGACAAACAACAATAACTGGCCCTTTATTCAGGCATTTAAAAGGTAAATGACAGCTTTTTTTCTGGGGTTAAAAGTGTGATTTTGGCTTTAACTGGAAATATCTGTGCAAATCTGCACAGGACTGAGGTGCACAGCTTTCAAAAGGCTGTCTGTTGCTGTGCTTACAAGCACATGCCCAGTCACGTGGAGGTTACCTCGTGTTTACGCCCGCTAGAAGGCTATTTTTTATGTATTAAGAACAGAGATTAGTGGGAATGCTGCTACCTACAGGTTGGCGGTTTAACCACAGCACAACAATAAGTAATATCTGCTACCAATCTTTACATGTATACAAAGTCCAGAGGCCAATTTCGCAAGTTGTTTTGATATGCTGACATGCCTTAATTCATCCAAATTTCATTCACCTATTTATCTATCCATCCAGCTATACCTCCATCTAAACCTCCATCTATACACTCATCTATCCATCAAGCCATCCAACCTTCCATCCATCCATCTATCCATCCAACCTTCCATCCATCCAACCTTCCATCCATCCATCCATCCATCCATCCAACCTTCCATCCAACCTTCCATCCATCCATCCATCCATCCATCTAGCCATCCATCCATCCATCCATACAGCATCCATCCGTCCATCCATTCATCCATCCATCCACCCATCCACCTATCTAAGGATCCAAGGATACTTTGTCATTTGCATCACATGTGGTACATGAGGTGGAACGAAATTGTGATCTCACGATCCAGTTCACAACCGAGAGCTGTTGTTAAAGTAGATAATATAGATGAAATAGATACAAAATAAAAGAACACAATAAAAATAAAATAGAACAAAATAGATAAATATAAATACACAAAAAATACATAGAGAGAGTAGGCAGGTAGCAACATGAAGTCCAGAGTGCAAGTTTTGCTATAGCAGCATGATAATGTGAATTAAGAGCAGTACAAGATAAAGTGTGGTGACAGTGTTTGGACAGTAATTGTCCATCCATCCACCTATCCATCTATCTACCTATTCACCTATCCATCCACCTATCCATCCACCTATTCATCCATCCACCTATTCATCCATCTTTTTTATCCATCTATACACCTATCTATACACTCATCCAGGCTCTTTCTTATACTTAGTGAGTTAGATGGGTACATTATCTAAGCTAAGTTACCTGCTGATAGTAAATGATAGTTTGATAGTTGTTGGTTAGATAGGTTAAGTCAAAATGAAAGGTATGATATATGTATCATGTCTGTAGGTTATTCTAATCCTGAATTATAAGACCTAGAATACAGGCATGTACGCACACCTCGCAATCGCAATCTGCAAAGTGTTAACTAAAAATCAATACTAGGTTTTTAAAAATCAATATAGTATTGCAAAACATAATATTGTGATACTCAAGTGTATCAACACTCTTACTCCCATAGTGTCTACAGTCTTTAAAATCACAGACTATATTAATTTGTAGAGAAGGTTTGAGAGTAATACATCCTTTTTTTCCCCACAGTATTTGTACCTAAACATACTGTAATGTCTAGAAAACCATATTAGGCAAACATTCCTAGATACTGAAAGATATTTATGAATGGAGAAGTACTGCAGACCATATAGCATACGAGAACATAGCCTACAACAAAGCTATAAGTGCTGGCCTTATTGAGAGCTGCAGGATAAAGGTTAAATTCTCCATTAGACCACCTCACTGTCTGAAGCACAACAGCTCAATAAAAAGCCCAGCCTCTCTTCAAAGCAGATGAGATGTGATGATTGCACTGGGGCCTTGTCTGATTGTCTCCTCTTTATCTTCTGTAAAGGCTCGCACTTAGAGCAGCCTCTCCTCCCTCTCGTCTTTCTTCACTAGCACTGACAAGTAGACTAGAAGTCTTCTAACAAACTCCATAAAAACTCGGGGAGAAAAGACAAAAAAAAAAAAAAGAAAAAGCACCTTCAGGAGACAATGCCACGTCAGGCTGATCTACAAATATAAATACTTACCGTTTGAATTTTTAACGGAATGTGCTTTGAGCTTAGAACAAAAGCACACTGAGGAAGAGACACCAAGGTGAAGTGCAAGTTATCTACTTGATCACACTTGACTAGCAATAAGCTTTGCAGTAGCAGAGTTCAAATCTGATTGCATCGTCACTCAAACTTGAACCTGATGAAAATTGCCAATATTACACTTCTCTTCAAATTATTAGTTAATTCTCATCATGTTATATGTCTTATCTTTCATAGACAAGAGCAGAAAAATGATTTGTGCTCTCTAAGACATTATTCTGTATGAACTCTCCTCCCCTGATAATTAGCATAATTTTATTTGAAATTATGAATCATGCTTAATTCCAAGTCAATTCATTTCCTGCTGATTCATTTTCTCACATTCTTTCTTTTACTGATGTGAGAGAGCTCAGACTCTCTTCACTTTCATAACATTAATTGCATATCACAAAAACCTAGTCCTGATCATTTTCAAATCTTGAGGTAAATGTGACAGTCCAAATGCAGACTATTAGATCAGCTAGGCTACCCGAGGTGTCACCCCGATGTTCTCCCAGGAAAGGAAACAGAGCGCGTTGATCACCCGCAGCTCCAGTTACGCAGACAGAGAAGACTAGGCTTTCCAGACACATTATTACCGGCCTGGCTGATCTAACCAGACACATTCTAGTCATTACAACAATGTTAATTATGCAAAGGGCTTGTTTTAATCAACATCATTATCTTGTAGCTGGACACACAGACATCTTTGTCCCATCTGCTTAAACTCAAAGGTCTTCAAAGCTGAAACTGACAAGAGTTACACGATTTCTTTTCAGCCAGAAGACACCAGAGTAACAAAACCCAAAAAAAGGAACGTACCATGATTTAATATTAATGTTAGAAACAACAGGAAACATGCCCCTCTTCTTCTTCTTCTTCTTTTTTTCATTTTCTCCTAGACAAATGTATTTCAGGAAAGAATGTAGCCAACACTATCAGACTATAATAGGATTGCCGAGAGTGTGAAATTACCCAGGTTTGCAGGTGCAAAGCCCACTTATTTTCTATTAAATTAGCAAAACTGTCAGTGATATGCTGACACTGCTCAAATGGAGGGCCCGGGAGGTATAATCCCTAATCTCATTGACACTGTGGGAAAAGCAGGTGAAGCATTTTGCTCACCCAGACACTAAGAAAGAGCTGCGAGAATAGAATAGTAGTCTAGCAGAGCTGTGGAATATTGTAGTAGCTGACCAAAACAGACATGAGCATTTTAATCTCTGCTTTTAAAGGAATAGTTTATCCTAATACCTCAAAATAAATTTGGATTATATACTGTATATTAATTGCTGTGCACAGCTTGCATAAAAAGCCCATATATTAAGCCAATATTTACATATTATATTACATAAAATATCTGAGACAGAAACAAGGTTTGTGCCCCATGACTTTTGCCATGACCCACAGAAGCTAAAGAACACTGCATTGAATGTTGATGTGATCTCTGCTAGAGTCGCTTGTCTGTTTACATGGACAATCGTAGCCAGATGCTGCCAGTCACAATAATTATTACCTACAGCAGTGCCCAGTAGGTACCTTCTATGATTCATTTCTGGTATACTGTGAAGAGAGAAATAACAAATGGGCACACAATTAAAGAAAATTGAATGTCCATTCCATCAGACACCCACTTTCAGGCCTAGGGCTGGGTATTGTTTTAAAATTTTCAAAACTGAAACAGATACGGTACCTTGAATTCGGCACAGATACCCAAACGGTACATTTTTCAACCAAAATATATAAAAAGCGGTATGTATTATTACACAAAGGATTTTTTTAACAGATCTTGTTGTACAAACAAACAATGAGCATGATTGTGGCACTTTATTAAGAACAAAAACAACATTACAGCTAAGCTCTAACTGCATAAACTTTTACTGGATGCATATTACTGGATGCAGTTCAGTTTTAAAGAGTTCTTTTTAAGGAATATCAGCATTAGATTGGCATATTAGTGGCGTCAATGACTTATTAAAATTAATTAAAATCATGATTTTTTTTTTTTTATATGCTGGAATTTCCCAGAATCATCGTGAGGGGACAGTAATAATAGTGTAGTGTGGTTTAGGTTTGGCAGACTAGATCATTTTGTACTGTATTGTAATATCTCAAAGAAAGAGAGAGAAAGAGAGAGAGACAGACACAGACAGACAGACAGACAGACAGACAGACAGAGAGAGACAGACAGAGAGAGAGAGAAGAATATGGCACAAGTGAGAGGATAAGAGAAAGAGGGGGCAAAAGAGTGAGAGAGAGAGTGGTTAAGAGATAGAGCAATTTGAATGGTCTGTGCTCTCATTTTGTGTGCGTCAGGGTGCCATCATTTTACCTTGCTGTGCGCGCTCTCTGCATTTGCCTTGTTTATGCTGTGTTTCATGCAAAGTATCGAAACCAGCACCAAATGTTTTAGACCTTCCGGTACTTGGTAGTACAGAGACATTTTGAACAGTGCCTTTTGGGTATTAAATGTTGATACCCAGCCCTAATCAAGCCTCACTTTAACTCTTATAGTTTATGCAATATTGCCATGAGCATACTGGCCGGTGCTGAACTTCATTCACCTCAAAAGATAACACCCTACAACTTATGGTATGGGTGACCCAAGCTCACAATACTGACTTTTAGCATGTCAATGTGCAGTTGTATGTATGTAATTTTAAAATAGTACTATCCAACCGACCGAACTGCACAAATTTCGAATTGCACAAATTTCATTGTAGCATATGTAAATTCAGTACTGTACACAATACATGCATATATTTCTGTATATTCAAATAACCACAGCCATTTCCACTCTAAACATCTAAAACATACACGCTCAAATAGAACATGCTTGTGAACTTGATGAGACTTTTATACATTTAGGTACAAGTGTATCTCCATAAAAAGGAGTGCATGATTTGCCTTCTCGAGAAGTGTACCAAAACTGCTTAAAGTATTCTTAAAGAAAAGGTCTGATTCATCTCTGTTCAGAGCGGCAGAAATGTACTTTAAGATGATGGAATAGAGAGGAACACATAATGGATAATGACTAGATATTGTACCAAAGGCTTATTCACGATATTTTTTATAAAAAAAAAAAGAGGTACAAAAAAAAGTGTCTTTGTAAAAGATTAATTCAACAGAATCCATCAAGGCAATCTTTAAACGACACAAGTGTATTAATTTAGTCCAGAACAAAAAGAAGGCAACACATTAAAGTAAACCTGTCCTCCAGTGCTACGGGCTAACAAGCATTAATTAAGAATTAATCGAGGGTTACATCGTAATTCATCATGTAACCTACGCCTTTTACAATCATATCAACGGGATACTAAAGACAAATTAGATGAGCTAATTAATAAAAATGAAAAACACCACTGAACTAAGAGTTCTACACTGGGAATGCAGCTGTACAAATATGTGCACTTGTATAGTGTGACTGAAATTACTGTCAAACATGACCCACCTTCGTTAAAATATGATCTGAAAAATAAATATGCGTCACCAAACATAAGCAAGGAGAGCAGTTTGTTGGTTTAGAACATAGTTAATTATTTCACAGCACCAAGGAAAAGTGCATCGTTACATGCTGTTACCAGGCTGGCTGTAAACAGCTGTTTGCTCTAAAGCTATTGGTTTATTACTGCCAGCATCACTCCAGCCACATCGCGCTACATTATGTACTCAGTTCCTAAATCTGGAGAGGAAACAAATTGAAAAAAAAAGAAAAAAAAAAAAACTGATTTAACAGTTATACACTTATTAGATAAAAATGTCCTTCTAAAATATATATTTTTTGTAACTCACTGTTTAGTAGTTTAGTAGTAATAGTAGTAGTAGTTTGGAATTTTAAGGAGAAATTGGTTGATTAGGTTAGGAGCTAGCCCTTTGAATGGCTCACAGAGGTGAATGCTGTCTCACAATGTGATGTGTTGTTAATTAAATCAGGTTATAACCGCTTTTGTTCAGACTATTTTGTACTATTTTGTATTTGTACAGGATTTGTTACTTTAAAAATTACTCCAGAACTCCAGACACACCATGCACTCTTTTTCTGGGGAGCAAACATATCTAATCAGTAGGATAGTTATAATTAATATAAAGCTATGCTCTTCACAAACATTTTTGCTGTTACTGATTGTTTGTAGTTCCTAACTGTAGCACACAGAAATTATTGCAGACTTTTTTCTGTATTTTATTATCTGGCTACGACCTGTTGTTCCAAAACAATTATATCCAAAAAGCGGCAGTGACAAAAGAGAGAAAAGAACTACCTGGCACAAGTGAACATTTTAATTATTATTATTATTATTTTATTAATTACAAGCTGTTTAGCCTACCATTAAAACTTTTTTTCTAAAGAGGGGTTATTTTGGAGTCATGAGCCTTATCTGGACAGGATTAGTTTGTCAGGGGGAAATCTGTGAAAAATATTTCACACTTCTACTCAGTGATAAAACTTCTGCATCTGGACTGCAATTGAAAAAACAGGAGGATCAGTGAGTTTTTTTTTGCTTTCTCGGTCACATGACATTGTGTTCAGTAGCTCCTCCATTTCCACTCACTATTGTGTTTATGTGGATCTCCGTGGAAATGTGTGCCCAAAGTGTAATTATGGTCTGAGACAGTGGAGAAATAGCTATTTTATTAAACACAAGGTGATGAACCACGGAGTTTAGCGAAAAACAGTAGGTAATTCAGCCTGTCTGGGAAAAACACGTACGTGGTCTTCCGGACGGGAATAAAATCACAGAGGACCCCACATAAAAGAAAAAAAATACCCCAGGACCCCCTGGGAAACTAATCCAGTCTGTATAGGGCTTTGGACTAATACAAGTAAATTGGGAACTTTAAGTGAATATTTTCTAAATAGCATCTGTACTGAAACAGTAATTAAATTCATTCCCTCCATCCATTTTTATGTGTCTATTGTCAATTACATACAGGTAAAAACAAACTTAAGCATGGGATTTCTATTCTGCACAGTGCTTGATTTTGAAGTGCCTGTTTACTCACTACACAAAGAACTGATTGAATTTTCTTTAAGTTCCATATAAAGAATGCTGCTGATTCTAACAATATCTTCAGAACGACCCCATCAAAGTCTGTTGCTCTCGATCATAAAGCCCCATCAATTCTTGTCAGTGCGATCTTGTTACAAGCTACCACTATAGGCAAAAGCAGAAACAGATATTCAGAAAAGGCTTGCTCATCTTTTTTTTCTGCAATAATATCTCCACACTGAGAATCTTTTTCTGTGCACTGCGGTTCGGGGCTTGTCCATCCTCTCGCTCACAGCGATTGCCCATCAAAACTCAAAAGGCTCTTTTGAATTTTTCATACAGTCTGTGACACCCTCTCTACCTCCCTGCGATTTCCATCTCAAAGGCAACTCTTCTCTTTTCTTCGGTGCTGCATTTGGGACACGGTCACGTCTGTATCCCCACAGCCCCCTGCTGACACTGATGTTGCATGGAACTGCACCTCTTTCTCTAGTTGACTCTTTGATGTGTTTCTTTTGCCCACACTTTGGCTTCATGGTGCAGGCGCATGTTCTGCCCATTAGACTGCGTGGGACTGTCTTAGGCTATTTTTGCATCACTATGTTTCTGTTACTGCATCCACAACCCCCCGTGGAGCAATTACCTCTGCGGAGCAATTACAGAGCAGAAAAAAAAGGAGAGAAAGAAAAAAGAAAGCGGAGCAAATCTGCAGCATTTCAATTCAGCATTCTCCTGCTTGCAATTGCAAATAGAAAAGGGCAATCCCCACTTAATAGGATCGAGCATCTATCCACAGAAAATCAGCAAGATATTTCAAGTACCTTTTGCCAACAGGGGGTGCTACAGCAGATTCTTCACAATGATACACAAGATTAGTTTATTCATGTTCTGGCCTGACTATTTAAGCCTCAACTGTAGCTGCTGAATTCATTGTTCTAAGAGCTACAAGCAACATTTTAGTGTCTAAAGCAGTAAAACTGGAGTCAGAATCGTATTAAATCAGACAAAGAATGCTTTGGGTAGGGATGCATGATTTGGGAAAATTATCTAATTGCGATTTTTTTACATAATATTGCTATTGCAATTTAAATTGTGATTATTTTTAATTCATTACCCCCTAACATATCTATCGACTATAATTTTAAACCTCTTTCCACATAAAATATTCCCAGGGTTCTCAGATTTAAATGCAGTTTAAAAATATATTTTTTTGAAGTTTAAAAATAAAACAGACAACTGCATTTATATCTGAGAACCCTGGGAATATTTTATGTGGAAAAAAAGTTTATGGTGAAAAAAATAAAACTAAAACAAAAAAATATATACATAACAAAAAAAAAAAAAAAAAAAAAAAAAATATATATATATATATATATATATATATATATATATATATATATACATATATATATATATATATATATATATATATATATATATATATATATATATATATATTCAATGGAGATGATTAAAAATTGTCTCCATTCAATTCAGCCCTACATATGGGGATAAACCATTTAGCAAGAACATTTAGAGCTAACTACATCCACCAAAATATACTAACATGCCAAAAGCCATGGGATAGTAATATGTACTGTGAATTGTTTACTAATACAAGTTGTGAGGTGTTATCATGTGAGTGAGGTAGAAATCGGACCAGCATGTTCATGGCAAGGCAATGTGAATTATTG
The DNA here is from genome assembly GCF_023375975.1 of Astyanax mexicanus. Taxonomy (NCBI): domain Eukaryota; kingdom Metazoa; phylum Chordata; class Actinopteri; order Characiformes; family Acestrorhamphidae; genus Astyanax; species Astyanax mexicanus. Next base: position 35,454,321 of record NC_064413.1, on the reverse strand, counting down.
TAGTTTGAAAGAGGCGAGATCATTGGTGCCAGATGACTGCGACATTAAATCTCCAAAATTGCGCAGGCATTTAACATTCCTTAATCAACAGTGTCATGTGTGTATTGGGAATACATCAAATAAGGCACTACCACCACCAGTGGACAGCACAGTAGGTGGCAATGCTCGCAACCAGCAGGGTCTGGATAGCGAAACAATCACATCTACATTTAATTCAGAAGGTCCGACAATGCATATCCCACAGTTCAGTGCAGCGTTCTTAAGAATATTTAAAAGACACAATAGAAGTTTCTGTCCCATGACCTACTGAACGGTTTTAAACAAAGTTCTTTAAATTACGACACAAACTGCTTATATTTTAAACTTTTCAGAGTAAACACACACGAACACACACAGTTAGAGAACTGTCAATTAAAATTGGACTGAAGCAGGTAAACATGAATCTTCTGGCACCATGCCTAATGCCAGAAGGGGGTTAGAGGGGTTTGGAATGATGGTGGTACAGCCAATACTTTTGGGACAAACTGGGAAGCTGGGGATGAAGCGAGGTTGTGATCATCCAACTTTATGACCTTACTAACTCTCCTATAATCTAAAACAATCAAATCCTTACAGTGATGCCCCAAAATGTACTTGAAAGCCTCCCCTGGACAGTAGGGACAGTTATTCATGTAGATTCTATTTTAATACCCTTGATTTCAGAGGAAACACTGAATCAGTAGCTTGGAAATAATATTTGTCAGTCCCATATGGTATCACTTACGTCCAAAAGTATCCAAAAGTTTTCACTAATTAGTGAGCTATTTTAAGGTCTATCATTTTCTGACATGTTTTCATTTGCACATATACAGCTTGTATAATCTCCATTCAACAACACTGTAAACACAATATCATTGTTAAGGGCTGAACTGATCCAGAACTAATTATCCAGCATATATATATATCCTTTAGTATCTGACTCCACTAACCCTCTTATGGCTGAATGCAATCAAATTTTCACAGCAATCTTTCTCACCTAAGCACCCGAACAAGTGTCTAAAAACATATTGATCATATTTTAAATTGGCTATAAAAAGGTAAAAAGAAAAAAAGTAATCAGAAGTAGGTTAGATGTTTGATGAAGCTCACCAAAAACACAATTGGTTTACTCCAATAATTTCTTGATGGACAGACGGACAGACAGACGTGTGGCTGCTGCACTGAACACTTTTAACCGTGTTTACGTTCGTCCATAAGATGCACGTTACAGCTTTTAATGGACCCCTACAAAAACAGCTTGCACTTCTGTAGCTTATCAGCTCTTGGCAATCCCACACAATAAAATCACACCTCTCTTTACGGCATGCAAAACAGTGGGCAATATAATCAGCAGCTTTTAGCCCCTCTCCTGACCTCTCCCCATGGTTGTCAAGGTAACTCTAATCTGAAAAGCAGCCCAACTAGCCAGCAGCCCATTACCTCTTCTTGACAGTGCATGTCTGGCACCCTACAATTAGGATGTATGAGAAAGAGAGAGAACAGAAAATTACAGAAATAATGAGTACAAAAGAAAAGCAAAGAGAAAAAAAATGTAAAAGAATAAGGAAGAGAAATAAAACCTAAAGTAAACCTAGAAAAACTACAAAAAAAATTAAAGAAAATAAAAGAAACAGAAAATGAAGGTATGAACATACAAAATAGAAAAAAATTAAAAACTAAAGAAAGCACATAAAGGCTCTGTTGGGATGTTTACCTCCATCCTTCATCATTGTATAGTGAACGCAATGTTTAGCTACGTTCACATTACAAGCCTCATTATTCCAGTCCAATTTTCACTCACATCGGATTCATCTGTTTGGCTCGGATTTTGATGCTTCACACTCTTAAATGTAAATGATCTGTATCTGTCTGCACATGAATGAATACATCCATGAAACAGCAGGCATGTGTGCACCAATGTGCTTATATGCACGTCATCCCACTGAGAGGAAGATCAGTTACTTGTTGAAATAAGACTGGGAGATTGTGTATTGCTCAACATGGGATCTGTTCATGGATACAATGCTGCACTTTAACAAAGAGGACCAATCAGCTTGATGGTTACATGGTAATTGAAGGGAAGGGTTGATGTGCTAGTGAGAAAGTCCCTTTCAATGTGGAGATTCAAAAAGATAACGAAAAATCACATTTTTGTGAATTATTTAACCAAACATTACATATATTTAATAATGATAATAGATAGTATTACATAATATTGTTCTTTCCCCATTCATAGAGACTGAAACCTGGTCTTGTGTGACTATAAAAATAACTCCATCAGCATTGGACATATGGCACCTTTCCGATGCTGTGAACAGACTTTCCAATGAGAACTTTGCCCTCTATCACCAACAGCACCAACTAGTGCATATGTACAGGCAAGAGACTCATGAATTCCAATATTATCATTTCCATTAATTTCACATGCCCACAGTGAAGCTAAAATAGTGGATTTATCATTTGATAATTTAGATAATTTATTTACAGTATTTTACGAACTATAAGACGCAACATAACTATCAATCAAGGTGTATTTTCTGGTCAATTTTCATACATAAGGCACCCTGGATTACAAGGCACATTTTAAGCAACAAGGAACAAGGGTGTCACCGTGTTGTTAATCTACACAGATCTCTCTCCTGAAAACTGTTTATTTGGGTGAGTAAAGTACTTCCTTTGATTTATACTAAGCTTAGATTTCCAATATTTTCAAAACATCACGGTTAGCAGCAGAGCTAGCTGCGATTAGCAACAGCACTAGTCACGGTTAGCAGCGCTTAGCACTAGTAAATACCGCCTGACAGCGCTAAACTGAGGTACCCCGAGTGTTCTGGTAACTATCAGCCAGCAGTTCGTCCCAAGTAGCTTATTTTAACATGGTAAACACGCAGACTACAGTCTGATATACTCACCTCTAAACAATAAAAGAGCAAATGCTGCGTTTAGCGGCTAATGCTAATACTGCTTTGTGCTGGAGAACTTTACTGAAACTCCTGTATAATGCTGCACTTTAGCAGAGCGCCTTCACTGCTTCTTACAACCTGACTGGTAAAATTCATACACTGTATTATAAGGTGCACTGACGTTTTTGGGGAAGATTAAAGGATTTTAAGTGTGGCTTATAGTGTGAAAACTACGATAATTACTGCAAACATGTTCATGTTTTCTTTAGGCAACCCTGGATGAACACTGTACTTTATTGTTGTAAATTTTCTGTATATATGCATTTATTTTTTTTTAATTAGGAACATTTTTTAGCATTACCAGAATGCATTTTCCAAATTCAGTGCTTTGACAGCACTCTGAAGAATGCTTAAGCACTGACCACTTGAAAAACTACACCTGCCGACACCATCAGAGACCCTAATGGCACTGCAATTATGGCCTCACATGTATAGCTTTGATTCATATTCAAGTTTATAACCTAAGCTTAAACAGATTCCATGCCTGGAGCCATTACTTTAATACAACACTTGAAACAGTTAAAAGCATTACAGGCCTTTCAAATTCACCTCAAACACTACAAAGACAACAAATCTAAGCACTTTGCCCTCCAATCATTACCATGTGGGTGGTTTACACTGGGTTTAAAAGTTAAAATATGCTTTCTTAAAAGTACTATTCAAGGATAGGTCAGGTCAATGGGGTAGAAACCAGAAAAAACAGCAATCAGCATTGACCCAGCTCACAATTTAGACCCTGTTTACACCTGGTCACTTCAAGTGACTAGTATCTTGATCGTATCCTGATAAGATCTTAACCACATGCATTTACACGTGGTGACCAAATGCATTTCCATTTAGTCTGAGCAAAATCTGCTTAGACTGATCAACTCAGCAACGATTCATTCATTCCATGTAGAGGAGTTTTGGTTGTACTGGGGTGAGTTTTGGTTGTTAAATTCTTCTAAGAGAGACGGATATGTTTACACTGCTATACTGTGAGTGATTGAATTTGAATCCATTTTAAATCCACCTTGGCTGAGTTTTACACATTCATTTGCATGAGACTTGGTCTTATCCAGATTTAATTCTAAATCTCAAGATGGATGAAGTGACCAGCTGTACATTAGGTCTTATTTATTGACACTCTTGAACTGCAACCAATTTGAGGAAACTTCAGCAGAACTGTTGTGTCTGCTGAACTCATATCTGGGCAACACATACATGTAGAATTAGTCTATTTGGTGTTTGCTTTTTTTGTCATACTTACAATTTTTAGATTAACAACAAACTTTAATATCCAAAAAATCTATTCAAAACAACCTGGCCCTATGTGAAAAAGCAAATCCCCCATGGAACCTTCCCAGAAGTGGCCAGGCTACAGAAATGACTCCAAAAGGGCATGGACAACTCATCCAGGAGGGCCCAAAAGAAACCAAAACATCATCAAAAAATACAGGCCATGGCCAACTGCCATGGGAGGGTTACAAGGAAAAAACACTGCTGAGCAAAAAGACCACAAAGACCAGTCTCACATTTGCCAAAACATCTTCATGATCCTCAGGACTCTGGAAAATATATTGTGGACTGACGAGACAAAAGTGGAACTTTTTGAAGGTGTGTATCCCTTTACATCTGGCATAAAACTAATATAATTTTAGAAAAAAAAACAACAAAATAAATTGGCTTTTACTGGCTTGTGGCACCACCTGTTTGCATATTGTGTGTATCCTCCCACTGTGTGTTTTTACATAATATATATTTTTGACTGACTGTAGTATAACAAGTAAATATAGTAGGCTGTTACAGTATTCTTACAGTTTTCTTTTTTGCTAAATGTGACCCAATTTTAATTAGTTCAATGTTATTCTAACATGATGTTTTAATGTAAAGTTTTAGAGGAGTTCTAGCACACAATGTTTAAAACCGTGAGTAAACAGGATCTGATTTTACAGCAGATTGCATAAGCATATGCAAGACGGAAGCCAGATGTCAGATTCTGCTAGGGGTGCCACATTTGGCACAACAACTGTAAAAGGATTCTTGCCAAACTGACAACCTTCTACAAACCAATCAGTGTCAAGTATGGGGAGAGGCAGTCCCTATTGAACAGCAGTATAAACTGATCTGAACTGGACCAAGTGTGCACAGGGTAACAAACCATAAACTCCAAGGATATGGACTTTGGCCAAATCCCATTTCACGCCTTGGCCCCACCCCTCCGTTTTGCATGTGCATGCCTAAGGATAGGGTGTCCCAATTCTTGTTAGGCTGGAGAGGCAGGGGAAGTTTTAAGGCTACATGACCCTCCACAGTAAGGGGAGTAATGTTCTTGTTAAAATTATAATAACCACTATATTACCATAGTTTAATGTGTACTTTCAATCTTTTATGGCCATATTCTGCATAACAAGCATATGAAAAGAAAAAAAAAACGCTTGTAGTTTGTTTCAATAGTTAGCTAACTAACTTTACTGTCACTTCATATTAAATGGTGCTAATTTAAAATCACAGGCTGTAGCAATTAAGGTGGAACAGAAAAATAAAAGCTAATAAAAAAGTTAGGTTGCTGAACTTTAGCTCTCCACTGTTATAGCTATATCTTTATCGGGTGCTTGAAGGGTCGTTCAAATTCTTGGGGGGAGGTAACTCTGTTTCAAGGGGACGTATTACAGGTACAAAAGAGAAATGTCATTATGCCTTACAGCCAATTTGTAATTTAAGTTGATTAAACATAAAGAAAACAGTCCTCTCTGGTATGCATTACTTAAAAAATTTAAAGACTATCACTTGCCTCAGACTCTTTAAGCACAAAGTTCACAGTTTGTTCTAAAGCCACTGAACTGTGCTTCCAAACCTCTCACCTGGTGGGTAGCCGAGTCTGCTGTCAGGCGGGGCAGACAGGAGAGAATCCACAATGTCTGACCTTCTCTGGAGGAGCACGGAGATCATCTCAAACCCCTCTGGGCCAAGGAACTCAAACAGCTGTGTGTACAAGAAAAAGAAGAGATAGACCCATCAGCACCGCAGCAAGAATGCAAAATAAATTAATAAATTACTACCGCAGCCAGAACATGAAACTTTCTGTATGCCAAATGTGAGCACCTGGCAATTATCATCCCCCACAGCCCTAAGTCTGGAGCAGAATCTCATCTGCTGCTCAGCCTGCTGAACACAGCCACCTGGCACTTAGCACCACAAAAAAAACACCAAGCAAACCTTTTAAAGCCAGCACACAACAAATGCTCAGAATGTTAAAAACTTAATAAGCATTCCGAGAAAAAAAAAAAAAAAAAAAACGACAACAAACTGGCCGCTAAAGTACTCTGCCATGCCATGGCCTACATGCAGAAATCCACTCAATCTCTCCCTCATCAAATAAACAAATATAAGGTGGCCTGCACACAAGAGGACTGGGGACAGTTTTTAACTTTACAGCTTTAACACTGGCTCTAAAACAAAACAATAATTAAGATTTACATAGAACCTTTCTTAAAATCAGCCTCCCATTTTAAGGGGACCACAATTAATTGGATAGTTGGATGCTCAGTTGTAAGATTTTATTCTAGATGTGGTATTTGCATCTCTGGATCTGCTGTGCCTTAATATAAGAACCAATTATTTATTCAAAAACAGCACTTAACCTCATATCTAATGCTCTTGTAGCTCAGTGCAAAAAAAGTCTTTCCTCATTAACACTAGATTAAGCCTTTTGGATTAAGTGAATTCAGCATTTTGTTAAGAAGCAAAAGAAACCCACAGAAAACCATATCAGAGAATGAAGAAAGTTCATTTTTAATCAAGAAGATTAAATAGTGTCAAATAAGTGTCAAATCTATCAAAAAGGGAATAATGCATAAATATAACATTTTCTTATACATAACTAGCACTGTTTAAAAAAAAATAAAATGATTTACTAAAGAAATGGTTAGTAGCAAACAGTGGTTCATTTTGTGTTGTTTAAACCCCACCCACTAGATGGCAGTAGTGTTCTTCATCATTGTTCTGACTGCATAAAAAGCAAAATTCTCTTTCATTCAGATTAGCAACATATCTTATTGCTTACAGCATCACAATATACTGTAAATGTATTGAATTCTAACCTCTGTATCTTTAAACATCACTTATTGCTCAGTTCCTGCCAATACACAGTCCGACTACATAATAAACACCCTACAAAGCTCAAAGCAAAAAGGATGCTTCAAAATATTTATTGAACCATTTACTTGATCTTGATTGTAAAGTCTACACTCTATCTTGCGACCACATGAAACAAACCTTCAAGTGCTAGAAACTCACTCGCTGGCTTTTCCTGCTGTCCAGATGAGAGAGTTTTATCACTGAGGAGATGACTGGAGTTTCTTTGTTCTTCATAACGCATAAATTCTGCCCATCTTACCTAGGCAGACTCTGACCCCAGTCAGTTTCCCTGTCACTCCCTAGGGATTTACAAAGGAAAGGTTTTCCACAGAAAGCCCCCATAGTCCAGTCCACCCTGTATGTCTAGGCTTTAGAGTCTGGAAAAGAGTTGTTTTTCTGTTTGTTCTTTATTTTCTGTCGCTTTTATTTGTTTATTTTTATAATGCCATAATGTCTTCAGCTGTTTGGATTATACAGACTAAATGTATTTTATATATTTATGACTAGCTAAACAAAAGCATTGTTAAGAGCAATACAAATACGTAATTATACTTCATTTTTACACTTCATACGATTTCTTTTTTTGCACCCAATGGCATCACACTTTAATGTGGGCGAAAAAGTGAGCAAATCTTTGCTGTGTAACCAGCAAGCTGATTGGCTGAGGGGTGGGGCCTTACCCATAAATAGACAGCATGGTCTCTTTCATGTTTCTAATATTGACCAGTCGTCCTATTCATAACCATTAAAAAAAAAAAAAAACACTATTATTCAGGGGCCCTTTATGCAAAAATTTTAAGGCAATTAAAAGAAAATTCATCCATCAACAGGGCCTATGCAAATACTGAGTCACCCTATCTTCTACACAATACAGAGAGAGAGTAAAAAAATTGGTGCAGAGAGTAAATTAATGTTCAGGGGAACTGTGGAGGTCAAAAGCGATCTATAAGACCAACACAATCACTCATCTGTTGCTAAAACAGGTAAAATGCGTATTTAGTTATTTAGTGACAGAATAAGTGTTTGATTGGTAACATGAAATTCACATTATATATTCACATTAGGTGATTCATTGTGTGTGCTTTTACTTTAACAGCTCTAAAAAATCTTACCTGCAACATTTTTACTAAACTTTAAAGTATGCTACTGGAGATCTAGACAGGTAAAAAAAAGCGGAAACAACTGCTGTGGACTGATAAGTCAAAATAGAATTATTTGTCTTCATTTAGCAAAGGTGTGATTGGCATTACCTTCACCTAATACTACTCAATCCTTGATGCAAATATAAATATATCATCTGTTTAAAGCCTGCATCTGAAATTAGAATAGTTTCAACAACAGGATACATCACAATCCACCATTATATTGGTCAAGTCCACTGACTGAAACCCTGTAGAAAATGTGTGGATAGAGCTTACACAGGCTGTGAACGCAAAACAAGTCAAGAATAAGAATCTCTCAAAAGCAGGGATGTTTTCTTTTTTTTTTTTTTTTGTAAAACAAGAATAAATGCATAATTTGGAAAAGAGTTCCCAAACTTTTGCATACAACTCCAACTACCATTAAACTTGACTTTTCTCTTAATGGTGCTCTCTTTTTTTCTCCGATCATAAGAACACTGCATTTTCTACTGCACCAAATGTCATCATTAAGTACAAATGTGAAACATTAATAGCTGGCCTGGGCCATTTCTTCTCTTCTCCACCACAGTTAAGTGTAATGGTAGTTAGTGAAAGTGCATTCAACTTTGCTGTTGACTTTGGAGGCACTTGCAGGGAGACACATGGAAAGCCTAGAAGACAAAGGGCATCCTACACCTAAAGATGTCAGTTTGAGAGTTACAGTCCAAATGTCAACTACGTGAGGAACATTAAAATGTGATATAACTCAGATCCCAGACCTTATACTTAAACTTTACAGGTGTGTGTGTGAGGTGTGTGTGTGTGTGAGGTGTGTTTGTGTGGGTGTGGGGGTGTAGGGGTTAGGGCAAAAAAGACAACAAGGTCAACTCACGGATGAAAAGAAAGAACAAAGAAACCAGACAGGAAGAGAGTTAAATTGTGAGAACACGGCTGAGGAGATAAAGGAAGCTTTGAGAACTATGCAAAACCTGAAAAGTTTTACAGGTAGCAGCATTGGCTTAGTTAAAAGTATGGACACACCTTCTCATTTAATTTTATTTATTTTTTAATTTTTTTTTCTTCTTTTCTACATCAGAAGACATCATGTATGAAGTAATTTACGAAGCTGGACGATTATAGCCAAATATATATGTATATATTCGATTTTCAAAAAAAATTAGATACTAATATTTTTTTTTCCCACCTGCTAAAAATCAAACTACAGATGACACAAGAAAGACAAAGAAATCATTTAAAACTAGGTTTACTTGTAGAAAAATTAGAGAGCGATTATATATGATATAATATACATATATTTGGTGCTCAGACACCTTGAGTCGACTTATTGAGTGAATCAATGATTTAAAGCACGCAAAACCCATGCGTTCATATCACACACTGACCTCGTATCTACACAGCCGTGGAGAACACCCACATTGACTGACACTAGATTATACTTCAGAACTCAACTAAAAATCAAGAAATAACGAATCCTCACTGGAGAGAGATGCTGCTGCAGTTTTTACAAACAATAGGATGTATTTCTAGCTAAATATATGCTTTAATATATGCTGGAAGAGTGCTGCAACTTTTTTTCGGTATGAGCTTAGTCCTCAGCAAAATGTTTAGAAAATATGCGCGTGTTAGTCTGTGTAAGTCTGTGGGCCACTGCAGAATTAATATTCAGGGGAACTGTGGAGGTAGAAAGAAAACTGCTTATATACTGCCAATGCAGGTAAACCTTCCGAAAGGAGTGCTGATACATTGTTCTGCTGTACAGCACTGTTTAAAAGTCATAAGAAATACATCCTTTAGCTCTCACAAAATGTAATGTACACAGTATGTTACAAACTAGACAAAAGTTGAAAACTTGGTGAAAAAGGTGGAATTGGCAACACTGCAAGGGAGAGAAGAATGGATTACACAAAATACCAGCGACTCCTTGACGCAAATATAAACTCATCTTGTTGGAAACCCATTCCAGGTAGGCCTGTCACAATAACCAATTGTTTTGGACAATTTATTATCATAAATATCATTGTGATAAATGATTTTATTATCATTTTAAAGTCATTTTAACATACTGATATATTAATAAAAAATAAGTCGTTGACATAATTATCATGACAGCCCTAATTCCTCATGAAGATGTTTACTTTAAAGAATCTAACATATACACCTTTTTTGTTTACTATATAATTCCAATGTGAAACCCTTCAAAACTATTGATAAACAAAGTAGAAAATAATAACAGTAAAGAAAAACCATTGGAAACGAAGAATTGTTGAAAGAGGCGTTTCTAAACTTTTGACTGGTACTATACGTAAGCACTCAAGTCAAAAAAACACCATTAAAGGTACTCCAACACCAGAAATACTCAATTATGATGAATTAAAACTGAAATATGGACTATATAACATCAGCTTTTTTGTTATTGTTCGAGAAAAGGATTTAAGAAAATAGCCTACTGACATTTGCGGCACATTTAAAAAGTAAGTGCAGCACAGGGTCAAAGTTCAACTCATTTTACCTTTAGCCCGCTGCACTATGAGCCAAGTGCTGTGTAGCCCAAGGCAGAATAGAAAACAGCGGCTCCATTAAGCATGAATATCTGAGACATTTAACTTATATTAAAGCTGCTTTACAGTTAAGATGTGTTAAACTGTGAATGTGCCAAAATACAGCTATACAATATAAACCATTTAATTACTATAATTATATTTAAACAAAGTTTAACGTTATTCAAAAATATATGTAACATCATCACAGTGCTGTAAATTGAGTGTTTATGAACTTCATTAACATTTAGGTTTGATGTAAGGTTGTTCACAAGCTTCTGCAATTCTGGCTCATTATATGCACTTCATTATTATAATTATCATAAAGTCTCGCATTAATTTCAAATAATATCTTAATAAGCCTCCCCCTGTGGACGCTTCTGAAGGACGGGAATGAGGTTCAGGATGAAAGTAATAATGTATCTATTTCAGAACTTAAACACAGGAACAATAAATCATCTGACTGATTATCAATTATGAACTGGGTGGCGAGACCTGTAATATTAACTAGCAGCCCTTCCCACGTAGCTTGTTTTAACACAGTAAATACGCAGACTACATTACAATATACTCACCTCTGAATGTAGAAAGAGCTAGCACTTACCATGGTTAGCTGGTAATGCTAATAATACTTCAGCAGTGCTAGCCGGGGTTAGCACCAGGTTACAGGCCGATAATACTCACCTCTGAGCGGCAAAAGAGCTAGCACTTAGCGCAGTTAGCAGCTAAAGCTAATACTGCTCTAGCCTTGGTGCTGGTATATAAAACACGGTATATATAACGAATTGCTTTACTGCTTCTTACAACCTGACTGGTAAAATTCATACAGAAGGCACACTGGATTATAAGATGCAAGGACTTTAAGTGAGCCTTATAGTGCAAAAAAATACGGTTCACAACTCCCAGAAACGAGTTTAACTTAAAAAAAGTACCCAAAACATAAATTACTGTACATAATGCATGTAATTCATATTTATAAAATGAGCAGCAAAAAACAATTAGGGTTTATTAAGTCATGCTACTTTAATGCTAATATAAATAATGCTAATATGCATAACATAGCCAAATGCATTAAGCAGGGTATCCACAAACATTTGGACATGTATGTTCTGTGTTTTGAGGTTTTGCTTTTCAGGATTTTTAAAAACCTCACTACTGGCTGATGAACCAATGATTGGGCCGTACTCTCAATAAGAGCGAGCTCTTTAAAGCAAAATCTAAGAGAATCACTAAACAGTCAGTGGGTCTCACCTCATTCTGCAGTTCATCGTCACTCCTGGTGGACGTCAGCATCTCAAACAATGAGGTGCACAGTTCTTCTACACTGGATGAGCCCATGTTGCCTCCACTCAGGTATTTCTCCACCTCTCTTCTGAGGATAGAGCCGTCAGCGCTGCTCTGGGTCGGTGCAGTCCTTGACTGTGCGCCAACCGCCTCTACCTCAGTCCTCCGCCCACCAGCATGGTTGTTGAGGAAGCTGTTGAAGTCCAGGCTTCGGTCCTCATCATTCTCTTCTTCCCAGGGCAGGGGGTCCTGGTTGTCTATAACGTAAGTGTCGAAGGAGAAGGCGATGTTTCGTCCAAAAGCAGCCCCACGATCCACAGACTTGAAGGAGCTCTGTGTCTGGATGAAAGCCTCTACTTGGGATTCTCCAAACTGATCCACCAGTCGGCCCACAGCAGCGCAGGACGCTTCAGCAGCTGAAGCTGGGAACGGGCCAAACATCTGCTTGATGGCACGCGTCTCTTCATGGCCAATCTGGTCTTTGTTGTGGAATGTCTTAAACAAGAAGACTGCAGCACTTTCAATGGCATCCTGTCCATTTTCTGTACCAACTGAAAAACACAGAGAGAGATTAAAAAAAAAAACCAGACAGAGATTAAGGTCCAAGAACATCATTTATAACCCGAGCGACACCCTTCCCCTTGCAGCTGAACTACAAAGCGATATTATCACAATACTTTGCCCATGATAATGATGTCTTGATTGCAATACATGATATATAGCAATTTACAATTCTTTACGATACTTTACAGCATCTGTGTTACTGAAGAGGATAAAATACTCCCAAACAACAAAATACCAACAATTGTTAGTGTCAGATTCACAGAATTAGACAAGCAATATTCTTTACTGCAGGTTTACCTCATTCACTTGATTAGAACCATGTTGAGTAATGCAGCAATAACTTTAGTAAGTTAACCTTGGGGTGAGCCTATGTTTCAATAAAAATATTGACGTTTAATGCCACATATCGATGAAGTTTTGTAAAAGAAAACAATACGATTTGTCACAATATCAATATAAAGTTTAGCAACCTCACTACTGGACTTAAATTCAGGGCACTGTATCAAGATTTCATGGCGATATTGGAATTTGTTTTACAAATAATTGTTTTTAGAATCATTAGTATTGGCCGATTTGGCCAACATTACAAACCGATACTTGCTGACATATTAGTTGTATGCCAAAAAAAGGACCAAGCCACACTGGGAACACTACTACTATTGGCCAACACTGACCATGCTACTTTATAATCCATCGAATTAAGCAAATTTTTTACATTTATTTTTTTTATAATATTAAAAGTTATAAAGTTACACCAGGTCTAGATTCTGTGCAAGTTACAAACGTGTATATCAGCGTCAGCAGATATATAAATGTGTAATACCGGATATTGGCATTGGCCCGTTATTCCTACATCGATGCATCCCTGATTGTATCTCCTTAAATATATCATTATCCTTGATTCCTTGGTGAAAAGGAGCTTAAGACAGCTATTTGCTAGCTTCTTGTTTAAATTGTTTAATTCCCCCCTTAAATGCTACAGAATTAGTAAGTGCTGTTGCATAATTTAAGGTGGAATAGGAAATTAGCTAGTTAACAATCCAGCTACTGAGACATACAACTTTGAGTTTGCTATAATGAAAAGGGCCATAGTAATAGGTTGGAAGATAATGCAACGGTTAATATAATTTTTAACATAGAAAATATTGGCTCTGAGTGGTCCAGCGGACTAAGGCGCTGCCACTATGATCATGAGATCGCTGGTTCACTGTGATGCTACTCAGCAATGCTGCATCAGCAGCAGTTTGAAAAGAGGCGGTGGCTGACTTCACATGTGTCAGAAGAGGCATGTGTTTGTATTTTACCTTCCTAGTGTCAGGGCCTCACTAGTGATAAGGGAAGTCCTAATGAGTGGGATGGGTAATTGGCTGTGTAAATTGGGAGAAAATTGGGAGAACATTTTTCTAAATAATTAGAAAAAAAACTAAGAGAATATTACATCTGTGGGTTTCTTTGGTTTCTGATTTTCACTACCATCTGTTTGTAGCCTGCCTCTGGAAACTATGCTTTCGGAAAGCCAAGTAGCCCCAACACTTCACCCCACCCCTCTATCTCAAGAATCAGGACACCCTTTCAGTAGGTGTTAACGCACAAAACAGAGAAGAAGGGCTAAGTGGTAGGGCCAAGATGTGAAACAGGATTGGGTCAAGAAAAGGAAACACACAATATGGGAGCTTCCCTATATCACATGTAGGCAAACATTTAAAAAACAATTAAATTCACTTTCTACACCACACATATCCAGTAACTACATGCGTATTTTTTTCTGTATTTCAGACCCAATTTCAGTCAGACCACACATTAATAATAAGGAAAGCGACTGACTGTCCAATTAAAGGATAAAATGTGCCCATGAAGAAGGAAGACAGGGATTGGGTCCAATTAAAATTCTCTAAATGCATCTCACTCTCTGCTGCACACACTGCCTATAATTGTGTGTAAAATGAAAGAAAAAAAAAAAGTGTGGTTGAACCCGGCTTAAACTGACTCAGTGAGGCGTGTGCAACTGTACAACGAATGTATCCATACCAAAACTTGTGAAAAAGGGTGGCAAAAGCAAGTTAAATAAGACATCAAAATTCTGTTTAGTTCCAAAACCTCTCATTGCTGCTCACTGCTTTCAATATGTACTTGTTATAAGTGCTTCTATTTTAAATCCTATTCAGTTGAACACTACAGAGTTCAAGAACCTTAACAGCTATAAAAAGTTTTCCCATGATATTCAGCAGTTATGTAACACAGCGCATTGATTAAAATTGGACTGAACATTCTACATCAGTGACTCTCACACCAGTCCCCTCAGGGACGTCCAAACAGTCCACATTTTGCTCTATCCTTATGTGTTCTGAGCTGCAGTAAAAATGTAGACCATCTGGAAGTCCCAGAGGAGAGGTTTGAAAACCATTGCTCTACATTACACTCTACAGTGCAGATGGCTGAAGATAAATCCATATTCCTTATTCCAGAGAGGCATAGCAGTTGAGCAACACTGGGGTACCAGTGGTAAAATGTGAAATTTGTAACCTTCAACAAAAACATTTTCTTTATGTTTTACATCCACCATAATGCTGATCCTGATTTGGTGTCATTTTTTACCGTTCTACAAAACTTGAAAATGTTCTTATAAAGGTGATTTTTAAAGCAGCTAAACAACAAAATAATGAAATGCATGATGAACTCTAACCAATTGCTTCAACTAACTTTATTGTTAGACTGACTAAATAACCTGTGCTGGCAAAATGTACTAATTGTATTTGAACCCTAGTTGAGGCCAGGCCAACTACTCTGCACATGATCATTTTAACTCCAGTTGAATGGGGTCTACAAAGCAGACCTGCAGGGGTTTTCACCTGATGATGGATTTAATCTTTTTTTTTTTTCACATTAAGGTTCCTCATCACTTTCAGTAATCTACAGTTGGTTTTGTGTGCACAACAACTATTTTGAGTACCCTTTTCCCATTAGCTCCTGGAAGAATCTATTTGCATAATAAGTTTCTCTAATAACTGTGTAGTTACACAATAACGCTCATATAATAACGGTGTAACTTTTGCTGAAGTATGCATTGTTACAAATGAATTACCATTGTACACATTATGTAATTACATGTAAAAAGTATGATGTACGTACACGTACGACGAAACCTCAATAATGATTTTTAGTATTTAAAAACAATCACAGCCCTATTTAAATACCACACAAAAGCTGTTGGAGAAATATACATTTATACACAACTTATTCTACACACACTATTACATATGAAAACTCACTAAAATTATGCCCTATTTCAAAACTGATGCTAAGACATGTAATTACATAACTGTACAGCTGCAAAAAATGTGTAATGACCAATAGTTACACTGTTTTTATATGAGTCTTAATGTGTAACTGCACAGTTATTAGAGACACTTATTATAAAATGGTACCCTAAAATCAGATCTAACTAAAAACAATGAGGATTTTTTTTAAGATGGTGAGACTTATTATACATTAATGTATATTTAAATTAATGATCTGAACACAATATAATAAGTATAATAAGTATAATAAGAATTTGGGGATTTTTTTTTTTACAGTGTAGTGCTTTAGTAGAGTACAAAACTCACACAACTCAACATTGCAGCAATGTTTGTTTACTCAGTAAAACACTAAATAATGCAATTGCACCCTTTTAAAGAGCATTAGTATGGTCCTAAAGTACAAAACAAAAAGGTACACAATAAAAATAAAAATGTATTACACTCTTAAATATCATTCCCAGAGAGAACTTCCATTTGGATTGTATAGGACACAAGCAGAATGTCTGTGTCTGGCACCATGTGACCTCATGACCACTACTGCTCACAGATCATTCCATTTAAAAAGCAATTTCTAAAACTACAGAGTTTGCCTGGAGCTTTAGATGGGCACCTAAACTTCAAATAGGCTTGGTGCACAGAAAATCTGACCAGAAACCAACAAAGGCGCACCACCAAGCTGAAGACTAGTGAGGCTTTTGTCATGGCCGGTGTAGCAGTGACTCAGCGCCGAAAATACGGATCTTTTCTGTCCTTCACAGCCCTCATTCATTTCCACCATAAATGTGCCACACCTGCTGTGACCAGAGGCTCTCTTGTATTCATGAGAGCTACGATGGGATTAGAAGCAGAGAGGGAGTCCTGCCATGTTCCAATCCCTGCCCTGCTGTTTTTCTCACACCCCCCACCCCAGCCCAGCTCGCTCCCCCTGCCAACAGGATCAGAACAGTAATATGAGCAGTGGGAGAGAACTCAGCATGCTGCCCTGTTTGACTAAGACTGAATTGGGGGATTTGCATCTAATCTAATTATTCGACGCATCAGGACGGCTAAATACGACTGTGGGGTGATCCACGCAGGGCCATTACAAGTCTGGTCACCTCTGCGACTGATGAGGTTCAAAATGGGAGCATGTGGGTGGCGTGAGGGAAACGACCCTAACCTTATGGTGGCTCAATTACATTAACACAAGTGTTGGCTAATTCAATTTGTTCTTTAATGTGCCGGTGTTGGCTGTAAAATGGAGCACAGCAAATTGATGAAAAAGGGAACATACTGGGCACAAAAGGCTGACCAAGAGCGTTGGCCGAAACTCTGACTCAGAATGGGTCATGTGCAATCCCCACACTGTGAATAAAAATGTAAAATCAATCCGACAAAATAAAAGTAACTGATTACAGGTGTCAATTTGATACCTGTAATTGTGTGACAAGTGTAAAGTTATGTCAATTGCATTTTGCCTCGGTCCCCATTTTCCAGTTTTCTCTAGAACACACCTATTGCATTGGGAAGACTTCCAACCATGGAATGTTGCAGGTTTAATGGTACATGAACTTAAACTCCTGCTTCTTGAGTGGCAATTAGACAGTTGAACTCCTCTAGAGTTATAATGACACATATTGTACATGTATAGAAAGGGGATAGAAAAGGTAAGGTAAAAAAATGTAAATATTTCTAAAACGTGTTTCTGTTATGCAATTTTACAGCTCTGAAGGGGTAAAGTAGCTAAACCACCTGCTTGTCAAGTGTAAGAACATAGATCATAAGATATATATATTATTCACCTATATTAAATGTATTTATTTAAAGTGTGCAATTATTTATTATTATT
Source organism: Astyanax mexicanus (assembly GCF_023375975.1). Classification (NCBI taxonomy): domain Eukaryota; kingdom Metazoa; phylum Chordata; class Actinopteri; order Characiformes; family Acestrorhamphidae; genus Astyanax; species Astyanax mexicanus. The sequence continues at coordinate 35,436,567 of NC_064413.1, read as the reverse complement.
ATTATTATTATTATTATTATTATTATTACTACTACCTATTTTTAATTTCATATCTAATGTTTTCAATCCCCTTTATACTATAAATGCTCCTGACTTAAAATTGAGTTGATTGATTGATTGAATTCCAGTTACAAAATGTTGGTAGAAAAAAAGCTTTGTGAACAAATCTTAAATGACACAGGCGTCAAACATATTAAAACAAGTTAAACTGGGAGATTTAACTTTCTACTACCTTTAGCAGAACCATTTTTACCACCATCTTTACAGCTGTGACATTTGCAGTTCAGAATTAGCAGTGGCACACTTAATGAGGACTGAAACCTCTGTGATACCCTAACAACATCTAACACACAATTGGGAGTGCAAACGCACCAGATGGTACATATATTTTTGCAATTTATTGGTGATTTTCCTGCCTTTTTAAGATAAAAAAAAACACTGTCGCAAAGAGAATTTAAACACATTCAAAAACCTAGAAATGTCCTTAATATAAAAGAATTAAATACCACACCTATCTGTTTAGCTGCTTGTAGAATGTTCTTCAGCTCTTGAGAGGTTGCCTGTTGCTCCTTCCTTTCAAGGTGTTGTGTGAAGAACTGGACAACTTTAGGCCAGGTCAGCCCATCTCTCGCAAACAGTTCCTGCCTCTTCTGACGCTTTGCCTGCAAAAGAGATTGCTGTTATTGTAAAGTTAGATATCTTTAAAACTGTTTTTTGGAGTTCTATAAGGAAAATTTGTCAGATCCTTTTAAAATCCAAACTTCACATCAAGGTGGTGGAACAGATTTCCCCTGGGTTTCCAAATAGAGTCTTTTGATGTTTTGAAATGTCGACTGAAGACTTCATCTCTTTTAAGAGCACTTAACACTAATTTTGCAGTTATTAAAGGCCTGTAATTGCATTTAAATGTCTTACTTTGATTTGTTTGACATTCAAACACAGTCTAGCTGTTGAGTTTTTTGTCTTGGTATCCAAACTAATTTTGTTATTTTGGAGCATCTAAGCTTTCAGGTATCTTTGTGTTTTTGGTCTCCATCTTATTGAAACTTGCTAAAGATAATTTTAGAGTGGGAAATGAAGCACTACTGTAAGTTGCTCAGGAAAAGGGTGTCTACTGAATGTCTTAAATGTAAATGTAAAGCAATATATTACTATACATTTCATATTCAATGTTTAAAATAATTAATTAAAATACCTAGAAGGGCTGAATAACATTGGAAAAAATGACACTGCAATTTTTTTAAGCAAGATGCATATTGCACATTAAAAATATAGGTATTTAAAAAAAGAAATCCATCAGAAGTTAATGACCTAACATGTCATGATATTATTAATGCATCTGTGTGAAAAACACATGATATTGGGCAGCAGATATAAAAATAACGAACATTGTGCATTTGTCATTCTGATATATATATATTTATATTTATTTAAAAAAGGGGGCTTTTCACAAGATTTTTCAACATGCATGCTGTGTATCCAGGATTATATAAAAATAAATTATATTTGCTAAATATAATTGGTTTCTGAAAATGGGAATTTTCCATAAAATCTCCTTTCCCATCAAACAGTCAAAATGTTTAAAAAAATGTAATTCGACAACGCACATCCTACAATGCGACAGTTGCACATATGTACATCTTGATAATGCTAAAAGGCCACAAAGAAAGTTAGCACCATGCTATTGCATCATTTCTTTGGTGTCCTTGAATGTTAAAGACTAAGTTCAGAATCTTTTTTTTCATCACTTAAACAGCAGGTTAGCTGCTTTAAGGATTTAAATTCAGAGCTGAGAAGGTCATTTAAGCTGATCTGAAGCGTAATCTACCACCTCCTAAAAAGCCAAATAAAAGCAAAGTCAGGAGACAGAAAGATTAAGGAGAAACAAGAGGGGGGAGTGAGAGAAGAGAGAGACTGTCAGACACATGAATAATGTAGGTGACTAGGTTAATAGAGGTACGTGCCCAAGGACATTACCGTCGAAGACAAATCTCTCCCTGTAGCAACTGGTTGGCTGAATTTTTTTTGACAATGGATTAGCATTCAAACTGCTTTCTGTTCATTCATAGACAGATTTACAGCTTCTGTGCTGGTTACAGCCCCCAATACATAAGTCCACTAAATTTCCACAAACCTAACTTTTCTATGTGCTAAACGGAAATACTTATTTTAAATAAATTAATAATTTACAAATGTAACAGTTAAAAATATTTATGGTCATTTACAGTGGCTATAAAAAGTCACCACTCACTAGAAATGCCTGCATCCCTGTCTGTTACCCCTAATTTAAACTGCCTAAATATACAGTACAAAAAAGCAATTATGGCTATACATTAGGATTGGGCAATATTGTCAAAAAAATATATATTCTTCAAATATTTGAGCGATTCCTAATACGATTTTTAGTTCTTACATAACTTCAGTGTTTTTATTTGTAAACGAACAGCACAATTATTGTTTCCAATATGTTTCTTTTTTTTTTTTTTTTTTTTTTTTTTTTTTTTTTTTAGAGCATTTATTTTCAGAAAATGAGAAATGGATGAAAAAAAAACAAAGAAAGAGGCAGAGCTTTCAGACCTAAAATAATGCAAAGAAGACAAGTTCATATTCATAAAGTTGTAAGAATTCAGAAATCAACATTTGGTGGAATAACCCTGGTTTTTAATCACAGTTTTAAACATGCATCTTGGCATGTTCTCCTCCACCAGTCTTACACACTGCTTTTGGATAACTTTATGCCACTCCTGGTGGAAAAATTCAAGCAGTTCAGCTTGGTTTGATGGCTTGTGATCATCCATCTTCCGCTTGATTATATTCCAGAGGTTTTCAATTGTTAAAATCAAAGAAACTCATAATTTTTAGGTGGTCTCTTATTTTCCAGATGTCTGTATGTAGATGTAATTTTTTGTGCATGTATCCTCCCTTTAATCTTACATGCAGCTTTTATATTAAACACAGTGCAAACATGGCTAACCTTCTTGTATTTCAGTTCAATGTAAGGAAAAGTGTAAATTTAGAAAATCACAGGTTTGACAGAAGCAAATGTCTATGTACTAAGATTCCCTCTGGAAGCATCTGCATCTAAAGATGTACAGTCTCGACTATCCCATATTAAAAAATCGCATAAAACAAAAATTGGATTAATCAAATCAATTCAATTAACCACCCAGCCCTACTATACGCAGATTATCACAAACTCAGTAACGTTAATAAATAAAAACAGGGTTACCCTGGAATTAAAATAAACAGCACACTGGAAATAGTTTTGAAAAAGTTAAGGCATCTTTATCAGAGGGCAGAAAGAGTTTGAGAGAAATATTTGTTCTGAAAATGAGTTGGAGAAGGTGTGTCTTGCCTTTAAATCACAAAGCTCATGTGTGAAGTCTTCCTGCTTGCTGACCGTAGAGAAAGAGCGCAATGCACCGGTGAGCCGAGGAGGAGACATGGCTCTGCCACTTCAGTCGACCATCAGAGGCTGGATCTGCTCGAGCAGGAAAAGAAAAAAAAAAAAAAACTGTTAGGAAAAGAACAGCAGTACTGAATTACAACAGTTATGGCTGCATTACAAAACAAATCAGATAAAGTTGCGAGAGTACGGAAATTTTAAATAAATAAAATTCTGTATTATTAAGATATTTTAAAACCTAAAAAGAGTTTGCACAGCAAAAAAACTGTTCTGCATTAATAATGCCATCATATACTACATATACATACACATATACTACTACATGTACTGACCCAATTCTTCTTAAGACCTATTTCTTCTTTTAAAGAAAAAGGTCTGGAATAGTATAATAGTCCATCCTAGAGGCCTCTGAACCCAGAAAATGTGATTCTACTTCTAAACAAGGTTAGATAAGGTGTCTTTTTTGCACAGTAAAGTTTTAGGTGGCATTCATGAGTGTAACTCATTAATAAACTGTATTGTAGTGCTTGGTAAAGTAATCCCTTCCACGTATGGTTCCGTCAGCTATTAATGAATGATGCTTTATGCCACACAGCTGTCTGAGGGATCAGAGATCACAGGTGTTTAGCTTAGGCTTGTGCCCTTTGCCCTTTACACACTGAAATTCCTCCTGATTCATTGAAACATGTAATAATATTATGCACTGTAGAAATATGCACACCCCTTTCAATCTGTCTCTGGTAAACATTTTGTTTAAACAATTCAATCATTTACTCATTTATTTGTTTGAAACTGAAGACCCTCTGACATTCTTTGAGCTTTTTTTTTTTCTTAGCCCGTCATGAATACTACTCTTGTAACAAACCGTTATTTCATAAGAATTAACTGCTTTAAATCACATCATTAGTTTTTTACCTATTACTAGCTTTAACAATCTAAAATGCAGGAATTAATATATATTATCAAATTAAATTTAGTTGAGCAGTAGGGGTGGGCAATATTGTATCGTATACAATATATCGTAACACAGAAATATCGTGATATTAAAAATTCATATCGTGATAATAGAGATGTTCTGTCTTAAAAGTAGTATATTATTTACTGTGAAGCTTTAGGTGTATTTATTGTATAATTGTTTTAGTTTGCAGTTTATATGCATGCACTAAATATTATGCAATATGTTTTGCTGCATTATATTATTTTATGCTATATTATTTATTTTGCCACATTATGATTATGCTGTTATACTCTAACACTATATTCCTAAAATGAATTAATTATTTTTCTGTTTTCCTATATCGCCAAGTATATCGTTATCGCAAAAAAACCCGTAAATATCGTGATATTATTCTAGAGCCTTATCGCCCACCCCTATTGAGCAGTTAAAACATCATGGGTTATCATGGGTTCAAATCATGGGTCTGTAATGAACTAAAAGTATATATAAATCTTAGAAAAGTCATGTAAATGTAATTTGAGGTTGTAAAAGAACCTTCTATAAATTTACAATTTAGGGATGCGCGATGATATCAGAATTATAACCAGTATTGACTGATAATTGCTTTATCATTATCTGAATTAACCATAACGGCCAATATTTCAAACAGATTCTTTTGCTGAGGTATTTATTGCATCCCTGAAAAAGACACTGCTTGCACTTTTACAACTGGCCAACACTGGCCGTACTATTTTACAATTTACTGATTTAAGTATTTTCTTCTTTCTTTATATATATATATATTTATATATATATATATATATATATATATATATATATATATATATATATATATATATATATATATATATATATATATATTAGGGGTGGGCAATATTATATCGTATACAATATATCGTGATACGGAAATATCATGATATTAAAAATCCATATCGTGATAATAGGGCTGTTCTGTCTTAAAAGTAGTCTAATATTTACTGTGAAGCTTTCGGTGTATTTATTGTATAATTGTTTTAGTTTGCAGTTTATATGCATGCACTAAATATTCTGCAATATTTTTTGCTGCATTATATTATTTTATGCTATATTATTTATTTTGCCACATTATGATTATTTTGTTATACTATTATACTATATTCCTGAAATGAATGGATTATTTTACTTTTCCTATATCGTCAAATATATCGTTATCGCAAAAATATCCTGAAATATCGTGATATTATTTTAGAGCCATATCGCCCACCCCTAATATATATAGTTTTAAAGTTATAAAGTTAAAATTGGGTGTCTAGTCTCTCTGTAAGGCATGAATGTGTCTGCATCAGCATCAACAGATATATACATGTGTAATATCAGATATCAGCCAGAATTCCCACATCCTTATTACAATGCATCCTTATTACAAATAAGAAAATATGCATGAATTAATCATCATAGCATAAAGCTTATCAGGTACGCAAGCTGAAAAATTAGAAACAAAAGATTTACACATATCTTTGTATGAAGCAACCAACTCAAGCTACAGTTCGCATAATTTGTTCCCTCACCTTTTTCCTCCCCATCACCCAGTAAGACCCCAAAATGAAAAAACAGTTCAGTATTTCATTACCTGGCATGACTTTTTTTTTTAAGTAGAAAATGTTGAGGTCAACAAATATAACACACTAAATGTGTGTATACACCATTAGCACATAAGTGATGACTAATTACAATAAACTGACTGTGACTGTGATTGTTATTTTTATACTAAATGCACATTTTTAACTATAACAGCACACTGCCAAACGGTCCAAAATGTATTTAGCTCATTTTAAGCAAACCAGTCTGTTAATGCGATTAGAATGGACATCGACACGACACATTAGATGACATGATAAAAACCTTTACTTCAATGACACTGACAAAAGAAGTCAGTCAAGTACATTTTAGATATAACTTGAACTGATAACAGATGCCAGATGTTCATAACTGTTCTCCAGACACATTTTTCTTAATATGTATTAAATATGAATAAGAGAATTTGATATATATATATATATATATACTTTTTATATATATATATATATTAGTGAGCTAACAAACGTATATATAGCAACATATTTGAATATTGTCTTACTTAAACTCACTAAATATTTCAGGTTTCAACTGAAATATAAATATATGGTTTGACTCATATAGCATATAAGTATAGTATGTATGATTTTTGTTTCACAAGAAAAAAGGAATCACAAATATCTTTCCAGTTACAATTTTAAAGCACACCAAACCACAGCAGTCAAACTGAGCTGCCCACCTGTTTTCAATTTACAAGCAGCACTCTTATTAGCAATGAGTGGAATCAGCCGTGGTAAACAAGAAGGAGCACTGAATTCTGTGTTAGTAGTCTGTGGGGTAACTGACATTAACATCAAACACAGAAAACTTGAACTTCTTTTGGAAATACAGTACTGAATTGATGCTATGCATGTATATCTGTGAAAATGACATTTTCAGACTTTCAAATGTGGTACTAAATTCTGATTTATACCCAATACACAGCAATGTAAATTAGTCTAAACAGCCAAATTGAGTTTTGTAACATTTTATAAAGTCAGGGAAAGGGAAAATGGACAACAGCAGTGTCACACCAACTGTCAAAACACTAAAATAACCAAACATCTTCATCCACATTCAAAACAACAAGTAAGGTGGCCTTCTTTACCCTCAGATCAACACATGCTGCAGGGGACAAAGAAGCAAATGTTTGTTTGGAGCAAAAGCTTGGAAAAAGACAAACTAAAGAAAACAAGAAAATCCTTCAGTTCACCGGTCAAACGCTACTGGTAGGAGATTTGACTTTTCTCAATTACTTACCTTTGGTTTAAATGCGACAAGGGGTGAACTTTAATACTTTGTGTGTGTCAAATGTGCACATGTGATATGTTTGGTCTGAGTTGGCAAGTAACTTGATTTTAATGTTGATGATTAAGTTACATGTTTCACTTTTCTTAGTTTGTGAAGTAGATGTTTAGTTTGACAAGCTAAAACTTATTTTGTGTAATTTGAGAAGTGCTTTTGCTTATGCTTATTGTTTTTGTTTCAAAGTAACTTATATCTGCTCATCTGTTTAGTTGTGCAAGTTGCATATATTTTGTAGATTTTTGATATTTAGACCTTAATGCTAAAGCATTTTTAATTTGTTTGCTTTTCAAGTAGTACATGGCGGTTACATAACACCATGTCTTTTCTGTATTTTTGTGTTTAAGGTTATCAACCTAACTATCTGCCTGGCTGATACCTTTCATCAATAAAATCAAACCAATCAAAGACGCCTTCGAGTTGTTCCTTGCGTGACTGGGCTCTTTCAAGTTGGAGCATAACTGAGGGAAAATCAAAGCAAAACACCAGAAACTTGACTTGAGGGAGGTTTTCAGTGGCAGTATAGGGAGTTTACAGACCTAAAGCAATATGCTTTCAATTTGCTCAAAAATGTTCAAAAATAGCAACTAAGTGAAAAATAAATAAAACCTGAAAAAGAAAAAAATACATTTAGCAAATAATCGAAAAGTTATTATTGTCACCATCCGCTACTTGCTAACAAAATATATATATATATATATATATATATATATATATATATATATATATATATATATATATATATACTTGCTACTTGCTGTAAACTGCTGAACACAAATATTCACCCATGTCTGTTTGCCTGTCTGTCTGTCTGTCTGTCTGTCTGAGAGAGAAACACTTGGGGATGTTATTATCTTGTAAACAGAGATTTCAACTTCTGAAAAAGTCAATATTGGGAAATTATAACTACACAATGAAATCTGCTTTTTAATCAGTCAGCATGTGGATAATCCAGATTAGTAAACTGTGTGAGAAAAGGAAAGTGTGAAAACCATGTTTTCACTCCAAAGTCTATTTGATTTGTGCGGGAACAAGTTCATTATCCGGCTTTGCCGGGGGACGTTCCACTTGCTGACTTATCTGTCTTACAATAAGAGAAAACTGGGCCACACTTTACGTTGGCCTAACACACTTTCCCTGCTTTAACCTAAAACTCAGGGGGTGGATAAAAAATGGAGACACTTAAGTAACTAAATTGCAACTATATAAGCTCCTGGAGAGCTATACATAGCTATATTAGCCTTCATCAATTAGCAGCTTGGGTGTAGGGATGTGGATGGGGACGAGGCTGATCCAGGCATATTTTAATGGATCGGACGTCGACTATATAAAGCTCAATCCACCTCCAAACCTTCGCTGTGCTACTGTCATAGAGGAGCTATAAAAGAACATTATCTGCAGTCTGCAGAAGAGAAGCAGGTCCTCAGAAAGTGGTTTAAAGGTCTGCAGTGTGAAAGTGTTTTACAGTTAAATATGAATAAGTAATGAATATGTAAAAGCTACAGCACCAGCAATGTGTTTAACCTAGCCGCCTACCTTACAAAAACAGCATGTAAAAAGTGAGGGTGCAGACGTTACTGCCATTAACAGTGAGCAGTTAGTTCAAACCACCTAAAAACTAGGAAGGGGAAAAAACAAATGTGGCATCTAACAGTTTAAAACAGCTATTTATAATTAAAAAGCAGCAACTGAGCATGTGCTTGAGCAATATGAAACCATGCCACATTCTAGGGAATAAACACATAAGGAATCATGTAGTAACTGAAAGTGTTAAAAAAATCTAAATACTGTGTAGCATTTAGGTGCTCGTATCTGGGGTACTGTTAACTTGCGGTTTCTGGTAACACTGGTATCATAATGTTTTTGATTGTCTTTGTGATTGCGCTTGAGGATATTTTCAAAGTTCACAAATTTTTTTGTATTGACTGACCTTCATTTCTGAAAGTATTTTTTTTTCTTTACTTAGTTGAGTAAGTAGTTGAGTAAGTAGTTGAGTAGCAGCCGGCGCCAACAGGCAGGCTATGTGAAATCTATGTCTGTCATTATCAGTACAAAGATGGTGGCACTCGGAGCTGAATCTAGCGTTATGGGATACAAAGAGTGTTTTTTAATAAACTTCTTGTGCCCTTTTTAAGTTATTAATGCCTCGCTTTAAATGTAAGGGCTCTCCGGATTCTAGCAAGGGTGTGTGAAGCTACTTGAAGCTACGGTGGAAAAAGCAATTTATCGGGGGAAATTATGCCCAGTGTCCCCCAGTCTGAAGGGTGTTTGGACAAACTGTTAAATTTCTGGATCTCGGAACGCTGTGGGAAAACGGGGGTGTCATATTTTTGGAAAGCTAAGAACTTTTTATCATGTTTTATTACACCAAAAGTCAATTTTACACCAGAATTCTCCTTAAACAGAAAAGAAAGTCATTTACTCTTGTAAATAACTCAGCACTCAGTTCAGCACAGCTGTTAACTAAAAGATGTTCCAGGTGACTCAAACTCATAAAGCTAACTAAGAAAATCCAGCCAAGATGTGCAAAGCTGTCATCTAGGCAAGAGGTGCCTACTTTAAAAAAAGCTAAAATATAAAATATATTCTGGCTTGTTTAACACTTTTTTCATCGTTTGCATGATGTTAGTATTGATATACAACACAGGAATAATAATGAAAAAACACTGAATTTAAGTTGTGTCCACACTTTTGACTGGTACTGTAAGTACGTTAGCCACAGTATTATCAAGTAGAATTATTACATATTAAACAAAAATACTAATAAATGGTAATATTCTGTTTTCCATATTTGTGTTGCTATTTCATTCAATAATTTTTAAAGGTATTTTTTGTATAATTTTTAATGTTTGCAGTGTTAACAAAATAGATTTTCTGTTTACTGAATGTGTAAAAAGAGTAAAACTTTTTGTACACTTTTTAAAGTTATTAATGCTTTGATTTAAATGTCAGGGCTCTCAGGATTCTACCAAGGAGATGTGGAGCTACTTTGAGCCTGGAAAAAGGTGTAAAAAAAAGTGATTTATCAGGGCAAAATATGCCCCTATACGGTCGTTGTACAGAGTGCTGGGCAAAAAGCACAAAATGACTGTATCTCAGAAAGCTGTAGGAGAGCGGTGGTGGGTTATTTAACAAAGGTAAGGACTTTTTATCATGTTTTACTACACCCGAAGTCAATTTTACACCGGGGTTCTTCCTTTAAGACACCAACGTGCCAAAGTCGGAGCGCACCTGCCTCTTAAAAAGAATAGCAAAACTCTAAATGGTTTATTTCCCCTTATGTCTATAACACACCCATAATTAATTAAGAGAATTAGTACATGTCTTTTTGCGCGTTTTGAGATGTGCAAGGCACTAGGGGTGTGCCATATCATATCGTACACGATAATATCGCCAACATTTTTAAATATAGTGAACGATAAAATATCCTAAAATATCGTTCCATATCACCCTCCCCTAATTATCACATCAGGGTTCTACTTTTTTGCTGTTTTTATCAAAAGATAGAAAAAAATCACACTGTTCTCATCATTTCCCATTATATATCTACTAGAAATAGATTATATATGTCCACTATCATTTAATTGACTTTAATCCTGGATATATAGGAAGATATCTGGAGTGCATTATTAATATTATTAGTATCATGACATTCTGGATCATTGGCTTCTGTTAGAAATCTGATGCAAAGTCTTGTATTTTTAATATCTCAGTTAGGGCTGTGCCATATATCATATCATATGCAATAATAAAAATTAAAAATTAGTTTTGTCATATCGCCAAGGGTATCGTTATCGCGAAATTACCATGAAATATCGTGATAATAATTTAGGCCCATATCGCCCACCCCTACAAGGCACACTTTTTGCGCACTCACAATACCAAAAAAAACACACCAAGACGCCCTAAATCCAGATGCCCTAAATCCAGCAGCGCCAGTGACGGCTCGCCTATAGACCGCTTAAATAGGGCCCTTTGTACCACAGTTATGAAAACAGCGAGGAAAGTTTAAAAACACACCCACACAATGTTGACAAACCTTAATAACAACAACAGCAAGTTAAACTGTTAACTGTACAAAGTGTTTACAGTATTAAGCAGCTAGCCTCTATAACACAACACAAAACGAAACTACAATAAAAGCACTGATTAGATACAACACTGAAACTAATGTTCACTCAACATTTTCTGCTATTCAGAGCTGAGAGCTGACACTCTTCTACTGGAAGCTGGACAGCGTTAGGTTAGTTAACTTAACTATCTAGCTAACCAACTAACTAGCTAGCTTCTCTAGCTGTTAACTAGCCAAGTAGCTAAGCTAGTTTGTAGACACAGGTGTCCTATGTAACAGGGGCAGCAGTTAGGTTAAGTTAGCTAGTCAGCTAACTTACAAGACTGAAACTAATGTTAACTCAACATTTACTGCTGTTCAACAGCGTTAAGTTAGCTAGCGTTAACTAGCTAACCAACTAGCATAACTAATTTAACTAGCTAGCTGAACTAGCATGTAGAGATAGGTGTCATTTGTCACAGAGGCAGCAGCTAAGTTAGCCAGTTAGCTAACTAGCTAGTTAACGTTAGTTAGCTAACTTAACTAGCTACGTCTAGTCAGCTAGGTTAGCACAGTGTGCTTCAGGCTTATTCAGTCAGCCTTTGACACCAACAGCAAATTCTGAGACACACATAATCAACGTTTTCTAGCTTATAATAGCTTTATTAGACAACTACTTCATATCAATATGACTGTAGCTTATATTTTTAAGTGTTCATAAACGAGACAACACCGTTACCTACATTAACAAGCTATCTGAAACGTGTAATGAAACAGTGAGCACTTATTTCTGTTGTTCTAGTTGTACTAAAAGCTCAATCAGGTTAACAATCAGGTTAACAGTCTGTGTGTAAGTAGTATAAGGAGATTCTCAGACCTCACAGTTTCAGTTTTCAGCCTCTCTCTCTCACTCTCACTCCTCCAGCCTCAGCAGATCCGTCACCCAGCGAAACGCTCAGCGTGCTCTCAGCCGGCATGACACGCACGGCACTCGGGGTATTGTAGTTCTAATGGTTCTTCAACAAGCTTGCTTTAAGCTGCCAGCTTCAGCCCTATTAACTACAATACCCATACAGCGACAACGTATGCGGAATTAACTCAGCAAAACAGAGCTGGACAGTGGTCGCTTGATTCCGGAACTAAAAACCCCGTTCATTTTCTCCACAGATACTTCAAAATATACCTTAATAAAACGTCTAAGCTCCTGACCGAACCTGCCAATAATGAGAATAATCTTTATATACAAGACATTTATTAGAGAATAAGAAAGCTTTTAGAAAACGAACACAAGTCACAGATAAAGGGCTGCTTTTAACGAATATAAAACGGCAAATAACTACGTATCCCACAAGGCACCGCAAATGGTTTCAGCCAAATTCGTTTTTTTTTTTTTTTTTAATTTAAATGTTACTCTTTGCTGTTGTACGACGGCGTTTTAGTACGGTGGCCGAGAAAGCCCAACGCAGTGCAAATTGAAAAGCGCTGCAAAAGCACAAAACACATCCATCAAAATTACAACACAGGCGCAGCAAATAGAAAAACGCGCTGCAAATACAACCACAACACAACGGAAGTGAGTCACAACACAACGGAATTTTCCCGGGGGACCTTAAAAGATGCTGTACCAGCTAAGCTGCATCTTCAGTAACGTCTCGGACTTCACTATGTGTACAAAGGACAATAAGTGGCAAACAAGGTGTTTTGTGAAGCAGAACTTTTAATAATATGCACACAACCGTGGTAATCACAGGTAATAAACATAACTTACTTTTCAGAAGCTTGTTTGCCACTTATTGTCCTTTGTATACAGCTGGTACAGCATCTTTTAAGGTCCCCCGGGAAAATTCCGTTGTGTTGTGACTCACTTCCGTTGTGTTGTGGTTGTATTTGCAGCGCGTTTTTCTTTTTGCAGCGCGTTTTTCTATTTGCTGCGCCTGTGTTGTAATTTTGATGGATGTGTTTTGTGCTTTTGCAGCGCTTTTCAGTTTGCACTGCGCTGGGCTTTCTCGGCCACCGTATTTTAGGTCCACTCAATCAGTTCACTTCGAGAATAAAATCGTAATATTAGATAAAAGATTAAATAACAGATTAAAGTCAAAATATTATGAGAATAAAGTTGTAGTATTTCAAGTTTAAAGTCATAATATTACAAGAATTAATTCGTAGGATAATAAAGGGGAAATGTAGTTCTAACTGCTTGGGCTGAGGTTTAAGAGCTCTTATAATAAGACACAGATAAAGGGCTGCTTTTAACGATTATAAAATGTTGATTAACTACGTATCTCAAAAGGCACCACAAATGGTTTCAGACAAATAAAGTCGTAATATGAGATTTAAGTCCTAAAATTACGTGAATAAAGTCATAATATTATTAGATTAAAGTCATAATGTTAAAAGAATAGTCATAGGATTTTGAGGGAAATGTTTTAACTGCTTGGGCTGCAGTTTAAGAGCTCTTAGAAAACAAACACAAGGCACAGATACAGGTCTGCTTTTAACGATTATAAAATGGTAATTAACTATGTATCCAACAAGGCACTGCAAAATGGTTTTAGCCAAATTACTTTTTTTTTCCAATTTGTCTGTCACTCTTTGTTAATGTACAACAGCATTTTAGGGACACTCAAATATTTCACGTCAAGAATAAAGTAGTAATGTGAGATTAAAGTTCTAATATTACGAGATTACAATTGTAGGATTTTGAGGGAAATGTTGTAACTGCTTGGGCTGCAGTTTAAGAGCTCTTAGAAAATGAACACAAGGCACAGATACAGGTCTGCTTTTAACGATTATAAAATGTTGATTAACTACATATCTCAAAAGGGCCACTTAAACAGTTCACTTCTTTTTAAAAAGTGGCCCTAAAACTATAACACGCAGCACAGCTGGTTTAACTGATCTACACGCATGATCAGCCTGACCAAGCTAGATCAGCAATATGGCCAAGCTTGACCAAGTCCGTTGACAAACATTACCAATATTATTACCAAGCTGGTTAAAAAGCATGACCGGCACAGCTAATATGGCTAACCTCAAGATCATAATTACTAGTTTTCCCATTCTGAAATACATATTTGTGTACTACAAAAAGAAAGGATAAGGTATGTACTGCATGTGTAGTTACTTTACTCTGCTCTGTCTAATCTGCATGTTAAAACAATAAGGTAAAATGTTCAAAGAAATTGCTGTATTTTTCTGAACATGGTGAAATAACTGCTGGTCTAAAAATTTTATGTCTAAATCAAATTAAATATTTTCCTTTCAGTCAATACATATCTGATCCTTTCTTTCATGTCTGAACGTCAAACATTCACATCTAACTAGATCTTTTCAATTCTGATTTAGACCACATTCATCTGCCCACGCAGTCTCTACTGGTTACAGCGTGTCTAAACCCATGAATCTCATCAGATATGCTAGAAAAATAAATCTGTTTCGAACATTTTAAATGGAGCTTCAGAACCCAATTGGAACTTGGGTTAGAATAAGACTGATGCTATTCCAAACACAATGGAGCTGTACCAAAGGTTTTAGCTCACACACTGCACAGTCATTCTGCACAGCACATCAGTGAACAAATATCCTGGGATATTTCGAGAACATGCTGATCCCACTGTGAGCTTTGTAAATAAATAAGCTTCTGGATTCTCTGTATTTCAGGGTTTTCACAAATGTTTTAGGCCATATTTAGATTAGAAATAAAAAATTGCAACATATAATACAATATTTAAATACTACAATATACATAAAGAACCTTAAAATGTTTAGTAATGTATAAATCCAGTTGTTTCTGTTGTTGTAATATTGCATTTACAGACAATAAAGAATGCTACATGTGATTCTTCACAAATCTACATAGTCAAATAAATACCTTAATAACTGCATGCATTACTACTACTACCACCTGTATCTAAATTGTTTAATTCACCTAAAATGTTATTTAAAGTTTTAGAACTGGATAATGAAGAGAAGCCAAGTAAACCAATACAATATATTCATGTTGTGTCAGTTGTGTCACAGGACATGGGATTAGTACTGTGTCCCCTGACCTTTACCTTTACCTTTCATACTTCTATACTATGACTTTTCGCATGTCAGTATACTTGTGTGCTCTAAGTTATTGTCCTGCTGCATGACCCAAGTACAGCTTTAGTTTTTTGAGAGATATTCTTCGAGAGACATCCACCTATAGAATTAGCTGAAATATTCATAAGACATAATTCATAAATTCATTCAGAATTTATCCAGCAGTAAATGTTTAAATGGGCTTAAGGCTGCAAAGCATTGATAAACTTATGATACTGCCTCCCGCATGCTTCATAACTTTGACAGGGTTCATATTGTAAGTTAAAAAGTAGTGGACTGAACAAATCATCATCTCAAAGTGTTTTTTCTTCTGCCTTTGTACTTTGTATTTCTATGATTTACATGTATTGGCTTTCTTTGTTGGTATACAGTGCTTCAATGACATGAACTTTACCAATAGAGGTTTGAACAAGGTTCATCACTGCCTTAGGCTGCATATATTAACAGTATAATTATCTCTGCATTGTTAAGCAATTTGGATTTAGGCATTTTCAGTTCCTCTCTGTCTGCTCAGGGTGTAGACACAAAAATATGTTTGTGTATGTTTGTATTTCTGCCGACTTTAATGCAGTCTGCAGACATGTGGCTGTTACTTGCTTACAATTCCTCACCTGCAGACACCAGAAGCAAAAGAGGGAAAGAGGCAGCAGACACATTGTTAGCAAAAATAAGAAGTCTCTAAGAGGCTGCTGTACGGTCAGAATTCTCTCGCAGGGGAGATGTTCATTACCTCAGTAAAACACCAGGCACTCACATGACGAGCCTGAAGCTCATTACAGCAGAAACACGGCAACCACCTGCATATCAGGGCCAAGAGTTTGCCCAATCTCCTCTCTCCGGTGCTCTCGTGCTGGCTGGAGGAGCTACTCTCCCCCTCCAGTTTTATACAGCATCCTCATTTACTTAACTGACCCTGTGGCCTAATACATGCGACTGCCCGTAGCAGGAGCTGTCCAAAATCCACTGCAGTGAAGAGCAACTGAAAGCAACATTTGCTCTTTCAGGTGATTCTCGCTCGTCCTGCGCCGCAGATCCATACCAGCTGCTGCATATTGTTATGATAATTCCGTCCCGACATCCCGTCTTCTGAGGACACAGATAAAAGCACGGGCCTATTGAGATGTGCTGACATTGTTCCCATCATGCCAGCTCTAAATGACTCCCTGCTCCTCTTCCTCCATCTGTTTATTCAGACCCTTTGTTATTTCATTCTGTAAATACAGCAGTCTGATCAATATCTTCATCATTCTAATAAGGCTGAAGTTGCAGCTGAAAGTATCTGTAAAGCTGAACAATACAGACTTACTGAATGAATGAGTGCGCAATTATGTATTATGTTGCAGCAAACAGGCCCGCTCCATCATCCTCTAACGTGAGGTCAGTGCTTCTGTTCTGACATTAAAATGAGACTTTCTAAGCCTTCGTTTACACAGCAGGTAGAGTAAATGTGGCCCAAATCTGAGTTTTCACATCTTACACAGACGGGTTGTTTTTTTGGCTGTGTGAATGATCAATCAATTAAAAGAATTCATCAAATTATTTACAATTCAATTTTGTAATTGTTCTTAATTAATCACACTTTGATTATGGGTATACAAAAGTAAATAAAAGAGTCAGTGTTAGAAACATGGAGATTCACATTATTGGTGCCAATCCCGTAAAAATAATTATATTAATTACAACAATATTCTATGATTAAATCATGGATAAAATTATGATTGGATTTATGAAAGGGCACTTATAAAAATGAATGGTGTAGTGTGGTTTAAAATTTAAAAGATATTTTTTTTATTTGTTATAATATCTCAGGGTAGTTGTAATGTATTATAATATCTCAGTAGTTCTGATGCTTTTTAAACTAGAATATTGTACTGTGCCAATGAGTTACTGAGGTAAACTGAGAGTTTTAATAGAAAAAATAAACGCTAGTGTACATTCTGATCTCAACAGTAAGTGCTGCTGTGTTATACATCACTAAATAAAACTGCTAATGTGTCACTATGCTCTGTCAATTTTTTTTATGTGATTCATTTGCATTAAAAAAATGAACACATTAAATATTCCAGAATAATTTTATGGGTTAATGTGTTTAATGTTAACAGTCCTACAAAAAAAAACATTAAATATGACATTTTCAATTCCGATTTGAGCTACTTCAATGTGTAGTAATATGTAGTATTTAAATCTGATTTGTATTAGCTTTAAAGCAATGTGACTTAAATCAGAATTCATGTCATCTTTATGTCAGAAAGAAAGACAAAATGTATGTGCTGTGTATAAAGGTTTTATTGGTGGGATAATTAGGTAAAAACTCACATAAATATTTTGATTGGTGTCCCAGTTTCAAAATTATTGATAATAATAACCAGTCAGTATTTCTAATGAAATGGTCAAACATGGTCATAGGATGTGGCTGCAGTGTCATAGAAAAATAAAAAGCTTAAACACAAAGTTTACTGAATAACAAGTCCTTCCTACAGTGAGTTTGAGCAGATTAAACCATAACTAAACATGATGCAAATGCTGCTTTGCACATGCTCATTAGTCACATATTAGAGGATGTGGACCACTTTTACCCACTCTGTGAATGTAGCTTAAAATCTGTTTGTGACGCATTCCCTAGTTAAGCAAACTCAACTGAGATTAGAAAGTTTCTTCATACTATTAGAACTGCTCAATAAGGTCAAGTAGGGCTCAGTAAATTGCTTCAACCTATAGTTATGAAAAAGTCCATGTCAATTAATCACTGGAAGTTATTATGCTTCAAATCCTTGCAGTGAACACACACAAGTAAGTACACTTAGAAACATACACACAATAGAGTGAGAACACATGCCTGGAGCAGTGGGCAGCCATTGCTACTGTGCCTGAGGAGCAGTGAGGGTAAAGGGTTATGCTTAAGGGCCACTTTATAATATCACAGCAGCCACCTAGCAACCACTTGGCAACCACTTGGCAACTTCGTACCAAGCAGTACCAACGCAACCACCTAGCAACACCACAACTGCTTTGCAACATTTAACGACACTGGAGCAACTACTTATTAACTACAAAGCAGCCACCTTGCAAAAGAATACCACCCTTTTACAGTCACAGAGCAATACTTTTCAAACTTTTTTTCAAACTGAGACTTGTACTGAGAAGACAGCTCTGGTTACTTAAGGTGTCAAAGATATTGACATTCATTACTCTGTAGGTACAAGTATAGATACTAGGGTTTAAAAATACTTCTGTAGAAGTTAAAATATAAACTCAAGCTTTTTACTGTAAACATATTGGTTTCAAGTATAAAAGTAAAAGTAATCTAAGTAAAACTGCCCATAAGGACAAAAAGCTTAGTACAAGCATCACAGGAGCCTATAGTGCACCACCCACCCTCCAAAACACATTTATCTAAAAGCCATGATGACTTATATATATATATATATATATATATATATATATATATATATATATATATATATATATATATATGTCTGCTATGTTCTTGCAGGAGTGTGATGGGACGTGTGCAGGTGCAGTGAATCATGTATAAACCAATAGGGAGTCAGAATGGTATATGTTTATACTTCTTATCCAACTACAATCAAATTCACTCAATCTGGAAGGAGCGATTTATCTGGATAGGGTTTTTTTTTGGAATGATGAGAAACAGCTTTTGCCAGCTTAATCATAAGTCATTAATGAGCCCCCACACCCCACAATCTGCCCTAAATAAAACTCTCAGAGCCATGCACAAGCTTCTTACTAACTGCTTTATCACCGGAGCAGACCGGTGTTTCTTATCATCGAGAGCTGTGTCCGAAACTGTGCCCTATTCACTATATATAGAGCAATATTATAGGGAATCAAATTTGACATGGTAGGAACCGATTTCGGACACCTCGTTATGTGTGTAAGTGCACTGCAGTGCAACTGCAGGGTCAAGAGGGCTTATACATACTGCAGCTTCAGCTTGAGGTAAATACAAACGAGGTTAACACATAAACAAATCCACAGGCAGGTTCTGTTCCTCTCGGTTGTCTCTGGTTGACGTTTTTCATGCATGATATTACTGTAGTGTTTAACACAAGAGAATCAATATCCTTATAAGCCTACAGGAGTCATAAATACTAAAAATGTTTTCAGTTGTGGTGGCCTTACTGTAGGCAGAGAGTAAAGACTAGTTTAAAGACTAGATCCTTCACTTTGAAACAGCCTTCAATGATGTAGCACCTTTAGATGTTACTAGTGACTGGTAGTACTTTGTGCAATTAGAATGATTAAACTAGCTGCGTAAAGCAATAATGTTGTTGTTACTTTTACGTATAATGCTAATTTTGTTTAATCATATTTTTTTTATAATGAATGAATGAATTCAATTTGTGTATACAGTACTAGTTACAAAATGGACACACCTTCAGTGGTTTTGCATAATTTTTAAACTTTTCCTCTTTGTTGATTAATACTAAAGTCATGAAAACTATAAAGAAAAAAAAACATATTAAATTATTTATAAAACAAAAAAGTGTTCAACAAAAACAGAATATGTTTTGTATTTTAGATTTTTCGAAGTAGATACCTCTTGAGTCACCTGGAATGGCTTTCAGTTAACAGTGAAAATTTAGAATTGATATACAGCAAATAGCTCTATTTGAGTAATATTTTAATCCATATAGGGGAAGTAGAAGCGAAGTAAAGAAAAAAAATGACTAAAAAATGAAGGTCAGTCAGTCTGAAACATTTTAAGAACTTTGAAAGTATCCTGAAGTGCAGTCGCAAAGACCATTAAAAACATTATGTTGAAACTGGCTCTCATTAGGACCCCCCAGGAAGGAAGACCAAGAGTTACCTCTGTTGCACACTAGTTCTTCAGAGCTATCAGCCTATCAGCTATCAGAAACACAGTTCTATTAGTTTAACACTTTTAAAGTTGCTACATGATTCTGTATATGTTCCTTCATAGTCTATATTACTTTAGTATTCATTTACAATGTAGGGGTAAACAAAAAATTAATAAAAACATTGAATGAGAAGGTGTGTCCAAACTTTTGACTGAAGTTTTACCTCAGGGAAGGCTTGGAAACAACCACACCTGTATAGGTTGTGAGGTGTTATCATGTCAGTGAGGTTGAACATTGGCCGTTGAACATTGCAAGGCGAAGTTGCACAGACATTTATCATTCCAAACAAATGATTCTTGGCAGAAATCTCATACACATTCAATGCAGGAGGCCACAAACATACATTTTTAGCTTCCATGGGACATGGCAGAAGTCATGGGACACATTACTAGTCCCATGTTCTTAAGTCTATGTGTCTATGTTTGGCATGCTAGTATACAATATGTGTATAATATTATTATACCCACTAAAACTGGGCCAAAAAAATACAGAACAGAAAGCCTTGAAAAACTTTTTTCAGAACTTAGTAAGCATTCATCAAACTTGCTATACCTCTACCTTGAACTGTTTTTATTTATTTATTTGTATATATTTTTCTTCTGAAGATGAAAGGCTTTCTTGCATGACTTTCCCCCTTTTTCACTCTGACGCCGTGCGTTCACAGGATGTGAAAATAACAGCTTAACATTCTGAGCATTCATATGCACAGGGCACACATTACAGCCTGCCGCCTACTAATGCACTATAGTCCCTGATAGAGCAGCATTCCTTGCTCTCAGCCAGAATAATAATAAAAAAAAGGCCTCTCGCACTATCTGCTGCAGTGAACGGGGTCATTTGTTTGTGTCGGAACACTGCTGAACGCTCCGCTAATGCGCTTCCAGGATGCCTCACGCTGCCATCTCCCCCAGCTCTGGATACCTATCCTAATTATTCACATTCTGAAGCACGCTCTGTGGAGAGGGCCTTATCCACTGGAGCAGCCATGACTGGATACATCTTAATAACTCACCTCTTGAAATCCGTCTTCCAATGTGGAGGATCCTGACGTCCACACAGACTCCGAAGAAGATGTGTGTGTGTGCGTGTGTGTGTGTATGTGTGTGTGTGTGTGTTGAGGGGTCAGCGGGGATTGGTATTGGTGCATTCTAAAATGTGCAAACACAACACTTTATCATTAACCACTAAGTGATGTTGAGGAAATTCTGTAGCATTCTATTTTTAAAAATGAGTTATTACACCATATATCCAAATGTCTGTGGACAACCCTTCTAATAATAATAATAATAATAATACATTTTATTTGAGGGCGCCTTTCTTGGCACTCAAGGTCACCTTACACGTTATCATAGGACAAAAAACAAAAAATAAAATACGCAGTAATAAAAATATAGAAAACACAGTAAATAATAAACAATCATAAGAAATATAAAATACTCAGTAAATAGAAATATAAGAATATACAATAAAATCAGTGCAAAATAGCGTTAAGAAAGAAGAGTTACAGTCACAATTTATATGCAATTTTGAACAGATGAGTTTTTAGCTTAGATTTAAATAGTGGCAATGAGTCTGAATTACGGAGATCAGGTGGGAGTGAATTCCAGAGCCTGGGGGCAGAGCGGCTGAATGCTCTGCTCCCCATAGTAACAAGACGGGCAGGAGGAACAGTGAGTTGTACAGAAGAAGAGGATCTGAGATTACGGGCAGGTTTAGCAACTTGAAGAAG
This sequence comes from Astyanax mexicanus, assembly GCF_023375975.1. Classification (NCBI taxonomy): domain Eukaryota; kingdom Metazoa; phylum Chordata; class Actinopteri; order Characiformes; family Acestrorhamphidae; genus Astyanax; species Astyanax mexicanus. The sequence continues at coordinate 35,414,556 of NC_064413.1, read as the reverse complement.
GTCGGAAAGATAAGGAGGAGCAAGACTGTGGAGAGCTTTGAAAGTTAGGAGGAGTATTTTATAATTAATACGATATGAAATTGGTAGCCAGTGAAGCTGTTGTAAAACAGGTGTGATATGATGGATTGAAGGGGTACGTGTAATTATACGGGCGGCTGAATTTTGAACCAGTTGCAATTTATGGAGGGTTTTCTGCGGTAGACCAAAAAGAAGAGAATTACAATAATCTAAACGAGAGGTAACCAGACTATGAACCAGAATAGCAGTAGAATGAGGAGTGAGAGAAGGACGGAGACGATTAATATTTCGAAGATGGAAATATGCTGACCGAGTGATATTATTGACATGGGAGGTGAAAGAGAGGGTGCTATCGAGGATGACACCCAGACTCTTGACCTGAGGGGATGGAAAAATTGAGGAGTTGTCAAGCAGAATGTTACAATTATGAGGTTTACTTAGTATTGATTTATTGCCAATCAAAAGAAGTTCTGTTTTATTGCCGTTTAATTTCAGAAAGTTTAAGGTGAACCAGTATTTTATTTCAAGAAGACAATCTGTGAGGGATGTAGATGAGAGAGTAGTATTTGGTTTGGTTGAAAGGTAGAGCTGGGTGTCATCCGCGTAGCAGTGAAACTGAATATGATGCTTCCGGAAAATGTAACCAAGGGGGAGAAGGTATATAATGAATAACAGGGGTCCCAGGACAGAGCCCTGGGGTACACCTGAGGTAACAGGAACAGAATTAGATGTAAATGATTTTAGCTGAACAAACTGAGTGCGGCCAGAAAGATAGGAACGAAACCAGTAAAAAGGTATATTTACAATGCCAAGAGAAGAAAGTCAGTAATGAATGCATGCAGTTACTTTAAGATGCACTCATTGCTGACACACATGTGCAAACAGTTTGTCTTGTCATTATTTTCCAGTTGCATTAAAAATTATGATGGTGCTCCATCCAGTTCTTTTAGAGGTTCTGACCTCATTAATGCTTTTGTTGCTGAATGCAATGAAATCCTCACAGCAATGCTCCACAATCTAATAGAAAATATTCTATGGATAGTAGAGACAGGATAAAATCTTTTTTTTAACTCTATAACCTCTGCGATCTAGTGCAGCTTGATTTAGGGCGTGTCATTGTATATTTAGTATTATGAGGGTGCAAAAATGTGTGTCTTGCGTGGCTCAAAATGCACACAAGTCATGTACTAATTCTCTTAATTAATCATGGGTGTGTTTTGCCAATAAAGTGAAATAAACCAATCAACATTTCCCTTGATATTCCCTTTAAGAGCGCTCTTCAGGTGCGCTCTGACTTTGGCGCTTTCCTATCTTAACAACGCGATGCTTTGCAAGTCTCAGCAGAGGATACTGACCTGCGTGTTCATGCTGTGAAGGTACAGTACCAGCTCATTTAAGGGAACAGCAATCTGTTATCTAGGTTAATTTCAGTTAGTGGCGCACCTGTGTTTTCCGCCATCAAAACAGCAACACGCCAGAAATGTACATAAACAGTACAATAGGGACCTATGCTTTAATGTTCAGTAAAACTTTACAAAAAGGGTGCATTATTTAACAGTCCTTACAACAAAATACTTAAAAAATGATTGATTAACACTAGTTAAAACTCTATTAATCATTGACAATTGTTTAACGAATGTCTTAATTAATTATTAATTCCTACATTCTTAAGCATTAAACTTAGTAATGTTTAATAATATCTTAACTAGTGTTCATTATTATTAGTTGAGACATTATTTAGGTATTTAATTATGTTTTTATAATGTCAAAAGTACTGTTATGTGTGACTTTTATTGTAAAGTGTTTTGCATCTTTTTTTTTTTTTGTTATTTCAGCCATTTCTCATTTTCTGCAAATAAATGTTCTAAATGACAATATTTTAATTTGGAATTTGAGAGAAATGTTAATTTTACTCAAACATATACATATAAATAGCAAACTCAGAGAAACTGATTCAGAAACTGATGTGTTTTCAGAGCTGTATATATATCAAAAACTCTGTTTTATTAAAATGTTGTTTTAATTTTTGCCACTATCAAATAACAAACATACAAGTTATTTTTTGTAAGGACATTAAAAAGGTTTTTTTTTTTTGTAGCAACAAAAAAGCCCAATCCCAAATGTCCCAATTATTTTGTCCATATTGTTTTTTTCCAGTCATGCATTGTATATTAAAACACATTGTGTTCTAGTGTATGGAGGAACTGTCCTTGCTTGTCAAATGTGTTTTAATTCTTCATATTCAATCATTGACCCAAACTGTGGAAGTTAATACACATGAATACACACACAGCAGAATTTCACCTCACTGGCATTATCAGCAGCACACTTCTCTAGCCCTTAGCAGAGGGAATATGACCCATTCCACACAAATGAGAAAGCGCTGCATAATGGATGACGGGATCATCGTTATTATGAGATATATATTGTGTCTCTGAGGTCCCAATTTATTTTCATAGACTCCTGAGCAGTGCTTCTAGACCATACGCTATGATACAGCCATTCCTCTGCTAACAAATACAATATCATTTAATTAATAATATTATTAGAGTGGGTTAGAATGAACATGTCAATGATGTTAGGCTTAAGTCTAGTCAGGGTTTGCATTAACATTAAGTTCATTGGTGCTGATTATTAACTGCTGCAACATAGTCTGACGATACATACATTATCTATCCTAGCTGCCCCAGTAGTACAAAGATAATGTGTTTTTTATTATTGTGATCAAATATTTCATTTGATGGAGATGAAGATTATAATGCATACATATTAAAATAACTTTAGGATTTTTACCCCACCCCCATGACACCCTGGAGAGAGAGAGAGAGAGAGAGAGAGAGAGAGAGAAAGAGGAACAGAGTAAATAAGAACCCTCTAAAAGAGTGATTTCCATGTAAGTTAAAATCCACTGACACCAATATAGAGAACAGGGAGGCTGCCAGTGTAACGCAAGTCGTTTTTTTTGCAACAGTGCCAATATAATGTTTGAAGAAAGACGAATAAATACATTCAGAAATGGGTTTATGGCAAGCGTCTTAGAATAAAAAGTATTTGATACAGTTTCAAGAAACGGTCCTTTACCTCCTATTTTTGGTGCTGTATAAAGTACCACAACAAGTGTCATTTTTTTATTTGTGTACAGTTCTTGTGCATAAGACTGAATGACACCGCATCTTAACCCCTATAACAAAAGCAGAATTTCATGTGGTTTCTTTTTTTTTCCACTGGTAAAACTGGTACTTGGCCAACTCAGCCAGTCTGAATTGCTTTGCACGCCATTGCGAAATTGTAATTCTTAGGATTAATAATTAGGATTAATGGCTCTGAGTGGTCCAGCGGGTTAAGCGTTGCCACTATGATCAGGAGTTCATCGGTTCAAATCCTGTTCATGTAGCTTGCCATCAGCTGCTGGATTCCTGAAAGAGCACAATTGGCCTTGCTCTCTCTGGCAGTGGCTGGCTTCACATGTATCGGAGGAGGCATGTGCTAGTCTCCAGCCTCCTGGTGTTGGGGAATCACTAGTGATTGAGGGTGTCCTAATAAGTGGGTTGGGTAATTGGCCTTGTAAACTGGGTAGAGAAATGGGATAAAAGTTAGAAATAAAAGATGTATATATGTTAATTAGTATTATATTGTATTATATTTATTAGTATTATATTTTAAAATATGATTAATCACAGAGGATAAGAGGTTAAATGAAACTTAATAATGCATAAAAAGGGGCCCTAATGGGGTAACAAAACTATAAATGCCCAATCCTCTTATGTGTGGAGTAAAATTCATGGTTCCCTCCAGAGAAGTAAAAGCATCTCGGAAAAATCATACTACTACCACCACCATGCTTTCCAGTTGGTTCACACTTTAACTTTCCGAGACACTATCACTGTGGTCAGTTTTTTATCATTATTGTTTTGTTTCTCACTTTGCAACTGTGCTCAAGAGGACATCTCTACTTTTTAGTTAATCATTTAATGTTATCTAAAAATTTTTTTAAAATGTTAGAAATGTAGCTTTTCCTGCAAAATCTGGCCCTGCTGACAGTGATGTTCTGACCAGCTCAATAGAGACTTTCTGTTTATTGGAATATTTTTGATCACATTAATCAACCTTACTAGAAAAATGCTTCAAAATTCTAAAACCAAATCTGATTCAGTCAAATGATTTGTAATTAGTACATATAAGTAAATAAAATAAAAAAATAAATAAAAGAAATGTTAAATAAAAAGCAGTGTTATGGTTCATGTTGCTTTTTTGTCATTGTATGCATAGATTTGTATCATTTGTATCATATAATATTGCAAGAGAATATTTTTCATCTGCTTGAACCACAAGCAGAGTTGGGTCATGCAACAAGACAGTGAAATGAAGGTACAGTATGGTATATATTTGGAATGGTCTAGTCAATGTCCCAACCTAAACTTGTAATGAAATGTTGTGGCAGGTCCTGAAACACATTTCGTTCTCGAAGCCCTACAAATGTCATTGTGCTGAAGCAGTTACGCAAGAAGGAGTGGGCCGGAAATCCTCCATGGTATTATGAGACACTAATTAACAACTCTAACTTAAGTGTTTGGTTGCAGTCATGGTGCTGTAACCAGCTGCTGAAAAGAAAAGGACAATCACTTTTTCAGACAGAGGGATAGTGTGTTAAATCTCCTTCTGCTCCAGATGAGGACAAGCTGAGGTGAGTGTGGGTCAGGTAAATACTTGCTGTAACCCCTGAACAAATCCTGAAACGAGGCTCTGTTCTCTGGCACTACCTTCACCCCCTCCAGAATACAGCTGTGCTATAATGGTGTTTAAAGTTTAAAACAGCCCCACTTAACAGATTGAAAGCTAGCTCCTCTAAGATGTTGTCATGTTTTAATGGACTCCCACTGGTGAAATACTTACGTCTCCTTTTCAGACAAGGTACATCAGTCTAAGCCCAGAATTATTCCCCATGCCTCATTCTTAGCCCTTCATTTATTGTGGCACTAATCACATGTCTTCATGAAAGCAGATTTTCTGAGGGAAAAACTTGACAAAATGCTGTTTTTCTAAAACAACAGAAATGATTAGTAAATGTTTAAATGTTGTATGTAGGCCAGTCTTTTATTACTCTCTAAATTTACCTCAGTTTATTGGCCCTAAAATAGTGTGTGACCCCACAAAATCTGGTGAAGTAAACAACTTTACATAAGTTTTCGTATTAAAATTGATAAACAAATGTCACGCCTGGAGCCAATTCTACCTTCGATCACCAGCTTCCAGACTACCCAGAGTACCCAGAATGCACCACACACTGACATCACTCCCTTACACAATCACATGTCACTGTACAAGGCACCTCCAAAAAGTCAATCACCAGAATATTGATCACACCTTTTTTCACAGTAATATATATATACAGCCTCATACAATGTACAATGTGTTTTTCCCTTTCCCTTAGTCACCCTCTCGTGAAAGATCTTTTGATTTGTTTTTCCGACCTCGATTTTTGCCTACTCTCTGATATCTCCAGCTCCTGTCTGACCTCTGGACTGAATCTTATTCATGGTATGTTTTCTCTCCATTGCTGCTGTATAATGCTCTTGACCCTGAACATTTTGACTATTTCCTGTATTGCTACTTTAATTCATAACCATCTTATTTGCCATGACGCCAAATCATTAATCTAGAGTGTAAAGGGTTAATACTGTTGATGTGGAATGATAATCCTGTCTTTGTAACTGTAAATTTAGAGATCAAGGATAATTTGTATTTAAGTTGAATGTATGTAATTATTACAAGCTGTAATTTCATACTCTTTTAGACAGGTTTATTTGGCCCACTAATCATGACCAGGGCTGGTTCAAGGCATTTGGGGGCCCCAAGCAAAATGAACAAAATGGACATGTTAACGTCATGCCATTAAATATAATAAACAGTGAATCTGGAACAGATTTGACAATGTTTTCCATGTCCTTTTAATATAATGTATTAGATTGTGTGAATCTTATTGTCAGCCTAGTTTTTTTTACTAGCATTGATTTCAAGACAGGTAGCTGTTAGCTAACATAAACAGAAACCATATATTGTGTTGTTAGCCAACCTGCTGCTAAATGACACCATTTGTACAAGACACACAGGGCTGTTTCATCCAATAAAAAAGATCACCTACTGCTGTCTTGTTTTTCTTTTCCTTCCTCTTCCTTTCTCTTCTTTCTTCTCTGGCTTCCTGATGGATAACTCCATCGCTTTATGGCTTCATGACTGCTGATGTTTCATATTTTGTCGGCTGCAGGAATTATGAACCTGGCCGACTGGCAACTGTCTCCAACTAGCGGGAGGAGCCAACTTGAGGGGGATTCTGGTAACAGTGTGGTTTTTCATTACTACATTGACCATCACAGAATTTAAAGGGGCATTTATAAAGTTTGTTGGTACATTTAATTCATAACCAGTAGTTGTCTGGAAGCCCCAGGCCAGCTCAGGGCTCTAGGCAATTAATTGGTTTGCTTGCCTTGTTGTAATGGGCCTGATCATGACATATTCACACAAAAGAAGAATATTTGTGATGTTTTTATATGAGCAAAAGCAGTGCAAAGAAAAGTCTTAGGTCAGGAAAAGGAATAACGTTAAGATTAATATAAATTAGGTGAAAAAAAACCACATTGCAATTAAATGTTGAAGTATTTTAGTTAAGAAGCTATAATGGGCTTTAGCCATGGTCAAATGTATGGATAGACTCTACTGTGATAGAGGGCTTGAGACTGTTCCTCTACCAGATTGAGCCAAACTATTAAATTTAAATGACATGGAATACAGACACATAAAGAACGGGACAAACTTTGTACTTCAGCTGTCACTTCCATCCCTGTTCCCTGTGTTCTCCCTTCTGTGCTCATGTTTCTCTGTGTTTATTTACCCTCTGCACTTGCCGTGTGCATCTCCTCTTCTGTTGCTCGCCTGTTCATTTGTAGCTCCGCCCCCTAGTCCTAGGTGTTTCCTGTTTCCTGTCCTTGTCTGTGTGTATTTGTAGTGTGTGTGTTTCCGTTCTTCTTTGTCGGTTCTTGTGCGTTTTTATGTCTGTTAGATTGTAGGTTTTTCTTTGTTTTCAGTCCTTGCGTAATCTGTAGTTCTCATAGTTACCCCGTCTGTTTATAAGCCTTGTTTTATGTTTATTTTGGTTTATTTCTGTTTAATAAATGAATAAACTCATTTACGTCAGCTCTCCTTGTCCCCTCCTTGCTGCACCCTGGCATCAATGTCCAATTTAGAATGTTTCTTTATGTTTACAATAGATGGAACAATTCAAACCAATTTATATCATATATATATATATATATATATATATATATATATATATATATATATATATATATATATATATATATATACATAAGATATTACAAAATAAATCAATGGATAACAGTGTAGATATTAAAATGGGAATTGGAGATGAACATTACAATTGTAGATGAAAACTGGAAATTTTCATGCAGCGAGGGACATAAAATTACCAAGTCTGAAAGTAATTTAAATGGAAAATTAAGATGAGATATTGTGGTGGGAGACCATACACACATATGTTGGGATGGTTGGGATTATTAAAATATTGGAAAAACATACACAATGAAATAAACAAATGCATAAATATAGAATCGCCATTAGAACCATTATGCTTTCTTTTAGAAAAGAGGAGGTAACAGATATAAAACAGATATTAATAGTAAGAATTCTTCTTTTGATTGCTTAAAAAATGATTACAGTCTCCTGGAGCACAGTTTTTCTTAAAATATTGCAATGCACACTACATTATGGGAGACATACCAGAGTTCAAAAGAGGATAAATTGTTGGTGCACGTCTAGCTGGCGCATCTGTGACCAAGACAGCAAGTCTTTATGATGTATCAAGAGCCACGGTATCCTGGGTAATGTCAGCATACCACCAAGAAGGAAGAACTACATCCAACAGGATTAACTGTGGATGCAAGAGGAAGCTGTCTGAAAGGGATGTTCGGGCTAACCCGGATTGTATCCAAAAAACATAAAATCACGACAGAATTCAATGTGCACCTCAACTCTCCTGTTTCCACCAGAACTGTCCGTCGAGACAATAAATTATTGTGGTCTAAAACCAGGTGTTTCAGTAACAAACACATATTTAATATCACGGATACCATTTTTGCCCAGTCTCTGTCTTCTTGTTAAATCACTGATCTGACCTGCAGTTCTTAAGATAATGTTCTAGATTCTTTTGGGACCTCCTGGATGAGTTGCTCATGCCCTTTTGGAGTAATTTTGGTAGGCTGGTCACTCCTGGGAAGGTTCACCAGTGTTCCATGTTTGCATGTTTGTAAATAATAATAACCTTTTCTAAGGTGAATAACTTTCACCTTAGAAAAATACTTGCTGTATCCTTTTCCAGACTGATTGATATCAATGACTTTGTTTCCCATCTGTTCTTGAATTTATTCAGTTCGCGGCATATGTTTTTGAGATTTTTAATCATGTTTTATGTTGTCAGACATATGTCTTGATTCTACAGGTCTGGCAGTAATCACGCCTGGTTGTGGATAGTGAAAATAAACTCAGCTTTCCAAAACAAACCATGATTAATCTCAGTTAATTCAGGGGGTAGGGGGCAAATACTTTTTATATATAACATTTACATAATAGTTAATTCATTAAATATATTGTTTTAATCAGGTTAGAATCATGTTTTATTCTTGCTTTATTCTTATTTAATTTTTATTTCCATTTTACTGTTATTCTCTTACATGTTTTTCTCTTTGTATTTTCTGATTTGTAATGCCTTTTGAATAGCCGTTGTGTATAAAAGGTGCTATATATATAAACTTGCCTACTACTACTACTACTACTACTACTACTACTACTACTACTAATAATAATAATAATAATAATAATAATACAATTTGACACACAGCCCTTCCATAATTATTAAATGGTGCTACACCTCAGTGAGTAGTGAAGCAGTGATCAGTTGTCAGCAGCGCTGCTCTGCTCTAAACAGCAGCAGAGCTGAGCTGTAGGAGGGGTGGTATAGGATCAGCACTGCAAGTGCTGTGTACTTTAATGAAAATGTACTGTTCAGCATGGAGGAGCTTCATCCTCCAGCCTCTCAACTGTTTGCACTTTTCGATGATCAATCCGACAGAGACACAAATGAGCTGATTGATTTAAGCCCTCCAAGCGTCCAGACCCCACTGCACTGAGAAACTCCATCCATCAGCAGGGCACAATAGCTTTCTCAAGCGCATCGTAGGTAAGAATCACTCCATCAACTCAGGGATGAGAGATGGGGAGCTGAGACTAACTACAAATGAGCTCTTTCTCTCTCTCTCTCTCTCTCTCGCTCTCTCTTACACACGCTAAGCAAGTCACCATGGCAAACAGGGGACATGCCAAAGAGGGGAGAAGCAAGGAGTATAAAAAACCCAGAGTGTGCTGCTGTTTATTGGTGAAAAAAAAAAAAAAACACAGGGATGCAAAATCTTTTCCACAAATACATGCTCATATATATATATGCATATAAACGGACCCTTACGATCTACCTATTTCCACATTGTCTGATTTCTCTCAAATAAAATGTAGCTCTAATGAAAACTCTAAGAAACATAAGAATGTGTGGCAAGCTTCACACTGCTAATTAAAGTGAACATTAAAAATGAACTATTAGGTCATCAGAAACTCGTTTACTGTACAGGCTTGTTCCCATTTTAAGATGAAAGAGTTGACACTGTTAAATATGAATGTGTGACAGAAACAATTACAAATACAGTACATTCAATACATTCTAATATTTATATTTATAGAGCCCTGGTTTAAAGAAAGGGAAAAAGGGCAAACTGAAGACTTTCTTATTACTGTCTTGACTTGCATTTAAAATGGAGGACAAAAATACCTTAAATATGTTGTAATACGCAAAGGATGCCTAATATAGGCATAATATATACAGCTCTAGAAAAAAATCACTTAAAAATGATGAGTTTCTTTGATTTTACCAAATTGAAAATCCAGAGGAAGATGGATGATCACAAACCATCACCAGGAGTGGCATAAAGTTATCCAAAAGCAGTGTGTAAGACTGGTGGAGGAGAACATACCAAGATGCGTGAAAACTGTGATTAAAATCCAGGGTTATTCCACCAAATATTGATTTCTGAACTCTTAAAACATTATGAATATAAACTTGTTTTCTTTGCATTATTTGAGGTCTGAAAGCTCTGCACCTTTTCTTTTGTTATTTCAGCCATTTCTCATTTTCTGCAAATAAATGCTCTAAATGACAATATTTATATTTGGAATTTGGGAGAAATGTTGTCTGTAGTTTATAGAATAAAACAACAATGTATATTTTACTCAAAAATCTTCCTGTAAATAGCAAAATCAGAGAAACTGATTTAAAAACTGAAGTGTTTTTTTTACAGAGCTGTATATTCATAGAAAGATAGAAGATCAAGGAAAAAAATATTGTTTTTTTATTTATTAATTTAATTTGTATAAAAATGTAATATGTAGTATTGTCCTGGAAATATAATTTATAAAGTGTGATTCATGTTCATCTGCCTATATATTTACACATGAATACACGCTTTATCAAAAAAACTGTTGCACCTAGAAGGAAGTGTATGACTGCAATGTTATTCGGAAGGAAGATAAAGGTTACTAGGAACAATAAACGATTCATTATTTACATTGACTTTTTAAAAAAAATCTGGGATAGGTCTGGTGATGTGGCTGGCCATGGCATAGCATCAGTGTCTTTGAGGCAAGCTCTAGAGATGGTATAGCAGTATGTGGAAAGCATTGTCCTGCTGAAAGAGAACGCACAAAGGAGTGTGGGTTCAGAAAAGGTAGGGCCACTGGCAGTGTTTTGAAATGTCATTTTATGATTTTGATAATTAACATATGTACAGTAATTAAAATGATTTTGTGAACACAGCTTTCATTGTCTGTACATCTCACAGCAAAGCAAACTTGAAGCGAAGCTAGCAAATATAGCTATGCTAAGCTAAAAAGCTAACCTTACAAGCTAATGCATGTAAGGGAAGATCCTGTACATAAAAGCTATAGCTAACCACACATCACATCAGCAAGTCCAGTAAGTATCAAGTAATTGTGGTAGCATTTTTGTTAAAGTGACACAAACAATGCTATGCTATTCTATTCTATACTATGCATCTCCCGTGAGATCCAAAATGAAAGAAAAACTGTTGTTTTAATCTGAGGCAAAATAGCAAGGTATATAATATTGTCTGTACACGTACAATACTGTATATAACATAAAATACTGAATAAATGCACTGATTAATGTTTTATTAAGAATGCCAAGGTCAGTAGATGCCTTCTGATACTACTGCCCTGATACTGATTGAAATATTGCTTTATAATATTCTTACACTCTTGATATATTTCTTTTATATTAACTTTCCTTGTTTCAGCATTATATTAAAATGCCATAACATAATTGTACATCCTTTACATCCCACTCACTGGCAAGCTGAGAGCTAGTAAGATTAGAATCTGAATGGAAAAAGACACCCGCGATCAGACCAGCTACAATTCTAGCATGGCCAAGCATAACACTGGCAAATTACATCTTATGCCTCACTACACCCATATTCAATCTCAAATAGAAAAAGCATTAATAATATTCTCAGATCTTGAAGATAATCTGTACTGTTATGGGGAAGATTAAAGGGAGTGTCATCGTAATCCATATGATTTAATCTCCTCCGTTTTCAAAAGAATAAGTTGTCTTTTTCTGCAGCTTTGAATTCTGTTATGCTGAAACCCCGAGCCCTTGCCAGCTTTTCTATTCATTTTGCCGCTGAAAATATAAATCAGTTTAAAACAATATTGGACTCTAAATGACTGATTCCACTGTCATAAATGTTTTAGGGAGAGCAAAGTGAAGCAATTTACGGTTCTCTTGCCTGTACAATATCTGTCAGGGGGTGGCTGGCCAAGGTGCTAGAGAGAAAGGAGATGTGGAGGGAATTTCAATCCAGACCTCTCCTGCATCAGCCCATTTCAGGGTCATCCTGGCTCCACTTTGACTTGAGTAATGCTTAGGGAGTGAGACTCCTTTCCTAACTCCATTTTCACTGTTATTCCATTTGAACTGAGGCCAAAGCGCTGGGTTCTGACGACACTACTATAGACTGATAAATATGGGGGGAACAGTATCAGGGACAGGGTGACTTGCTACTTTATGTTGGGAAGTAGAAGCTCTCTGGCTGGATGAGAGCAAAGCAAATGTACTATATCTTTGCCAGTCTAACAAAATTGTGTATCTCTGTAAAGATAACTCCATCTTCAAAGAAAACAGAAAGATGCTCATTTTTTTTTGTTACCAATTCAGCCATTGCCAATTCTACCCACTCGCTAACTAGGAGGATGTTTTTCTCCATCGCACATCATTCTACCAGGTCTGAAAGGGCGAAGGCTAGCACATGCTGAAGCCAGCTACAGCTAACCCGACCACGCTTGGACAACACAAACTGCTTAGAGGAGAACTCCAACTGCCAGTTCTGTTACATCAGCCAACAGATGCCTATGGCTAACAGATGCTCTCTTGGGTCTTCCTTTTTTGGCTCTACCTCACTCCCCATTCCTACCCACATGAAAAAAGCAAAACAATTTATGCTACCCTTGACTTCTGGCCAAGGATAGACGTGATTTATAAATGTACACAATACATTAAAAACACTTTACAGACATTGAACAGCAGAACATTGGATTTAAGCCTCCACATATTCCCGGCAGTAAACACAGTAAACACACATACACACACTCACTAGTGAACTAGGGCAGTGAGAACACACACATCCGGAGCAGTGAGTACCCCCCTTGGTGCTCTTGGGAGCAATTAGCTGTTATTGTCTGGCCCAAGGGACCCTATAGTCATAACTATTGTGGGAGGAGCTGGTGTTGATTGATATTCTACCTCCCTGCCCCTCCTACCTGCCAATCCAGAAGCTCAAACTGGCAACCTTCTGGTCCCAATTCTGCTTCCATAACCTTTTTTTTTTCTTGCCATGGCTGAAAAAATAGGCCACCCCTTAGACAGTCCAGGAGCTCACACTTCTAGTGACCTTCTAGTCCCAAAGCTTGCTTCCTTAGCCTTTAGGCTAAGCCATGGCTACCTCCCACCATCTATGCTAACTCTTAGTGAACTGTGGCAGTAAAAAAACACACCCTTGGTGCCTAAATGCAGAAACAAATGAGGATTGTTGCCTTTATCAAGGGCTTCACAGATAAATTATACATATTTATGAAAGATGAAGTGCTTTTCCTGCATCCACCTCCCTCCACAACCTGCCAGTCCAGTCCAGGGGCTCAAACTGGTGACCATCTGATTCCAGATCTTTGCCCTTCATGCTTCACCTATCTTTAGGCAATGGCTTCCCCCATAAAACTCTAGGGCCCTGTTTTAGTGATCTTTAAGTGAGACGCCAACCGTGCACAGCACAGCTTAATATATGATGAATCAGTGTGTCTTTGCTATCATAACAATGGGAAAAGTATGCCTTTTTGCAGCTCAAATGCACAAAAAAATCATGTACTAATTCTCTTAATTAATCATGTTTGTATTTTGGGTGTAAAGTGCAATTAACCAATCAGCATGTCACTTACCATTTCCTTTAATATCCAGGTGCACTCTGATATTGTTCCATTGCTTTTTCAATGGTGCTGCGACCTAGACATTTCCAATGCTTTTAAGCAGAGGAAACTGACTTGTGAATGTTTATGTAACATTAAAAATGAACCTATATTTTGATGTAGAACAATGCTATTTTATTTTTTATTCTGTTAAGCAATGAACGTCTGACTGTTGACATCTATTGTACTCAGTCAGATATGCACCAGTGTTTTCCATTGCCAAAATAGCAATACGCCAGAGGTTTACTGAACACACCTCATTTTGAGACCACCATGCCTAAGCCTATATTGGCTTAAATATATTCACAAACCGTGAAAATAGACTGTTGGCTGGGTGTAAAACAGCAATGAGCATTGTGATGATCCTTGTGCATGGTGTAAGATAGGGCCCATTAACTCCCAAAAATTAGGCCAATATTCAAGCAGTCCAGGGGCTCAAACTGGTGACATTCTTCTGGTCCTAATCCTGCTGTCCTATCTTTTAAATCATGTCTGCCTCCATAGAAATCATAATCTACACTGTAAAAAAGATTTTGTTGCCTTTGTAAATATAATTAACAATAATCTAGTACAGTGTAATTACTTAAGAGTTTCACATAAAATTACTTTGTAATTGTTTGTAAATGCCAACATTTTTGTAATTTTTTCTTTTTTTGTGAGAAGCAAAACTGAAAACTGCAAGAAAAAGGTCTCTTACAGGATCCACGCATGCACAGTAATGTCAGCTTTTGTTCCAAGTGAACAAAAAACACTTTTTGCGGAGATATTCACCATATATTCAGCGGTTGAAATTACTCTAAATCTATATATTGTTTCTGCCCTATTTGGCATGAATTTCAAAGTGTTTTTTGGTCCCGTACATTTATTTCCTTCAGAATATACAAGCAAACCTTTTCCGAAGATCTTCACTTCTTTTTAAATATCATGTGCTGCAACCATCAACAAACTAATGCTTTAGGACTTTTATGTTGAAACCAATTTCAAGACAGGAAGTTGCATAATTTACCATGTTTTATTTGCCAAGGACCCATGGAAGCAGCAAGCATGTTTGTAACTGTTTTTTTTAACAGCTGGTTAAAAAAAGTCAAATTTAATTGAATAAACGTGTTGCAAAGTAACATTTACTGAAAAATGTGTAGTTAAATACACTGAGGATCATGAGTAAATATTATTTGAATATATATGCTCTGTTACATTTACTTGATTTTTTTACATTTACATTTAAATATTTTTTATGTAAATTCTACTCCACATTTTTTTAGCGTACCAAAATCCATCTAACGTCATCCATCAACCCCTTAGCTGCAAATATTAAGGGACGAGAATGCTCTATACTCCGGTCACTTTCCTCTTACCAGAACCATGGACAGTCAGTCCATGGGCTCCAATTGGTCACCATCTTATCTCAAGCCGCTTCCCTAACCCTTATTCCAGATGCTGCCCTCATCAACCTTATAATCTCCAGACAATTGGGCCAGCACTTAGGTAGTTGCGCCACTCAGCAGACCTGGGATTGTTCTTTTTTTTTTTTTTTTTTAACATATCTGCAGCCTAATACTATCTGTTCACAGATCTGAAGTAGACTGCATTTGACTCCGCACCAGTATTGATCACACTGTAGTTCAAGCGCTTGCTTTCATGTTTCAGAGATGTCCTTCGCCGTATTGACACTGGATGCGTCGACTAGGTGTGCGCATGTAGGAGTACGTGTTTTAGAGGAGTGTAATGGAAAGCGGGCTTTACATTGTGATGGTGGTGTGATTGCTCTTGAGTGCGGGTTTGAAGTTAGCTGCAAGAATTGCGATAATGAATAGTGTGCAGTGTCTCTGATCAGTGGAGGCACAGAGGAGAAAGCAGCGGCAGACAAAAGACAGAGGGCATTGTGAGTGACAGATATGAGTAATATCTGGATCACAGTCACCACAAAACAGTGCATCAGACTCCTCTCGCTCACTGCAAGAACAAAGCCCACTTCTGTTTCTGTGCCCGGCTTCGCTGTGATGGCTGCTGAAAGTGTCTCTGGCTAGACCGAGAGCAAGGAGCAAAGTGATATTCGCTCTGAGTACACACACACAAATACCCATTTTTTAAGATGTTTTTTCCATCTCATCCTCTGTTCTGTTTTGTTTTCTCTTGGCAGAGAGCCTCTGTGCCTTCCTGAGCATGGCGTGCTGCCTGTCGGTGAGGCTGTTTTTGTACAGCCTGCTCTGGATGGCTGGTGGGGGAGGGATTTGAAGGTGGCAGGGCTGGTGGAGAGAGGAGAGACTGGCATCTCTAGATGCATGAGGCAATGCGTCAGGAAAGAGCTGCTGCTCTCTTCTATCTTCCTCAACCTCTCTCTGGCTTTCTCTCTCTCCCCCTTTCTCACCCTCTCCCACATTCCTCCCTACCATCTACCATTCCCCAGTGCTCCCTTCTTTTGCCTCTATCTATTCTGAGGCCCTCCACAGTGTAAACCTGAATTAAACATGGCTTCATATAATGCAAGGGTGTGATTGCAGTACCAGATCGATAGGTTTTTAATCCCTTTCCCACAGCTCTCCTCTCCACTCAGCCCTTTTGGTCTTCTGGCTAAATGCACTGTGGCTCTCATTTTGATGTGTCTTCCATACCCACTTACCTCCTAGCTATTTGGGAGGGCTCAACACTTTTACCCTGCTGTCTCTCTCTCTCTATCTCTCTCTCTTTCTGCCTCTCTCTCCTGTACAGATTCTCAAAGCCTGTACTTATCTGCTGAGTATCATTTTCTCCTTGTCCCTCCAAAAATTGGCTTGTTTTGAAACTTTGTCTGTATCAGAGTAGTATGAGTTTCACACTTAGGATTTAGGGATTAATGATTTTATAATACATTGTGTTGGGCCTCTTGATAATGTCCCCACTATCAAACCTTTAGTATTTATATCAGACTTCTGATTTCTGGCATTTTGCTAGTATTTTATGTGTTCATGCTTTTTTATACACCTTTAATATATATTTAATATATTTACACTAGTTTTTTTCAACCTTTCCTTATTCTTTAGTAATAAAGGTATTCAAATTATGGAAATAATTATATATACTGTATATAAATGACCTCTGTTCTGACAGGATTCCTTTAAGTGTGCCCATAACATAATGAATGTCGACACCTTCCTAAAATAATCAAATAACTCATTCTTTTCAAGTTTTTAACATACAAAAACATATGACAATGGTTTAAGAGGACAGTTTATAATACAGTCGAGCAGTAGAACCAACTAGAAACAATCCTAATTCAAAACAGTATTATATTTTTATAGTATGTAATATAAAATAACATAATAAATGTAAGAACATTTCTAGCTAGCATTATGGACTAAAATGCAGACAAAGAAAATGATAAAACTCAATAATAAAGAACTTAAAAACTGCTAATCGTGTGATGCGACAGCATTCATGCTCCCAAGCTTCCAATTGCTCACACCTGGCCTACCTTGTATAAATATGCCTCCTTTGTTCCTTTGCTGAATATTGAATCTAGCTTGCTAGCTCTTCTACTAAACATTTCTTTTGATTGTTTTTCTGTGTTACCGATCATTTTTGTATTTTTTGACTACTCTTTTGCCTCGCCCTTCCTATTGTTTGTTTTCCCTTGCCAAATTATTTTTGTACATACACTACCCCTTTTTGCCTATCCTTCTGGCTTATGGATTTGCTTGTGCACTCTGGTATTTTGTTTGTTATCGCTACCATTTTGATACTGACCCTGCCTGTCTCTGACTACCCTGTAACCCTATCCCCTGTTTTAATAAACTGTTTGATTCGTATCTGCATTTGTCTGTCCTTGGTTTGACAAGATAGGGTGGAGAAAGGAGGACTGAGGTGTGTCTTATAGAGACAGACAGGAGATCAGTGTGCATCTGGACAAAGTCTGCGCTGCTGTATTGGTTTTCATCAAGGTTTCCACTGGCATCTGATACACATGCTGATTCCATTGCTAAAATAATGATTATTTTGGAATTATAATGCACATATTCACAGTTTTTAATGAGTAAAAAAGGGGGAGAGAAAATCGACCAGTGCTCCTTTTTTTATCCATATGAAGCGAGTTCCTTGTGAAGTTGGGTATCTTAAAGAGCATCATGAATTATGCAAGATAATTAAAAAAAGAATTAAGTTTCCCTTTGTCAACCACTTTTAAACACCGTATGTTATTCAGTTATATGAAAGAAACTGAAACGGAGTAAGAGATCTTTTTGTGAACCTTAAACTTAATAAAGATACTCTCTTGAGGTGTTATTTTCTGACATTTCTCTAAAGGTTGTGGTACATTACTCGGTGATATGACTTAATGAAGCCCGTGAGTCATGTGGAAGGGATGAATTTTGATTAAGACACCAGTCTGAAGGCCTGAGGCGTGTTTACCCTCAGGCCAGTGTCTCTCTATGATATATCTTGAAAATGTAAGCAATGTGGACCGGCTGCTCATATCCACAGGTCAGAAGGTCTATTTTCTGTAATGGATCTCCTCTTTAGGGCTTCCGAGCGTGGCGCTGATTGCTTAATGTGAGACGAGCTCACGCTGAGCCGGCCCATAGTCTGAATCAGTCTGCGTTCTGCTTATCTGGATCTCTCTGGAGTCCTGCGCTTTGGTAGCTCTCACTGCGCCCCTGAACCGCTCGGCCTAGCGTACACGGCCTCAGTGAAGAGGCAGAGAACAAAAGAGGATATTCCATCTGCTGTAATATGAAGTGGCACCGCACAGAGCAATTCTAATTAGTGTCAAGGTCGACTAATTATAGACTATCAAGAAACCTTTAATTTCACATTATTGAGGAGGCTGGGTAGGGAGGCAAATAGAGAATGAAAAATAGTAAGCAGTGCAATTTTCCCATCTTTGTCTATGTCTGTGTCTCTTTCTTGCTCTCTTTTTCTTTCTTTCTCTCTCTCTCTCTCTCTCTCTCTCTCTCTGAGTCTGAGTGGTTTACTGTGATTTTAACCCTTAAACACCCTTATAAAATGAAATGGAATATTAATTTTTTGTCATTGTTTAGGGCAATAATAACAGAGCTTTTTTATATATTAAAGACTCCAGATTTTACATTTAAACTCTATCACTTGTTTGAAATAACACACCTGGTAAAATCATAACACAATAACCAAATACAAAATAATGATAATAATAAACTGTATGTTGTATAACGTTACATAGAAAAAAACATCTTTGAAGATGAGATCCTTGATCATTTACAGAATATCATCGTTGTTGAATGAAAACTTTAAAGGAGAGAGATTATTTCAGGTAAATTTGGAGAATTTCTATTGGTCCATTCATCAAGATATTTTGACACAGTGTAAGAAATAGTTTGTAAGTTGAAAACAAGAAATTGACAAAAATAAAGACATTTGTTTTTCATTGCACAAAAGCAAAATGCAGTAAAAAATGGGTTTATCTTCAAAAATTCTACCAAAATCAACCCATAGTAATCCATAGTGGAGTAATTAGATCTATAATCGCATTCTACCTAGACACAGCACACAGTTGTGTTTTTTAGCATAACATACCTCTACCAATGAGTAGAGATGGCACAATCGGGTTGGATTAAGATCAACCCTAAATCCTAAACCATATATTTTCCATTGATAGCTGAAATGTGTTTCTTTGAAGTAATAAAACATACCAATCCTGCTTAAATTTTTTATAAACATTTCCTAAACTTTAAAAAAACACTTTTATTGTGGTAATTTCTGCCTCTGCTGCGCCATCACAGGTTCAACTGTGCTATAGGTGTGGATGATGTTTCTGTGTACTTTGGTACACAGGTGCATCACAATATGCAAATCAGTCAATCAATAATAAAGCTCCCCTGCTGATGTCCAACCATATGGGTCTCACTGCTATCAGAGGCACATTGCCGCTGTTGTAGCTCATCCAATCAGCTCTCCCTTCTGCCCCGCCTCTAAACCCATACATCACCCAGTGCCCCATCCAAACCATCCTCCCATTTTTTTATCCTCCCTTTGTCAAATTTGAGCTGAGGGTGAAGTTAGCAAAAAACAGGAGCTTCAGTGTCCCTTTAATAATATGTAGTGATTCAAATTAGGGTTCTTCCAAATGCTTAATGAGATATTAAAGGGTAAAAACGCTACTTATGATTTGCATATATTGCTTTGTATGTAAAATAATCAAGCTCTCTCTCTCCCCCACACAAACACACACACACAACAAAAAGGTTAGTTTTAAAAAAGACCCCTACACCCACCCCGTAAAAAAAAATGTTAGAATTTTTAAACTTGTTTTTCACTGTACGTTAATGTATCCTTTGTTTCTGTGTTTTCCACCAAAAGCCTTGACTTATTTGATGAGTGTATACTCCCAGGGACTTGAGGTTATGCCCTGGTGATTAAATCTGAATTAGAGAACACTGTGGAGCCGAAATTACATAAAACAAAGCCCTGGAGGCAGCCACTTCACATCCACAATCAATAGTCAACATATATTTTTCCTGGATTGCAATTTCACGCAATTACTTGGGGCTGGGGATGATAAGGGCACCCAAAATCTCTTTCTCAAGCACTCTTCTCTTTCTCTCGGCTGTGTGTAATTCAGTTCTCCTGTGAAAGCCAGAGTCTAACCAGCCTTATTAGAACAGAGTACAATGGCAGCTGAAGGCAGGCTGTGAGCATCTTGGTGAGCCGAGTGAAGGAAAGTTAGAGATGTGAGTTTTTCCCTGTATGGACTTCTGATAGTCCTTTGTCAGCTGTTTGGGAGGGAGAAGCTCATTTTGTTCTAGTATTGTTCTATAAGGATGTGATGATAATGCGAACACTAGCTATACTAGCCTGGAAGGACCAATAGCTACTACTACCCTGTATTAGAAAAAATAGAGCTTTACAAATCGTTCATGATCTGGATGTGTGATTCTACAAAATCCTTTAACATGGAATATATTGGAGCACTGAAATAAAATGTTTTTGCCTTAAAACTGAAACTGATCAAATAAAAAAAATTAAATTGGCTGAAGGCTGAATACTTTTCAATATTCAGTATGTTTTCAATATGTTTTCATTTTCTCATTTTTTAAAAAATATTTTTTGCTTTAAGGTAATTAAACTATAAAATATATTTTGAAATCTTAATTTTAAGTCAAAAGACTAAACTAAAAAAACACAACACTGAACATGTTTTACAGCTCAGCAGACAAGCCAACAAATCACAATATGACTTTTAATTGTTAAATTAGTCATTATTAGCCGTTTTTAGCTAAAAAAAAAAGAGTGTCACATTACTACTAGGAATAATACTACCAATAAATAACTGTAATACTTACAATGATGAACAAAGTAAGTTTAAAAAACATAAATCAAAGAATAAAATAATGAAAAAATATATATAAAAATAATGAACATGAAAAAAGTAGAGCAAGTTTAACAGTGTTAAACCTGTACAATGATAACTATGACTAAGTGCATGTCCGCAAGATCACATACAATGGCTTCACAGCTTAAGTTGTTCCCACTTCCAAGCAGTTGCTAGGCTGTTGCTATGTGATCACTAGAGTGAAACCGTTTAGTCAAAGTAGATGCTATGGTATTTTAAATAGTTGCTATGGATAATTAATTATGCAGTAAAGCGATGACTGTAGAAAAGTATTAAGAACTCATCATCTCTAAAAGTAAAGCCACCACAGGTCTAGCCGCTCTATTGGCTGGCTGCAGTATTATGTGTAGATCAACCCTTCCCCATATGTGTCCTTTTTCTCAGACAGTGCTCTCATCTCGTTTATTTTCTTATATGGACACCAGTGCATGCTGACTTTCTCACAGCAGCTTGGGGGTTAAACTGGACTTAGCTAATTGTCATGTCAAAGCTGAGCTCTGGTACTGCAGTAAAAAGAACCACATAGAAACTTGATGTAGAAGAATGCATGGGCCTACCCAGTGAGTTGGCAAATCTGGTCCATCTTTGGTTTCTACTGTATATACTGTGATTTGTGGTTGCAAATTGGACAACATATCGGACATATGTGACATGATTTGTATAGAATGAAAACAAATGGAACTATAATGATTATTTAAACTCCTGTACAGTGTTTAAAAAAGAGGTTCTTCAGAGGTTCTCTATTACACGCAGTGGACCATGACAGCTCAAAGAACAAATTGCAGACTGCTTAAATGATTGGTTGTCTTTTGAAATGATTCTTTTACTGTATTGTACAAGGATTGTACATCTTCTTAAACTGATTTTGCTGTTGCTAAGACGTAGAACCTCTTTTAAAACTTCAGTAAATAGAAACTCTTTGGCTCAGTGTGACGCATGCAGACCTTCTCTGAAGCTGTTTTTTGTACTTGGGTTTGCATCATAGTTCAGACTGACTTCCCTCACCACGCTACTAACTATGTTCACCAAGGTAAAAAGCATCTTAACAAATTATGAAACACATCCCAAATCCCATCCCAAGCCTCCCTTCTTCCATGCTGTTGTCAGAGTCGCTACATCAGCTGGATACAATAGCCGGAGTTCCTGCTGGTGAAAGGGCTGAAGCAAGTTTTTGAAAGACCTCTGCCTTCGTTCCTACTTTCAGAACTCTTAACATGTATCTGAGGTTGAAGTTAAAATGTTCGATTTGCAGTCAACTCCCTGCAGGTGCTGCTGGTTGCATCAGCCCTGAAAGCAGGGTAAGGTGCTGCGAGGCACACGCAGTAGTGTATCCACATGCAGGGCTGATATCGATGGAACTGGTTAGTGGTCTCTGTGCATCGGTGCATAACCAAGTCTCGGACTCCGTCCATGATGGCTCAGCCCGTTCTCGTGCTGCGTCCTGTCCACCGCATGACCTGAATGATAAAAGCAAGGGCAAGAATTATAATAGAATTGCATCAGTGTGATGCCCTGTGTTGGAGTATGATGCCTTTTTTTCAGCGTGCTATTCAGGCTGGGAACTGTCTGGTATGCCGTCTTCCATCCCCTGATGTTTCTGAGAGATAGTTAGCAAGCTTTGACAGTCTGCTGATCGCTGGGGAGTATATAATGTTCGTCTAAGGATCTCGAACAGGAAAAAGCAATTAGCAGTCATTAAAACTTTACAATGATTATCCTCACATGTGTCTGCATGTGTGTTTGAGAGTGTGTGTGTATATATGGGAGAGAGAGAGAAAGAGAGAG
Source organism: Astyanax mexicanus (assembly GCF_023375975.1). Taxonomy (NCBI): domain Eukaryota; kingdom Metazoa; phylum Chordata; class Actinopteri; order Characiformes; family Acestrorhamphidae; genus Astyanax; species Astyanax mexicanus. The sequence goes on along the minus strand of NC_064413.1, from coordinate 35,391,761 downwards.
AGAGAGAGAGAAGAGAAAGAGGAGTGCAGCTGTGATGAGTGTTACAAGCATTAGCAGAACTCTTATAAGAATAGATGTAAAATAAGCCAATGTTCGATATGGTTCAGTTTGGTACCAACCCTCTGGTTAGCCAAGTAGATCATAGAGGAGGTTAACCAACTACCTTAACAACACAAAGTGTGCTTTTTCCTAGATTTTCCAGCATTTCAACCACCTCCTCCGTCGAAGTCCAGCTTAGACCATCTGAAACCAGCTACCAGCAAAAGTTGACATTAAGCTGTATTTTTTTCAGCAGAGATGTTATTAAAGCACATTGATCAGTGCCTAAATCAAAGAGCCTTAATGCAAGCTCTTTAATCAAATGATAACTCAAATGTCACATGTGCAAAATATATGTTTTAAAAGGTTAATATATGTGACATTATAATTGTTCCCAATCTTGCACCAGGGATAAAATGTGTTTCATACCCAGGAGATTAAAATTAAAATGATTTAAAACAAAATTATAATGCATTGCTTACAATAACGTTTAATGCAGTGGTTTAATTCACAGAACAATAAATTCACAAACACAAAAACTCTAGACAGCCAAAAAGAAATTAGGTTGAAACAAGTTGTCAGGGTGGAGGTGCAGGGAAGACGAGGAGGCGGACGCAATTGCAAACAAAAGGGGATTTATTACAAAACAGACAACAAATACAAAATAAACATGGAATAAACTGAAAACAAGGCTGAGGAAACTGGGGAATACATGGACCACTAACAGACGTAAAAACGTACAAGGATCGACACCGGGGAAATGGAACACGGACCTTAAATAGAGGTGCACACACACAGGAAACATGAAACACCTGGGACGAAGGGGCGGAGTAACAAAAGAACACAGGTGAGTGGAAAAACACAGGCAGAACACAGGGGCACGGGTCACGTGGGACAACACAGGCACGAGGACAGACAGGAAACAGGGCCAGGACCTTACACAAGTACTTTTCAATTCTTACTATTTTCATAGAATCTAAACAAATGGAGAATAAGGCTGTTTTTTCCTCCACACTATTTAGTCCGCTTTAATCAGACTGGTCTTGGTCTGGTCACAAACAAACTCTTCTGAGGTTTATTTGTGGTGAGAACTTAATCCAACCTTGATTTGACCCAACTATCAATTCAGCAACTGCCTCTTTTTGAAACGGTTGCCAATGCAGCAATGCTAGGCAGCCAGCGCACTTGAAAGAAAGTGCAGGATCCCCAGCTTTGATACATAGTCAAAAGACGCTAGTGTCTACCAGTATTGTAACTGTAAGGGTAGGAGGAGAGATCATCATATACCCATCCAGAGAGAACATTTCCAATTGTGCTCTCTCAGGCTCCTGCTGCTGATGGTGAAGCACCATTACGAATCATTCGAACTGGGAGAATTGTATAACCTGGTTTGTTGTGACACATTTAGGTGTGCTTAGATATTTTTTCCCCTATGTGAAACAAACCAAAACATTCCAAGTTTACAAACCTGTTCAAACTGGTTCAGAGCGGAGCAAACAAACTATAGTAGGTGTGAGAAGTGTCATCTGTTCAGCTTGACTCTGTCTGGTGTCTGCTAATAAAATAGCTGTGAAAACTCCACATACTGTAAAGGTTTCTACACCAATTAAACTCCAATCTATACATCCAAGCCTAGCTGAGCGCCATTTAGGAACCTTTATGTTTAAGAGCACAGAACATGGTAAGAATAGAAGAGTTATGTCTCTTATTGATCAGACCGTGAAGTTGCAGTATGTATGTGCGAAGCAGCCGTGTGTGGAATCAGGACGGCCTTCTAAAGACCTGTCTCTCACACCAGCACGAAGGTTTCCACAGTAACGTTAAGGAGACACATTCCAGCGAGAAGCATGACAGGCTCTGAGAGCGAGGGCTGATCAAGCCTGTACGGTGCTCCACCTCTGTCTTCATCCGGGACAATGGGGAAGACCAAGGGCTCATTAGAGACCAAACTTCAGAGGAGCTCGCTGCTGAAAGACCTTATTAAAGCTCCTCCACGTCAAAAGCAGTTGAAAGGTCTTAATGGGGGTGTCATATAAATAACCGTCCTGGACACAAAGTATTTCAGCTGGAAATTAGACCTCAGACTGAAAGAAAGGCAGACCACTCTCGGCATTGTCTCTGTTTATTTTAATGACATACTTCTGCGAAGATCACAGCGTGGTGTTTCATACGTTAGTCAATTCATTCTAACAAGCCCATGACTTAATATTGTATTATTTAATCAGAAGCAGATTGATTATTAATCAACTTAGCTTTTATTCAAGCAAACCAATTTTACATTATGACCACCAACAATGCAGAACTCATTCTGATGAAACTGATGAGTGCCATAGCAATTACATAGCCTGTCCTCCACCAGCACGCCTCAACAACACGTCGGAATCAGATGAACAGTAAGTGTCTCATTTACAACACAATGATTGTGACACTTTCACTAAACACACTGGACACACCACACACTGCGGTAGTTACCAGGCTTTGCTGTACTGTAGGTGTTTGTGTCCACTTTTCATTCCTGTGTATGTGTGTGTGTGAGATGCTGTTTGCTGCTCAGGCTGTGTGTGTGTGTTGTGTGTTGTGTGTTGCTGCAGGTTGGTATTACTTCCTCCAGCAGATTAGGGGAATAATTAATTTCCTCTCCGATATGGAAGACTGACTGTAATTAAAGAGATGGGGGAGGCAGTAGGAGTCTCTCTCTCTCTCTTTCTCTCTCTCTCTCTCTCTCTCTCTCTCTCTCATGGCCTATCTTTCTCAGGTAATATTTTTCCTCTATCTTTCTCTCTCTCCTCTCTCTTTCACTCTCAACCACACACATACACATACGCACACACTCACACTCACTGATAAACTTTTATTACTAACAAACAACACTCTTATAAATAAATGTGATGGAAAGCATCATTTGAGTGAGGCAATTAAAGCATGAGAAGAACTTTAAACTGGTTTAGAACCAATTTCCAAACCTTTAAAAGGTTCTTTAGACTCACATCTCTTTTACAAAATGCTTCTTTGTGGAGCTCAAAGTGGTTCTTCTATTGTGTCACTCAAAAAAACCCTTGTAGCACCTTTATTTCTAAGATTGTTACTAACTAAAGTAAATACATACTAACTAACCACCCAAATAAAAATCAATAAATCAATCTTTTGACCAAAGAATGAATCAATAAATAGGGGGGGGGGGGGGGGGGGCGGTCATGGTGGCAAAGCAGGTAATGCTTCCATTGCACTGCTCCAGGGGTCCAATACTGTAAGCTTAATCCCTGTTCCAGTCACTGTCTATAAAAGGGGATTCATCAAAATGGAAATGTCATCCCAAACTGAATCCAAATATAATGCAACAGTTGATTGAAGGCCAAACATATTTCATTTTCTTTTTTTTAAAGCAGGTTTTCATCAATTTTGTTACTTTCTCCACAATTGCATAAATGAAACAACTAAATATATTTTGTCTTGCTGTTCAAAGAAAACATCCATTTTTGTTTTTTTTTAATGTTAGCTCTTTTCATATATTCTTTTTTTTTCACTAAGTCTTTTCTGCGGAATAATTTTGATTACTAAATATTAAATGCATTCCTAGCCTGTGCATGCACGAGATTCCTTTGGATCTTCGTTTGGGTTTCCTCGTGCCTTCCAATCACAGGCACGCTAGCTTGATCAGTGTGTGCGTTACCCTGTGACGGACTGGCACCTTGTCCAGGGGGTGTTCCAGCCTTGGTCACAAGGATTCTGGGAACACTCCATTAATACTGGGTATCTGAACTGAAGGAAACAGATCCTAATAGAAAATGACGAAAACGTATCTTACATACAGTTTTCTATTTTATTTTAAAGGGAAGCATCATAGTTATTGTAAGGAAAGATATAGAGGATCATAAAGAAAAAAGAAATTCTCCTGATTTGAATGTAAAAGTTTATAGCTTTAAAATCAAGGAGCAGATCAATATGAATGTGTTTCACGGTTTCAAGATGTTTTCTAAATGTTACATTGTACACACAACACAGAAAATATCTTGACGTAGACGTTTAGGGTTTTAAAATAATTTTTGTTGCTACTTTTGGAGTGTATATACTGTGGTGTGGCACCCCCGAGCCGCCGTGCCGCGTGTGACTTTAAGCAGTGCCACGATTGTCCGACAGGGGGCGTGTCTCCTCCGCGCTGTCTGACGGAGCCGCTGCTGCTCCGCCGTTCCCTCCAACAGCCCAACTAGTTTCCCCGGTTCTTCTGTCGCTTCAGCTCTTCGGCTCGCGCTGCTTCTCCCCGCTGAGGTAAGGCTGTTTCTTCTGCTTTTTATTTATTTTCGGGACTAATTTAAAGCCGTGCAGGAGCGCGGAGAGCCGGAAACGGAGCACAAACTGCTTTAAATAGGCTACGAGTCTAGAAACCGCTGGAGAATCCGTCAACTTGTGGCTCGGGCTGCGTCCCGAACCGCGCAGACGGATCCGCCGCGAGAGCGATCCATTATATCCGACTTAAACTTCATAAAATACGGGCGCGCGCGTGTGTGCGTGCGTGTGGGTGCGTGTCGTGGGGGTGGGTGCGCGCGTTTTCCCATGAGGCCATCTTCAATATCTGGGAGGGTTAGGACGGGGAGTTATTAAAGCATATTGAGATGTGACCCTCAGTCTCTGCGCAAAATCTCCTCTTAGATTAAAGCGAATCCCACCCGAGCACGACCACAGAGGAGGGGTCTGCACTGAGAGAAAATATGAGAGGAACATTTAAAGCATATATTCTACTTATATTCTTAAAAAAAAAAACAGACAGTAAGAATAAGAACCGTATCTGATTTAGAAACTATTCACAGGTAACCTAAAGTAGAGTAGTATCTAAGTGTAGCCTCCAAAAATGTTCATACTGAGTTTACAGTAAGAATAAATAAGCCTATAAAAAGATATGTATCCAGGCATCCATCTCCAAGTTCTGAGCTTTAACAGACCAGCTTCAAACCTTAAAGCAAGAAACTCCGAAACGTGCGTTTTTAACCCGACCTTTTAATTGGGTTGGTGGTTATTGATTTTGGTTGGTTTTGGGGGGTGGTTGTGTGGGTGGGATTGGGTGGAGAGGAGGGGAGGGGTGCACTAAACCAGTACAGGATGAGGATGAGAGATTGTGCGCTAGTGCTCAACCCCAAAAAAGAGATGATAATTTATGTAGCTCCAGCAGACGCGCTGCCTGTGGACAGAAGAGAGATTCTGCTTGGAGCCGTTATTGTCAGGATCGTGTTTTCTGTTTCTTTTTTTTTTTTAGGATTTTAATCTGAAGGCTTTTTGAGGAGTGATCTCTATTTTGTCTTTTGGCATTATGTTTATTTGGATTTCATTAGAGTATTTTTTGCAATTTTGTTTAGAAAAAAGATGAATGCATTAAAGAAAAAGAAAAAAAAGTTTATTGTCACGATAAACTGAAGACAGAAACGTGGATAAGGGAGCTTGTTTATTTTGAGTAATGAACTTTTATCTGCTTCATTGTTCCAACTTCTATTTTAAAATCCAAATAAATACAATTCCAAGATGAATGAGATCACCCTTCAATAAGCCAGTCCTCAACCCCCAGTGTTAGCTAATATATTAATATATCAATATAAATAAGTACTGTCTTAATGGTGTTTGACTTCACTAAAATTAGAAAAAGCCCCATTAAGTGAAGCTCAGAAAAACCCTCACTTAAAACTGCTTTGCTGAACCGCAGGCCTCCGTGTAGAAAGCAGCCTGACTTGTGTTAATGAGCGACAGACTGTCTTCACGTTGAGCACATTTGGCGCAGCAGTGAAAGTAGAGCGATGTGAGGAACAGTGTGTATCTGCCGGTATATAAGGCCGCTCTGTCGTGCTGCCGCTGTCCGCGGTGCTGAAATACACCCACTGCCGTACCAACGCAAGAGGCGCGAAGTAGGCTGGTCCTGTTGTGTACAGACTACAGTAAAATCTCGGGATGCCCACACTCCCACATCACATCACCAACAACAGCCAGGGTGGAAAATGCAGAGTGACAGCTCGGTGATACAGAAAGTGTCTATTGGATATCAGTATGTGGAGGCCTAAAGCTGAGGAAATAGAACTGAAGCTTGACATTACGCAAAGTAAAGTAAGCTCATCCAGACATTGGTTTATAATTTTGTTTGCGTGGTTAGAAACATTACTGCAATGACCTGAGGGTAGTATATATAATAGTGTGTTAAACAAATATTAAAGCAAGTAATAAAAACAGGGGGGAGGAAGCAAGAAATATCAGCCAGATGTCGCCACCTAAAATAGGACTAAAATGTGCGGTTCATCGGTACAATCACAGAAGCACGCAAAAACAACGAAAACATGCGTCCAGAACGGAGACTGAGTTTTTTTTCCAAGGCCTGTATGTAAATGAGCGTACTGTAAATTACACTGTCAGAAACAAAATAGTACAAAACTTAACTGTCACTAGGGAGGTTGATCCCTGAATGGTACGTCTTCAGTAGCCTATTAGTAGCTTAGTTTAGATACATACTTGATTTGATTTGAATTGTTTTTTTTCCTTATACTTTTAAGAAACATAGTTTGACCTAAAGGGTTATGTCATGTCGTAGCTTTGAGGGTACATTTACACACAACATACAGCCATGTATGGTTCCAATAATTTGTACAAAATATTTTGACTCTCTCGGAACCACTTTTTCATACAAACTTCACCATAAACTCATTTAGATTTTTTTTTTGTCATTTTATAATTTCCCAATACAGATGTGCCCGTCCTGTGAGACAGCATGTAGAGCACATCTGTATAGAGAAAGAGCACTAAGATAAAAACCGCTACAAACTGTTTTAACATACTATAACACAGCATAACGTGCTTTTATCATATTCTGATGGCTATTTCGTGGCGCTTGGGGAAAAGCTTTTGCAAATTTCACATTTTATATATTTTTTCGTGTTTTTATTTGTTTTATTTATTATTTTTTTGCTTTTCAACAACTCCACGCTGAACGCAGTGGAAGGGGTGGGGGTGTGAGGGTGGGTTTGTAGTGGGGTCGCATCTGATGCTATCAGTAGATAGATGAGAAGAAATCTGTGAAATTACGGAAGGAAAGCCGTGAGCGGTAGTTGTTTGGGCGCCGCTGATTTATACGGAGGGGGATCGATGCGCGGTCAGCGACCCCCTGCCAAACACGACCATCGTCTTTCTCTCATTCTTACAGATACATACATACATACACACACACACACACACACACACACATACACACACTCTGTCTGTCTTTCTCTCTCTGTATCTATCTATCCATCTATCTATCTATCTTTCTCTCTCTTTTTTTTCTCGCGCGCCCTCTCCTTCTATTTCTCTTTCTCTCTCTCTCTCTTTTTCTCTAGCCTCTGTCTCTCTCTCTCGTTTTTTTACTCGCTCTCTCGACGTCAGTCTCTGCGCAGCAGTGCGGTAGAAACGCCGGCGGAAAGCTCGGAAAGCTCCAGTGCGTGGCTCCCTGCGTGCGCGCGGCTCCGTGGTGTCTCGCTCGCTCGGTTGGTTGGTCGCTCGGTCGGTTATTGGTCAGTCAGTCGGCCATAGGCTCGATCCGGTTCTCCCGTCCTTCAGCACCTAGAAACCCATCCAGCTCGAGAGCTTGAGATCCTCTGATCACCTCCTCTTCCTCCTCCTCTCTTCCTCCTCTCCTCCTCCTCTTCCCCTTCTACCTCCTCCTTCTCCTCATCCTTTCTTCCAGGCTTCCTCCTTGTCGTGGATGGATTTGGCCCGGATGCCTCCCGTCTACTAACATGGACGCCCCGGCGCTCGCTCAGGCGGAAGGCTCAGGCTCAGGCTGCTGCTCGGCGCATTGAGACGGACACGCAGAGGAGGCTGGCGGCCGGAGCCGCGACCATGCCGTGATCATCCCGTCCTGCACACCGCACGATCCGGGGGGAGCCTTTCTACAACGATCCAAAGGGAATTAAAAAAACAAAAACAAAACAACAGCAAGAAAACAACAACAACGACAACATCAACAACAAAAAAAGACAACAAAAGACCTGTCCGTTCTTCTGTTTTCATCCGCAGGCATCATGAAGATTACCTCCCCGCTCATAACTCATGCCAGATTCAGGTGCTGTGTCAGGCTTCTGCTGCTGCTTCTCTTATGTGTGGGATATTCTCGAGGAATGCCGCACGTTTTGAGATTCGGTAAGAGCGATACTCCTTTTTCTCCCTCTTCTTTTTTTTTTTTTACCCCAGTCATTGAAAATAAAGGCGAGTTGTTTTGGGCGCCATAGTTGTTTTTGTGCACTCCAGGGTTCACGTGTTGCTGCTGTGACTGAGTCTCTCTCTCTCTTTCTCACTCACTTCTCTTTACTATCAGCCTGCCTTTCCACATGCATGCACACACCCCGAGGACGAGGGTCGCACATGCGTCTGCAAAAAACAACACTTCTTGGTAGATTCCTGTGCTGAGATATTTTGGAGTTGTATGAGTTGTATAGTGGAGGGATCTACTGATGTGGATAGACCATAACATGATGCTTCATTACACTGTGTAAATCACTATCACTGTGGCCTATCAATCATTTAATCAATATGTCAGTCAGTCAGTAAGACAGTCTGTCTTTTTCTCTACTTTAGTTTGTTACTTTATTTGAACACACAGCAGATATGCTTCACATTGTGTCGAAAAAAAAATCATATTGAATAGGTCAGAAGAAATGCTCTAAAATTACTTGAAATTGAAGTTGACATTTTAGAGATGCCTTGCTTTTTTTTTTGGACAACGACAACATGTATATATTTATAGATAGATAGATAGAGTGTTTTGCACAATTCTACAGCCACTGACTTTCCCAAAGGCAGCTTAAACCCTTTTCCTAATTTCCCTGAATATTGCCCCTGCCAATAGAAAAATAGTAACTTCACAGGAGAAGTAAAAAGTATTCTTCTCAATCACTCACATGACTTTAATGGGCAGTTTTCCCAGACCAGATTTAGGCCTAGTTTAAGACAACAAAGCTTTTTGTATGGAGATTTTCTATTAAAAGTCAAATATAGTCTACAACTATGCTTAATTCCTGTCTTGGAATCTGATCCTCAATGGAAGAGTATCATTAATATGGAATAATTTTGGAGCATTCCTATTGCCCCATTAATCATTACAGTTTGACACAATGTGAAGGACAGCTGCTGTGTTCAAATGTATTAGATTTAGTAAACTAAAAATAGCCAATCATTAATGAAAAGAAAATTCATGGAGTGTATTTAAGGCCTGTGAGACAAACCACCCTAAAAAAAGCATATTCAATGGAACTGCATCATAATTAAAGCCAGTAGTCTCATTATAGCTCATGACTCTCATGTGACTCTCATAATGTCCGTTCAAGTGATGCTCAGTCTCACTTATGTTTAAAAGTGTCTGGAAAAAAATGGACATCTGAATAGTCATCTACACATCTACCCTTTGTCGGCGAGCGGCTGGATTTAAATATTTCAGGGCCCGTTTGATTAATTCAACACCATTGGCTGTTGGTGTTTGTTTAAAGTGCAGTGTTTCTTCTCTTTCTCTCTCTATCTCTCTCTTTCGCTCTCTTTCCTTTTTACACCGGCTTTTCAGCTTGCATGTTGCTATTAGCAACCGTTTTGAAGAAAGCTTTGGTTCCAGCTGAGCTCACCCTCACCTCTCTAGCACAGAAACACACTCAAAGGAAAAGCTGTGTGTGTGTTTCGTGAGGCACAAGGAGAGTTCACACTTCTGATCTGGTTTACACTGTGGAAGATATAGAAGATGCAGAATAATGACCTATCTGAGAGGGGATGGTGTGGATGGTGGGGACAGTGGGGTCAGTAGGGATGGAAGGAACGGTGAGAAAGGGCCTTGTGCAAACATCAGGCTGTTATAATGACATGACATGAAGCGCTGTTCTTCTACGTTAGAGGTAGACCTGTGTGAAGTTTGCCTTTTTTTGGCCTCACTCAATGCGATCAATCTGATGTGAACTGCACCCTGGGGAATGACTACAGCACGGCCTGCACTTTCCTTTAATTATGTGATGTGTCAAAGCGATTTCCTGATCGCAGGAAGTGAAGTGCTCGTTTGATTTAAGAGGCGCACAACACCAACACCGGGGCTGCCGGGATGGAAACGAGCACAGGGCCACTGAGGCTCATTTACAATGCGCTCGCCTTTCCACTGTGGGATAGAGAGTTTGCTGTAACAAACTGGTCTGGGCTGGTGTGCTCTCATTCCGCATGCACAAATAATCCGATGAGAAAACCTGAAAAGCGGGATTCATGTGTCACTATAAATATTTTAATAGGCCTCCAGTTCTTTTGCCAACAAAGAAAACCAGGTCTACTTACTTACAGTCGACAATCAGCCGCGGGGCCTTTTTAAAACGTCTGGATTTTTGCTTCGTTTCATTGTTTTATTTTATCGTCAGGTGTTCGGAAGTTGTATACACTTCATAACAGTACGTTTTCATCTCCCTCCTGTGAGACATAAGCAGAGACTCGCACTCACTTACAGTACAGCTGCGTAACACGATTAGGGAATGAGAGGTTGCATTATGGTGAGCGGTTTTGGCGGTTTTGGTGGCTCGTTTGAGAGACATGCTCCAAGCTCATTGTGTTGAAGCGCAGGCACGGTGTTAGCCTGCGTGTTTACAGGTGGATTACTGTAATCGGACACAGACATCCAGTGTGGCCAACATCCTTTGAGGAACGCGAGCACTACAGGCGGCGAACAGAGAGAGGAGGAGGGGAAACTTACTTGTTGTGAATTGAATCAAACAATATGACCATAATAAAATAACTTCAAGCCATATGGGCCCTTATGCCACTGCTGATACAGTATTACAGTATACGGATATTAACACATTATCTGGTAGCTACGAACTGAATTACTAAACAAATAACTATAAAACTAATATTCAAGTGATTAAAGTGGGCCCACATCCAGGTCCTTAGAGTTGTTTAGTTGTTGTTTAACTCATAAAGACTGTGTACCTATGTCGTACATTGGACCCTGTAGTGTCTATGGTGGTTTAATGGAACTGTCTTGGCTCATAGTATCTGTACCTTCATTTAGGACAGTGTTTCTTAATCCTGGACCTGGAGGCACCCTTTTTTATATTGCTCATTTGTTGCTTTGCCTACTTTCACGTCATTGAAATAATCAGTTCATTAAAGTTATTTAAGTCAATTGTGAGAACCAGGGTAACCACTAAACTGTGCAGAATAGGGTGCCTCCAAGACCAGGGTTCAGAAACACTGCAAATTTAAGCTAATTCCAGTACTTCAAATGATCTATCCATGCTATCGCCATCGCCATAGCTACTGTTGCTAGGTTGGACAAGCTTTGTTGAACTGCTTATCTGATGAGAAATTTTTATGAGACACTGATGATTAGGGTACTGTGATATACCATTATTAGATATACTGTTGTATGAAGATTGATGCTTATCATACTGTGCACATTGGCTTAATAGTGGATCGAGAATCCCACCAATATGAATATAATCAAACAATTAATTGAGAAATCTGCCAATTAATCCGTAATCAAAATAATCTTTAGCTGGAAATAAATTAGTTTAGAGCGTTACATCATGTTCAGATTTCTTATTTATTTATTTATTTTTTAAAAGGGAGACATTTTACATAAAAGTCTATTAAAAAAACTATAGAAAAACTATGTATTATAATAAGAAAAACAGCAATTGTAAAATACAGAGTATTATGATAGTGCTAAAATATGATTTTTTTTTTACCGTGATAATTTCATACTTTTGCAACCCCAAAATATTTGATATTTCTGTTGATATATCAATATGTTGATATTTCTTTCGAAAGCACTATTTTTAGGATATATTCCTGATTTTTCACAACCTGCTTTTTAAAATATTTTATTTACCTTAACAATAAAAAAATCGGAATAGACAATAAACAAGATGTAACATATAGGATTAGTGGTCTGTTAATTTACTACACATGTTCAGTAAATGCGGATTTTTAAGACCAGCTTTGCTTTTATAGCAGTTTTAATGGTGTAAAGTACCCAATAGTTATGATATACTAAAATGCAGCACTTTTACACTATCTCTAACGGGTGAGATATGTTATCGGCTGAGTGTAGAGTGTAGGTGGCAGAATCCTAATAATCCTTTGAACTTGTGAACTGTATCTTCAGCGAGTATAGATCGTAGTCCATCCTGAAGTAAATTGAATGAGCGCAGGCTATAACCTGAAGCCGCTTACACAGAGGGAATAAGTGATTTCCATAGAATTGGCCAGCGGGGGGAAGAGGGAGATAGTGCTGCTGTCTTTTGCATGTGTCATCAAATTCCTCCCATCAGGAAGCAGCTGGCTGGGACAACAGCTGGCTAGCATCCTATACCACATAGACAGACATGCTTACACACACAGAAAGCCCACATGAATCATTTTAGTCAGTTTAATCCAATGTCTGTAAGCCACCGGTTATTGGTGCACTGAATAGAAAGGTTTTGTCAACGAGAAAATGGATGGAATTTTGTAATGCATTGGTGCTTTTCAGTTTAAACTACTCATAGAATGGATGTTAATGTACTAAAAGGTAGGAAACCTAACTTGCAAAGGTATAATATCAGTGAAAGATAGAAGTGTGATATATGATATGATGTATCATAACATTCATTTTTTGGGGGGAAAAAACTGTTTGAGATGCCATAGAACATTTTAGTAGAATATTTTACCTACTGTGCATTGTTGCTTATCATACCTTATTAACCCTCCAGTTGCGTTCATGTCATGTTAACTGGTTTTGCGTTTGACTGGGCCTTTATAGCTGAATCTAAATCTTATAATATTACAAATATGATCACACAATGCTGTGATTAATCTTTGATCAATCAGAAGGAGTGTGGAGCTGAAGTGGCTCCTACAGTACATTCTCAGAGAGTTTTGGTCGCTTTGGTGTTCTTTAGTAGTGTGGTGACCCAGGTGGTTGCTGAGGGGCTTGTGTGGCTTGTGTGTGGCTTGTTAAACCTCCTGTTTTGTTCATTGATCAGGAACAGCAATGGTGTTCCTGGGTCAATTTTACCCCGTTGCATGTTTAATTATCCAAAAACTCTCAAAAAGCAGAGTAAATATTTAATGACTAACTCATTCATTGTTAATTTTTCTATCAATATTTAGAGCTATGGTGTTCCTTACCTCTAACAGGTAATAGTTAGATTAGGATAATTCACTCATTTTTCATAAAAAAATACATTTTCAAACTTTTTTTAATGTTTCACAACTTTATTACTTTTAAAATAACAACATATAAAACACAGTAGTTTTACATAACATTGAAACGTAACATTGCAATGTTTGTTTGTTTTTGCAGGGGGTGGTTTGCAAATATGTGAGATGAGCCGTTTTTATATTATATGGTGATTAAATTAATAAAAGCAAGCAAAAGAAGTTTTATACCAAAAAAGTACTTTTAACTATCTTTTTTTTAGACCTTCAAACTTTAAAACATAACAGGAGGGTTACTTGTTACTAGTACATTTGTATCATCTGAAAAGAGGATTGCACATATTTTTGCATCCCATTAATTTGAGGAATATTAAGTTTTTATTTAGCAAGAAAACCTGTACATTTGTCAAATTTGACCATAGTACATTAGAAGGGTTTTCCAATAAAAGCAAATATTGTATCTACTGTGGTATCACTTGAAGAACATAGGAGTGTTTGATACACCAAAGAATCCTATTTTTCCCCCCGCCCCTTACTTTGTATTAATGTTAGCTAAGCTGCTATAGTGTCTTTAAGCATCACATAATACGTATTTAGCACATATATATATAATACATCCGGAGGTGTTTGGACACATAGCTTTTAGACAGAAGCAGCTCATCCATGGATTTGATGACCCACATATATTTCATTTCATCGCTTCAGCTGCTAAATGGCTTTGCACTCCCGCTAATACCATCACCTGACAGCACTGGAACAATGTATGCTAGCCCAGCCCAAACACAGCTTGTAAATAAGAAGATTTACGGGGAGTGAAAGCTACTTAGAGACAATACGCGGATAAGCGGATGAGTGAGCAATGGAGTCAGGTATAAAACAGGAAGGATCTTTCACAGGCTAATGTCTCAATTAATCTGTTTACCCTAATCACTCATGTTAGGAAGGCGTCTTTCAGATATCGAGATTCGCTCGTTTTATCAAAGCTATTATGATCCTATCCGTTATTTGACAGAAGGGTGTGAAGTCGATGCCGAATGCATGGAGGGTATTGATTTAGAAATCCAACCATTACTCTGCTCCCCACAAATTGCAACACTTTAGACACAGCAGCACTAATCAGATCTTCTGAATAATAAAAAAAAAAGATTTATCCTAGATATGCACCAAATTGCAAATTCTGGCCTGAAACCAAAACTGAACAAAATTAAACATTTTACTGAAGACTAATAACTGAATAACTGAACTGAATGTTTTTTTTTATTAAATTAAAAAAATAACATAGCCCAGATGTGACTTTTTTCTTGCTGTTCACACAAAAAGCAATTACAAAACTACAATGTACTATTTTTACGTATTGAATACTTACCTTTTTTAATATACCAGCAGACGTACTAACAAAGAGCAATAACAATACATTAAGAATAACCTCAGCATTGCTATTCTAATCAAGAATTTACTTCAGCAGTGCTATTCTAGTCATGCACGTAGCTAGATATTTGCTAGTATTGACCCACGCCCTTCACTGGGCAGAGAAGAAGAAAAGAGGGGGAGTGAACTCAGAGTATTTGGGATGGAGTTCGGGGCAGCTTTGCTGTAAAGCGTGAAGCCGAAGCCCCCCCTCTCATGAACAGAAACATGAGAAGAGAATAAAATTAAAGAAGGAGGAAGATGGGGAGGAGTTGGGTGCGAGGTTTGTTCAATGAGCAGGTAGAGAGGAAGTGACAGTTTAAATAGGGAAGGAAGTGGGAGGAGTAAGGGCGTGGTTCACTCCCAAAATTTAGTTATGATACATAACTCCACGATACCTCTACAGTTGCATTCTATTCAGAAATATGTCTCAGCAGTGCTAGTCTAGTCACATACTGTATTTACCTTAGTAATAATACATTTACTGTGCTATTCTTGTCACACAACTTAACAGTGCTATTTTATTATAAAAATAATTTGCCCTCAGTAGTGTTATTCTTATCAGTCATTTACTTAAGCAGTGCTGCTGCTACTCTGCTACTTAAAAAAAAACATCCTAACTTTAGAGGAAACTCTGCAATGTGGCTTAATAAATAAACATGAATAAATGAGTCATTGTTTGGTATACATTATTTAGTCTTTTCTCCTATTCGGGTGAATGTTTTAGGTTGCCAAATATCCTGTGCTTCCCTTCTGCCTTCATTTGCCGTGACATTCCTTCCCGAAGACTTCAGCTGCTGTGTGAGATGAGATGAGGTCAAGAGAGAAATGGGCAGTCAGTTTGTTTCTGTGTCATTGACTGCTGTCTATCCTCGGTGGTGCTGACCATTCGTTTGGAACAACACTGACCCTGATGACCTCCTTCGCAGTGCAGACCTGTTCCTACCACCAGTAGTTCAGTAACCTTCGGGTGTGTGCTTGTCTGTGTGTGTGTGAGTATATGTGTGTATGTGTGTGTGTGTGTGTGTGTGTATATGTGTCTGTGAAGGAGAGATAGCAGTTGTGCCTCCATGAACTTGTACTGTGCCATGGGGAAAACATAGAGGGCACAGTACTTCTCAGCTCATATTTCAAGGTTGCCAGTCATTTTTAGTTACTTACCTATTCCATACACACGGCAAGGTCACAAGTTCTGCTGCTTTCTGTCTTTGGCATGCAGAAGATGCACAAAACTTTTAAAGATGTGATTTTTTAAAGATGATATACTGTAGGTCCACTATGTGTTTGTGGGCATGCCTTGTAATAAATGCATTCAGCCACTTTAAGTTGCATATATTACACACTCAGCTTGCCTCTAGTATGTGTAGAGAATTACTGCCAATAGAATTGGACTCATGAAAACATGAAACTATAGACATTGTGTCAGGTGGGGGGTAGAGGGGTGTAAAGACCCCCCCCCCCCCCCCCCGCGTTGAGCTGTGAAGCAGTGGAATAGTTTGGGGATGTGTTGGGCACTTTTTTTTGGGACATTTTTGTTGCTCAACACAATCAAATCCTTACAGCAATGTTCCAACATGTGTTAAAATATGTTCTCTCACCAAATCACCATTATTGAAACATTATAAATATATCTGAGCAGTGCTATTCTAGTCACAAATCTACATTAGTAGTGCCTTCCTAATAGTACATTTGACAATATGACACATTGGACAAAATAATACATTGGACAATATGACCAGCATTTATATCACAATATATTTTTCTTAATTTTGATCAATATAATGTAATCCTCTATTTATATGAGTATTACACAGCCACATATTACAGATGCTACAAATAATGTGCATTGGAAAAATGTGTTAAAATATATGTTCTCACCAACCCCCCATTATTGAAACATTATAAATGTATCTGAGCAGTGCTACTCTAGTCACAAATCTACCTTAGTAGTGCCTTCTTAATAATACATTTGACAATATGACACATTGGACAAAACAATACATTGGGCAATATTACCAGCATTTATATCACTACATATATGTTTTAATTTTGATCAATAAAATGTAATTCCCCTGTTGATATGAGTATTAAAAAGCCACAGATTACAGATGCTACAAATAATGTGCATTAAAAAAATATGGTCATACCAAATCACCATTATTGAAACATCATACATGTATCTCAGCAGTGCTTTTCTAGTCAAAAATCTACCTTAGTAGTGCCTCTCTAATTACACATTTAACACTATTGGTATTCTAGTCACACATCCATTCACATACCTTAACAGTGGCGTTTTTATTGTAAAAAATGTATTAATACCAAATCACCATTATGAAAACAATCTGTATTGTTATTATATACTGATATTTAAGTACTGTCCAGCTGTAGTCCCAATAATGTTTGTATAACATATAGTGTATGTTACTTCTTATTTCTTTCATATTATAAAATATTTTTGATTCTAAAGAGAATACACACATCACACACCAGAACCCCAATATGCAATAATTTATTTATGTATTTGTTAATAAAAATGCATTATACAGGAACAGTGTGTTGGTGTGAGGATGTTTGAGGGACAAATGGCTGTAGAAACCCTGTTTTACGTGACTAATTGTTAACAAATGGCTTCCACTGGGGCGCTAGATTATTTTTATCATCCTCATCATGTCATCATATCATCATTATCATCACCATCATTCACATACACATTATGTGGTTCACAGCACTGAAATACTGCCTTTGCATTTGAATCCAAAATGGCATGGAAAATTTATTTTGGACCAAAAACAAACACATTATTTATAGAAAATCATTATAATAGATTGCAATGAATCATATGAATATAAATATTTCAAAATCAATACAGTTTAATCACCATCTCACCAGATTTAATTTTTATGCCCCTCTAGGGCAAGCCTACTGAAAATAGCAACTCTCCAACATTAAAGTCTCCTCCGTGCAAGTTCTCTGAGCTTATAGGTGTTCTATAGAACAGTCTGATGGATATGTATATATGATATAGACTCACAAGGTCATGAAGGTCATATACAAAACTGAGAAGCAGAGATAATCTGTCCAGAGTAATTGAATTAATAAGCATGTGATTTTTTTAATGAGATAAATTGGCTGTGGGGGTGCTAGTGAGTGGTTATTTGGCAGACCCCGGTGTCTTGGAGCCTTTCCGAAGTGCTTATGAGGCACGTGCACGAGTGTGTTGATGTGTGTTTGTGCGAATGTATGTGTGTGTGTGTGTGTCTGTGTATGCTTGGGTGTAATTATAAACAGTAAGATAATTCATGTTGGTTAAAAATGCATCACATTAGTATGATTATGATTACACCACACAAATACCCGTATATCAACACTTTCTCCCCTTTTTAGAAGAAATCAGTTATTTTTTTCTTTATAATTGTTATTTTATGTACCTTTATGAATGACGAAACATGTGTCTATTTAAAACACATTTTTACTTTTTTAATGTAAAAAGTTTTCAATAAATAATAAAGTCAAAATAATTAAATATTAGGAAATAAGAAATAATGTTATAGCTGGTCTCTCCCAAATGAGAAAAATGTATATAAAGGTTTTTTTCAGGGTAAACATGCCTGAAGCCCCTCCTCCTCTTAATATGCAAATTCCATAAATTCTATCTCTACCATGTAAGCATGTTAACAACTCTAATTTCTATGACTTCACTTATCAGAAGATGACCTGCTGCTCTATCACCTTGCAGAGGCCCCTGAAACTCCACCCCAGTTTTCTGTGGACTCCTCCCTCTTGCACAGTCTCCTCCCACTCCTTATCACATTTTGATCACATGGTCCAAACTTGCAAAATGTTAGTTACAAACCACAATAAATACTAGTTCGTTTATTGAATGCATTATTTATTTATTCATTTATTTATATTGTGTGTTCTGGAATTCATAATCGCATTATGTATTTATGTACACCTCCTCTCAGTTTCTCCACACATCATTTCATGTTTACTTACAATTTCCCTCCATCTGCTTTTCCCCCTATCCCTGCGCCATGTTCTTCTTTCCGGAATTATCTGCTCCTACAGTTTTTGGAGGGGATAAATACATTTTAATAAATATTTCATTTTGCTTAGTGCCGCCAGTCTGAATTATCAGCTCTCTCAAATAGACTGTAGCTGCTGAGGTTTTTTTTTTTTGTGGGTATTACACTGTCCTGGCCCACAGCCAGTCGACTGAGAGTAAATATATTTAAATCACCGCTAAGCTGCTTAAAATGTTCATGTTTCACTCACAGCTACTTTACAGAAATATGAAACTATCTCTGACTTATGAATCAGTTTCATGCTTAAAAACATATATCATTTTTTCCATTTTAAGGAACAAAAACGCAGCGAGGGGTGTTGGTGACTTAAAAGGACTCGCACACAAAGAAGAATAGAAAAATAGAAAGAGAGCGCATGAGAGAGAGAGAGAGAGAGAGAGAGAGAGAGAGATAGTTCTGATAATGATAGACTTGTCTAGGCAGCATTAAGGAGTGTGCGTTTCCGAAAGAACATAATGCTTTGATGCGTGAAGTGATTTGATGTGCTTTAACAAATGATTATTTCAAGGTTTCCCTCTTAGATTTCAAATGGACTACAGGCTACAGACTA
Organism: Astyanax mexicanus; assembly: GCF_023375975.1. Lineage (NCBI taxonomy): Eukaryota > Metazoa > Chordata > Actinopteri > Characiformes > Acestrorhamphidae > Astyanax > Astyanax mexicanus. The sequence continues at coordinate 35,372,516 of NC_064413.1, read as the reverse complement.
TAATTCTCTTTTTTACAGCCAGCTGCCAGACAAAATAGTATATATATATAGAAATAGCAGTAGCTTCACAGGTGAATGGTCCACAGCACAGGACAGGGCATACTCATCCAAACTGCAGGTGATTCAAAGGGTTTTTGAGCGATAGATTTCGTAGAACCATGTCTGTAATAAGAATGCAACCTGACTTTTAAGTGCATTTCATACTCATATAACTAAAATTCTATTTTAGGATTCATACAGTGTATACTAAATATAGAACATAAGCATAAGCACACATTTTGAATGCAACCCAGACAAGCAAACATAAACGTAACCTACACCTTAATCTAAAAGTGCACTTATAGTATATACGTATACCTTAACATAACCTACAGCTCAAAACTAAGCTGAAACTTGAACTTAACTTACACCTCAAGCCCAATCCAATCCTAACTCTAACCCTAACCATAGCATGAGTGTCCATTCATTAATTCCTTTTTTAGAAGCACTGCAATGGAGAAAACAGGTTGTAGCTACAGCGACACTGTTTTCTTGATTCTTCTTTGAGTGCATGGCAGTCAACTTGTATATATTGGGCAGAGCAGTGTCAGTAGTGGACAGGAGCTTTAGTGTGAATACAGGGTAAAATATCTGTAAAGTAGCTTTGTACAAACGTTCTGGATTTTGTTGGATGGAGTTTTAGTCTTGTATCTAACAAAAATGAAGAAATAAGACCTTGCATTGCTAAAAGAAATATTATTTTTACTCACAGTTCTGTTACAAACATAGGTCTTAATAAAACCAAAAGTGGTTCTTCTGTCCCATGTTTAAAAAAAAACTTGTAGGACTTTATTTTTGTGGTCAAGAATGGACAACATGTGGCCTTATTTGCAATTGAGTTCAAATGGAATTCCCTTGTCCTTCCATTGTCTCTGCTATTATGGCATTCCTTCTCAAGTTGCTCCTGAGGTGCTCTAAAACAGCATCATTGTGTCTACATTTTTCTCGATCTTCAGGGATTGTTATTAAATGACAATATGTTTCTGTTGCACTTTCCCTGCTTTAGTATAGATAAAAAAAACGCACAGTTCTGCTGTAGCTATGTAAAGTAGGCCACTGAGCTTAATTGAATTTCAAAACGGGATTTTAATGGGATTTTAATAAGGTCATGGTGAGAGCATTTGTTAAACTTTCGAAAATTTTCACATAATCTTTAGTCTTTTATTATTATTATTCTACTATTCTACTATAATCTGCTATTTATTATTATTGTGCAGCATTTGCTTAGGTCTTTCTGATATTTAATTTAAGTACCAGCTAGAATTTTTTTGTGGTTGGTGTGGTGCAGTAGATAACACCACCGCCTGCCCGTGAACTACCATATGGGAGACTGGGGTTCAATTCCAGGTCTGGGTGACTATTCTGCGCTACACCAATAAGAGTCTTTGAGCAAAACTCCTAACACTACATTGATCCACTTCTGTAATAGCTCATGTTTAAGTCCATTTTCTACTGGCCATTGGACAAATGTACTGTATTTTCATAGTATATTGACTCCTGGAACTTTTGTGACCCCCTCTGAACATAATGCAATTGATACTACATTCCTATAAATATATTATACTTAAAATATGCTTCACTAAATGATACGCTAATACATAACTAAAAATATAACTTGACTTTTTCATTATTTTCACTGCCAGTTATGCTTTTAGTACTATGAAGACTAAACATAGCGATTTTATTGAAGTTACTGAAGAATTCATGTTAATTGCTGGCAAATATGCCATACAAAGAAGTACTGAATACGAATCCTAGACTTTATGGGAGTAAAATGCTCATTACACACACTGGAATAACTCAGATTTGATCTAAATAAACATTACATGGTTGTAGCTACACTCAGACATGGCAGTGACTAAAACTGGAACAGACACATGTTCATGGCACTTCCAAAAAGGAACAGAGCCGCTGGGTTCATTCACGAGGAAGCCCCTTTCAGTGCTATTTGTACACAGTGCTTGCTCGCAAATCTTTATTTCCCAGAAATGGTTTGTTTGTATGCGATAACAGAGCACAGGATCGGCACAGCAACACTGCAGTCCTTAGTGGTATCCTCACACATTTTTTAATGCCTTATGCAGAATTTTAATTACACAATCTGCACCATTGATACAGTTGTTGAAGTTGCATCGCATCACAGCTTATAGATCAGATAAATATTAATTCTTCAAGCTAGCTTAAAATAATTAGTCAACCATACTGCTATTAGTAATAAAAAACAAGTTCCTTTTGTGTAAGGGCTCATGTTCTAGGTTTTTGAAGATCCAGGGGGCATGCACTTACCTCCAAGGTATGTTTCTGGGGCTCCATTTTTCTGCTACATGGAAAATTCTAGCCAGATGCCACCAGTCATGATCATTACCACTCATTGCGCTGTCCACTGTGGGTGATACTGAATTCTGTGACGTGTTCCTGGTACAAACATGAAATTCAATGCGGATTTAAGAATTTAAGAAACTTGCACAGCTTTGAAAATGTAATATCTCATCCATCCGGCACCCAAACTAATATAATTCTTTTCACTTTACCCTGTGCACACTGGCCAGTGTTCTACCCCACTCACTAGATAAAACCTCACAACTTATGCAAGTGTGGGTGTTCCCAAACTGTAACAAAAATACAAGATCCAAAAATGAGCCTTTTCCATGTGCTCTTTCTGAAGTTTCATGCTGCGTCGGCCATCCAAACAAGTTATAAGTGTTTATGAAACACGGAAGCCCACTCAATAAGAAGCAAGAGTTTAACTGCTCAAATCTTTATATTTCAAGGCGGATGGGTTTCGGCTCATGCCGTCCTCAACGCCCTTTAGATTCGATACAATCACATGACCTCAAATACTCACACGGCATGTCACATGACCCTCACATGACCCTCTAGACCCCAACTGGCAAAATAACATCATAAATATCAAAGGAAACTATATACAATCATTTACAAAACATCCTAAAAAATCAGTGCATGGCTAGGACCTTCCACACTCTTAATTTGATACTAGGGATGGATGTACTCCTTAGGGGACAATATCTAAATGTATTTAAAGGCTCATATTCTAAGGGTCAGCTTCCCAGACAGGGATTAAACCTAGTCCAAGACTAAATTTCCCTTTTAATGGTAAGTCTCCATTGAGAATAATATGTAGTCCAAGAATAGGCCTTAGAATTTTTTAAGGATTGTTTTAAGATTCTAATTAACAAATCATTCTAATTTAATACATTTTCATCACACATTTCATTATAAACACAAGTTAAAGTAGAATATTTTTTTTTATATTTATATGACTTTCAGGATTTCTGCTTTTTTATGCATTTACTCTAGCTGGTACAGACTCCTCACATTTGGTCAATGTGTGCTGTTTGCTCACAGACAAATCAAATCATACATGTGCTACAGCGTTTTCATTTAGATTGTATCTGCACAGTGCCATTTTTATGAGACACAGAGCGTACTATTAATATCAGACACATTGAATCAATGACTCCCCGAGAAATCTGTTAAAATTACAGGATATATTATTATATATGTGTCAGTATGCGTTTCTTCAATATCGTACAGCACTGCATTGACTTTTCCAGTGAAATACGGTACTCTGTTGTCCTTGTGTTCACATAAAGGGCTTGTAAAGATAGAGCGTACTGTAGACCTTCAGGAACTTTATGGGCTTTTTGAAGAGTAAATGGTGTGTGAGCATTGTTTGCAGTTTGGCCGAGAGCAGAGTCATCTCCAGGTGCCTCTATTCTCTTTATGGGAAGGAGAGATAGGGAATGGAAAGGCAGAACAAGGTCTTAGACTCCTCATCACATGCTGCCATGAGGTGTCCCTGAGTCAATAACTCATTTGCAGGGTTATGAATTAGAATGATCTGGCTCAGGGGAAGGTAGATTCCGGCCCATATCCTCACTCTGGTCCCGAAAGATACCTGAATAATAATCCACTCGAAAAATCGAAGTGGAATACAAAGCCGAAGTGGATAGACATCAGAAGTTCACTTCTCTATTACTTGGTCTGGCCTAACCAGAAAACGGACAGGTTTTCTGCTGATGTGGTGGTAAATTCAATTCTTGAAATGCCATTAAAAATAAGTTGAGTTGCATCATCTAGTTTGGTTGGAGTGTTAGGAATGACAGGTAATCTCTGGAGAGCAGGGATTTTACGGCACTGCCGGTTTCAGTGTAACTGCAGAGATTTTTGTAGGGAGTATGAGGGCTGTGTATTGGCAAAAACAATGCAGAGATTATAATTCTGTATATCGCAATATATAGGGCAATATATATATATATATATATATATATAAATTGTGTTTAAATCTAATTTTTGGATAGCTGTTACAGTACAAAAGGCTTCATAAGAAAGTTGATAACACTTTATAACAATGATCTAACAATGGAGTACAGCACTGTTATTTAGTGGGCGGGGTTTAAACATAACACAAGATGAACCACTGTTTCACACCATCACTATCATTTACATGTTAACTATTAACCGTCCTTATATGTTCATTTATCAGGAACGACAATGGCACTCCCGGGTCAGTTTGACCTGGTGCATGTTTAATTATCCAAAAGATGACTAAAAAGCAGTGTAAATATTTCATTACAAACTCTCCATTATTCTATTCTACCAATTTACTCATTTTAAGATTTAACATCAAGAAATACAAGTTCAAACTTTTTAATGTCTCACTAGTTTATTATTTTTACAAGACCAATATATAAAACACATATGCGTGACATTAAAACATTACATTGCAATGTTGTTTTAGTTTCAGTTTTTTGGCAGGGGGTGGTTTGCAAATGTATGAGATGAACCATTTTCATAGTATGTGTTGATTACACTAATTAAAGCAATCAGACTAATTTTAATACTAAAAGAAATTTTTAACTATTTTTCCTATATCCTCAAACTCTAAAACGGCTCAATTTGACCCGTAACATAACAGGAGGGTTTAATAAAAAAAATGAAACAGAATGGCAAAACACAATATTGCGTTACTTTGATATATATTGGTCTATATTGTCAGTCAATGGTATAATGCATTATAAATACAGAATTCACAATAAGTGTTATTGAATATTTTACTCTTTGTCCAATCAGAAAAATAAAATTTAACAACAACACAAGAACACAAGGTAAACCACTGTCTCACACCATCACTAACATTTACATGTGAACTATTAATTAACACAAATAGGGTAACACTTTACTTGGATGGTCCATTTGATGACATTTTAAGCTTAGGTTAAGGTTAGGGTAAGGGTTAGGTGTATGGTTCGATTTTATGGTTGATTAAGGGTTAAGGTTAGGGTTAGGTGTAGGGTTGGATTTTATGGTTGATTAAGGGTTAAGGTTAGGGTTAGGTGTAGGGTTGGATTTTATGGTTGATTAAGGGTTAAGGTTAGGGTTAGGTGTAGGGTTGGATTTTATGGTTGATTAAGGGTTAAGGTTAGGGTTAGGTGTAGGGTTGGATTTTATGGTTGATTAAGGGTTAAGGTTAGGGTTAGGTGTAGGGTTGGATTTTATGGTTGATTAAGGGTTAAGGTTAGGGTTAGGTGTGGGGTTGGATTTTATGGTTGATTAAGGGTTAAGGTTAGGGTTAGGTGTAGGGTTGGATTTTATGGTTGATTAAGGGTTAAGGTTAGGGTTAGGTGTATGGTTAGATTTTATGGTTGATTAAGGGTTAAGGTTAGGGTTAGGTGTAGGGTTGGATTTTATGGTTGATTAAGGGTTAAGGTTAGGGTTAGGTGTAGGGTTGGATTTTATGGTTGATTAAGGGTTAAGGTTAGGGTTAGGTGTAGGGTTGGATTTTATGGTTGATTAAGGGTTAAGGTTAGGGTTAGGTGTAGGGTTGGATTTTATGGTTGATTAAGGGTTAAGGTTAGGGTTAGGTGTAGGGTTGGATTTTATGGTTGATTAAGGGTTAAGGTTAGGGTTAGGTGTAGGGTTGGATTTTATGGTTGATTAAGGGTTAAGGTTAGGGTTAGGTGTAGGGTTGGATTTTATGGTTGATTAAGGGTTAAGGTTAGGGTTAGGTGTAGGGTTGGATTTTATGGTTGATTAAGGGTTAAGGTTAGGGTTAGGTGTAGGGTTGGATTTTATGGTTGATTAAGGGTTAAGGTTAGGGTTAGGTGTAGGGTTGGATTTAATGGTTGATTAAGGGTTAAGGTTAGGGTTAGGTGTAGGGTTGGATTTTATGGTTGATTAAGGGTTAAGGTTAGGGTTAGGTGTAGGGTTGGATTTTATGGTTGATTAAGGGTTAAGGTTAGGGTTAGGTGTAGGGTTGGATTTTATGGTTGATTAAGGGTTAAGGTTAGGGTTAGGTGTAGGGTTGGATTTTATGGTTGATTAAGGGTTAAGGTTAGGGTTAGGTGTAGGGTTGGATTTTATGGTTGATTAAGGGTTAAGGTTAGGGTTAGGTGTAGGGTTGGATTTTATGGTTGATTAAGGGTTAAGGTTAGGGTTAGGTGTAGGGTTGGATTTTATGGTTGATTAAGGGTTAAGGTTAGGGTTAGGTGTAGGGTTGGATTTTATGGTTGATTAAGGGTTAAGGTTAGGGTTAGGTGTAGGGTTGGATTTAATGGTTGATTAAGGGTTAAGGTTAGGGTTAGGTGTAGGGTTGGATTTTATGGTTGATTAAGGGTTAAGGTTAGGGTTAGGTGTAGGGTTGGATTTTATGGTTGATTAAGGGTTAAGGTTAGGGTTAGGTGTAGGGTTGGATTTTATGGTTGATTAAGGGTTAAGGTTAGGGTTAGGTGTACAATTAGGTTCTATTTTGAATCATTTACATTCAGCATAGGGTTAATTTAAATTTCAATTCAGTGACATTCACTTCAGTGTTAGTTGAATGTCAGTTGAGCATCAACAAGGCCATAAAATGGACCATCCATGTAAAGTGTTACCCAAAAATAATACAGTATTGCAACACAAAATATTGCGTAATTTCGATATACAGTATATTGCTATATTCTTACTTCCCCAAGGATGTATATAATAATGCATATAATTGTAGATTGAGGTAGTGAATGTCTCCCTCTGTGTGTGTGTGGTAGTGTGTGTGTGTGTCTGTGTGCGCTCTCACTCACATTTGTGTGCCTTTGTGTTTCACTACATCTGACCTCCTTCTTTATGACTTATACACTGAGAGAAAAATCTTTAATCCGTTCTTTATTTCCCTCATCCTCCCTCTCGCTCTCTCTCTTTCCGACTGTCCTCTTCCTCTGCAGTTATCAGGCCGATACAACTCAATCAATAGCCGTGCAGAACTCTCTGTTTTTCGTGTCCGGTTCCTTCCCCCCAAAACAAAATCATTACTGGTGTTCTCCGGCAGATGGAAGAGAGGTCAGGGTGCTTATTAAACGCCAGTTCCGCTCGGGCCAGCAGTCGTCCAGTGACATTTTCAGCAAATTTCTCTATAACAATAGGACAGGGGAAGAAACGAGGAGGGGAGGGGAAGGGGGGGCATGGTGGGTTAGGATATCATGAGAGGTGCTCTCTCTATTTCTCGACCCTCTTTCCTGGGTTGCTCTGTGCTGTTCTGGCTGCTCGCAGTGTGTGTGTGTGAGCTCTGCTCAGGCCTGACCCCTGGGCCGGCCACTCGCCAGCCTCAAACGAGGCTTTGTGTGACAAACGTCTGCAGGCCGGTACTCAGCTCCCACAGCGGTGTGCACTGAAACACAAACCCCATGTCTGACACAGCCTCTCAGGACCACAGGCGAGCAGGGTCAGCACTATGTGTGTGTGCGTGTGTGCGTGTGTGTTTGTGTGAGTGAGTGAATGTGTGTTTATTTTGTGTTTTTTTTAGAAGAGGAAAATTCTGACTTCTGACCAAAAAACACGGAGAGAATTTCCAATGTCAGCACCAAAGTAATAGTGTAGAATTTGTTCTTTACAAAACCTCCATCTTTTTGTATGTGTATGGCCTAAAAAACTTTGACGATTTCTTTACAAAAAATCAGATTTTCGATTATAATCGATTATTTTCCCCCTACTTAAAAAAAAATCAAACTACAAATGACAAAGAAATGGTTTAAAACCAGGTTTACCTGTAAAAAAAAGCGATCAGTTTGTGTTCAGCTGCTTTGGCTTGAGTCGACTCGTTGAGTTAATCAATGATTCAAAAGTATCACGCGCTGGCCTCGTATCTACACAGCCCTGAAGAAACTCACACACTAATAAAGGCTGGATTATTATTCAGAATGCGTGTTTGGGACGGAAAATTGAGAAATAATGCACTAAACAAGTCACAGAAAAACAATTCATCACGGATCCTCACCAGAGAGCAATGATGCTGCAGTTTTTAGAAACTTTAGGATTTATTTCTAGCTAAATATATGCTTTATCCCACTGAGTGTTTGTGTTGAAAGTGCTTAAAGAAAATATGTGCTCATATGTGTCTGTGGGAGGAGCCGTTAACCAAGATAAGACGGATAAACACTTTAGAAATGAGTAGCGTTTTCGGATATTTTAGATGAAAAAAAAAATGTCTATTTAAAATTGTGATGACCGCATTTTTATTACTCGAATAATAATCCTAATGCAAAACTAACTGTGAATAATTTAATCAACTCCAATAATTTAGTTTAACATTAACACTATATTGCCAAAAATATCCGCTCACTCATCCAAATCATTGAATTCAGGTTCCAATCACTTCTATGGCCACGGGTGTATAAAACCAAGCAGCTAGGCATGCAGACTGCTTCTACCAAAACTTTATGAATATGAACTTGTCTTGAATGAATCTTTGCATTATTTGAGGTGACTCATGCGTACCCAGCAAATTCTCTTAGAGTTGATTTAGCACTGACACATTGGACAGGATATTAGATCATCCCTTCTCATCCCAAACTCCCCATCTCATCCCAGAAGTTCTGGATGGAGCACCATCAGTCCAGAGAATAGGTCCAAATAGGTTCATATTAAATCTGATTCATGTGTCTTATACTATTGGCATTTGTACACAAGTAGTTTGTGTTCATTTGCACATCTGTGTCAGCAGTGGGCGCATGCATTAGAAGGGGACTGCATTTCCCTTCTGCCCTTCTGACACCAACAATCACATCACACTCAGAATCACTGAGATCACATTTTATCCCCATGCTGATACTTGAAGTGAACCTGAAGCCTCTGATGTTAATGCACTGCAGTGCTATGAAGATAATTGCATGAATGAGTAGGTGCACAGCTGCTTCTTATGAAGTGTTTCGTTAATCTATGTGTGCATGTATATATTTTTATATATATGTGTGTGTGTGTGCTTTTCTTTCTCCCTGGAGAAGGTCTGACTGATGACTCATGGAGGTAGCTTTGTTCCTCTTGCCGTTTCCTGAAGGTTACCCACTTGCTCACATTGTACCTCAGTATAAAAGCATCTCCAGTACAACAGATCCATTTATTCATTTATTCATTTATATGAAATTTAGCGAGAGCCCTGAATACACCTCACGTCACAAGTTCTGCAATTTGTGACTTGACAATTTGCACAAATCACAGGCAGCGGCAGTGTTAAAAAAATAGTTAAGAGGAGAAGAGGACATGCAGACTGAACAGAGATGCAGACTGAAGGCTGGCTGATGCTATTGCTCGTGATGTTAGCTGGGCTGCAGTGTGTTTAGCTCAGCTCTTTTATTTCTACAAGAATATGCGGCTTTCTTTTTGTGCGTAGTGTATGTGCACGTTAACATACATTCATACTGACTGCTGATGGGTGGTTGGGAATGTGTGGGAGATGCGTGTGTGTGTGTGTGTGTGTGTGTGTGCGTGTGTATCTGCCTCTGCGCCAGACACTTGTCAGGCCTTTTTTAACTCCCATGCTCCTATCTGATTTCCCCGGGACCCCGTGGAGAATGCTATCAGACTGAGAGAGCAGAACTCAATATGACTCCTCTGGCGTTAGGGCTGGGGCTGCGAAGAATCAGGGGATTGAAGGCTGTGCGTGTGTGTGTGTGTATGTGTGTGTGACTGTGTGTGTGTGTGTGTGTGCATGTGTGTGTGACTGTGTGTGTGTGTGTGCATGTGTGTGTGCCACTGCCTTTACCATAAGGGAGGGGTAAAGCTTTGATTTCCCCTGATGTCACAGTCAGGCCTCATCAGTCCTTTGGAGAAGATGAGAGAGAAACAGAAAGAGAGAGAGAGAGAGAGAGAGAGAGAGAGAAAGGAGGGAAGAGGGAGCAAAAGAGGGAAAGACATAAAGACACAACGAATCAGAGAGGAGAAGGCCGAGATAAAAAAAAGAGAAATAAATAAAGGATGCTTCCCTTGAATTAAACATGATCTTAAAATGCTCCGAGAGACGATAGGGACTCCTCTCTCACTTTCGTTTTGGCTAGAGAGCGCGCTCAGGCAGTTCAGGATTGGTGCCTCAAGTGCTTGAGATTATTGAGGAATATTGATGTGTGGTGTGCTGGAGTGTGTGCGGTGGAAGCTGAGAGCATTCGGGGATGTAAATAAGTGGTCTGTACTGTAGGGAATACGGCAGAGGAGTTGTTGAAAGATTAGATCACAGTAATGGTGCGAGGCCCCTTGATGATTTTTAGGAAATAAATTATCACTTGTGGATAGAAAGCCCTGATAAATTCAGCTATTAAAACACAGACTGTTAAAGTGGTGTGCAAATTTAAATAAAAAATGCACTTAATGCTCTGTGTATATATATATATATATATATATATATATTTACAATTCTGGTCTAAAGTCTGTAGCAATCAAAGTTTCTTGTTTGCGACACCACTGCAAATAAAGACTAGGGTTTCTGGCTGGCTAACAGATGGTCTACATTGCGGGCAGTTCATAAAAACAACCATCCTGTCTCTCTCAGTCCAATGACGTGACCCCCCTCTCTCAAAGTGTGTCAATTGAGAGTGTGTGTGTTTTTTTTGTATGTTTTTATTGGACATTTTATTAAGTTACAGTACAATTGATAACAAAAACAATGTTAACATCCATTTTCCCCTAAACAACATTTCCTACACCCCCCCCCCCCCCCCCCCCCCCATGTTGGTCTAATGAGAATACAGAAAAGAGATAAGGAGATAAGTAGCTTTTTTAGGCTAAACAATGAAAAAAAAATGTAAAAAAAAAACATACAAATGTGAATAGAAAATAATATAATATTAAAAAAATAATAAATAATAATAATGAAAGTAAAGGTAACAAATGTCTATGATAGGCACACAATATGATCGATTGGTTAAAAAAAAAGTAATAAAGATAGAGGCCCTCAAGAATTAGTCAGTTTATGGACAAATGTGGTAATTAGTTAAAATAAGGAAGAAGAGGTTGCCAAGTTCTGTAAACTTTGTGAGTTTTGTGAGTAACCTCTTAGGTTAAAATATTTTTTTTCCAATTTCAGAAAGGAGATTAAATCAGAAAACCACATTAGGTCTGGAGGTGGCAATGGAGATTTCCAGGGTAAAAGATAAGTTTAAGTAATTTAGTCGGACGCCAAATAGGGCTATTGAGGTGCAGGGGTCTATACAAATGCCCAAGAAATCAGACATCCCTTTAAAAAACTGGACCAATAATTTTGAAGTTTGGGCAAAGCCAGAACATGTGAGTGAGTTCAGCTAACGCTCAACTGAGTGTGTTGAGTGCAAACTAGTCAACAGTTTCTCACCAAGAGGTACACAACCCAAATGTAGCCTCTGAGAGCCGTTTCATACGGATTTATTGAAGGCACTTTTACTCCCTCTTGAGAAAAGACCCAGTTTTTAATCAGCCCAGATTGTAATAAATTACATAAACTATATTTCCAAAAGTATTTGCCCACCCATCCAAACCTTGAATTACGGGGATCCAATCACTTCGGCATGCAGACTGCTTCTACAAACATTAACACTTAGGAGCTCACTGAATTCCAGTATGTTACAGTGTTAGGATGCAACCTGTGCAACAAGTCTAGTCGTGAAATGTCCTCACTACCAAATATTCCACAGTCAACTGTCAGTGATATTATAACATAGTGGATGCTAAGGTGCATAGTATGCAGAGTCAGTGACTACAGACCTCCAAACACCAAAGAACAGTGTGTAGACAACTTCACAAATTGAATTTTCATGGCAGAGTAGATCCATCCAAGCCTTACAACACCAAATGTGAGTCATAACTGCATAAGTGACTTCAAGCCTCAAAAACAGCTTTATCCACCTCGCTACTATACAGTTAGACACTCCATCCAATGCAGTTTTAGTGTATCCCCTCTGTTCTTTGATTAATAGTCAGTTTCCGAGGAGAGAATCCAAAAAACATCCTCTCCTGATGATGAACTACTCTCAATCATGAAGTGACACTGATGTGTGTTAAACACCCAGCAACACTGATGCGCCTGACACACACCCACAGCGTGACACCTGCTGCCACCATGTCACCCTCATGTCAGTGCTAGGAGTAGGAGTGTGTTGGGAGTAGACCACTAGTCTTTCCAGCCAGTAGTCCATTATGCAGTATATTTAAAAGGCAAGTCTATGAGCATTTGAGAAGAGAAGAACCATAACAACACATGTTCATAGATCCTTTTCCTTTTCAGAATGAATTTTCTATTTCAAATCATCATTTCATATCAAATCAGCATTTCCTATGTGTTTTATTTTTGTGTAATGCAAACACTGAGCTTAGTAAATAAATTCACTAAAAGGTTCTTAAGCAGTAATACACTAAATAGAGTGCTGTAACATGAGATTTTGGCACTGGTTTACTAAGGCCTTGCGCCAAAGATCAGTACACCAGTGCCAGTTTATTACATTTTAGCATGAAACTTGAGTTCATGCTTTATTGCAATTATATATATATTACTATACTGTTACTGTAAAGTTCATTTAAAGTCATTTACTGTTCAATTTTTATAAAGAGAGAACAGAAAACAAATTGATATAGGATTAAACATCATCAGAATATGACCGTTAGTAAAATAATCGTCTGGAAACACTTCATAACTTCCCAATCATCAGGGTTACAAGCAACAGCCAAAACATTATGATTCAATGTTACAGATGATATACACAAACACTGCTAAAGCTGTTAATGTTAAGAACTTACTGAACTTTGTTTATTATTCCCCTGCTCTGTATTCCAATTATCCGTTCTACATTAAATGATGCAGCAGATCAGGCTGCCTCTGATTGGCAGATTTTTAGCTCTTTGTCTCAGACCTCACAAAAAAACAACCTACCTCCTTACCTCCACCTAGCAACAGTATTGCTCAGTTTTATGGCCAGAGTTACTGTGTTCAGTGTACGTACTATACATGTGAATAGCATATGTTGCAAATGAAATACAGTAAAGGCACAAATATTAATGTAAATATAACAAATAATTTTGGCTGTCTTTTACTTTTATTTAATTCTAATGCAATTGCTTTGTTTTGAGTGGTGTTTTCATTGCACAAGACCGTTGCTAGGTTCTGTATGTATTTGGCAGAGTATTGCTTGTAAAGCTTTGTTCAGAGTGCCATTATTGTGCAATACTGGCAGTGCTAGTGTGTCTCTTATCCAGTTACATTGCAGGGTCAAAACTAACTGTGGAATAATTAGGTTTAAAAATCAGCTCCAATCAGCATCATATGTTTATGGTTTTACATGAATGTGTGTTTTCTTTAGCAGTTATAGTGTAGACATTGTTCTAACTGTAGATCTGAAATACTAAGCTGTGGCTATGAGCTTTAGAACCATCCTGCTGAACGTGTGAGATGGTATTTAAGTACATTTGTCATTTTTAAGGTTCATAAATCTTTGTTTTTCTGATTAGTTAGATTTCCCCTCAATTTTGTAAGCTGAAGTTGACATTTTTCTCATTTTCTTAGATAACGTACAGCACCCTCCACAGTTATTGGCACAGTGATAGGTCCTGACAGGACTGTGTTGTACAGCAGTAGATACAAATTTAAAAGTCAATAGTTGCCTTTTAACTGCAGCAAAGCCTGCTGGTGTTGTATGCCCAATGTGAGAACCCAGTAATACATTTCGAGCAAGCAGTAACTACATTGTATGCTGAGACGTGTTGGTGGCATTGTTTTGTTACACATTGTATAGTGAACTCCCCCTTCTCCCTCTCTCTCTCTCTCTCTCTCTCTCTCTCTCTCTCTTTCTCTCGATGGTTGACCTTTGGCTTCTTGCTGCTGGTAAATGAGTGTGACATGATGTTACACACAGGTCATCACACCCGGGATCCTCCTCGGCTCATTATGACATGGGTGACGACGCAGGCTACATAATTCAACCACTAGCGTCTGAACCCTGAGCTGGGGAATGTGTCTCTCTCTCTCTCTCTCTCTCTCTCTCTCTCTATCTCTTTATCTCTCCCTCTCTTTAAGATCAATTTGTCCTTATTAAAACACCTTTAGCGCATATTAAAAAATGGATGTGGCAAGTATAACTAAGGATGTAACCCTTACTAAATGGTGTCAACTATAAATTGATGATTATGCGTTTCGTATGCGTTTGTGTGTGTATACATCTTTGGAAAAAAAATCTTAATTAACTGCTTGAATTTTTGCACCGGGAGTGGCATAAAGTTATCCAAAAGCAGTGTGTAAGACTGGTGGAGGAGAATGTGCCAAGTTGCATGAAAACTGTATTATTCCACCAAATATAGATTTCTGAACTCTTAAAACTAACTATAACTATAATTATGAACTTGTTTTCTTTGCATTATTTGAGGTCTGAAAGCTCTGCATCTTTTTTGTTATTTCAGACATTTCTCAATTTCTGCAAATAAATGCTCTAAATAACAATAATTCTATTTGGAATTTGGGAGGAACGCTGTCCATAGTTTATATAATAAAACAACCATGTTCATTTTACTCAAACACATACCTATAAATAGCAAAATCAGAGAAACTTGATTTTTTTCAGAGCTGTATGTGTGTGTTTGTGTGTGTGTGTGTGTGTGTGTGTGTGTGTGTGTGTGTGTGTGTGTGTGTGTGTGTGTGTAAAGGAGATGGGGTTGGATTAGTGCAGTTGTGCACAATAATGTGTTTATGAATCTTAATCATAACTTCATAACGGCTTTTACAATACCGATTCAAACCTTAAAGTGTCTCAAGTGTTTACTCTGTGCTGTGAGTATTCAGATCAACCCTCATTATATCTGAAAGAGCGCTGTGAGTGTTTTGACAGATTAACTGATGCACATGATAAAACATATATTAATCATTTTAGTCAGTATGAGTCAATTCAGTTATTAACAGAAGTGATAAGTGTACCCTAATCCCATATACATAAATAAGTGGAGCTGTGGATCAATTCATCATTTGAAGCTCCTCCTACTCTTGATCCAGCATTCTATAAATTCCATCTCATGTTCATCCAATTCATGTTCTCATTTTGTCTACTACCATTCTATTATATCATATGATGAAGGCATACACAAAAAAATATGGTATCACTTTACTTGGATGATGCATTATAGATGCCTCATAGATGCCTACCTAACAGTCAACTGCCATTTAACTAACATTAAACTGAATATCTATTAAATGTGTGTCACGTCTGGTGCTGTTAGTTCCTCTGTCCCTTCCACACCAAGCTCTAACGGAGGTTCTCAGGCCAACAACTACACTACCCAGAATGCACCACCCGCTGACATCACGCACTCACCTGATCACGTGACACCTCACCTGCTTCCTCCAGGAAGTCCTGAATACTGATTACTGGCACTATAAAGGTGCACGCCAGACAAACACCCACGCCGCGTATTGTAGGTTCTCCTCATTACAAAGCGTTCTATATCTCTTGTCTTCAGTTTATCTTGTGTATGACCTTGCTTTTGTTTTCTCAATGTCGATTATTGCCTTTGCCTCTGATACTGGATTGTTTGTGTATAACCTGGACTGTGTTTTCACTACTGCCTCTTGGATTACCTCTGACATTGGATCTCTCGTGTATGAACTCTGGACTGTTTCTCGTTTGTGGTATGGTATGGTTTTGCCTTTGTTTACTGGTGATTACCCATTGTTTCTGTATCGACTACAATTACATCTGTTTATTTTTATAATAAACATATATTTTTATCAGTATCTGCACGTGTCTGCAATTCTGTGCTCATCATGACAATGTGACTGAACTCTCAGGTAAATGTATATAATTAACCTTAACTCTAACCTTAAATCAACCCTAAAATGTAACTCTATCCCAAACATTAACCTAACATTTAAATCTAACCCTAAACCTATCTCTTAAAGGTTAAGGTTAGGCCAAAGCTTTGAGTTAGGTGTCAGGTTACATTCTATAGAGAATCATCTACATTCAACTAAGAATTCAGTTGGATTTAATAGACATTTAGTTGAATGTTAGTTGAGCATCTACACAACATCAAAAATGGACCATCCAAGTATAGTGTTATTTGATCATATATCCATCTTAACAGTAATTAAAGGAGTTTTATTCTTAAAGGGTTTTTGTAACAATATTAGAAAATGTGTGTAGATATGAATCATGTTTTTCTATCGCATTGTGATACATTTTCTTATCGCATTAAAAATAATGAAGTGAATCTTCACTACATTCAGAGCACTAATTACCGACTGTACATTTCATTACAGAGAGTGTAAAAAAATCCTTTTTAACTGGGCAGTGTGCAACAAAATTGAATAAAATCACTGTACTGTATATGAAAGAGCATTTGGTTAACAGAATAGCAGAATATTTTACTGCTGATGTATTTTCTTTGCACTTAAAAAATGATAATTACTGTGTAGCATGAAAATGTCTTTAAATATTGTAATACAATATTTTCACCATATCACCGCATGATTACATACAGCAGGGGTCATGGCTGTTATAATGTTTATATCGACATCAGAATTGTATCTTATCGACTGAAATAAAGAAATATATATTGTAATATAGACTTTTCTCATATCGTCCAGCCCTGAAGTGCTAAAAATAGAAGTGAATACGGTACTGTGTATAGCCCTTTAAATAAAAGTGTACACCTAAAAAATAATGGACACTGGACAATCAGTTCAATGCAAAAAAACAAAACAAAAAAAAACTACATTTTTAGATGTCTTATTAAAAAACAACACAAAATATATTTTTATAAGGTGAAATTTACAAAAGCCCTACAGCTGTTTCAGATCATCTCAAATGTCAAGCAAATGTAAACAAGCTGGCCAGGTCTATCCTCAGCTGCAGCTTAGACCTAAAAAAAAAAGACCCACCTGTCATGTGCTATAGTGTGTGTGTATGTGTTTGTGTGTGAGATTCAGGTTTGGGCCACTGTTATCTTTCTTTCACGAAGAGGTGAAAATCAGCACTTTGATCCTGAGGGGAACCATAACATTGTTGGGCTAGTACCACACAAGTGTGTGTTTCTATGCAGGTGTGTAAGTGAGAGTACAGTTATTTTATTTACCAAGTATACTGTATTGTCTCTTCTTTACAGACACCTTTACCTGTAAATGTGATGTAATGGCACTCAAACAATTGTATTAAAGTCCTGGCAGTTCTACAGTCTTCAAAGCAGAACTGCTGCAGCTTTCTTCTTCACAGCTACCCTCTTGGTCTGTGAGCCACATTACTGTTGGCTAAAAGTACATAAAAGCAAAAAAAAAGAAAGTTTTGCCCCCGGCGTCTCTTTCTTTTAATAGGCGCTGCATTCCTGATGGAGTGTTCTCCTTGATGTCACATAAGAGAGCGCTGATCCCTGCTGCGCTGGCACCCCATTCATATGAATTAAGGGGAAAAACTGTATAATAGCAGGGCCAAAAAGAGGCAACATGAATATTGTTTAAATCTTTTTGCTCTGGTCCTGCACAAAGAGGTAGAGCTTATCTGCAGCCCTCACTGCCGCAGACTCCAGACTCCAGGCTCGGCTCGACTCGGTGTGATTTTTTTTTTCTCACCAGTGAGGGAATAGTGATAGAAACCCTTTTTTTCCTTTCCTTTTTCTGTGAGATATATAAAATGCCCTTTGGTCATGCAACCATTCATGACCATGCAAGTTGGTCAGCAGCTGTACAATCGGCCCTTTTCTCATTCTGTCTCCGTCTGGCAACGAAAATCAGTCAAGACTTCCTCTTTCCTCCACATGGCTGACCTGTCCAATTCAGCAGCTCACAGATCGATGTGAGAACATCCAAGCGTCACCAAATCAAATTACTTTTGCTTGATTTCTATCCAGAGACAGAGGATATGACTCAAGCTTAAACTCAAACAATGTGTTCTTCAGGGTCAGGTGAACCATGTCTATATAGTAACAAAAAAAAAAAAAAGATATCTATTGGGGTATCAATAGATAAAATATTTTAATCATATAAATCACAACAATAATTATCCTTACCTTGTATAGGTAGGTTTTTATAGCCTTATATATTTTCTATTCTTCTGTGTTTTGATTTATCTATCTATCTATCTATCTATCTATCTATCTATCTATCTATCTATCTATCTATCTATCTATCTATCTATCTATCTATCTATCTATCTATCTATCTAAATGTGATTAATCGCACTTGTTCTTCTTAAGATGCTTTAGAAGTTTTTATAGTGGATATTTACATTTTAAATGTAAATAAAAGAAGAATGAAAGTAAGGAATGTAAAATGCAATTATATTTATATTAGTGGTGTGAATTAAAATAGTAGTATATACTTTGATGTTTGATGTTTGAGGGGAGATAAAGCCAAGAACAGGCGCTGAAATAAAGAATGCATGATAAATTGGATAGAGGAATCTTTTTTTTTACTTTATTCTAAACCTCTCAGCTTGGTTGTAAAGATTTGTTTCTGAATTAGAACTTAATTTACTGGGTATAAAAATCTTAGGAAGTGTTTGGTAGCGCACACATGCTCACAAATCAGGGGGGGGGGGTGACCATTTAAATGGCCTGGGGGAAATATGTAACGACCAGTATTCAGCCCCCCTTACACTAAGTGTAGCTACGCTGAGAGCGCACTGCGCTGTATCACAGAGACCACTGGACCTAGCTCCATTCTTTTATTTATGTAAGGTACACCGTAAATGTGCATTGGTGCTGCATTAAATCCTGTATCAACTAATAACACCACACATCGGAGAGACATCTCTTATTGTGTTGTCAGTGTTGGATCTTTTCAGTCGTTCAGCCAGAAAAAAAAAATAGCATGTTGGGTTGGGGCTAGGCAGATTTGACCCCAGAAGTTGGGGTCAAACTTGATAACATTTAACTTGCCTTTAAATGTTATAACAAGTTACTGATTCCAAATAAGTTGCATGCGTTAATCTATGGACAAAAGCTTTAAAGCAATTATAGACATTTATTATATGAATTTTTGCATGTCTCACAAGCCAAGGCTGTCTGAGTGCTTTGGTTTTATAGAGTGCTGGAAAATATAAAAGCAAGCCAACTCTGTATTGCTCTCCATCTCTTATCCTTTTCCTCTCCTGCTATCTCTTCTGTGACCTTCTTTCCTCCTCTCATCATTTAACTTTCTCATCTTGTGCTCTCTTTCTTTGTACTCGTTCTTCTATCTCCAGTAGATCTGTTGCACTGTCGCAGCCCAGACTCATCTTTTAAAGGTAGCAAAATGGGTGTGTCAGCCTGCAGGCACGGCTCTATCCATTTTGAAATGAAATAGGGCCATTTTTTTTTAGGGTTTTGCTCCCTCTGACCCTTAAAAGTGTTTATGGCTGAATTTTGGCTGTCAGCAACCACGTTAGATATTTCCCCCTAGTCCCTGTTTTTGCTTTCAGGGAATAAATCTAATCTCGCTGCCAAAATGGTGAGTTGAACACAGTATAGGAGGAGAGCGTGTTTACAGCAGTTTTGTCTTGCAGTTTAGCTAAAGACATGTATTTATTAGAAGTATTGAGTATTTCTCAGCTGCTCTCTTAACCCTTCGAACCTTAGGCCAGTATTTTCTATAGCATTGCTATATATTTCAAGCTTCCTCACTCATAGTACACATATCATAACTCTCAGCAGGGCTTAAAGTCTTTAAATATAAATATAGCAGAGTCATAAGGTGAGACAAAGTACCAGCAAGTAATCCAGATCAGAAAAAAACCCCAAATCCACTCCACTTTACCTGATATTACATTGCGGTTAGAACTTTGTATATAACTTGTGCAAAAGTAGCTTTGCAATTATTTTAAAATAGACAGACTGTATATACTGCACACTCACTGCATATGTCTATAAAACTATTTACTAAAATTGAATTATTTGACTATTAGCATTTTATTAGGGCAGCATTCCTAAATCCTTCATGACACCTTGCATAAACCTGCATAAACAATTGTTTTTATCTCACATTTCTTTTGATTCTCAAGTTGTTTTAAGGGTTTCTCCCTTTTTTTCTGATAATCTGATATTATTTCACCTCAGAAAGTGACACCCAGTGCTAATGATCAAACTGTTAGATAATTAAGTGTCTGTGTAATAGGGCCTGAAATTATGAAGTGTTACCAAATGTTACTCACCCTCATAATCACAATTAGAATAATGAGGGAACTGAAGAAAAAAAAAAAAAAGTGGATTTTTTTTCTTCTGGAACCAAAAGCTTCATCCTTGGCGTAGCTCCAAATGATGATGCTTTTTGGCACCTTTATTTGTATTATTAAGAGCGCGGGTTCAAGAGAGTTCCCCGTGTAGATTGTTCGGTTTCCCCCCAAGAGGCCGAAATAGATGAACTGATCCAGGAACAGGGCTTACACGAGCCAATGATGAGCTCCAAGAAACTGCCTCACACTTACTTAAGCTTATGTAACAAATGCATGAAGCTGATTTTGCAAAAACGCGTTGATTCAGAGTCCCCCCCACTGCAGCCCCCTAGGCAGGTGCTTTGCTCAGTTGAGAATGTGGGATTGAGTAAAGACACAGTGTTTAGTTTTACTGAGGATGAGTTTTTACTTCTGAATGAATGAAATGTTGTCTTAGTGAGCCAGTGTGTAGCATCAACACAGCTCTCTCAACACAGCAGCCAAAAGCAAGCTTCCAGAGCTTAAAAGGCAGGCAACAGCTTCATCAAGTAGCAGCGTGATGGCAAATTCATGCTCTTTTCATGCTCTACATTCCCTTTTAGTTGAATGGCCACCATGCAGCATCTTCACTTCCCTGAAATGTGAAGGGAAGTCATTGTCAGAAGATTCCTTTCAGCGTAGTTTTTCGAGAACTTGACAACCATTCTGTGTTCGTGAGACTGGATGTCATGTATTCTTATCACCCTTCAGCTGTGTCTGACTGCTTCAGGCCTGCTGGATCGCTGTTAAATGAGATCTTTTTCATGCATTGTGCCACAGTACGATTGTTGTGCGGGAAAGAAAATGAAACGCCTTCCGATATTGTGAGTTAAAAGCTTTGAGTGAACAACAAAGATAAGCCAGCAGACAGACGCTTTCCACTTTTGAAATTGTTAGCAGCTGAGTGGGCGAACATTTGCACGAAACCTTGAATTATTTCAATTATTATCTAAAATAGCTGGATCGTAAGACTCGCAGTTAATGGAGCCGTTATTCTGTGAATTAGTTTCACAAGCCAATGAAATGAATTCAAAATGCATCACAGGAAGGTGAAGATGAATGAACGAGGATTTTATGTGTGTCATTATTATGGATTACTGAGGAATTAGCATTCACTGCTGTAATCCTCCCGATGCCCTTGTGTCAAACAAGGATACACAACATTTTGACCTTCATGACTGTATTTTACACATAAATAAATCAGTCTACCTGAACGGGGGTTTAAATTCACATGAGCATCTGCGCATCAAGAAGCAGCAAGAAAACATCTGTTCATTAAAAAAAAAAAAACTGAGCTGCATTCAGTGTACTGTCACTTCAGGGTGCAGGTTTTAATTTACAGAAATAACAACATTTTTACTAAAATACATCACAGTTTCTAAATCAGTTTAAAGAAAAGATAAGATCGTTCTCTATTAGACCACCAAGAGGAAATCCACAATGTGAATGTTAGTGTTACTAAATAATAACAATAATTACATTGAGACAGTAGGGGTGAGCGTTATGGTTCTAAAATAATATCATTGGTATTTTAAGGTTATTTTTGTAATAATAAAATATTCTTGGCGATAACACAAACCGTTTTTTAAGAGTATACTAATATATAGGTGTTTCACACATTCAGTAGAAACAAAAAAATATATTTGTTTTTGTAAGTAACCTACCAAGACACTGATTTTGTATAAAAATAAATAATAGTGCAAAAAAAATTAAATTGGACAGTTCTTGGGCAGATACCACCAGTCACGATCATTACCACCTAATGAACTGTCTATTATGGGTGGGAATATCTTCTATTATGGATCCCAGTACACCTGTGACACTGTGGATCAGGGAACATTTAACACAGTATCTAAACAACTTAGAAAAAGGAATGTCCCATCTATCTGCCACTCACTAATAGACCTAGCTTAGCCTATTAAAATGCTTTGTCCCGTATACAGGCTACAGGTGTAGGTGATAAAAAAAAAAAAAAAAAAAAAAAAACTTTTTTCTGCAGTAAAATAACTTATTTACATTCTAAAAAATTTAAAGCTGCCTGTTCACTCTCTACTCTACTTATTAATTCCAGATCAGTAACAGGAATCAACCCAAATTCTGCATGTTTGAAAACAGACGTAAAAACTAGACAAACATAACTGTTAAGGGGCCTGTTAAGGGGTTAAACTCTAAATTATCATTTGATCTTTTTTTTTTTTTACATTGACTTTATTCTTGTACTGTACAACTGGGTGGGTGTTCCCAAGCTGTGTCTTGAGGTAAAACTTCTCCATGATCAGTTTATATACTGCTATTCCAGCACGTTCATCCTGTCAGTGTATCAGTGTAGAGTTTAGTTTCCAGTTAAATAGAAAAAATATATATAGCTCCAACCTTTACAGCTATTTTAAATGAGTTATTATTATTGTTGTTATTATAAATCAATTGCCTTTTTTTATGAGGATGGAGGAGCAGGCCTCAGTCTGTATGTCTTGGTGTGGTTCTTGGCTGCTGGTAGGATGGAATTGGTCTTGGTGTTGCAGTGTTGCATCTATCTATCTAGCTTATAGCCGTTCTGCTCACAGTAGGTACTGTATTTTATAATTTTATTATTATTATGTATGAGAAACATGAAAAGGAAAGTAGGTAGCATCTGGGTGATAAATAGAGCTATAGAGCTCACCAATGCTTTCTCTCCATCCCTTTCCTTTCCTCTCTCTCTCTCTCTCTCTCTCTCTCTCTTTTTCACTCTCTCTCTGTCATTATCTGCACCATTTTAAACGTTACTACCATTCACTGCAATTATGACCAAAGCGGAGATCACATTGCCTCTCTCTGCCAGAGCCTTTCAATAATGGATGCTTGCAAACATTAAGTGCTTTAGCTCAGGAATTAGCGTTTGACCTTTGCATTCACAAGAAGATAAGGTCTGCGAAGTGACTGAGGAAGGAAGAGGCTGCTGAAAGGACAGATATTGCAGTAGTCACCTCTGATGAGGCGAGGGAGAGAGGGAGAGAGGAAGAGAGAGAGGGAGGGAGAGAGAGAGAGGTGGAATAGTCCTCTGGCTACCTCTGATTATAAAAGAATAACCTTTCTTTGTCTGGATGATATTCCTCTGAGGCTCTTCCTCCTTAATTGTGATGGCTCCGGTTGGCGAGAATGTTTCGTAATCTCTCTCATGATATTGTAAGATATGAATCTGTGAGCTAACCGAGAAGCCCCCACCTCAACGACCAAGCCCCCCCCTACCCCACCCCACCCCCCACAGCAAAAAAAACCCCGGCTGCAGGTCTGCGGCAGGAGCACGGCAGGATAAAGTCAGAAGGTGCGAGTGGGAGAACACGCAGCTGAAGAGGTGCTTAGGAAGAACAAAAGAAGAAAGGAGGAAATTAGAGAGAGGGGAGAGGAAGGGAGAGGAAGAAAAGAGGAGGCTTTCATCGGCCCACACGGCCTGCGTGTTGTGATGGCTTCCACGCGGGCTTCTGCACATTCCCTTGTAAGTGTGAAAGTTTCTGCGCTCAGATATTGTAACTAGAGCTTAGGGAATTGCACTGTTTCATTTGCAGAAGGCTGAAGGAGTGAAATGCAGAGAGAGAGAGAGAGAGAAAGAGAGGGAGGGAGGAAGAGGAATGGATGAGGAGGCATTTTAACTGACATATGGAGCAAAAAAAAGAAGAAGAAGAAAAAGAAGAAGAAACAGTAAAATAGAGACTAGATAATAATGAAAAAAAAAAAAAGATTATGTATCTTGACTATTTACCCTATATTGTGGCACCCGCTCATTCATTGTTTCTTTTGAAATGAAGGGGATGCACAAGTGTCGGAATGCCGCAATATTACTCATGTACAGTATATACTGTATCTTTCAATGCAGATATTGTCACTGTCCAATGAAAAACAAGTATAGTATCTTCATTTTTGTCAATTTTTAGTTTACTACTTAATTTGAACACACAAACGTTCCCTTACACTTTGCTACAAGTTTGTTACAACCTAATGAAAGGACCAAAATAAAATTTTCAAAAAAAAACAAATAAACTCTTTTACATTGACTTCCATTGAAAGTTAAGAAGGTTTTTTTTTTCTCTCCTGTAAAGTTGCTGCATTGGGAATACATGTTTTTCATCGGACAGCAACGATATGCAGATTTACAACTTTATAACTTAAAAACTAATACAAATAAATAAAAATGAGCTTAAATCAATTAATTTAAAAGTAGCTCAAACACTTGTTATACAATTATAGTAGTGTGTCCAGAATCACTTGGTTCTTTTCCAGTTTCCAGTAGAACAAATACATTAACAAGTATTAGATTGAAATATTTGCCATATTTACCAAAAAAATAACTTTTAAAAAATCAGATTTATATGATTTTATTGGAGTCCCTGTCTCTACTGTCATTGAAAGCTTTTTTTACTAGACTATCTACAAGTAGCATTGCTATGAGGATTTGTGTTAGTGAGGCAAGTATGTTGGATAATCACCACTCTTTATCTTTTATCATGACCACCTATTTCCCCCATTATCTATGATATATCTCCCAGTATATAACACCCAGTTTATCCCTAGTCTAAACTGGACTGGATGGATCAGCATCATTCCAGAGAATATAATTTAGTCCATGTCTGGCACTAAACATGGTGGCAGTTGGTTCATGTTTATCTGCTGCAGAGTTCTATTCTTTTGGCAGTACTTCTTTACTAGTCTTACGTACCATGCTGAAAGTGGAATAGTAGAGAATTTGTGTTTTGAGGTTTAAATTGAAATAAAATATTGCTTTTTTCATCTAAACTAAAGGTTTACATTATGTTGCTTCATTGAAAGCATGTATTAGAATGCAGCTTGTTAAATAGTTTGCTACTGTATCACTGCTTTCTTAAGAAAACCTTGTATATCTGAAGTGGCTGCTTGACACATACTTGTCTTTTAGTGCAAGTGGAAGAAAAAAAAAATCAATAGTTTTTGTTTACCAAGGTAAACTCACACAAAATTTTTTATCAATAGTAAAAATGATGCAGCTACGTTATGTAGACTTTTTTTAAACCTCAGAATAACTTCTTGTGAATCATTGTGATGCTACATGTACTTGTCATAGGAAGAATGGCATCTACATAATTGCTATCACTTAGGACTTGGCATGCCAGTTACAGCACTGTGGATCTTTGGTGAAGTGTGGGCTACAACGGGAGAGGAGCTCAAAGTATAATTTGTATTTAATACAGTTAATGACACTTTCTAACTGTAGGTAGACATGAGTTAAAACATGAGTTAAAAAATTGTATTGCTTATCGCTGTTTTATTGTAACAACAAACATTAGATATCTAATTTTGGATCATTTTGGATCATTTTGCACCCTTTTTCTTGTCCCACACAATGTAAAAAAATCAGATATTTATGAAAATCTAAAAGTTGTAATAGAGAATTGTATTGTAATAAGACAATATAGAAATTCGCACACATACACATCCATAAAAAATTGTGAAAGGTGAAAGAGAGGTGAATGGGCAGCCGAGCAAATGGTGCATGATCAGTGTCTGCTGTGTGTTTTAATAGGGGGTAAGTAGTGGTAGTTGGTGTAGGTCTGTGGGCCTTTTGGCTCTTGCGTCGATCCGAGCGTCTGTTTTGGCAGTGGAGTTTGTGCTCCATATGGCCCAGGCAGCATCCCTCCGAGCTCAGGCATTGCCTCATTTGCATTCTGTCCGCCACAGGAAATTAGCAGTGCTCACACTTGTTTAAGCCTAATAAAAATCAGTTTAGTGAAAGCACTACGATGAGGTCACCATCTGTCACCTGCTCACACCACTTCCCAAACCCGCATGAGCACTTCAGGAGGGGAGAGAGAGGGTCTCGTCTTGCTCTCACTCTTTCCCTGAAGGCACACATGCACGCACACACACACACACACACACACACACACACACACACACACACACACACACACACACACACACACACACACACACACACACACACACACACACACACACACAGTACACACAGTACACACTGTCCTTATAGAGAGATTAATAAATTATTATCCTCTAATATTATACAGCGTATTCATCATATGAGACTCTAACATGCCAAAAAAACAGAGTTTTTTGTCTGCTTGCATAAAAAAATCTAGTCAGAAGCTGTTGGTCACGATCATTACCACCCATTGCACTTCTGGACCCCCGTATCGTGCCTCACCCAACTCCAGTAATTCACATCAGCTTGCCATGAGCATGCAGGCCAGTACTCAGCCTCACTCACAAGATAACACCTCACAACTTATGCAGGTGTGGGTGTTTTTTCCAAGCCATCCCCAGAAACAGAGGAAACACTTTATCTCTATCCCATGACTTTTGGCATGTCAGTGAAAGAGGGCTAGCTGCTAACCCAAAGCAGCAAGCACCAGTAATTATGCTATAATTGTAATTAATAGCTATTAGTTATTATTAGCTATTATTTACTAAACACATTTTTTATTTAAGTGATGCCATTGGTTTCATAAAGAAAAAATAGTGAAAAATAAACAAATTTTCACCAATTCAAAGGTTTTTCACACCTACATCCTATTCAGAAAATGGTGTATACTGTATAGTATAGTTGCTTTGTGCCATTAAACATCCCATTAAGTCATAGTTTATATTTAATCTGGGTCTAGGGGGCTGGCCTGTAATATGCAGTGGCCCAGTCAGCTATTCTTGTTGCTGTATTAGATTTATTTTATTTTATTTCCTTTTATATCCAGTGAAGAATCTTTAAGAGCATAATTCAGCTTTTTATTTCTTTTTTTTATCTTATGCTGTAATTTTATAGTCTGGGGGAAAATGAACAAAAAAAAAAAGAAATAGGAGCTCAGTAACTCCAAGAGACTCATTATGATCTCTTTCATTATGATCTCTTTAATTTAAATTGAATTTAATTATTGAATGTAATAGTTTTTTGAGCATTAAAAAGCTTTAAGCATGTGCATATTTATTAGATCAGACTACAGCCCAGTATAGTGCTCCAATATAGAACAACTATTTAAGGTTTTAATTATTGTAAACTGCTGCATTTGTCTATCATGTATTTTTTTTTTTTTTTTTAACTTAATAAATACATAATACATAATATATAATAGAATACGTAATATATTGTTTTAGCATCATCACTGCTAAAATTGACACTGTTTTCATTTCACATTACATACCTACGAGAGGCAGATTATATTAAATACGTATAAAATATATATTTACTTAAATGTTTGATACACAGAGAGCATTATTAGCGCCATGGCCTGTTGCATAATTGATTTCTGGATACACACAAAACATCTCAATGTTATTTTTTTTTTCAATATCACACAGCTCTGCTTTTAACAATGTTAAATAAATTATTTTTAAATGTTGAAATGTGAAAGGGGTATTTTAACTTTGCAGTGCAGGAGATGTGTCCATGTAGTTTACCAAGGACACGGCTCTTGAATAATAGGAAGGAGCTGTTGAGCATCTTTCTCTGTCCCTAAATCTCTCTCACTCCTTCTCTCTCTCTCTCTCTCTCTCTCTCTCTCTCTCTCTCTTTCTATCATCCTCTCTCTCTTTGTCTCACATCACTGTATGAACAAATGCGAATACTTAATCTCATACAGAGAGAAATGAAATATTATCCTTTAAGCAAAGCTCCAAAGACAAACCGTCGAAAAGTCTGATTGATTTTCTCGCCCGGTTGTAGGTGCGGGGTGAAGAAAAGCCTGTCACATTTCTCAAGCGCTCTGTGTTTTAATATTGCACCCTAAACAGAAAAACTGCAGAAGAACATCCTTCAAACGGGCTCACAGCAGCTGCTATGAAAATGGGTGATACGTGAGTGGGTGTATGTTTGGGTAGAGTTGTGCAGGTCCCATTAGTATTTGCATATGAAAGCCTAACTTGTTTGATGGCGCTACTATCAGATTTACTAGCAAATTATGTGTGTGTGTGTGTGTGTTTTGGCTACATGTAGATGATTGAAAGATTTAAAACTAAAAAATCATATTATGTTATTTGGCAGTAACAATAAATTATTCTAAAATGTAAGACTGATATGAGAAATATTTATTAAACTACAGGTAGAAAGTTAGTGTAGGGTAACCCAACATGCCTGAAGTCTCAGAACTGAGTAGTAGAGGTTCCCAATGGTTTCCTGCAATAATCCATCCTATGCAGCTTGAAAATTCCTTCAGATTTCATCTATGCCTCACTGTACATTATGGATGCAGTAAAACTTCCACCATTAAAACTGGTGGAAAACATATGTCTCCTCTATGATGCACAACAACCGTTTAACTATATGGGTCCAAGCCACATACGTGCTATCTGAGATTTTCCTTAACTGCCCTTAACAATACTTTTTTAAATTAGGTTACCAATATTTTTCATTATGAGCTTGTCTTAAGAATGTTAGGAGTTCCTGGATATGCTGTTTAAGGTCTGATATCTTTAAAAGTACATTTCTAAGCAACACATATTTTGCTAGTATATGCAACAACAATGCATTTTAAATCCAGTCAATCTTTTCAATATGTCTTATCATGAGCTTGTTTTAAGAATATTTTTCATATTTGTTTTGTATATGCAACTTTAGAGAACGTCTTTACGTGGTTACGTCAAATGTACAGCCTCTAAAAGAGGATCCGGCTTAGTTTTACTGAACGCGAGCGGCTGGTGGAGCAATGGAGACTTCAGAAGGGGAAACTCAGAGCTTAGTAGCTCATTCACTCATAGTAAAAGCAAAGTGTGCAGTTAAAGTAAAGTTTCTGACTGAGCGCACTCTCTCTCTCTCTCTCTCTCTCTCTCTCCGACTAAACATAACCTGGAATTGGATTCATCCGCTCTGAAAGGGGACCGCATCACACCCGCCCAGTTTAAAATGATTCTTTTACATGCGCAGTGCAATTATCCATTCTCACCTTTTGACAAAATTAACAAAAATGGGCCCAAAAACAGACAGATTTTGCAGAAGAGTTGGAGTGTTAATATTGTTGGCAATTAACATTCCATATATTTTTAATCTGGGATAGATGTGGCTATGTATTTGTGTTTTAGCTACAAGCTCTCGAGACACAATGCAGCAGTATGTGGATAAGCATTGTCCTGTTGAATAAGGCATTGTGTGTTCAGTGCATTCAGTCTGTTTGAGGTCCTGTTAGAAATACTGAAGGTGATCTGGCATCGTAGGAAATTGCACGCCACACCATGAGCAAGTAGCATTCCAGCCTGGCACTTCCTTCTGTATTCACAGTACAGTGTTACAGTTTTCATGCCTGTACCTGTATGAAAAGCACTAGGTATGTCTGGATCTTGGTGCTAGGCTAGTGAATTTGAATTCTCTGTGTGGTATTGATTGGAGGTCTGCAGGTTTGCTCTGTTTTATACCTTTTCTTCCTGCAGTCTGTCGGGCCAGGCTTTATGAGGCGTCTCGTCTGTGCCTCACTGCACATTATGGGTGCAGTAAAGGAGCCCCATTAAAACTGTCGGAAAACATACCGTCTCCTCTATGATGCACAACAACCGTTCAGGTATACGAGTCCAAGCCACGTACGCGCATTTCGGGACCTTCTTTAACTGTGCTTTATCCATACAGTAACACAGAAAAGCCTGTATTAGGAAATGCATAGATTCTAATGCTGTGCTGTCTATTTTGTACAAAAATTGGATGTAAAAAGTATGTAAAAGTAAAAAAAAATAAAAATAAGAAGCATAGCCATGACTTATTAAGGCATGGGAATTAGATCCTAATGTGTGGAAACGATTTACTTAAGATGTGTGAGTGAGATAATTAAGGAGTGGCCACGACTTATTAAGGCATGGGAACACCCTAATTAAATCGTAGCCATTAAGGTGTGGCCACAAGGTCCTTTTGTTTATAGCTAAAAAAGCAAGCAGCTCTCAGGGGTTGTGCACAATATGACTTCCTAAGGAAGGTAAACGGGTCTGCGTACTGTCTGCATCTGAGCCAATCAGCTTTTAGTATCTGAATTGGGTGTCTTTTACTTAAGATTACACCACGTTTCACTGCAAGAGACTCAAAAATATCACCATAATTCATTCTAAGATGAAAATAAAAAGAAATCAGTTCACTCATTTCATTTCATTCATTTTCTTACAAAAGATTATCATTGGATTGGAGCTTTTGGCTGTAAGATTCAGTTTCTTAATGGGCATTAATTTACAGAAAAGCAAGCTTTATTATTCTCTGTATACAAATTAGCATTAGGATTTCGTTCCCACGCCTTAATTAATATCAGGGCCACAACATAATTTTCTTATTCACACACCTTAATTATCTCATTCCCATGCATTAAGATCTCGTTCCCATGCCTTAATAAGTCACGGCAATGCCTTAGGATCTCATTCCCACGCCTAGTAAGTTGTAGCCATGATGTCACCTTAGGGGATTTGTATAAAATAGCGAAAATACTTAAAAAAAAGACATTCAAATCATCCACACGCACACAAAACTAGGCCCGAGTCACCACACATGACACTGTTATAGTGGAAATGGTGTGAGAGTGTGACATACGCTTATATTAGAGCCTCTAAAGCAGCAGCCAGCATGATTGTTGGTTGGTAAGAATGGACAGCTCTGTTATTGCAGTTTTGCATAAGCACTCCATCAGGCTTTAAGTGGCACTTCTCCAGATTACAGGCTTTCCTGAAACTGTGTGTTTTTACAACACCTACAGAAGGAGGGCAGAGAGCCTGAGGGAGGAGGAGAGAACCTGCAATATGCAGCGCTGTTGACAGAACAGGTCTCGCAGTCGTGCAGATGGTCCATTAGGAGTGGATGCATATGCTGCGTATGGTCTGCCATTTTTTTTTTGTATTTTTTAATAATACTAAAGCTGCATTTCTAAGCAGCAAAGAATATTAGGAGTGCATGCATATGCTGGGTATGGTCTGCCAAAAAAAATAATTAAAATTCAAAGCAATGAACTTCTTATTAGTACATGTACAAAAAAAAGTATGAAAAAGTGGTCTTAAGTATATTAGGAGTGCCTGCATATGCTGTATATGGTCTGACATCTATTTTGCCTTTTTAATTTTATTTGACTTTCAAATTACAATTCTAAGCAACAAATTTTTGCTGTCTTGTTGTAAAAACAACAATGCATTTTAAATCCAGTCATTTTTTTCAATTTGTTTTTATAAGCTTGATTTAAGAATATTTTTCAAATCTTTGCTTTGTTAGAATGTAGTATAATTGAGTCATTTTTAGTTTTTATCCTTTCGGGCCACACAGGATTACAGAGTGCACATCACTGTCAAATTAAAAGTATGTATCTCCAAAATGGCAACTTTATAAAAGAGAGAGATATAATCTTTTTTAAGTTTAAATTAAAGTCAAAATAAAAAGAGTATGTTTAATACTCATTTGTCATTTTGACAAAATGTTTACAAAAAAATGAGCCCAAAAATACTGACTTGCTAAATACAGCTCTGGAAAAAATAAGAGATCACTTCTGTTTCTGAATTAGTTTTTCTGATTTTGACTACGGACAACATTTTTTCCAAATTCCAAATAAAAAATACTGTAATTTAGAGCATTTATTTGCAGAAAATAAGAAATGGCTGAAATAACAAAAAAGATACAGAGCTTTCAGATCTCAAATAATGCGAAGAAAACAAGCTCATATTAATAAAGTTTTAAGAGTTCAGAAATAATGTTTTTTAATCACAGTTTTCATGCATCTTGACATGTTCTCCTCCACCAGTCTTACACACTGCTTTTGGGTTACTTTATGCCGCTCCAGGTGCAGAAATTCAAGCAGTTCAGCTTGGTTTGATGATTGAGATCATCCATCTTCCTCTTGATTATATTCCAAAGGTTTTCAACTCAGTTAAATAAAAAAAAGTGGTCTCTTATTTTTTTCCAGAGATGTATATAGCAGTAAGTAAACTAATCACCAAGCCTAACTAACTAACTAAACTAACTAACTAAATGAAGATTTGAGAATGCCCACACCTGTACAAGTTGGGAGGTGTTATCTTGTGAGTGGCTTTAAAGACTGGCTGGTGTGCTAATAAATAGTAAGGTTACTTGAACTGTCAATCAACTACACGTTTGGGCCTGATAGTGGGTACCAGATTGATGGGATATTCAATTTCCAATCCGTTCAATTCAATCCATTCAATTTTCCTCAATCCATAGTGTCCCTTTTGCACTAGTGAAATGTCACATAAGGCATTACCACCCACCGTGGACACAGAGCACAGTGGGTTGTAATAATTGTGACAGTGTGAACAGGCTTGAAGTGACTCCCGCAGAAATCACATTCACATTTAACGCAGGAGGCTTCACAAAAATATCCCACAGGTCTGTATGGGGTCTTCCAGGTCACTATGGATTCTATGACGTGTAGCATGTGAGTAAAATGTTTGGCATGCTGGATTTAATAGAGATAATATATGAAATATAATATCAAACAATAGGTGGTACATATGTTACATGTGCAGAATGGCTTTTTTAAGGGGGCTTTACTACTCAATCAATGAAAGCTGAGGTCACAAACATTAGCAGACAGTTAGAGAAGACAGAATCTGTTAAAAATACAACAAGACATATTAAATATTTCTGTAAACCAACAAAAAGTAAGTTTGTAGCTGGAACAAGAAACAATAAGAACCTTTGTATAAAGGTTCCATTATGATGTTCTTCATTATAGTCTTTTCATTTAAATATAAATGAACGTTTTAGCAAAAATGTGAAAACTATCAAGCGTGTTTGAGGCTATCAGTCGTGACTACAGCCCTTTCTTTCCAGCACTTGTGTGAAGAGCAAAGCAATGATCCCCGGCTCTGCTTGCTATAAGCAGTAGATGTGTGATATATCTGCAGATATATTGATCAGAGAAGATGATCTGTAGTTTGAGTGAATTTAGGTCTGGTGTATTTAAGAGACTATGAATAGTAAGCAGAAAGGTCATAGGTCTGTATATTACAGCAGGGTTTTTTTAATGGATTTTCCTCATTCAAGACCAGGCCATATTTTTCCTTGTGTGCCTCTCACTGCCATCTTGAGATAACACAAATGTGCTTTATTAAAAAAGACATATACATCAGTTTATTTATTTGGGGCTGAATTGGGACTTGCTGTTTTAGTACATACTGTAGCTGCCATGCAAAAAACTTTACAGGTGAAAGAAATATATTTTAATAGAAGTCAAAGGAAGAATATAATTTAATCTATAATTTAACGTATAGCTGGGCAATATGAAAATATTGCATTGTATTGTAATACATTTTGTTATGGTAATACACTATTAATCAATATACTGGTGGTGGATATTGTGGATAATATTATATATTTTATATATTGTATTATATACTGTATTGTCAGTGCTTATGGGACACTGACCAACTGCACATTTCATTACAAAAAAGTCCAATTCCATTACAAAGGACTAGTCCTATTTAATGGGATGAAGTTTTGAATAAAAGCTTTGAAGAAAAAAGTCTACCTGTACAAAACAAAATATGTTATGAAATTTAAAATAGTTTTTTAAAATAATACAATACAATAAATATTGTTATCAAATGTGTATCAAATGTCTTTAAATACTGTGATACAATATTATTATCCAAGACATCAGAAGTATTTCTGTTGTTCTGTTTAATATGAAATTACGTGACAATGTAAGAAAAACAGATTTATATTTTGTGCTTTTCCACCAAAAGAAATTGTTGTGTTTGGGCTTATAAAAACAGGTGGTGTTTTTCAATGAATGAACACGATTCACCCTAAAGAACCAAGTATTCTTCGGTTCCTGCTGCAAATGAACATTTCTGGTTCCGCAACTTACTTTTGTTGGTGGAAACGCTGCTAACCGGTTCAATATTAGGTTTGTGAACCAGAACAGTGCCAGTTCCACGTTGGTGAGGATGAGGATTCAGGATTCAGCATGAGGATTCAGCATGTTTTTTTATGAGACATTGACAGTGTAGTACATAACCAAAGCGTATGTAGCAAATAAAAACTATATATTTATATTTTTGAAGTAAAAAAGTCTCAAGCAAGAGCTCAAAATCATCATCTAAACATGATATAAACTCTATGTTGACTATATTTTCCCAGAATGCCCTCTTTAATCATCAGGAATATGCTGTTAGTTTGCATAAAGAGCTCCGAGTAACAATTGTTGTTCTTGCTGCACTGTGACCATAGAGGTGGCAGTAGTTAGAGCACTCTGTTTTGCATAGGCTAATTGATGGGATGCTGGCTTTGCATAGTGATCAGTTCAAGTCAGGAAAAATGACAAGCATGCATGGGACAGCAACATTAATTAGGATGTGATTAGCAATAAAATGGAAAGTTTCTCCTGCATGGCTGATCTCGAACACCACTGCCTTATTCCAAGGTTAGAGTGTGTTGCCAAAGCTAATCGCAGAACATGTGGCAGTCACTCCCAAGCAACGCCCTCATTAACCTACACACTGTACGGCAGGAAGGAATAAGAATCCTCTGATTAAGGGCATTGTTCCTGTTCCTGTTTGTTTCTGACACTCCGGGCGTCAGGTTCTGCTTAGCGCTTTCGTCACTGAGCAGAGTGCCTGCAGGACAGGCCTTGCTTGAAGCATCTTTTCTCTTTCCCTCTCAGATTCTCACATTCTCTCACTTTCTCTCTCTGTGTCTGTAGTGTTGGGCCTAGGCTGTAATTACCCGCTGAATTATGATAGCTCTGTCGATAGCGGTGCACTGCTGCTCTATTGCTTGTGCCTGGGGTCTTCCTGAGACACTTTTAAGCAGGACAATGCTTTGTTTCCAGTGACTTTAAATACAGTTGACACAGCAGCTGCGCAGACTATTGACTAAATGTAAATTTGACACATTTGCACACGACATTTGACAGGATTTGCTCAATTATTCACTTGGCCTATTGAATTTCCCCAGCTTGACTTGTTCTGCTTGGGAAATCTCCTCAAAGCTTTGGAGTTTTTCAGATGGGTATAAGGGCTTCGTTCGGCACAAGATGTACCAGATTTAATTTTACAAACCTGAAGTCTCCTTCCTGTAGGCCACAACCAGATGTTGCAAGACCTAAAACTGTTATATTACAGTATTTAAAAATATTCTTACAATGAGCATTTTTTGCACTAGTAGAGACAGATTTTTCAAAACTACATTCTAAACACTGTTCTATTCTGAGTACAGAAATTTGAGAAGAATTGAGAAGACAATTTAAACTCAAATTTCTGTACTCAGAATAGAACAGTGTTTAGAATGTAGTTTTGAAAAATCTGTCTCTACTAGTGCAAAAAATGCTCATTGTCTAATTAAACCACCCAAATTACACTGTCTGTAATTTGTAAAATGTACAGTCGGGTAGGTCTTCTTTAAACACTGATTATACCACAGTTACTTCTGACCCTGCAATGTGATTGGCTGGGAGGCGTTCTTTGAGTGCCATTATCAACCGGTAATGCACTGTAACTGCACTGAAGCTCTCTATCTATTACTCCGCCACATACAGGTAACCTAGCAACGATGCAGCACTTGCAAGCCAAACAGCGTAGGAACTATTTTAACTCGTTGAGTGTTTATTAACTCAAAATCGTTTAATAAACAGTTATGATGTAACCATGGTATAATTGCAATAACACACTGGAGCATATCTATATCTATATAATTAAGCAAAAAAGTATATTGTCAATGCAATAAGAAAATGTATCACAGTATGAAAAAATATCATCATATCGCCCACCTCTAGGTACTGCAATTCTCTCTTTAAATCTGTGAAGAAAATAAATGTATTTATAAATTAAGTAGAAGGTGATAAAAAGTAAGATTTACAGTCTAGTGAGAGGATGTCTAAGACCTGGGATGCTTCAACTGATCTCCATGATCTATGATCTGTATATTTGACAGAGCTTTTTAAATGTTTTATTTACTTTACTCCTCATGTGTTTTTATAGTTTGAAGCACTTTGCCAGACTTGGAATCCCGTCCCGCTGAAATCACACTCATCTTCAGAAGTCCCAGAACTATGTGTTCTTTTTCTTCTGAAATACGGAAGACAATTATATTCCTTGTAGCCCCCTTTCCCCTCTTATTCCCCCGACCCCTCCCAGACTTGGTGAGACAAAACTGACTCTATTCTCAGTCTTTTCAATTTTGAAGGGAAATTGGTTCTCCGCTGAAATATTAATCCATTCCCACTGATTCTAAATCCAGTTTCCTAATCTGCGCCTTATTAAAAATGCATTGTGGGACATGCTTTATTTGAATGGAGTGGGGGCAGGAGACATGGCAGGGCACACGTGCAGGCAGCCAGCTGGAGAGCCTGAGAGAGCAGTGGAGGTGGAGGCTGGATTAACATGGTTGTAGTGCGGGAAATATTTCACCTTTTAGAAATTCCTTCGAACATACAAGTGAAGAAGTGAAGTAACAAGTTTAATAATTGGTCCGGTACACCTGAAAACTCTGTGAAAGCATTTTTTGTGGACTTTTGGCTTTTTTTTGGTTCATTGGATTGCTTGATAAGTTAAGGATCTCTCTACAATAAATGAAGAAATTAGATAAAATAAATTTGTATTTTAATAATGTATTTGTTTTAAAACTATGAATTCTTTGAAGTTCTTTTCTATTGTAGTTATCATCATTATTTTATCATTCTGTTTCATTTGAAAACAATCTGTAAAGCTTTTTTGTCTAAATAAAATAAATGCGCACTCATTTTCTGTAATTAGCTATTGTTAAACATTTAGTTATAAGTGGATTGTTGGTAATTATTGCAGATTTTTATCCTCTTTACTCCACTGGTGGTTCCTGGCTGTTTTCCTCACTGGTATAAATTAGGAACGACTCAGCCAGTTTGAAAGGCTTTCCATGTATTTACAGAATAGAAATCTATAGGGTGTAATTAAAGGCACAGTGTGTAATGAGTTAAATGGTGGGAAATCGTACATTACACGCTTATTTAAGTGCATCTTTTGGATGAAGTTACACATTCTAAAAGTCAGACTCCAGACTTTAAGGCTCCTGATTCAGACAAGTTAATAATAATGTTTACATTATCAGGTTGAAATTACTCAAATTAGGTTAATGCATGTTTTTGCCTGTATGCAGGCTAAATTGGGTATATTTGGTATAAAACTTTAATAATATATTTTTTTCAAAATTTACTTTGGTGAAGAAGAAATGTCTATTTTTCCAATCTTTCCAATCATTTCTGCCTTTTGCTAACAGATCTTCTCTCATTTATTATTTATTTTTTTTTTCATTTTTGCATCAAATATCTGATGGTATAATCTAAATTACTTTTGTTATAAGATGGAAAAATCTAAAAATTGAAACAAGGTTTATTTATTTTTTATTTTCCTGAAATTGGAAAAACGGATGAAAACTTAAAAAATAAAAAAAAGATTTTATACTACACCAAATGGTAAGATTTAAATAATAAAGAGGTTTTACTGTTTATTTTCTATTTTTCCAATTTAGCCATAAATGGTCTATTGAACAACTGAATCGATAAACATTCACTGGCCAAAAGTTCTGTCTACAGTATTTATTTGGATGGTCTATTATTGATGCTTCATGAATTCTTACCTTACATTCAAATTACATTTAATTGCATGTCTGTTAGTCATGCATCTTAACTCTAATCAGATGTAAATGATTCTATGTAGAACCTAACCCTAATCCTAATCTCAACCACATATATTGACACATTTTAGAACGTCTGGCTGCTTCAGTCACTGTTCATATGCGTGTATTGAGTATACCTCTGACCTCATTTTAGTCCTCCACCTGATTCATCACTGCAAGAAAACCCTACAGAAACTGTCCACACACACAGGTGAAAGGTCACCAGACACAAAGTGGTGGTTGCTTGGTTATGGATTTATGCGGTGATTAATGGAATTGACTTGCTGTATTGATGGATGTAACAGATGATGGATGATGGAATTCAGGTCTACAGTGGGAGACGAGGAGGTAAAGTCATCATGTCGGCTGCTGTTCTCAAACATCCTAATCCTCTTTAGAGGATGTGAGAAGAAGAGTCTTTTGTGTTCTGAATAGGCTTTTCTTCTGACTGGCCCATTGGGCCAACCTGTGGCCCTCCGCTTTCAACGGATGCTCCTCAGATTTAGCTCTCTGCTAGCCTACAACCTTAAATTAGAAAGCGCCCATCTCCCTGCAGGCTCCACATGCTCTGATTAGACAATGTGTGCTCTTTCTGAAAGCACCTCTCCGCCCCCAGCTTTGGCGTACGGCTCGTGCGGCTCGTGTAACATTTACAAAGGTTAGGCTACGCCGTCTGAACGAGCAGGTGCCGTGGACAATTTGTATTGTTGTCTTGGTCTGAGCAAAGTCTCGTGTCTACATGACCGTACACAACAGCTCACGTGATTGCCGTTGAACTGTATTGTCATGCTAAAAAGAGCGTCCTTGAGCTGAGAGAGCTGACAGATCATTTTCTACTACCTAGACTTTTTTTCAAAAACTGTGTGTTATTAGCCCCGTGTAATGTCAAATTCGCCAACACATTGTGACAGTCTGTCACATACACTCTGCCTTTTCCATTGTGCGAAACGATGCGGCGGTGAACGGCTACACAGACTGACAGCGCTTAAGCTTATGAGAGGCACACGTGTACGGACACACATCATTATTTTCTGTGGGCGAGGCGGCAGAGCCGCGAACGCAGGTTTGTCATTAAACCGTCTAGGGCCAACACGCACCTCCTGCCGTCCGTGTGTGTTTCTCGGCGCAGGTTCCTGCTGGATGGAGTGTGTGGGAGTTCTCGCTTATGCTCTCGAGTGTGTGCATGTTGTGCACATGCGTGGGGAGCGAGGGGTACTGGGAGGAAGAGCTTTAAACCCAAACAGGTGGAGACGGGACTGTGTGGGTGGCCTGCATTGGCACCATGCTGAGGGACTTTGAGGCTGCTGTTGACTGTGTGGGTTGTTCTGCATCGCGGCTCGTGTGAGGTGGAAGAGAAAGAACTTGCGAAAGAAAAAGGGAAAAAAAAAAAAACATACATAATAAATTATAATAAATACCTGCCTGCTGTCCTTAGACTCAAACTCTAAAGGGCAAAAATCTTTGGGTTTTTATGGATATTTTTTGTTCAGTAGAAGGTTGGTAGTTGGCTGAAGTCCACAAAAGTCAAGAAAGTTAAGACAGTGTGAACTGAAAGGTCTTTTGGTGTTGACACATGGTTAGTTTATGTTTATGCAGCTTGAGATTCAGGATCATATCTGGATGAAGCCAGATCACATATGAAGGCAAGTGTAAACAGATACATTTTAAACTGATCATTTAAATCACTTCAGGAGGTGATCTGACTTATTTGAGCCATACATTGTTACAGGAGAGTAAATGCATCTCCTTAAGAAACACTAGTTATAATTGATGCTCAACTTGCTTGCACAACTTTTCATTATTTCCATCCCATACAGCAGTCAGATTTCAATCTGACTAACCAAAGAAGCATTTTTGTTCCAAGTGTAAATGCATGTGGCTGGATTCTAATGATAAGAGAATAGCATCCAGATACTAGTTACATGAAGTTAACATAGATAAACAGGGATAAAGATTAGATAGCAATGGATTTGCTTCAAATTTTATATGTGGAGGAATGGAGGATATTTGCTTTCATAAAGCTGAAAATGCAGCATATGGCACGGAGGCTGGGTAAGGGAAGGATTCAGAAATACAGAAACTACAAATAAAACTCTTAAATACTTTAGATACTAAGGATCAATACATCTGTGAAGATTAGAAGAAGCACTTGCATAATAAGTAAATGAGGAACCCTTAATACACACACGTTCATCTCTCACTCACTCTCTCTTACACTCACACACACACACAAGACCTGACAAAAAGTGGAAGAAACTGCAGAAATATACACAGACACAGACAAGGAACACCTGGGGAAGATAACGAGAGGGCGGGGTAACTTATGGAGCACAGGTGGGAAGACTAATCAATAGGAGGGGCTTGGGCGGAGATAAAACAAGAAACAAAAACAGATCCATGTGTTAGAAGTACGTAGTGAACAAAAACATGCCAAAAAATGGACAAAACAGAACAAAAAGCAGTTTTTATAGTTTTAATGCATTTTCCTTATATATTTTTCTGAGTTTTAACTGAGCGTCAATAAATTATTAAATATATGTACCTTTCCATATACTGCACTTACACTAACTTGTAGACATGAACAGGGCTATAGTCAAACTTTGCAGCAGGACCAACCAGAATCTCCATTTTGGGCAGGGGCATGATCAATGTAACTTCTGAACCAGCTAGAAAAGGGCCTCAATTCACTAATATAGATATTATTTATACATCAATTCACACACTTAGTTAATAGTAATATTGTTATTTTTTTGCAGCTATCTTGCTAAGACTTTCTCCAGACATATTAGTTAGAACAGTTAGCTTTAGCGAACTAGAGGGCACTGTGTGAACCTGCAGGATTCAGTGTTTATAAACAGTAGGAAATTTTAAATAGAATGCTTATGACACCAACTCTAGATATCTGCACCGTGCATCAACAGTAGTAAAGGCAGTAGTGTGATACAGTTTATTAGCACGTCTGTCTATTTGGAATGTTGTCAACTTGGGTGTGATTTATTTCCCAGCTCCAGCGTTTGATTTCCAAGGTAAATAGAACAAAGAATCAGTCATTCAGTCAGTCAGTCAGTCAGTCAGTCAGTCAGTCAGCCGGTGGCCCAGTTGTCTTTTCTCAGTTAGTCAGCTGCTGCTCCACTTGTACACTTTAGCCAAAAGGTGCTAATGATATGATATGCAATCCTCCATCAGCAAACTAGGTTGCTCATCTGTTCTACAGTCAGCGACACTCACATCGCGTGGTGTCCTGGTTCTCTCATTGTTCTTTCATGCGGGCTGTGCTGTGCGATTTGCTTGGTGAGGGAATAAGGGGGTTGGGGCCACTTTCTGGTGGGCTATATCCGACATCCTCGGCAGGCCCCACTTTGGGCAGCCCTGCTTAGTTGCAACATTAGTCATCTTTTGACATGGCACTGTTAGTGTCAGTGCAAGAGCTATTTGGGTGTGTGTGTGTGTGTGTGCTGCAGATATGTTCAGATGTTGATCTCACTCCTACAGAGAGTGTGAGGCTTAATTAGTAGCTGGTGCGCTGCTGTTTTCTCATGAATTAGCACCCATAATATGTCTGTGAGTGTGAGGCAAAAAATTTTTCAGAGCCACATACACACACACACACACACGTACACACAAAGCCACAAATACCCACATATGCACACACACACACACACACTCCACTGCCACTCAGAGGCTCCCACCTCCACTCAGAAGCCCCAAACATTTAGCGTTTGCGTGCTATACAGTGAGCGTCAGTGAGAGTGAGTC
Organism: Astyanax mexicanus; assembly: GCF_023375975.1. Lineage (NCBI taxonomy): Eukaryota > Metazoa > Chordata > Actinopteri > Characiformes > Acestrorhamphidae > Astyanax > Astyanax mexicanus. The sequence continues at coordinate 35,330,717 of NC_064413.1, read as the reverse complement.
TCTGAAGCTCGCCGCAGTTCCACAAACGCGGTGCTCGTTCAAACGCAGCGATTTCTTTCCCCCACGTGCCCCGGCGTTTTGAATAAATGCGCAACATTATGCAGAACAGCGAAAGTGATTACTCGCTTTTAAAAGCTTTTATGAATATTTATAAAGGGTTACTGTCGCTGCTTATTTCGGAGGTTATTTTGTTATTCCGTTTGGGGCTCTTAACATTCCGCTCGCAAATCTTTGATGTTCCGCGTCAGGCTAAAGCGCTAAGTTAAGGTCGGGATAGAAGAAGGCATGGCGATATCTCTGAGCGCCACAGTAGTATATTTAATAGGCACTGAGAAAACAGAGAGAAAGCGACGGAGAAAAAAAAAAGGGAAAGAGCGAACGGGATACACTGTGTGTACGTATGCAAATGTATTTCTGAGAGCATTCTCTGAGCATTTGAGGGGAAATATCAAAATATCAGTCACAGGCAACTTAAAGCAGACGTTTCCTCTTTCTTTTTTCATTTTCATTCTTTTTTTTCTGTCGGTAAAGAGCAGAGGAGGAGAGCGAGAGGTTAATTCAGCCGTTAGGATATTTTCCTGCGAGGGGCTCATCAGTATCGTCGCAAGCGAACCCATTTGTTCTGTTCGGCAGCCTCTCGCAGAGAACGAGAGGAAGAGGGAAAAGAACGGGAGAGATAGAGAGGGAGCAGCCTCCGAAAGGATAAGGGAGAAGATAGACGACTGGAGAGGAGGTGAGAAGCATGCAACCGCGATTGGCTCCCCATTCATCATGGAATTTGGTTTGGCTGTCATAGCAGGTTCACAGACACAGCCCGCGGGGAGCGCTAGTCTCGGCATGAGCTGATTCAGTTTGAAATGTCGTTTAATATATTAGCCGCAGCTTTAATGGATTTGATGGTTCATACCTGAAGACATGGCCTCCTCCCCTAGTGGGAGCCATCGTGACGCTTTCGCTGAGAAAAAAAAAAAAGCTACGGCGCGATGACCGTTACAACTCACTGACAGATTACTCCATTAGCTTGAATCACAATTACTCACAGCCACAGAGGCCTGAGAAATACACACACACTGGCACTGCACATGGAACCAGAACGTAAACAGGAATTATTCAGATAGTTTGTCTAATATGGTAGAGAAATTTAAAAGTGCTATATATGCTTTTTAGTGGACCAGATTTTGCTTAAATTGAATATTGATGAATTTTGGTAAGTAAAAAAAAGTTTTGTATTTTGTATTTGTTCATGAATGAAGAAATATACTAAATAATTACACAAAATAAAGCACATTTTTCTGTCTTGTTTTAATGGTAATGCTTGATACATACACAATATGGTTATTTGTTAAAAGGGCTTACATAACCAGTTTGAGAACCCCTAAAAGCGATGGCATAAAAGAACCACTTTGAAACCATTTTTTTTCCTTTCCACCCACATGCAAAAATCATGGTCACTGGAATGAGTATCATGTTCCATAATTTTTCCCATCTTCCATTAAAGCTAAAGCTAAAAACTGCACTGACCAGTGGGATGTATTTTCTGCCAGGGCTGCTTGCCTGTCTGCACGGACAATTCTAGCCACTCTATTATTATCATTATTATATTATATTATTACTATTATTATTATCTATGTTATTATCATTAGAACCCACTGCACTGTCCACTGTGGGTGCTAAGTCCCTCTTTGATGCATTCCTGGTACACAAATAACACAGTTGATCGAGAAATGTTAATTGCACGGAAAACTTGTCAGGCCTTGCTCAAACTCCGATATTTCATATTGCCTTGCCATGAGCACACTGGCCAGTGTTTAGTTTCACTCAAGGTACGACCTCACAACCTATACAGGTGTAGGTGTTACAAAGCTGTCATTCCTAAAGTACCACTGAATGATTAATTGACTTACTGCTATACTTTAGACATTACAGTATGTGTTGGAAGTTGAAAATTTACAATTTACATTAGTACTCTATGCAATGTGTATTTTTTAGTGAACCGAAAGTGGTGCTTATACTGTATGGTGAAAATAACTATAATAATAAATAGTTTCATCTATTTTTTTTAGAGAAGAGTGTGATTATAAGTGCAGTAAAGCTTTAACAATCATAGGAGGTTGTTTCATTTTCTGTGAAAATAGTGCTCTAAATTCATATTCAGCGCATGCAAAAATAGCCACTCTGCAGTAATGCATGGACTGAATGTAGAGGGCAAATCAGGAACTGTAGCCCTCAGTCATGACATCTGGTTGTCTGCAAACAAAGCGTGATAATACACACTTTGTATTTGGATTATGAATAGATTTCTCTGGGGAAGCTGTCACTGCTGGTTAAAAGATTAGGTTATTTCTAGCTCTACACTCAGGGCTTTTTTAAGCCCTTGATCAGCAAAGCCCGAATATTCAGAAAGATGTGTCAAATTCAAATCTGCTGGGGAAATAAATCAGCTCACTGGCTTGTTGGTGATTTTGGACACAAGACATTAATGCAGGCTCTCTGCATATGCAGAGGTCCGTTGGTCTGACAGTCTCAGTTTCAGGGCTGGGTAATATGCTAAAAGTAGTAGATCATCATTTTTAAAGAATTTTTTAGGATACATTCAATTTATTATAGTTTGACACACAGACAAAATGCATTAATAGCAGAAGATACTTAAAATTTAATTGGATTCTACAGTTAGTAATAGTTTTAATTAAATGTTTGTTATGATTGTTTTTACCCCATTTGGAAGAACATCTAATTTAATCCCATTCGCTAGTGATCTTGTCAACACTAGAAGGATGAAGATGTAACATCCCAGCTCTGATACAATAGCTATGATATAGATACTTTTTTCTGACCAACATTACAATAGGAGTGATGTGATGAGAGAGCACCACCTACCCACCCAGAGGGAGCAAGGCCAAATGCTCTCTCTCTCTGTCTCTCTCTCTGACTCTGGCTGCTGATGGCAAGCAGCATGACCCAGCATTTAAACCAATGACCCTCTGATCAAAGTACCAACAGAGTGTGGTCATTTCTGTTTAAGCAATGATGAGATCAGTACTGTACAGTACGCTAAGTGAAGCACATTATTCATCACAATACGATAAAATATTCATATTGCCCACCCCTAGGCTGTTTAAAGTTCAGTGACCTTTTTCCATGATAAACTGGGTTACTGTTGCCTGTTCAGTTCAGCAAAACAACGTAAACTAGGGTGATCTATCCTACTTTCTGCATATATAAGAGACTGCTTGTTTTTGTACAGCGTTAGGAACGGGCCAGCCATGCCTGTCATCTGTCCCTGTCTGAAAATTCTCAGGGAACAAGTTCATTACTGAGACAGCCGGTTCGTTTCACTGCATCCATCACCCTTTGTTCCATCTCAAAGACTTCCAAAGAACCTTCTACAAGGAGGTGGCCTCGCAACTGCCTGGCCAGTGTTAGATAAAGGGTCTGCCGTTGCCATGGAGCCCACCTGTCCGTGACCTTGCGGCTGAGCTGGAGTTCATTAGTCACAAAGCACAGCCATAGACCATTCATTCAGCCTGGCCAGTCAGCCAACAGCAGCAGCAGCAGCGCTGGGCAGGAAACTATGACAGTCATCTTGTTACGGAGGAAATGTGTGAGGTTTTCATCAGGAGCAAGTATTCACTTGTGTTCATACACACAAACACACATAAACACACGTACACACACACACACAGAAAAGCATGCTCTGTGTGTCACTGATGACAGCTGGAGAGAAACAATACAATTTGCAAATTCTACTGATAAATCACGCTCGCTCCTTCGTCTTCCATCACTGTGCAGCGCACAGCCCTCCATATCGCAGCCATCTTGGCCTGACATTATAATTCAACACACACTTGACGTTTCTGTTTTCCCCACCAGAAAATAGAATTTCTGTCAATTTGATTTGCTACCCTTTGTTTTCTCATTATCTCTACTGCATGTTCAGCTGCATTTCCCTCATTCAAACACATCATCTACAATTTCATAAAGGAAAAAGGGGGAAATATTCATTCTGGATTTGTAACCAAAGCCATTGCTCATATCTTTGCAGAAAAAGAAAGGGAAAAAAATGGTTCAATTTTACCCAGACACCTTTCGAAATATTCAAATGAATAAATAGGGTCCTGGCCCCAATTCACAGGGAAATGAATTCTGAACAAGATGACAAATGTGCAGGGAATAATTCTCGACATGATGATGGAAGCACTTCCCTTTAAATAGGGGGTGGCTTTGCAATGCTAACCTCCTTCTTCTTGGCTCACAAAAGATAGATTTTTCTGCTTCTTGGGACTAGAATAGCTCTTACCTGTCCAATTGTTCTGAGCCTTGAATTGCAGTCCTGGGAATCATGGAGGCCTCTTTGTAACTGTGAAACCAACACCCGTTGTCTTTTCACAGGAAAGAAACTTCGTTTGAAGTCTAACAGACTTGGGGTAAAACAGGTAGTGGCTGCTTCAATGCTTCAGCATTCTCCTTTTCATCGTTTTATCTCTCTGTTTTTGGCTGTTTAGGAATTGAGCCTTGGGGCTAGATGCCAGGAGTGTTAGGAAGAGACACAATGCGATGCGAGCTGCTGAGGTGAACCAAGCTAAAGGAGTTCTCTCGTCCAGAAGTGAAAATTCACCATTGATCTACTCCTGGCCTACAGCCCCCCCCCCCCCCCCCCCCGTAGACTTCTGTTAACGCAAAAACGCATGCCTTAATTAATCTCCACCGCAGAGAGATAGGCTGATCATTTACCCAGAGCCCCACAAGAAGTCGATGGGCCTCGCGAGGCACATATTCATATCTCATTAGATCCCAGGCTGATCTCTTAAGCGGACGAGGATTACCACACAATACCGGGGGTGTCAGGGGCCAAACTGTCTAAGAAATGAAAGAAAATCACATCAGGGCACTTCTTCTCAACCACATCTCCGTCCGTGCTGCCGAGATCATATCGCACACTTGACTGCGAGTGGAAAATCAATACGCCACGGCCAAGTTCAAAAAGAATCCTCATTAAAAAAGGAGAAGGCAGCATTTTCCAGCCTCTCGCCAAGTTGGTCCAAGGTGGAGGAGTCAAGCTGGAGGGATTCTTAACATTGTTAGGCAAATCGATCCGTTGGGGTGGGGGGAGTCGGCCGCAAAAATGAAGAGAAGCTATAATAAAATTTATGCTGAAGTGTATTCGGAAAGTGCACAAGTCCAAAAACAGAAATGAAAGAGCATACGGCAAGAGCGGCTAACTGCTAACCTCAGCAGCTACGAAATTAGCTGTGTTAACACCAGTATGTTCCGGTACGCTTAGAGCCATTTTGTCAGCTTTGTTGCTGTGGATCCTGAGCTTTGGCTCCCTGGTGTATTCACAACTGTGTAAAGAGTGCTTTTAGCTAGAACGCGGAGGGAATCCCATTAATCTATGTGTCAGACACATTGTTTGGGTCCAACCTTTCAGTGCGTGGGCAGTGGACTTGACCCTGATGTTTACTTTTTTAGTTAGCCTCGCTCTTGCAGACTCTCTGTGGTCTGAACAACTAAGACGTTTTCTACACAGATCTGTGGGAGAAAGGTCTTGTATATCTGAAGCTAAAAGCTAGTTGTTGCAGTGCAGCCTTTTGTGTGGAGCTTGCCAGATGAAGATGGAAAACCGCACGTAACCTTCCCCCGGACGTGCGGTTTTAAAGAGTTCTCAGATGCTAAGTAGTGGTTCAGTTTATAGGCTGGTTTCTTTGAAAGATTTCAGTGTTTTGAAAGGTTACTGGATGATATGCTTGTAGGATTTCTGGCTGTTGTAGATAGAGTGTAATCAGAAGGAGTAGAGCTCAGGATCTATATACTGAGGAGGACTGTTGACATTTCCGAATCTTTGGAAGATTCACAATGCTTCAGGTGTGGGGGAGAGAGCCTGGCATTTGGGAATTGGTGAGTGTTCCTCAATGCCTTGGATGACCGCGAAAGGCACTGACATTTTCCAAACGCTTTAGTAGTGTTCTCAAGTCTTTTCTCTTTTCCAAATATATTGCTCACCAGTCAAAGGAAAGAATGCTATTAAGGTAACAGTTGTTTGAAGGTGTGTGGGTCTAAAGCATGGGGTAGATAACATGATGGGGGGAAAAAAATCGAAGAGAGCTACATTGGAAAGGCTTTGTTGATGTGGTACATGAAAAGGTACATGATACACAGTGGACGGGTAAATGGTGTTTAGGTTACAGAGCTTACTGCTTTAATTTGTTTGTAACAGCTGGAGAGCAAGTACTAATCTGAGGATGAGATCAGGATATTGATTTTTTTAAACAGAATCAGCATTTTGAAGAAGGGATAAAATGTATTTTTCATGGTAATGTAAAAATGCAGTGTAGCCAATGGACAAACGGAGTCGGATTAAAGGGTGTGGATGATTAAAACCATTGCAATCTTGTTTAGATTGATGCAAAAATCTATCTAACTATATGGGGGGTATCCAATATAAATTCCCAGAGAATCGTCAGTTTCTGGTTTACACCATAAATGTCTCAACATTCCATATTTAGTAGGTAAAGCTTAGTTGGCAAAATAGCATTTTTCATATTCGCCATTTTTCCCATTTTGAGACAAAGTGAATATGGCCATTGTTATTTATATTGTGTAGGGTTTTATGGTAATTCTCCGGGATTGCTTGGCATAGATTTTTTACACTTCAGTGAAAAAAAATCCCTCTCCTGTAAGATGTATTTATTTTTGGTAAAGATGAAAAAATGTTTTTTGCAACAATAGTCTATATATACAGTCCTGTACTGCCATTTGGCTTGGTTATTAATTAGCTTACACTAAAAAACTCTATTGCTCTATTACTATTCAGATAGGATTAGTTGTACATGGGGAGGTGGGCTATTATAATTTTACTGAAGGGTCTGAAAACGTATGACTGATGTGGATATGAAATCTCTCCATGAATGTGATGGCTACTCAATTTTTACACTTTGTCGCTACATCCAAAAAAAACAAAAAACAGATGATGGTAATCGTATAGCCTATGATCCACTTATAGTAATAATGATGCTACAGGCTGTGCAGCACTATGATTTACCTGAAGCTGCCAGATATGTTGCTCCTCAGAGGGGTCATTTGGATCATGTTCAGGATTTGTGTGTTGGAGATCGTACAATACCTGTGATTTACCACAGACGTGAATGATAGGCTTATGATAGGATATTTACGTACTCATGTATTTATATTCATATATTCTTATGGATACTTATGGATACTTATGTGTGTGTGGTGGATGCAGCAAAAATGAACAACAGCACATTTAAATTGGACATTTAAATCAGAGTCAGGGCCTTTAAAGAAAATAAATGATCTAAAAACTGCCAAAACATAAATTAAATAAAAAAAATAATAATAATAATAAAGAGGGGGTGATTTTAATTGGTGAACAGCGTATAGTTTGTAAGTAAGATTGGAAATAAACTGAGCTTTGTAAATGGATTTTAAAAATGTCAATTTACAAAGCTTTTGTCTGTGTTTATACACTTACACACAGCATATTCATGCTTTCATCATATATAATAACTAGAAAAAGTCTGTAACTAAACTTTTTAACTATTAAAAGTATTTTCTGTAGAGAAATTACAGATAAGGCCTGAAAGCAGTGAGTACTATTTCCTACACTTTCAAAAGACCCCTGGAAACTGGAAAAAAATGGTGCAGGTAGAGGTCTGGCTGACCCACATGGCAACAGCCCCTTTGGCTCAACTTAACATTGGACTAAGTCTAATGTTTAGCTGTGAAAAGGAGTTTTAAAAGTCTGACAGGTGCAGTAACTAAATAAAGTCATTTCTAAGATATGAACATTTTGATGAGCAGTATTTTATGTTGCTTTAGTGATGGTATTATACATTACAATAAATCTCCTGACACCTGACAACATTTGTATTCACACAGAATAGGTTCCTAATTTCTTATTTCCTTTTTATAATGATGGTGATGATGATGAAAACTAATTGTGAAATGACGTTTTCCACGAGATTGCAGCATTATGGATCACTGTAACTCTAGAGGTCACGTGGTGGTGGTGGTGGAGGAAGGGGAATAATTTAAGTCTCTGGTTCTCCCTGTTCCCTCACAGCTCACAGATCCCACTGAGTGTCTCCTGCATCACGGCTCCGGGTGTGATAAAGATGGAATATGTCCTACAAGCCTGTTACGCTACACTATGCTTCTCGTTACACTGGGCTGACACTCTGACACTGATAGCCATCAAGCTGTCACTATCGGGGGAAAGAAAGAGGCAACACGAGCATCCTATTTTCCACATAAATAATCTCTTCTCTAAAGCGGCATCAAGCTAACTGGGGTTGTAATTAATTTCTCCGGGTATGTTTTTTTTTTTTTTTTTTTCCCTCCCTACAAGCAAATTGAGATGGATGATATTTCATCTTTGAATCTCCGCCTAGTCACTATGATGGGTGTCAGACGGCGAGAGTAGTTCTGCATGTCCTGCACTCTATGAAGGAGCTGAAAATGAGGGATTAGACAGTTCCTTTCCACTTCATGAAGAAGGATTAAACACGCGCACTTCAAGAGCAGGGAAATGTGGTGAGACTGTGCCGCTCTGATCAGGAACTTTAGATGCCGCAGCCCATAATTACGCTGTATATCAGCAGATTATAGAGCTTCTGACTAGTCATTAAAGTTTCACACTCATCTGAGATCAGTTCTACAAGGTCTCTTATTAAGGTTAAACTTAGGATTTAGGAAGACAGCACTGGCTTGTGATTGCATTTGGAAGAATTTGCTGAACTCAGCTTATGCATTAAACTTTTGAATTGGTAGGTATAGGGGCAGGTTTAGTGGCAATAGCTTTTTATGACATCATTTGTTAGAAATCCTGTGCAACTGTTCTGAACTGGAGATTTAAACTATGGATGCTCCATTTATCCTCTACTATTACTGGGTTGGGCAGAGTTTCCATATTATTGGAGAAATCCATGTATTAATGTCCGTGTATTATATTTGATTATTATTTGGAATCATTTTAAGGATGCTGTAATATCAGAATTATTAGATAGTAGAAATGAGTAGAAATTCTGCATTGATGCTAATTGATTCTTGAAATCATCATTTCACATTTCAGTTCTTTTGGATTCCACAGAGACCAAAGATCGTATTTCGAATTTGTATTTATTTTTGTATTGACTTGGTACCAAAGTGTTAGATCTCAAGACCCATAATAACTATGCCAATTCATGCCCACGTAATATAAGCTGTAACTGGATTATGCCAAAACTAATAGAATCTAAATAATAGAATCTATAGTGAATACAGTTACAAGCATTCAGTAATTAGAAATAGTCATAATTGGATTATTTCTGCATGCAGTTATCTCATACACAAGTGGTCATACAAAAAGCATAATAAGGTTTTAAGGTCAGATTAAGACAGAAATCTGACATAGAATCGATTAACAGTGCTGGATTTTAGGTCAGTAATCAGATTTCTCTGCACATGTATACAAGTACTCTGATTTCTTTTGGTTTGCTCTGCTCATGCACACAAATATAGCTGGATAGGTCACATGCTTATAAAAAAGTAGAAGGATCTTTCTTACTTTGTTGCAATCTAAAAAAAATCCACAATTGTCTGAAAAGTAGGTCATATTTGAAGGAAGTTTACAGTAGTAAACTTGTAGTTTACATCATACTATTATGTGAGATACTGAAGTGCATGCAAATATATTAATCAGACAAAATCTAGTTTTGTGAACATACTCAGCAATTAATTTGCTGTAATGACCTTGGTTGTATATTGCACACTAACAAAAAAAACACCAATTGATACAGCATAAACAATAGATCACACATTTATATGCTGTTTCCAATAAATTGGAAAACAATATATTGGAATACATTGGACAACAATATATCTGAATTCTATAGCGTATCCTTAAAGCAGAATATAAAGAAGTATAAACTGGTCATTTTTGCTTATGGACTCCTATGATGTATTACACTGTCATAAATGAACAAACCGTGCTTTGAGCTTCCTCTGAAGGATGTGCTTTACACATGTATTTCTGAAAATATAAAATACATCAAACTAAGAAATACAGAACAGCAGGGAAAGGATTTTACAGGATTTTAAACAAACTTGTAGACAGTTATTAAATGTAATGTAGTTTTTGTGAGTGGTTTCATACACATTCCACCAGAGATACATAGTGCAGTAGCCGGCAGGTCACGGCCAGAGGGGCAAAAAAATACAAAATTATATATTATAATACAAAAATATATATTTTACCCATTACAGTGGAGCATCACCATGATTTTTAATCCATTGCTTCATAATGGTGCTTTAATTTGAAAGATTTTTGTATGAAATGTTGTGTAAGTCTTGCTCAATCTTGCAGGAATCACTATGGAAAAAAAAAATCATAAGTGGACAAAGCATGGATTAGTAAGTTGCTACAATTTTTAGAAAGTGTTTTATTTATTTATTTATTTATTTATTTTTTGGCCCAGGGAAACTGGTCCTATCTCAGAAAGCCAGGGCAAATTCTACCTGAAGTGGCCATCAATATTCCCTGTCTGTGAAGCTTTTGCAATTGCGAGTAGAACACACAGATGTGTGCCTTTTTCAGTGGGGACCATTTTTACCCACTTGGCTCTTGACCGTCTGTGACAGGCCTTTTTTGTTATCAATTCCAGGCACATGTTTGTAGGCTATAAAGTGATGTGTGGGGCTGAAGATGGAGCCAATGGGAGTCAATATTCACATAGACCACACATTTTTACTCCCTTCTGTCATTCCCTTTGAACTCCCTCTTATCTGTTCGGTGCTAAAACCATCTAGAATGCCTCAGTCGTGTGTGCCTCTGTTTCAGTGCTGAAAAGGGGTAGTAGCCCACAAACAAAGCTATTCCAGCAAGCCAAACAACATTAATACCGCCGATTGACTGGATTACTGAATATATTCATCAAAGGTACTCCCCAGTCTTCCAGAGAGGGAGCAGGCGTGCCAAGATAGCAGCAAGTGCATCAATCGATTCCAGAGCAGTGTGTGGAATCAGAACATGAGAGACAGAGGGAGAGAGAAGGAGGGAGAGAATGAGAGAGAAAGAGCAAGACAGACAGACTTTGGTATTAAGAAAAGATGATGTTTTGGGCTCAAGAAATTGCAAAGAAACAATCGTAAGAAAGAGAATCCCTGTGATTCTGTGTGTTTTGAATGCCAGTGGATAATTTACAATGAATTGTAGCGCTTGCTTTCTAAGTCCCATGCTGTTGATGAAATTCTAAATCTGTTAGAAGACACGTTTCTGTCTTCTGTTGGGGATTATGCAAATATAATCTTATCACAAACTTTATTTCCAAGGAGTATTTAACTTTCTCCTCACCTGCAGCAGAAGCACTGTGAATATTGGCAATTCTGCTCAGTCTGGGAGGCTCACTCAGAGTTCATTTCATCTATATACACACACTGACATGCCAGAAGGAGCCTATATTGTGTTCCATGACTTTTGCCCTGTCCCCAGCAACCCAGAACTGAGAAGAGATAACATGGAAAAATGGAATATCCCATTTAACCATCTTGCACCTGCTATCAGACCTCACTCAGACTCTGATCATTTAAATTCACCTTGCCATGAGCACAATGGACAGTATTCAGACTCCCTTACAAGATAGTACCTCACAAATCACAATTTATACAGACACTGTGTAGGCAACCCAAAGCTATCTCCTGAGGTAACACTTTATCTGTTACTTCTGTTACATTAAAGATAAACGCAGGATAATTTCTTTACAAGTAAACAAAGAATAAACCTAAATTCAACTTAAAACAAGTTACAAGATCAGACAGGAGTACTAGAATAAACACGGAATACACTAACAAAACAGAAAACAAAGAAACCCACAAGCCCAGACAACCTCACACTGAAAACACAGGGGCTTAAATATACATGGAGGAAACAGGAAACACCTGGGGACAGGTAATGAGGGGGCGGGGCTACAAATTAACACAGGTGGGAGCACTGAAGACATGGGCGGACAAATGGAGACACAGAGAGCCATGTACTCTGAGCACAAACATGGAGGCTGACAGGACAAGGCCGTGACAATTATAATCATTATAGTAGACATTAGAAATATTAAATTATTGTGGTAATTAACCAATTTATTCACTAAACGTTTTAGTCTCTTTTTAAATTATATTTTACAAACCAATCAGTAATATGCCCTTTTTCTGCCTTTCTGGAAAGAGAGGTGTTAAAATCACCCAAGCTTCATTAAAATCATGCTTAGAAAACACAAGAAAATTCAATTGCACTTAGTAAACAAAGAAATAAACAACTAAAAAGGTGCAAAATCTGCATTTCCAAGACTTCCTTGCCTGTTGCTACGTTTAATCATCTCCTCATAGCTTGTAGCCACAGCCGAGAGGTCACCAGTCAAATTACATTAAGCCAGAAAAGTGCACCACCATCACCAAAGTACCCACCTGTTTTTGCACTTCTTAAGACATGTCGTCAAAGAGAGTGAAATGAACACACATAGAGCATAGTATTCATTTAGACAGGTAACTAAAGAACTGTTTAAGCTACTAATTAATAATATCACCATACTTATCAGTAATATAAAGCTCTTTCTTATTATTTTGTTCACCAATATAAGGCCACAAAGGAACAAAAATGAACAAAATGGTCACAATGATAGCGCTACAATAATGCTATGAAAATTCATGTTCCATTGTAAAACAGTTTTACACTACACAATTTCATTTGTTTTGCTACATTCTGAGAAGTCCTTTTCTGCAGAAAATGATGTCTATTCATGCCACCATGAGGAAAGCAGATGGTGCTCTGCTACAGCAATAATAAGGAATAAATATAGCCGCAAGCGGCAATCATCGGGTTCAAGCACCAACTTGCACAATGGTGCCTACTGGAGCATTGAATGGTGATGTGTAAGAAGGTCTAATATGATTGGAGATGCCCTGTCACATTTAGAAATTATCAAGTTTTTCACCTGTTATTAATGTTGAGCAGAGGCCTTTCAACCTGATCAGTGCTTAAATTCACATGTAAATCTAGTGAACTTTGTAGGATATTCATTAAGTGAGTTAGAACTAGTCAAAAGGTGTCTACATGTTATTGGTATTGATCAGGTGGCTTCAACCAGAATGTTCACAAAGTGGTATTCAGATTGACCTTTGAACCTTTGCAGAACAAGCTGAAATGTTTGACCAAACAAGTTTAAATTAACACAAAGGAGTGAATGTTCTGATATGACATGTAATTACGAAGTTATTATAAATCTAGTTCTGAATTAAATGGCGCTTCATCAAGCACCAACTAGCACAATGGTGCCTACTAGAGCATAGGATGGTGATGTGTAAGAAGGTCTAACACAATTGGAGACATTCTGTCACATTTAAAATGATCAAAAGTCTTTCACCTGTTATTAATGTTGAGAAGAGGCACAAAGGAGTGAATGTTCTGATATGACATGTAATGTCAAGTTATTCTTAATGTAGTTCTGTGTTAAATGGTGCTTCATCAGAGTGATATTGTACAGAGGTCTTTAACATTGTGAGATTACAGCAAATACTGCAGAGTTACAGCAATTTAGGTTAGAAATTCCAAGGACGCACAGATTGCTTGATGCCTGGAGAGTATTGTATGTGAAATTTTCACAAATGTTTTTAATGAACATTTACCTAGAGACTCTACAGTGTGCAGCAAGACTGAAATGGAGGTGATAGGCCAAATATCCAGAGAGTAGTTTCAATATAGCTATTTTCAAACAATTAGCAATTATGAATGAACAAAGCACTTTTTAAACATAGTTGTATTGAGAAATTTGTCAGAGCCACTGTACTAAATATGGCAAAAACAATTAGATGTCAAAATAGTACAGCATGATTGACATATACTCGTTTTTTTGGAACAGCGCCCCCCAGTGGGCGGATTGTTTCAGCACTTTGCAGGTCACTACAGTGTCTCCACCTGAACATAACTGCCAAATATCATCCAGATTGGGCAACGTTCAGCCTGCCAAAATGTCTGCTGAATGCTGATTGGCTGATGGTGTTCAGCCATGTTGATTGATTAAGTTGCCCTTTGAACATCCTTTAGAGGCTGTATGTTAGATTCTGCATGCAAAGTTTCAACTTGCTAGGTTGCACGGTTGCTGAGAAACAGTGCTCCAAATTTACCTCTTGAAGTGAATGGGGCATATATCCGGAAGGACTAATTTGCATATGGCGGCCATATTGTTTACATATTTCAACTTTTTCTTAATGAATATTGAAGCGCATGCTCTCACGAGTGTTTTGATACCAAACATGCCAGGATTGGTCAAAAATCCTAGGACTAGTTTGCAAAAGTAGGTTTTGCATATTATGCAAATTAGCACAAAATCTATATAGACGGAAGTGCATGGTCCAAATTGGAAAGTTGTTGGTATTGACCCAAGGAATCCAGCAAAAAAAGAATTTTGAATGTAGGTCTTATGGTTTTTGAGTTATTGAGAAAATTGTGAAAAATGAATTTCCTTGTTTATAGCGCCACCACTTGACCAATCGGTGCCATTTTTGTTGTCCACCGAGATGCACTGATCCTACATCTACCTACCAAGTTTCATTTCTCTATGACTTACGGTTTAGGCTGCACAACTGTTTTTACAGGAGAAAAAGAATAATAATAATAATAATAATAATAATAATAATAAGAAAAATCTTAGCAAAAACAATAGGGTTCTACGCACCTTCGGTGCTTGAACCCTAATAAGCGAATACCAGATCCATTAAAACTGCCTGGTTCTGCCCAAAACTAGTCCACTGGATCAGATCAGAGCATCTCTACTGTAAACATTAGCTAAAGCTAGATAATGCTTATACATTAAATAAAGGTTTGCCTGAATTGACAGTGTTTTATGTCAATATGTACACTATATTATGTATTTTTTTTTCTAATGTTAATTATTTTCATGAAGATTTGAGGAATTTGCTAGCCTTAGGGAACAACTGTCGAACAACATTAACATTAAAATAATAGGAAAAATGTATGAAATTAGTAAAATACAGTTTTAGTGAAGTTTTGGTGAAAATATATAAAATACATTAAATTACATTACATTACATTACAATTACATTAAATTGTGAATATTGTTTTCTAACAGTAAAGCCTTACGTTAAATTAGCTAGTTTAATTCTTCTCTCTATCAATCCTTTACCCTTTCCCTGCCATTCTTTTTTATCCCTCTTTTCAAATTAAAAGTCTGCAGAGTTTAGTATTTTTTTTTTTTTATTTCATGAAATTTCCTAAACTTCTGAACCAGTGGCACTGTTACTTTTGCATTAGTGGACTTTCTTCGATATCGTGCCATGCATATATAAAATTATCCAAATGTAAGATGAACAAAATTGCCATTGTACAAAGAAGCTTTTCTATAAAATATTTTTCTATTAAAAGACTAAAGACATTTCTTAACATTATTAGATGTTGTTGTCCGCTTTCTGTTCTTCAGTTTTCTTTTTTTTTTAGGAAGTATTATGTATACTGGACAACAAAAGATCATTTTAAGCTGCAGGCAGGTAGCTGTATAAATAGCTGGGCAGTAAAAATAGATAAACCGTCTTGTTTTAATTTCAAATGAATAAGAAATCAATACATATGCATGAGGCATCAGGTGCAGATAAAGTCTATTTATGTGCAGTGCATGCATATCACAGATTTCCTAAATACTTGTTTCTTGGACATGGCAGCATCAGTAGAGTCTATTCTTAGTCAGCAGGCTGTCTTAAAGTACATAGCCACAGCAGAGGACCAAAGACATGTCAGTAATGGCTTTCTATTTAAAAGGGACACGTTCCTCTGGGAGTTGTTGAGAGAAATGATGTGACATACGCTTTGCTAGAACTTCCAAAGCCTCCATATTTCTCATTTACATATGTGAGAAAAAGCTCTAGCTTAAATACTGACTTCCGAAGGTTGTAATAAACTATTTCACTATTTATACTCAAACTGTGGAACATGGATTTTTAATGGCTGTGGATACCCTGACTAACATTCAAATTGTATATACACTCACCAAGCTCTGTATTAGGCTCTCAAATAGGCTTAATTATTCATGGCATGGATTTCACAAGATGTTGAAAATATTCCTCTGAGATTCGGGTCCATGTTGACGTGACTGCATCACTCAATTCCTGCCCATTTTTTAAAAGCACTTCAATGCTGCATTTCTTCCAAAATACACATTATATTGCTGGATGTACCCATTTAAATAAGTGTAAACTGTGTGTAATACTTAATACTTAAGTAAAATAAAGTTGTAGCACTGTGGCGATGATTGACTGCTATTTCCTAATGGACCCAAACATTTGACAAAAAAAAAACCTTCCCCAATAGTTACTTCTTCACAATCTTGGACAGGTACACAAGTCAGGTTAGGATCCAGCTGCATGGATTCATTATGTTGGTGCCAAATTCTTATCCTACCATCTGTGTGCCTCAGTCTTCATCTGCCGGGTTTTTGATAAGCCTGTGTTCACTGCAGCCTCAGCTTTCTGCTCTTGACTGAATGAAGTGGAACCCAATATGATCATCAGCTGTTGTAGCATCTCCATGTTGTGATGCTTTTCTGATCACAAGATCACAATTGTACAGATTGGTGGTCTGTGTCACGTCTGGTGCTGTTAGCTCCTCTGTCCCTTCCACACCCAGCTCTAACGGAGGTTCTCAGGTCAACAACTACATTACCCAGAATGCACCACCCGCTGACATCACGCACTCACCTGGTCTCGTGACACCTCACCTGCTTCCTCCAGGAAGTCCCGAATACTGATTACTGGCACTATAAAAGAGCACTCCACACAAACACCCACGCCGCGTATTGTAGGTTCTCCTCATTACAAAGTGTTCTATATCTCTTGTCTCAGTTTATCTTGTGTATGACCTTGCCTTTGTTTTTCTCGACGCCGATTATTGCCTTGCCTCTGATATTGGATTGCTTGTGTATTACCTGGACTGTGTTTTCACTACTGCCTCTTGGATTACCTCTGACATTGGATCTCGTGTATGAACTCTGGACTGTCTCTCGTTTATGGTATGGTTTTGTCTTCATTGCTCTGGTTATTGGTGATTACCCATTTTTCTGTATCGACTACGTCTTACATCTGTTTATTTTATAATAAACACAATTTTATCAGTATCTGCACGTGTCTGCATTCTGTGCTCACCATGACAGTCTGAGTTACTGTAGCCTTTCTGTCAGCTTGAATCCTTCTGACTTTTCCATTTGCAAAAACACACTGTACTGTACTATTCTGAGTCAATTCTAATGATTGTTTCAGATTACAGTATTCTGATGGTGGAAATGAACTAGAGTGGGGCAATATGACAATATATTATTCTATTAGACAAGCAAACAAACATTTTATCAGTCCCAAATGCAAAATTCACATATTTCAGTAGCCCAAGGTACAGTAAAGGCAAACACAGTAGTAAATGTAATATAACATAATACACTTTTTAATGTAAGTAAAATTAAATGATTAATCAAATAAAATAAAAGTACACATGTACTGTGGAAAGTGCAAGCTTGATAAAGAGTCACTGTAAACTGTATAGCTGATTATATTGTGATACAGATTTTTAAATTGTGGTTATCATAAGTACACGAAACACTGTCCAAACAAAAGTTCATTATGTAAAGTTCAGATCTCACGCAGGCCAGACCAAGGACCGACACATGCAGATACCAATCACACAGTTTATTTACAAAGGGGCTAGGCTTACAAGAGTAGTGAGGGACTGGCAGGGTCAGTAATATTAAGGCAAAAGAGTGGTCAAAAATACAAAGCTAGATTGGCAACTGAAGTAAACAATAGAAAGGGCCAAGCAAAATTGGTAGTTGGAAAACAAAGGAGTTGTAGAAGAGCAAGATCACTAGGTTCAATACTTGGTGAAGGACAGAGAAAACAGAGGGGTATTTATACAAATCAGACCAGGTGCAAACAATCAGTAACTGGAAGAGCGGGAACGCTGTAGCGTCACATGATCAGCAGAGTCAGGGGCGTCTGGTGAGAGTGCATGCTGGGAGTTAGAGTCTTTGTTGTGTAGGTACTTGTGTAGAGTTCAAAGCATGCAGACTGACATCATTATGACTGACAATAAAATTAGTCCTGTTAATTTGGATGAATTGAAGAATTGTTTTACATAGACGTCACTGTATGGACTAGTGCTTAATAATAATAATAATAATAATAATAATAATAATAATAATAATAATAATCTCTTGCTACCACCATAGTTTGTCATCTGCAAATAAAAAAATCTGGATAAATATTGTGTAGTGTGAAAAGTATTTTAAAAATTGCATATAATATTTTTACCATATCGTCCACTGCTGTTGCAAACATTACCTGCAGCTTTTGCTTTGTACCTGACTGATTTTATGCATTGCACCTCTGCAACATGACAGAAACGTATTAACTGAAGAACTGCATAGATGAGTGGGAGTGCAGGTGTTCCTCATAAAGTACTTTGTAAATTTATGTTTATTTATATATTTTTTGAGCTCATTATGTTGACAAAATAATAAAAAAAATAATAATTGCCTCTGTCTTTAAACTCCAGCCTCACTCTTATCTGTCTCTATAATATAGCCTCATATTTGCTAAAGCAAATACTGTATCTGTGGAACTGTGGTGCCAAGGGGGAATATACACTGTTTATTTTTTTTTCTGCCTTTGCTGTTACTGTACTGCTTTAAATTCCCTTATGTTTGTGTGGTGCAGTAATTTAAATCTATTGTCTACACTTTCAGGCTCTGAGGAGCAACCATATGTTTGTTATTAGGCGGGGTCTCGTGAAATGTTGCATGGAATATTATAGATGTCACATTTTATGTTGTGTTGCGAACTAAGGACATTACCCACAGTTTTAAATTACTCTCAAGGACCTCTAATAAGACGAATGCACTGTATAGCTGGGACTCGCATGAATGAGTGCTTTCCTATTACTGAAAAATCGCTGCTGCTCGTGTGCTAAATGTTTTGCAGGCTGGTGGTCCGGCAAAATCTGCACCGGCTCGCCTGATCTTGTTTGTTTCAGTGAGGCATTTTTACTAAGATATTTTCAGTGAGATATTTTCAGTGAAGCATTTGATGTCAGTGTTGGAGTTTCGGAGGCAGTCTCATTGTGATCATAGCAGATTGATCATCTGAGAAGATAAATTACGTCCATGTTGGCCTGAAAATCTGCAGCCATTTATTGTCGTATTAGACGTAGCCAATCGAAGACCCCTTTTATCCGACTCAGAAAAGGAAAAAACCCTCTATGTGTCCACATGATTCTGGCTGCTGCTGTGAAATATGTACACTGGGAAATTTGTGCCCTCTTTTAAGTAAGTGTTCCCATTCAAAGCAGAAATGAGACTATTGTGCCGTTATCGATTTAGTCACCGCAGTGGTTGGGAAGAATATGTCACGGTTGCTGAGTGTAGTATTGAACGCTGTGTCATTTATGGGTTTGACACATTCAGCAGGCAGACACAGGGCATAGCTCACAAGACTGGTACCCAGCTGAGTACAGCATGACTGAACTGGATGGGCCCGGGGCTGGAGCTAGTACTACAGTGAACAATGTAAAGACTGGAGTGTTTAGATAAAAATTTATTCTGAATAATGATACTGTTAAATATTGAGTGTTAAGAGTTAATAGTGATTAGTACAGTTTTAACCCTCCTGTTATGTTACAGGTTAAATTGACCCATTTAAAAGTTTGAAGATCTAGGAAAAATAGTAGAAAAAAAATAATTGCATTAATTAGTGTAATCAACATATGGTATAAAAATGGTTCATCTCACATATTTGCAAACCACCCTCTGCAAAAACTAAAACTAAATTGCCACACAATATTTCAATGTTATGTAAAACTATTGTGTTTTATATGATGGTCTTTCAAATGTAATACATTAGTGAAACATTAAAAAAGTTTGAACATGTTTTTTTTATTTTTTTATAAATAATTAGTGAATTATCCTAATGTAAGGAACACCATTTCACTAAATATTGATAGAATAATTAGCAATGGAGTTGAATGTAATTAATGAAATAAAATTACTTAGTAATGAAATATTTACTTTGCTTGTTAGGATTTCTTTAGTTTCAGACCAAAAAATTAAACAAATTGACAAATGAACATAACAAAAGGGTTAAGCTAATCTAGCCAAACAAATGGATTTTTTTTATTATGGCGAAAAAAATACAGAATTTTCATTTTGTGGTTTCACATCTAGGGCCGATTAAAAATTTTTTAGTTTTTTTTTTTTTCATTTTGACCATATGCCCATATGACTTTACTTTTAATTCACCATGTATCCTGTTCCAACCGCTGTCAAAGAGATAAATAAATCATGAATAGAATAATACTACAAAGAAAAATATAATCTGGATTTTTCCTCTGCAGAGAAAAGTAATTTCACACAAACTGACAGTCTCAATAGTGTATGTCCATTGGTAAGTGGATGTAACCACTGGTCCAGAACTTGAAGTGTGTGATTGTGTCAATTTAATCAAAAAATTAGTCAATAAAGTGACAAATGTGACACATTTATCCCCATCATGATTTTTCTTTCTTTTATTTTTTTACTTACAATAATGGTGAATTTGAAATGCTTTACAAGTGTGCAATGTCTTCTTTTTCTCAAAGGAGTGCTTTGTTGAGGCTTTGTCAGTCTACTAGTGTCACAGTAATACTCCACTGCTGCTCTCTGGTGATCCCTCAATTGTTTCCAGTAATTGGTCCAATAATGTGTCTACTTATTAACTAGCTTCTGTACATGTAGGCTTTCTGCAGTCCCAGTGGTGTTGACCTTTCTCTTTTAGTCTTAGTGTAGTTCTGGTGATGATTACCATGCTTTACCAGCATCTGTTCAGAATTTTTGCTTAAACTGTAAAAGTTGAGGTTGATTGATTGGATATTGTATTGATGCTCCGGACTAACTTATTCTAGGACAGTAGCACTGCACTATGTTACTTTAGTAAAGCGGCAGGCAAATACTATCGAGAACAGCTGCATAACCCATGTTGTATTGGTGTAAAATCTTGGATGGTTCCGTATCTCTCAGATGGTAAAATGCATGTGTAAAGAGTGTCCTTTTGTGGCAGCTCAAAGCATGCATTCAGCTTTTTGAATGTTTTGAACACAAGTTATAATACACAAACTTTTTTTGGAAGTCAACATGTGTTCATATGAATTTTATGAATTTTAGTGATATCAGTAAGCATCTTGTAAAAAATGGTAGACTAAACATTATCAGCTTTTAATTCTAAACAAATCAAATCAAGTTCTACCTGAATGATTTTTAAACATGTTAAATGAAAATAGTTTAAAATGCTCAAGGTCCCATTTAAGCCCCCCTTGTATTTTTTATTTTTTTCATTTTGGACAATGGATTAATAATTAATCCATTAATAATTAATAATTAACAGGATAATTTACGCAGAATTACAAACATTTAAAAGGAATCATATTAATAGTATTAATTAATTAGTATTTTTTGTTGTACATTTTGAGTATAAAAAAGAGGCTTAGACGAAGAACCCATTTGGGTTCTGGAACCATAGAAACATTTTTACTTTCATACTTTCTTAAAAGAATTTTGGATAGTAAAAATGCATCTTTTTAACCAGGAATTTGTTCAGATTTATTTAAATCCTTCGATTCTAGTCTGCCTGCTGTTCTATTCCCGTAATACTTTCCCTAGCTAAGTAATGGACCTCCTTCACTCCTCTTTTCTCTTCCACTCATTTTTTCCTCTTCACTTGCCTGTCCACACTGCATTATCCTTTCAGTGGAGTCGAAGAAAGGACTTTAGCTGCAATTGTGTTCCCTCTGTGTGAAAAGATGGTTCCAAATGCTCAGGCTTCCAATTATAGTACATCCCGCTTAACTGATGGTTATTAATTCCTTCAAACTCATTATGGCATGCAAAGTAGGTTTTCCCCATGGGACGAATACTAATGAAGGAGAAACTTTGCCACACTCTTCTGTTTTCAGCGTGGACCTTTTCTATTGTTGCAGGTTCTTTAGCTGTGTTACAGTGTAGTTGCATTTTTTAGTTCTGTTCAGGAAAAGAAGGCCACAGATTGACCTGAACCTCTAAGATTCAGAACACTGTGAATCTTGGCTTTACAGGGGTTCAGGAAGGAAGCGCTTTATCCAGGTTTAATCGAGTCAAAAGGCAGATCCTGTACAACGCTCACCTCTTGAGCCAAGCCAGGCTTTACTCCTGGTTACGAACATTCATCCAAAAGTGGGTTTGCCCTACAAACTTTGAAAATAAATGCTGTTTCAAAATGTTTTGGACCAATTTTATATTTTCTAAACTTGCAAGGATAAGGACATAAAGATTTCAGCAATTCTGGTGCAGTGGCTACACTTTTACTGCATTCAAAGGATCAACCCACTCTGGAATAGTTTATATTCAGTGTTATTTATCGAGTAAATACACTAAAATATATATTTCAATCACCTCAGATTATTACAGTGTCAGACAGCACATTCTGTGTTAAACTGCTTATGCACTTTGCACAGTTGCATTCAGGAAAGGAAGGCCACAGATTGACCCAGATTGATTCAGAACGCTGTGAACTCTGGCTTTGCACAAATACAAAG
Source organism: Astyanax mexicanus (assembly GCF_023375975.1). Taxonomy (NCBI): domain Eukaryota; kingdom Metazoa; phylum Chordata; class Actinopteri; order Characiformes; family Acestrorhamphidae; genus Astyanax; species Astyanax mexicanus. The sequence goes on along the minus strand of NC_064413.1, from coordinate 35,308,081 downwards.
ACAGTGAAGGACGGTGTATGAGGTGTTTGGCTTCAGAATTGAAGCTCTTTATTTTTGAGCTTAATCGGTTTAATCGAGTCAAAAGGCAGATCTTATACAATGCTCACAAACATTATAAAGAACTGCAGTTTCAAGCAATTTGGACCAATTTTATATTTCTTGAACCAGTGGTTCTTTAAAAGTTTAATTTTATGAATGCATGGGCTCCGAGTGGTCCAGCAGGCACAGTGCTGCCACTATGATCAGGAGATTGCCGGTTCGAATCCAGTTCATGCAGCTTGCCATCAGCTACCGGAGCCCTGAGAGAGCACAATTGGCCTTGCCCTCTCTCTGTCTGGGTTTGTAGATGGCGCTCTCCCCTCACATCACTACAAAATGTGATGATGTTCAGCACAGGGCATCTGTGAGCTGATTTATCTGAACCGAGTCGCTGAACTTTTCTCCGAGAGCGCTGTGATGCTACTCGGCAATGCTGCAGTTTGAAAAGAGGCGGTGGCTGACTTCACATGTATCGGAGGAGGCATGTGCTAGTTTTCACCCTCCTGTTTTTTTGGAGATTCCTAGTGATAAGGGGAGTCCTAATGAGTGGGTTGGGTAATTGGCTATGTAAATAGGGGAGGAAATGTGGGGAAAAAAAATAGAAAAATGATAATGACTGTAGTAAGTAGGGTTGTGCCATATCACAGTAATATTGCAAAAAAATCTGAGGCTACATATTGTGATAATAGTGATATGTCGTTGTTATTTACTGTATTTACATTTAGTTGTTTTTTTACAGTTTATGTGCATGCACTACATTTTCTGCACTACAGTTTTTTGGCAGATTTTGCTTGTTACATTACTTCATTCCTGATACAGGAATTTATGATTTATTTTGTTACACGATTATTATTTTATACAAAATCAGGCAGGGTCTTGGTGAGCTACTGTTTATGAAAAGACTAACATTTATAGATGTTTTGTTTCCACTGAGTGTATGAAATTGATATATTTATATTAAATAAAAATAAGTAAAACTTGTTCTTGAAATAAACTTAAAATTTGTGAAATTCTGTGTTTTTCTTATCGCCAAGTATATCATTATCATCTAAAAAAATACCCTAAAATATTATGGTATTGGTTTGGGGCCATATCGTCAATAAGTTGAGTCTGGTCTTACATAGAGGGTCTAACAGATTAAGCTGTAAACACACTAAAAAATGATTTTAATCCTTAATATTTTACTGCATGCAGCAGATTGTTTGAGCTCATCTGGTGTGTCACCTCAAGATGCTTTGTGTATCACCAGCTCTACACTTTTCACTGTTTTAAAACCCCGGTGATGAATAATATTATTTTTAATGTAAAGTTAATTCTGGTGCTGTAAATAGCTCCACTCTCCATGTATCAGGGGATCAAATCACACAGTTGTAATTTAAATGTAAGTGTTATTTTTCTAGAAAATTCCCTGAAAATGCACTTAAACAATTATCACAGGTTATTTACAGCATCAGACTGCACCCTTTAGAAAGTGTAAGTAAAACATTGAGCCTGGCCTTACTCTGACTTATGGTGAGCCAACAGGGCCAAACCACAGGCTGACCCAAACAAAACACTTCAATCTCTCTGTGTTGTGCTTCGGTGCTCCCAGAGGGCTTGATTGATTGAGCTGCCGGCCAATCAGAGCACATCGATCTGAGAGTTCCCCCATCCCCAACACCGCCAGCACCCATTCATCTAGTTCCTGTCAAAAGAATTCACAAGACGATGGCTGTAGTGTAGTCAGCTGGCTTAATACTGCTTGAGGGTTCTTTATGTATTTGTTCATATCGCTCTACAATAAATGTATTAAATTAATGGATGATATATTGCAGATTGATCATTTGCCCTGGTTACAGTGTATAATCTTGTAGGGATTTGAGCAAAATGACAAGATATTCTTAAACAACTGAAAAACTAAAACTATATTTCTCTCTCTCTTCTAGGTGGAATTTTTGAATCCATTGAAAGTGGTCCATCAGGTGCTGAAGAACTAGCCTTTAAGTTTGCTTTAAATACAATCAACAGAAACAGAACTCTACTGCCAAACACAACACTCACATACGACATCCAAAGGATAAACATCCACGACAGCTTCGAGGCTTCCAGAAAAGGTATGGCATTCAAATTCAGCTTAACACATTGAATTAATAAGATTTATTATAAAACAAATATATACTCTGTATATATTAGGCTGTTAATTCCAGTGCTGTTAAGAATAAAGGTGCAATTTAAGCAGTTGTGAGGGGTTAGAATAATTACATTAATTGTAATTATTGAAAAAAGACCCTACATGTCTGCTAAAGCCGCATATTGATACGATTAACTGGGGGGACAACAGTGGCCCGCTGCTGTGTAAACAGAGGGAATTGATGGGTTGTGGGTAATGAGTTAGTGGCGGTAATGCATAAGCTACCAATACCCCTGAGATGGGTTCACGCGATGGAATCATCTGTCATTTCTACACTAGGGAAACATCTGAATTCTCCTCTCCTGATTATACACTCCATTAGCACTGCTGCTGTAATTGAGATTTTCCCCCCACTATGCTTGTTAAATGATTACAGCAGAGCACTATGCTTTTTTCTTTTGCTTTGCTTTGTTTTTCATAGTGCACAAAAAAAAAAAAAAACGCTGATGCTAATTTGACATTTTTTAAAGATATTTTTACCAAAATATAATAAAGCATTTGTAGATAAATAGTTACTGTTTGTTTCTCTGCTTATGTGTTTCTGTTGTTTATTTTTATAAAATAAATAAATAAATAAATAAAACGCTGACACTAATTTGGTACATAACAGAATTGATTAAAACATTTTTTTGGAAAAATGTTGTTTTTTGTACTAACATAACAATATAATGTGGTACACACACAAATACAAAACAAAACAAAACAAAACACGGTTAATAATTTGGCCTTATTTCCATTTATACCAGAACTTATCAAAACATTTCAGAAAAAAGCTGTTTTTTTGTTTGGTTGTTTATGTATTTTTACTAACATAACATTAATATGTAGTACACAAAAAATGAATAAATAAATAAATAAATAAATAAATAAATAAACAAACCCAAAACACTGTTTGCTATATATTTGTACTAACATAACATTGTTCTGTAGTACACACACACACACACACACACAAAACACACTGATACTAATTTGGCCCCCACCAGAATTGATTAAAACATTTTTGAAAAAGCTGTTTTTTTATTATATTATGATAACAATATTTTGTAGTGCACACAACAACAAAAAATTGCCTCTTTTTCATTTGGACCACAATATATTATTACGTTTTGGAAAAAACAAACTAAAAAAATATTTTTGTTTGTTTGTTTATATATGTTTACTAACATAACATATGTATTACACAAAAACAAACAAACTAAAAATAATTTTCACTCTTTTATACATTTATACTAGAATTTATTGGAACATTTTTAGATTATTTCTCATAAATGTATTCAATAGTTTTGGGGTCAGTTTCCCCCGACATGAATTTAGCTTAGTCTTGGACGACACAGCAGTGTTTTAAATGGCGATTTTATAATAAAAAGGAAAATAGTCTACGACTAGGCATAATCCCTCTTTCAGAAAAAACTGACCCATGGTCTTTAGCACTCGTCATTTAATTCAATAACAAATATAAAATGCCTGTAAAATTCACTTAGAGCAATTGATTTCAGAATTACATCTTAGGGTGGGAATAATTGACATGCAATTAAAGCGCTGTCTCTGCTGATTATTAAATTATTACATTATGGGGCAAATCACATTTGACCATTACTAAGTGTTGCCTTGTCTCTCTTCAGCCTGTGACCAACTCTCTCTGGGAGTAGCAGCCATTTTCGGACCCTCTCACAGCTCCTCGGCCAACGCGGTCCAGTCCATCTGCAATGCGCTGGGGGTGCCGCACATTCAGACCAAGTGGAAGCACCAAGTATCAGACAACCGCGACTCTTACTATGTCAGCCTCTACCCGGACTTCTCCTCGCTCAGCAGGGCCATCCTGGACCTGGTGCACTTCTTCAAGTGGAGGATGGTCACGGTGGTGTACGACGACAGCACAGGTGAGAGGATGTACCTTCATATGGAGAATGCTCCTTATTATCTTCTTAGCGGCTTTATCCACCTCCAGCTGTTCCCAGCTTGAGTCTTTCGCAAGCCTGAGCGTCCCCACAGCCTGAGCGTCCTGACCTGGAGTGCGGGACTTTACACGATTCCCTGGTCGCCGTCTGGTCTGCAGTGTAGCCAAGGCCCCAGGCTGACAGGCCCTGTTAGAACAGCAGGCAGAAAGCGCCTCAGCGGTCAGGGTACATATGCCATATGCCAGGGTTCAACTTAGTAGCCAGCAAACGGGAGATCCTGCCAGATTTCCCAGAGTGTTCATTCAAGCTCACTCCCAGCTCTCTCCCAGCACTACGCTGCATGTAGCCTAAAGCCACTGGCCAGTACCTTACTACTGCACTTCTTTCATGTGTGCATTACAAAAGACCGACCCACTTGTTTAGCACAGTGACGTTCTTTCTATAGCACTCCTGCTGCATTTCCTAGGGGCGGAAATGTAAGGTCGAACCGCCTTTGGCTCTGGTGCTTTGCTGTCGGCACGGAGGTCCTCCTCCCAGCCGAGCCTGAACTTCAAGATAGAATTGATCCCCGTGTTTCTCAATGCTTGGATTAATTAAGGGGTAAATGGACACGGCTGGCTTTCAGTAGGGTTAATAGTGCCTTGATTTTCTGTCACAGGTGCCTCGAAATAGGAGCAAAACACAAGCCGAGGTGCCGAAATGAAGGCCATTTCTGCAGGTGAGCCGCTCTAAAGCGGTAGGCCTCGTCCAGCCCTTAGAGGGGAAACAATAAAGATGTGCTCGGCTCGTTTCAGGGTTGAGGCCACCTCTAATTTGGCTTTATAAATGAGTCAGGCTCCTTTCATGTTTGCTGCTAAATGAATAGATCATTGGAGCATAATGGTTAAACATGAACAAACAGCCAAACAAGCAAATCAATGGCCATAATGGCATTTCTCTAATGGCTCAACTTTGTAAAAGGAGGAAGCTGGACGGCCGCCGCAGAGGCAGCGCCGGTTTCGGCTTGCCAATCCGAAGCTCTGTCATCCTGGTGGGCTTGCTGAGTTTAAAGCCGGGCCTGTGAGGAAGGGAGTGGGCGAGCAGGCCGTGCAGAAACAGGGGGAGGTGGTGCTTTTTTGGTGCTTATTTTTTTTTTCCTCTCCTCTGCTCTGCTCTTCTCTTCTTTCTGTTCCTCTCTTCCCTGATAGCAGGGGAGAAAGAGAGAGAGAGAGAGAGAGAGTGACAGTTTAACTTCCCAAACCAAGCAGATGAGCCCATCTCCATGACAACATCCTCAGCGGTGGGCACAGTTTAGGGAATAGCAAGAATAGAAACGGAGGTCGCAAATCTCAATACACAACAACAATGCCATTCGACATGGTTTAAAAATCTGTTTTTCAGAATGTAGTTGTTTTTATTTTTTTTTCTTTTGTATTAAGCTGGGGAGGCTCCTCTGAGAGGGAGAGCACGGTGGCTACGAGCACAGGCCAGAACAATAAAATAGAATTGGCTGTATAAACAGCACGGCACAGTGTACCTCACTCCTCAGCGCTCGGCAGAAAGGTAATTTGCTGTGTGCTCAAAGCATGTAATTCCTTTATGGCTCCTTGTTTGACCCATATGGCTGACATGATTTCATTTATTTATTTATTTTTAAATTGTGATAGTTTAATAGTCAGGAATGGTGCTGGCTGGAGGCTGTGTTCACTAAAAGGACAGAGCATTAGTAGTGTGAAAATTCTGTATTATTACTGTATTATATTATATTCATATTGAAGTGTTTACTCTAACATTAGGATTTTCTCAGCAGCAGCACAGGAACACATTTCACCAAATGTATAAAATTGCAATAAAAAATATACACCTAATTATTCCCTGTTACCATAATTACTTGAACATTATCATTTTATAGTTATTTATGCCGTCCAAGTGTCATTTTCTATTCTACTGCTGGTAGCATTATTTGATATGGTGATTTTAGCCTACTTTATTTAGGCAGCATGAACTATAATAATAAACTATGGTAGCATGCTTTGACAATGTAGCACAAACCGACAGAATAATGTTTTCTAACATTTCTGAAGCAGAATACATCACAATATATGTAGCTATGTAGCAGAAACAAGTAGTGTGCTTTACTGGTTTGTCAGCATGGATGTTAAAAATGTTAAGTGTTATGCATTAAACACTCACAATTTTAGTTTCGTAATTGCTTGTAAAAGGAAGAAAAGTATACAGTTAAGTATACCGTTTTTAGTGTATACAGTAATGAAAAAAGTGGCAACATTATTGCCAATACAAAAACTTTTTTTCAATTTGTTTGATTTTGGCCAAAATGTTTGTTTGATTGCATCCCTAGAAAATAGTCATAATTTTACTGTAAAAAAAAAAAATATATATATATACATATATATGTATATATACATATATATGTATATATATATGTATATATACATATATATATATATATATACACACACAGTATCAGTAAAAGTTTGGACACACCTTCTCTATGTTTTCTTTATTTCTTTATTTAATTTATTTTCAGCATTGTAGATTAATATTAAAGAGATTGAAAACATATGACGTTACATAGTAAACAGTAAAAAACTGAGATGGTGATTTGGGATGAGCTGGAACCTCCAAAAACCCCTTCAAGACACTGAGGAACTATTCCAGGTTACTCTCCCTCATGAAGACACTGAGATTAAAATACCAAGAGTGTACAGATCTGTCCTCAAATCTAAATGTGCTACTTAGAAGAATCTACAATATATAACAGATTCTGGTTTGTTTAACACTTTTTGGTTGCAAATAAATGCAATTGCATATGTTCCTGTATAGCCTTAATTTTAAATTTACAATATTAAAAAAATCATAAAAAAAGAAAACACATTGAATGAGAAGAGGTGTGTCCTGAACTTTGGACTAGTACTGTATATAATTGCAGTCACTGTGCAAAATCGTCTGTGATTATGGCCAGTAATGAGGAGAGGTTAGACATGTCTACTAACTAAATCAAAATACAGAGTATGGACAAAAGTAATGGGCCACCTGCTAACTTATTGTTTCTTCTCAAATAAGGGGCATTCATAATAGTTGTAGAGTTGTCTTGCCTGTCTTTGATGGAGTAATTGTCTCTAGTGGTTCATCTTTATCTGCTGCAGATGCTACAGTTTTTTTTTTTACAACAGTTAGGTAAGCTGTGGTTATGTGCACATTTGCACATCTGTGTCAGCAATAGGTACAACTTAAAATAGCTAAATGCATTGCTTAGAAATGTTGTCCACAAACATTTGGACACATAGGGTCATTTTCTTAGCCACTCGCCTATAAGTGTGTGTGCGCGCGTGTGTGTTAGCTAAATACACTTCAGAAGTGGGGCGAGAGCTCGAATTGAGACGAGCACTGCTGGAGCGCACCCAGGGTCTCCCAGGACCCCTTCAGTAATCTGTTTCAATTTGATCTGTGCGAGTGCACCAAACCAGCGGCGCCATTCACAGTAATGAAGGAGCTAGCCCATCATACGCTCGGCTAGAGCCCGCAAGATTGTTTAGAGAGTCACACTGCCATTTTTCCTAAGTGGCATGATAATTTAAGACTTCTGCATTCAGCCTTTAATAAGTGCTTTGATCGGTTCATCTGGAAAAGTGGCATTTTCACAAATACTCTTAATGACGGTTTAATAAAAGTCGCTCGCTTTTGTGATATCTCCTGGAAATGCTGGCGAGCAGCAGGGACGGAGCGTGATTGTACAGGTGGTCAAATGATGGCGCTTTCAATTAGCTCTGAAAGGACTTAATAAAAGCGAAACGTCCTTGAAAGACGCTCCCACCTTGGTGGAAAGATGGTGTAATAAGATGTTTGCAGTTTATGTTAAAACGACAGCACCTTATGGTAACTGCAGCAGTGTAATTGCTGTCTGTGTGGAACTTTGACAAGGTGTTTAAGACTACACCAGGCATGACGCTGGGACGCAGATGTTCTAGACTCGCTAAATGACTCGTGATTGTGCTTGCCGCACACCCAAATTTAGAACACGCCGCCTTGGTGCGACGGGAGTCCTCTCTTTTTACCCTCATCTGTCAGCACTACAGCACAGACTGCTTCCTCCCAGCTTAAGTACTGCTGAATTTAGAAGAGTGTGTTTTTGTGTGTGTGTGTGTGTGTGTGTGTATGTGTAAGAGAGAAAAATTACAGAGGGAAGTCGAGGGGAATGCATGTGTGCATGTGTGTCATTTCCGCAAAGTAGAATGCCTCTGCCTTTCATGCCGACTATTAAAACCTTTGACCGGAAACTTGTTTTTAATCCTCCTGCAATTTGTTCAGGCCGTTTAATTGAACGTAAATAAGCCCGGCCATGCGGTCTGGAGCTCGCTGAGTCACAAGGCCAGCTTTTTAGTGTCCTCTCCTTTGTCCTTTTTTAGTGACCTTGCAAGGCCTGCCCTCTGAAAGTCGATGAATCGAGCTGCTGATAAAAAAAAAAGAGGTCTCTGAGTTGTCCTAGCGGTTTAAAAAGTGCTGCCACTCTGATTCAAGATCGATTGTTCGAATCCCAGTCGTTCAGTTTACCATCAGGTGCCAGAGCCCTGAGAGAGTAGAATTGGCCTTGCTCTTTCTGGGTGGGTAGGTGGCGCTCTTTCCTCTCATCACACTTAGGGTGATGTCAATCAGCATGAGGCATCTGTGAGCTGATGTATCAGAACTGAGTCACTGCACTTTCCTCCAAAAGCGCTGCATCAGCAGCACTTGGAAAAGAGGCGGAGTCTGACTTTACATTTGTAGGAGGAGGCATGTGTTAGTCTTCACCCACTAGTGATGGGGGATATACAGCTGACTAGCAGTGTAAGAAAATAAGATATCTATATTTTGTTATATTGTTTTGTGATATGTAGTTTTGCAATTCTGTATCAATTTCTTAAATTATGGATTTAAAATACATATCAGTTGACTTGTAAAGATTAGCTTCAAACTGTGGTTCATTTAGTGTTGTGCTTAATCCCTGAATGCTAGATAGCAGTGTTGTACTTACGGTGTCATTAGATCTTTCTTTTATAATTGCATAGAAAGTAACTTTTTTCTTTTATTCAGATTTTATAAAATAGTTGATAGCTGTTTTTATGCTATGACAGTGTTTTGTAATACATTACAATATATCACCTATCAAATGTTGTGACATATTGAATTGAAACTCCTGTATTGTGATTGTAACGCCATATTATTCCCAATAGATAGGCCTACTAAAAAGCCTACTCAAGAAGAGATGTTAATTTCATTTAGTTTTGCGAATTTGGTTTAAACTTTCTGAATAGTCTATTCAGTTATATGTCAACTTTAATGTTTAAAATAAAACCAACAACAAAATTGATTATGTAAGTTTATTTTAAACATAATAAATACATGTTGTCGATAAATATATTAGATTAGGATTCTTCTACATGTTAAAATGCTCAAAAATACACTCCTAGTACTCTGCTGACTTTTTTTAATGTGGTGGAAACGAGTTCTGGAATTTTCTGATTCCTAGATAATCCTAGATATAAGAATAAGAAACAAAATGACAAATAGTTGGATATTCATTTTAATTGGCCAAATCTGATTCAATGAGTCAACTGACTTGATTCTTCTTCTTCGGGTTGCCTTCCTAGATCTTGAAACCTGCACCCTGCACTTAGGTCAAAAGGAAGAGCTGTTGTTCATCTAGTGCATCTGACTCTGTCAGGGGTGGTTCCTCTGGAAGGAGACTGGAACGCTGGCTCTGTCAGACAGGCCCGCAGTTTTAGGGACTTTGGCAGGGAACACTTGAGCGATGCGGCCCATCCACAGATATTTATCACAGGCCGTTATGTTTCACGCTCAGGAGACTCCCAGACGGGGCTTCTAATAAACTCTTTGAGTGGATGAAATATTCATGCCGAGTTAAATACGGATCTAGGAGCAGTCGGGAAGCATTAGACACAGTCAATACAGATCAGTACTGACAGTTGCTCTTTTTCTTCTCCGCTCCTGCCATTTTTTTTTTCTGTTTTTTTTTTTTTTTCGGTGGGCATGCCCCTGCCCGCTGCTACAGAGCAGGCGAGGGCAGAGGGGATGAGCAGCCATGACAGAATGGCAGCACAAAAAGCAGGGATGAACAGAGGAAACTGAGGAATTGATGATGTAAGAGAACAGGAGCAGGTGGAGCACTGATCTTTGCCATCACTCTGGGTGCAGCTCTATGTATCTTACACAGTAAAAACACAAGCTTGAGTATTGCAGCCATGTCAGATGATTTTTTTTTTTTTGAGAAATATTGGACTGTACTGGTTGTATTGACTGCATCAGTATAGTACATTTGGCCCATGTGGTCCTTAGCTATTTATATGATATGTGATGAACAAACATAATCATGTACATCACATACATTTAGTGCTATGAAAATAATGTAATAATAACATTCAAATCCATTTCTGCCTCTGGTGTTCATTTGCGCACACATATATCTTGTATAATCTCCTTTAAAAAATAAATAGATGAGTAGAATGGAATGCTCTGAAACAGCCTTTCATGAATGTAAGGTCATGCTCAATGCCAAGGATACTCTAAAGGGGTTTAAAGCCATCTAGTTTAAGACTCTGGAGGAACAGACCTCTATCCCTCTCAGGGTAGATGGGGCTTCATTCAATACTTCTGGGATTATTAGTAGTGGCGTTTGTGATCCAACACCAGTACCTGACCTCACTGCTGATTTTGTCGTTGAAAGCAATGAATTTGTCACAGTGATGTTCCAGAATCTTGCATACAGCTCTGGAAAAAAATACCCCTTAAAAATGACGAGTTTCTTTGATTTTACCAAATTGAAAACCTCTGCAATATAATGAAGTGGAAGATGGATGATCACAACCATCAAACCAAGCTGAACTGCTTGAAGTTTTGCACCGGGAGTGGCATAACGTTATCCAAAAGCAGTGTGTAAGACTGGTGGAGAAGAACATGCCAAGATGCACGAAAACTGTGATTAAAAACCAGGGTTAAATAAATATTGATTTTTGATCTCTTAAAACTTTATATGAACATGAACTTGTTTTCTTTGTATTATTTAAGAGTATGAAAGCTCTGCATCTTATTTTTGTTATTTTTTATTTTTTATTATGGAATATGGAATTTGGGAGAAATGTTGTCCGTAGTTTCGAGAATAAAACAACAATGTTCATTTTACTCAAACATATACCTATAAATAACAAAATCAGAGTTGTATATTGTGCCCAGAATAGTTGCATATTTCAATGAGAAACTTTAAATGAGCATGTGTCTATAAATCTATGGACATTTAACAGTTACATCTTGTGCAAGGCATGTCATAATGCTAATTGCTACCTTACACTCTGCCAAAAGTCTATTTTCAGTCTATTTTCATCTTCTGCGTGTATTGTTTAAATACCAACAGGTGCTTGAGAATATATCTATAAAAAAGCTCATTGCTACCTTGGCAGTGAATTGACAACAGGTGCATCCCAAATGTGCTTGTTATGCACACATTAACATAAATGAGCACATCAGTTTCCTCATGCTTCCAAACATATCCAGGTAGCTGCGTCCCTAAAATAGCAATGCGCCAAAGTCAGAGCACACGTGGTTCTTAAAGAGAATGGCAAGTGACACACTGTTTGGTTAATTGCACATAGCGCCCAAAACACTCATGATTAATTAACACAAAGAATTAATACATATTTTTTATCTATTTTGAACCACATAAGGGACACTTTTACCATTGTTACAAGAGGCAGAGAGAAACTAATGCTCTCTAAATCAAGCTGCATGGTTTGTGATTGATGGCTAGCCTATAGATAATTAAAATAGGGCTCAGAATGTTAGTCATATTCATATGGCACCCACCATCAGGCCTTGCTTAAACTCCCAAAATTCACATTAAATACATTGTATTCAACCTCATTCACAAGAAACAGTAACACCTCTATAGTGATTTCTACAGTTCCAATGCCAACCTCTGAGGTGACACTTTATTATCAATTTGCATACTGTTATCCCATGAATTATGGGATGTCAGTATACTTATTTTATTTAGCATGCTATCTTTGTAGCATGTTGTATGCTATCTTTACAGTAAGTGCACACAATGACTACTGACGAAGCTGGAAGTGAACCAGAACACATGAAAGCTGTGCTCAATGATACATGATCAGCATGCAGTAGGACACTGTTGGACACTGTTGGGGGTTTCCATCATCAGCTGGAGACCGAGTGATGATCTGATGAAAGCTGAAAGTGTTCACTATCATTGGGAATGTACCAGAGCAGAGAATACCAAAGCAGAGAGCTGGATTTGTCATAATCTGGCTTGCTTCCAGACATGGCCAAACAGAAGCTATGTGTACAGTTGCAAGAAGAAGTATGCGAACCCTTTGGGATTACTTGGATTTCTGCATAAATTAGTCATTAAATGTGTTCTGATCTTCCTATACATCACAACAATAGGCAAACACAGTCTGCTTAAACTAATACCACAAAAAATATGATTTGTATTCATAGTATTTTATTGAATACAACATGTTAATATTCACAGTGCAGGGTGGAAAAAGTATGTTTGGATTTCTTTGGATTTAATAACTGGTTGACCCTCTTTTGGCAGCAAAAAACTCAACCAAACGTTTCCTGTAGTTTCAGTTCAGCAATATTCTTGGGATATCTGGTGTGAATCGCTCTCTTGAGGTCATGCAACAGCATATCAATTGGAGAAGGTGTATTTTCTTCTGTTGAAGACGTTCGGTTGATGATTTACTTCTATGTTTTGGGTCATTGTCCTGTTGCATCATCCATCCTCTGTTGAGCTTCAGATGAGCTTCAGGTGAACAGATGGTCTTAAGTTTTCCTGCAAAATGTCTTGGTAAACTTGGGAATTCATTATTCCGTTTCTGACAGCAATCCGTCCAGGCCCTGAGGCAGCAGAGCAACCCCAAACCATGATGCCCCCTCCACCATGTTTCAAAGTTGGTATAAGGTTTTGATAATGGTGTGCAGTGCCTTTTTTTCTCCACACTTAGCGTTGTGTGTTCCTTCCAAACAACTCAATTTTGGTTTTATCTGTATAAGAATTGATCAGTATGGCATCTAGGGAGACTGTTGAATCATTTGCTCTATGTCTGGCTGTATGAAGAAATCGTAAACAGTATTCTACGTATGTACTCCACTGTGTTGGATGACCTTCATGGTTATCTACTATTCAACTCCCCCCGAAGCCTAGCCTGAGTTTGTTTGGCCTCACACTCGGATGCTAGTAAGATGCCTCAGAATATAATGATATAAAGCGCTTCGTAGTGTGAAGTAAGCAAGTGTGACAGCATTCTTAGGGCAATCCAGCCATCACCAGCTTGTTCAGCTGATAACGAGGCGGCTTGCCGAGAACGAAGCTCAAAAGCTTCATGGCGTTCCTCATACTCTGGAATTCTCCTCGTCTTCTGCCGCACTCAGGAGTGACACTTGATTGACAGGGAGGTTCTGCAATGTAAGAGCAGGCTAGAAGATTTACTTTAGAAGACAGAGTGGAAGTACTGAGCGGAGGATGGAGAGAAAGAAAGAAAGAAAGAAAGAAAGAAAGAAGGGAAGAAAGAGAGCGAGGGGATAGAGTGTGACAAGTTCAGAAAGGGATAGATTTCATTAAAATTAGACTGACATTAGACGTCTATTCATAGGGCTCCCTTATCTTCTTCTAATTAAAGCCAAGGGAATCAAATGAATGCAGGGTATAACTTCAATTATCCTAGATACATATTTGTAAAGTGTGTGTGGAAATAGAATTCGCACCACCGCCGACTTTAAATGATACGTTATATTTTTCGGGAAAATTGGGCCTATTTCTGTTATGTGTTTAACGTCTCATTTTTGCTCTCTTTGATTGTGTTTGTAATTCTGTTACTAATGATGTCTATCTCTCTCTTTCTCTCTCTCTCTCTCTCTCTCTCTCTCTCTCTTTCTCTCTCAGGTCTGATTCGGTTACAGGAGCTCATTAAGGCACCATCTCGTTACAATATCCGGTTAAAAATCCGACAGCTGCCAGCGGAGACAAAAGACGCCAAGCCGCTGCTTAAGGAGATGAAGAGAGGGAAGGAGTTCCATGTGATCTTTGACTGTGGCCATGAGATGGCTGCTGGCATACTCAAACAGGTGAGATTCAGAAATACAAACAATGAAAATAAACACGTTGTTGCTCTGTACTAGGGTTGCACAGATTGGGAGAATCTGGCATCACATTATTATTATTATTTTTTTTTTTTTTTGCGACATTAAAAGATACAGGAATTGCCACTAGAACTCTAGAACAGGTCAGTGATCCAACATGTCACAGTATTAATGGTAACACTTTATTTTAAATGGTCTTGATTTGTAGATGTTTAATAAACTCTTATTAACAGAGTATCAGTGACACATCAACAGCCAATCTACTGAATACACACAGAGTCACAACCTAATCCTAATCTTAAACACAATACAAAGACTAATCCTAACCATCACTCTGGCTCTTGCTCTACTTCAATCTCAATCTAAGGCCTAATCCTTACTATCACTCTAGCCTCGTTTTAACTTTAATCTCAGTCCATTAACATAATACAGGAAGATGATAAATCCTGCAGCTAACATCTGAGGTTAAACATAGGGCCCATTCCCTTCCCCTATTACTCTACTCTTTCTAAGTTGATGACTAGTTTATGATCCAATCAGCAACATTTAACCAAACTTAATTTTCCAACACCCAACATATTGGTTGGTGTGGCCATTTATGATCCAATCAGCAACATTTAACCCAAACATGAAGACCTGACACCTAACATATTGGTTGCTCTGGCCGTTTATGATCCAAACAGCAACCAAAACCTTGTTCTAAACCTTAATCTAAATATAAGACCTAAATCTGTCTCCAGAATTTCGTCTTAATCCAGTTAAGCTTCAGTTACAGACTGATGTCATCAGCAGGCCTGTAACTGTTTGTTAGGGATGTTTAGAGGGTGAGAATTAGATCTGATTCATAGACAGTCATTTCTTAAGTTAAAATCTACAGATATTAAGATGAACACTGCAAAAAGGTCTTCAATAGTCTTCTTTAAAAATCTATTAATCAACAGAATGATCAGATGCTGCTACATCACTGATAAATTGAATTGAATAAATATTCCTGTGGGTTTTTCTGCATGGATTGGGAATATGAATTCTGCCAGACACCGCCGGTCACAAACTTTAACACCCATAATGCTAATTTCCCCTTAACTTTGGAAATGGAATATAGCATCTCTCTTATACTCAAGTCAAGTCAAGTCAAGTCAAGAGGCTTTTTATTGTTATTACATCTGAGTACAGGTACACAGTGTAATGAAATTACGTTCCTCACAACTTATGCAGGTGTGAAAGTTCCCAAGCCATCCCCTGAAGTGGTAAAACTTCATGATCTATTCACATACTGATATTCCATGATGTTTGGCATGTGTGCGTATTGAGCAGCCATTCTCCAAACAGCGTTAGCAAATGATTGGACACCAAATGTTGTTTTTAAAAAGAGGAAGAAGAACCATTGAAGCAATCGTACAAGTCAAAGAACCAGAGTGTGAACAAGTTTTAAATTCTGGAAAAAAAAAACAACACACACACCAATACATCTCTTTATGGACCCAAATGTAGTTCTTCTAGTGCATTGCTCAGAGGATAAACATTTTCTTTTTGTCTAAAGATGCTGCCTTACATCTCTACACATTATAAACAGTTAATAACACCCTTATTGACAGTAATAGACTTTAATATTTTTTCTTCTTGTTTGAGATCAGGCACTCTGACATTTCAATTATGTCACAATGATTAAAACTATTTATTTTTAACCTAGTTTGGGTAGGTAGGATGGGTTGAGTAATTGACAGCAATGATTGAGCAATGTCTGCTTTGTCTTTTTTTTTCCTATTACGATTACTCAATAACGAAGGGCGCATTCCTCAATACATTACTAAGGCTAAGAACTTTATAACCTCTACTGTTTTAGACCTTTTAAAAGGTTCTTTACACCAATACATCTCTTTATGGACCCAATGTGGTTCTTCTAGGGCATTGCTCGAAGGACCTGCATTTTAAGTGGGTATTGCTGAAGTTACGCATTTGTTGACGTGCTTGTTTCTCTTTAACGATGCAACTTACGTAGGGAATTGCGTGCACTAACCATCCCTTTTCTCTGAGCTTTTCATTTCAACTGGGCGATAAAAAGAGAGAGAGAGAGAGAGAGAGAGAGTTAGTAGTTCAAAGTCTCACTCAACAGAAAATGTTCATGTTTCTCTGGCTCAAATATTAAAGATAACTATGATTCACTTTGACTTCAGAGCTTTTCATCAATTTCACTCTGCTGGATTGGTAATGAAGGTCAAGGGTACTCATCATCAGTGGTCTATAATATACGTTTCTCTAATAGAAAATAATGAGGCAGCATGCTGCCTTCACCTGAAACATTCCCAGGCAATTATTTATCCATTTTGATTTCCCTTCTAATTTAGAGCACTCGGTTCCTGTTGTACGTCTCTCTCTCTCTCTCTCACTCACTCCTTTCGCATGACCTTACCATCAATGTGGAACTAACCCATGCCTGAAACGCTCGTCCTCCTCTAAAGGCACATGTACTGCTGGCCTTACAGCATGGTTGAACATCTCAGCATGCTCGGAGGACACTGCTGTGGGCTTTGCTCGGTTGTGTCCACTAAGTGAGCGTCAGACCGGCAGTGGGAGTAGAAGAATGCCTTTCAAATGAGAATTTGGCCAGTTGTGTTTTCTGGGAGTCTGCCCACAGATGGCACATGGTACAGTTGGGAATAGGTGGAGCAGTGGCTTTAGTAGAACAGTAGCTTTAGCAAGTGAGCCAGTAGAAGTGAGTCTGTTCTGCAAATATGCTGAGACAGCTGAACTATTGTCCGAGAGCCATATGGCCCACATGGCAAGGTGCACAGTTGTAATTATAATAGCTGAATAATGTGCTCTAGATAATGACTGATGTTCAACCATATTTTTGGCTACTTGATATTTCAGATTTCTGTGTTACTGTGATACTTTTCTCTATTACCTTAATACATATTTCACCAGAAAAGTCTCACCCAGATTGGGAATATCTTTTTAAGCAGAGTTTTGAATCCAAGATATAAATTTCTATATTGAAAGATACAAAAATGAACCATCTAATAACATCCTTTTATTCTTTCATACGTCCACTCTAAGCATTTTGTGGAGGTAAAACATAGTTATGAAACATTGACTTGGGTGCCTGTGTATATGTCAGGTAAGAGGTTAGGCTAAGAAGATCTAGGAAAAATAGCTAAAAGCATTTTTTTCAGTATGTAACTTATTCTGCTTGTCTTAATGAGTGTAATCAACATATAATATGAAAATGGTTCATCTCACATTTTTGCAAACCACCCCTTCAAAAACAAAAAAAACAAAAAAAAATTGCAATGTTATGTTTCAATGTTATTTGGAACTATTGTTTTATATGTTGGTCTTTCAAAATTAAAGAACATCAAAAAAGGTTGAACATGTATTTTTTTTAATGAAAAAACGAGTTATGAATTACCCTAATTGAACAATTACCTGTTAGAGATAAGGAACACTATTGCTCTAAATATTCATAGAATAATTAGCAATTGAGTTAGTTATAAAATTTACACTGTCCTTTTTTTTTTTTTTTTTTGGGCTTCAGACATCTTTTGGATAACTAAAGATGCACCAGGTCAAATTGACCCTCGAACACCAATGCTTTTCTTGACAAGTGAACATAATATGAGGGATAAAGTCATTTATTCATTTGAAAGATCATTCGTTATCGAGAAATGCACCCCAGAATTATAACTCTTTTTTTTTTACATACAAAAATAAGTCAACCTAGGAGTCAGACCTCTTCAATACACTTTCTACGTTCTGCCAATCTAAAATTTCCCCCATTCCAAATCCTGCAGTTTTCCCGAATGTCAGTGCACAAGGCTTCCATTGAATGGCTTCCATTTTTAGATGACAAGTGGTGTTGTGTGAAAGTGTTCTGAAAGGGGCAGCGGAATGTGTGTGCCTCTCATGCTGGGGCGCAGGCCGGGGCTGAACGCTGAGTAAATGTGAAATTCCGTGGCTGAGAGAGCGAGCTATTGTAAGTCACAGTCTCGGCGAGCGGCAGACGGTTTTGCCTCGGCGTCCGTTTGAGTGCTGCTTTTTTTTGGATTGTTGTGAAAATGTTTTTCCTCCGCCAGGCTGAAAATGTCTCCTGGAGGCTTTCCAGTCCACCTGGACGCTTAGCCACCCGACACCAGCTGCAATTACTGCCCTGACCCCCAGCCATTCTAATCGCCCTCTCCGCTCCCCCGCTACAATAATAATCTGTGATTCATAATCAGTTCAGAGCTCAGCACACCCGAGCCCCTGTAGCACTCACGCTCACCTGCTCTGCTGCAAACGCTGGCTCACGCCGCGTGGCTCCGAGCCAGACCAGCTGATGATGGCAGCGGCGCGCTCTACACGCTAAAACGAGCCAGCAGCGCACCTACTTCAGCAAGTACAGCGGCGAGTGAGCGGGCGGGCGGCTAAAGTTACTATTTGCGGAGGTACAAGAGCGCGAGGGCAGCGCTAGCCCACTTGTGTGGTCGGCGTGGTCGCTCCAGCCAGATGCTCTTTCCGAGTGTAGCCTCCTGAATTTTTCATGCCGCCCCCGAGAGGCTCGCTGATGGAGCGAATGACTGAAACAGATCGACACTTGAGCTCGACGATTGTCGTGGTATCGTTCCGCAACACAACAGCTTGGCCCGCAAACTAATTAGCGTTATGGATTGAGCCATCTATCAGTCTGCGCGGGATGCTAGCAGAATGCAGGTTTGGGTTAGAGAGTAAACCTGAGAGCTCGTTATCGTTATGGAGACATACGGTAGAAGAGCCAAATCAAATCCCATCTGCTCCGTCGTTAGATTACTCAGTGCCCCTAGCCTCCAGCTGTAAACAAGAAATCAACACTCATACCTCATGTGTTCCAGCAGCAGGACTCTGGAAGCCTCTGCAGCATTACTGTTTTCAGCACTAACCATGGTTATTTCAGGGAGTGACCACAGTGGATAGAGAAGATGTTGTTTTTTTCCAGGAGATTGAGGAGACTGAAATAAACTGCAGGACTGAAGGATTCAACTCTGACTGGTTTATGCTCATGTCTCAGCAAGCAGATACATAAGGAAATGAATTATTTCCTCCGTGTCTTTCCCTCTCAGTGATGTGGTAAAACGGAAAATTCTGTTTCAGATTGCCACTATTTTAATGCTCTTCTCTCTCTCTATTTCTCTCTTTCTCTCAGGCTCTGGCCATGGGGATGATGACAGAGTACTACCACTATATTTTTACCACACTGGTAAGAAACAATACGTTTTTTTTCCCCTCATTGAAACTGGAATAAAAGAACATCATTATCACCATCATCTTCATCACCATGATCATCATGATCATCATCATCATCATCATCATCATCATCATTTATCACCCCGCAAATGTTCTCCTACATTCAGAGAGATGAAATGTCTTTTAAATTGAAAACAGAAAGACTGTGTAATAGTTCTTCTTCTTGTTCTTGTTGCTGTGGTTTTTTCATTTCAGTGCTGTGCGCAGTCTAAATGACTGAAGATGATTAGTGTCTGTATGTGTGTGACTGTGTGTGTGTGTTTTCTGTCTTATTTGTATGAATGTAACTTTCATAAATGGCACAAAAAGAGTGATAAATATATAACAAACTTAAACTGAAAATGAACTATGATACTGATGAAATTATCCCACCACTACAACTACTACTACAACTACTACTACTACTACCACCACCGCCAACACCAAAACCCCAATCAGATGTATTATTTGTATTAAATGTATTATTACAGACCATTTTTTTTTTCACCTTTGGTCTAAAGCTCACAAATGTCAATTTCTCAAAACAAAAAAAAAATCTGAAATATTCATTTATCTGACCACAATACTCATTTTCACTGTGTTATAGTCGATTTCGGACACCTCTAAAATAAGGCTTCAGGAAATGTAAAATCAACTTCTTATTATAGAGTTTGACAAAAGTACATTTGTCAAAGTAGTCCCTTCTCCATGTGGTTCTATCATCTGTTGTTGAATGAAAGTTCCTGATGCAGTTCCATCTGAGAGATCAGAGATCAGAGATGTTTTTAGCTTAGATTTGCCTCCTTGTCCCTTTAAATACTGAAAAACCTCCCAAATCCTTGAATCATGTAATGATTTAGTGCACTATACTGGAGAAAATATGCAAATTTTTTACAATCTTACTTTGCGGAACATTATTATAAAACATTTCAATATTTCCTCACACATTTGTGAGCAAACCAAAAAGATCCTCTGCACGTCTTCGCGAATCAAACACTCAGACTTTGGTGGATGCTGGATATCACCTGTTTGAAATCACTTTATTATTTAATTTATTGTAGTTTTACCTTATTACTAGCCCTTAACTGCATAAACATTTTAACTTATTTTTAATCAGTTGCAAGCCTGAAATGCAGGAATCAATTCATATAAACAAAATAAATTAAATTGACCAGACAAAACATAACTACTTTTTGGTTTCATCTGAAATCAATCTTTAATCAAAGTATAGTGTGAAGAAACACTTTATAGTCTTTATATTCTTGGCTTCACTGTACTCTCCTGACCTTTTCAGATTTGGGGTTGTACTATTAAAGTGAATAGCCCTATTGAAGTAATGTTTGAATCCATATTATGTGAAGAACTATTGAACTAGGTAAAGAAAAAAATATATTTAACAAATAAAGTGGTCAGTCAATCTGAAAAAAATTAAAGATCTTTGAAATAATCCTCAAGTGCAATCACAGAGACTATCAAAAATGTGACGATGAAACTGGCTCTCATCAGGACTGGCACAGGAAAGGAAGAACAAGTGTTTTATTTATTTATTTATTTATTTTTGCACAGGATAAGTTGAGCCTCAGATACCACAAGTTAACAGAATCCTAGATAAGAGACACCTAAACTAATTTTGGTTTGATTAACATGATTCCTTATGTGTTCCTTCATAGTCTAGATGACTTCAGTATTCATTTATAATGTAGAAACAAATTAACGAGAGATGTGTCCAAAAGGTGTGATTACATATATAATCAATTAAATACATTTCATCATATATGATATTTCGTTCAGGATAAAAAAAAAGATGTTAAGACTACACTTTAAAACTAAAATACACGACAACAAAAATCAGCAAGTCTAAAGAGTCTGAAGAGTGTAAAATAAAATCAAGCCTTAAAGCTATTACCTGCAGCCATCTGTATAATCTCCCTTGTTGATGTGCTTCTTTTAAATGTTCCTGCAGGTGCTATTTGCTCGTGTCTTAATGTCTGTTGACATTTGCAGCAGCTAAAATCATCACTTTAGAAAAAATAACGGCATAATGCTCTTTAGTTCTTTTTGCGAAACTTTAGAACATTTGAATATGACCGTCTGACTGACGCTGCTGATGAGACGAGGAGAAGAAAGGGATGTGAATGAGAGAGATGGTGAGAGAAAAGGGAGAGATAGAGAGAGAGAGATGGAGATTAGAGGAAGCTGTGCTGACACTCAGTGCTTGTATAACTGACATGGCCCTTGGCCTAGTTCAGAGGGTTCTTCCCTTGCTGAGCTTTTGACAAGTGCTCTTTTGCTCCCCTTCTCCTCTCTAGTTATTATCTCTCTCTCTCTCTGTCTCGCTCTTTCTCACCACACACACACACACTTCACACACACACACACTCCCTCCCTTTTCCCTCCCCTCGCCGTCCCATTTTCAGGACTTAGACATTATTAAAATTACATTTTTATTAAGTCCATATCTCACATACATCAGTGAGTGGCCTGCACCCCCCTCCTTCTCCCCGCTGCCCGTTTTTTTTTTTTCCAGCGAATTAAAAACCTCTGAGCCCTCAATTCTGCTCTTCGTCTTTGCACTGATTATGATATGTATCCTCAGGAGAATAAGAGTACAGTATGTTTACCTGCTGAGAAGTAGCATATTTTATTTCATTTTCAGTGCATCACAATCCTGCCAAAAGAAATTTCTCAAATGCATTCAGAGAGGCACTTTTTAAAAGCAGAGGAAGAAAAAGGATTGGAAATGTCTGAAGTTCCAATAATTAGTTTTGCCAATAGAAAGGCTGGCAGATAGAAAACTCAGCAGTGTGAGCTTCATTCATCCAACAGAGTGAACAACCGTGCCACAGAGAGGCTACATATGGCCTCCATTTTCTGCCAGATTTCCTTTCCCTAACTGCAGTCTAGTGCAGACTGGTGTGTGTGTGTGTGTTTGTGTGTGCGACTGTGTGTCTGTGTGTGTGTGCGATGATACATGTTTATGTGTTTGTATGTGAAAGAGACAGGGAGAGAAGGAGCCATCCATATCCTATATAAAGCATCACATGATTGCATGCTACCATAGCAACAGACCAGATCTCTACTGTGTTATTATTCGAGTTATAATACTTATATCTGTGCTATAACACATGTATTAGCATGTCATTGTAACAGACTGATGCAATTGAATCCTGGTTTGAATTTTGAGCTCATTTTAAGTCTAAGTCTTTCTTTCAGGACCTGTTTGCTCTGGATGTGGAACCGTACCGGTACAGCGGCGTGAACATGTCAGGATTTCGCATCTTAAACACGGAGAACAGCCAGGTGTCGTCCATTATTGAAAAGTGGTCCATGGAGCGCCTGCAAGCACCCCCCAAACCAGACTCTGGCTTATTAGACGGCTTCATGACGGTACGTCAGCACTGTTTGGGGTTTATTTATCTGTTTATTTATTTTCTGCTTCATGATTAGCCCTGTGTTACCTAATGACTTGACTGTCAGTGATGTGTTAAGAGGCTGTATCCTGGTGAAATCATTAAAATCTGCTGCTTTCAGAGAGCATGTTTATTTTGGATTTTTTTTATTTTGTGTCAAGTGGATCAGCATGTTGAACTGGACATTTGTTTAGACTGCCATGTTACTGTTACTGGACCAATGCTGATCCAGGCATCTTTTCATGGATTATCAATAAGCTATTTTATTAATTAATTAATTAATTTATTTATTTTTTGGTGCTGCATTTTCATAGAGTTATCATGGATCCAAAGAAAATTGACTCAGATTCTTGTTATTATATTTGGTGCAGTTTTAGCATGTGTACAGTAGTTTAAACTAGGATCCTTTCGTCCAAACAAAGACATTAACTGATGTTTTAAAGACCATTTACCACAAGCAACATGCCACCAAAACCATGTGGGAAATATACTAATGTTTCACTAATCTGTACATCTTTCACTATTACGACATGTATAGAGGTACCACTTTAAAATAAGATTTTAAATGGTTTACAGTTAGTTCATTAATGGTTAATACTTAGGTTGTAAATGCCTTAAAAATCATTAATAATCAGTTATAACACATACGTAGAAAGGGCAACAATCACCTGTTGTTTGCCAAATAGTGAACCCACAGCCATCTATATTGTTAAACTTCAGATCTTGTCTGCTTTGTCAACTTGCTTCTCAACTTGTTTAACCATTTAACTCCCAAGTTTAATCATTCTACCAATAACACTTTTAGTCATTTATAAACAACAGGTAATTGTTGCCCTTTCTACGTATGTGTTTTAACTGATCATTAATGATTTCTAAGGCCTGTAAAAACCTAATTAGTAGCCATTAATAAACTAATTATAAACCATTCATAGACCCTTTATAAAGGTAGTCTTATTTTAAAGTGGTACCAATTAGGGAAAGGTGCAAAAACAGACTGTGTATTAAATCATGTGGTAAAAACAGACTGTTAAATGATTTTTTTTTTAAACATCATTTCAACACAGCAACACAGACTCCAAATTTCTTTGGTGATGATATAATACACAAGAAGAAAATAAGCAGCAGTGGTGGAGAGTATAAATCTCTGTAGGTGAAGACCAGTAATGGCATAGTTACTTTAAAAAAGTAATCTAATCACTAATTACTTATTTAAAAAGTACTTACCGGTAAGTTACTTTATGGATTACTTGATTTTAAAAGTAACTAAGTTACTTTCACATTATTTTAGTAGTTACATTCAGCAGCTGCTGATTTTTCCAGCAGACAGATGACCAGAAACTGGGTTAAAGTGAAGTACTGGGCATTTATTGTAGCCTGCTTGGTCATGACACGAAAATAAAATGAGTGGCCGTGCTGCAGCACCTAGGTGACTACACACCCACGCTTCCCAGAATACATTACCCTTCTCAGCATTAACCCTTACTTTCCCAACAACTGTAAATGACCTCCTCATCCACGTTTCCAGACGGATGCTACGATAGCTTTTTACTAAGAAAAATGACAAAACAAATAACACACAGTGACTTAGATAAGTAACCTTAATCTGATTACTGGATTGGAAATAGTAACACTTTAAATTTTCCGTTACTGAAGAAAAATGGTCAGATTAGAGTAACATGCTCTTAAGGGTGCTTTCACACCTGCCTCGTTTGGTCCGTACTTTCAGGCTCTTCAGTTTGGTCCAAACCAAAGTAGCAGGTGTGAAAGGGGCCGCAAACCACGGTCCGGACCAAAGGACCAAATTTTGGTCCGACCAAGAGAGGTGGTCTCGGTCTGGATCTTCTGAACCATGGTCCGGTTCGCCTGCAGTGTGAAAACGCTTTTTTGGATGGTTCGAAAAGCAGGAAAAATGAACCGTGGATACAGTTGCTTCAGGAAAGCACGTTCGTTTGATGAAGTTGAACTAACCTAGAATACTGTGCCTGGGCAGAATGAACTAACCTAGAATTGCTGCTGCTGCTGGTATAAAAACCACAATAGCAGGACTACTATGGAGATGAAATGAATCTGTTCATTCATTTTATCCTTATGCTGGAAAGGCTTTCCACTGAAAGAACTACCTGCTGAATTATTAACACGCCAACATCAGACGCATGTCCTTCTAAAACCAATCAGCGTCAAGTTAAGGAAAACGCATCGATACAAAAGGATGACAAAAGGATGTAGGAGTATCACACAAAGGTCTTTGGTGCGCTCCCTAAACTGCAGTGTGAAAAACCCTAAGTGACATGTTACTGACATCACTAGTGGAGATTGTAATTTTCAATTTTCATGAAGTGAGTTCATTGAATTTTCAGTGAACTCATGCTTTTATTTTACAGGATAAGACATGCAGAACTACAACATGATATTAAACAATGATGTAAACTGGTCATGGTAGAATAATATTACAAGACTTTACACAGATTTGACCCTGGTTTTCCAGTGTTAAACAGTTCTAGCCCATAAAAATGCTGCATAGTGCTGTTAGCAGTGTGTTGATGCAGCAGTAGCAAAGACTGAGACACTGTTCTACCTATTACAAGTCAACAGAGTATTACAACGATTTTCAAGGTGTTATTTTAAGGGTCAAAATGTTATATAATGTTAATTTAAAGGGCAGCCTAACATACTTATATATGATTTGGCTGTATTATTATAAGCATGCAAAGTCTAAATCAAATCAGTATTGGCTAAATGGCTGATATTTAGAATTACGATGCTGAGATTGGAAAAGTGGATGACAAATAAAAAAAATATAGATATATGCCTATGAGTTTCTAGTGTCTACCACAACAATCTACAGTATATATAAATGAGACACTGTAATGCTGCCTTTGTTGTTGGTAGCCCTCCAGATGTTTCTATGTAATTGTTTGCTGTGGCTATAAAGAGGAGGGGGGGGGGGACCAACCCCCATGATACCACACCACCTGCCAGGGGCCACAGTGGCGACGCCTCTTTTCCAAAGGGTTCTCTCACAGTGCCCACAAGTGCTTTATTATTGATTAGTTTCATCAATTTAACAATATAAGCTACTGTATCTACTACTACTCTAACGATTACTGCTTCAAAAATATATATCTCTATTCAGAGTTTATTACAGGTTGCTATAGATTAGGCTGTTAACATGTTAACAACAGCACTGTGATTGTGTGTAATGATAGGGTAGATTTAAGGGGTGTTTGTATAGCTTTATTTTGTTTGCTCTGGTCCAAATCAGTTGTATGTGATTATACAATTGGCAATATAGCATTTGGTTAGTTTTCACTGATTGAAGATAATAGAGCACCAAACGCTGTCCCATCAACCCTTGTGAGCACATGGAGAGTCTTTGCTTATTGGTCAGACTTGTTTCAGGTGAAAACAGAAAGTAAATACAAGAAAAAGGTTCTGTATTCTGGACTAGCGCATATTTATCTATAGTCTGAAACAGTGCAACATCAGAAATAGCATTTTTTTTTATAGCTATGGGCAATATACCAGTTTAAATGCAAAGCACACACAGCAATAGGAGATCTTTAGCTCAAATTTGCAGCAAAAACTGGATAGTTGGGTCAAATTAAGATCAGATCATGGTATCGCCACAAATTAACCTGTACAGAATTCTGTCACGAATGACAGACGCGGATGAGACACACGCAGATTAGAATCGCACCACACCAAGCACAGGTGTAGCTAACAACTACAACAACAAGGCAGAGTGGTTGAAGCTGAAGGTCATAAACAGAAGATTAACAACACAAACCATGGGCAAGGCAGAAAGCAAGGTCCAAAAAACAGGCAAGAGAGAGAACGCGAGGTAGAAGAGCTAGGAACTAGATTCAATGTCGGGCACAGAGAACAGGAAATTAGGGGTATTTATACAGGGAAGCACAGGTGAAAACAATCAGACTAATTAGTATGACGGAGAGTTTGTGAGACGCAGCGGCATGTGACTGAGAGAGTCCAGAGGAGAGAGCGCAGGGGAATCCTGGGAAATGTAGTTCTAAGAACATCGTTTGGTGTGATTACTGTATTCACACCTGACCAAATGAATGGGGCAAGGTGAAATAATGGAAAGGAATAAACTAGAGTGCAGATTAAAAATTGCAGATGTTAAAACGCAATTAAACATCTATAGACTCATGCCATGGCATTGGTATTAAAGAGTAAGGTAGGTAGATTTTTTTTGTATTTTCATTGCAAGTTCCCCCTATAAGCTAATGCTGCTTCTAGTTGTTTCTGAATTGTCTTATTTTTTATTTTTTCCAAAACCTATCGTCATTTATTAAGAGAAATCAATGGAGGAAACAGCAGTCTTTATTGTATAATTGATGTGAAGGCATCTGATGCAGTCAGCGCGCTGCACTCTTTTCTGCACAAAACGCAGCCTTCCCCCGAGGACCTGAACCCACAACCTCTGGGGGTGTGCTGTGTTCTGAACCTTGTGTGATAAGCAGGGCCTCTGCCTCAATGATCTAAACGCTGTCTGATATCAGCATGCTGGCAGTAATGACTTCTCCACAGTTCTCTCTCAACACTGCCTCTCTGATCTGGGAACAGCGCCAAAGCGTGAACTCACCAGAGACGCGGAGAGAAGCGAAACAGAGGAAGAGTCTGGCAACAGAGCCCACTAGTGTTAGGAAATCTGCCAACAGCGCTGTTATAGGTTATAAAACAACGACGTGTCTCTGGACTGTACCGGTGACCTTCCACTTTGGAGTAGAAATGCAGTAGTTGACCTGTCCCTGACCCTGGTGGAGGATGTCTACGTGTAGGGGGTAGAAAAATGGCTCTTTGATCGGGCGCTGCGGTTTTAATGTGTTTTTTTTTTTTTAAACCCCTGTTTAATATACAGGTTCAATACCAATTAAAGATTGTTTTTCCTTAAAGCTATAAGTCTAAGCCAAGAACCATTTAGAAAACGTTATTTTTTTTTAAGAGTGTACCAAATCACTGGCATGCTGAGATGAAGACAGAATACGAGCGAGGTGCGAGAAGGTAAATTTTCTTGTGACATTTTTAAACTCAGTCAATTACAAGAGGAAAGTGTATGGATTTGCTGACTCAGCTCAGACTCATGTCAACACACACATGCACAAACACACACACACAGTAACTTTTTTATGAAGTAATCAGTCTCTACTTGTCTGTAAAAAAAAAAAAGAAAAATGTCCTCCACAAATCTGTCAGAAATCATAAAAATGTTTAATAACTGGTTTCAATTGTTCTGTGTGAACTGAAACTGCAGTAGATTTGCTTCTCTCCAGGTCCTCAGTCTGACAGCTCATCAGGAAATAATGGCATGTGCGTTTGAAGGTGAGGATTGATTAATTAGACAAATGGCAATCAGTCAGTGGCTAATGCATATTGACACGGTGAAAGGTTCTGTAAACGTTTGATTAACAGCTTCATTTGTTCACTGTATTTATAGGCCCGTATGCCTAAGTACTGGCCTGCCGCAGTATAACTTACAGACCATAGATCATGACAAATCACTCCTCAAGGAAAACAAAGAGTCAGGGATTTTGAGATGGATTCCTTTTCCTCCCAACTGTTTATAGAAAAGAAGAAAAAAAAAAAAAAAAGAGCTGAGCACCGCTGTGGAGGACTGCAGTGAAAGGGCCTTTGTGCAGGGTATGAGTGTGTAGCTTGAGGAGAGATGACACTGGAGAGAGATGAAAGTGGAACTCTTGAGCTGCATGGAATTTGAAGGACAAGTCTGTCCATTTGATGTGACATGCCGGCCCTTATTCAGCAAAGTTGCGTAGCGTCAGATGCGATCATGAAATGAATGTATGCAAATGGTACAGATAGTTTTGTTTATCAGCGCTTTAATTCTCTGCATATTTGTTCGTTCAGACTTGTGAATTTAAGCATATTTTAAACACAAGAAAAATATTTTTCTTTTTAAAAACTGTTAAAATGTCAGATTTATTACAGACAGTGAGAAATAAAACTAAAAAATGAAAAAATAAAACTAACAAACCTTAGTAACCGAACTTTCAACGCACTGTGCACTTTCTGTATTTATTATTGGGTAAATTTTTTACTTATATTGTATATATTTTCATACATCCACTGTAGATTTTGTGTATTTGTACATAGAGATGTTTTTATTTTATTTTATTTTTGTTCAGACACCTTAAGGATTGCCGCTAAATTTCGTTGTACACTGTGCATTGACAATAAAAGTATCTTATCTTGTCTTATCTTAAATGCCAGAAATCAAGAACAAATATTGGTTTATCATCAAAATACAGTGCTGATAAATAAAACACATGATTTCTCTTTCTATTTCTATACCCCAAACACTGTGATCAACAAAGACATTTAATGTTTAATCTGATTTATTTTACAACAACTAATATTGCTAACAAATACAGAACTTAGATTGTCCCCAAACAATACATAAAGTCTAAAAAATGACCGTATTTTACGGACTATAAGGCGCCAATAAGGCGACAGAAGTAAAGAACAAGGGTTGTAACAAGACATGTTATTAATCGACACAGATTTCTCTCCTAAAAACGTTTTTATTTGGGTGATTCCGTTTATTTACAGTAACAGACTACAATCTGATATACTCATGTCTGAATGACGAATGAGCTAGTGCTGTGGTTAGCGGCTAATGCTAATACTCCAGCTCCAGCCTCGTTGCTGGAGAAACTTTACTGTTTCAATTTTTTTGGGGGAAATTGATTTGATTGATTTGAGGATGCATCATTAAAACATATATGTATTAATGAGAATTAACTAAAAAACTACATGGTTATCCTCATTTTAATCAGTGCAGTGTGATATCATAGATTATATTGAGGTTCTGTGCTGATTCCTTTTGGTTACTTACCATGGCTGCCACATTGTATTGTAGCGTCACCGGGGGCCAAACGCCTCCTGAGCAACTTTTTTTTTTTTTTTGGAATTTAGAGAGAGCGCAAAAAAAGATTGCAAAAATAGCAAAACAAAAATCTCTCAAAATGGCAGCTCCATGGGT
This sequence comes from Astyanax mexicanus, assembly GCF_023375975.1. Classification (NCBI taxonomy): domain Eukaryota; kingdom Metazoa; phylum Chordata; class Actinopteri; order Characiformes; family Acestrorhamphidae; genus Astyanax; species Astyanax mexicanus. The sequence goes on along the minus strand of NC_064413.1, from coordinate 35,278,150 downwards.
GGAGACACTTATCCACCCTTCACCCCAAACTCAGCAGGGAGATTCATATTCAAATGAAACCCACACATAATGATAATGATTTTTTAAAGGTTGGCTCTATAATAACTCCTTGGACTTTCATTTAATTCGTAATTAGAAAAAGAACAATCAGCGACTCATGAGGCAGCTGTGTTCTTGCTGTTTTGATTGGATGACCTCTGCATGAAGTTGAATCTGATTTCATGCACATTATACTCAGCTGTGGAGGTTGTAGCTTGGTGTGCATCATTCACTAATGATGGACTGTATAAATGAGGGACTGCGAGGGTGTGTGCTTAATTTCAAGCATCAGCTGAAACTGATTCATCAGTGAAGATTCATCTCAGTTTTGTACACTTTCATGAAGAAGACATAGAGCAGCTTGTAGATCATTCTGGGCAATATGTTCTTGTGTAGGTTCTAGTGTATTTATAATTGTATTAGATTTGGTTTTAGGGTCTAGACAAATGGAAGACACCTGCCTGTAGGACACATGTTGGCCATAGCTGGTTAATCCAGTTGTCTTGATTGAGGAATCAGTTTGGTAAATAGATATTAAGCCACTTTTTCTTCCACACAGAAAAGAAGCAGAGCTGACTGGGGTTGATTTTGGGGTTTATTTGTCTGCCTATATCTGGATTATCTTGCTTTCTACAGTTTGTTCATTTGTGTTTTAAGGACAGGGGGACTTTAGTATCTGGTCTTGTGATATCTCTTGGCTGATAAGGCTCTTACCAACAGTTGTTTGTGTGCACTGGCTTATGGAATCTAATTCTGTACCTTTTCTTTGTACAATAATTAATCTTCCTTTGGAGAAAACCTGCCCCAAGTCGAGGCTTAACATGCATAATGAAAATGACCTAACAAGCTCCTCAGGCTCATTAGCATAATTTCTCTGCTTACTAATTGCTTTAGCTTCTGTCTGATTTACTTTGAGAGAGCTCATTTTTAGCGGATTCAGAAAACACTCAGTCAGGGCTAGAGCTCCAGCTCCTTCTGTGTTTGGAAAACGAAAGAGGAGGGAAATCTGTTTATTTAGAGTTTATTTTTAATCCTTATTATGTTTTACCTAGTGGACAGGGTCAGTGTAGTATTGACCAGTGTAAATCATGTTACATTATAAAGGGCTTAACAGTGATTACCTGTCTTTCTTCCCACTGTATTCATCTGTATTCATTCATTTTTTCCTGCTTAATTATCTCAGGTGTTGGATTTGCTCTGTGCACTGAACCTGGTGAACAAATATGGGGAAATATGTCTGCATTCTTTTCACTTTCCTTGGTGGCACAGTGGGTGCTACATATGTAGAGACAGCAACAGAGAACATGGCTGTGTGAAAGAGAGAGAGTGAGAGAGATGCTGTGAGATTGAGAGACGGATATAGCGCTGGCTTCCAGTCTCTGTAGCCCTCGGCTCAGTGCCTTGTGTTGATGGACCTGTCTGTCACTGTGTCTCGCAGGACATCTCCCTGAATGGCAGCGCTTGGTGGGGAGCAGGCAGTGAGCTGTAGGGCAAGCAGTGACCCTCAGCGCATCCAGCATGGGTTCCTCTTTAAGCTCACCCCTACACACGACCCCATGAACTGAACTCTGAAAGTTCACCGTCTTTCTTTACTAGAGAAACTTCCAATACAAAAACAGATATCACGTTAACTGCTTACAAACCACAAGGGAAAAGCGTTTTACACCCAACTGAAAGACTATGTTCACATTATCAGCCTGAAGTGACTTAAATCAGATTTTTTTTTGCCTTGAAGTGACACAGATCAGTTTTTCCATGGATGTATGGACATGTTATATTTGATCTTTTCAAATCAGATCTGAGTCACTTTGGCAATATTTAAACTGCCAGCCCGAATCAGATTTTTTGGCATATCTAGATTGCGTTCAGATTGATTTTTGATGGTCCGGAAAGTAAATCAGGAACCATACGAAACCAACAGGAAGTGGTCCGAAATGCAATTAGAATCAGATTTGTACAGATGCATTTCAGTTCAGATACTCAGGACACACAAATCAGATTTCAACCTGTATTTTGCATCTCGCACAATGCAACAATCAACAACCTAATTAAATCCAGTTTGACGGAGGCACACGTGTCACACAGCATTCGTACAGGTGATCACACACGATTTCTGTTATTTCTCTCCTTAAAAACAAATGCAGATTACCTAGGCATTAGTTGTATTTCAACTAAAAGGTTCACATATTCCATTATTAATTAATTAAGTTATTGAATTACATGGATATGTTTTAAAAAAAACTATTGTTTGGTCACTTCTATTAAGTTATCTGTAATGTGGATGGAATGAAAAGTGTGCTTGCGCAACTTAAATGACTCTCCACGAAAAGAATGGGTGGGAAAACAGACGTCTCAGAAGGGGTGTACAAAAAAAGGCGGGAAACAGAACAAAGGAAATTACACTCCTGACATGTACAAAAAAAAGACAGCTTCAGCTCCTGAAAAAACAAACTAAAAACAGATTGACTACAGCTTAAACAATTTATGAATAAAGGAATACTGACAATCTTCGTTTCTGATGAACTCTCCCTCAGTTGTACTCTTGTCTTTGTCTTTTTTTTCTTTCTCATTGTATTTTATCTTTTAATTTTTTTGTAGTTTTTCTTTTCTTTCCTTTCCTTTTTTCTTGTACCCACTGTTACCTGTCACCTCATGCAACAGCGAAGTGTGGTTTGACTGCGGTTTATATAGAGTGGTGCACAGGTGCAGCTGGTTGGCTCTGATCACCGCCGGGTATTCTGGGAGTTGGAGTTTTCAGATCCAAATCTACCATTTCCTCGCCTATGTTTACCAACCCCTTTGCTTGCAGTCTGCAGTTCAGCAGTGCCCATCACACTTACATGAATTAATTTAGTAGACATTCTTGAACAGGGTAATTTGGAAGTTTGGAAAACTTTTACAGTTTTCACAGAGGTGGTGTCAAACAAGGGTTTGGAGGGTTGGAGATTTTAATTTGAAGAACCTTCATGTAATGTACTGTTCTATCTTGGTTTTAACAGCTTTATCTTACACTGTGTGTTCAAACTTCGATGTCTCCAGCATCCACAGCGTCTGTAGTATGGGAGAACAATCCAGAACGGGTGGGTGTGTGAGCAGCATGTGGTGTTGCTTTTGGCTGAGAACTTTCAGTGCTGCGTCTTGGCTCCTTCTCCTCCCAGATCTCTGGTATGTGATGAAAGCCCCTCCTTGGCTGTTGCCCTGAACGCAAAAGCCCCTTTAAGCCATGTCCGTTTGCCCGCTCCTCGGCGTGTGGTTGAAGGGGTCTGGGTTTGGATGGAGCGGCTTGGATTTGGCGGCGTTTCGGCCCACATGCCGCGGGAGGTATTTGGGCAGGGCTGTAACTGAAGCATTGTTCCAGCAGCTGGGGTTGGCAGGAGCAGGGCCTGGCGTGGCTATAGGGCTGCTCCTTCACGACTCGGGCCAGAGCATTTTTCGCCATAGGGCTGACCCGTGGCTGAAGCTGTGTCGGCTTGTTGTGCACACTGGTCTCAGAATGTACCGCGTAAACAGCCGCGGAAGACGAGGCGGTGGCGCGGCTTCACTTCCGAGATACGATTACACCAAACGCCGTAGAGCCTGCAGCTTGCAAATGTACTGAAAGGTGTTACTTCGCTCTGTGTTTAATGACTACAATGGCTCGGCATTTAATGACGCTGTCTATCGTAGTCGTGCGTGTTTTGTTAGGTCAGGGTGCCGTCGGACACGTTTTAGTGTCGTTCTGCGGCGAACAGTCCTAACTGCTCCATTTTTCCGATGCGGAACATGGCACGAACAAAAAAAGGAAATGACAGGATGATGTGTCTCAGTGTGGTTGTGTTCAGTTGTAATTGTGTTTTCTCCTGATTGGGGCATTGTGCTGTGGAAGAGTTGAGTGCTGTCACATGGCGAGCGAGCAGGCAGACGAGACACGATTAATGACTCTCAGCCCTACAGTCTCGCCCACAGGTAGCTGGCAAGGCAGGTGTCCCAGGAGACGAGTTACCCTGCAGACAGCAGCCATCATGTTGATTTTGGGAGCAGATCTCGCAAGGCACCACCCACCTCCCTCCCTCCCCCTCTCATTCTCTCTCTTTCACTCTCTCTCTTGTTCCTCCCATCGTTTCTTTTGCTCTTCCCGAGGGAGTGTGGTTTCATATGCTCGCTCTCCAGGGACCTGCTGTGTTTTGTTGCACTTCTTCAATCAGATCTGTTCTCTGTGTGTGTCTGCCACCCCGTCATTGCCACAGAACCAAGCAGCCCTTTGTCCTTCCTCCATCTTCCGTCTGCGCAACTGACTTGAAAGTGCCAGATCCTGTCCTGTCTGTCAGGCACTCACTGTTTTCTTTCCCATTCTTACTCTAAGAAACGCTTGTGAGAACTAATAGTGAGAACAGGCATCGAGTAGACACTTAATTTTTGTTTGAACGGAGGCATTAAGTAGCTGTGCAGTGAGTGAGAACAGGGCATAATGCGGAGACGTAATGTGGATAATGAGGTCGTTTGGGTGCGTTCACTCAAAGCCATCTGACACCATTAGATCAGTTACCTCCACTGACTGGCTGGGAGGTCCTCGCTGCTCCCCGTTCAGCCCAGGCCCGTTGCGGCTGGCCCGATGGGTGCCCGCTCAGCCGCTGCCATTTGCTGATGCCGCAGGCAGCTGACACACACCGCAGGAGAATAGGGCAGACACGGCACATGGCGGAGGGGGACTGTGTCCTCAAGAGGATCAGTCTTCCATATCGCTGCACTATGTAACCGAGCAGCATTACTGCAACACTTTTCTATTATCAGCATGACATTTGAAACAGAAGAAAAGAAAGCCGACAGAAATCCATTTTGAATCTCACTGAAATGCAGCCTTGGAAACATTTTTTTGTTCTTAGAGATGCGGAGCGCGCCAGAACAAAACACAAATTACTGAACACACAGCAGCTAAATTGTGCCTCATTTCATTAACATGCGCTTTGAAATGCAGCTCATATTTCCCAATGTGCAGATTCTTCGCTTTTTTTCCCTTCCTTCATTATGTGGGCTGGAGGAAAAGCATCAGATGCAATAGAGTGTTTAAGGCTATTAGTCCTCCTGACACCGCGTCTTAGTCACGCCACTGTGGGTTCTGCTAGTTAAGCACTCTAGTAAAGGCTCCATTCAAGTCCCGACTGCCTATGCAAGCGAGCAGACCATTTAAAAGCGCGCCCATTTATATGCCTGACAGAGTAGGGCTCTTTTTAATTGGAAAAGCTACTCTTAAAGACTTAAAAACTCATTTGTGCCTCCCAGACTGAGATCAAATGCTAAGTTGGGAGGACTCTGGGAACGTTGGGACGTCGACTAACCACAGCAGAGTGGACCTTCACCATCACATGTGCTCCATGTGAGCCAGGTTTTCACGAGGGGAATCTGAATCTGAGCACTTTGAAACTCACTCTTAGTTCCCCCTCTGTCCTTTCTAAGGTGGTGCAGCCTGGCTTGTATGTCGGCTGCATACCAATGCGTGACCTTTGCGTGACCTTTACCTGTTTACTACTGTTTGCAACTGGAGCGTGCCACATGATTTTTTGTGTTCTGACCCCACTGTACAACACAGAGCAAAGGGGAAGGATTGGAAACAAGCCTCACGGGTCAGAATGCGTACCGAGGCATCAGCTTAGCATCACTGCTGTCCTAGAGGGTTGACATTTCTCTCAGTCAGAGGATCTCTTGTATCAGGTGTATGTAGTAGAGGCAGTGAAAAAATAAAAAAATACACATGTAATGCTTAGAGACAGGCTGATTTGGAATGTCTGATAACAATAACTGATGATTAATACATAACTTATAATAATACTGTATTGCTGACATACAATACATTAGTGTTTAAAAGTATTTTGCATTTAAGAAGATTCTAGAATAAAAAAAAATCCACATGAAGAAATAGGATACTGCAATTATTACCAGAGTGCTTCATTGATTTTAGTCTTGCTTGAATTCAGTTCAGTTCATTTCGAATGTATTTATATAGTCTTTTTTTCACATCAAACGCTGTCACAAAGCAGCTTCACAAGGATGCACATCCGTGCCTCTTTTGAGTAAGCACAAAGGCAATTGTGGCAAGGATAACTCCCTCAGACTAACAGGAAGAAACCTTGGGAGGAGCGAAGGCGAATGCATCGTGTAATTCATTTTTACAGACTGCGCTCTCCTGCATTAAAGATTCCAGCTCCTTTTACTCTCTGTAACATGAGGCATAGAAATAACCTCAGATAAATTAACCCCATCTGAATCAGCATGTGCTTAAATATTTCACCACCTCCTGTAAAAATATGTATTTCATAGCTTTTTCTCAAGAAGAGATGCAATTCCCTTTATAGGGCAAATCCAAAATATCTTCATCATTCAAATCTAGAAGATTATTCTAGATGATGATTGGTTAGATGAATGGTTAGTTATCATTGCATGTTTTCGAAGGTACTGGCAATGCATAAATCAAGTAGTCACTCCCATCTCGGTAATTTAGGTCGGCTGTCAGAATATGGAGGAGTTTTGCAATATAGAATATCGTGTTACTTCTGATTAGATAAATAATATAATGTTTAGCATGATCAGTATCCAATTTGGAACCGGGTGGATCTGGAAGTTTGAGGTGCACTACATTTGCCAAAAACTATGATAAGCTAAGCAGACTGAGGGATGCTAGCAGAGAGCTTATAGCACATGGTTTGAGGATTGGTTGATTTCTGACCAAGATTGGCCGGAAGTCCATTCAGGTCAGTCAGAAACTGTAAAACCACACAGCTTTGATGCTTAATTTTTTTTAACTTTTATTTATCTTTCTTTTATATTATTCATTATTCATTGCATTTAAAATCTCATGGCAAAGCTATTTTTGGACTGAAAGAAAACAATTTCATATTCATAAAGTTTTAAGAGTTCAGAATCAATATTTGGTGGAATAACCATGGTTTTTAATCACAGTTTTCATATATGTTGGTATGTTCTCCTCCACCAGCCTTACACACTGATTTTGGATAACATTATGCCTCTCCTGCTGCAAAAATCCAAGTTTTTCAGCTTGGATTGATGTCTTGTGATCATCCAGCTTCCTCTTGATTATATTCCAGAGGTTTTCAATTTGGTAAAATCAAGGAAACACATCACTTTTAAGTGGTTTCTTATTTTTTACATGTAGCAGCAACTACTTTGCCACTACCAATGACCAGGATTTCTATAGCAGTAGTGTTCCTGCCCAAGCAGTGGCTTAAATGTGTATAGTACAGTGGTGTTATCCACTGTGCTGTCTATTCAAGTTAGCTGAGCAGTGCGTGTGAACACCATTTACACATTTATAGGTTGTGCAAGTCATCTGTGAGTACTCAGAAACAGCTGTAAGTTATACTGTGATTAACTCCTCCCTGTAACACGGTGGCTTTAATGTTCTTTAATACTAAGCAGAGAAATACACGTACAAAAACACAATGCTGCACAGTTCTGTTACTATAAATTGAAATAATTTCCTGTAATGACAGTAGTGTGGGAGCATGTTGCTTCTTTTTTTTTTCCTCCTGCCTTTTGAGATTGAAAAGGCTTTTCATCTGCAAGAGACTGCAGCTCAAAGAGGCAGTCACCACTGCAAGCGCTTGCACTATGAATGCCATATAATGTGAGAGAAATGGCCTGAAATGTTTACTGGCAGTGATGAATGTCACATTCAGGGAGAAAGAGATTTGGCTTCTTCACAGCCCTCCACAAGGACCACGGGCAAATAAATAGCTGTTGGAGAGATTGGAATTGGTTTTTGGTTCTATTTAGGTTAAGGACATAACAGGGCTAAAGGCTGAATTCTACACTGCAGTGACTCTGGGTCAGTTCTAGGCAGGCTGCATCACAATGCAGGGGTTGATACGATAATATGATAATGAGCTAGGGCAATATGGAAGGCAAATATGTATTTAAATAATACATGATGAGCATCAGAATATATTTTTTCTCCTTTAAGGAATTGAATAGATAGTTAGAATAGATACAAAGCCAAAACAAACAAAAAAAAACAATAACTGTAAATACCACATTGGGCCCAAGTTTATAGATCGGCCAGGTTGATTTAGGGGATGTAGGTGTGTCTTTGGTTTCGTGAGGGCGCAAAAAAAACACGCCTTGCGCAGCTCAAAGCACAAAAAAAGAATGAACTAATTATCTTAATTAATCATGAGTGTGTATTTGGGCATAATATTAAATAAACCAAATCAGCATGCCACCTGCCAATCCCTTTTAGATCCAAGTGCACTCTGACTTTGGTGGATTGCTATTTTAACAGCTCAGCGCTTTTGCGCGTCTTAGCAGAGGAAACTGACCTGCTCATTCATGCTGTCAATGTGCACAAGCAGGAAATTTACTCATCTTGTTCTGTTTTCTGTTTATTTTTGTGTGTCTTTATGTGTGTTTAACAAGCAGGGGTGTATGGTGCACCTGCATTTCCAAAACAGCAATGGATGTCTGACAGTTGACTGTTGTTGTCAGGGTTAAAATCAGTCAGTGGTGCACCTGTGTTTTCCGCTGCCAAGATAGCAATACGTCAAAAATGCACCTGAACAGAGACAACCACCCCATAAGTATATATATATTTACAAGCATATTTGCTATTTTAACAACGCAGGCACAAGGCATGAAAATAGACTGTTCACAGGGTTTAAGATTGCACATTGTGTTCATGAAGTACTGGCAATACACACAACATGTGTACAATCAGGAAAGTTCATCATGATAAAAACTATTATGATAGCAGTACTGTATCATCATTCCATCCAATTTCATGAAACATAAAATGCAATCAGAGTGGTTAAGCTAAAACCTTATTGTTGTGGTGCCCAAATTTTGTTCTGTCTGACTTTTTGACTTAGTGAAAATCTACTAGTTGTTCCTTAAACTTTTTTAATTTTTCATAATAATTGGACCAATAGAAATGCTCCAACATGGCTGTTTACATTGACTTCTATTATATATTGCAATGTGTGTTGCTGCATCCTACATGCTGTTTTGTTCTATCAAAACAAGTCATACTGTATCTTTAACACTTGTGCTGTATGTGCTAGTGCTGGGCGATATGGGAAAAATCATATATATCGATATGGATTTTTTTTATAGCACAATAATGATATGTATTATGATATACCACATTTAAGTATGTTTTCAGTTATTCTTTGAAAAATATGACAAAATAATATCATTGCTTACTTTTTTCCAACTTTATTTCAAAGTGACATTAAACCCAACTTTCTCAAATGAGAATTACTACCTTAGTGCAGCAATATATATGTATCAAATGAAAACAGGTGAGGTAGATGCAGTAGCTAATTTTATGCAGTAGCTAAGCTCTCATGACTTTAATAACATATAGCATGTCGTAAACCGGCGTGTCTGTCAAATAACGTAAAGCAGCGTCATGTTGCAAAACCACATTATGAGGGGTTTTTTTTGCAAAGATTACTTTATTATCACTTATATAAACAGAGTTTATGCAAAGTGACCACACCAATACATTTCATCGTAGCCTACTTTATATATTTGCATGAATAATTAATGAAATTACTGTAGAAACGATTTTCTATCGTCCCCAGGATGTTTATCATCATATCGCTCAGCACTAGTATGTGCTGTAGATATTGCATTAGACGTCTCTTCATTTAGTGTTTAAACATTACATAATAATGTTTGCATGATTTAAATTAGGGTTAATATTTAATAATTAATAGAATATTGTTTCTGCCCTGCAAAACCTTGCATCTCCATTTTACTGTTCTTCACTTAGTGCTGCAATTTGAATCTGGCACTTAAATTGAATTAGAACTGCATAATGAATAGACCAATAGAAATGTTTCAGAATTACTTGGAATAAGATTTACTTTCGGTGAAAGCTAAAACGTAAGAAATCTTTATAAAGTTGCCATTTAATCCTTATCAGCAGCTCAAAATAACACCAACGACCCCCATAACCACAATTATACTGATTATTAGACTGTATCTGACTATGTCTGTATTATATCAGTGGATTTATTTATCGTCACTGCATACACTCAGCAGCCTTGTTCACTTTGTAGACATATTATATGTTTAGACCTTTTTTCATGTATATTTTCTCTATTTAATTTTGCTTTATGCTCCTATTTGTTTTACATCTACCCCTTATGCATTCCACTAACAAACTGCATTACACTGGCTTGTGCTTGTACTTCCTCAATGACAGTAAAGTTAGATCTAATTTAATGTAATCTAATACAAGGTTTTAGCATGGCAGCAGCAATATGCATGTTTTTAAATATGTGTATTTTTGTGAACCATACAAGTAAATGAAAAAACTAAAGCAATAGAACAGCAGTCAGAGTATATAGAGAGCAGACTTAACAAAAGCCACCAAGTCTAACATTTTATTCTGTCTCCAATCACCTTGTGTTCACTGCAGAAGTCCTTATAATGAGAGGAATTCAATTAAGCAAATTAACCATTATCTGACACTTACAGGAATAATGATACCCAGTGGAAAATGTGTGTCTGAGAAAGTGTGTGTGTGAGTGAGGGAAAGAGAGAGAGAGAGAGAGAGAGAGAGAGAGAGATAGAGACAAAGACAAAGAGGTCAGATAGAAAGATGTGCACTCACGCAAGAGCACTGCACATTATGGGTGAGTGGAAGGACCAGCGTAAACACACACTGAGAGAGAGAGAGGCAGACTACTTTTATCAGGGGGATTTTAGCAGAACATCTCTGACAAACAGCCCTTTAAACCCCTGTGCCATTTAGTCTAACTGTAAACCCAGAGTTTTCCCCTTGCTCTGTCTTCAGATGATACAGGAGCAGTGCCAGGCTGACAGGGCAGTGATGTGAAAAGGTTTTGTGAAGCCGGAGGCTATCTCTCATGATAACAACCTGACAGCGGTTGTTGCAGATCTACAGGATTTTGGATTTATTTATTTATTTATTTATTTATTTATTTATGAATGACTTTCTGGCAGGTGATTTGTTTTTTTCCTGATTCCCTAATATAACTGCTTAGGCAGCTTGGCTGCATTGAACATTTATATATATATACAGTAAAACACCTTAAGTACAGTGTTTTTTCGTTATCTTAAAATGTTCTGGGGACATGGGATTATTCACAGTTTTGCACATCTTGGCTGGATTTTCTCAGTCAGATTTATGAGGTAGAGTCACCTGGAATGGCTTTCAGTTAACAGTGCTGAACGTATTGTGAGGGAAAATCAACATTTACTTCATGTATTCATAATCAATTACACTGATTATTCATTCAATCAGTATTATTACTCCCTGTAACAGAGTTGATTACTGTATTCTTGTATTACACTATATTCTTGTATTTTATCATTGAGTGTTATGTGAACTTATATTCTCTGATAAGGCCATTCATTCAGACTTAAGGGCAAAGATTATAAAAGCAGAGGTCTGCCTGGAAACGAGCGGGTCATAGCAAATGGAGTTTTCTGATTTATGCATTATTCTCTCCTAAAGAGATGGAAATCAAGTTTGCCTGGAAACTGTTTTGTCAGAGTAAAATAGAGCTTTCTGATTTATGAATTATTCTTGACTTTTGCTTATTCGTGTGTTTTCTGTTCCTCTTTTTAAGAGAACAAGACGTCCAGTGTTTTTTCAGCATCTTTTCTCTTGTTAGGTCCCAATCTTTTATTCCATATATGGTAGTATAATAAAAAAAATGCTAAAAAATGTAGTAGTTTGGGAGGAACACTGGGTGATGTATGGGTTTAGAGGTGAGACACGGATGGTTGGTCGTTACCGGGGTGTTTGTGTGGGGGGGGGGGGGGGTGAAACTGAGTCCATCAGAAACAATATGATGAAACTGGCTCTCATCAGGACCAGGTTCTTCCCAGGAAAGGAAGAACAAAGGTTGGATATCATCAAAACGTATCTAGCCTAAACATTAAATAAGCCTTGTCCAAACATTTAAACAATAACATACAGTATATATGATCTAGTTGATTTGTGCTAATTATTTATTGTTTTCAAAAAACGTAATGAAAAGGTAGCCAGGTATATGCTATTTATAGGTCCATTTGCCTTAATGTCAGTAACGACCATACAGAACTTTATATTTATTTATTTATTAATTTATACATTTTAAATGTACTGACGGGGGTGTATAGTGTTGCACTGAACAATGTATTTTTTTTTTCAAGTATTGCACAATATAGGTATAGATAATAGACAATTACATGTTGCCCATAATAGAACATAAAATCTTTTAATTTTTTAATAGAAAATACAAAATAAATAAATAAATAACATTAAATTCCACTACTACAGAATATTCAGTAACATTTTACAGTTAGGGTACAACAATTAACAGCATTAATGACAGAATGTCTCAACTAATTATGTTTTACAACATCCTTAATCATTAACCTTTAGCAATGTTTAATAATGTGTTAACATTTATTGTAAAGTGTTAGGGAATATTTTGTACACAATCTTTAGTTTGTGAGTAGCTGAGTAGTTTTAAACTATTCAACTTCAGTAAAATAAAAGAAACAGCACAAAACACTCTGCATCCATCATGGATCACTGGAGTAGTAAAAAGCTATTAGTGCTATAGTAGTAGTGCTATAGCCTACTGTGTCATGTGAACAATAAATACTGTGATATTTTACAAACAAATGGAGTAAATTATACAATTATACAATAATCGAGAAATTGCACTTAATATTTTTGCCAATACATCTACTGTACATAGTATCTTAAATACTGTAAAAAGCCCTGACTTGTGCTTTAACTATAAAGAAAAGCAACATAATGTTGAATTTTAGATAATAAGTACTTAATTACTTGATAACAAGCTTAATTACTTAGTAAAACAATAATAAAAAAAGTTAGAAAACAAAAAGGAGGGAACGACGTTTTGAATTTTTTATCAGCATTGATTTCGGTACACAGCTTAATTGGTCCTGAGACTTGGAAGGCGATGATTGGCTACTGCTTGGCACAATTGGCTTCTCATTTGCATGCTGGAATTTTGCCTACATCTTTATGGAGGTGGTGTGGCTGTGTTGAAATTTTGCCACTGAAACATCCCTCTCTGAGAGTGTGTGTGTTTGTGTGTGTTTTGTCTGAAGGTGTGTAGGTGGGCGGGTGATGTGAATGTGTGTGTGTGTATCTGAGTGAGAGTGTGTACTGTGTGTGGGTGAATGGAGAAAGGGGGTGGGTGAAATCTGTTTGCCGCTATATCTCTAATGGAGTTCCCCCTGCTGGGAGGAGGTGCTTGTCTCTGGTGTTGTGGTGGAGAGCACAGACACACATTACAGACGCAATGGCCTATTGTAAACACATGGCGGTGAAATGCTCACGGTAGATTAGATAACCCAGGGCCCTCTCGCCGGCACCGGGGTCTTTGTGTGCATGTGGCTATGTGTGTATGTGTGAGGGAGATGATGGTGGAAGGGGGTGGGGGGGCACAATGACATTAAAGCAGTGGCAGAAAACTGACGATTTCCCATTTAACACTCCATTGAGTTCTGGGTTATTCCGAGTCGTGGCTGGAGTCGAGATGGTGGCATTACCTTGCCGGTTTCACAATGCACCCCCTTCCCTCACGCAGGCCACGGGCTCCCGTTGCCCTCAATAGAGTCGGAAAGAAAAGACACGCTGCGCCGTGATGGAGACGACCTTCCTCGTCTCTTTTAGCTTTTTCTTTTTTCTCCCCATAAAAAAGTATCATAACAATAACATGATTAGTGCAACGATTTTGTGAGGAATGGGAGCCTAAGACAAAAAGAGATGTTAAAAAAAATAATAATAAAATCAGTAGATTTAGTATAAATAGAAAGAGTGCCAGTTTTAGCCTGGCCTCGACCTGTTTGCCAAACAAAGAACTGGCAAACTCAATTAAAAGGGCGATTCCCTCAGGACTCAAGGCGATGTGAAATTATCCCTGCCTGTTAAACCTGTCACTTCATTTCACTCTAATTATTCCTTCTGATCCCAGGGACCTTTTAGCTAATTGTTTTTCTCCCTTCCTCTTCATCATGTCTGATGTGACATGAAGAATCTGTTATATGGAAGTCCCCAGGGATTTCCTCACTACAACACCGAGGTCAGGGTAGTTGATGTTGTTTGATGTGTTTGATATAGTTTTGATTTGTTTGATTTTATACGTTTCTTTAGTTCATTTGATGCTCAAATTTGGTGCAAAATGCATATACTGAAACTAAAGAAGCTGTCCAGGGTTATAGCTGCTATGTGAGACTGAAGGTTTGGCACCTTTCTAATACTATTTAAAAGTACAACTTTTATCTGACCCCCCCATAGAGCCATATAACATTCCTATAAAGTTGTGCTTTTTCTATGGAGCAGAAATGCTTAGTTAATTCTGAGTGACTTGTATTGACCTATATGTTGCTGCTTTTCACCTTTTGACATAATTCCAACATGGCTTCATGTTTTTTTCAGTAATTTCATGGTCACTGAGCCAATGCTCCAGAATTACATACAAAAATTAATTAATCTATTTAGACTGACTTTCATTTTCCTTTTCTTAACAAAAGTTTACAGGTTTGTTTCATGAAACATTATGAAACATGTCACAGTGTATCACTGTAAGAAACTGACCTAAAGCCTAATTGGCAGTATAGCAAAGTTATATTAGTCACTGGTGGGTGTTTTGAGGCAGGCAGCTACGTACTTAGCAGGCAATGTAAACATCAATTGAACCGATGCTGAGGGTCTACAGTAAGCAGTATGTAGGCTTCAGTGGTCCCTGAGTAGCGCGGAGAAAAGCTTGTTCCCAGCTCAAGAGCTGCTGAGAGCTGCTCCTGCGTCTCACTGTAACGTAGCTGTTCCCTCCGCTGCCTCATCTCCATCCAGCCTGCGTCTCAGGCTGAAGCCGGCTGATGAGTATGTATATAGTGCATAGTCAGAGACGGCAGTGTTTCTTGATGAGGTTTTCTTCAGCTCCATCACCCCGCACACCCTGAGGAAATGTGGGCCTTCGGATTAGCCTTTTTAATTTGTGAATTGAAACTTGCATCATTGTTTCCAATTAGTCCGGCCTTGTTCTTAAACTGCCAGCAAAACGCCTTAGGATGAAAGAGGGAAAATACGTACGGGGGAATGGATTAAAAGTAATATTGAATCTCGCCCTGCTGAAAGACGCCCCTAATCTCCCGAAAGGAGGGCGAGAAAAGGCTTTCACTGAACTGAGCATTGAGCAGAAGCAATTGAATTGATAGCATATAGAACCGGTCTCTCAGGTGTGCAGTACAGCTGCAGAGGGTTTACTGGGACGGGATCCAGACTGCAGTATTGTTTCACTTAACATGGTTTTATTGTCACAGCAAGACCCTGTGTGTGGCAGGGCATGTATGACAGAGCGTCATGGGGATCAACACTGCAGAGGCACAGTGCAGTGTGCATGAGCGGGATGGCATATGTATCTGAGACAAAAAAAAAAAGAAAGAGAGAGAGAGAGACGTTATAAATTGTCTACAGGGCTGTTGAAACACTAACTATACTACTAATAGACAACAATATGTGCAAACATATCCAGACACTCTCTATAATTAGTGAATTTAGCACCCATTTGCTGACACAGGTGTTTAGTTGTGAACACACCTTGTATAATCTCTCTAAAACAGCGCTGCCAATAGAATAAGCAACTGCAGAGTGTATTTTCAGCGTGCATGTGAGAAACTCCTAAAATAAATGTGGTACAAATGTTTTTTTTAAATCATTCTTAGTTTAATAGAGAACAATAAACAATTTACCGTCGTTTTTTTTTTTTTTTTTAGAAAACAAGGATATTAAAGATTATCCAAAGAAGGTAGGCTTTCTGCTACATTTTAGAGCACTTCAGTAAGGATTTGATTGCCTTCAGCTACAGGGGCTCTAGTGAGGTTAGGACTAGAGCCACCCCCCCTCCCCCCCAACTCCTCAACTCATTTCAAAAGTATTTGATTGCATGAAGTACCATTGCTCCAGAGAACACAATTCAATAGGTTCATGTTTGTCTGTTTCAGAGAGTATTTAATGTATTGGTACTTCTTTACTACACTTAAAAGAAGCTATACATGTGTGTGCATTTGCACATTTGTGTCAACAATGGGTGTAACGTAAGGTAGCTGAATGCATTTATCACACAGAGTCAACATAAACATTTGGACATTTTCGGTCAGTTTCCCCAGACAAGGGTTAAGCCTATTCTTAGACTATATTTTTCCTTTCAAAAGAAAATCTCTATTAAAAATGCTGTTTAGTCAATAACTAAGCTTCATCCCTGCCTCATCAATGTCCTATCATTGTCTTACTTTTTGTTATTCATAAAAAAATGGCAGATTGCTTCCTTTTTTTCAATGAAATCAATGTAATGCCCATATTCATGGAAACATATGAGCAGCAGAGCATTTCAAACATGTTTGAAGCTGGATTGAAGACAAGGCTCATTGATACAAATCCGTATACTCTAAGTCTTCATTTTCTTACATTTATTTTTTTTATTTTCTCCTATTTTTTCTTCATAATTTATCTAGACCAATTGTTACCTCTATTCAACAGCTTGTCAGCTGTAAGTCCTCTATCACTAGTGGTGCCACACAGTAGCCTGCCCGGAGGAAAGCACAGCGACTTGGTTTTGATATATCAGCCTGGTGCTGAATGACAACACCCTAGTAGTGATGAGTGGAAAGAGCACTATCTACCCAACTGTGCTCTCTCAGGACTCTAGCAGCTGATAGCAAGCTGCATAACCGGGATTTAGACCAGCAATCTTCCAATCATAGTGGCACACTGAACCACATGGCACCACCTGAACTATAAGTCTTTCTGTAAGTCTGTAAGTGTTATACAGCTTTGGATATGTATTTTTTTTCACCTGGTATTTTTGCGCCCTTGACTTTTGACATTGATGTGACGCCATAAATGTGAGCTATTAGTAAAAGTTCTTGCATAACCTTTTTTTTATGCTCAACACTGATTTGACTGGCCGACAAACTGACTCCTACTGGCTCCTACACAAATGGTTCATTGTGTCACTGGGTCAATTCATCTTGTGTAAGAATGCATTCATTACTATGCAAACACTAGACGTCTGCATTGTTCCTATAGAAATCAACAACTGCAGAAGAGCTGTGGTTTTGACAGGTATTCCAACATACTGGTAAACGCAGCACCCTGCACCTGCTCTGCCCTCCTGTGCCTTTTTTTTCTCCCCGCTCTTCATCTCTCCGTCCCACAGCCATCCTCCACAGTCATTCCGTGCACTCCATCTCCCTCCATCACTGTAGTTCTTTCAGGGATCATTTCCCTCCATCGTTTCCCAGACAAGCACATTGATGAGGTGCGCGCAAAGCGTATTGTCATTACAACGGAAAGCTAGCCATAATAATACGTTTTACAAAGTCAATTTCCTCCCCCATCGAGCGGGGTCCTCATGACAACATTTTAAAACCCTAATGGCGAGGTGCGCCCATTTTTCCCCCAATCGTTCCGCACTCTTTTAACACCCTCCGTGACGTGGCCCATCTCAAAAACTCCCAACGACTTTAAAGCTTTTAAGGCAGACGCTTGTGTTTTAAGAGGCGTAGTGGAACCGGGAGGCGGTGGAGGCAGTGGAGGCAGTGGGAGTCATGGGAGAGATTGCAGGGAATACATTCATTCCAGCAAAAGAAAGGAGCGTAAAGCTCCATCTGGAAGATTGCCCCAGGCAGAATCAGACAAACAAACAACAGCCTGGAGGGTGTCCTCTTTGGTTTGACGTATACAGGCAGCTCGCCTGTCCGTGTCTATTTGTGCTCGCCTTCATCTCGCGCCTGGTGTTCTCAGGTATCCAAGCTAATTATGTGGGGAAAGAAACGCACGATCAATTAAAGGCTTTATTTATAATAAACATCTCTGTTGACATGTTCAAAGGTAGCCTCGACTGCGAGTCATCTCCGGCAAATAAAGTGATTTGAGGCTCCCTCGGCATCATCCCTAAATCCCAGCATGCACCGGGGCTCCCCGTGCGCAGGTGGATGATTGACAGGTGAGTGAGAGTTATTTTGTGAGTGCAGCATTCTGGCTGTCACCTTCACTCCTGCTAGGCAGCCAGGGCGCCGTAACGAACTCGTTACCCAGCGCAGAAGCCCGCTATAACACTCGCAGCCCAGGCAATTTTATGATTCATTTAGTCCAATAAAGAGCGTTTATTAAAGTTTACTTACTTATAAATAATGGCCTCTCTATTATTGAGCTTTGAGCCGAGGACTGAATGGGACTGGAGCTGATTGGTGAAGATGGAGATGTAAATGAGAGAAAGAAGAATACACCACTGGAATGTGAGCTGGCATGGAGAGAGCTTTTACAGTGCAGAGAAAGAGAGAGACATCTTTTTGTAACTCTTATACAGCAGTGTACACTTTACCACCAATTAAAACCAAAATAAAATACAAGATATTTACTTACTAAATAGAAAAAATTAGGCATTTCGTTATGTGATTTAGAAATTGTGACTTATTCCTGTATATACAGCTCTTGAAAAAATTAAGAGAATATTAAGAATGTTTATAGGTGTGTGTTTGAGTAAAAATAACATTGTTGTTTTATTCTATAAACTACAGACAACAGACTACAGACAACAAATACAAATATTGTCATTTAGAGCATTTATTTGCAGAAAATGAAAAAATGGATGAAATGACAAAGAAGATGCAGTGAATACAGAGAAAACCAGTTCATATTCATAAAGTTTTAAGAGTTCAGAAATCAATATTTGTTGGAATAATCCAGGTTTTTCATGCATCATAGGATATTCTCCTCCACCAGTCTTACACACTGCTTTTGGATAACTTTATGCCACTCCTGGTCACATATTCAAGCAGTTCATCTTGGTTTGATGGTTTGTAATCATCCATCTTTCTCTTGGTTATATTCCAGAGGTTTTCAATTTGGTATTTTTTTTCAGAGCTGTATGTAAACACATTTGAGCATATATGTGAAATATATGACCTGTGGGTATTTGGCAGGCTAGTGTTGTTTGTGGTGGTTAGAGTTGGAGTGAGATTAAAGAGTGAAAACTCACAGATTCAGGCCTCGGCCTAAGAACTGTGAGCTCTTTCTAATCAGTCGTCTAGGAGAACCAAAGGCCCTGAGGCCCGCACATCACATCACATTAAACACACACTCCACACACACACACACACACACACAGTACATGCACACACACACATATATGCACAAACGCAAAACCAGCTTGATATAACAGATAACCCTGCCAACATGCATCATCATCCACTCCACTGCTGTCTTAATCTGCCTCTACTCAGCTCACTAATGAACCTAATTGAGGGGATAAATGACAAATTCCTTCTCTTCTCACCCTCTCTCTCTCTCTCTCTCTCTCTCTCTCTCTCTCATTCTAACTCTCTTTGCAGTCATGGTATCACTCACTCTATTGTAACACTAGAGCTCTATAACTATAGTCTGTGCCAAGAGGACATACCTAGTATATTGTGCCTTATTATATTTAGATCCAACAAACTAAAGTCGTAATGCACTTTTTGAAGAAATTCTAACTATAATATTGAGATTTTCTCCTTTTTTTCAGATCAGAATAAACAAAAGTAAACATAAAGGCAGTAAAAATAAGAATGTCTAGGTTAGAGGAAATATCTCTCTTGGCATCTTGGCATGTTCTCCTCCACCAGTCTTACACACTGCTTTTGGATAACTTTATACCACTCCTGGTGCAAAAATTCAAACAGTTCAGCTTGGTTTGATGGCTTGTGATCATCCATCCTCTTCTTGATTATATATATAGAGGTTGGGGGAAAAAAAATCATAATTTTTAAGTGATCTTTTTTTTTTTTCAGAGCTGCATATTGTCGCTGTTCAATGAACAGCTGTTCAAACCAGCAACTTTACAGTAGAGAAATATTACATTCTTAACTTTCAATGGAAGCCAATGTAAAAAGAGTTTGTTTCAGGTGATTTTGGAGAATTTCTATTGCTTGACAGTGTGTCAAAAAGGGACAGTTTGTGTGTTCAAACTATGTAGTACACAAAAAATCAACAAACATGGAGATACTAAATATGAGATAAATATGAGAATTATATTCAAAGTCATTATGGCACATTTATGTTAGTCCATAGTCCCATAGTCCATGGCATGTGAAATAGCCCAAAATAACGGAATAGGTCTGGGTATTTTTCTATATACATATTGTCACTGTCCAATGAATAGCATGTATCTAGAAAACAGGACATTTACAGTTTATTTCACAGTTCCTCATGGAAAATTTCTATTGGTCCTTTCATCAAAAAAATTGACAGTGTAGGGGATAATTTTTGAGTTTAAATTACGTATTAAACTAAAAATCTACAAAAAAAAGATAGGCTTGTTTTTCATTAAACAGTAATAACACATCCTTATATTTTAACATGTCCATATATTTTGAAACATATACTGTACTGTGGACACATATCAGATCTTGCTATCAGAAGTTAATTGGTTGCTTCCATAGACGTCTTCTAGGAGTATAATGACAGACCTTCCTTATTTTTCCAATCTATGGCTTGTTACTAAAATTTTCTTAAACACACACACTCTCACACACACTCTTACTCACACAGCCATGAGCTGTGCTTCCTATAATCAAGCCGTTCTCTGTGTGTGGAGGCCCCTGGCAGTGCGGGGCTTGGTGACAGCAGCATTGATGCACAGTGAGCCAAGCTCTCCGGTGGGAAGGCTTGTGTTTGTGTACGACTGGACACTATTGATCAGCCAGTCACTCTGGGCGTGGTGTTCAATACATTTGGGTAGCACGGGCATCAGTTGTGATTAAAGGAAAGGAGAGCGAGTGTCCGCACGTTGAGGCGCTCTCTGTTCATCAGTGCGAGATTCTCCGTCTCTCTCGCTCTCGCTCCCCTCGTTCTGCAGCTGCTCTATCACCTAATCGCTCGCTGATCTCTCTGCGTGAGGAGACGCTCTGTCGCCCTCCAAAGATAGCTCATTTATTCTCACAACAGAGCATAAATGCCTAGAATATTAACTTACACCATTTGGCGCATAAACACAATTTTTTTTCCCTCTGTTTTCCATTTCTTATCAGGCTTCTCTTCAGAACAGAGTGTCCAACACGAGCGGCATGACAGCTCATTTGCATGCATATCATTTCATCTGGTCTGATGCTCATCGTTCTTTACTTTAAGATAAAGTGTTTTACTGTGAGGAATCTGTGAGCAGACTGTGCAGCTTTTATAGCCACAACGGACCTCTCCATACTTCATGCCCCAGTTTATTCTTCCCTTGCTTTATTGAAAATTGGAGAACAGATATCATTCATCCTATTAAGAAGTCAATATATGTCTACTGTAAGTAACATTACCTATACTTTAACAACATATGTGTGTATGTTTACTATTCACTGTACATATACAGTACATTTATTGTGAAATATGTCATATGGCCATATATCAGTATTGAAATCATGTCTTTTTTAATTTATTAATTTTTTTTTTCCCAATTTCCCCCCAATTTTGCACAGCCAATTACCCACCAACTAGATTAGAACTAATGTAGATTAGAACTAATTAGAACTAGTGATGCCCCAACAAACCAGGAAAGTAAAGACTAGCACATGCCTCCACCGCCACCGTCTCTTTTAGAACTGCTGCTGATGCAGCATTGCCGAGTAGCATCACAGCGCGCTCGGAGGATAGCGCAGCGACTCGGTTCCGATACATCAGCTCACAGATGCTTTGTGCTGCCGACATCACCCTATGTAGTAAAACTAATGTCAGTAGCCTTATCTAATCTAGTGTTAAAGACAATGAACAGCTGCTGTGCATGGATACTGCTGAACATGTTCCAGTCTGGTTATATGCTACTATTATCAACTAGTGGAAGGACCACCTTCACACCGTCACAGAACTTAAACGACCTTTCACACAGTTTGTCACTGCAATCGATTCATAAACAGTCATTGTCTAAGGGGCCCCTGGCCAGCAGGGGGCCCCAGGCAGTTGCTTGTTTTGCCTGTCCTGTTGCAACAGGCCTGAGCATTGTGACAACAAACCAGGCATTATGCTTTTGTCTTGGTTAAGACTTAATTAAGTTTAGTCTTAGTCTTTGAGAAGGGGGCGGGTCTTCAAAAGGAGTGGACGGGACTGGCTCCGTCCAGATCACTACAACACAGACTTAAATTTGGAAATTTGACAACATTACAGACTCTCTCGATTTTAGTATTATGCATTTTTATATATAAATAATTTACAAAATTGACCCTTCATTGAACCATCGACTAAAAGTTCTTAATTGAACCATCCTACAGCATCAAACAGCACTAACCACTTTTGTTTCCATTTTAAAATGCCACTAAAATACTGAATTGGGCTTTTTTTTGTTGTAGCTGTTTAAAAACAAGCACCAGTTTTTTTTTTTTCTCTACACTAACATTAGCTTAATTACGCTCACACAGACACACATCTAAAAAGTACTGTGCAGAGGTATTAGGTTTCATTGAAGTGCCATCAATTGAAACCATTCATTGAAACTTTCCCATTTTACTAAACAATTAACTAAATTGATTCTTCAGTGAACCATCCACTGACAAGGTCTGTAGGGACCCAAAACGAGTTCTTGCACTGCATAAAAAGTACCCCCTTTTGACACCTATGAAACCTTTATTTCAAGGATTCACTGATACGGATGGTTTAAATGGGTGAAAAACAAACAGTTTGCATTTTAAGATGCTATGCTTCCGAGCTGTTTGAAAACAGGCACAAATGAGGTCCTCTACACTGACATTAGCTTGATTGCGCTCTCTGTCACACCCACACACACACACACACACACACCTACATACACACACACTCAGTGCTGTGGATGCTGACGATCAGACACCTAAGCACATCATTTAAAACTGTTTATTTCTGCAATAACAGACATTAGATCATTCCAAAAGAAATACAATAAAACTTGACTAGAAAGTGCTGTAGCTGATATCTTGTGAACTAGTTTGTAGAGCAAAGTTGGTCCAGTTTTCCAGAGTGTAGATTTCTTCAACACCATCATCAGCTCACCTGATTTAGCTTTGATTTGTCAAGCCAGGTGTTGGATTATAACTATAAATAATACCAGAATTCTATCATGGGAGCTTAAGAAATGCACAATAATTAATAAAACAATAAAAAAATGATAAAAACCCAGAAAACCATATTTTTTTTGCATCAATGTTTAAAAATGTCATTTTAGTGCTTTACATTTTAAAATTAAGGTTTTACTGAAGAAATAAACAAACTTTTTGTACAGGCATACTCTGCATACATACAACTAACCTTATGTCCTCCTGCCTTACATAATACGTACATGATGTATACAAAATAATAACATCCAATAAAAAAAAATAGATATCAAAAAATTAGATATTAACCAGCATTGTCTTAAGCTTGTCAATTACCGTATATATATATATATATATATATATATATATATATATATATATATATATATATGTGATTGGATTTAATTGGATTTCTAGTATTATTTATAGTTATAATCCAAAACCTGGCTTGACAAATCAAAGCTAAATCAGGTGAGCTGATGATGGGGTTGAACAAATCTACGCTCTGGCTGAGGAACCAGGAGAAAACTGAAATCTTTTCTCTTATTCTATAAACTACGGACAAATTCCACAATTTCTCCCAAATTCCACAAAAAAAACCTTTTAGACCTCAAATAATGCAAAGAAAACAAGTTCATATTCATAAAGTTTAGAAATCAATATTTGGTGGAATAACCCTGTTTTTTAATCACAGTTTTCATGCATCTTAGCATGTTCTCCTCCACCAGTCCACTCCACACACTGCTTTTGGATATCTTTATGCTGGTGCACTCCTGGTGCAAAAATTCAAGCAGTTCAGCTTGCTTTGATGGCTTGTGATCATCAATCTTCCTCTAGATTATATTCCAGAGGTTTTCAATTTGTTAAAATCAAAGAAACTCATCATCTCATTTTTTTATGATGTAAGTTATGCGTTGAGTGACAACCCTAATTCTCAATTTCATTTCATTTCATATAGCAACACATATTAAAGCTGAAAGCTGAATGTGGGCCTACTGTAAACGCTTTGTTTTCGGATCTTATAGGACAACCTTTCCTTTTTGTTTTTCTTTTTTTTTTCTCTCTTTAATTCCACTGTGCTGAGAGAAATGGCATTTCCTCAGAGCCTGTGGCATTCTGAAGTGTTCCTTCTCGCTGCTCCCCACTGCACCCACTTTTTCAGGGTGTTTATGTTTCAATCAAAGGAGCCAAAGCAGTGTGACCGTGAGCAAGCTGTGCAGCCCCCATCTCGCAAATAAATACTGCGCTGTTATACAGGCCCAGCCTGGCTACCTATACAGTGAGGTAGCTCCAGGCTCTAGGGAACACTAGCCTAGTTTATGGAACTATAAACTGGAATGCTTGTTTTTTGGAACGGGGGACTGCGACTTACCCCCATTTCCTAACCTACTCCAGCACATATCTGTGTTCATATAACCCAACAGGGGATGATAAAACCAGAGTGGGAGGAGGACAAAAGCCTCCAGCTGTGGAAATGCAGGAAAACGAGGGATTTTTTCTCAAAGAGTTCTTAAAGTAAAAAGTCAGCAATTTATCACCTTGATTGACAGATGGACAGTTAAAGTTATATTTTATCTTGCATGAAAAGGGTACATTGCAGTACATTATAATGAATGAAATATGTTCCTTTAGGTAAAACAATCCACTCCAAATAATTGCACCAAAATATTTACATATAAAATATTTACATGGAATTAAATATTCTGCAACTGAATTCTGTTCATGCTTTCTTTTGACTAATTGAAAAAGTGAGAGTGAACAATCTTCATCACTGGAAGATCTCTGCAATTCTAAGTTATTTCCATTTAATTAACATGCCAAATTTTATGACACAGGATCCAATGCCATGCTCCTCACCATGCACTTAGATTAGAATAGAGGAAAGTTATAGTAAATTATGTTATTCTTGTTTCGGTTTAATGATTGTACAGTGCATAGGCTGTTTTTTTGTTTTTTTTTCACTTAGACTATAAGCTCAATATAAAAAAAAAAAATTAGATTAGAAGAAAGTCATTCACACGTCGTTCTTTTAGCCTATAACTTACCGATGTTTAGGCCTGTGAATCATTGTTCGCATTGTTCGTGTTTTAATCTTTCAGAGATTTATTATTAATAAATATTTTTTGTCTTAAGAAACAGGTAATCTATGCTTCTTCAGTGTTGTAATGTTAATTATCATTCTAAACAGATTTCGCTCATTAAAAAAAAAAAGAATGATTTTTTTTTAAAGTTATTTTTTAACGCTGTACTTTTTTAAAAATATCAGGTTTAAATCAGGTTCAGGGTCATAATGACAGCTAATGGGATGGGGTGGATCGGGCTGGATTGTTTGGGCCAGATCTAAGCTATATCTAAGCTATACCTACCTATCAGACCTCATTCAATCCTACATCGCCTTGCCATGAGCATGCTGACCAGTCTTTAATCTCACTCACAAGATAACACCTCACAACTCTACCCTGTGTCAATACTTATTGATTCATTTACATACTGCTACATATCCCAGACTTTTGGCATGACAGTGTTAGTGTTAGAGCAGTGTAGTGAGAAACAACACCTTTCTTACCATGGCTGAGTTGGGTTCAATTCCCCAGCTGGGCAATCTTACCCCAGTACACCATTGAGAGTCCTTGTGTGTAAGAACACTGATGCTACGTTCACATACCTGTGTCAGTGCTTTCAACTGGCATTTTCAGCAGGATAATGCTCACCCACACTCTACCCAGCAGGCACACAGGTTTAGTGTTTTTGAGATCAGATGTTGAATCAGATTAGATCAGGTAGTGGTGGGTAACTTTCTTTATACTTAGATTTACTACAGTGATTAAGTTTATTGTTAACACTTTGTTAACCATAGGATTTTCTCATTTTAGTGAGCTATGGTTTATTAAAGGTTGAACGTATGACATTGAAATCAACAGTTGATTTAACGTTGATTCAACCATAACATCTACATCGATCACATCGATCGACATTGATTCAACGTTTATTTAATGTTGAAATCCCAGCTGGGTAGATAAAAGCATCAAACAAATGTAGAAAAAAAAAAACTTAAATGTGATAATTGTGTCGATCACTCTCTGGGTGAGTAAATTGCTCTCATTCCTAATTTAGTTTTACTTAAATACAGTATATGTGAGCTAATACACTATTGCTGTTGGCTACAATGAGCATCTTCCCTTTCTGTTCAACCATCACCCCTCAATAACTTATTCCCTGAGCTGCGTTGAGGAGTGACAGCGACAATCACCGCTAAACTCTGCACCCCATGGCAAGTGAAGCTCCGTGTGTGAAGCATTATGGCAGACACACCGCGAGCAGATATCATCAGCCACTGTGGTAATGCAATTGCCAGGCTCGTTGATTTCTTCGATGGGACATGGATGTGCTTCACATTTCAATACTGGGCTTGTTGGGCTTGCTGAAATAAAACACGGGGAGGGGCCACCGCCACCCTCCACCCTCCACCCCTTCCCTCCACCCTCTCTCTCTCTCCCATCTCCGTCTGCTTTTTCACACTGCAGCTGACAATCGAGGACCTCTGGAAGCCGCCAGTTCAGGCTCCAGCATTTTAACAATTCATAAAAGTGCTGAAATCAATCGGAGCCAAGGAGATTTATTAAATCTCTCACCGCAGGCTGGGAGAGGGAAGCGCGAACGAGGCGTAAAAAAAGAGGAAGGCGTAAAAAAGAGAAAGCATCAGGGGTAATGCTCACATTGGCTGACACAAGGGAAAAGCAGCTTTTAAAGCGTTTAGCTTTAATTTCATTCAGGAGTGACATAATTGATTTTAATGAGATGTTTATAGAGTGAAGTGGCGGTGTTGCTAAATCATTTGCCAGTCTGCCTGTCGGGCTGTGCCGAGCCCTGCGCTGGGGAAAAGAACAGCACACTTCAGCTTATGCAGCCAAAATTCACTAGGATCTGCTCTCTCTCTCTCTCTCTCTCTCTCTCTCTCATTTTTTGCTACATCTCTCTCTGTCTCTCCCTTTTTTTACATATATGTGTCTGTCTGTCTCACTCTCTTTGAGAGAACTTGAACAGTATCAATAAGAAACTGCTCTCTTTCTCTTTCTCTCAGTCTTTTGTCTGTCTTTTCCTCTATCTATCTTTTTCTCTTTCATTCTTTTCCTCTCTCCTCATTTAGTCTATGTCTTTCTTGTTCATGTCTTTTTTTATTGCTGGGTTTATCACAATATTTTGCCAGAAAAAAAGGATGAAGTTATGGAGTTATGCAAGTTATGCAATTAACTTTATATGTCACAGGCTATCATGATTAGGAGCGGCATTGAAACAAATAAGAAATGGATTTATGTATGGATTTAACTTGATCCTTGCTTATAGCAGAATCATCTTTACAGTTCTGTGTTTACTCATTACGGCTGTCTCTGGGCAGGTCAAGCAGTAGCCCAACCAATGGGACATGAAATCTCGGAAATTTGCGCCACCCATAAACTTTTGGGAGTACAAACATACCAGACAGTTCTAGGAGAGCAGTGTAGAGCCCTTTTGGGCCAGTTATTTTCATTCCATGGTCACCAATGCCAACTCATTAAATATTTACCATAGTTTTATACAAGCTGGACACATCATGAAAATAATAGGAAAGTGGGGGTCTGGTGTAGTTGTGTAGTTGAGGCAATAAGAAAAAAACTGATGAAAATGCAAGTATTGGACACACCAGAAGAACTTATACATTTTTTTGTGATATTTGAGTTTTTTTTTTTTGTTGCATTTTTTAATTCCTAAAAATGTTGCGAGTTTAAAACATGCTTAACATTTTTTAATTTGCTCATTCTCCTCTCACTTTTTCTGTCTTTTTCCTTAATCTACCTCGTCTGACTACATCTTATTTTTTCAGTTGCTCTCTTATTTGCTCATTCTACTTTTTGTTTATTCTCTCTGTCTCTCTTTTTTGTCTTTCAGCATCTTTCTCTTTGTTTCTCTCTTTCACTCCTACACTTGCCCTCAGATGCTCTCTCATGCATACATTTTTGGGTTTCTTCTCCTCACCCATTCTCTTCTTTCTCTGGTCCTATTTTCCTTTGCTCTTTCTCTTTCTTGTTTACTTTATCAGTCTTTCTTTTGCTCTTTTACCTCTTACTTACCTTCTTCTTTTTTGCTCACTCTCTCTCTCTATTTATTACTCTTTTCTCGTTTCTGTTTATCAGTGTCTTTTTTTATTTTTCTCCTTCACACCTCTCTTTCTTGTACATACATTTTCTACCTTCTTCTCCTCTTTTCTCCGTGTCTCTGCATTGCTCCTCACCCTTTCTTTTCTTTCTTTCTTTATCTGAAACTCTGTCTTCCTTTCTGTGTCTTATTCTCCTTCTTTTTATTTCTCTCCTACACTTGCCCTCAGATGCTCTTTGACTTGCTCCATCTTTCTCATGCATACATTTTCTCATTTCTTCTCCTCCTTTTTCTTCTTATTTGCCTTGCTCCTCAATCGTTCTCTTCTTTCTCTGGTTCTACTTTCTCATTTGCTTCTTTCTTTGCTCGTTCTCTTTCTTGTTCGTTTTCTCAATCTTGCTTTTGCTCTTTTAAACTCTTACTTGCCTTCTTCTTTTGCTGCTATATTTGTCACTGTTCTTTTTTGCTCTTTTTTTGCTCTCTCTCTCTCTTTATTTTTTTCTTCTCTTCTCTTATCACTGTGTATCAGTGTCTTTATTTTTTCTCTTCTTCACGCCTCTTTTTTTCTTGTGCAGACATTTTCTCCTTTCTTCTCCTCTTTTCTCTTTGTCTCTGCCTTGCTCCTCACACCCTTTCTTTTCTTTCTTTCTTTATCTGAAGCTCTCTCTTTCTTGTTCATTTTCTCAATCTCGCTTTTGCTCTTTTCAACTTTTACTTATCCTCTTCTTTTGCTGATATGTTTGCTCACTCTTTTTTTGCTCTCACTCTCTCTCTCTCTCTCCTATCCCTGTCTTCTCTTATATCTGTCTCTTGGTGTCTTTTATTCATTTTTATTTCTCTTCTTCATGCCTCTCTTTCTTGTACATACATGTTCTCCTTTCTTCTCCTCCTTTCTCTTTGTCTGTGCCTTCTAACTTCTCACTCTTTCTGTTCTTTCTTTCTTTACCTGTAACTGTCTTCCCTCCTATCTTATTTTCTCCTTCCTTTTCCATGGTCTTTCTCTCGTATTGTCTCTCACTGTCTCACTCTCGCTTCCTCTTGCTGTTCCTGCTGGATAAAAGTCTCTATAAAGTCTTTCTAAGAGAGTGTTTTGTAGAGGCTGATGTTGTAAGTGTGGATTGGATCTTTGTAGTGCGTTGTGTTTTACATGTGGTTTTGCGCGTGTGTGTTTATCGTGAAGTGTAGTGTAGTGTAGTGTAAAGTGCTAGAAGACTCTAGTGCTAGAGAATCCTGTAGTGCTCAGTGCTCTGTTCCCTTGCTGTTCTCGCTGTTCTGACTGCTGGCTGGATGTGAGACTTTGCTGTAGCGTTAGCCAGGCTGGTGGAGCTGTAGGACTTTGATGAAATTCTGCACACAACAAAGCTCGCCTCCCAGAAGAGAATTCCATGCACCTTGGTGGGCTTTGATTCTGCACCCCTTGCTCTGTTGGGCAGGAGACACACACACACACACTCACACACACACAGAGGAGAGAATGGCATTGTGTTCAGTATTCAGGAGCAGACCTTGTCTCCTGCTCCTCTGGTGTTATTACTTATTTATTATTCATGATGCGCGTGCGGCGCTCATCGACTCTGCGCCGTGACTGAGTGTGACGTGCGCTCGCTGCAAATGCGCGCCGATGACGCCCCGGAGAGGTGCCACCGTCTCCTCTGACAGTCCGACAGACGCCTGTCTGCTGGGACCCTTGGGTGAGTCTGGTCATGCAGTGGTCAGGGTCGGAGTGTAGAAGTAGGGGTGGGTGAATTCGGGGTGAGGCTGTGGAGCAGGGTGGAAAGTGTGTACGCAGAGTGAAATCACGGCATGTCCGCCTCGTACAGCGCCTCCCCCATGTCCTCGGACCACCAGCTGCCACTTTGTGCTCCAAACCAGCTCTGATTGATTGACAGGCCAGGCGCTGCGAACAAATGATTATGAAGCCATGCGCCGTGTTAGCGCGAGGGTGATTGACAGCTCTTCCGCGTCCTCCCACTCACACAAGCGCAAACACGCACACTCGAGCCCACACTCGCATATGTGCCCGTGGAGCTCACCTCCAGCGTCGCTGCCCAGCAGCTGGTGGCCAGAACATTGCTTCCCCCTTTTGCCCGGCCCAGAGGTGAGCGCTCAGCCCCTGCAGCACTTTCACACCCTTTCTCTTTCATCAACACTCTCTCTCACGGGCAGATTATTAATATCACACTCTCTTCTCCCACCCCCAGCCATCAGGGAGCCTTGTCAGAGGCGGCACTGGCATGCTGGGTGTGAGGAGACTCTTTATCTGCCCATTTCAATAGACCCCTGCTCTACGGTACCTGCCTCAGCTTTTGTAGCTCCAGCACACTGCTAGAGTGGCCTTTGATGAGTGAGGGTTGTTCACTGTGTCCACAATAGATGTGTCATCATTGAAAATATCTCTGTTATTATGTGTTCCTTTTTTTTTTTTTTTTTGATATAGCCATGGTACAGACTGTCTTTTTGGTGCACAACACTGGTTAGTGTGCTGAAATATTTTTCCAAAACGTCTCCAAAAACGCGTGATAGGACCCTCAGAGTAGTTTACAGTGGGTTTACAGTGTCTTTAGTTAAAGGACATAATTGCACCATATTCTCTTACAGTCTTTCAGTACTTTTCATGCAAACAATTAAATATTAAGAGGCAAAAGAGTTCAAGAGTCCAAAAAGCCTCAAAATCACCAAAACAGCAACATCACAGAAGAAAGAGAAAATCTTTTTAACTTTCAATGGACGTCAATGTATTTATGGTAAATTTGGAGAATTTCTGTTGGTCTATTTATCAAAAATATTGACATGTAAAGGAAAATTTGTGTGTTCAAATTATGTAGCAAACAAGAAATGGATATGCTTGTTTTTCATTGTACAGCAATGATATGACTGTTTTCATGTTCACTTCACTAGAGTTACACAGTGCAGTAGCTGACAAGTTAAGTCTAGAGTAGCAATGACATACAGATGCCATAGGTGCCATTTGCTGAGTATGACAATGATTTTAAACTTGCTTTATTAAGGTAAAAATGCTATAAAAGCTTGTTTTAAGGATCATGTCGTACCTTTGAGGATACATTTGCTCTATTTATTCCATGAGAAACAAACAAGCATCTGCATAGTACCATTCCTTCAGACAGCAGAGGGTTTTTTATTGTTGTTTTTTTTTTTTGGTTTAAACATATTGGATCATTTATACAGCCTGACGTATAAATGTATGTATGTAAATGAATGTTAGTTTCAGGTGTTGTAAATGTGGTCACTGTCCATGTTCCACTTCTGTGTGTCCTTAACATTGGCATGGAGGTTAAGCAGTACATCCAATTTAAGATAAGAAGAGAGTCCCAAGTTTCTGACAACAACAAACATGGCCGACAAGCCGAAAGAAGTTTTAATTTAGTTTGTACTTAGTACAAACATACTAAATTAATAATAGGCAGCAGCAGTGTAAATGTCTGTGGATATATGATGTTCAGTGGTACTGGTCCATTTTGGCATGCCTAAGCTTTCAAAGAACATGCAGAAATTCAGACAAAATAAACACAGTATGGGCAGTCAATGTCTTTATATGTATTAGAAGTTAAGCATAAATGATCCTTTAAAAATGTAAGGTATTGTAACCTTAGCTTAGCTCATCTTCTTCTAGGTTGAGGATGACTCTTTTACATTGCTCAGTGCTGACGCGTTTAAAGCTTGTGCTTGGGGAAAGCAGTTTGCTCTAAATGATGGGGCTTCCAAAGACAGTGATCAGAGTTCTGCCGGCCTACCTGTAATTTCCAGCCATGCTGATTTCTCTCTGACTGATATCGGCACAAACACGCAAACATCCCCCGAGAGATTCCTCCATATTATTACAGCTGACCCGTCTTTAGTCCTAACCTTGCAGACAGATAATCAGAGAGAAAAGCTGGAAAATGACAGGTTTGGCCATGATTTATTCAACAGGACAGCGATTTCTGACGCACCCCCTAGGCACGATTTCCATACCAACAAATGCCGAGAGCTGTTGTGATTGCTTTTCAATCATCCGAGACAAACACTAATTAGATTTTTTTTTCCTTTTTGGCCTGTGGAAGGAGAGGTTTCTGATATTGGAAGCGTGCGAGGCTGCCTGGCAGTCGACCGTCACACACTTTCACCCGTGCCTCTTGCCCATCTGTTTATTCCATTGTTTTGCTTCGAGCCACAAGCAACAGTTGGGCTGTATTGTGCGCAGTCTCAGTTAACATGCCCTAACAGGTAGTAACTTTATTGTTCTGATGACACTATTTTAAGCAGCCCAGGTGGAAACGGTGCACTTCCAGCGCCAACAAGGTACAGCAGCAAGTGGAGCTGTAATAAGACTAATCTGGATATATGTGTGTGTGTGTTTCTACCTGCAGACGGACGCGGCTCTGATGTACGATGCAGTGCATGTGGTGGCTGTGGCTGTCCAGCAGTCTCCTCAGATCACGGTCAGCTCCCTCCAGTGCAACCGGCACAAACCCTGGCGCTTTGGCAACCGTTTCATGACGCTCATCAAAGAGGTACTTCACCGGCACAGGGCAGGTGTTGTGTATATGTTTGTCTTGTATTCCCTTTGTGCGTCCAGTAACTGTCGCTTACCAAATTGCTTTCATCTCAGAGGAAACGGGTGCAATCCAGGGTTTTGTGTTTTCCCAAGCAAAAAAAAAAACCTTTGAGTTGAACTTTGCTGCCCTTTGACAAGTACCTCTACATCATCAATCAACACCATAATTGTTTTGGCTCCTCTGACCTCTGCATTTCCCTGCAGCACCACCAAAAATGTCACTAAAATGTGCTATAAAAAATTTAGCCACGTCCTTATGGGTTGTGTGTTTCTGGGGTCCTATGCTCATATGATCTAGCTTTCTCAGTAACCTATGTTGCCAGTGTACCGTGTCCTCCTTAAAATCCTATATCTCCACTTTCCGCATGTACTGTTTTTTTCCCCCCAAAGTTTATTGTTCTCGGGGTTTAACAAAGAAAAAAAACAAGCAGAATAAGTAGTACAATATGCTCTGTTAAAAACTAAAATTAGGATGATACCACCTTCCAAAGAAGCTGCGTCTGTGGTTGAAGTAGTTGTGCTAAATTTAAAATATCCATCCAAAATGCCCATATTTATGCTCTACTACTGTAATGTTAATGTTAAAACCAACACCAGAGCCCTAAGTACTGGCTGATAGGATTTCAAACAACACTATAATTATTATTAACTGAACATTTAACCTTGATTACAATTAATGCACAACTATTTGAACTACTTTGTAATGTTTATCAGTGTTCACAGCACAGTAGTAGCCTATTTTTGTTCCTATCTACTTTAAAATCAATACAACCATAAACCATTTTATATGGAATGGCCAGAAATACTAACTCCTTTAAGTGGGCGTGGCAACATAAGATGAACACTCCTTGTTATTTATAGGAAATGCAACGCAGGAAATGTTTTTGTACAGCGTCTTTCATACACACTGTCAAATTCAAAAATACACATAAAATACAAATATACAAAAAACAAAATAGATGTGGAAAAATACATTAATGTAAAATATACAGTGAAAAATTTACTCACCAAATTTGTGGCCATCACTGGTTGACGACCAGAACTGCCTGGTTCTTTTCACTAGCTACCTACAGTTAGCTAATAAAGTAATATAAGCATGTTTTATTCCCTACCAGAACTGCCTGGTTCTTTTTTTTCTAATAATTGTATATGATACATTAGACCTCAAAATGACAGATAATTAAACCACTTAACTTTGGTACCGAAGGTTATCTATAGGACAAAACAGAGCAGCTTAATCAAGTGAGAACTTGTTATTCATTTGACATTCCTTCGCACAACAGCCAGCTTTGGTTATGTTTTACAAATGTTGTTAAAATTGTGAAGTTCAAATAAAATCCGGAATAAAAACACACAGAATATAGTTCACAGAATAGAGTGTCACACTTCTTCACTGAAGTGCATCGACCAGAGTGTTAGTTATGTAACTAAATAAAAATGCAATATTCAGAATGCATTCTAAACAGATACAAATACATAGATAAAGTAGACACAGAAGGAACACTGTTCATGTTTTGTTTTTAAATGTCTATATCCTACTTTTTGATTAGCAGAAGACACAAGTTGCAATTGATTGGCTTTTTGATTTAGTCTACCAGATTTCTTTATTTATTCACTCCATGCCAGACATGACCTTGAGCTTCACAATAAAGTCTGCTTGCTTGTGTGTGTGTGTGTCTGTCTGTGGCAGTGTCTGTGAATGTGTGAACTTTGCTTTACTTCTTGATATCAGCAGATCTCCATTTTAAACATGAACGACATGAATGGGGTTTAGACCCCGTCCTCATCCAGTTCCTGTCCAAATACAGACAGAGAATCTGATTTTGGAGCTAATAATAACAAATAGAGACACACAGAGATAGTTGCATTGTGTTGTACACTTACAGTGTGTGTGTTTGTGTGTGTGTGTGTTTTATTAAGGGAATCTATTTGGAAGCAACATATCCAGAACTCAATGTCAGATATGATTTACTGAACATTTATCAGAATACATACTCTATTAAAAGAGTGCTAGAATAGCTAGATGCATTTAAAGTTTGGGAAGGTGTGTAGTGGGAGTTAGTTACCATCAGTCGAGACATTGCTCTTTTAACACCAACCACCACCCAGTCAACCAGCCAACTTACAGGGGTTGGACAATGAAACTGAAACACCTGGTTTTAGACCACAATAATTTATTGTCCCGACAGACAGTTCTGGTGGAAAACAGGAGAGTTGAGGTGCACATTGAATTCTGCCGTGATTTCAAGATTAGGTTAGCATCCGAACATCCCTTTCAGACAGCTTCCTCTTACAGCGTCCACAGTTAATCCTGTTGGATGTGGTTCGTCCTTCTTGGTAGTATGCTGACATTACCCAGGATACCGTGGCTCTTGATACATTATAAAGACTTGCTGTCTTGGTCGCAGATGCGCCAGCTAGACGTGCACCAGCAATTTGTCCTCTTTTGAACTCTGCTGTGTCACCCATAATGTTGTGTGCATTGCAATATTTTGAGCAAAACTGTGGTCTTAGCCTGCTAATTGAACCTTCACACTCTGCTCTTACTGGTGCAATGTGCAATTAATGAAGATTGGCCACCAGGCTGCTCCAATTTAGCCATGAAACCTCCCACACTAAAATTACAGGTGTTTCAGTTTCATTGTCCAACCCCTGTACACTTTGTAGACAAAAGTTATAGAACACCTGTCCATTCATTGTTTCTTTGAAAATCAATTTCAGTCATAAAAAAGAGTTTTAACTGTTTCTACTGTCCAGAAAGGGCAGTCTTTGTACTTGATTTTAGAGCATTACTGTGAGGATTTGATTGCATTCAACTATAAGAGCATTAGTGAGGTCAGGATGTTGGTAGATCACCATCTCATCTTTAACTCTCCTCTGCTCCACAGCTCAATACTGGGGGCTTTATACCCCTCTAGCCCACACTTGGCATTAGGCATGGCGCCAGTAGATCCATATTTATCTGCTCCAGAGAGTTCTGATTATTGGCAGTGCTTCTCTATGGGACTATACAAGCTGTGTGTGTGTGTGTGTGCGTGTGTGTGTGTGTGTCTGTGCATTTGCACAGCTGTGTCTAAGTAATGCATTCATTAGAAAGGGTGTCCACAAACATTCCCAGATAGCTTATTTGTAGCTATCCTTGAATTTTACTTCCTAGATAATATAACAAATGAGTCAGGATACTACAGTGGGTATTAACTGGGGATTAAATGCATTATAGTTTAATACTGTGTATAATATCCTGGGAGAATAGGTTAAGAGACTCTCATGTACAATACCAGTCAATTTTGTTTATTATTTTCTACATTGTACTGAATGAATACTAAAGACAAAACTTTGAATGATGCATGAGTTATATAATAGACAAAAAATGATAATTTAAGCTTTACAGACGTGTGCTATTCCTTTGTTCTTTTTTTTTTAGTTTTCATTTTTTTTGCAGTAAATAATTGATTTATTCCGTATTCAAAATATTCCTCAATATCTCAATCCTTGATTGATTGATCATCAGACATTCTTATTTTATTTTTACCTTTCTTACTTTTTGAATACCCCTTGTTTTCACTACAGCTTTAGACAAGAGCATGAAAAGGGAATGTTAAATTTTATTTTGTATTAGTAAGACCATGCATTAACATAACTATAATTTTTCTAGACAATACAATGTATACAAAAAAAGGATAGCTAAATGAAAATGATGCTAATTTACTGTGTGCTTCTTGCTTATTTATTTAACTTAGTTATTTAACTGTGCACACACCATTTGAATTTTCTCCACATAAGATTACTGCTAATGAAATGTGATTGTCAGCCTTCTTGACACCACTCTGATATTGGTTAATATTGAGCATTCTCCTACAAAAAACATCATATTGGGTTTAGGTTGAGGCCTAATACTTCTGATTAACACATAATTCCAAATGTGTTCCTTCATATATGTAGTTATAATGTGTTGAATATTAATCTACAATGTAGAAAATCAAAAAACTAAAATCACTGAAAGAAAGAATGTTCAATCTTTTGACTGGTACTGTATATTT
The DNA here is from genome assembly GCF_023375975.1 of Astyanax mexicanus. NCBI lineage: Eukaryota > Metazoa > Chordata > Actinopteri > Characiformes > Acestrorhamphidae > Astyanax > Astyanax mexicanus. The sequence continues at coordinate 35,241,313 of NC_064413.1, read as the reverse complement.
TTTTTCTCTTTATTTGTTTTCTGTTGTTATTTCATTTCACTATCTACAGTAAGCCATAGTAGTAATACAAGTATATATTTCATTCCCTTGTAGTTATGCCCCCTAGTTTGTAGGACTATGCAAGTCTTATTGTTCATGTTGTGAGGGTATGATTGAGTTACCATAGAGATGTCTTTTAATTCTAATGTTTCCTAGAAAATAGACATTTTCAATTCAGGCATATCAGACCCTGAGACATAGATATATGTCTCATATATGTTTACCAAATTACAAAGACATAGAGCCTGAGGAAAAGGACAAAATATGGCTGTTTCCTGTTTCTGTGGCATCTTCCTGAGCAAATAATGGACACTGGGAACACAGAGATGACCCCACCACAGCTGAAATGCTTAATCACTGCCTGCCAAAATGTTTTTTTTTTTATTTTTAGCACAAATTTTCCAGCCCTGCCTCGGTCACGCTGCATTCACAGTGAGATGCAGACTGCAAGCGTTTAATGTGATAGCAGCTTAGGATGGCATCCTCTGGATGACCATGAACTCCTGCTCTGCAAGACCTGCTCCGCTCTCCTGCTGCAAAGCGGAGATCTTAATCACTGCTAATTATTCTCTCTCATACTGGTTTGAGGGAAAAAAATAAATAAATAAAAACCTGGGCGTCTAATCCGAACCCTCCCTGTCATTTAAGCGCAGGATTCTGCAGGCTATATTTAGGCTGCCTAAGACCCTGGGCTGTATTCTCTCTGCGTGATACCCCAGGCAGCCCCTGCCCGGGCTCAGACTGCTGCGATGTGCAGGATTCTGACACATTAAAGCAACAAAGGGCCTGCTCGCCTTCCACTGCAGCAGTGATCAGCCCAAATCTCTGCGCTCGGCGGGCCGCCCTCTCTCAGGTCCCGCTTCCTGCCCTGCTTTTCGGATTCTTTTTGTGCTGGAACTTCAAGCAGAGCCATGGACGGTAAGCCCGTGGCTGCGGTGTGGTGTGGAGTCGGCCGAAAGGGGTTGTTGTTTAGCTCTGGACACCTGCACTCAGCGCTCTCTTTGAACACACTGGAGCTCTAATCTAGACTGACACCGGGGATCAGTTAAAGGCACAGCTAGAGTGTGTGTGAGCGCACAGCATAGATGTGGCTTTGAGGTGACATCACAGAAAAACAGCAGAAATATATATCTGTCTTGATCAAATATAAGAAAAAAAATGACTGTTTTTAAATACAGTATGTGCGTAATGGTGAAGCAAAGACACTTTGCTTCTGCACCCAGAAGGAGTCATCCGACAGGAATGAAACTTGGTGGGTAGTTACGCCAGACTTCAGGACTGTCATGAGTGTCAGTGTGACTCATAATGATAATGGCTTTAGTGATGAACGAGTTATGCTGTTCTTTTGGTGGAGACGACCAACCAATACATCATGTGGGGAGGCACTATGGTCATCGCCAAGATCACCATCGGTCTTCATTACAAACAATGTCTCAGCTCAACATTACATTGATGAGGTCCTGCAAACCTTTGAGGTCCTGAAGCCAAACTCGGGTGCACTTTTTCAACAGGACAATGCTCATCCACATACTGCTGTTGTCTCAACTGCTTGCATTGAAGATACAAATAAGACAGATACGATGCCTTGGCCAGATGCATCTTAAGACCTTAAGCATCCCCAAAAGAAAATGTGTGGGATGCTATTGGACGTGCTATCAACACTCAGCCCTTTACACAAAATGTGCAGGTCAATCTGCAACTTATTACAGACAGGACTATCAATTATCATTGGACACCATTAGGAACCTCACTTACAACTCCATGACAAAGCATTTGGCAGGTTGATTTACACAGTAATATATGAATCAATAAATATGCATTAATAAAAATGAACAAAACCTCTCCTAGGATCACCAACTTATCATGGTGGAGGGGTTTGTGTGCCTACATGACCCTAGAAGCTATGTTGTTAGCAGCAAAAAAAACCCTGGTAGGGTCTCCCATAGCAGATTGGTTCAAATTGGTCCAAGCTTGGAGTGATCCAAAGAGCCCCTATGAAAAGGGGGCTCTTTTCATAGGGGCTCTTTTCATAGGGGGCTCTTTTCAACCCAGAACAGGGTTACCGAGACCCCACTCTGGAGCCAGGCGTGGGGGAGGGGCTCACTAGATGGGTCTTCACCCATGGTACCTGACCACGAAAAAGCAAAAAATTAGTCCACTATCCCATTGGCTCACTACCTTAGGGAAAGGCAGTAATGGGGGTTTGGTGCTATTTGGATTGGGTAGTAGTCAAAGAAGGGATTTTTGGCATTAGAGTTTAGATTCTTTGCCCAAACCTGACCCAAGGCCTCAAAAAAAATTGTCTGTGACATAGGATATCTGTTTTTAATGCTACTTTTATATTATATAAAGCTACTGTATGGCATAATAATCACAATATAGCAAAGTAAGTTTTTTCTTATAAAAGTTGCACAAGTTAGAATGTTATAATCATGCTGCTCTGAGGCGCACAGGTGAGCTCCTCCACTTGTCCTCATTACACACTTGACTTGCAGCGCTTTGTGTAGCTGTTATTCATAAATATTTTTCTTAAATAGTAGGTCTATGCTTCTTCAGTGTTACAATGTTAATGAACATCATTTTGAAGAGATTTTGCTCATTTACACAGCCAGAATTTTTTGTTTAAAAAGCTCAGTTTTAAAGCTCTACTTACTGAAAAATGTCATGTTCAAATCGGGCACAGGCCGAGTCGGGTCAGATTTTTTGGGCCAGATCTAAGCTCTACTTGGCGTATCGATCCTCGGCTGCCAGCTGGAGAGGAGGAGGTCTATGCCTCTTTGCTCAGATGAGCAGTAGATGATGGATGGATGGCTGGATGGATGTTGGATAGATGAATGGATGGATGAAAAAATGACCAAGAGTTGTCCATCAGTCTAATTTTTGTATTATTTATTTTTCCTGCTAAGCTTTATCTTCCTTCATAATAGCATTGCAATCCCACACTTCCTTCTGGGTGCAACTAATAACTTTTGCAATAACTTTTGCATTTAATGAACAATGAGTGTACGTAAGAAAACATTAATATCAGCATGCCAACAAGCGCAGAGAGACAAAAAAAAAAAAAAAAAAAAAACACTCCTAGGAATATGCCACACAGGGACATTAATATGAACGGTGTATAAATATATATTCTTCTTATACATGCTTCTAGGTCTCCTGCTTTGCCTGTGAAGTGAGCCAAAACCCAGAGGAGCCTCCCAACCCCCCTAAAAATACTCTTAAATGTGTGTCTTTGTCTTTGTGTGTGGGTCATTGTTCTTTTTGCACTGGTGTGTGTATAAGTGTGTGTATGAGTGTGTGTGTGTGTATATATGTGTGAGAATGAGAGCTTTCCTGGTTTCTGCTTTTGTGACCTGCTTGAAGGTGAGCTGTATGTTCCGATGAATAATGAATTTGCCTGTTTTGCCAAAGAGGGATGGATTCTTCTTGGCCGCCGCTGCCTGGTCATGATGAATATTTCTCTCACACCTCCAGGCCCACTGGGACGGCTTGACCGGACGGATAAATTTCAACAAAACCAACGGCCTGAGGACAGATTTCGATCTGGATGTGATCAGCCTGAAGGAGGAAGGATTGGAGAAGGTATCTGTACCAGACCCTCAGTGTACAAAATGCATAAGCCTGTATACAAGTAACATACGAGTGACTACACACTGGATCACACTGTAAAAAAATAGAAAAAATAAATAGAAAAGAAAAGAAAAGAAAAGAAAAGAAAGAAAAAAAACCTGGCACAGCTCTTAATTATACGCATAACATTCTCGACAACACGTAGAGTACATGCTTGCACACCTACACACAAACACACACACACACTTGCACGCTAACACACACACACACACACACTCCCGCTTGTCGTCTCACACAAGAGTTTTCCCTCTCAGCCGCCTGTGACCTCCCATCTCGCCGGCGCATGTGTCTGCACCTCCATGAATAATTTACTCTATTAATAAAAAAACCCTTCAGAAGCCCTCCAGCCTCATGAAGGCTGAATTAAAGAGTTGATTTGCAATTATAAACTACAGCTTAGGCCTTTTCTGAAGGCATCTGAAGCACTTTGTTTTTGAATGGGCGAGAGTGTGCGGCCCTGCTGCACTCTCTCTGCGGAGCCCACAACTCTCGAGAGCATCCTCAGGTTTAATTGTGCCAGGTTTAAGAAAAAGAGAGAGAGAGAGAGAGAGTGAACACTGTGAATGCTTCTGCCTATCAGATTGTCTCTGCTGTAATATGTAGCAATATATAACATATGGGGCTATTTTCTGCTTTCTGAATATTACGTTACGTAAGCACTTTGCAATACAAATCATTTTATTTTATACAGTTTTTTTGGATTCTCAAAAATGACAGTAATTACAAATCAATGCATACACACAATACACACATACATATACACATATCTACATATCGTCACTGTCCAATGAAAAACAAGTACCTACATTTTGACCATTTTAAGTTTATTACATAATTTGAGCATACAAACTATCCTTTACACTGTGTCAAAAAAAAAATAATGAATGGACCAATAGAAATTCTCAAAAATCTCCTGAAATAAACCCTTTACTTTGATTTTTACTGAAAGTTAAGAATGCTTTCTCTCTCTCCTGTAAATAGGACAGCGAAGATGTATACTGTATACATATAAACATACAGTAATGCCTGTCATAATAAAAAAAATGTGGATGATATATCATGTCAGAAATTATTGCATTTTAAGGCCATTTTTTGCGACTGATATAATGATAATACAATATCATACCCTTTTAAAGACAACAAATTTGTAATCAATCAGAGTTTGGGAAATATATTTATATAAATATATTTGTATTATTTCACCTACTGCAGTCCACACTTTCTGTATGGAGTCCCAGTTATTGAAGCATTTGTTATTATTGCATGACTGGCTTAAATACTGTTTACTGTTATATATGTGAACAAACATACATATAATCACTATGGACAATATGATTATTATCAAATATTATTAATTGATAATGTGCATTTATTTTACAATAAGTTGATAATGTAATTATTGTTACAGGCCTACATAAAATATAGCTGATAGAGTATAACATTAAACGCACCCACCTCCTTTAAATATAATCATTTATACACTCAATAGCACCTGTCCTAACATTTATAACATTATATAACATTAGTGTTATTAAACTTATTAAACTGTAGAATGTTACAAAATCAGAATGTCCAAAACATACTGTAACCATACTGTATATTCCTCAACTATTTCTTAAGTATTAGTAAACTAATATTGCTTTAAAGCAGCAGTGTGTGGATTTATATTGTGGATTTAGTGATTTAGTGACCTCTGTGGTGAGAATGTGTAATTACACAGAGCATGTGGAACAGTACTTTAATTCGGGTCAATGTAATTGCACTGCTGTGTATGAAATTCTGTGTTTTTAAGTAAACTGTTGTGTTTATTTTCATTTTTATTATGAAATACTGTAAAAATATAGAGAGCAATAATTGTATATCCAACAAGCCTACCAGACCACTCTGATTTCAATTTTAAAGAAAATATCTTAGTGAATACCGGTTTAAAATAGCCTTTTTTAAAGCTGTCTACTATGCCATATATGTATTTTTTGTACCTTTGCACAAAATGTTAATTAAGTTCAGAATCATCATGTAATAACAGGAGAGCTGGTCTGATATGGCCTTATATTTTACATACCTTAATACTACAAGGCATTTACCCCAAAAAGAAAAGTTAGCCAGTGATAAGAGAAGACAGTAGCTGCTACAGTTTTTTTTTCTTTTTCTAAAAGGCATGAAAAGGAGTTATATAAGAATTTGTGTATAATCTTGTAATAGATTAACTGATGACATAAGAGTGATTTTGGAAGATGTGAAATATATTGTTCCAGACTACGTCCCAATTCACACTGATGCCTAGATAAGAAAACAGTCCCCAAAACATGATTCTTAGCTGATATAAACCCACTGTTCAGACTGCAGTGTTTAGTAAAGCTGATGAATGTATCTAAATTAAGAGCTATAGAGGAGGACGGGGCTTACCGCCCCTGCTAAGCAAGTCATTTTTTTTTTTTTTAGTCATTTTTTACAGAGCAAACTGCACACAAATTTCTGCAATAAATGAAATCATGTTTCCCGGCACAGACCATTTATGAACAATTCAGACGAAGTGGAAGTGTGGGCAAACAACAACTTGTCAGTAGGCAGGGTTAATTGTAACAGATGGAGGGGCTGGTTGTAACAGTCACAAAAAAATCTGAGAAATTGATGCAAACACAACAAACACATTTTGCAGTTCTGTGTGGTTTGAGCCAAATTAGCTTTTCAGATTTAACACTTAAAAAAAATCTGTTTTCAATTAAATAAGATTAGTAAAAAAAATCTAATGGGAAATTAATGTTTGAACACAGAATATTACGTCATGTTTTATTTACATTCTAAAACCTTCCAAACTATTAACTTAATTGTATTGTTTCTCTGCAGAGGCTCAGTTTTAGCACTGTATTATTATAACTAACTGTGCCTTGTGGATGATGTGTTTTAGTCTGGATAGCTTTCTCTGTGATTTTAACTCTAAAATCCCATTAATGCTATTATACAGCCATAGGGGAATAATTAATAATTAATTAAATAATATTATTTACAATTTATACACAGCATTCAGCACTTATATATACCACTCATTAAAATAGTACTTTCATCAAATGTTTAGTAGCCAAAAAATTTTAATCTAAAAAATGGCAAAAGCAAAAAAAAAAAAAAAAAACTTTCAGTTTTTGGCCAAATAAGTGAAATTACTCTACTAAAGTACATTTCTGATTAGAATAGCACTACAGAGGTAGCTCTCTAACTAAAAGTACACCTAAAATATCATGTCTAATATTTGATATTTGGATTGTAGCCAAATGTTTAATTTAATTGTTGTTTAATTGTTACATTTTTCTGGTTTCACCAGAAAATAGTAAAATGAATGTTATATTTTTCACATTTACAGGATGTTTCTGTATATGTTTCTTTTTTGCAGATTGGCACATGGGATCCTGTAAGTGGTCTGAATATGTCTGAAAGCCAGAAAGGAAAGATGGCGAACGTCACAGACTCGCTTACCAACAGAACACTCTTTGTATCTACAATACTGGTAAGTATTGCCTTTTTTGTTTTTTTTTAATGCTTGCTGAGGGTCTTACTTGGTCAATTCAAACTATAAGTGAACTGTGGAAAAAAAAGGATTGAGAATCAATCAAGTTTCATCAGTTCTCTTTCTTGTGATTTCCTAGTTTCATACTCTTATAATTTCCTGGGGATCATTTCCCTGCCGTTAGCACTTTCACAGACACCGAATAGACATCCTGATGATTTATAGGCTTTGATATCCGAAACTTTTTCGCCCACTAGAATTTGTGCCAAGAACATCCTCAATTGCTTTCTCTGTGGTTTCAGGACTCGCACTAACTTCACAATCATTTCCAATTTATTTTCTAAGCTTTTGGAGAACATTGAAAGCTGATACACTAATATATAATTATCTCTTGCATTTACGATGGCAGCCTTTACTGTACATACAAATATCTTGAGCAGCTGTGCAGAAAACCAAGCAAAAATCATGCAGATTCTGTCAACTCTGTGTGCCCTGTGGATGTGAGATATGAGTCATAATGACAAAATATGTCCTTGAGGATAGCATACACAAAGAAGTTCAACAACCACATTTATTTTAGAGCAAGCTGTATAAATACTGTAGGAATTATTAATTAAACATGTTGACAAAACAGAATGGAGATATTTTTTCACACTATATTAAAGCTGTCAAGTAAGTTACATTACTTAAGTAGAAATTTTGGTTATCTACACTTATTACTGGAATATTTATTTTTTTAGACTTTTTTTGGCTTCTATTCCTTACATTTTTACCAATTATCTGAAATTTCTACGTCCTACTTAACTACATTAGCCCCAGAACTCCTATTTTATTTAAATAAGATCAATTCCAACCATGCAGATAGAGTGAATTTTTATTGTGATTGGATGAGAAGTATAAACATATACCATTCCGACATCCTATTGGTTTATACTCGATCCACCAAACCAGCACACATCATGTAATAGTATTTTACTAAAATACATTAATTTGAAACAAGCAGTCTAGGCTCCTGTGACACATACTATTTTTTTTTTTCCTCTTACATTACTTTTACTTTTTAAATTTTCAACTCAAGTAAAAAGCTTGAGTTGATACATCTACAAAATTATTTTAAATCCTAGTATCTATATTTCTATCTAAGTAATGCATATTAATACTTTTACTTTGTTGCACTATATACTGTTTAAGGCCTATGAGTAAATTTTTATTCATTTATTTATTTTTTTTGCCTCTCTCTCTCTCTCTCTCTCTCTCTCGCTCTTACTTTCTCTGTCTGTTGATTATTTATTTTATTTTATTTATTTTTCTTATTTTCTTTTGATATACGGTATGTCCTCCAAAAATGCTGTAGAGCTGTGTTGTGGAGTGAAATAAAGTATTAGAACTCCAATGAGGGGGTGGTGGCAGGCAAAAAAAAAAAAAAAAAAAGAAAGAGAGAGAGAGAGAGAGAGAGAGAGAGAGAGAGAGAGAGAGCGAGAGCGTTCATCTAGTTACTGTAACCACGTCTGTACAGTACCTAATCAAACATAAAGCACAATATTGAAACAAATCCTAATGCATAGTTCCACATCTTCCAAATCCTAAAAAAAACAAACAAGGTCTCAGACCTTGATTAGCAAATCAGCCTTAGGCATGTCACCAGCTCTAATTAGGAAGTCAGCTGATTTACATTTGCAAGCCTTTTAAAACCATCTGACTGGTAAAACCTTGTGCTGACACTCAAACCAGGCCTCCTCTAAGCAACCGTCCAAATATCTGTAATCAATGCCCAGAAGACGGGGGAAAAAAAAGAAGATTGTTATTAGAAAATGACAAAAAAAGGACAAGAGGCCTAAAAAAAAGTCATTTGGAGTAATGAGGTCAAAATAAAACACCTTAGCCAACAAAGAGAAAAAAAAACATTTGAATTAACAAAAAAGTTAACTTGTTTTTATAAAAAAAGAACACTTTATACCAGGATTACCAGTTTATCTGGATATAGTCAAGCCAAGTAAAAATGCAAATGTAACGTAAAACACAACCAAGACCCATTTAAAATGAATGCACACATCCAGATCTTCAAGACATATTTATCAACATGAACTCTTCCCAGATACGAGTCACATGATGTGAGAATGTGAAAACAGGGTCTTTGCCAACTGTGAAGCATGGTGGTGGTTCTCTCATGGTTTGAGGTTGAGTTGAGGCCAGTGTAAACCATCTTTTAATGGGGCGCAGCTTAAAAAGAGCATGACAAATAGATAAGAGTCTTAAAGAGACACAAACGAGTGGCCAGTGTCTCCTGAATTAAACATCAGAAAATTAGTGGAGAGAACTTAAAGAATCTGTGCAGCAAGGAGACCCAAGTATCTTACCATGTGTTTAACCACTTTTACAAACTGGGACGTCTGGAAAAGGATGCATGTGCAACTTAAAGAGTCCTTTTTTGTTTTGTTTTGTTTTTTTTTACGTATTTTACTATGCATTAGGATACCATTTTTAAAAAATGGTAACACTTTTTTTTATTAGTCATTGCACATTCATTGAAGATGCTTAACACCCAACATTTGGCTACATTTTGTCTTTTAAATCCAACTAAACTTGAAGATGAATGTTAAAAATAATTCTCTATTAAATGCAACTCTACACCTAACCCTAACCTTAACCTTACACTTTTCTAATGTAAGTTGAGTTAGCTTTAGAGTTAAGAGATGTCAGCTTTAGGTTAAGGGTTTGAGTGTTGAATGCAGGTTTGATTTGCTGCAGAATGCTGTACAAAGTTCCTTATTGACTTTTTTGATGGAGGGATTTCCTGTCAGACTTTGAAGGACAGTGTTATGAACTGTGAGCATGCATTAAAAAAAAAAAAAAAAAAAAAAAAAAAAAAAGCACACATAGCGCCACATAGCCAACCACAATAGATAAAACATGCTGAAGTCCTTGGTGGTATTTCATAATAAGGCAATGTTGAATCTGGCAGTGGATTTTATGAATCTGGCCCTTTATCTCTCTCTGGTTTGCCGTTAAAGAGTTATACGTCTGATTTATTCAGACCCTTATTATTAGTCGGTTAGTTCTTTATGGTAGGACGGCTTCAGGTGTGAATCACTAAAGGAGCCTCCGCTACAACTGGAAAGTGTATTCATTCCGACTCCTTATGCAATCATTCTTCCATTTCTCAATCTGTTAATTCGCTTTAGTGGTTACGTCCTCGTGATTTAAGATGTTCAGAGTTGAAACCTGAATAAGAAATGAGGAGAAGCACGGCATGCTTTTGAAATTTCTACCCTGTTACATCACTTGCAGACAGTTAGTACTGTTCTGGTCTTCGCTGTGTTAGCCCTTGTCAGTTTTCATAGGAGCATAGAAAAATGAAAACAATCATGGCTACAAAGCAGCATGTGGATTCAGAACTCACTGAAAACAAAGTGGAGCATGTGGCCAAAAGGTTGAACACCACCTCACGTTCAACTAGAAGCAGTTCTGGGTAATCTCAGGTAACTGCTGGAACTTTATTAGGCAATACCATGAAATATATTTAATTTTTCTAGTCTTTAAGTCTTTGTTATGTTAAATATGCAGTGATATCCTAAACCCTATGCTCTCTAGTTGCATCCTCATCAGTGTTATGAAGATGTTCTACAGAAGTGACAAAACAGAGGGCTGTTTAAAGAGCGGCAATAACTCTAACACAGTGTAACATCACAATTTGAACCCTATTGCCTTTTCCCAGCGGGAGGTGCTCAGTAAAACATCCTGTGTCCGAGGCAGGAGAAACAATTCATTAAAGCAGGATTCAATACTCGCTCTCTTATTTACTCTTCACGCGCAATGCTGCATTTAGCGATCAGGATGAATTAAGCAGTACAAATCCGCGCTCTCTTCGACAAGCGCCTCAGGATCAAAGGTGTCACAAATGAGAGAGAGAGAGAGAGAGAGAGAGAGAGAAAGAGAGAGAGAGACAGAGAGAGAGAGGGAGCGAGCTGTGGGGAGAGTGAAGTTACGGGTGCAGGTCTAAGTGATGAAAGCCAGTCGTCGCATGAAACTTTAATGTGCTCAGGTTCGCAGGAGCCTCCATTGTGCAGTTACTCTGTGGAAAGTGTTTTAATGGGCCGAGTGCAAATGCAAACAAGCTGGAGCTTCACTTGCCAGGTCTCCGGGAAGTGTTATGATCAATAAACCATCTACATTACCAGACTCAAAGCTGAATTCTATTATCTGTTTATGCTTTATGGAAATTGAGAGTAGCTGTAGTATAGCCAGTAAATACAGTGTACGTATAGAATGTCTACAATGAGGAAGAGTGGTCCATTCATTCATCTGCAGATACAACCATCTATCCTTAGATCAACTTTGATTGGTTGATTCAGCTATAGATCCAAGTGACCGTCCATCTGTAGATTCAACCATTCAGCCAACTGTAGATCCACTTATCCATTTTAAACCCAATTGTCCATCCATCCATCTTTAGATCAACTTGATTAAGCTGTAGATCAAGCTGATCATCCTTCCACCCATCCACCTGTCTGTAGATTTCCTATTGATAAATCGCTCCATGTAGCTGACAATAGATCCACTTATGCATGTTTAGATCCAGTTAATTGGTCAACATGTTCAATTGATCCACCAGTGGATCCATCCACAGATTCTTCCATTAATCCATCTGATGTTCAGTTGATTCACCTGTAGATCCAGTTACTCTGCAGATCCATCCAGACCATAGATCCACTTATGCATTTTTAGATCCAGTTAATTGGTCAATCCAGCTCTAGGTCAAGATGTACAATTGATCCATCCACAGATTCTTCCATTAATCCATCTGATATGCAATCAATTCACCTGTAGATCAAGTTGATCCATCCACAGATTTCTCCATTCATCCATCTGCAGATCCATTCATCCATCCTTGATAGGTTGATTCAGCTATAGATTCAACTGATCATCCATCCATGGATCTGTAGATTCACCTATTCATAGATCTCTACATGTAGCCGACCATAGATTCACTCATACATTTTTAGATCCAGTTAATTGGTCAATCCAGTTGTACATCAAGATGTTCAATTGACCCACCTGTAGATCAAATTGATCCATCTGCAGATTTTGCTATACATATATCCTTGGAGAATCTTGATTGGTTGATTCAGCTGTAGATCCAGCATTAGATCTAGCTGATCATCCATCCATATATCTGTAGATTTACCTATTCATAGATCTCTTCATGTAGCAGACCATAAATCCACTTATACATTTTATATCCAGTTAATTGGTCAATCCAGCTTTAAATCAAGATGTTCAGTTGATCCATAACCCATAGGTTCTTCTATTCATCCATGTTTAGGTCCATCTATCCTTAAGTCAACTTTATTGGTTGATTTAGCTATAGATCCAGCTGATTATCCATCCAACAACATCTGTAGATTTACCAATCCATAGATTCCCCCCATTCAGCTGACCATAGATCCACTTATGCAATTTTATATCCAGTTTATTAGACAATCCTGCTGTAGATCAAGATATACAGTTGATTCACCTGTAGATTCAGTTAAACATTGATCCATCATCCACAAATTCTTCTATTTATCCATCTGCAGGTCCATCTATACTTTCCTAAATCAACTAGATTGGTTGACCCTCCTAAAGATCATTTGTCCATCTGTCTGTTGATTCTTCTATACATTAAGCCAACCACAGATGAACCCATCCTTCTATAGATCTGAATTGATTGGTCGAATCCAGCTGTAGATCCAGTTGATGTAGAATTGTAATAACAGTAGTAAAGATTCTCATAGTAAACAACATTTAAAAATAAACAAGATGCCAAATTTTAATATAAAAAAGCTTATATAATATTACGTAGTAGACTGTAGACATCTTGTCAAAATATTGCAGTACCTCAATGGCACATGTCAATTCAATTAAAATCTTTCAAAAAAGCAAAATAAGATAGCAGATTTAATAACAGGGACCAGAAGCAACAATCGAATCTTCAGAAGTCTTCTGTACTGTATGCTTTCCTATTAATATCCTTCAGTGCTATCTTATTAAGTGACACAATACCCTGCAATCAGATGCGAGTGGCTCACTCTTGTTAATACTAAGTGCTGGGGGGGCCGTCGCTGAACAACACACCCAGGAACACAGCAGGGCGGGTGATCAATGAACCTAAAATAAATGTTTCAAAATGGTTCAAATGAACCAGTATCATTTGTTCTGTGTGAGACACAAAATCCATTCCTTAATTTGTTAGAGAAGAATAGGAGGATGACTGTGCATTTAAGGAATGTGTCTCAGCCACTCCCAGAATGCTTTATTGGTTTATTTAGGGTTGTCTATGGTCCCTATGTCTCCTTTCCTTAATTAAAGACACAGCAACAGTTCATCTTCTGAGGCTTTGGCAGGGAAAAAAAAGGTTGTTGGAGGCATGTAAGACATTCAGATTCACGTCTACCTGTGTCAGGTGCTTCACCCTCTTGCCCTTCCATGATACGCTTGGCACTGCCCTTACCGGCCCAGATTAACTCTGTCCACCTGCATTTCTTCTGCACCAAATATCTGCTTATGCATTTTAATGAGATTTATATACCTTACAGAATATACCTATTCTAAATGACTTTAATGAGAAAGTCTAAACTTTATGCTACATTTGAAACCAACACTAGAATAAAACACGTGTGACAAGCGTGAACACATTGTAAGTTAAATTACATTATAAATAATTATATTCTGAGAATTACTTCAAATCATCAGGTAATACAAAAATCTATACAGAAATCAGATGTAAAAGAAAGAAACAAAGACAGACTCTCGCAGATACGAAACACACAGTTTATTTACAAAGAGGCTACGCTTATAGGAGTAGTAAGTGACAGGCAGGGTCAGTAACAGTAATGCAGCAAATGAAAACAACATACCAGAGCATAGTCAGGCAAAAACAGGTTTATACATGGTAAATCCAGCAATGAAACAAAAGAGTATAAAAAAAAAAACTAAAAGAGATTGGCACCGGAGAGAAACAATAGAGATTGCAAGGCTAAATCGATAGTCTGAAACAAAAACAAGCTGATAACAAAGGCAATAAGAAAGGAAACTCGTTGTAGAAGAGCTAAATAGCTAAATAGATTCAATATTTGGTGACAGACAGAGAAAACAGAGGGGTATTCATACAAAAAAGACCAGGTGAAAACAATTAGTAACTGGGAGAGTGGGAACACTGTAGCGTCACATAATCATCAGATTCAGTCCTGTGTGAGTGCATTATAGGAAGTGGAGACTTTGTTGTGTAGTTTAGAGTCCAGAGCAGGCAGACTGATTGGCACCTTCATACGTATTGAAATGATGTATGACGTGAGGTGTGCAAAGAAAAAAAAAATGAACACTTCCCATTATTATTATTAATATAATTGACAATTTGAACAGTGTAATTTTAATATTATGCTATTTTATTGTCACTGGCATCAGTAATATCAAATGATTTTAGAATGACGATAGTATTGTAACGATAGTAACGATAACTATGTTTACTGGACAATATATATAATGGTTTATTAAAAAAATTACGACATTACGACATGCAGAATCTGAATTAATGTTATTTTAGTAATAGGAAACAGTGGAAACATTTGGACACTGTCAGGGTGCGGGAAGGAGGGACGAGGAGAGCGGATGCAAATGCGAGTGAATTTATTACACAGATAACAAAAGACAAAAATAAACAAATAAACTGAAACTAAACTGAAAACAAGAAATATGGGAAACAGAGACGCAACCATAACAGGCTAACAAAGCACAAGAACCGACACGAGGGAAAGGGAGCACGGACTATAAATAGTGTAACACACACGGGAAACAGAAAACACCTGGGGCTAAGGGGCGGAGTTACAAATGAACACAGGTGAGGGCAAGAAACACTGAGGAACACGGATCACGTGGGAGACACACTCACAGTCACAAGCAGAGACAGGCACAGAAAAGGTAAATAAACACAGAAACACGAGAACAGACAGGGACCACATGACAGAAACCCCTGATCAAAATGTCTTAAACTGGGAATAAAGTTAAAAATGAAACATTTCTTTAATATTTTGATGAACATCCCTTTTTTTTCAATTTTTACAGTTGCAAAACAACTGAATATAAATAAGCACATGATCAGTAGCAGCCCTTTATCATGCCCTTTAAAACGTCTTGTAAATGCTTATGATAGCCAGCTTAGTCATTTTTCTTGTTAGGGTGAAGAGGGATAAAGAGCATTGTCTTGCTGCTGAAATCATCCTCCTCTCTTTTCATCCTCAGTGTTTTTACAGACAGTTTGCAGAATTGACTGCTCTTTAATGGAATTGAATTCCCTCTTTCCACCAGTGAAATGTTCCCTGTGCTAATGCCTGCA
The DNA here is from genome assembly GCF_023375975.1 of Astyanax mexicanus. Classification (NCBI taxonomy): domain Eukaryota; kingdom Metazoa; phylum Chordata; class Actinopteri; order Characiformes; family Acestrorhamphidae; genus Astyanax; species Astyanax mexicanus. Next base: position 35,225,771 of record NC_064413.1, on the reverse strand, counting down.
ATACAAGCCCAAAGCATGATCGGTCCACCCTCATGCTTAACAGATGTAGAAAACTTTCCACCCTCTTTCTGAACTTCCTCAGCCCACAAGTCTTGTTTTCAAAATGTGTTGTCTCTTAAAAAAAATCCTGAGTGTTGGGATAAGATTTAAGGAGAAGCTTTGGAATTTGCATAACCTGGCCTTTCCTAATGATGACTGTGATCAAGTCACGTCTCTAATAAGCTAATTAGGATCTGAAACTTTGATATAAATTGTCTGACAACTCAAATCCTTTGGGAAGCCCAAACATTTGCATGATGCTTCTTTTTTCCTTTCATTTTAAAACTAATGGAAAATAATTAAACAATTGTTGTATCTTCAACTTCAAACTTACACTGTTAAAAGCAGGGTGTTTATTTTTTTGTATGACTGACATGATTTTACTCTACAAATGATTTTGTTTTATATGTAGTCAGCACAAAACAATTCAGCTGAATTGATGGTTTTTAAGCTGAATTTAAACTTTTTAAAATCTCTTTTAAACATTAACAGAAAAATGATTTTAGTCTTCTTTGCATAGTTTGTAAAATATTGAATTAATTCCTCTATTTCTACAATGAATTATATGAATTAATGAAGTAATACATACAAAATATATAAATAATTTGGTTTAAAATGTTTATTTTTTTTTAAGTTAAAGTTATTAAATTATATATTTTAAACTTGGGGTAAATAAAAAAAGTATAATGTATAATGTATTCAGTACAGGAATGCATTTTTAAATGTGCTTATTCAAGCATCACTGGATTGAATGGTACTTCCATCAAACAAAAAACATATTTTAATGAATATAACAGTTTAAAATTATATAATATGCACTATAATATTAAAACTGCATGGATGCTAAAATCTCTACAAAGTTCTACAGGGTAAAAAAAAGAGTAGTTTGGACACAAATTAGCATAATTTTGCCTTTATTCTTTCTCCAAAAGTCATACAGCTAGTTTCTTGCTCTAATTGCACAAGTGTTGGTTGGTTAGTTTTTAAGAAATAACCCTCCATAAAAAGTCCAAATGCAGAAATGTAAAAAAATAAAGAAGAGGAAACGATCATCGGACTATCAGCACAGGATGTTCAGCCAAACTCAGGTGGTGCTCATTAGTAATAAACAGGTTTTATTAGTTAATAGGCCTTGTGGATGTTTATGATAATTACCGTCTTTCACAGTTGACAGAGGGTGAGAGGTTACAAGAAGCTAATGGGCGGATAAACAGACAAAGCGTTGTGTTTAGTGAGCATGTAAACTGTGTGTGTGTGTGCTGACAGAGTGAAGCCAATACAAGTTTCTAGGTTAAAAGGTGTGGTCCCTTCGCTTCCTTAGTCTTTGCTTTCCCAGCCTTCGCTAAACACCAGCCTTTGCTTCCTCAGGCTTCCTTTCCCCAGCCTTGCTTCCTCAGCCTTCGTTTCCAGAGCCTTTTCCCTCTCAACCCTCCTCAGCCTTCGCTTCCCCAGCCTTCACTTCTCCATTCCTCAGCCTTCACTTTCTCAAGGTTTTCTTACTCAGCCTTCACTTCCTCAGCCTTTGTTTTCCTAGCTTTTGCTTCCTGAACATTTTTCTTCTCTTCCTTAGCTTCCTAAGTCTTTGGTTTTCCAGCATTCGCTTCCCCAGCCTTCACTTCCTCAGCCTTTGCTTCCTCAGCCTTCAATTCCTTGAGACACTCTTACTCAGCCTTTGCTTCCTCAGCCTCATTTTTGCCCTACTTCCTCAGTCTTTGCTTTTCCAGCGTACACTTCTCCAGCCTTCACTTCCTCAGCCTTTGCTTCCTCAGCCTTCACTTTCTCAAGCCACTCTGTCTCAGCCTCATTTATGCCCTACTTCTGGACGCACTGACACGGGAAACACAGTATCACAGTAGTCACAACTCCTCTTTCATAAAGCAACTGTATTTTTTTTTTTATAACTGACAGACCCTGGCTGCTCTCTAGTGTTACTGTTACCATTAAAAAGTGGCACTATTCTTTAGTCTTTCCTTTCTCAGCTTTCATTTCTTCAGCCTCATTTGTGCCTCACATCTGGGAACACTGGCACAGGAAAACTGGCACAGTGGTCACAATGTTTAGTTCGTGTAGCAACTCGTTTTCTGATAACTAGCAGAGTCTGGATGCTCTCCGGCGATACTGATTCACATAAGCAGTAACAAGTGGCCATTGTTTTTTTTTTTTGTCTCTCTCTCCCTTCTGTTCCCCTTTGGAACAACAGATCCAATCAGTTTTTAGTCTGCTCAAATACTTCAAAGCCTTACTATACGTATGACACTCATCAACAACTGCAGCAATCTGTCGGTACAGACAAACACACACACACACACAAACAGAAACACACACCTACACACAGTATGTGTTAGGAAAGCAAAAAATAGGAGACAGAGATAGAGACACAGAGAGAGAGAGAGAGAAATTTTAAAAGTATATTTCAGCACAGACATCTTGTTCGTCTGAAATGATTCAGGTTATTCAGGAAGCAATCAGGAGACAATCTGTAGTCATATTTGCAGCGTTGCCTGAACTGCGCGGTGAAGTGTCCTTCACGTTTGAACACTGCGTGCTGTGCTGAATGCCATGAATGAGAATGTTTCCCCCACTGCTCTTTCTATTGCACCGACAGTCAGGCCTGCTGAATCTGACTCTCTTCAACCTCTGCAATTGAAATCATGAATAGCAGGCTCATATCTAGTCTTGCTTTTCTGTACCTCCAGCATTGGCGTACAATAGCGGGACAGACAAAAACAGCATCCCGACTCAGAGTGAGACCACCATTCAGCTCTGGAGATGAGTCATAATATGATGTGTATGGGTGTGTGTGTGTGTGTGTGTATGTGTGTGTTTAAGAAACCTTCAACCATAGCGAGTTATTGCTGCTGTGTGTCTCTCTCTCAGGATCTGCCGCAAGAGACACACTCCACTGCAGCTGTGTTACCATGGCAATGCACACATGTGCAAACAAGAGTTTGCCGACACGCGGCGCGCGACGGGGTTATTTGACCGCGCTTTAGGACATCCGAAATCATATCCGCAGCCATATTAAAGACCTTGAGGTGACTTCAGGAAGGGAGCCGCCATCCGTAAACAAAGTGCAGCTCTGAATCCACCTTAAAAACACCCAGGTGATTTCCTCCATCACATCCCATCACACAGCCTCCCTTTAAAAACTTTAAAAATGATTTAAAAATGCTTCCACCACCTCCGGTTTTATAGACAGTTCCAGGTGCAGCGAGATCACATGGTGGCAGAGATCAATTTTGTTGGGCTGAAATCAATTGAATGAACCTGTAATGAACTCCACTATGTAATCAGGCACTGTGCAATAAATGTGTGACATTGATAAATTTCCAGTGTAATGGAAAAACTCAATTACTGTAGATTTAGCTGCTAGTCCATGGCTTGCGACTAAGTTGTATGTTAACATGTTATCAAATGTATTCAAAAGAAAAATAAACAAATGAATGAACGCCTGTATCATCATCATCATCATCATCATCATCATCATCATCATCATCAACCTCATTATCTTCATATTAAGCAAATCCTGCATAGTTGGTTACCAACATTTAAAAATAAAAGTTCAGCACATTATGTTCATCATACTTAGTTTTTGTTCATCTTAAAATACTGATTGTCTACATATTTAAATCTCAAGATATCAAAATGATATTATCAGTACAGTGTTACTATGTACCTCCAGTGTGTGAAGCATACAGAAGAGCCATTGAAGCAGAATTTATTTTTCAAATAAAAATAGCTAATATTAAAATGATTTCTATAATAAAACAATGATTTTTATTTTTTAATTTTAATGAGAAAATAAACAAAATTGACTTTTTTCTGTAATTATTTTAAGTCAAACAGAGTTATAATTGGCTTGTGTTGTCAAAAATCTCATTTGACATACATGGCACAATTATCACATGGCTGCACCTCATGGAAATATGTCTGCCACATGTGTCCACCCCCTGGGACTGTAGGTTGTGTCTAGACTGATAGCCCAAGTCTTTGTTTTTTGGTATTTGAGGATTATATCTAATTGATTGTTTTATCTGGGCAGCAAAACAAAAAAAATCATATAAAATGTGATCACAAACAGATTAATTTCAAGAACCGTGTAAATCCAGAGTAACAAGAATGCAGGAAGCGAGTCAAAGGTCAGTTATAGATACCTATGGGAATCTGATCTTAGCAGTTAGAGTTAGGACCATCAACTACAAGGGTGTTAGTTTGGCTCTTAGCCCTCACTGTCCCGGGTGCCACAGAAATGGCTGCCCAACACGCCGTGCATGTGTTCTCACAAAATCCCTTTGTATGTCTTCAGATTGTACCCACTAGAGTGTGTGTGTGTGCGTGCAAGCATGCAAGCAGCTCTTGCAACCTGGCTTAATTTATATGAAACAAACTAACTTGCAGCACTTTTTGTAGAGTGTAATGAATGAGAGGGTGGATGTATGTGTAAGGAGTCTTTCATAAATACAAAGCCAAATAAAAATAAACACTAAACAAGGGCCAAAAATCGACAACCACAATCTGGCTTCATGTGGACACACATGAGCTGACAAGGATCACTGAAACAAAGGGGCTATGTATACACTGAGACAGACAAGGAACACCTGGGGACAGTAACGAGAGGGCTGGGTAACAAACGAGGAAACACTAAATGGTGGGTGGTGCTAGGGCACAGAGACAAGGGAGGAGATAAGACTGAAACAAAAACAGAGCCATGATGATAAAAACAAGCAAAGGGAAAAAGCACAGAGACTGACCAAGAAAGGCACAAACAAAAGTGTCAAAAGGGACAAAAGTGTGACAATATCATTGAGCTTCAGGGTAAAACGCCATGCTACTGTGGCTGGTGAACTGAAAATCTGTTTATAAATAGAAAGCTTATGAGAAATGTTTGTATATGCACTAAATTCAGACTGCAGTTGTACTGAGAAAGAGCTGCTCATCATTGGTGGATTCCAGCTGTGAATATGCAGAAGGTGGGCGGGGCTGGGGGCGGTTGAAGGCTTATCTCTCTTTGGACGTGTTCCTCTGGCACGGCGCACATCCCTGGAGCGTCTCACTGGTGTAGAAGCGCTCCTTTGCACAGGCCACTGATAGTGTAACCTAAATGCTTGCACTCTCACTGGGAAATGCCTGACACAACCCAGAGCAGTGTGATTCATGCAGCCTTCTTATTCACAGCTCACTACTGATAATGCTAAAGAGGAACGTGAACTGAAATGCAATGCGGGATGTTCACTACTCACTGCTTATGATTTTTGACTGTGTTACAGATGAACAGATGAAAATCAAACATAAAAAAAATAATAATAATTATTAAGCCTAGTCTTGAACCCCACAATATTTAATGGTGATTTTCCCATCATAAAAAAACAACAACAAATGTATAGCTTACTCTCTGTACAGGAAACTGACCCAAAGTGTTAAGTATATTAAGATGTTGGGCCACCTCAAGCTGCCAAATAAAAACAATTACACTGTTCTTTGGCATACTGTAGATTATATAAGTAGTCTCTGGAACTGCCCTGGGTGGATAGAACACCTTTCTTTATCCCCTCAGCCAGTGATTTGATTATGGTGGTGGAGAGCCATCCTCATTAAACACACCTCCTTCAGCTCATTAGCTAATTAGAAAGGCCTTCGTGAGGTAAATCCACAGCTTTAGAATAAGGAAACACTAAATGCTGGCTATGAGGCAAAAAAAAAAATCCAGGCACATTTATTTGTGTAGCATATATTGTATTCAGTGCTTTACATTAAGAGAAAAACATATATTTAAAATATATGAGGAAAAAAAAAACTTCCTACCCCCACCCTTCAGCATACCAGGGTGACTGTAACCTCTTACTGCCTTCATTGGCACTAAAAAATCTACAGTCTTGAAAAACCATCAAAACTAATATTTTAGGAGCTACAAAGATTTTTTCCTTTGTGTATTTCCATTGAGGAACTACTCTTGATTTCATAAAGTACCGTGAACCTCATGAACCACTGAATTGTTCACACCTCTGCTTTTATAATGATGAAACTGTACATATTTTATGTGAAAAGTGCTTTTTTATGAGTAAAAAGGTAAAATGGTTGATTTATAACATGCATAGTTTTATTAGAGGAGATATATAAGTAAGAAGAACCTTTACATTTAATGATGATTATTCAGAACCAGAACCAGTTTTTTACACTCACATTATACACATATCTATTACTAACTGGTATCAATATCCATCACGAACAATGGGAACAAAAGTGGGTTTTCAATGGTATCCCCCAAAGAACCACATGTAGCACCATTATATTGAAGTGGAGTGTACAATATACTGACAATACAATTCCATGAGTCATGGGATCGCAGTATGGACACAGATGATGAAGTTTTACCTCAGATGATGGCCTGGGAACAACCACACTTGTATAAGTTGTGAGGTAAAATCATGTTAGGCCAGTTGGAGAGTTGAAGAGTGTCAATATTAAAAGTGGCAAAACTTGATGTGTCATGTTCATTTATCATATAATATCGCAATTATTGTGACAGACCTGATGTTACTGCCTTGTATCATATCGTAAAACATCATGTTTCACAAATATCAGCAGTCTGAGCTCTTATGCTTCCATACTTATTTGCTTGGGTTTTTTCCTTGATTTTACCACCTGTCACTATTTAATAATGTGTTCAGTAGGGTTTTATTTAGACAGGGAACGAGAAAGAGAAAGGCAGAGAGAGAGAGAGAGAACGAAGGAGAGAATGTGTGTGTGTACTAGTGTGTGTGTGTACTTGAGTAATCTCCCTAGCTGCTGGTTCCTAACAAAGCGAGTCAGCTGTATCCTGTGCCACTCAGCCAGTATCAGCACATCTTATCTTATTTTGGAAGCATCTGCAGGCAGTGGACAGAACGAGTGGTCCACAGCCACCGCGCTCTTCTCCGGCTTTGAGGAGCACGGAGCAGGAGATAGGGAGGATTACCTCTTATTATGGCCACGCATCACTCCCCCCCTCGCCTTGTCTGCTACAGAGAAAGTGTACGAGTGTGTGTATTAGTGTGTGTGTGTTAGTGTGAGTGAGTGAGCGAGTGTGTCAATCCTCTTAGTAGCAGTGGGGCTTCGTACAACCCTCTGTGCCAACGTGAGTCCATGCAAGCAGACCTCAAAGGCCTATCACACACACACATCAGCCTCCTCTCTCTCAGACTGGGGCCGTGGCAGGATGAAGCGAGCTCAGAGCTGTGTGTGCCTCCGCAGGAGGAGCCCTACGTGATGTTCAAGAAGTCGGACAAGCCTCTGCACGGCAACGATCGCTTCGAGGGCTTCTGCATCGACCTGCTGCGCGAGCTCGCCAGCATCCTGGGCTTCGTCTACGAGGTGCGGCTGGTGGAGGACGGCAAGTACGGCGCGCAGGAGGAAAGCACGGGCCAGTGGAACGGTCTGGTCCGTGAGCTGATGGACCACGTGAGTTCTGATGTTCAATCAATACACACCAGTTACTCATCGATCATGCTTCCGCTATAGACTGTCCACCTCAAAATAACTAGGATGACTACTGCCTTTTTTCATTTAGTGCAAAACATAGCAGGGGACACCAGGAGACAGCTGGAGCACTTTTTGTGATTTTACAATAAATCAAAAACCATTTACACTGAAAAAATCCAATTTGCTTTGTAATAGACTGCAGTGTGTCATCTACTGAAACAATGTATTTTTTTTATATATTATGTATGTATAGGTTGCAAAATTAATTTAAATACAAATTACTGCTCCACTGTTACAACCATTCCAATTTGTTTTTAAATATACATGATAAATCAATCAAATACTCAAATTGATTATGAAAGAGTATTTATCATTCATGCTATTGTGAGTCAATTTCTTTTAAACAGACCTAATTATTACATTATTTCACACCATATTACCTAAAAAAAAGGGAAAATCATCCAATCTATATTGTAAGAAAATGATATGATGGGTAGAACACGTATTAAACATCCTCAAAAATGTTTAAACATTTCACTAGATAGTCCACTAGTTTATGTAGGCCTAATACGTAAGCTTATTGCGGATCATTTCCTTTACCTATAACATTGTCCTCATTCTTTTCTTATTGTTATTATTACTATAATAATAAACAAGAACTGACAAAATTTGTGAAGCACAGTCAAAAGAAAGAAAAATAAAAAAAAAAACTCCAGTGAAAATGATGGCAAGCAGTTGCAGTAGTGTAAATGATGAGCTCTTACTGCTGTGCTGTGATGTTTGGTGATCAAGCAATACAAGGAAACAGTGAGAATTCTATAAACCAATGTTTTTTCTATACAAATGAATTAATTTTAAGATATAAATGAAAGATCAGAATCACTGATTACTTCAGGCATTACAACTGTCCCAGTATCAGTGGGTGGAATCTCTTTAGCTTGTTTCTGGAGATCTACCAACCAGATTCAACACAGCTGAATCTAGAATGTGACTAAAGGTCTTGATTACCTGGGTCAGGTGTGAGAGATTAGAGAGGGTGTAAACCATATAGTAGTTCCTGACTTCTCTGTGAACTTCAGTTTAATCAGATTAATCAGTAGTTGCAGCTCCAAATTAGATAAAATAAGAAAAAGTTGGCACAATAAAACAAATTTAAAAAAAAAAAACAGTATTTCCTACATTCCTAAGTTGACTTTTATTTCATTATAGACAGCATAGACAGCATCACCCCAAGATATTTCACAATTTCTCTGGTAAACTTCATTTCATTTGTTAATATAAATCCGTTTCTGCATTTCAAGCCTCCAACACATTACAAAAAAAAAAAAATGACGACAGTTAAGCATTTACCTCTTTGTATTATTGCCATTCCTCCCCCTCAACACTTAAAATATTTTATGGCACTGAGTATCCCAGTAGCTGAAGTGTTTCAGGTGTTATTTTTTCTCACTTGTTCCGCAGAAACATCATCTTAAGGTGTGCAATAGTATGGAGTTGTGGTTGTCGCATTTATGCATTTCAAAATTCTTCACACATTGTCCATTGCTGACAGGTTTAAGAAAGCATGCAGGCCAGTTTAGAACCTGTTCTCTTCTCTTATCTTTTATTCCTTCCAACTCCTGCATTTGTAATGTGTGCAGCACATGATTTTGCATAGTCTTGCTGAAAAAATGCATGGTCATCCCTGAAGGCAACATATGTACAACACGTAGACCCTGTCTTGTTGCTGATAACAGTCTGGATGGTCCTTTTTATCATTGAAATGCAGGAATGGATGTACTGTACATATATTAACAAATGAAATGAAGCTTACCATAGAAAAATAAAATATATCTTGGGTTTAAACTGTCTGCAATCAAATAAAAATAAAAGTAAATTTTTCCATATTTGTCCAACTTTTTACGATTTGTGGTTGTTGGCTTTCCGAAAGCTACTTTATTCTGAGTAATGCTAAATGTTTCTTAGAACAAATAAAACACACGATGCCCAGATAATTGGCTTTACACACGAGCTGACTAGGACATTTGTTCACAGTACTGTATGTTCTGTAGAAAAACAAACCAAAAAACAAAAAAGTGTTTGTGTGCACATGTTGTTATACGAGGAAAGAAGCTGAGGATGTAGTAATGCGAGAGCCTCCAGCACTGACTGGCTGCAAACAGGATACTAAGCGAGGTTTCTGGCATGATTTTCTCCCCCCATAGAGCTTATTACACACACTCACAAGCTCACACATTGCCCTAGCCACCCTTGTTAAGCTGGACAAAATAAGACCCAGATAAAAATGAGCTGCACACGCGGCCAGAAAAAGCACACCAGTCTTTGCACACCCGATATTCAATACCTGACCCCATTACCGTCGAACACCAAGCCCTGAACGCTGTCCCCGCAATGTATCACACATGTCTTTTGGACACCCCTACTATTGATCATGAGCTGATTGTGTGGTGTGAAGAAAAAAACAAAAAAAACAAAAAAAAAAAAAAACAATCCGTGCGATTAGACTCAAAGGAGCACAGGCCCTGGCTGGCGAGATGTGGCGAGATGTGTACAGGGCTGCTATAGCCTCTCCGTCTGCATGCTTCCGCTCCCCAGACGAGTGCAGGACAGATTCTAATTGGCCTGGACAAGCTTTCAGAGCAGTCTGGAGTCTGCAGTTTGCAGAGAAACAAAGAATGCATTGAAGTGAAGGAGATAAAAATATCCCGTCAAAGGACCGAACAGAAAAAAAAAAAAGGTAGCAAGACAGCACCTGCTCACACTCTGCATTAATTTACCCCCTCAGAGAATAATTACAGACAATCTAATAATTCCAGCTGCAAGGCTTTATTTTGGCTAAAAATATAATGATCTAAATAGTACACAGAACGACATGAATATTAAATGTCACATTGAGGAATCGAGCCAACCGAGCCGGGCCTGTGATTTAGGCAGCCGAAACTCATTCAATCTGGGGTGATGTATGGCAGCCCGGCTGGGTCAAAAAGGATATTTCTTTGAGGGATGATCAAGCTGACCTTGCAGCGGGTGTCTCGCATTAACAGGCAGAGAGCGCTCGGAAATATAATAACCCTCCGTGTCAGGCGTGGATATCAAGGTCCTAGACTTTCATCTTTCTCTCTTTTTTTTTTTTCAGCGCAGTTCATACACTAAATTAACAAAAGGAACAGGAAGATCAAAAGCTGCGCATCATCTGTCCAAGATTCATTGTAACGGATGATAATTAAATATTTGAAACACCTTCATGAAAGATTACAGTTCATCAAGGTAGTTGTTTCTGTTGTGTGAACAGAGTACAGAGTCTACTAAAGCAGTAATGGGTTTACGAAGTAGTAGTAGTTTGATCCACAGATGAAAAAGGAAAATAAAATAAAAAGTTCTGAGTCTGATTTTTTACAAGCAAAAAGAAAAAGAAAAAAGTTTTGATAGCGAATAGGAGCTGTTGGCCGCTTTGATATTTCTGTTTTTCACAATGAATACGAACCAGGCTGAGCGGTCAGAGCTCCATGCTCATAGTTGCAGACCAAAAAGTAATCATCAAGATCGCAACAGCACAGCTTAGCTCATTTCAGCAGAGCTGAAAGGCTGGGAAATGACAATTACAAGTACTTTATAACAACTTAACAAAGCATTTTTTTCCCTTTTAAGTTTGTCTAGGTGTATCATAGAATGAAGAGTATAAAAGCGGAAAGGGAGCAGGGAAAAAGAAAGAGTGACACTTTCTGAAAGCTATGGAGTTTCTAATCGCATTTACAAATTGATGAACATACAGTTATTTAGGACTGAATTTTCAGAATTCTAATAATTCTAAGTTCTAGCTCTAAACCAGTTCACTCCACTTCCAAAAAAGCTCCTTTTAGAAATATTCTTTTCTGGAATCAGTATTGAAGGACAATCCCAAATTGCTGCATGTTTTCTGTTACTAAAATAAGGTTCCAAAAGTAACTCATCATTGAAACTAATGCCAATAGTAAGGGTGATCAGATACAAAAAAGCCTACTGATCCTGGTTCAGTTTTTAAAGAGCTTTGTAGTATTAAGACTGACTTAAATGATGGAGATAGTGTTTACCATTTACCAACATGGTAAATGGTTAACACTAGGTTTACCTTTACCTAGTGTTAAGAGAGAACCTATCACTATAGCTAATGGCTTAACATGAACAGAACATTTCTAAACAACATATTATTTATAGTGATATAATGATACTGTAAATACGGTAACACTTTATAATAATTTTCATTAATATACCATCAACTAATGATTACTAACTGTATTTTTTTCACATTTTAAGAAATTAAAAATTTGCTATTGCATTTGTAAATACTATTGAACACATTGGCAACACTGCAATTGATAAACATTTGCCTGGTTTAAAATTCATATTAACTAGCGATTTATTAATGTTTACATTCTGATGAGCTAATGATTTGCTAACATTTCTAAATATGAATATCCATGCTGATAAATGAGTGTCGTGTGTGAGCATTTGTTAATATTCAAATTCTGACTAACAAAACTACTGCTTTGTTCAAATCTACTGATCATTAGTTAAAAATATATTAATGACATTTATTATAACATGTTTACCGTAAATACAGCACAAGTGTGATACAGATGAGTCTTTTTCCATGACCAAATTTGCCAACCTCTGCTCAAGCTATAAGACATTATTTAGCGAATTAGAAAGCTTCGATTGTAACTTGGGGGAATGTGTTTCTTAGCCACGAGAAAGCCTCGTGCCATTAACGGTTTTACTAAGCGCTGAGGCAGTAGCAACTAAATCAAGCTCTCAGAGAGAAAGGGAGAGAAGAGAAAGTGGGGGGGGAGGGAGGTTTTAAATTTAAACCTAAGTGCTGTGGGACAGTCTTTGGTGTGTAAAGGTCCTGTTTTCTTAATTTGATTGCCTCTAAATGCTTCGGCCGCCCCTGATGGACTGCCCATCACTCTTCTCCCCGTGCCTTTTGTATTGACAGAAAGCTGATCTTGCAGTGGCTCCGCTGGCCATCACCTACGTGCGGGAGAAGGTCATCGACTTCTCCAAGCCCTTCATGACGCTGGGGATAAGTATTCTGTACCGCAAGCCCAACGGCACCAACCCGGGGGTGTTCTCCTTCCTCAACCCTCTCTCCCCCGACATCTGGATGTATATTCTGCTGGCTTACTTGGGTGTCAGTTGTGTGCTGTTTGTCATAGCCAGGTAACATGCCAGTTCTGCCAATCTCAGCTACTATACACATGCATACTAGACATAACCCAACATCTTTAACCTCATTCCATCAACAGTCTAATCAGTACCTGAGGACATCTTCCCTCGACCCATTACTTTACTGTGACGTTTGAAGCTCCAAACATCTGCTCACTTTCTTCAATCTAGCTTTACTGCCTTTGACTGGAGAGTGAAAAACAAAAAGTAGTCTACTCAACTGCTAAAACGACACTCACAGTACAGTGCAGTGTTCACACTAAGGTGCGGAATACAAACAGACAAAGTCTACAGTACATAGCCTCATCTGCCCAGTTTGGCAATGGGAGGAATCCCTTTCATTGTGATGAAAGAGACAGAAAGCGAGTGGAGTGGACGTTTTTTAGACCAGGGCAGCAGAGGAAGTTAAACCATTCCTCCGCTTTTCTCTTGCTTTTCATGCTGACAAGCCTGCTGCAAACCTTTACTGCTCAGCACCCAAAGCACAAATCACGCGAGCAAAGATGTGAAATCGGCCGTTTCCAGGCGGTGTGCGTGAGTTTGCGACACAGAGAGAATGGAAATATGTGAGTGCAGGTGTGAATGAGAGTGTTTTGGCATTTTCCCGGTGTGAACGGCAAACCTCCCCCTCATCCCTCGTCGTCCCCCAGTGTCTCCAGTTTGTATCGGCTTTTCTGTTTGGACGTTTCCACACCGTGCTTCAAATGTCCTTGGCCACGTTCCCTGTGAATACTGAAATGCGCCCATGTTTCGAGTCTTCTTCCTGATATAATCCTACTAGTAATGTTTGCTCATCCGATTGAAAAGGCAAAAATCTTAAAATCTCGAAGACAAATAATCAATAAGGCTCCAGTAAGCAGACATGGCTGCGGATGTACTGATGTGGCCCAGGAGCTTATAACCACACTTCCTGGTTTATTGCTGTGTGGAGACCGCTCCTTCTTGAACTGAGCCATGATATCAGACAACTCTCTCCCAAACCTCACAAAACCTTCCTTTTATGGTGAAGTAAGAAAGAATATCTGCCAAAGTGTGAGGTGAATACAAACATTTCAGTATCTCACATAATGAAATGCAATATGCCCAAATGAATGTGAGTGTGCTTACCTGCACTTCATAATCCATAATAAAGTTTTTTTTTTTTTTTTTACACATTGAACCTACACTACATCAACTGGTGCTGCTGTAAATGCTGCTCACTTCTTTATGGTACTGCAGTCTGTTTTCACACATGCACACATGACTGAGAACCCATAGAATAGTCCGGTTAAGATTAAGATTAAGATGCCCTAAGAAAGATCTGTTAAATAATTAATCCAGCTCTTTATATCAGATTTCCTCATCTGTTTTTTGTAGACCTTACTTTAACCAGAGAAATCTGACTACACTCTTTACATGACTACATTGAACAATATATCAGATAACTGCAGAAATCTGATAATCTTAATTGGATTATGTAGTGCGTGTAAAAACACACTCATTGAACTCTGAAGAAGATCCAAACTCCAGAGTTCTGTCACTGGTCCTGCTTTTAGAAGCTTTTGCTCTTATATACACTTCCATAAACAGCTTTAAAAAAAAAACTGTTACAGTTTACATGCAGTAAATACTGCACAGGAAATGAGAAAAGAATATTCAGCAAAAAGAATATAACTGATTATTATAATACATTATGTCTGAGTAACACATACTTATAATTAGGGTTCATTAATTAAGAATACTAGAGGACATTTTTAACACTAGTTAAGATTAGTTGATTAAATCAGCATTACAGAAATGTTTAACTAATATCTTAGTCAATTATTATTTAAAACATTCTTAAGCATTCGAATTCAGATATATATATAAAGTACTAGAGACCCAGACTTGAGGGTTCTATATAAAAATGGATGACTTTTGATGAGAAGTTAGTGCAATCGCCTCACTAAAGTATTTAAAAGGATTTGTATTTAAGTATTGCAAGCAGTTTATTAATATAAAATGTATTACTGAAGTACTGAAAGTAAAAGTACAGTACTGTATAATGTATCTATTACAGAAAGCAGTGAAAGGCAGAACAGCAGCAGTGCGGTTGGACTTCTTATAAGACTATAAGCTTGATCTCTTGATTCACTCAATGATGAGCAGCTTCATTAAACCTGGAGTGCAGAGCATATACTGCTCTTGGTTTGAAATGATCCCTAATATTTTTATAATAATTGTAACGACTAACAAAGCAGCACATAAAAAAAAAAAAACTAAAAAAAAAAAATTATATATATAGTGTTAAAGTGTTACTGTTATCTGTTTTAAGTGCATGTGGAAACATATCTAATTGATGTACTTCTGTAACAAATATATTTAAGATTAAATTAAATACACCCGTATATGATAGAGTGGTTTTATTTGCTTTGATGTGTTAACTTGGACACACCGTAAATTATTTTAAAATAATATTATTATATTAAGTCATTCAGACAATGAGGTTAGTATTTAAAAATATATGTTTAGATTCTTTAAAGTAGGCTTTGCACATTTTTTCAGTCAACTTTATGAAGCAGAATCATCTGAAATTGCTTTCAGTTAACAGCTGTGCTGAACTAGAACAAGAGTTGATTCAAGAGGTAGAGATGGTATTACAGTGAATAGCTCTATTTGAGTAATGTTCTAATCTATACTATTACAAGAACTACTTAAATAAGTAAAATAGTAAAAATACTAAAAAAAAAGTCAAAAAGTATCCTCAAGTGTAGTCACGAAGACCATTGTCCAATTGTCCTGATGAAACTGGCACTCACCAGGACTGCCCCAGGAAAGGAAGGGTTACTTCTGTTGCACGGGGTAATTTACCAGCTTTTAAAAACGCAAATATGCACCCCAGATAAGAGCACCTAAATACTTCAGAGTATTTTAGTTTGCTTAACAATTTAAATGACTACGGTTCTTTGTGTGTTCCTTCATAGTGTGGATGACTTCAGTATTAATTTACAATGTAGGAAATAAAGAAAAAAAAAAGACATATAACCTTATAAACACCACTTATGGTGCATTGTGATCACAGTTCATAATTCGTGTATAATATGATTACATATCTAAATGATGTACTTCTGCAACAAATATCTTTAAAATTAAATGAAATACACCCGTATATGATGAAGCGGTTTTATTTGCTTTGATGTGTTAATGATGTATTATTATGCTTGTGGTCATCATTTGAAGCACAGTGGAGAAAAGCCAAAAGAAAAGGCCTTGAGTTAACTCTAAAACTCCTGGGTCAGCTCAGGCGTGCTCGGTTTCCCCAGAAGTTTTATGGTTAATGCACTTGTGTTTTCTTTATAAATGTTACTGGCGATATGATCACAATGAGAGAACAACAAGCGGCAACTGTCATCTAAGTTGGTTCAGAATATGCACCCATCACCATATCTATATATATATCACTTATTTAAGTTTATATGTTGGGTAAGTGAAAGAAGAACTTTAATAAAACATGCTTCACTTTGCAGTCCTGTGAGAGAAACACTGAGCTTAGGCACATTTATCAGCGGCATGATTCTGTAAGTGCACAAGCTTCAGTAGTCCCCACAAAGTCCTAACGCAAGAACAAACAGCTGCACACAATGTGGGTTTACTGTACACGTGTCTGTTTGTACACATTTATTTATGTGTGCATGTACTACTGCTTTGTGTGTATGAGCTTAATGTATGTATGAAAGAGAGAAAGAGTGTGTGTGAGTGTGTATGTGTGAGTGTGTATGTGAGAGAAAGAGAGAGAGAGAGATCACAGGGTGACATAATGGGGACTGGTGGAGGTTTTCCTAAGGCTTTGTGTTCCCCATGCAGTATTTAGAGCGTTTCCTTCCGGGTGCTATACGAAAATCAAATATTTACCTACTCAACTGAATCCTTTCTGCATATCACCAGTTGTTTTCATTGTTGTTGCTGTTGTTGTTGTTTTCCTCTCCTCACCAAGTTTCCCTCTACTTTTCCTCCTTCCTATGATATAGCCTATGATAAACCCACCATTCCGTGTGGTTCGGCACATGGGCACATCCCAATAACTCAAAGAAAGAGAGAAAGTTAAATGGTTAACACTTTATTTAAAGTGTACCAAAATAGGGACTTTATAACACATTTATAAGCATTTATTAATGCATTTATAAACCAATAGTGGAATATTTATGTATATCTTATACCATTAAACACACCATGGCATATGATCATTTGTGAAATTTACTTGTGCCTCTGTGTGCATTCCCTATAAAAAAAAAAAACATAAAAAAAACAAACAAAAAAAAAAACATCACACTCACAGGTCATTTTAACATGTCTAGAGTTTTCTGCTTAATAACAGTGTTATAAATGGAAAATGTGCTGCTACATTAGTTTGATTCATTCATAAAGCTCATTTATTGTTTATAAATAAGCATCTGTTCATAAGTGATATATAAAGCAATGTAAAATGAAATTCCATGACTCTTAAATGACATTGATATTACAGTTACTAACAAATTAAACATAAATATTGAAGAATTGCTGTATGAAATTTGCATTTTTAATGCTTATGAATGTGTTATCACAATTAATAAATGTTTTACCATAAACTGTTCAGAGGTAAAGGTCAACTATTTAAGACACTATGAACACACTCTTTACATGTTATAATGCATTCATAAGGCATTATAAACATTGATAAAAACATTTATTAAAAAAACACTAAAAATATATTATATTCATCTTTACTATGCATTATAAATGGTGATTATAATATATGTTATACATACACATTTCGCTCATTAATAATCTATTATGTGATAAATGTCTGTTACATTTCACTTGTAGTGTACAAAGACATGTTATAACACATTATTAATGACTGTCAAAGTCCAAAGTTTGGACACACCTTAAATTCTGTTTTTTCATTATTTTAATAATAAGCCATTCAGACAATGAAGTTAATATTTAAAAAAAAATAATAATAAATATATATATATATAAATATATATGTTCAGCTGAACTAGAACAAGAGTCGATTACCTAAAGAGCATCAGTTGTAAAGTTTTGAAGAGGTAGGGCTGGTATACAGTGAATAGTCCTATTTGAGTAATGTTCTAATCCATATTATGCCAAGAACTGCTTTAATACATTTTACGAACTTTAAAAGTGTCCTCAGGGGCAGTCCCAAAGACCATGAAAAATAGTTATGATGAAACTGGCTCTCATCAGGACCAAAGAAAGTGCAAGAGTTACCTCTTTTGCATAGGATAAGTTCGTCAAAGTTACCAGCTTTAAAAAAGAGCACCTAAATGATTCACAGAGTATTTTGGTTTGTTTAACACTTAAGTTTACTAAATGATTCCTTATGTGTTCCTTGATAGTTTAGATGACTTCAGTATTAATTTATAATGTAGGAAAAAAAAATGAATGAAAAGGTGTGTCCAAACGTTTGACTGGTACATTATATTCAAAAGGAGTATAATTAAGGATTGAGGATGATGGTTAAAAGTTATTATAGCAGGCTTTCTTTATTTGTTTATAAGTTCATTTGTTAGTCATAATCCACAATGCAAGCTAGGACTGAATTTCTGAATATTGACCTATAATGTTATAAACACCACTTATGGTGCATTGTGATCACCAGTTTATAAGTCATGTATAATAAACATGACTATAATGTATTATGTGTTTTTTTAAATGGTAATAGGCATGTTTACAATGCTTTATGAATGCATAATAAAGAGTAATGAATGTGTCTACATACATATATGTATGATGATTACCGTTTCAAAGACGGGAATTCCTGGAATGCAGTCTCAGATTTAGACTCCTCCCTCATTTTCCTCCATACCACACTGCGCATGAACACAGTCTTATCAAAGGCAAGCTCATCGCCATATTGAATAATGCAGTCGGTGTTAAAGCCCCACAGTTTGGTACAGCAAATCTGAACAGTCCAAGCTGTTGACTTAACGTAGTGTGTAAACTCTCTCATGCTGAACAGTTTGAGTATCTGAGTATATTATTGTCCCGCTAGTTGAAATGAGGTGTTATGGGTGCTGCAGTGCATACACCTTAAGCATAAGAAACAAAAGTGTAAGCGCCGGGCTGGAAGAGTAATGTCCTCACTCGAGCTGCTGCTGCCGCTTCTTATCAGATCTCCTTCACGTCCAGGTGGAATACGCTATAAAATGGACTGCAGTAAAGGGGATTTAACACACCTCCACAGCAAAAAACGTTGGCGGGGACTCTAAATAGAGGGCAACAAATGAAATTGGAAGAGGACTCAAGGTCCATAACGAGAGTGAGCTCTACCTGTTGTTTGTGAAAACACTTGAAGCCAAACAGGCTCTCTGTTTGATGCATTGCACACGGCGTGGAGCAAAAAGCTAAAGCTAATGACTTTTCCACCATGCAGTGAAGTAGTTTATTTGTCAAATCAGGTCACCTAGATTCCTCTCCATAGCATTTGAATAAATATCCATAAAGAACCCATTTATAGTTCCTCTCTCTAATAACAAATGTTCGTCTTCACAAAAGCAAGTTACTAAAACTCTCTTAATTTACGTGCAGATACTCCAAAGTAAACCCAGATATTTAGGTTCTAAACACTTTCTGAAACATCATTTTGTTATCTCAGAAATCATCAAATAAACTGCAGTGACAAAGAAAATACCATTGTTATGACATATACACTAAGTATATGACTTTTGTTAGGATAAACACTGCTCAAGTTTCAATTAACAAGCCAATTTACAACCATGTTAAAAAAAAACAGCTCAGAAAATTAATGATATGCACTAGTTTCACTGGCTGGTTTACCACTGTGGCACCAATGTGGACCCACACCACAATATAACTGTATAGCATTGTTAACAACAACATTTTATCAATGATTCTGTAAGAATTTACCAGTCTTAACAGATGGTGTCGCTGTCCTCTTGTTGTGTTATAGACACAGTGTGCTGTTAACAAGTTGAAAATGTGTCTCCACTTTTTTGACAGAGTTTGATCTCCTTTTTTACTGTCAAAATAATTTAGTGCTTTCTCTTCTGATGTGGATTTAGTTACAGTTTGTTAGTTAGATGTGATGTTGTCTAGTTCGTTTTTTGAGAAAGCTGACATTGAAGAGATGTTATGAAAAAAAGCTTGGTCAGAATCGGCTAGCTTTAGCTTTTAGCCTTGCAAAGATCCACATCCACAGTCTTAAAATATAAGAAACATAAATGTGCTGCTCTTTTTCTAAACAGTGTCGATTTCTCCTGTGGCAATTACACTTTACCAGTTTGGCAGCTTAGTAGACTAGCCATCATTTTACGGCTGTAAATATAACAAGTCAAGACTGCTAGGTAACAGTACTGTGGTTTTAAAAAGAGGATAGTGCAGTGCTTAATGATCATGGTAAGTCACTTTTCAGCTTTAATTATTAATTATCCCATGTATGTCAACATACAAATTTAATATACCATAATTTATGGACTATAAGGCACACTGTCAATGAACGAATATTTTCTGCTCTATTTTTATACATAAGGTGCACCGGATTATAAGGTGCATTTTAAGTGATAATAGTAAGGAACAATGGTGACGCCATGTTTTCCTTCAAATTTTAGCAAGTGTTGCAGCTGGGGGCACCTATGTAATTAAAAAACTGAAAAAAAAAAAATAATAATTTCTGTCCAAATCAAACAAGCACTGGATGTTAATCTACACAGATTTCTCTCCTGAATATTGTTTAATTGAGTGAGTAAAGCACTTCTGTTTACTTACATTAACCTTAGATTTCCAATATTGCAGCGGCGCTTAGTGCTAGTAAATGCCACCCGGCAACGGTACACTGAGAAACCCTGAGCGTTCCGATAATCCAGAGCGCTATCAGCTAGCGGTTTGTCTTACGTATCTTGTTTTAACACAGTAGTTTGTTATTCTAGGGCTCTTTAACATTCTATAGTGTTGATTTGCTGCTGTTGTTAATCTTTCCTCAGTTTGTTTTCCGACAGGAAACTCGCTCAATTAAACACTGCAGTGTGTTGCGAGATGCAAAATGAGTTCCGGGAAAAAAATAAAGTGTTTACAGTCTAAACAATATGGATTTACAGTGTCCTCTAAGGATGAACGTTGCCGGAGATTTGGAGCTGCCAGGTTAAATTGACTGTGTTGGAATGACAGCCCTCCTTAAATCCGTGTTCAGATGAAAGCCCGATGAGCTACCAGGGGGCCTATGCAAAACAAGCTGTCAGTGTGTGAAAGCTACGCCGGCCACATTGATTATTGACGCTTCCTTGAGTAGAGAAGGAGCGAACACTCCCCTCGGACTGCTCGCAGCCATTGCGGCAGCGCTCTCTCTCTCTTTCTCTCAGACATTTCCCCCACGTACCACAGCCTTGTGTCGTTCTGCTCTGGCCTGACACGCTCATAATCAGATGTGTGATCAGTCAAGTTTTCAGCAGGATGACCCTCGATTCTCGTAAGCAGATAAAAAAAAAAAAAGAGGGCATTGTCAACGCCCAGCCGCGCGCGTGCGTTTCTCCTCGGCTTATCTCTTCGCGTTGACCTTGCGCAAAGTTTTTTTTTTTTCTCCCCCCTGTTTTTTTTCCTTCGGCGGTTCAGATGACCTGAGATAACAGAAGGTCAGTGTAATTGGATCAGACCGACAGCTAAATGGGCGGCTAGCGCTTCCCTTTCGCGGTCAGGTTAAGCCGCAGCTCTCTGTTTTTCTCTCGCCGTCACAAGCTGCTTTGGTATTCCCCCTGCGCTGCGCTGGGCTGCGATGCGCTCCACTGGCGCACTCCAGCCATGTGCACACGCGACAGTCTCGCTCATCCGCGCTCTCAGCGTGCGGTAATTGGCTTTTCGGCGCATGATCGAGGGAGGGAACGGCACGGCGAGAGACCGTCTCGCGAGGGGTCTGGGCCAGGCCAGCAGGCCTATACATCTTGGCAAGGTCGCGGCACGCTTGAACTCGATCCGGTCGGCGTCGCAAATTGACAGGCAAGCAAATCTGCTGCAAATTGACTGTGCAGACAGGTTGATTTAAGCTCAAGGCTTCTTTTAAACACAGGAAACCAGGAAGGGATGGTGCTGAAGTCCTTGAGACACACAGAAACAATAGTCAGTCGTCTAATGTGGGGAAAGAAGAAGTAAAAGAAGAAGAGAAAAAGAGCTTGTGCTTTTCTGCTTTTATTGGCTAGTAACCGCTGCTAGTACACATTTAAAGGCACACTGCAGCAGTAATAACAACAACAACAATAATAATAATGTTTAGCTAGATAAACTACCGCTGCTCCAGTGGCCTTGAGCAAGGCTGCCCTTCCAAGGTCTGCTACATAGAATTATTCAAGTGGCATTTGCTTCTTACTTTATCTTAGGTCAATATTTGTGCTTCCATCCACTTCTATCCACTCACCCCATGATGTGGAAGAAAAGAAAAAGCAAAAAAAAAAAGGAGAGAGAGAGAGGGAGAAAGAGAGAGAGAGACACTGCAGACAAATATGCTCTTGAGCGTTTGATTACTTACTCTTGTCTTACTCTCAGCTTCAAGACTCTATGTAATTCTACCACTCCAGCACAAACCAAATCAGGTCATGATGCTTAATTGTAGCCCAATCAACCTTTACTAATGCAATGTCACTTTTGTTTAACATGAATAAATGATTTTTTTTTTTTTCCTGGAGAGAAGTGTAGAGGAGAGGGAGTGGAGGGGCTGAGATGCTGAGATGATGGGACAGACTCGTTTGATCTGCCACATTTTAATAAGCTTGTAAGATTATCTGGATTATTAGATTTTGGTGTGGATGGAGTGATTCAGATTGCATCGATTAAATTACAGTGCCAATTGCCTTTGATGTGAATGTGTCAACATGCGCCGGGTTCTCTGGGGGAATGGAGAGGAAAGGATTATGGTCGGAGTGAATGGGCTGCTTATGCTATATTTGTGTTTTCGCATCGAATGAGGGCTCTGCAGAATTGGGACTGACTTACTCCAATTAAATTGCTCTAACCTGCATTAAAGTAAAGTAGTAGTCTCAGATTAAATGTTGTGCTTCTCATATATCTAACCCCTGATCAATCAAACCCACATCAGGACACTGAATAGGCAGTTATTTGATAACAGCAACCGTTTAA
This sequence comes from Astyanax mexicanus, assembly GCF_023375975.1. Classification (NCBI taxonomy): domain Eukaryota; kingdom Metazoa; phylum Chordata; class Actinopteri; order Characiformes; family Acestrorhamphidae; genus Astyanax; species Astyanax mexicanus. The sequence goes on along the minus strand of NC_064413.1, from coordinate 35,202,968 downwards.
AATATAGATAATAATAAAAAAAAAAACACAAGCATCATGTTTAAATAACCGTTGTTGTTGTTGATGCTAATCTGTCTCTCTGTTTTATATCTCTTTATATCTCTTCAGGTGGATCTTCCTTTATTATCCTGTTTTGATTTTCTTCATGTTCTGTTGCTTGTTGTTTGAACTAAAAATCTGTGTTCTGTGTTGATCGCCGCAGGTTTAGCCCCTACGAATGGTATAACCCCCACCCGTGCAACCCCGACTCGGACGTGGTGGAAAACAATTTCACTCTGCTAAATAGTTTCTGGTTCGGAGTTGGAGCTCTCATGCAGCAAGGTAGACGCCTCTGCCTGCCCACCCTTAGCACATGTCCCACTCTTTTGCTGGGGGTCCAACTTTTGCTCTTATCAGGCCCACAACCCTGCATGGGTGCCTCTGTGCATGTAGCTAGACGCAGACCGGTTGCTGGTCCGCGATACTGAATGAGTGGGTGATGTGGTGGAGGGATGACGTGGCGATGATGATGATGATGATGATGGTGAATGTGGTTAGAAAAGCTAGGTGCAATGATTCATGCATGCTTCTCTTTTTCATTACCATTCCCTTTTTGTCAGAGTCCTGAATAGGTAAGTCTAATTCTGAGGCTAAAATCATACGTAGTTTGCTACAGCTAGTCTGAATTAAAGTAAGAGACAGACCCGGCTTTAAGATGTGTTTTTTCTGATCTAAACAAAAAAAGAAAAAAATTAAAGAAAGCCTGATGCCACATCTTATTTTGCACTACTGAATAAAATAAGATACAAGGAGAAAACTGGTCCAGATTTGAAAAAAAGAAATGAACGAAGTGAAATGGGATTAATTTGTTTGAATATTACATTGCAAACAAACTGCATGCCTTGTGTTGCATCGTAGAGAAGAATGTGTATTCAAAGAAAATGCAACATGGAGCAAATACAGTAAATGGCTAGCAGCTAACTGGCTAATCTCAGCATGGTTACTTTGTGGATTTGCACTGCATTCAAAATCCTATGGAATGGAGCATAGAGAGCTTCTGAGATAATGGTTCTCCATTGAATTAATCGTAGTTGCATGCAGTGGAGCAGTTGGCATGGGTATGCGTTCATATTGCTGTAACAAATATTGATAAAGATCAATCAAAGTTGGGTGATTGTGGTCATTTAGAGATGTCTTATACTAAAAAAGGTCTGTAATGAGTGATATGGGCCTTTTGTAATGGCTAAACAAATGACAATTACTGCAAAATAGAGGCTATTTTTTGCCCATCAGGATATATTGGTTATCTTAAAAAAAAATGTGATTAATAAGAACATCTTCTTGGGATTCTTCTGTTGTCTATTGAATTTGATGTGAAGATGTGGTGTCAGGCTAAAAAGCAAGGGACAGGCTTTGGACAAATGAATGTCATGTTCTGTTTTGTCCGTTCTAAATGAGTGAGTAGTAGTAGTACTAGCAGCCCTACACTGTAGAGAGGCTCCCCTGCCCCGCGGCTTGTCAGCCCCCAGAAAACTGTGGGATGTAGTGTTTGGACATGACGTTACCTTGGGTACATGACAGTCAGCCCCAACCAGGTTTTAGAAGGTCAGGTCCAGCCGTGGCCTGGCAGGATGAAACTGGTCCCTAAATGTCCAACGGGGGTAAAGACGTAAAAAAAACAACAACATGTGACAGACTCAAGCCCTCTACACTTGCCTGTGGGTCTTTTCTTTACTGTGTGTCCCCGGTGTCCGTTCTCTTCATGTGACTGTTCGTTTGTTTGTTTGTTTGTCTGAACCATTTTGCAGATTAATAGCATGGGCTGCAGGGCTCCCTTGGAAGTGATGTGGAAGTGGTTTGCTGAATCATGTCTAACTGTGCACTGGTTTGATAGCACCATGATAGAGTAATGAGGAAGCGTAATTGGAAGCGTATATACTGTATCTATGTATATATACACAGGGGTTGGACAATGAAACTGAAACACCTGGTTTTAGACCACAATCATTTATCATTTATCATAATCATTGCTCCCTTTCCCCCTATCCCATCAACAGCTGTCTGGGCAGAGGTCTGGACTTGGGAGTTGGCTGTCATGTCCAAACTCTGGCCCTGATGTGACGGGTCACTAGGCAGGCTGTGAGAAAGTTAGCGCAGAGTCAATCTTCTAAAGCCAAGCCTAAGACAAAGCTGTCTCTAACATCATTGGAAGCGTATATACTGTATCTATGTATATATACACAGGGGTTGGACAATGAAACTGAAACACCTGGTTTTAGACCACAATCATTTATTCCACATTGAATTCTACCGTGATTTGGGCAGCCGTGGTTTTATGTTTTTAAGACACAATCCAGATTAGCACCGGAACATCCCTTTCAGGCAGCTTCCTCTTGCGTCCACAGTTAATCCTGTTGGATGTCGTTGGTCCTTCTTGGTGGTATGCTGACATTATCCTGGACCGTGACTCTTGATACATCACAAAAAAGACATGCTGTCTTGGTCACAAAATGCACCAACAATTTGTCCTCTTTTGAACTATTTTGAGTAAAACTGTGCTCCGACCCTGCTAATTGAAACTTCACACTCTGCTCTTACTGGTACAATGTGCAATTAAAGAAGATTGGCCACCAGGTTGGTCCAATTAAGCCATGAAACCTCCCACACTAAAATGACAGGTCTTTCAGTTTCACTGTCCAGCCCCTGCATATATATATAGATCTTCCACAGTCCGTTGCAGTCCTATTGCTGTAGATTGAATGTGCTGGAGATTAAAGCTTACAATTGCTTCTTAATGCTTAAGAAGAACCACCAATTAACTTCCCTTCCTCTTTCTTTCTGTCTGATCCCTTCCTCCTACCTTTAACCCAACCCTTCTCTTGCATGAACATTCAGTGAATCTTGAGAATTTTGAGACATTTCTACAATAAAACCTTTGCTGTCTTGGCTTTGATGATGAGCGACTGTATTAGGTTACCATAAACATAAACTCTTGGATCATTGTGGACCAAGTACACAGTTAGCATGGTTGTCCACCCCAAGCCTTGTTCCTTATTCCTATGCGCTGGCATCCGGTACCACTTTTAAATAAGACTACCTTTTTAAAGGGTTTATAAATGGTTTATTAAATGGTTACTAATTAGACTGTAAATGCCTTAAAATCATTAATAATCAGTTATAAAACATTTGTAGAAAGGGCAACAATGACCTGTTTGCCAAATAGTGAACCCACAGCCATCTATATCATTTCCCTTTCTACATATGTGTTATAACTGATTATTAACGATTTGTAAGGCCTTTACAACCTAATTAGTAACCATTAATAAACTACTTGTAACCCATTTATAAACTCTTTATAAAAGGTATTCTTATTTTAAAGTGGTACACTGGCATCCTCCTCATCCTTGCCCTGCAGCTCTATGCTCTCCTCTGCAGTGAGCTCAGACCAGACCAGGCCTCTCCCGCCGTAACCACTGCCCTCCCCTGACCGCTCTCTCTACTCCTCTCCGCTAGGGTCTGAGCTCATGCCCAAAGCCCTTTCCACCAGAATAGTAGGAGGCATCTGGTGGTTCTTCACCCTCATCATCATCTCCTCCTACACGGCCAACCTGGCCGCCTTCCTCACCGTGGAGAGGATGGAATCGCCGATCGATTCAGCCGATGACCTGGCGAAGCAGACCAAGATCGAGTATGGCGTAGTGGAGGACGGCTCCACCATGACCTTTTTTAAAGTGAGTACAGCTGTGCAGACATGTCTTCCAAACGCATGGAATTGTGGTCGAATTGTAGCACGAATGCTGGCTAATTACTAGTCAGATAAACATCACTGTGAGATAAAATAATGCTACCATAACATATTTTCATAAAAATAGAGAACCACAAACCACAAATAGAGTACTTGTTCTAGCAATTTTCAGTACCTATAGATCCTTTACTGTACATTAATTGTTGATTTTTTTTTTTTTACAAATGTTAAACACATACACGTATACATATTGTACACAAATGCATTAGATGACCCACACAAAAAAAGTAAAAAAAAAAAAAAAAAAAAAAAAGATAAAAAAAGGATAAAATCTAGTAAAAATCTAGTTCTAACTGCTTTTAACCTTCTAAGACTTAAACTTTTGCATGGCATGCATTTTTTTTTTTTTTTTTTTTTGCTGTTTGGGCTAATTGACATGTGATTAGTGTAAAAGCAAAGAATTTTTACATGATGTAGTTTTTGTCCACATATGAGGACTTTAGTTTTATATTTCAATAGAACACAATGAAGTAATGATTAGTATTATTACTTCATTGATTAGTACTAGTATTAGAATTAGTAATGATGTGCAGCAGCATTTTTTACCTGAGTGCAAAACAGTTGTGACCTTTTGAGCAATATGGCTCATTTGAAGTGCTGCTTCAACACGGAAACAAAGTAAAAAAAAATATTTAAAATGACTGTTCATTTAATATTCTGAACAAAATGGAAGCTGTAGCATTTTAAACTCTTCGACCACCCCTAGATAACAGTATAATGGCCTCATAAGAGGACACAAAGCTCTTGTAGAGTAAACTCTAGTGTTGTGGTCTAGACAACCCAAAACGTGATGTCCACACATGTGGACGCCAGGTCTTTGGAGGTTAAAACTCTACATTCTATTGATTCACTGTGTCCGAGGCAATCTTAGCTAGCCTTTGTTGTTGTTGTCGTCGTCGTCAGTTCTATTCGAAATGGTAGCAAATGTGTCCTTCATAATAATATGATTCAATTACTGGCAACTAATGTATAAGATACTGTGTATTCAGTGCCGTACAGTTGTCTGATGAGATTGAAAGCATTTGTAACCAGTTATTCTGAGCCGTAATATTTGTGCCAATTCAACAAACTGGAGCAATAAAAAAAAATAAAAAACAGAAAAAGAGATAACTAGAAAAAAATGTCTGTTTCCTACAATACTTTAGTCCTTGATAAAAACTAACACAAACAAAACAATTGGAACAAGTTACAATTCCTGGTTTTAAATGAATCCATAATAATCCACTTCCACAAAGTGAATTCAGAGTAATCACTGCATCAGTGTTGCTTTTTAGGGGTCAAATCACATCTCTTAGTCTCTTAGTGGAAACGAGTGGAAACAAGCACTGATCTGTTTGCTTAATCTTTTGCGCAGCCTATAAGAACAAAACTCAAGTTGCTAATACTCAGAACTCAGGATTTCTAATGTTGTGGGGGAACTGATGTGGACTCATCGATTAGCATGCATAAATGGATGTTGTATTATAATTTATTCTGCAAAGCAATCAATGCTGAAGTGAAAATAAATTTTAAAAATATTAACCAAACTGCATGCACACATAAAAGGTGGTGCATCTAGACAATGTGTAACATGCATGTTGTAGGGATTAGATGTTAGTGCTTTAGAATTAACCTCATATTTTTGCATTATGTTGAAGAGTGGTTTTCAGCTCTCAAGTGCATCACAATGGCAATGCAAAGAAGGTCACTGGCCGAAAGTATAGTTCTCATTTTTTTATAAACTATAAAATTATTTGTAAAAATAAGATATTATAAATCATGTGTGATCTCATAAACTGGTCTGGTGTAATACAGTCACATGACTGACAGAAGTAGCTGGAGGATTATCATCAAAATAATTGTGTTAAAAATCATTGTAAATCTCAGGGTAACGTTTATATTTTATTCTATGCGTTTTTTGCTGATCATCTACATTGATATATATATATATATATATATATATATATATATATATATATATATATATATATATATATATATATATATATATATATATATATATATATATATTTTTTTTTTTTTTTTTTTGTGCTGCATTTGTTTTTATTTTAAGTGATTGATCAGATTTTCTAGGTGCAGAACATTTTGTACTGTGTTAAGTGGCCAGGCAAGTTGCAAAGGTTTGGGGGTATATATATTAAAAAAACGTGATCTTAACACATATACACATTGTTTTATATATATACAATAATCAAAACTTAATCAAAATCAAACAGTGCAGTTTGAGTATTGTTTCTGCTACTATCCCTTTTGAAATCTATCTAATCTACAATTCAGCATATTTTATTTATGTTAGAAATAAAAGAAATGGTCATTTTATTATAACAACAAAACATCTACATAACAAAACACAATCGAACAAATGCAATTTGTTCCTTAGGTAGAAAAAGATCCACCATTGCACTTTTGACCCGTCACATCTAGCTCATCATGGCTGTATGGTTGTCTTATGTTATCAGATTTGCGGTGATAAATTTATGATCAGATCAGATATCAGACATGATCTTGCTTCAAATGTGTTTGAAAACACATACAAAAAACACAGTTCTGAGCTGTTTGCATGTTTAATTATGAGGGAAAACAAACAAATAAATAAACAAATAAGGTTTTACACAGAGGAATGTTCAGCTGAAGGTGCAGATAAACTAAATGCTAATGCCACTGAGGTTCTTCATCAGTGTAAATAAACTCTAAAAAAAATTATATGCAGATTAGTCTTTCCAGGGTATCGTGTCAGGGAGTAAACACGTTTGATTAAAAAATGATGAAGATCATGGATAGAGATATGAAATGTTTCAGTGTGTGCCCTTTAACTAATTGGAGCCATGCAAAACAGCTTTCTTCACCGCCATGGTCTGTCGCCTGTGACACAAACACAGACCACTCAGTACACACGGATTTCACCTCCACTGGCAACTTGCTGGATTTATTCGTATCCTTGTTAAATATGAGGAAATTTTCACTTCTATTTTGGTAACACTTTACTTGGATGGCCCATTTGATGGACTCGTTGGTGCTCAACTGACATTCAACTATTAACTGCAACTTAACCATATGTTGAATATAAATGATTCAAAATAGAACATAACCCTATACCTAGCCTTAACATTAACTATTAAATCAACCCTAAAATCTAACCCTACACTTAAGCCTAACCCTAACCTGAACTTTAAATCCAACTCTAAACTCAATCCTAATATGATAAGATTAGAGTTTTTAGGGTTACATTTAATAGAGAATCGTTTACTTTCACCTTTCAGTTCAGTTCCATTTAATAGACATGCAGTTGAATGTTAGTTGAATGTCAGTTGAGCATCATCAAATGGACATTTGAATTATTTTTATTTGGGCGGTGTGTCAGTGTCTCAAAGAGACGTCTTCTTGAAAAGAATATGGTTTTTGTGGGCATTGGTTTACTATAGCATTTACAAAAGAGAGAGAGATGCAACATACAGCGACCACCATTCCAGATATATTTATTCCCCTTTCTGCAAGGTGCTTGTGCTCGTTGTTTTTCTGGAATTATCAGATTTTTTGTCATGCAAAAAACATGTTGTTTTTCTTTTAGTAATCAAATCAAATCAAATTTATTTGTATAGCGCTTTTTACAACTGGTATTGGCACAAAGCAGCTTTACAGAAACATGATTACAGGACAAAGAATCAGGCAAAACATTAAACATAGAATATACATAATACAGAACCCCCAGTGAGCGCGGAGGCAAGGAAAAACTCCCTCAGAGCTGCAGGAGGAGGAAGAAACCTTGGGAGGACCAAGACTCACATTAAAGGGGGGACCATCCTACCACTGGTCAATCGGCTTTTAAATTAATTTTAAAAAGTCTTTCATACATCCATATAGGTTTTATATATTCAGGTGTATAGCAGCTCCACTAATGGCTTATAGAGTAAGATGGATGATGAGCAGCTGTATTTAGTATTCAAAAGTATCCGCACAGTAACAGTCAATAGTTGGACAGCTTCTCATTTAATGCTAATAATTTTTTATTTCTATATTTAATTTATTTTCAACATTGTAGATTAATATAAAAAGAAAAGAAAAACAATTAAGGAGTACATATGGAATTACGTAGTGAATATATATATATATATATATATATATATATATATATATATATATATATATATATATATAAATAAAAGAAAAAAAAAAGTATTTTGCCTCCACAATCCCCCTGACCTAAACCTGCTCAAATGAGATGGGGATTTGAGGTGATCTGGGATGATCTGGAGATTCACAGCATTAAGGAAAAGCAGCAACTATTGTTCAGAACCTCAAGGAACTCCTTCAGGATGCTGAGAAAACTATTCCAGGTGACTCTCCCTCATTAAGCCACTGAAAGTAAAATACCAAGAGTGTGCAGATCTGTCCTCAAAGCAAAACCTGGTAAAAAACATATTTTTGCATTTTTTGTTTACAAAATAATGCACGTTATTTTCTTCAATATTAAATTTACAATGTTAAAAATCCTTAAAAAAAATAAATAAATAAGGAAGACACATTAAATAAAAAGAGGTGTGTCCAGACTTTGGACTGGTACTGTGTGTGGAAAGGATTGGGCACCCTTAAACCATTTATTAAATCACCAAAAGCAGAAGGCGGCTAAACAAGATACACAGGCACTTTTACCTTGCAGTTAAGGGGAACTGTGGAGGTCAGGATGAAAACCCATCAATGTATTTCCCAACAGACAGACTCAAATAAAAATGTATGTTTATGTATGTGTATGTTTTATGATGTTGATTTCTTAGGGGTTTTTTTGGAAGCTGATAGTTTTTTTGTTTGTTTTTAATTAGATTGAATATTGAGTATGTGGATGTAGTATAAAAAAGTAATAAATGATGGTGGTTTTGGATATACTGCAGCACTGAGGAGCATGAGTAGATGTTACAATATATGAGAGCTTTCTCCAAAAGGGCTCACCAGCACTCCCCTTTTTCAGGTGCTGATTTATTGACTGATTGAGTGTCTGTTTGTCTGATTGACAGGCAGATTGACTGGTTGATAAACCAGTAAACCGAGCGCATCGATTGAGCGTAATGCACTGTAGACGTACAGCCAGTCGATGCTGGCCTCCCCTCTTCCCCTCTACCTCATCAGGATACTGGGGAACATAACAAGCAAAATCTCTGCACTTTCTGTAATTATTGACTTACTGTAGATTCTCCCAACAACAAAAAAAATACATCACTAATGATACCTAATTATATAAATGTCAGCATGAGCTTCTATGAAAGTTCTGACATTGGTCATGCAGTGCCCCCTGACACCGCATCCAACTCCAAAAACACACCCACCCACCCTCACACACACACACACACACACACACACACACACCCCTCACACACAAAAACACACACACTCCCACACATTGTACATGCACCTTATTATTGTTGCAGAGCCATTTTGGCCTCTTCTTTCAATAACACTGAATTATTAAATTGAATAATATCTGCCATTACTGTTACTTGACCTGGCTTGTGCCAGGATGGAGAGAAAGACTCTGGCTGTGGTCTTTCCTGTTTATCATCCCTTACTCTCGGCGGCTTTTTGCTTCTGGGCTGCAGAACATAATACAGGTTCCATAGAGAAGAAAACAATATGAACCTTCTATATATGGACAAACAATGTTATCACTATAGATTTTGAATGAGAGAATAATGATAAACATCTGGTTAAAAAGTTTCATACAGGAGACAGTGAAGAATTGCAGGGAGATAAAAAAAAAAAAATTGCTTGGTTCTCCCAATGATACCCAGTGTTACTCAATAGATATTAACCATGGTAACAGTTATAAATCAGAACTTAGCAAAATTGGTAAGTTCCCCATAACCCTCGATCTGGAAATATGAAGATTAAAGACACATTGGGCTGGATGATACGGCACATGTCAATGTACATTACAATATTCCCTATATAGGCAAAAGTATTTGCTTGCCTGTCTATGGACACTTCTCATTTTTAATCCATAGAGTTTAGTATGATGTCGGCCCACACTTGAGCTTTTAACCAATCTGGGAAAGCTTTCCACAAGGTTTTGGAGTGTTTATGGAAATTTTGACCATTCTTCCAGAAGTGCATTTGTGAGGTCATACACTGATGTTGGACGAAAAGCCCTGACTCACAGTCTCCACACTAATTCATTCAAAAGGTGATTTATTTTGGGTTGTGCAGACCAGCCATATTGTTTTCACACCAAACTAACCATGTCTTTATGGTTGTTGATTTAAAAGGCCATCCCCAAACTGTTTCCGCAAAATCCATTGGCATGCTAAAGCATTAAAAGATCCCATCACTGGAACTAAGTGGCCGAGCACAACTTTAAACTCTAAACTACAACAGCTTTATACCATAATCCCCCCTCTACCAAACGTTATACTTTGCACAAATGCGAAAGTATAAAAAGAACTGTTTTCCTGACGAAGACAAACCCAGACTAGTCCATTGGATTGCCAGATAGAGAAGCTTGATTCGTCATTATACTCCAATTGTTTCCACTTTGTTGTAATAGCACTGATAGTTGACAGTGGAATATTTAAAGGTGAGGAAACATTATGACTGGACTTGCTGGAATTTACTGAGCTCCTGAGAGCGATTAATTTTGTAACTAATGTTTGTATAAGCAGCCTGCATGCATGGAAAAGATGGTGGAACACCTAAATCCAATGATTTGGATGGGTGATTAAATATTTTGCCATTATAGTGTTGTGTTTCTTATTTTGTAATTAATACAATGTAATTCTGAAATGTAACAGTAAAGCAGCCACAGAAAAAAAACTACCAGGGACATCCTTAATGGATGTCTGTACCTACAAACCTCTCAAAAATGAATTTGCCAGTTTACATAATGATCCTTGTGATGAACGGCAGTAAGTGACGGATTATGTAAGTAATGTATATTGATTATCGAAAACATGTTTTAAAAAATCGTATCACCAAACATTTAATATTATGATGATATACTGTAGACATAGATTTTTAGGAGCCCTTTATGGCTGTAAAAAGCTGAACAAATAAACAAAAAAAAGGTAAGACAAACAGTAAAATTGCAAAAGTCAATTTGTTGTTCACCCCCTACATATAAAGAGGAAAGGGCAGTCTCTCTAGCACAAGAAAAAAACATGGTTGTGAAACTACAAGAACTGTCTGAAAAGAATGATGATATTCTAACTGAATTAAACAGTGTGAAAACAGAAGGAATTTTAAGCTGCAGGGTCTCTACAGCAGCCAAAACACAGCGCTGTTTTCATGGTGCACACATTTCACTCACTGGTTATTTCCCCCCATGTGGTTGACAGATTCATACTTTTCCTGCTTAATAGGGGTACTTAAAAAAAAAAAAAGAATAGTGCAGGGTGGATTCTGAAGGCCTCTGTAAAATTTAACCATTTAATAATTGATGTTTTAGGCAGTAAAAAATATATATAAAAAGGTTGCGTAAGTGAATATTGATTCTACTTTTAAATAACTAGCAAAGGTAAGATTTAATATAATAGATCACATATATTACTGTATCATTAAAAACGGAAAAAACTGACTGGAATTTCTGTCAATAAAATTTAGCATCAGTCATGTTGTGTTGTGTTCTTAAGGAGGCAAAAAACACCAGCACACAACATGATATCATGACACGTGCAGATGCAGACAAAAAAATTATTTATTTACAAAAGTATCAGACAAAGGGATGGTCGAAGAAAAGAGGGTCAACAATGGCAAACAGCAGTAACAAAGAGATATCCTACCAGAGTAGGCAAACAGTCCAGAGGTCATATATTGCAGGGCAATCTCTTAAGAGGTTGGTAAACTAAACAAGGTCATAAACGAGAGATAAACACAGGCAATAGGATACCTGGTTGTACAAGGATAGAACTGTCAAAACTCAGCAAAGATTAAGAGCAAAAGAGCTCATTTTATAGGGCTAAACCATGTGGCTAGTACTCAGGTGACCTGCTTCTTGGAAGTATAGTCATGTGCTGTGTCATGTGACCAGGATTGTACGTAATGTTGATGTGTGGTGCATCCTGGGCAATGTAGTCTGGGGGGAGAGACAGGGCTGCTTTTAGCACCAGTCTGAAAACTTTGACTTAAAAAAAGGCATAGTTATTGACTGAAAGAGACATTTAGACTTACTGACTCACTAAGTACCAAGACTTGCTCCTTTTTTTTTGCTATTGTTTAATTAAGCTGTTCCACCTCCACTATGTGTACTTAAATCTTTAACAGCAGCAAAACTAGTTTTACTCAGCATTGCAGTCGCTTCCATAGAGCATCAGCCATGCACAGCATAAATTCCATTCTGTTAGCATCGCTACCATGCAGTTAGCATAATTAGCACACCATAAACATACTCATCGTGCTGTTAGCATCACTGCTTCACCAGCTGGCATTCTCTCTTAGCATTATTACTGCAGTACTTTAGTAAGGAGTAGCATCACTAGTGCAAGGTTAGTCTTAGCCATCTTATGGCCTCGCCAAGCATTGCTAAACCCGTTAGTCACAAGCCATGTTCATCAGGGCCAATCTACATCTAAAACTAGAATCTAAGCTTAAAACCCTTAATATTTACTCGAAGAATGAATTACTGTCCACTTTTCGTGGCAGTGTGAAGTAGAATAGTATACATCATCTCAGGGAATCGGTGTCAAGTGAAAGCTACCTTCTTGGCAGCTGCAAAAAAATAAATAAATAAAAAATGCTTCGTTCACAACTCAGATCAGTTATTGTGCTTGTGAGGCCCAGCAAATCCATAGTGCCTCTCTCTCTCTCTCTCTCTCTATGCATCCTAATATCTGTCAAGTATAATCTGCCACATTCCACGCTTCAAAAGCCATTGTGATCAAAAGAAAGGCAAGTTAGCGGTTAGCGCAACCAGCTTCAGCACATTCAGTCTTCTTCTTCTTCTTCTCCTCCGCCTCGCTGTCTCTACCTAACCTTCAACATCAAAACAATCTGCGGCAGTGGCTTTTCGCTGAGCGCAGCAGCAGAAGCAGCAGCAGAAGCAGCAGAAGCAGCGCACCCTCACTCACCTCCACCTCCACTCCTGCTACACCTGCCCTTGCACTCCCGCACTCCTCCATACAGGAGGGATCATCCCTCACTCCAGGCCTAGTCCTGCTGCACGCCTGCCACCGCTGTCGTCGCTTTTCTAATTTGTTGTGGGAGCTTTCACTGACTCACATAAAAAAATCTCTCTCTCTCTCTCACTATTTCTTCCCCTTATTTCTCTGTATGTCTGTCTTTCATTTCCTTCCTATCCTCCCAAATGTTTGCTCTCACCTTTTTTTCCTCCCCTCTATCTTTTACTTTCTTATTCTCTATCTTTTTTATCCTTCATCTCTTTGCTTTATCTCATGTTTTTTACCCTTTCCTGCTTCTTTTTCTTTTTCTTCTTTTTGTCTTCATACTTCATTCTCTTTCTAAATGGCACACTCACAATCTCTTATCTTCTTTCTCCTTAAATGTTTGCTCTTACCTCTTTTCACTCCCCCTCTCCGTTCCATTCTCTTATTCTTTATATTTTTCCCTTATTTCTTACTTTATTTTTTCTCTCTTTAATTTCTCACGTTCTTGTTCTGCCTCTTTCTTTCATCCTTCTCTTTCACTCCCTCTCTCCCCATTTCTTACCCTTTCTAACTCACTCTCTTATCTCTTTCTCTCTATATGTCTGTCTGTGTCTGTCTCTCATTTCTCATCTTTATCATTTTTTTCTCTTATCCTCCCAAATGTTTGCTCTTACCTCTTTTCCCTCCCCCTTTCTCTTTTACTTTCTTATTCTTTATCTTTTCCCCTATTTCCCTATTCATCTCTGATTTATGTTGTTTTTTTTTTTAAACCTTCCTACTTCTTTCTCTCCCCTCTTTCTCTCTGTCTTCATACTTTATTCTCTCTCTAAATGGCACACTCACAATCTCTTCTTATCTTCTTTCTTCTTAAATGTTTGCTCCCAACTCTTTTTAATCCTCCTTTCCATTCCATCTCTTATTCTTTATATTTTCCCTTATTTCTTACTACATCTCTTTAATTCCTCCTCTATCTCTCTTCCTTCTCTCTCTTTCACGCCCTCTCTCTCCCCCCATTTCTTACCCTTTCTAACTTACTCTCATTTCTCTGTCTTTCTCTCTTTAAGTCTGTTTTTTCTGTCTCTCATTTCTCACCTTTTTTTTTTTTTTACCATTTTTTCACCTATCCTCCCAAATGTTGGCCCTCTCCTCTTTTCCCTCCCCCTCTCTCTTTTACTTTATTCCCTATCTTTTACCCTATTTTCTCCATCTCTGATTTATGTCAGGGTTTTTTTTTTTTACCTTTTCCTGCTTCTTTTTTATCTACCTTCTCTTTCTCTTTCTCTCTGTCTTCATACTTCACTCTCATTCTAAATGGTACACTCACAATCTCTCTTCTTATCTTCTTAAATGTTTGCTCTTACCTCTTTTCACTCCCCCTCTCCGTTCCACTCTCTTATTCTTTATATTTCTTACTTTATTTTTTTCCTACATCTCTTTAATTTCTCACATTCTTGTTCTGCCTCTTTCTCTCTTCCTTCTCTCTCTCTTTACTCTCTATTTCTTAGTCACACTTTATTCTCTCTCTAATTGGCATCCTCTCTGTCTCTCTTTTCTTTTAAGTAAATTATTTAATTCTGAATGAATTAATTCATTCTCTCTCTCCTTTCTCTCTTTCTCTAAGTTTCCCTTTTCCCTTGATCTCACTTTTATCTAATACATTATATATTCTTTATCTCTATATGTTGTTTCTTTCCCTCTCTCCTCTCTCTCTCTTTGATTTCTCTCTTTGTATTTTAATTTTCTTTCCCTCTCCCGTGATCTGAAATTTTAATTATAAACTAAATCTTTTCATAATGTCTTGTTTCCCCTTTCTTCTTTCATTTTTTTCCATTTCACTCATAATCTCACTCTTGTTCTCTAAATACACCAATTCTGTTCTCACCTCTTTTCACCCCCCTTTCCATGCCACTCTTTTATTCTTTATATTATTCCTTTATTTCTTACTTTATTTTTTCCTACATCTCTTTAATTTCTCACATTCTTGTTTCTGCCTCTTTCTCTCTTCCTTCTCCCTCTCTCCTCTCTCTTTGATTTCTCTCTTGAGGAACAGGATCTACATTTTACTCATCATACTCTCTCTCTCTCCTTTATCTCTATCTACTTTTTTTCTATCCCTTTTACTCCCTCATTCCCAAAAATCTATATTATGTCTCTCTATTTTTTTTTCTTATTTTTCTTCTATCTTTCTCTGGATACCAACACACACACACACACACACACACCCTCTGCCATGTATGTGCAGCATGCATGCATTTCTCACTCTGCTAGATTTCCTCGCAGTGTTCCCCTTATCAGGCTTCAGTGAGTGTTATTTTGCAGTGGGCCGTGAGGTGGATCCCTGCAGGACTGTAGAGCTCAGCAGTAAGTTTATAAGTCGTGATGGAGAGGGGAGCTGAATCACTGCCACTGATGCAATTTGGCCAGCAGGCACAGGGAGCAGCTACAGCCGCCGGGGGGAAGGAACGGGGCTGAGAACTGAACCTGCACTGTGATTCAGCCTCTGTATAATTAATACACCCAACCAAAGGATTACAAACCATGTAGCTCAACACCTTTAAACATGTGCAAAAAAATAGCAGGGCAGCATTCTAGCTAAAAATAAAAATCTTTGGGTTAGTTGAAGGTTTTCTGTGGCTGCCTTGTTTTGGGTGTAGCCTAAAAGATAGTCCCTTACCCATGACTTGCTGGGGTATTCAGTATGGTATTTTCCATTGTCTTCTTTTCCCTTTTGTTCAAGATAAAAGAGTGTCCTGCAACCGTTGACAAACCCTGTCTACATAATTCAGCCAGAACTTCTGTCAGAATCTCTGTCTAATATAGTGAAGGCCCTCAATCTGCTGCATCAATAGATCTGACTTTTTAAGGAATGGGCTCCATAAGATCTCTAAAAAACGTTGTGAAGTATCTGGAACTATAGTTACAAGTTAATGCCTAATATGTAAATTGCACAGTTTGATAGATGCCACTAATATTTTTATTGTTATAATAAAGTATTCAAACTCCATAAAAGTGTAAAAATGTACATCTTGTCTTGAGTCTAGATAGTATTTTTTATGTGTCTGCCTCTTTTCACTATTAAAATAAATAATAATAATAATAAAAAAATCATAATTACATAAGCAGGGCACAAATTTTTGGGCCAAAACCAAATACTACCCTGTGCCCTGCATTGCTCCTAAAGAGTCTACCCTCTGGTGAGGTCAACACGCAGTGCTATTGGGTGAGAGTTCTGTACAGGCGCAAGGTTTTTAAAAAAGTTAGTCTTTTAGAGACACAGTCAATTTCTCCGCTTTCAATCTACAGTACTTGGTAGGATCTTTTTGTACACTAATCTTTTTTTTTTGCTAGTAGTTGCTACCCATTCTTCCTGGCAGCTTGTGCACTGCAGTAGTGCTGCTGATTCTCAGATGTATTGGGATCTGGACTTTGATTTTTCCATTGTAGAACATCCTAGCTTTTGTTGATCAACCTCTGCTGTGTTGTTTGTTCTTGTGCTTTAGTTTTTTTAGAAGACAGAAGCAGTTTGTCTGGCAGTATTTCTCTACAGTTCCCACAGAGGAAAAACTTCTCCCCTATTTGAGAGTTATGATGGTGTTGAATGGTCAGTGTTAAATTTGCAGCAACAAAAACTCACATTCTGTAATATTTGATCACAAAACTTAGAAAACTATAGATGTGCTAATTGCGTCACTCTACCACACAGGCCAGGTGTTGGTAGTGTTCAGGGTGTGGTTATTGGCTAGTGCAGTGCCTGGTGGTAGGAAGCAGTTTCCATTTATCCATCTATTACAGTTTGTTCTGGATTGTTTACACACATTTTCTAAAAACATGCCTCATATTCTCAGAATTCTACACACAAATCCAAACACAAAATGAAACATTCAAATCAATGTTCTCTCTTCACAAAAGGCTATTTTGTGTTCAGATGACACACACAAACCATCATATGAACAGGTAATCAAAAGAAGCAGTTGAACACTGATGTACTCAGTGTAAAACACCATTCTCCATTCATCACAATGACTTTTTTATTTTTTGTTCAGTGTTACACTTACTACAGGCAGTAAATACATAAGTGCTTTGTAAAATATTTAATAATAGTTTTATACTCCGAACACACAAATACACAGTAAAAATATATTTTATTTTTCCAACAAAAACAATGTACACAGTGTACAATGCAACCAACGCAAAAATGCAGCAATTTACATAAAAAAAAACAACAGAAGAATGTATTGTATAAATTGACAGTAAACAAAGAACTATGGTGCATCCTGTCTTCTGTTTCAGTCTGCTAAAGCTTTGATTGCTGATTGTAAACCTGCCTGTGTGAAGGGTGTTTGCCCATGTGACCAGTCAGTGTGCATAGTAGGGTAATTAACTTTAGAGTTTTGAATAACAGTGTGTTCCTTGTGAAAACAAGAGATTTTATTAATGAAAATTGTGCCAAATGCAGAAAATTGTGTGTGTAGACTTTTGAAAAAGTGTGTTTTAGAACTGCAGTTTGAGTGTAAAGCAGGAATTGTGCTTGTAGTCTAGCAGAACTGGTTCAAGGGGTTGGTGCATAAGTTACATGTTGTGGTCATTGTGTCTCAAGTACCAGAAATTGTGTGTAAACTGTAACATTAGTCCATACATGAAAATGGCAACTTTTAGATATAACTTTGCTACCTTTTCATATGTTCTGCATGCATTTAGTTCTGATTTATTTATAAAACTAATTGGTTGTTATTTTCACAGTTTCAAATTCACAGACTGATCTATAGTACTTCTTAGACTTGGGGCCATGTAATACAAAAATTATGAACTTTTAATAATTAAAAAAAGAGGGTACGCCTGTTAGTCTTTTTGTCTGCATAATTTATTTCAGTCAAATACTTAGGTCAATACTTGTGTATACCATTTTTCAGTTAGTAATATCAGAAAGAACTGATTTAAATTTATTTTATGGAAAAAAAAATAATCTTAGAGATCACAATGTTTTGTCCCTCAAATGTTTTCATCAAATGAGAGTTGATGAAAAATCTGATCTCTAATTTGATCTCATTCCCACGCCTTCACACACTTTAAAAAAAAGAATGCAAAGCATTATAACTGTTTTTCCAAAACAATTGGTTTATTTTATTCAATCTCCCAAAAATCTCCCAAAAGCCCCACTTTTGCCATCACTAGGCTGCATCACAAAATATATTGAGAGTCTAAATCATTCTAATCTGTTAATGTGTAAATTTGCGGTTTAATCTGAAATTATAATTAACGCTTCCAGCACATTTTTTGCAGCTCAGGCTAAGCTGTCATGGTTGTAGAAAGGAATTAAAATAAGTATAAACAGATATGAACCACAAAATAAGATTAACTAAACAAACTGACTCCAAACACACAAGACCAGACTGAGCGCACGGCAACAAAAGGGGCTACTTATAGACTGAGACAAACAAGGAGCACCTGGTGTAGATAACGAGAGGGCTGGACTACAAATTAGACACAGGTGGAGACACTAATCAATGGGCGTCAGAATAGGAGTCGGAAACAAACTAAGGATCACATGTTGTAGAAAAAAAAAAAGCAGACAGGAAAAGGTTCAATCTCATTTAAAAAAATAAGAGATTTAATTTGTTTTAGGATGCTTTTAGTAAGGTCATTCCTAGAAATCTGGGACACACATAGACCAGAAATGTCTAAAAATTTTAGCCACATTGTGTCAGCTCTTTTCACCTTGCTCTGTGTGATCTAAAGCGCTCTGCTAAAGGTCATCCCCCAGACTGACCTAGTTGCTGTCTGAAACACTGCATGTGTACCTAAAGCAACACACGTATAATCCTGAATATGTGAGTGCAAACGGACTTCAGTGTAAAATGTTCTGCCTGAATGTGTTAAATCACTGCTGCTTTCAGTGGATTTGCCCTTTAAAATTCTACCTGGTGTTACCCCAGTTCTTTCTCTAATGTACTGAACTTTAACTAATTAGCTGTAACAATAAATGCATTCATTTAGCCATAAATTCATTGGAAAAGTAGAAATAATATACAGATTTAGATAAAAAATTGGGGGAAATGCTCAACAATTGTGTCTTGATAAGCCTAACAAGCCTGGCCAAAAAAGTCTTTACCTGGATTTAAGTGAGTAAACGATGTGGGGTGGATGCTGCAGTTGGTCAGGTCTAGGTTCAGCAACAGTATGTGCTGAAAGAATGAGGTCAGCTGACTACCCCAAGAATCGAGAACATTTTCTGATTAGATTTGTATGTTGGCCCCAATTATGGATGTAAGTGATGGGCTCAATTAGAGTCAGTCGTTGGTCCCACTTGAAGAAGTAGAAGTATATCATAGTGGTCCAATAAAAAAACAAATATCTCCATTTTTGACAATTTGTACTTTTCTACATAGTAATTTGAACTCCCAAACTGTCCCTTACACTCTGTCAAGATCTCTTGTTAAATGGACCAATAGAAATTCTCCAAAAGGACCTGAAATAAAAAAAAAAACTTTTTACATTGACTTTCATTGAAAGTTAAGAATGTTTTATCTCTCTCCTGTAAAGTTGCTGTTTTGGAAATACATTACGCACATTATACTGCGCTCACTGGGGGTTCTGTAATATGTATTTTCTATGTTTAATCTTTTGCCTGACTCTTTGTCCTGTAATCATGTTTCTGTAAAGCTGCTTTGTGCCAACACCAGTTGTAAAAAGCGCTATAAAAATAAATTTGATTTGATGATTTGATTGATTATACCCCTCTAAGGCCCTTATGAGCATGATAGTTCTTTCTCTCTCTCTCTCTCTCTCTCTCTCTCTCCCTCTCTCTCTCTTTCTCTCTGTCTCACTTTATATTTTTTAATTCTTACTTTTTAAAAGGTTTGGAGTTGCTCAGCCACCTGCCAGGCCACAGGAGATGGTGTTGTTGAATTGAGGCAGCCTAACAGGTTTACTGTTGATTAAAAGTTATAACTGCATGCCATCCCTTAGTGTCGCCATTCATCACTGCCACTGCCATTAGCATCACAATGCCACCATATTGGATTTACAAGAGCAAAATGTCCTCAAAGCAGCGAGCAACAGGGGTACCTCAGTCCATCTAATTACCTTCACTGAACACATGCAGATCAGGGTGTTGGAAACAAATGATGGCATGTTATGGCCTTAAAGGTCTTGCAATGAAGGCTTAGGGAATTAATTATAGAGTTTTTTTTTAATGGGGAAACAATGTAGGATAATAGCATTCAGTCTTTCAAATTAATTCTACACTAACACAGCTGAATACAAACATTGTATACCAGAATTTACCTAGTGCCTGGTTTTACAGGCCATTTAGTGGGTGGTCCTATTATTGTGGCCTGACTGGTGAGTGCATAAATAGAGTTTTTGGTGTGTCTATTGGATTTTCTCTAAGGTTTGCACTGGTCATGAAGAAACTGGAAATAATTGGAAATAATCAAATAACTAAACATGTCCTGCAGTATTAATTGCAGTCCATGTCCTTGAGTATTAATAGCATGTCCAGTAGTATTTCACTGTAAATCAGGCAAGGATAGGTCTGGCAATGTGTCTGGCTTTGGTATAGTGTCCATCTCTTAAAGGCAAGCTATTGAAATGGCAGCATTATATGGCTGAGCATTGTCCTGCTGGAATAGCACACTGGAGTATATGTAAAAAAAACTGTTAGGATCACTAGATGTAGGTGCTTATTCACATAATGTTGGGCTGTCAAAGTGCCTGCAATGAAGACCAAAGGTAATCGGGCATCGTACAAAATTGCATCCTACTAAGTGACTCCATGACAGTCTGGCACAACTACCCACCAAGTTTCATTTCTGTTGGTTGATTCCTTCTTGGTGGTTTTATAATTATCTCACTGTAGACCATGTGAGATATTAATAAAACCCCTATCCCAGATTACATATAGCCTTTCTGCAAGCATGCCACAAACAGAGTCCCCTGAGGCATGCAAAAGTACAAAAGCACACCTCAGGCGACTCTTCTTGTGGCGTGCTTGCAGAAATGGCTTCTTTCGCATCACTCTCCCATACAGCTTCTCCTTGTGCAAAGTGCGCTGTATTGTTGACTGATGCACAGTGACACCATCTGCAGCAAGATGATGCTGCAGCTCTTTGGAGGTGGTCTGTGGATTTTCCTTGACTGTTCTCACCATTCTTCTTCTCTGCCTTTCTGATATCTTTCTTGGCCTGCCACTTCTGGGCTTAACAAGAACTGTCCCTGTGGTCTTCCATTTCCTTACTATGTTCCTCACAGTGGAAACTGACTGGTTAAATCTCTGAGACAACTTTTCGTATTCTTCCCCTGAACAACTATGTTGAACAATCTTTGTTTTTAGATCATTTGAGTGTTGTTTTGATGAGCCCATGATGCCACTCTTCAGAGGAGATTCAAATAGGAGAACAACTTGCAATTGGCCACCTTAAATACCTTTTCTCATGATTGGATACACCTGGCTATGAAGTTCAAAGCTCAATGAGGTTACCAAACCAATTTTGTGCTTCAGTAAGTCTTTAAATCAATAAAATGATAAGGGTGCCCATACTTTTGCACCGGTCAAATTTTGATTTAATGCATATTGCACATTTTGTGTTAGTACAATAAACCTCATTTCAATCCTGAAATATTACTGTGTCCATCAGTTATTAGATATATCAAACTGAAATGGCTGTTGCAAACACCCAAATATTTACAACTAAAAATGATTAAGATTAATAGGGGTGCCCAAACTTTTTCATATGACTGTAACATTCCCAGCTTCCCATGCTAATGTTATGGAAATGTAAAAAAAAAGTAACATTCACAAAACAAAAAAAATAAAACATTGACATAAGCGGCATTGCTAGAACATTTAAAAAACTTTCAGAAAACTTGAACTTGAACATCAACCAAAAAAAAAATGACTATAACGTTTAGAAAATGTCCTAATAACCAGAAATTGATAGGTGGGATTGTTCTGTAGTATTAATTTAATTAGGCTCCTCTTTCATGGAACAGCTTGGAACATGGAGCAGTAAATTCTAATCATTCTTCATTCACATATTCATTGACCTTGATTTCCGGGGAGAATAGATTAGAGCTGTGAGATGGGCAAATTTGCAAAGCAGTATCATAGCTGATTTAGAAGCTTCAGGATGGTGGGCGGTAATGTCACACAGCTATTTAAGAATTTAAGCCATTTGCGCAAAACACGTTCACTAATACAGGTTTATTTTTTTACAAGATAATTGATATTTGTCTCATTATTAATTACCTTTACATTCATCTGTAAATAATATAAATTCTAAAGAAGCAATAAACCACAATAATCAGACTTCCTACATTTATCATGATGAGAAACAGAAGATGATTTTTATGCGTGCTTCACCTCCTGTCGTCTCTAACTTCTGCCTGAAATTTTGGGTGAATTTTAGTGCGTAACAGCATTGTTTTCTGAGTGTTACACTTCTGATTGTGGTGCATAGCAAATGAGTCAAAGCCTCAGATCTGATATGGGAAATGAGCAGACTGTCGCAGTGCCAATCTGTGGCCACTTCAGCATGATCAAAGGATTAGACAAATCACTTATAATCAGACCCACAATCTCAGCTCAGATGAAATAAATCTGCATCAAAGATGAAAACGTGACAGTGCTAGAAAGAGAGGCAGAGAGGTAGAGAGGTAATGGGAAAGATGGAGGTGAGGATCAGGGGAGTGAAAAGTCAGAGATGGGGATTTGTTCCTTCATGCATTGGAAATTGGAGGCATTCATTTTTTTTTCTGACTGAAAATGTTTTAAGATGGTGTTCTCCGTGTGTTGTTAGAAATGCTCTGTATGATTGGGATATTTGTTTTCCAACCAAACCCACCCCTCTTATGTGAATCTATAATTATATATTAGCCATTTCTATATCCATTTCTATATCAGTTATGGACAGATAAAGTAAAATAGGCATAGTTGACCATAAAAGACTCCACAAGGAACACTGAAACAGAGGGGCTTAAATACACGAGGAGGGTGAGCACACACAGATTTATTTAGTTTTTTTGCTTTTTTGTCATACTGATATTTTTCTGATTATCAAACAAACTTTAATATCAGACGAAGATAACCTAATAAAAAAAGCACTTTTTAAAAGCTAATTTTATTTATCAAAGAAAAAAATATTCCAAACAAATCGAGTGTGAAAAAGTGTTCGCACCCCAACAACTGCAGTCAAGCTTTGCCAAAAACTACTAATAAGTCTTACACATCTCTTTGTTTCACTTTTTTTTACAGAATTGTTTTAATTTGGACAAATTAAAGGGTTTTTGACTACAAACGGCTTGTTTAAGGTCATGACACAGCATTACGATTAGACTTTAACTAAGCCCTTCATTTTGTTTTTTGTTTTTTTAAGCCATTCAGAGGTGGACTTGTTTGTGTGATTCAGATCATTGTCCTGCTGCAGAACCCAAGTACGCCTGAGCTTGAGGTCATGAACAGATAGTCAGACATTCTTCTTCTGGATGTCTGGTTAAACAACTGATCTCCTGGTTCCATCTATTACAGCAAGTTGTCCAGGCATACACAGACAAGTTTAATATCAATTTAGTTTGCAGTGTGTTATTACTGAAGCCATTAGAGGCATTAAAGTATTTAAGCAGCTGTTTATCAGTTTATCACAATTGCCTTGGTTCTCCAGTTAATAAATAAATTCTGTTCAGTGTGCATCAATACTATTCTTTAAGCGACAGTAATAATATATTTAAACAGAGCTATAGTTACTCATATTGTAAGGAATAACAGCAGAAACTGCAGGGTTTCTCTTCTCATGTTTCTGCAGGCAGGACTTAGCATCAGGCTTCTTTGACAGTGCTCTACACTTCTACACGGTGATCCGCAGTGCCTCTAGTGGTATGGCGGTATGGGAAAAACGCATATCGGTTCAAGTTTCTCCTACGGTATAGTGTGGTACTCTGACTACTCTAAAGTATATCCATGCCTGGTAAAATTAAAAAACAAGGAAAGTCTTGCCTGCTAATAATAGCACAAAGTTCTGTTATCCTTTGGTGTGTGTGTGCGAGGTTTTTGATTTTTTTGGGGGTGGGGGTTTTGAAACTTGTGATGTCCGATGTTAGTAGAGAAGGTATTTAGATAAACTAATCAATCACACTTACTGTGTGGAGAAAGTTAAAACATCAAACCATACCAGCTTCAGTGAGGGAACATGTGAGCTATAAAAACATCATACTCTCTCTTCAGTGTTGTGATAAATGAACTCTTCAGCTGTGTCGTTAAACGTTATAGGGCAAAGCTCTGAAAGTAGATTTTTTTTTTTAGATTACATTTGGAATCTCAGACCGTTTGAGATAATGTTAATTTTCGTCTGCTTTCTGCTATTTTGAGATAAAGTGAGAGTTTCTTAAGTGGGTACAAATCCTCTTACAGTTGGCTAAAAGATTGGGTGGGAAAGATTGGTGGAGTTACAATTCTATATCTCTATTTCTCTCTCTCTCTCTCTCTCTCTCTTTCTGTCTTTCCCTCCCTCCCTCGTTCTCTCTCTGATATGCTGGTGGTTCTGCCTTATCAGCAGTCTATATTGTGCATGCTCAATCGGCTGATTTGTCAGGGGTGACTCCAAAAGATTCTGATAGGCACTGGGAAAATCACCCAGTTGATCTGAAATATCGACCCACCGCGAGAAGTCATTACGCACAATAATGGCAGGAGGGACCTTGAAGATGTGACTTAATTAGGTCTAAAATACCTTCGGAATGGCTTCTGAAAGAGAAAGAAATTGTCACATTTCAAATTGAAAAAAAAGATTATTTGCAAACAAGCAATATTAGTGCTTCACAGGTTGGGATATTACATTTTTGTAATTTGTCCAAAACTCCTCACAAGATGCATCCGCGTTTCTACAGAAACAATTAAAAGAAGAAGAAAAAAAAAAAAACACATTTACGCCGTTGTCTGGCAAACACACGTTTCCTGTCTGAATGGTGCTTCTTCACGTTTACTCTAGAGCTGTGAGATTAATATCTATAAAAGGTAATGGCTTGAAATAATCTTATGAATCTGAAGAATCATTAGCAAGCCCATTTCAAATTATGCATGTAAGCATATTCATTTTAGCATGAAATTAAGTGTAAAACGTATATTCTGTACTATGGTATAAATACACTATATGTCCCATGTTTGTAAACACCCTTTCTAATGAACAAATTAGCTTCTTTAAATTGTAACAATTGTGCAAATGCACACACACAGATTATTTAGTGATCAAGGGGTTAATATGATGCTACATTACAATGTAATGTTTACAGAAGAAATTGTAAATAATTCCATCAAGAAGTTTGCGTAACATTTAGTCAAATATCATTGCTGACTAAAAAATAAACATGTATGGCTATTTTTTATGTTTTTTTTTTATTTATGTATTTATTCATTTTTTGTGATGGAATGAAAAAAGAGAAGAAACAATAAGAAAACAGGAAGGTAGAGAAACAGGACAAATCCAATAAGTAAAAAAAAAGCCTAAACAATATCCAGTATAAAAGCACAGAAATAATAGGTAAAATATATATATATATATATATATATATATATATATATATATATATATATATATATATATATAATGTACAAAACGAAATAAAAGGACCCAGCACAAAATATTATATTTCCTCTTTTTTTCTTTTTACTTCCTTTACTTTCCCTTCCTCTCCTTCCCATGTTTTTTATTTCACTTCATAATTTGAACACACAAACTGTCCCATACAGTCCAATCCAACTCTGCATTATGCGGTAAAAATATAATAGATTTTACTTTTTTCTTTTAGTACATACATTTTTCAAAGTTTAGTATTATTTAATAGCTTTCCTGAAGTATATATTTACAGATTACAATTAAGCAACATATAGATTTTACTAAAAATTTCCAATGCAGTTGCTTACCTAATTACTCAATCACATAAATCGTACACAATTAACTTGTATTATGTTTACTAACTCAAAAAACGTTTTTTAAGAGTATAGTAGAAAGTCTTCTATGAAGTAAAATAGAATATTGGAGCACGACACATAAAAGACAGCCCTGTAACACACTACATTACACCAACCACCAAATGTCAGATTGTGTAAATGTAAAGTAGACAAGTCAAATTAAATCTAATTTATTTGTATAGCACTATTAGAAAACTGATGTCACAAAACACAGTATAATAGAAATCCAGTAAAAACAAATGAAGAACAAAACGTAGGCTATATTTGAATTTATTTATTTATTTATTTTTGCACAAAGAAAACAGACACAAATTGCATAAAATACAGTGCAAGTAGAGGCAGAAACCAAACATGGGCTTATATAAAGCCTCTACCATAATAATAATAATATATATATATATATATATAATACGGGTAACTTCAACAAAAGAATACCAAATTCCAGCTATATGACACAAAAACAAAAAAAAAAATGAGTGTCTATACATACAAAACATAAAATACATTTATACATTTATTACATTTATTCTTTTAATTTTTTAAAATTTGGAAGTTGTAAAGACTGACAAGTTGAATATTTATGAATTTCTGCATTTATAAAAGTTACGAATATATGAATTGCTCTGGGATATTTCCATGATTTGAAAAAAAAAAATACATATTTGAAATATATGTATCAAATATTTTTATTCATGTAGATTTCTGGCATTTAGATTATGCTTTTATTCAAAGCGACTTACAAGGTTATATTTTTATTACAGAGGTGGACCAATGTAGTGTTAGGAGTCTTGCCCAAGGACCCTTATTAATGCAGTGCAGCATAATCACCCAGTGCTGGAATTGAACCCCAGTCTCCTACTTGATGTGTAGCTCACATGCAGGTAGTAGTGTTATCCACTTCACCACACCATGTTCATGACTGAAGCTTAATCCTGTCCATCACTTGAATCAGGTGGAAGTTACTGTGTGTAAACGCATTAAGGATAGGATAAAGTATTGGCAGGAACCTTTTTTTTCACCAGCTATTCTGGTGTCCTTAAGGATCAGAGTCTATAACAGTCTGTCGAAGTCTGTGCTTTTACAACTCAACCACAAATAGTACTATTAAGTTCAGACACATTGGTTTGATTAGAGAAATCACTAAACTGTTCCCACTAGAACTGGAGTTTAAGAAGGTTTGTCTATAGATTGGCCAACTTTTCACTTTATCACTTCATCAGCTGCTTTCTTGAGTATTGTCTTGTGTTCTAAATCAGTACATAAAAGTACATTGAAAGTATTTATACTCTCGAAGTCTGAAGCTGTTCCAATAAAAAGCAAATAAGTGCATCTTCAACATCAATCAAATAAAATATTTCCAAATGATTATAATAAATAACTGCAAATTGCATTGAAAGCTCCAGCAGGTCAGTCACCTAACCTTCTCTCTATGGGTTGTTTTTGCAACAAGGTGAGAATATGGTGAAATTGCTCTTTTTGCATATAGATGTTGCTTGTATTATTTGCTAATCATGCATTCATCCTCTTTTTTTCACCATTTTTAATGGGTCATTTCCAATTTACTACTCTTTACAAGCATTTCTTTATTCACATTAGAGCACCAAATGTATACGGGGGTGAAAAGCTACACACACATCTTCTGAATAGAGTGCCTTCTGCTAAGCTGGCAGTCATTAAACTAAAGCGAGTGCCTCAGTGCAACTGTGAAAGAGCGTGATTTAAAACATACTTTACCGCTCACGTTTTGAGTGGAGACTATCCAATCCACGAGGGCTTTATTTTGGAGCACCTCTTTGTTTTTGACAAGAGCGCACGACTTCCATGAAAGCAGTTTTAGGCTCAGTGTTTGCACCAATCAATAAAGCAGCAGAATTAAATTCAAGACAGGTTGTTAGTCTACACCACTGCTTGTTAGAGGGTGTTTTTGCTGATATGTTGCCACAATAATCCTTTTGTGGTTTCTTTTAAAATTGCCCTGATCTTCAACTAGGAGTTAAAGAGTCTACAGACTTACAAATAAAGGTGCTAGATATGGTCCTTTGAGCATAGAAAAATGATGGTTGGTTCAATAAAGAAATCTGTTTAACTTGTTGAATACATTTACCTTAAAATAAGATTCTTTACTGTCACATGTCTCTATATCAAATATGTATTTCTTTTTTTTATGGACCCAAATATGGTTCTTCTTCACTGCCCAAGAAAAAAATTAAACCACCAATGTATTGCACCCCTGTTCAAATGTTCCATTGTCTGAACCATATAACTGCTCTGTACACTGTGTAAACACTCCTGGATTAATAATTAAGACAAATTACTTTAAATTTAAAGACATTATTGTAGAGATATATGTTCTGTAATTAAAAGACAGACATGGCAGAGTGGCAGATATATATAATGTTTTATTAAGTTGGAATACAGAATACAGTTTTATTCATACAAAAATGAAGCCACATAAAATAAATAGAATGATGTAAAATGATAATCATTTTTTTCACAAATAAATGCCTACAAAATACATTTTATGATTAACCTAGATACCCGAATTGCCTCAGAAATAGAGACATATATATACTGATACTGAGGCTGATACCATGCTGATGTACTGTATACTGTACCTGTACTTGACAACGAGGCTCTGATACCTTGTGCACATTCTATGCTACACTTGAAGTCAAAATTATATATATATATATATATATATATATATATATATATATATATATATATAATGCAAACAGTCAGAAGCTGAGGAGCTTCAGCGTGATTACGTAGATCGAGGGCGGTGGCTATCCTGTTCATGTCAATTTCTGAATTATATCGTATCAAGCAAAATTATGAAATATATAAATATATTGTGATATGAATTTTCCTCAATCTCTATTTTTATCTAAGCACAGATATTAGTATCAGTGGGTACATAAATACTTATGGATGCATCCCTATTCTAAACCACTGCTGTAGTCAGAGAGCTGAATGAAAAAAAAAAAAAATATATATATATATATATATAGTGAAAGTGACATTCGCTGCTTCATATTCTAAAGCTGCTTAAGGCGTCCCAAACAGAGGGCTAATGCTTCTGAAAGCCAGTGCAGAGTGTCTGCTTCTGAGAAAGCGGAGTGTACGTCCTTGACTGTATTGTGAAGTACACACAGACACACGGAGAATGCTAAAAAGATACTTACTATCATTACTCTCCTTCGTGTCACTGGTCAACATAGGAATGGGAATGTTTTCCATAATGCATTACTCACAAGCTGAGAGGTCCTCTACAAAAATTGCATTGTGTAGAATTTTGGAGCCTGTATATTGGATTAACTATTTAGGGATTATAGAGGTTTTGGAAATAACACACCGGATTGTTCAGCTGCATTTCAATAAATTGTCCAATTGCTTTTGAGAATGGGAATTTGGAGTGTAATTTTTCAATGGCTTATGCAATATTTTCATTAAAAGCCATGAATTAATAAATGTTTGGGGTCAATTTGATGTTACATATATATGCTATATTTGTTTGATGTCTACCTAAATATGCATTTAAAAACACTGCTGCTTGTAAGAGAGTGTTTTTGCTGATATGTTGCCATAATAATCCTGAATAAATTTACATTGAGAAGATTCTTTACCACTCACACCAATCTCAAGTATGGTTCTTTATGGTTCTTTTTTAATTGTCTGAAACATTGCATTGTGTAGAATTTTGGAGCCTGTATATTGGATTAACTATTTAGGGATTATAGATGTTTTGGAAATAACACACCGGATTGTTGAACTGCGTTTCAATAAATTGTCCAATTGCTTTTGAGTCTGGGAAATTGGAGTGTCATTTTTTAATGGCTTATGCAATATTGTCATTAAAAGCCATAAATTGACCATCCTGGTACCTTCAAATGTACTAATATATTTTATGTTTGGGGTCAATAGCCAATAAAAAAAAAAATCTACCCCCCACTCAGCCCCCTTTTACAACCAGAATACATGTTATTTGATTATGGAGGAATATGCACATCACCATAATGTATTAACCTAAAATTGAAAATAGAGATTTTATTGGTATTATAATGTCTTTATATTATTTCTGAGTAAAACTTTTTGGAATCTAAAACATTTAGAATAAAAAAAAACAATTTTACGTTATTAACAATAGTAAGATCTGTTATGTTTGGGGTCAATTTTACACACAAATGTGTGGGAAATTCTGACATTTATTATGTTTTATACAGCTAAATCAGCCTGGGGTTAAAATAATCCCGAACAACACTGATGTATCCAAAGTGTGTACAGGACACAGAAAACATAGCATCACATTAATTTTATGTTTACCCAGTTTTCCCTATTAAATTAGGAACAGTCACTAAATATGAAGTGAATAAAATTATATTAACTGCTTATTTAAAGACGTTAAAGATTGAATGGGGTCAAATTGACCCCAAACTCACAAAATCACAAAAACTGTATATGTATATGTATATATATATATATATATATATATATATACATATATATATATACATATATATATATATATATATATATATATATATATATATATATATATACACATATATTCCATGTTGACCAATACTTTGAACTGAAATCTCTTCTACAGAAAACAAAGATCTCCACCTATGACAAGATGTGGGAGTTTATGAGCAGTCGCAGGCATTCCGTCATGGTGAAGAGTGTGGAGGAGGGGATCCAGCGGGTGCTCACCTCGGATTACGCTTTCCTCATGGAGTCCACCACAATCGAGTTCGTCACCCAACGCAACTGCAACCTCACACAGATCGGAGGCCTCATCGACTCCAAGGCCTACGGAGTTGGAACTCCTATGGGTACGTAAGCAAATGTACACAAATTTAACACAATTTAACAAAAGTAAATGCGAGCCTGCTGCAGTGCAACCAACAACAACAACACTAAATCTCATGCAATCCCTGTGACAGATGAGATAAACCTCATTATTTTTATATTCCATCTCTAAACAGACCATACTGAGACAGTATCCCTAATCATTCACAGCGCTGATTTACAAATAATGGTGTTTTGAAACATTGCTTGATGTCATCTGTAATTATATGCAGATAAATGGCATAATAATGAACTCAGAAATGTAAATTTTTAAATGGTTGGAATACAAATGAAAAGAGCAGTTGATTAACCTGACTGATAATGGCGATGCAGTGGCGCTGAAAACTGATTCAGATCAAACGCACATACTGTGCATAACAACAATTATGCTGAATAGGAAGATTCACCACTGGACAAGATATTGGCAGTTGTCAATCAAAATCAGACAAAAACAAAACCAAACACACACACACAAAAAACAGTAATCAGCATTTGAATATGTTTGTGTTGTAATGGAAATATGTAGTGTTAGTAGTACCTCTAAGTACATATGAAGCCAGTTCATTAAATAACTACAGCTCTGGAAAACCATTTAAAAATGATTTTCTTTTATTTTACCAAATTGAAAACCTCTGGAATACAATCAAACTGAACTTAAGCTGAACTGCTTGATTTTTTGCATCAGGAGTGGCATAAAATTATTCAAAAGCAGTGTGTAAGACTGGTGGAGGAAGACATGTCAAGATACATGAAGACTGTGAATAAAAAACAGGATTATTCCACCAAAAAGTGATTTCTAAACTCTTAAAACTTTATGAATATGAACTTGTTATATATTTTTTGCATTATTTGAGGTCTGAAAGATCTGCTTATTTTTTGTTATTTCAGCCATTTCTCATTTTCTGCAAATAAATGCTCTAAATGACACTATTTTTTTTTTTTTTGGAATTTGAGAGAAATGTTGTCTGTAGTTTATAGAAAAAAAAACAACAATGTTTATTTTACTCAGACATATACCTATAAATAGCAAAATCAAAGAAACTGATTCAGAAACTGATGTGGTCTCTTAATTTTTTTTTAGAGCTGTATTTCTCCCTTTTGGAAAAAAACTGTTATTTTCCTTACTATTGTTATTTTAGTTATTTTATTTTACGTGCCGTAGTGAATAAAGACATATAAAAAAATCTTAGTTTAGTTGCTTAATATAGTAAGGTTTTCCAGATAAAAAAGAAAGAATCATTGATTTCTCAAAAAACAGGGAGAAATGGTCGATATATGGTTATTCACTGGAAGGGCTCTTATAGGCAGGGTTGCCTGGATACAGGTAAGAGATTGCAGAACTACTTACTCTTATCAGTGTGGTTGTAATGGTGAGGGTTAAATTATTGTGCATGTTTCCTCATGTTTTCCCAGCTCAGTAAATTTATAGCAGTGAAGAGGGGAGGGGGCAAACATGCAGGAAATGGACAAAAACATGCAATAAATACGTGAATGAAGAGGGCGAAGAGAGGCTTTTCCACTGCGATGCGGAGGAGCAGGATTTGATTATCAGGCTCAGTAGCAGATTGTCTTAATCCTGTTATACATGCTGCCTTTGGCTACATCAGCCACTGAGAAAAATCCTGCTAAATACCTGAAAAAGAAAACTGGAAAAAATAGTGGTTCTTGATACATGTGTGAGAAATGTGAGATTATATAAAATATGGCCCATTCTAGAATTGCGGGTACATTTCAGGCATGGAAATATTTGACTCATCAGCAGTCACTCATCTCTGTTATCATTAAACCCTGTATTTAAACCAGTTGCATCGTTTTGTGTATATGTATAGTAAATAGGTTTAGTTAACCTAATGATATTTACATTTTGGGGTAATAATGTGAAAAAAGTAGGGCTAAAGATGAAAAGTGGAGAGAAGGGTGTGAGGTAGTAATGAGATGTAATGGTAGGGTGTGAGGTAGTAATGAGAGGGTTAGTTATGAGATTTAATCCACATTTTAATATTTTTAATACAAATAAATCATAATCTATCTTCTGAACCTAATAGCAGAAATGCCATGTTTATATCTCTAAATGAAACCACTTAAAAAAAACACATCATTAGACTCTATAAAATAAGTGAATTGCGGAAGGAGATTGGAGCTAAGCTTGGTAAAATGATTAATTTGCATTAAAAAGAATGAACGTGTTAAAGTTTCAAGATTAATCACGTCTATTAATGTGTGTATAAACATATTAATCCACATATATATTGTATACATTGTCAGTTGAAAATGTTTTTTTTTATAGGATATTAGGACCTATCTTACACCCTACAATCTTACACAATGTTTGTCGCGATGCTCATTGCTATCAGTGAATTGTCAGGTGCATCGAAATTGTGCATACACCCCTGCTCGTTATACACTCACACACACAGACACACAGCAGTGCACAAATCCATATCACGTGCCTGTTGGCAGTTGTGCAAACGTTAACAATAAACAGAATGAACGAGTGTGAAAAAGCAGGTCAATAAGACGCGTCTAGGTTGCCGAGCCCCTAAAATAGCAATCCACAATAGAAATGTCTGAGCACACTTGGCTCCTAAAGGGAGTTGCAAGCGACACGCTGATTTGTTTATTCCATGTCACACCCAAAACACACTAATGATTAGTTAAGACAATTAGTACATACCTTTTGCACAAAGCTGTTTAAGGTACTTTTCCCGCTGTTACGATAGCAAACACACACTGACACAACCTAAATCTGACTTTGTTATGTTACTATAGTGGCAAATTACAAATATTTGATAAGACTTATCCTTGTGTTTTTTTTCTTTACATCGTTGTCCACATTTCATATTGAATGAAACAGAAAAAATATGCCAAAATAATGTGGAACTTTTTTTCCTCCTTATGTATGATTTCATTTTGTAAGAATTAAAAACAAATATGTGCTGTTGTGCTTTTTTCTTTTGGAACATAGTGAATCCTGAAATAGTGAATATTGTCACGGTGGCTAGACACACGACAGACATGCACGGATACCAAACACACAGTTTATTAAATAAAGGGCAAAACCTACACGAGTGGTCAGGGACAGGCAAGGGCAGTAACAGAAGGGAAGCAAAGGTAAACAGCATACCAGAGTGAGCAGGTAAAAGGTTAGTACACGGGTAATCCAAATATGGTTAAAAGAGTAGTAAACATACAAAATAAGATCGGCAAAGAGTAAACAAACAAACAAACAATTTAGGGCTAGGTAAAAAAAGAGTGGTCAAAAAATACAAAGCGGGTCAGTAACAAAGAAGCATGTACAAAAAAACGCGGGGTAGACTGTATACTGGTATACTGGGCAAGAGAGAAGAGGAAACTGGGGGTATTAAACAAGAGAACACAGGTGTCAGTAATCTCAGAAGCTGGGTGAGACGGAACAATGAAGCGCCATGTGAACCGGCATGTCGGCGAGGTTGGGCTCAGGTGTATTCTAGAAAATCTTTCTGGGAGTCTTTAGAGTGAAGACTGACAAATATACAGTTACTTATTGCTTCTTTGTGTTTGTGGCCATAATTTCTGTTAAGCTTTACGTATTTATTTTTTCATATTCACCACATAAAAAACAACAGTTCTCAGAACAGCATCCTGATGAGGAGGTGAGGAGGTGTTCTCCATTTCTGTAACACTTTAGACCCTGTTTGTGCTCTTTTTTGTGAGGTGTTTGCATGTGTCTCGCACAGCGCTAGCTGGATGCTGCAATTTAAGGAGCGTTGCTTTTGAAAGCACGGAATGAGGGAAATTTGAGGAGGCACCTTCATGTGAGAATCAAAGACCTTTGGACTGCAGCTGGAGGCAGACGGCGTAGCCACCACCACCACCACCGACATTTCAATGAGTCAGATCAGTGGGAGGGAGTCTGGATTCTGAGCAGCGGCTCTTAGTGTTAGCAGTCTGTGAGCTTTGCCATATTGTTTTTTTTTTAGCGTGCTTTTCTTCACTGTGTCTGGAATGTCTATAGCTGTAGGGTCACCAGGGACCTGTTTTTCTTTGTGGATGGTCTGAGGTGGCCTGCGTTCTACACGGTGCCCCAAACACACGTATATGTATGCAGCCGTGGTGTGAAATCTGCTTCATCTCTCACAGCTGCTTATGCCAGAGAGCCAGTAAATCTACCAGCGAGCACAGATAATGTGTTTCTGGTTGGTAGAGTGTGTGTCCTGGGATTGTATTGTGGAGAACACACACACACACAGGGCATTCGGAAAAGGGTGTTTAGTATTATCTCTCCCCTGTGTACCTTTTGCAGGCAGCTCAGTGTGAGGCATTTAAATTGCTAATCCTACCCTTTTAGTATCTGTTTCCATAGGCAGGCTGTTCTCCCCATCCCGGGCTCCTTTTAGCATATATATATATATATATATATATATATATATATATATATATATATATATATAATCAGTGGCTTTAACAGAGCGTGTTTGTTGCCCTGCATTAATAACTGGACCTTTAATAGCACTGGATGCACAAACCTGTCTGGCAGGGCTTCCCATGCTGTAGTTTACAAGTTTAATGCCTGAACTGTTTGAATGTCTCTTAAAAATGATCATCGGTGTAATTCTGCATACTTTAAATAGCAGAAGGGTCTGAAAATGCCTCATATATGCTCTGTAGGGTCATACACATTTGGTAAAAGTCACTGTTATAAGACCGTTTTTTTCTTCTTTTTCTATTTTTTTATTCTTTATTATTTAGAATACTTATCCTCCTGAGACTTGGACTTTTGCTTTGTATAGATTTTTTTATTTCTCCAAGCTATTTGGTATTTTAGTAGGACCTAACAAAGATAAAACCTAAATCTTGAGCTTTTATTTCTTTGCAACTGGTTTTAAAGAAATTACATTCAACAACCCCTTAACCTCCTGTTTCTGTCTTTAATAAAGCTGGGGACCCAAAATGATCTAGTTAAGCGGTTTTAACCCACCGGGAGGATCCACCGATTGGAAGGGAAAGGGGCTCACTTTTCTCAGGGGAACCTGAAGAACAGAAAAGAAATAGACATGAATAAATTGTAGAACATGATCAATTTTATAATAATATCTACGGGTAACCCCTGGTTTAAACAGTAATACAGAACTGTGGTTTTGTTGTTATAATTTACCCTGTCAGAAATAATGGAGTCTTTGGGGGCGGGGCTTCTGCTTTAAATGTGGCTGTTCTTACCCTGTTAACCCTTTTTACTCTCCCACACGTTTATATCAGGCTTACAAATTAATTCTATGGAAAGGATTTTCCATTTTTACAGAGTACACTTCGAACTAAGTCAATAAACACATTTACACATTGTATCATAACTTTGACACGTATATCATGCTCAACAGTATATTTGATCTTGATATGGTCTTCCTTTTCTTTTATTCATGAATGATTTTTATATATATATATATATATATATATATATATATATATATATATATATATATATATATATATATATATTTACGTCCCTTTAATCGCAGTAACTAAAGTAAAGGAGCTGAACACCTCCGCGAAGTACCGCAAGGTCTCCTACCACAGCATCTTGAGTCGGCTGTGCCGAAGCCAAAGCGCAATATAGGCTAGGCTACCGGTAGCGATGCCTTGCAAAATCTGCACACTGTATTATCTAACTGTAACACTAGAGCATCAAGAAGCAGAAGGTATAAATGTATGAACTGATAGTAACCACAGCAGCCCTGTAACAGATCATGAGCAGAAAATGCTTCTTTCTCTCTGAGCTTTCTAAACTACAGCCTAAGTATAAATTTACTTTTTAACCTTTTATACCTTTTAATATAATTACTTTATTCTTGTGACTTTTCCCGGTAGGCTACTGTATTTGTAGCACTGTTTGCGGTACTTTATTATTTGTATACATAGCCTTTAAAAAATTAGATTAAAAGTGCAGCTTATGGTCAGGTGCGTTCAATAGCCTGGAAATTACGATATACACTTCAGTCATATAAAATTTGGCAAATCAGTGTAAAATTAGTTATTATTCAATTTTAAAGCATTTCTATTGGTTGGCATGGGTGCATTTACACGAGCACCTTAGCAACATATTATTTCCAAAATAATAATTAATCACATATCTGATTAGGAGTGGAACAACTTTTAACTTTTATCTTCTATCGTCTAACAAGCATTTTCAACAACTTCATTCAATACAAAAAAACAACAAAATCAATCAGTAGTCTTTTCATTTTCGATGATTCAGGCCACACAATTAAAGCACAGTATATTATGATTCAAATTGATGAATTAATCATAATTCAAGATATTATTACTCTATTTTACTGAACTAAGTAGCTTAATTCACCTCATATTTGCAACTGCCGTGGAACTGTGAGATAGCTGAAGACAGCTGAAGGCTAAAAAGGAAAAGCTCTTAAATTCCTGACACACTTACTGTATGTTGCTGAGCTGTTGCCGCGTAATCTATGAATGCCGTGGCTCTTTTCCCTCATTGTCTGTGTCTGGTGTCTCTAGTAATTCTTCAAATGGTACAGGGCAGTTGCGTTTGTCCTCTGTGTATTGTAGAAATAGAAAGCACCCCAGTCAGCTTTCAGAGAATGTGGCATGCCTCCTCCCCAGAGGGGTCATTAGGAGGAGTCATGTACAGTACCATGTCATCAAACATCTGCGAGGGGTTTGTTTGCGCAGGATGGGATGTAGCTTAAGAGTAAACTGTTTCCTCCCCTGCCTCGCGCATTCCTTTCTCAGGGGAAGCTCTCTCACTTTCTCGCGCTCTCGCTAATTAGAATCAATCTGCATTGCACTTTATTAGGCACTATTAATCACGTCCGAGTTAAGCATTGCAAATTTTTGCTTGTCAGCGGGTTCGTGTCTCGCAAGATGTCGGCTTCCCAGTGGGTCACTCTGCTCTGCAGTGGCCTGCAGACTCACGACTCGCAGATGGACTCTGGCATCTGGCATCTTAGGGCAAAGGCTGTGATTAAAGCATCCACTAGAGAAAGTGAAAGTAGGGAAAGCTGCACGAGGGGAAAAGAGAGAATTTCTTTTTTTTTGCATGGTCACTACTAATGCAAGAGAGCCTCTGATATGAGAGAGCAAATGACCATAGGGAGCAATCCACGAGGCGTTTTTAGTCAAGTGGTTTATTGAAAACGTAAACACATCGTATTCTTCAGAGTGTTACTGCAAGAACAAATTTTGGAAGGCGTTTAAATGGAAATGAATCTCACCGGGCTAAAAATAGGCCTACATCGTCTCTGTTTGCAGTTGCCATAACTCATTTAAATTACTACGCCGTTTCATTGAGGGACAATGCATTAGGGATTCATTTGCTATTACTCTTCTTTGATCTGACAGATTACAGCTATGTGTCCTATTTGGAATTCACTCTCGCCCGTCACTTAATTCCCTCTTTTGCTTCAACTGGAGCTTCGGTTACTGGCGCTCACGCTGTGAGAAGCTCATTTTCGTAGGTCGCATTTACATATCCATGATATCACCAGCAGCACGCCATACTTCGCTAAATTGCGGACTCATATTCTGAGGCAATATGTCGAACAGCACTGTCTATCTTTTCTGTTGGACATCATAGCAGCTAGCTCGCAGATTTAATTACAATTCCACGTTGTTTATCAGCTCTGGATCGAAATCGCATCCCTGATCTGAACACAAATTTGAAAGGACCAGATTTTTAGCTTTTTTTTTTAACTAACAGGCTATTTTTGTACAAAGCACTCTTAGAAGATGAGCTCGGTCAGGAGAACGCACAAGGAAACAAGCAAGCTGACAAACAAAAGAGACGAACAAATAAAACCACAGAATAACAATCCAAAGAAATGACCTAAGCGTTGAAACTGTTGGATTTAAAATGACAAAAAAATTTTTTACCTCAACTCAACACACCCCAGTACTTTCCCACATCTGTAATACTGACTCTACCATTGATTTACATTTATGTACATTATTAAAGGATCTTTATCAAAAATTTGTCTTTTATTTAAGGTCAAGGTCCCATTCAAATAATTTAACTCAAGTTCCAATCAATTTCATGGCCACGGATTTTATTAAAACCAAGCACCTAGGCATGCAGACTGCTTCTACAAACATTAGATAAAGATTGGATATCTCTCAGCTCAGTGAATTTCAGTATGTTACAGTAATCGGATGCAGCACCTGTGCAACAACTCCAGTTGGGAAATTTCCTCACTACTAAAGATTCCACAGTCAACTGTCAGTGATATTACAACAAAGTGGAAACGACTGGGAACGAAACCAAATAGCTCTGTCATCATAAAATGACAAAGTTGGGTCAGCAGATGCTAAGGCACGTAGCATGCATAGGTCACCAGCTTTCTCAGTACAGACAGATACAGACATTCAAACTTGACGTGGTCTTTAGATTAGCTTCAGAACAGTAGAGCGTAGAGAGCTGCATGGAATTGGTTTCCATGGCCAAGCAGCTTCATCCAAGCCTTACATGGCAAGTGGATACTTTCGGCAATAGAGTGTATGTACACATATCGTCAAAGAAATGGTTGCAAAAAATTGTTGCATCCAGAAAAAAACAATGTTTAGAAAGTTCAGAACGAAGATAAAGGTCTCCAAGAAAAATATAAATGATAAATTACAATTTTAGACCGATTTAAGGAAACTCTTGGTCATCTCGCCATGAAGTTGTAGAGGTTCCTAATGGTGTTCTTCAATAATCCATCCCATGCAACTTGATTATTCACATAGTTCTTCCAGATTATCAGATTATGAGTGAATATGTTAATGTGTTTATCTGTTGTGATTTACTACCCTGTGTTGTACCTGGTGGACTAAAACACTCTATATGTCCTTAACCTTTTTAGGTGGAGCTAAACTGTGTTTTAGCCACATCTATAAACCCAAAATATTTCAATGACAGCACAAAAAAAAAACATGTTTCTTTGTCATTTATACAAATAAGCTTTATGAAATAGAGATTAAATGGTGTGTTTTGGTACATCTAATTTTAATAATATCACTGTTATATACATCCTTTACAAAATATTAAAATATTTTAAAATATTCAAATAATGTGTCACTAGGTCTGAAACTCTATGCTTCTATATTGGCCAAGGCTAATTCATGTGTTTTGGCAGTATGTGTATAACTGCAATGTTCTTCATCACTACACCAAAAGCTTATGTGTCCCATGTTAAATAAGTAAGTGTTTGGTTTGCCAAACTGATACACCAAGGAGCAGCTGCTCCCCAGCGAAACATCTCCATTAAATCCAGTGCCCTCCTTCACAACCAATGAGAGATTCTCCCAAATCAACTACTAATTAAATCCAACTCAAGACAGCTCTTCAAGAAAATAGAACAAACTGAAGAGACGCAAACTAAGAGAACCTCCCAAACAAACTGATTCATGTATAAACTCATATGCACTCACTTTACATTATTATTTATTTTATTTTATATTTATTTAACAATAAAAACACAGAATCTTCTTTTATATTGTGCAGGATTGATTGCACAGACTGATGAACTCCTTCACTCAGTCAATTCTTTAAATATATAATTTCTGCTAATTCAAACATATTGATTCTGTAATTGCAATATCATGTTATAGCAATGCTTCAAACGAACGTCTAATGGAATTAGAAATGACTCGCTTCAAATCAAATGTTTCCTTAAAAGCTTTTTATTGTTTTGTTTAATTGTTTTTTTTAGAAAAGCTTCTTTACAGTGTTTGGCCAATAATATACAGTAACTCTCTGTCAGCCTAAACACACTGACTAAATGACTGACCTACTGTTCTCAGGACCTCAATTTTGTGATTACACTACACTAGTATGATTTATACTTTAATTGTGAACTTTGGTAACCCTAAGAAAGCTGCTAATAAACATACCCATACTTCCATGATCTGATAACAATATCTTACATCCAAATGGTCTGTACAACTGTTTCACTGTTTGCTATCCATTTTGTTTTTATCAGTATAGCCATGCAAACATAGATCTGTTTTATATTAATTATGATCGAAATTACTGGCCAGATATCCATCAATATTAAAGGAATGGATTAGTTTAAACAGTGTAGACTGAGTAGTAAAATGACAAACAGTACTCAGTACACAACAAAATGGTTGGCAATACTTTGCAAAGCGCTAAAGTGTATATATATATATATATAAACAAACTAGATTACTAACAGGTGTAAAGCAATCTAAAACTCTGGTCGCTAAGACCATGGGTGCTGTCCATGTGGGTGCTGATCTAGATTTTTAGTTTGTTTAATTTGTATCAAAAGAAAATTCCTGATCATAAAAAGTATAATAAAGTCACATACCAATCACATTTTAGAGTAACTCGTATTATAGAAAAGTAGGTGTTGATGATCCAAACCTTTAAAATGTAATATATATATATATATATATATATATATATATATATATATATATATATATATATATATATATATATATATATATATATACCACCAATAAAGGAGGCACTGTGGATCTTTTTACACAGTGATTTGATTATACGACAACTCCATGCATTCGAGAAGCAGTGATTTTAAAGGTTGATACATGTTAATTTGGTCATCATAACTAGCAGATAGATGGGCACAAGTCATTCATTGGACAAGTTGGTGAGTATGTTTGTTGCAGTTAAGCACACTCTACAGTCTAGATGTTTGTTTCATATATTGCTTTTTTAGTTTGGTAAGTTGTTGCTTTAATATGTTACTTAAATTGACTTTTCGCAGTTAATTTAATAGGCAATAGAGAAAAATGATGTATGATATATAATTTGGTAGAGGACCACAATGGAAATAATAATGTT
This sequence comes from Astyanax mexicanus, assembly GCF_023375975.1. Classification (NCBI taxonomy): domain Eukaryota; kingdom Metazoa; phylum Chordata; class Actinopteri; order Characiformes; family Acestrorhamphidae; genus Astyanax; species Astyanax mexicanus. Next base: position 35,161,479 of record NC_064413.1, on the reverse strand, counting down.
TTAATCCTCAATGATTAGAAGTGCATAATATTTGAATCATTAAGTAAATTCAATCATAAAATAAATCCTTTGCACAATTAATCAAAAAATGTAGGATCAAATGAGTTGGATTTGAGACACCCAATGGATGACCAAGGACAGGGACGGATGGCTCATCACAGTTCACCTGCATGGCACAAAACCCTTTCAACTAATTTCTTTGTAGTGTTATATCTCAAGATACAATATATACAGTAAGTAAATCTTATAGATGATCTTGGGTTTAAATAACTCTGATACAATTATTAACCTTATTAAATAAGCTGAAGAACAGGCACAATGCCACCATCAGTACATGAAAGGATAAGGGATTTATTTTTTTTTTAAAGAGGTTCTCGCTCTGTTTCACATTTCATCTCCCATCAGGAGTCTCCTGTTCTGATGGGTTTTGATCTGCACGGAGTTGAGCGACGGTGGCCTGTTTACCTGTGCTGGGAGTTGAGGAGGATTCTCCAGGTGCCTGCCGAGGTCCGGAACGTGGCCCCCCCCCCCGCACAGGAGCGGGGGGAAAAGCGCTTCAAAGCTCACCTTGGGGAAAGCGCTTATTCATTAAGCTAAACAAAACAATGCATACAGGACACATTACCTCAAATTAAGCATGGCAACTCGTTTAATTAGACAGAAAATAAATAGATAACAACGAAAAATGCCTATCCCTGGAATGTAATTGGGTTTTATTGGTGTGTTATCAGCGGTGCCCTGAGAGCTGCGTTTCAGCGCGCAGCACTCAATCTGAAAGCTTCTCGCGCCTCACACGGCGCTGCAGTAGCTTTAGGTCCTCGCTATCTTTCCTCATCTAACCACCAGCCTTGCAGAAAACCTCCACGCTGTGCAGAACCTAAAGACCCAACACAGCCACACACTTCCATTCCTCATGTAAACAGCATGTTCCTCTGTTCCTTTTTGTTTTTCCCTCTTCAAGACACTTGGGTAATTAGAAAAGTCATTTGTCAGTACGAATTATTGTAATGTGTTATACTGTATTGTGCTTTTTGTTTTTGTTTCAATGGGAAGAAAGGCAGAAATGTAAAGACTTGTTTTTCATTTACACCAAACAAGCTGTACACAGTGCTAACATTATCAAATTGATATGATTTCCGCTTTTGCTTATGAAAACAAATATGATTAGCACCTAACACACGGGTTTCAATAAGCTATTAAAATAAGAATCATGCTGCTCCACCATCAGCAGCCGGAGAATAAATAAATAAAGTACATTAATTGCATAACATTCACACAAAATAACTGCGTAAGCAACTGCATTGTGCTATGTCATTATCAGCTGTACCTGTGCATACTTCAGGAAAGTCAATAACTGTTACTAAACATTGTGCACTGTATATAGTACAAATAAATAAGTACTATCTACCATATATTATATACTGTAAAAAACAACTTATAAAGTCTTCTCTAGAATCTATAAATTTTAAACAACAATTTGCACATTGTTTGGGTAGAGAATTCAAGGTAGATATTTCATTTGTATGCATCCTTTTATGTAAAACTACAAAACTGTTCATTGTAAACTAACTCCATTGTTAGTTAATTATAAGATGAAGCAACTCTGTTGCTTAGGCAAATGCATAGTGATTGGCCCATGTATGTAATCTAATACGTAAAAAAAACACAGCGCTTTTGTTATCGCCCAAAGTTACTGTATAACAATGACTTCTAAGGCTTAACTCGACTGTTTGCAAGGACAAAGAGAAAGTTCAGCACCTTTTAGCTCCGTTGGCCGCAATTCTTCTCCAGCCAGGAGATGAACCTTCAGCAGCTAATTGAATCACTTTCCCTTTTTGACCCCCCAGGCTCTCCGTACCGAGATAAGATCACCATAGCCATCCTGCAGCTGCAGGAGGAGGGCAAGCTGCACATGATGAAGGAGAAGTGGTGGAGGGGGAACGGCTGCCCGGAGGAGGAGAGTAAAGAGGCCAGCGCCCTGGGCGTGCAGAACATCGGAGGAATCTTCATCGTTCTGGCCGCCGGACTCGTCCTCTCTGTCTTTGTGGCAGTGGGGGAGTTTCTCTATAAGTCCAAACAAAACGCACAACTCGAAAAGGTAAAGAAACATTTTCAGATTTCTGGACTGCAGTGATGAGAAATGTGCAGTTGGTTTGTTTGCTGCAGTCTTACTAACTTTCTAACACAGCACTTTCAGCTTTGCTCCATGCTTTCATTAGCATTCATGCTGATGGTTTGGAAGCCCACAAAATCCTCACAGGGATACCTCATAGGTTCTCTAAAGTGTTAATACCTGACTTTGAGACAAGAGTTAACCATTTGAAGCATGGTGATCACTGTAAGAGACCACCTAATGTTTTATTTTATTTTATTTTGTAATTTCTCACTTTGCAATTGTATTGTCTTTTAAAAAGAGGAAATCTCTAAATCGCCTAAAAATTCTAAATCATTTTTTGGGACAGTTAAACATTTAGCACACAGGAAGTGATGTAAGAACTGTAGTTTTTCTGCAAAGCACTGATGCTTTAACCAGCCCAGGAGACTGATTTTTAGATGCTTATTTTATAATATGTTTAAGCATAGTAACTAACTTGTATGCCATTCAAACAAGACAAACTGTCCAGTCTGCTATCTTTATTATGAATGAATAAAAAAAACACAAATTATAAAGTTAACACTAATTAGTTCACAGTAGTTATTTAGAGAAACCACTTTAAGAATGATCTTTGATTGTACACCTAAAAAAAAAAAAAATCACAGCCCACATTTGGTTGAGTTTACTGGTTTGTAATTTGTCCATATCAACAGTAAATATGACATTTTCAAAGGAATTCTCTGGGTGTGCCTGAAAAAGGCACCCATCATATTAACATGTATTGGTTGGTAATAGCCATGCACAAATTTGAACTGATCTGATATCTGATAGGGAATCATATCAGCGCAATATTGCAGAAATACAGCTCTGGGGAAAAAATAAGAGACCACTTAAAAATTATGAGTTTCTTTGATTTTACCAAATGGATGATCACAAGCAATCAAACCGAGCTGAACTGCTGGAATTTTTGCACCAGGAGTGGCATAAAGTTATCCAAAAGCAGTGCGTAAGACTGGTGGAGGAGAACATGCCAAGATGCATGAAAACTGTGATTAAAAAAACAGATTTTTTCGTCATTTCAGCTATTTCTCAATTTCTGCAAATAAATGCTCTAAATGACAATGTTTTATTAGGAATTTGGGAGAAATGTTGTCTGTAGTAGAATAGAACTATAGAATAAAACAACAATGTTTATTTTACTCAAACATATACCTATAAATAGCAAAATCTTCAGAAACTGAAGTGGTCTCTCAATTTTTCCAGAGCTGTATTTTGTAGACATATTGTAGAATATTGTAGAAATATATCTGGGGATCAGGAACAATAAGTGAAATGCATTTCATCAATAATATTTTACAGACTTTGCCAGCTGGAGAGCAAGCTACTCTCCTTGATGTATGTCTCTGAAGACAGAGGGGCCACAGTTATCAGCATGTCTCACCTCTACAGCCCCGCCTCACTCTCCCCCTCCCACTTCATTCATTCTCCTCCTTTTTTATTTTGTTCCCTGACTGAACAATATAAATATATATGAGTGGCATAAGAAAGCATACTTTTTGTTTAATGGCAGTTGGTGTGCTAACAAACGCTTATTTTTATCATATTCATCATAAATGCTTAGTGTTTTTATTTTTTATTTTCATGCCCATTTTTGATTTAACATATGCTTCAACATTTCAGTGTTTTCTGCAGTTGTGGTGTGACACTTCTTTATTTAATTTTGATCATTTTTACATTTTCACACTGAATATATACATTTCTATATATATATATATTTGTATATGATACAAATAAATGCTATAAAAGAAATAATGCCTCTATCCTTGAATCATGAACTCTTTTAAGGCTTCTTTGCTTCTTTACACAGAACATGACTAAAGATTAGGGCTGTAATGATTAATCATGCTTTTATCATTATCATAAGATAATGTGTGATAACTTTAAAATATCTGCGAACATGGTGAATAGCAGCGAACTCTGTGTTTATACTCTTATAAGTGTGGTCATGTGACACAACAAAGCTGGAGGTAGAGTGAGGCAGAGCCAGTTAGAGTAGAGTGTAGATGTCCAGACTAAACTCACACTGGGCAGAAGAAGCTTTTTAACTAAATTAGTAATATTTCACATAAATTATCCTGTTTCACATTGATATTTATTTATTTTTATTTATTTATTTATTTATTTATTTAGAAGATTTATTCATTTCATTCTAAAGAAAATAATTTTATATACAGAAGAAAACCCACAAATAAATCACAAATAAAATGAAAGGCAGCAGAAAAAAGAAAAATACATCAAATTCTTCTCAAACAACAGTTCATATAGCTACACATTATACTATTTAACATTTTTTATACAAACCAACTTTTACCCTTATTTAAAACACATTGATCTAGCATTTTTAACATTACTCTCCAAATTATTCCATAATCTTATTCCTTTAGACTAGTTCGAAATTTAGGTTTTACAAACATCTCTATCCTCTTTATCCTCTAGATTATAACAAACTTTTTCTTTTTACAAACTTTAATTGGATGTTTGAAGGTAATGTATTTTTATGAGCCTTATATATAAACAATAAAATATAAAAGTCAGCTAAATCATGGAATTTGTTACAGTTTTGCACGCTTTCCCCCAAACTTCAGTACAGCAGATCAAGTGTGGAACAATTATAGCATTAAAACACATATACATTTATTAATCATATACAGAGCTTTATAATTAAATAACTCAGATATCAGGTAATCCCTCATCGTTATTGCTCATATATTTGTCCACTTCCTGCACAGCTACTAAAGATGAACGAATAGCGTCAAAATGAAGTCTTTAGCGAGGATTTCAAGGGACATGTTTTCAACATCAGCCATTAACAGATTTTCTCCCACTTCAATTGACCTGCCAAGCGTGTAACAACACGAGAAGACACAATTGTGTCCTCCGCTTTTCTTGCTGTACTTTAGTGAAAGCTTCGACCTCCCTCTGACAGTTGAGTTGTGAGTCCCGCATGTGTGCCCCCACTTAGCCCCTCTCAGCGGGCGGACTGGCTTTAAGAGCCATCTCCTGCACCCTCCATCGATCTCGGCGAGTGGTTTTGTTTGTTTGCTGAAAGCCACCATATCGATGTTTGTTTCGGGGTATCCTGTTGTGAGACGTTGCCGCGCAGCAGAGTCCTTCGTTACAATTACATGAAGACGCCAAAGCCTCCGGCCAGAGCTCCAAGACGGCGCTGACAAATAGTCATCGGCTATTAAAGAACTAGGAAATACAGCCGTGGCTGCAGTAGCTGCAGAAAGTGATATGTAGTGATGAAGTGCAGCGCTGGTGAATAAAGAATATAGTCCCAGTGACCCAGTCGCTTTTAAACGCTCTCCACTGTTGCCATGGAACAGGCCACGTTCAGTTCAGCCACAAGCTGCCAGCACAGCCCGGAGTGCATTTAGATGAATATGAAAATATATGTGTGTGTGAGAGTGAGAGTGATGGTGAGAGCGATTATGCAAAAAGATTACGGAAAAAAAAAGAAAAAAAGAAAAAGTGTTAAACAGGAGGTAACAGGTCCACACAAAGCCTTTCTGTAAGTGCTGTGCTTTTCACACCATCATCATCGACATAATATAATGTAATATAATATAAGATAAAATTTGGCAGCAAATGCTGTGTCTCTTTCCAAGAAACACAGTGGAACATAGGCGAACAGCTCCTCTACATCTCAAACCAGTGTAAACATATATATATATATATATATATATATATATATATATATATATATATATATATAGTGCTAACCCAATTGATTAACCCATGCTCTGCTCACAAATGTGTTCTGTTGTGAGATTTATTAAGCATTCAGAACAGTTTGGATTCCAGTCCAATGATTTTAAATAGATATATAGATTACCTAACCTACATATTTTATATTAAATAATACAAATACAATACTAAGCTGGAGTTTACAGGCAATAAACCCTAAACCATATTTTTTTGTGGTAATTAACGTCTCTGCAGCGCCCTCTCGGTTGTAAACGTGCTTAAAGGCACACTCACAATATGTAAATCAGTCAATCAATAGTGACGTCCAACCATCGGCGTGTCACCGTTATTAGAGGCACACTGCTCAGTCCAATCAGCTCTCCCTCCTGCCCCGCCCCTAAACCCATACATCACCCGGTGCCCCTCCCGAACTTCTCCTTCCATTTTTTAAGCATTTTTCTTAGCATTTGTCAAAATGTCCTAAGGGTGAAATCAGAAAAAAAATCACTCAGTTTAGTTACCCTTAAAGGTTTTGTAGCTAATGGTGCAAGAATTATCCATAACACTAATGTTAGCTTAATGACACTATAGAACTACACCCAATATATCAAAAACAATCTAAATATCATTTTAAATTAAATATAACACCAATTATTATGCTTTTTTCTTATTAAGTTATCCCTGCAGGGTTGCCTTAAGCAGTGGTGCATCAAATTCAATGTTTCCTGATGTTACTTTTAATCTCTTTGTGATGATATCAGTATCAGTTGCAGATGATGAACAGTTAGGAAACTCGTCTTTTGCTTCTGTCTTAGTGGTGGATTCGCATGTCCTTCATCTGCCTCTGTTCTGTAATTGGTGGAATTGTGTATCTGTGCATTTTTTTTTTTTTTTTGTAAAATTGGCCAATCGACACCCAAAAAAATCATCAAGGACTCAAGGATTGTGGAATCACTTTAGATGCAGTCTTCCAATGAAGTAAATCCTTAGTCTGAGATGATGGTCATACAAATCCACGTGTTAGATATGGCAAGAAAACCAAATTCTATTTATATTTTTTACCTGCACTGTTTTATTAGATACATAGAAAAATGTCAGATTTTACATGCTCGTGCATTTGTCCAACACATAGAGTTAAAAAGAATTTTTGAAAAAAGTTTTTTGTAAAAGTTGACCAGTTGGACTGGTCCATTGTAAAACAGGTTAATATATATATTTTTTACATATTTAAATACCGTATCACCAAAGGATCATTTCTCATATTTACTCATCTTTTCCTGATTTATTTAATTAGTTAGTTTTCTTTAAATATTATTTGCTTCCCTATATGGATCCTGTGCGCCTATACACTGCTGGATTTTATATTATATTACACAAACACACACACATACACACAATATTTATATTACACAAACACACACACAAATGCACACACGCATGTGTAAATAAATGGTTTACAACAATGATGGCATTTTTTTTCTTGCTCTTTTCATGCGTTTTTTTTATTTTTTTTTGCATCCATGCCTTTCTCTCTCATCCTCCTCCTTTTCTGCCACCCACCCGTTTTTTCCCCCGCTGAGTGTGTGCTCACTGCACTCTGAACTGCTGAAGAGTAAACCTCTCTCCTCAGAGTCAGGGACAACCAGCCGAGTGTGAAGATGTGAAGAACCTTCTACTAGCACACACACACACACAATGACACACACACACACACACACTTTCAAATGTGGGATTCACCTGATTTTTATGTGTTCTTATTTTATAATCAATAATGCATTGTAGATGTATTAATCATGAATGTGTTTGATGTCATATTTGCAGTATGTTGATAACAATGGAAAAGTGTGAAATGAAAAACAAACGATTAGAGTAATTAATAATTAGAGACACAGCAGAGTCTCAAAATGCCTACTGTCCAACCTCGTATCTGTCCAGACGGATGTGTTGCTTTGTTGACTCACTCAAATTCCATCTCATATAACTTCCAAAATGAGACTAACCCATACATACGACTGCGCTTGTCGAGCCATGGGACATTTCTCTGACTTTATTTCTACTTTCTTTCTTTTTTTTGCCACATTTTGTCACGTAGATTTTATGCAACATGCATAATTCATGTGGTGTAAACACAGGTGGGCTCATACCAGTCTCTAGTAATGCTTTCATTACGACTAGGATTAATAATGCCGCCACAAATCAATGCTGTGATACCTTTTTTTTTTTTTTTTTTTTTTTTTTTTCCAGTACATCAACAAGAGCAGAATATCAACAAGTGCTTTCAGAATCGTTTTTCTGTTCAGAAAATGTTTGCGCTTCCCTTTAGACATCAATGAGCGTGTCTCTCTTCTGAGCCGCAGTGAAAAGCCTCTTTCATTACTGAGCTCAGGCCTGGCTGCTGTAACAGCCTCATCACTCTTTGTTCCTAAAATATAGTCTATCAATCAAGAGTCACGCTGGAGCACGCAGAGAAAGAGCAACAGAGCATTCATCTTATTCAAACGTGGGGAAAAATGATTGAAAGACAGTTTAAGCGATCCGAAGCGTAGATGGCTTACAGGTGGAATATGCAAATTGTGCAGGTGCACAATTCCCGAAAAACAGTGGAAGTGGTAAAAAAGAAAAAAAAAAAAAGGCAAAATAGCTTGTTGTCAAAGTCATTTTAAGAGTTATTGTAAAGTACAAAGCTTATGTAAATGTTCAAGTTTGAATTAGCATTAAACTTTATGTTCATGTGCTGTTTAGTCAGTTAATGAGCACCCATCAGCAGCGGTAGTGGAGGCCAGCGCTGAGGAGAAGGCTGTAGATGGGTAAGAACAAGAGAATGATTGGAATTTCTAATCAAATGAGCACCCTGCATCATGTTCACCTCAATCACAGAAGTGCTTCAGTGTAAAATGTTGCAGATGTGTTCTGCTTAGCGCAAAAAATAAAACAAGCAATCTGACATTGTGTTTAATAGAATATGGCCTAAACTGATTTTTATTCATAGATTAAAAATAGTGGGCCCTATCTTACAACCTGTTCAATGCGTATTGTGATGATTATTGCTATCTTACACCCCAACAACAGTCACACAAATTTTTTTCACACAATAGCAACGGTGCTTTTGAACATATGTATGCCAATGAGCGGGTGGGTCTAAAAAAATTAGGTGTGTTCAGGTAAACATTTGCGTATTGCTATCTTGGCAATGGAAAACACAGGTGCACCACTGACTGAAAACAACCTAGACATCGACTGCATCAACAGTCAGACGTTCATTGCTATCTTGGCAGTGAATTGTCAACGGATTTGGATTTAATGTGACAGAATTGTCACATCCCCAACACATACACATCAGCATGTTATGCACATACAGCGTTAGGTACATCAAGGTAGCTGCGCCCCTATTACAGCAGTCCGCAATATCAAAGTCGGAGCACACTTTGCTGTTAAAAGGAAGTGAAACGTTAATTGGTTTATTGCTTGTTGAGCCCAAAACACACCGATGATTAATTAATTAAGAAAATTTGTTCATGCCTTTTGTGCACTTTGAGACATGAAAGGTGTACTTTTCCCATCTTTACGATAGCAAAGACACACAGACACCACACCCTAAATCAAGCTAAATTGTGCGCGGTTGAAGTAGGGCCCACTGTGTATAATTTATAGATTAAAGATTAAAGAAAGAATTAAACAGACTTTATTATGATGGACACCAACACCTCTTAGGATTTTTATTTTATTATATTATATTATTAATATAATATTTAATAGTTTAGAATTTTAAGACTGCTAGGAATGATTTGATAGGTCAATTACTGTAAAACCGTACAAGCATAGAAGTGTTTAGGTGTTTAGGCTTAATTTTATAGCTAAACTACACACTTATGACACTACAGTATTTATGAATTATGCCAAATATTTTATTATACTACGAAAGGTTTGTGTGGATCTTTTTTGATCACTCAGAGCAGGGTTGGACTTGAGGAAGCTTTAAAAAAAATCCCTCAGCTGGACTGGTTTGTTTGTTCTCCAGCATTAATGTTGGATGTAGTTGTCCGATCTCTGCATAAAGAATCAGAATAAGAGCAACTAACACAACAGGACAGGACAGGACAGGGAAGCAGTTGAATATACATTGTCTATCAATTATTAACCAGGGGACATTTGTAGGAATAGCAATCACATCTCTGTGTGTCTCATTGTTGAATGCAGCACTTGCAAATGCCACAATGTCTTCGGGAGGGGAAACCGTGAGGAGGAGGGAGAGGAGAGGCAGCAGCTTTAATTGGCCATGCAACTACATGGGATTTGAGTCTGAGGAAATGTAATATGCATCAATAAGTCATGCTGCTGCAGCGGCCTGGCAGGAAAAAGGCAGGGTGAAATCTGCCATAGAGAAATCGCTTTAGTTATGATGCGCTGGGTGTGCATCCAGATGGACGGCGGCGGCGGCATTGAGTCATCGCTTCCCTCCTCCTCCTCCTCCTCCTCCCTCCTCGCGCCTCCTCCTTTTCCAGCCCAGCATCCTACATCCACTCCCCTGCATGATACTTACAGCCCCCACCACCATCAGCATCGCCATCACCACTGCCCGCCCACACTCCCAACATCACCACCACCACCACCACCACCGCTCATCCACCGTCCTTCACTTCTGTATCGCCATCTCCATCCTGCCGAGTGGGTGCTCCTCTCGGTCTGTCCTCTCGGGAGCGTATAGGTGTATATATAAGGCAGCCGGTGGAACTGATGTGTGTGTGTGTGTGTGTGTGTGTGTGTTGAGCAAAGGTGTGAAGAAAGAAAGAAAGAAAGAAAGAAAGAGCTGATCAGCTGTCTTCTCTTTCTCCCGCCACACAGAGGTCCTTCTGCAGTGCCATGGTGGAGGAGTTGCGAGTGTCCCTCAAGTGCCAGCGCCGCCTCAAACATAAGCCTCAACCCCCCGTCATGGTCAAAACAGAGGAAGTCATCAACATGCACACCTTCAATGACCGGAGACTGCCAGGCAAAGAGACCATGGCTTAAAGTAGACACTTGCTCTCTCTTTCTCGGGCCGGAGGAGGGGGAAAAACGGAGAGAGTGGTAGGGCTGGGCTGGGCGGGGCGATAGCTACATTTCTACGCGGGAGGGTGGGAGATTAGGAACGTGATTTGCTCAGAGTGTTAAATGTCATCGTTGTTTCAAAAGAGAATTAGCTACTACAGATTTAACAGAAACTGAGACACTATTTCCTGTGGAAATAACTCGATTCTGGGCAAAATTCAAGTGAGAGTTACCTCATCACTCCTGCCACCAGGGCAAGGACTGATACTGGTACTGGTGTTCAGGATAACTTCTGAAGAAAAAATCCAGAAACAAACGAAGCAGAGGAGTAGGATCAACCATATGTGTGTGGCTGGAGTTGGACTGTCCCTTCATTATGTTCACATTAGTTTAGGTTCGTGAATCTGTAAAATCTCTTTTGCGCCACTCAATCATTCTCTATCCAGAGGCCACATAGAGAATAGTTGAGTCCGTAAGAAGAGAGCTAAAAGAATCATGTAGACAAATATACAAAAAGGAGGGAAGAATCTATATGGCAACATGGGTAAAATAGTATATCTTTTTAAAGTGTATATTTGTGCTGAAAATTCTCATCAAATATCAAATATCAATTCTTACTTACACAGTTCCAGTCAAGAGCAACCCAACCCAATCCATTCAGAAAGAAAGATGTTGAAATGCTGTCGAGGTTTGAGCCGCAGCCAAACGGCTCTGTAATAAAGACATGTCTTACTCCGAATCCAATCCATTGAAATCAGAGTAGAAACATGGATCACGCATCAGGCAATAAATGACTTAATTTGCTCGCATTTCAAATCACTACCACTTCCATACAACACAACACAAAGTACGAAGAGCGTTTTTTTTCAGAGGAAGAATAATACAAAAAAATACATCACACACAGATCCATTATTTGTATAAATGTGTGGGTAAAGAGAAGGTAGGTCATGATTACCTGTCTCAGTTTTTGTCTCACATGCACACACACACACCGGTAGAGTAATACAGTAATACAGTAAGTAATACAGCATCACCACAACAAAGACGTGCCTATGATCGGCCCCTGAAGAACCTCGGGACGCTCTTCGTCACCGCTGCAAGATCTAGGTCAGCATTCAGTTCGGCAACTCAACGAACAAGAGAAAACGAAACAACGACAACAACGAAAACTCACAGCTCTCATGCTATATTTATTCAAGTATTTATTCTTTTATTTATTTATTTTTATTTTTTGAATACGGTTTCGATGGACTGGTTCACAATAGCTATGAACATACATATATGAATTAAACTCCTGTGCATATTATCTTTTTTTTTTCTTTTTTTTTAACACACACAATCTAGTTCATTTCAATGTCGAGTTTCTCGTTTGTACTTTTTTGTGGATTTGATTTCAGAAACAGGACTCCTCACAAACTTGTGCAAATGCAAAATTTATATATATATAAAAAAAGTGTTTTTTGTATGGAGAAAAAAAAAATATCAAAAATTTTGTAATAATTTTTATCAACACAAGATTGACCATGGGCATCTTTCTCTTCTTCTGGTGGATGGATTGCCCTGCGGAGTCTCCAATCTATAGAGTGTTAAAGTTGTGGGGGCCCTGGGACCACTGTGTGTCCACGTACACGGACCAGCCTCATTAGACTACACTAAAAAAAACACACACACACGAAACACACAGACACACCCAGGACCATATCACCCGGCCTCTGTGAAGAGGACGCAGAGCCAGTGTCCATGATCCGTGGCCTCCATGGACAGGGGACGCCTTTTAAGGTCCACACAAAGGGAGGAGTGCTCAGCATGCCAGGCAGTGTTGAAGTGATACACACATTTTGGACAGATCCTATTTTTATCATGTAAATGAATCATATTTAAAGAAAGATATTTTTACTTGAGGTTAATGATAGTGACACTAATACTGACGAGACAAAAATACGTATATATATACATATACATACGACGAGAGAAGCGATGAGGGCAACCACTGTTGCTTCTCATTCTACACTCCTGATTTTTTAATAGACTGCTAGTACTCAGTGCAGAGAAGCTGTGTGTAAATGGTTTAAGAGGGATTTAAGATGTATTTAAAGAATTTAAAGATGCTAAACTAATTTTGACCATGTTGTGAAAAACAAAATCAATTGTGCACACAATTTACTGTCTGAATTTGATGCACAAGTTTAAAGAAAATCATTAAAAAGTTCAACATACTTGCCTCTTAGCCTCGATTATTTCCTTGACCTCTTTTCTTTTTTCATAGGTTTTCTTTCTTTACTTTAAAAAAGTATTCACTTTTTTCTCCCATTGGTATAACTCAGGAACAATGCAACCTGTTTGTATTGCTTTCCATGTAGATACAGAATAGCAGTACTTTAAATAATGTATGTAATAAAAGTCACAGAGCAAAAGGGGTTAAACTAAAGTTTATTTTATTGCACAATAATGTTCCTAAAAAAAATATGCATAATTGTTGCATGGGAAAATGCAACAAAAAAAAAGTAAAAAAAAAAAAGAAATGCACTTTATTACCATTGCACATAAGAAAACAACAGAGTGCAACCTCTACAGTAAATCGGTTCATGTACACACACACACACACACACACAAATACACAATCACACACTAGTAATTTGGGGAAGTAAGAACACACACCCGGCGCTGTGAGGAACCATCCCAGTGCCTTTGAGAAGTTTGGGGTTAGATACCCAAGTGAAAAAAGTAGATTAAAGTATACTAAGCATTATCATGCTATAGTGCACTAAAGTGTACCTGTAGACACATTATTAATAAGTGTATTTAAAGAGATCTAAAATGGAACAACTTTTTTACTTATTATACAGTAATTGTATAAAAATAGTATAAAAGTCTTACTTAAATTGTGCTAAGTGTTCTTAACTGTACTAAAATGGAACTATTTTAAATATACTTAAGTAACATTTAAACATATTACTTCATGTATGTAACCCCATATTGTAAATATGCTTACAGTAAAATTATAATACATTTAATGAGAATTACAATTGTATCACTATTATACACCAAGTATATTAGAAATGTACTATGAATTGATGTTAAATATATTTACATTAGAGTACAAATATGCTGCTTGTTCCCATCTTTTGTAAGCAGCACATTTCTAGTATACTTTATTGGGTATAAAAATATTTTTTAACATACTGTACTACAATTTTTAGTGTGTTACAAATTTACTTAAAATTGTAAAAAATGTGATAATTTAATTTACGATCTAAAAACGTTACATGATACATTGTACTACTGAACTACTGTATGTGCAAAAAGTATATGTTGAAATAAATATTTTGGAAGTATATTGAATTACATTAAACTTAAAGTGTCCTTCATAGTAGTCTATTTATTTTAAAATACACTAAATTTTACTTTTTAAAAGTATGATCAAAGTTTACTTTCAAATATTTGCTGAAAGCATAATATTAATGTACTTTTAATATATTTTCTAGGCAAGTACATAAATCTGTTACTATAGTTATAGCATACTTAGACATTTCTCAATATGTTTTAAGTGCAATTGAGTATATTTTTTTTCCCACCAGGGTACCTTACTAAATTTATTCACCCCACTGCACTTATTCACACACTTGTCCCCAGTACCCCGCTCAGGTCCACAGAATCGAACTGATTTGGTGCTGTATGTGCTTGCATTTAAATAAGGCACTCAAGGCAGGACTTGAACCGGTGACCTCACCAGTGACGGCCTTAGCTTAGTAGCACCTTACCCTTACTTTTTGAGTGAAAAAAACACAGGCCGTGTCATAAAGTGAACTCTGGTGATTTGCAGGTGATGTTAAAGCTTATGGAGCAAATTCTGTATACAATGGCGTGAATCTGTATACAGAGCAATTACTGCGAGTACATAAAAACATCTCTAATGATGTTTGACCTCTGGCCTGTCCAGATAATGATTTAGTTAAAAATATATATGACATGGCCTTCTGCTAACCCTGCATCATATTTGTATAGAATATAGTCTTGTACGGTACAGTAATGTAAAATAGAATAGAATAAGCATAATAACATGCTTTAGGTCTAGAGATAATGAGCTCGTTTAAAATAATTGCCAAATTAACCTAATTGTGTTCAAATCTCCCAGAAATAAAAATGCAATATTTGTTTAAACAGTGACTAAATGCAAAATTGAAAGCATGAGACTTTATTTTTTGCATTCATAAAACATACAGTACCAAGCTAAATGCAATATATAAATGCAAGGTATTAAAGGCACTTCATTAGATACTGTATGCACATATTTGACAGATCTATTTCTCCAAAAAAAAAAATCCCTCAAATCTCTTGACGTCTCAAAAGCAGTTTATTATTGTATTTATTTAGTATTTTCCCCCGGGCCAGAAAATGCATTCTGTGGAGAAATCATTCTTATCAGCTTGGTGGATCCTCAAGGCTAATGCTAGCATTGTGCAGATCATTAGAATCTAGCCTATAGTGTTCTTGCGAGATATTGCATGTGTGTGTGCGCTCGTATGTGTGTGTGTGTGTGTGTGTGTGTGTGTGTGTGGTCCTTCAGCCCATTCTCTCTGCAATTCCATTATCAAATTGACGTTTTCAAACGAGGTGCTCTGCTTAGTTGGCCCCTAATCTTCCCCACCTGGGCGAGAGGGGATGGGGGGTTAGATAACGAACCTATATGCCGGATATCATTAATTGGCTAATTATCATGGCTTGTGGGGAGTAGGAACGATCTAGAGATGGGAGGTAAGCTTTTGTCCCTTATTATTCCCTTCATCTCGCAGCCCATTCCTCTTTATCAATCAACAGTTTTAATGAAGACCTAAAGGGACACTGCTGTGTCGCCCAAGATAGGCCTGTCCTTGAAAATAATGGCTAAATTGGGTCCTCATAGTGCGCCGCAACTCAGAGCAAATATATTCATTTCAAAAAAGAAGGGAAAAAAAGGAGCTCTACAGACCTGATTCCTCGCAGAGACTGTAAGGAGAAACTGGGGATTTTATTCTAAATCATCCACCTTCGAAAGCCTCCACAAGCTTTTTAGGCATTGTGTAAAAAAAAAAAAAAAATAGAAACAAAGAAACAAAGAAAAGCAGAATTCTAAAGACGTGTGTATCCAAAAAATAATAAGAAATACCATCACACAGTGATGAGACTCCAAGCTTTATCTCCTTTAAAAAAAAAAAAAACAAGCAAAAGGCCGACCAAGTGAAAAAAAAGTGAAAGTGTCGAGATGTTCTGATGCTGCAATGATCTGAGTTTCATTTTTTATCCCCACAGAGAATCAGAAGCGTAAAAATAGAGCAGGAGAAGAAGAAAGACACACATTTCTCCACTGTAAAGAGGAAAACCAACAGCAGAAATTCTCTCGAGGCTAGAGTTAGGAAAGGAAGAATTGCCAAAAAAAAAAAAAAAAAATGAAAAAATGCTGATTGCCTGCTGAATCCTGAGACATGGGACCTACAGACATAATCCCAAATTACACTGGAGCTGGGTCCACCCAAACCCTGCGGGGCGTAACAGATTAGGTTAAACCTGGTCCATACAAACCTAATGGGCCGTGACCAGATTACGCACAGCTGAGTGCCACTCCTACTGCCCAAACAGAAAGGTAAGAAGAAAAGATAAAAGAGAGAGAGAGAGAGAGAGAGAGGAGGTGTGAAAGGAAGAGAGAGAGGAGGAAGCAGAAGATGTGTGAGGGAAGGAAAGGGACCTGAAGGAAGGGAACGAGTTGTGGAAACCGAGAGAAACTGAGTGAGTAAGTGAGCGGCACTGAAACTTTAAAGGCCTCGTGGAAAACCTCAGAGAAGTGATTATACTTTTTTCAGAAGTTTTTTATCCAGAAGGGAGAGGATGTTCTCTCTTTTTCAGGCTGCGAAAGCAAATACTAATGGCAGCCGAGAGAGTTTCCTGCTCTGCAGAATCTGCTGCACTGAGAGAGGAGCAGGGCTTTGAACTTGACAGTGACCAAAAGAAAAAAAATTATATATATATATATATATATATATATATATATATATATATATATATATATATATATATATATATATATATATATACTAACCTAATTTGTGTTTATTATAGCTATGGTTACTTTTACTTCTAATAGCTAGTCTTTTAATTATTCATTTTCATTAAATACATTGTTAAATGTTTGTTCTATTATTAAAACAGGTAATTGTGTGGATTAAAAAAAAATATATATTTTTTAAATAGGACCAATGGGATATTTAGTATGTTATAAGATTTTTCTAGAGGTAAATTTTAAGTGAAATGTTTCGCTTTCACTTCAGTTTTGTTCAACCTGTCTTCTTGATAATATTACATTTTACAAAGTATTCTCTATAGTATCAAATGGGTTTCACTCTTCTTACATGTCAAAAACCCTTTATAGAGCCGATAAGATCTCATAAAACACAGACACACATAACAGAACCTGTACACCTACAAGATACAGAATTTTCTACATGTTTTATGTATTATTCACACTACAGCTCCCATCCACTGGTGGCACTGCTGTCCCAAATGCACACAACTTGTTTGCCATGTATTCGAAGAAGAATTGAGAAAACAGTGTGTCGCTGCACCTTTGTGCTGATGCATGAGGTTTAAACTACAGCTCTGGAAAAAAGTAAGAGACCACTTCATTGTTGTTTTTATTCTATTAACTACAGACAACATTTCTCCCAAAATTCCCAATAAAATATTGTCATTTAGATAATTTATTTGCAAAAAATGAGAAATGGCTGAAATAACAAAAAAGATGCAAAGCTCAAATAATGCAGAGAAAACAAGGTCATATTCATAAAGTTTTAAGAGTTCAGAGTTTGATGCAATAACCCTGGTTTTCATGCATCTTGGTATGTTTTCCTCCACCAGTCTTACACACTGCTTTTGGATAACTTTATGCCTGCACTCCTGGTGCAAAAACTCAAGCAGTTCAGTTTGGTTTGATGGCTTGTGATCATTTATTTTTCTCTTGATTATATTCCAGATGTTTTCAATTTGGTAAAATCAAAGAAACTCATCATTTTTAAGTGGTCTCTTATTTTTTTCCAGAGCTGTATATATTTAAGACCACCTCTTATTAAGACCAATATTTTGCCAGATTTACACAGATTTAGCTTTAAAAAAATTCTGATGATAATGTGCAACATATTTTCCTGAACATGCCTTTACATTAATGTGATTGTAAATGTTTAATACTTTCTGAATACACACACACACACACTATTAGATAAGCAAATATATGCACAGACTTGCATATGAGTAGTAAATAAATGTGGGGTGGCATGTTAAATTTAATAACTTTTATCATGCATTATAGATTTTGCATGAAATATTCATTCATAGAGCACCAAATCTAGATGATGTGGCCTTTTTCCCTTTTCCCTCATGCTTCCTCTTTAGAGTGAGCTAATCCTTCTACCCACCAGAGTGGCTCTTTCTTCTCCATGGTAATCCCTTTTAGAGGACCATCCCATGTCCTTCTTTTCACCTTGATTGTTAGAATGTGAATTAAGTGTCCTTGAAAGTAGCTTCTTAATAAATGCTTAAATAATGTTTAACTGGTGTGGTTTTTAATGCAGTGCAACATTTACACCAGCATT
Organism: Astyanax mexicanus; assembly: GCF_023375975.1. Taxonomy (NCBI): domain Eukaryota; kingdom Metazoa; phylum Chordata; class Actinopteri; order Characiformes; family Acestrorhamphidae; genus Astyanax; species Astyanax mexicanus. The sequence continues at coordinate 35,142,989 of NC_064413.1, read as the reverse complement.
GATGCATTTCACCTTCTTCGCTTGGGAGTAGATGCCACAGCTGTAATAAATGTATCTGCTTTATTTTTCTCTGTCCACTTTTGCTCCTCCATATGAGTTTATATGTGTTTATAAACATGGGAAAATATGCTTCGCAGATCTTTGTGGACTAAGGCTACATAAAGTCACTGTGGAAATACCAGCCTTTCACCAGTCAAAAGTCAATCTAAAAAAATTCAGGAACTTTAAAAATGTGTAAAAAGTGTAGTCGTAAAGATCATCAAATACATTATGATGAAACTGGCTCTCATCAGGACAGCCCAAGGAAAGGAACATCAAGAGTTGCTCTTGTATATGCTTCACAGAGTATTTTGGTTTGTTTAACACTTTTAGGTTACTACATGATTCCTCATGTGTACTTCATATTCTGGATAACTTCAGTGTTAATTTACAATTTACAAAAATTTCATAATTAGCATGTAAATATTATATGTAGGTTAGTTTTCAAATATTTATATCTTTACCTTTAGATATACAGACGTAGGACAATGAAACTGAAACACATGTCATTTTAGTGTGGGAGGTTTCATGGCTAAATTGGAGCACATTATTGCACCAGTAAGAGCAGAGTGTGAAGGTTAAATTATCAGGGTAAGAGCACAGTTTTGCTCAAAATATTGCAATGCACACAACATTATGGGTGACAGACCAGAGTTCAAAAGAGGACAAATTGTTGGTGCACGTCTTGCTGGCGCATCTGTGACCAAGACAGCAAGTCCTTGTGATGTATCAAGAGCCACGGTATCCAGGGTAATGTCAGCATACCACCAAGAAGGACCAACCACATCCAACAGGATTAACTGTGGATGCTGTAAGAGGAAGCTGTCTGAAAGGGATGTTCGGGTGCTAACCCGGATTGTACCCAAAAACCATAAAACTATGACTGCCCAAATCACGGCAGAATTCAATGTGCACCTCAACTCTCCTGTTTCCACCAGAACTGTCCGTCAGGACAATAAATTATTGTGGTTTAAAACCAGGTGTTTCAGTTTCATTGTCCAACCCCTGTACATCCCTCCATAAACCAAACAATTTCCAAACAAACAAATAATTTTTTGTAATTAAAATTACACACAATTACATGCGATGACACAGTATTACAATATGGTCTTTGCTTATATCTTGTATAAATTAGTTTTAAATATACTGATACAGCTCTAGAAAAAAATAAGAGACCACTTAAAAATCTTTGATTTTACCAAACAGAAAACTTCTGGAATATAATCAAGAGCAAAATGAATGATCACAATTCATTAAACCAAGCTGCTTGAACTGCTTGAGTTTTTGCACAAGAAGTGGCATAAAGTTATCCAAAAGCAGTGTGTAAGACTGGTGGAGGAGAACATGCCACGATGCATGAAAACTGTGATTAAAATCCAGGGTTATTCCACCAAATACTGATTTCTGAACTCTTAAAACTTTATGAATATTGAATATTGTGAAAATATTGTTTTATTTGCAATATTTAAGGTCTGAAAGCTCTGCCTCTTTTCTGTTATTTCAGCCATTTCTCATTTGCTGCAAATAAATGCTCTAAATGACAATATTTTTATTTGGAATTTGGGAGAAATGTTGTCTGTAGTTTATAGAATAAAACAACAATGATTATTTTACTTAAGCATATACCTATAAATAGCAAAATCAGAGAAACTGATTCAGAAACTGAAGTGGTCTTTTCATTTTTACAGAGCTGTAATTACAATATATTGCCAAACCCTTCTTAACACCGTTTTTTTATCCTGTACACATTACCAAATAAACATGTGTAATTATTCAAAGTACAAGCTTGTTTTCTTTTTTTTTTTTTACTAATAATTGTACTTAAAAAATATATTGTTTAAACAGTATGTAATTCTTTATATGTTTTCAAACACTGCAAATAAAAGTATTTAACATTAATAAAGCAATGATAAAACTCTTCTGCAGGAATGTCATAAAGAAAGCAGTGCAGTCCATAAGGCAGTGCATAACTACTCCTGGCTCAGTGTAAGTTAAGGAGCGGTGCGGGGAGCTGATCACTCATTAAGCTGAATGCAGTGCAGCTCGAGAGGATCTTATGATGGAGTATCTCATTTCACTTTCAATAATATCCATAATTTGGGGGTGCATAACAAGCCATTGAACTCATTTGCTATTCCTTATAGTGGACTGTCTGCCTGCTATCCATCTTTTAGAAGGATGACTTTGTCTGTGATGTATTTCCCAAGACCACTCAATGAGGAAAAGCCTGGTGTTTTAACAGAAATCAAAGAGGAGGGCTCATCCAATAATATGATGAAATCTTCCGCAGATACCCTTGTATCTCCTTCATGGAATCCTTTTTTTTTTCTTTTTTTTTTAAGAGGCTAGTTTGGATGCTATGCAGATTTTCAGGAACAGCGGGAAACTTTGGGACTGTCTCTGGTCTCTGTTATCCTGTGGAAACATTTACTTTTGCCTTTAATCTCCACAGATCAAAAACACAGATATAGTGTGCCTGTCGAAGTCACACGTGATGTCCTTTAACCTGAAGAGAGATGAATGAGAGCGCTCATTTTTTAACTGCTTTTTATTTTATAATATACAACTTTTGAAAAAATGAAGAGACCACACCAGTTTATGAATCAGTTTCTCTGATTTTGCTGTTTATAGGTATATGTTTAAGTAAAATGAACATTGTTGTTTTATTCTATAAACTACAGACAGCATTTCTCCCAAATTCCAAATAAAATATTGTCATTCATTTGCATTTATTTGCAGAAAATTAGGAGAAAATGGCTGAAATAACAAATAAAGATGCAGAGCTTTCAGACCACAAATAATGCAAAGAAAACAAGTTCATATTCATAAAGATTTAAGAGAGAATGAATATTTGGTGGAATAACTCTGGTTTTTAATCACAGTTTTCAAGCATCTTGGCATTTTCAGTATATTCTTCTCCACCAGTCTTACACACTACTTTTAGATAACTTTATGATCTTAATGAAGAGCTTATTTAAAAAAAAAAACATGCAAAATTGTGAACTGCCACTGTGTAGCAAATATTAAAGATTTAACACAAAAAAAATCACAAATATGAATATGCATCATTAACCAGTTTTCTTTAGTTTTCTGTCCACTTTACTAAAGTTACATAGTGCAGTTTCTGGCAATGCTGAGCCCTGAGTAGCAACAATAGTGTCCCTACTCTACCTGTTACAAGACAATATGGTTTAACCCCTTAAAATGTCTCGTCCTGTATACAGGCTACAGGTGATACAAAATCCTTTTTTTCTGCAGTAAAATAAGTTATTAACATTCTGAAAATGTGAGAGTTTTGAAATCTCCTACAGAACACTTATTAATTCCAGATCAGTAACAGGAATCAACCCAAATTCTGCAGGTTTAAAAATGAACATAAAAAGTAGCCAAACATAACGAAACAAGGTTTGGAGGACATGAACTGTTTGATTTGTATTCAGGAAAAAAAATGATTTTAAAAGTTCAGGAAAGACATTTTGATATTAGCGGATTTACTTAAATATTTGTTTTATTTTATTTTTGTGGTTATTTTAGTCCTTTAACTGTGTTTATATTTTATTATTCTACGTATTTATCTCGTTGTTTTATTGCTCTACCTTTTAGCCTGTTTGCATATCCTTTTATTTTTAACAATTGAATTTTTTCTTACATTTTTTGCTTGTTTTTACAATTTAAACAAAATTTTTAATCCTTTTAATTTTGTGTAAGCTCGGCTACATTGAAAATGACTTTTACCGTCAATGTATTTACTGAGTGGAAATAAAGGTTGGTGGATTGATTAATTTTACAAATCAAAAATATTTTTTGTGGCTTGCCATGTAATGGCTTGGAAAATATTTGGCCCACAGCCAAACTTAAATGCTGACCCCTGAAGTAAAGAAAATAAATTGTATTCCAAGAACATTTAACGTACAGTATCTTGAAGTGCAGTCACAAGAACATTTAAAATTGCTGAATGATGAAACTGGCTCTCATCAGGACTGCCCAGAAATGGAAGACCAAGAGTTACCTCTGTTGCACGGGATAAATTCATTAGCGTTACCAACCTCAAAAACAGCAAGTTAAGAGTTTAACATTTACTACATGATTACTTATGTGTTCATTCATAGTGTGGATGACTTTAATAATAATTTATAATGTAGGAAAAATATATAAATAAGATAAACATTGAACACTGATAAAGTTTATCCAAACTTGTGTCTGGTACTGTATATGTATGTAAATAAGAATCTATCTAGATGCATCTGCATTGTGAAGCCAGATGACAGACCTGCTAGAAGAGTAGAAACATGAACTGCCTTTAATGTAAGTACCGGTACAACAAAATAACATTCAGCTTTATTCTTTCTTGGTATAAATACAAAATAAATTTTTAAATTAGCAGATTTACTTAAATTTTTGTTTATATTTCCTATTACAATTACAGTTATGCTTTTCAGTAATGTCAGGCAGACAATTGGCAAAAATACTGACCTGTTTAAGGGGTTAAAGCTGACATTTTAAGATATATATCGTCGCTGTCCAATTAAAAAACAATATTTATCTCAATTTTTGCTTCGATTTTTAGTTTACTACATAATTTGAACAGACAGCTTGTCCTTTACACTGTGCTAAAATTTCTTGATGAATGAACCAATAGAAACTCTTTAAAATGACCTGAAATAAACTCTTTTTACATTGACTTCCATTGAAAGTTTTCTCTCTCCTGTAAAGTTGCTGTTTTGGAGATGAGTGTTTGAAGTGTTTTTCATTGGACAGTGACAGTGCTGGATTACAACATGCTACATAGTGTTGATTAACGCTGGGAAACACCACAGAAAAGCATATAGAGAAGTATCCTTATCGTGATTGGATGATTGTAGGTGGTCCAGATTTGTTTTGGGTTTTTTTTTTATAAACATACATACATCATGTCTGTTATAAATTGACTAGGCTTTTTCTATAAATTTGATTTTGTTTGTTTGATATGTAGTATCATGATGTATTATATCGTTTAATACTGTAAAATATAAGTAGTAAGTAAGGAGTCATTGTCCAGAAACCACTGAAGCTTTCAGTACTGGGTCATTTGTCCAATCCTAGCTTTCTCATGTCACACTATTCTCTTCTTCTTTCCTCTTCTTATCAGAAACGATGGACTATAATTACAAAGTGTATAAGAAGACAGAGGAATAAATGGGCGTGTGTGTGTGTGTGTATGATGGAAAAGAGAGAGAGAGAGAGAGAAAGAGGGGACAGCAAAGGCAAAGCAGTTGATTGGATCCTATTGAAGTTTATCCCCCCTCTGTGTGTGGAGCTTGAAGATGGCCACAGAGCCACAATTAAAAACAGCTGTAGCCGCTTCATCAGCTTGATATTCAGTAACTGTCCCGTAAACACAGCCATTAAGCTGATGCATCCCCTCCTCTCTGATGGACATTTGCATTTCGCTCAAAGCCAGCGCTCCTCTGTCAAGACAGAGAGCACATTAAACACGACGCTCTAATAGCGTCTCCTCTCTATCAAAAGCGCAGACCCGCAGAGGTGAGAGCAACCTTGGCATGGAAAATGGGTCCTATCAAATAATTCCCCTACAATCACGCAGTGTTTTCTTAACACCATGCGCATGTGTGTGTGTGTCTATGCGTGTATAAGTGTGTGTGATTCACAATTGGCTCACTGTGTTCTTGCTAGTTTAGTACTGTCTTACACTGAAAAGAATGATGCACAAAATTTACTTTTAAAAAGTTTCGCAACTTTCTGCATTTTTTTTGTAAGTAAATTTAATTTCATGTAAATTTAAGTAACTTCAACTCGGTTTTAAGACTTAAATGTTACATAGAGTGAATAAGTGAACTGAACTTCAATCAGTCCTTTCTTTTAGTAAACTTTACTAAATTTATTTTTGCTGAATCAATCCTTTCTTTTAGTAAACTTTACTTAATTTCTGCATACAATATCACCTAATTACAATTATTTACTTTATACAATATTATTATATGTAATTTTAGTTAAAACACACATTCAAATATTTACATCTCAAAGATGTATTTTATACTAAAAAGAATGATGATAAAAAGAATGATAATAAAAGGAATGTATTAAATGCCATGCATGTGTTGAGACAGTGTAATATGTGTGTTTTAACTAAAAATATTTCAGGAATTATAATATTATGTATAAAACTATTTGAGTAATATAAATTAAGTAATTGTAATAAGGTAATATTGTATGCAGAAATTAAATTTACTTAAAAAAAGCAAATGCACAAAGTTGCAAAAGTGTATTTGAAATGTGAGCTTTGTAAGACATTCAGAAGTTTGCAGGGAAAGTTTGAAAGTGGTGGGTAATTTTCATGTTACATGAACCACATAAAGCCACAGAGAAACCCGAAAATCAGGGTCAAAACTACAGGATAAAATCTGAAAGGTAAGTGTAGCAAGATGCAAAAAGAATTAAAGAACATACAAACAGCTCTGGGAAGAATTAGGATACCACTTCAGTTTCTCATTTAGTTATTTATTTCATTTTGCTGTTTATATGTATATGTTTGTGGAATAACCCTAATTTTTAATCACATTCATGTTTTCATGCATCTTGGCATGTTCTCCTCCACCAGTCTTACACACTGCTTTTGGATAACTTTATGCCACTCCTTGGGCAAAAATTCAAACAGTTCAGCTTGGTTTGATGGCTTGTGATTATCCATCTTCCTCTTGATTATATTCCAGAGGTTTTCAATTTGGTAAAATAATTGTAAAAATCATAATTTTTAAGTGGTCTCTTATTTTCTTTCACAGCTGTATTTACAGTGAAGTAAAGAATTATTTGATCCCTTGCTGATATTGTGCTGATATACGTTTGCCCACTGACAAAGACACGAACAGTCTATCATTTAAGGGTAGGTTTGTTTTAACAGTCAGATATAAAATATCAAAAAAAAAAAAAAATGATTGTGTTAATAAAATACATTTATTTGCATTTTGCAGAGAGGAATATATATTTGATCCCCCATAAATAATTAAGAGTTCTGGCTCCTACAGACCAGTTAGACGCTCCTAATCAAATCATTACCTGCATTAAACACAGCTATCTTAAATTGTCACCACTTTTCAATTAACCAGTCAGACTCTCACGCCTACATGAACAAGACCAAATACCTGCACAGAGCTGGAATATGCAACAAAACCATGAGTAAGACACTGAGTGAGAAAGAGACAGCTGTTGGTGCAACTGTAAGAAAATGGAAGAAATAAAATGACTGTCAATCGACACATACAGGTGTAGTTAATTAAAAAATAAAAAATAAAAACTTGAACTATTATCTGGGAACTGTTTGGACAACTAAGAACATTGACAGCGGTAAAAGAGTATAAGTCTGTCATGACTGTTAAGCCTGTTACTTTAAAAAACGAAGTATAAAAGGCATAACAGAAATAAAATTATCCTTTCCAACAAATGACCATATATCAAAAATGTCTCTGTTTTGAAAGAGACCGATTATTATTTCTTTTTTGTTAAAAAAACAGACACAAAAACTACAATGTGCTCAATTTAGATTTCAATATGCTCAAGACACTTAAATAAAGTATGTAACAATAGAACAGAAAAATACAATGTCTGTTTGATGTCTGATATATAGGGGATAAATGTCTGATATATAGTTATTCGTTGGAAAAGCTAAAAGATTGAAATATATTCCAGCACATTTTTGCTGTCACTCAAAACCTTGTTTCTCAATTTGTAATATATATATATATATATATATATTTTTTTTTTTTTTTTTTGCTTAATTTGTATCTGGCAGTTTGTACCTTGTGTCAAGATATCCTCCAACATTACTCAGAAAATCCCTCACTGCTCTCAGGGCATAATGACTGCCTACCACTCTACCACTAGCCATACAGTATATGATATATATGGTATATAAACAGATAGGGTAAAGGCAGAGGCCATAACCATCCAACTGAAATGGTGAATATTAATTTTTTTAAATTTACATTGAAAGACTTTATCCATTACCTCTATATACATTTAGGCTTTATTCATATACTATAGTATTCTGTATGTGTGTGATATGTACCAATGCACCAATATATAGCAAATATATAGTAACAGGTTTCTGTAGTTTTTATTTATTTTCTCATTTGAAAACATTGTAATTCCAAGTTTGTTATTGTTAGAATGTGAGGAATGCGTGCGGAATAGGAAATGTGGAAATGGTCAAAATTAATAGTTTTTTTTTTTTGGTACATTAAAAATTCAGAAGACGCTTTTTCTTCTTTTCCTGTTAAGTTATGAATTTAGAAACATGAGGTTTTGTAGTGATTAAAGCTGTATGCTTTTTAGTATGAGAGCCACATCAACTTGACATTCTGTAACTTTGCTTTTTTCTTCTTTTTTTTTTACTAATGGAACTTCTGGAAGCTCAATACTTGTTGAACTTTGATGAATGGATGTCTAGCATGTAATCAGTGGAGGCACCTGTCTTTCATTTCTCTTTTTTTTTTCATTTTACAATGGCCAGAGTAATACATTGCAGTGGAGAAAATCTAACCCCCAACTCCCCTTCTTCTTTTTTATCTCAAGAAAAAAAAAAAGCTTTTAATATTCAGGCAATTTAAGTATATCAGCTTCTAGGAGATGTTTTGGCAGGTCGATGCCCTTATCACTGCACTGAGGGAAATTACAGCTCTATCTTCTACCCCAGAAGCCATGTCACCGGGCTGGTCACAGGATCTCTAGCATGCACAAACACACACACACATTTCTGGCATTATTGCATTACTACAGCCTAGTAGAGCTGCCAAGACAAAACATAACTGCATGCATCATTCCGCCTCTTTATCAGTGAGCTGAGTAGATTGACGCCAACATGGTGCATGTTAAACAGCTCACCTGACATCCACAATCACACACACACACACACCGTTGCACCACGCTTTGACCTAATGATGAATATAAAGAGTATTTAAGTTAATTGGCCAATGCCTGACTTGCCGTTTCAGAACAGGAGCATGAATATATTTGCATTAATTGTTTTTTAATTATTATTTATATATATATAGCCCTTGGAGGAAAGCACGTTTTGGCACTTCTGTGAGGCACCACACAGATGAAGCCAAATATAAATAAATAAATAGATCTAGAAAAGTACAATTAACTTTATTCCTATACTTTAATGTATTCATCCTTCTATCCATCCATCCACCTTATCTGCATTTGTTCTGGTCAGGGAATAAGCAGGTTTAGATTCTACCTGGAATCAACATGTGCAGGGCACAAATCCCCACTGGACACAATCCCATTTACACTCACATCTAGAAGTCGATCCAGCATGACCAAATCATCTACCCTGTGTATTTTTTGGGAGGCTGGAGGAAACCAGGGTACCCAAAGAAAACCTCTCACAGACAGTGACTGGAGAGGAGATGGAATCCATTTAGGTTTTATTTATCTACTGTAGGTTTGTGTGTACTGTTAACCAATTAACCAATATATGGTAAATATACAATAATAATAATATAATATTAGCAATAGGTTTATATAGTTTTTTCTCATTTGAAAACATTGTAATTCCAAGTTTGTTATTGCATAATATGAGGAATGCATGAGGAATATGAAATGTGGACATGGTCAAAATGAATTGGTCTTTAAAACTGTGGTACATTAAACATTCAGGAGACACTTTTTCTTCTTCTCCAGTTAAGTTATGAATACAGAAACATGAGATTTGGTACTGTTGGCTGCAGCATCAAAGACAAATAAAAAAAAGCCTAAAAACAAAGTTTAAGAAACCATGGACACTAACCAAAGAAATATGTGGCCTAATAACATGCCCTTTTTAGAGTCCCGCTGAAAGGCTTCAGTGTAATCAAGTTTTTAAATGAAAGTTTTGTAGATAACATAACTTTTATATCCCTTTTAAATCCCATCCACACCCATCCCACCCACATCTAACCCACCATGCCATGCCCACATCCACCCTGCCCCGCCCACATCCACCCCGCCACTTCCAGCCCACCTTATCCACAACCATCCCTCCAGGTATAGGTATACAGGTATACAGGTATACACAATATATACATAAAACAGACAAGGTCTATTACTAGAAAATGATCAAGGTAGATAAAGGATCTTCACATATTCAATTCCATTCATCCATATCCTCATTATATCTGGATTTGCTCTACTGACTCTAGATAAGATAAGATAAGATAAGATAAGTTGATAATTTTTTGGGCGGCTGTCAGGTCAGCCAACCAAACTTTCCTTTCCCTCTTTTTTCCATAGAAAAGGTAGAACTATCAAGTAACATATGTAGAGATGGGCTTATTGGAAAAATTGTATCAGTTAATGAAGAGAGAATTACAATTACCTTATTCCAGAATGCCGATACTTCTGGACAATTCCAGAAAGTATGCATAAAAGTACCTAAAGTATTATTATTACAAAAAGTACAGTAGGAATGGGTGGCTGCTGTAAGGCTCTAGAATTCCTGTGATTTTGACAAAGACGAAACCGAAACTTCACATGAAGCATTGCTCTTTTTACCATGAGTGTCAATATGGTAGCGTAAAGGTCTGATATATGTCTAATATAGGTCACATGATTTAAAAATGTGTTGAAATAAACTTGTTTGGACCACTTTATCTGCTGTGTGAATTTACACTCAAATAAATCAGCTTAGAAAACCCATCTCAACTTACTAAAAAAGTTTCTGTGTGAGAAAGAGAGAAACAGAGTTTGAGATCAAATGATCCAGCAAATAAATGATATAAATATAAATAAACTGAAAGCAAAAAGTGTGGGAGGATGGGAACCGGTTAGGTGATGAACAAATGGACAACAACAAAATGAGAGGAAGCAGGATGGAAGCGATCATAGTGAGGCGGATTAAAAATAGTTTAATATAATGTAAAATAGTGTTTTACACTGTTAAGTCCCAGTTTTTACTCTCAATGTCTCTTTACTCCAACTCAATTGCAGTCTTGGTTTCACATTTCATATCCATAACTTACATTTAAATCAGAACAGGAAATGCTGTCATTGTAATCTGGATCTTATTTTATGAATTTATTTAACAACAACAGCACCAACACATTTGTTCAAATACAGCATTTGTTCCAAAACCCCCCAAAAAATATGTTTGCAGAAAAAGTGTGCACTCTCAAAATACACACATACTATATGAATAAAGTGTACCACAATTTTTTTTTGTATATATATATATATATATATATATATATATATATATATATATATATATATATATATATATATATATATATATATTTGCATGAAGATAATTTGTACATAAATTGTAATTCACACAGAGCTCATCCACTGGTAAAGCTACTTAGCCAAACACACACAATACAGCCTGCCATGTACTCGAAGAAGATTTGAGAAAACAACCACTGCTGCATGCTGCATTATGGAGCTTCTAAAAAAGGATTTGAGGGACAGAAACTCGTGCAGAAATTGTAAGAATATTGCATTATTATATGGTTAATCACAGATTTAGGTTGAGATGTAGGTGTAGTAACATTCGCCTGCCTGGTTTGCTGGTTTGCGTTAGCAACCTGTGCATTACTACGGTACAAGTACATTTATTACACATTGTACAGATGTAAAGGATTCTTTAGTCCTTTAGTCACATATGTGTGAGAATTCCTCCTGAGACTCACTTAGGCTTTTGACACAGAAAGACCCATTAGGTTTCTACGGCTATTTTTAATGTACATTTGAATTTTGATATTGTTCTGACTGGCTTTCACGATCTACCATTTAGGAAAATGGATATTAAAGGTCACTATAACCATTGAGAGCGTGACCCCCTGTAGATAGTATAATAATATGGTATAGGCTGTAGATAATAGCATTGAGCTAATAGGTACATTTTGTGTAGACCTCACCACAAAGGAATTAAGATATTTTTTTTGTTCCACTGTTTCTTGGCTGGCAGCTACTAATGCAAAACAGAGAGGCGATGTTCCCGGTCCTCAGATTTGAACCGTTCTTGCTGCAGCAGCTGTTATTAAATGGCCATTTGCATGTGAAGGCTAGATTTTAATGCCATCAGGCGAGATGGCAGCAGCTCACTGAGGTGAACAACAGAGACCCCATTAACACCAAAGCAGCCCCCACACAGCTTCCCTCTTGCCTAAAACAAAGGCTTCATTCATCACAGCCCGAATTCTCTCCCTCTTCTCCCCCTATCTTCCTCGTCTCTCTCTTCATTACACATTCACTTTGGCGAGGCTTTTTTCCTTCGTTCTCCTCTTAAATCTCCATTCTCCTCTCATCCTTCTCATCCTCCATCAGTGTAATGGCTGTTATTTTGGTATCATTTTGAGGCACTTGACAGTATCCACAGACGCTTCAGGCTGTTAGCGCAAGTTTAGTTTAAATGTCTCTGCTCAGGGACTTGTGCTAAAGTTTATGCACCCTTGGCCAAATGATATACATTTATTCCAGATTTTTTTTATTTTTATTGAGAGGTAAGTATATGCATACTCTGTAATTAATAAAATGTAAGCCACAATTTTTTTTTGGGGGGGGGGGGGTTGTTTTGCCAAATACATACAACCCTGTTACCCACGTATTTGAAGAAGAATTGAGAAAACAGAACCACTAGAGCATGTGGCTGTCACGCTGAGTGAAAAGAAAGAACAAGAAGAGAGCGGACACACACGCAAGTAATAACTTATTAAACAGAAAACAAACCATAAACCAAACAAGAACTCTGAGAACAAACTGAGTATTAACAGAACAGAAACGCAGCCGAGACAGACGTATACACGCACAAGAACCTACAAACTAACACTGAAGACAAAGGAGCTTAAATACATTACATTACATTACATTACATTACATTACATTACATTACATTACATTACATTTGGCAGACGCTTTTGCGAAGAGGTTAAGTACAAAAATAATAGAAGTTAAAAATAAAACATCTATAGATAGGGCCTTAAGGAGGTCAGAGGGAAATAATGGGATAGAGGAGTAGAGAAAAGGAAGAAGGAGATGGGGTTAGAATTAGTTAGTTTGTTAGAGGTGTTAAGAGAGTAAGTGCTCTTTGAAGAGCTCTGTCTTCAGGAGTCTCTTAAAGATAGCGAGAGATTCTCCTGATCTGGTAGTGGAAGGTAGTTTGTTCCACCATTGGGGAACTCTGTATGAGAACAGTCTGGATTGCTTTGTGTGAATGTTTGGCAAAGCGAGGCGACGTTCATTGGAGGAGCGCAGCGGCCGAGAGGAAGCGTAAGCCTTCAGGAGCGAGTGCAGGTAGGAAGGAGCCTGTACTGTCATCACCTTGTAGGCGATTGTAAGCGCTTTGAATTTGACTGTAAATACATACAGTCATATGAAAAAGTTTGGGCACCCCTATTAATCTTAATCATTTTTAGTTGTAAATATTTGGGTGTTTGCAACAGCCATTTCAGTTTGATATATCTAATAACTGATGGACACAGTAATATTTCAGGATTGAAATGAGGTTTATTGTACTAACAGAAAATGTGCGATATGCATTAAACCAAAATTTGACCGGTGCAAAAGTATGGTCACCCTTATCATTTTATTGATTTGAATACTCCTAACTACTTTTTACTGACTTACTGAAGCACAAAATTGGTTTGGTAACCTCACTGAGCTTTGAACTTCATAGCCAGGTGTATCCAATCATGAGAAAATGTTTTTAAGGTGGCCAATTGCAAGTTGTTCTCCTATTTGAATCTTCTCTTAAGAGTGGCATCATGGGCTCATCAAAACAAACCTCAAATGATCTAAAAACAAAGATTGTTCAACATAGTTGTTCAGGGGAAGGATACAAAAAAGTTGTCTCAGAGATTTAACCTGTCAGTTTCCACTGTGAGGAAAATCACCCGCATTCAATTTGTATGTTAATTCATATATGGCTGAGGGTTTCTTTAGCACAAATCTTGAACATTAGAGGGGGTGTGCATTTGATGAGCATCAAAGGGTTAAACATAGTATATTTAAATGTATTGTGAATATCTTGTCCTATTGCTGGATCTCTGTAAAGCTGCTTTGTGATATCAGTTGTAAAAAGTGTTTTAAATCTATCAATTTAATTTGATTAATTGTATGGCACTGTATGCTATAAATAGTAAATAGTGTATTAGGGGTACAAAATGCTTTTAATGACAAATTCTTGCCATGTGTTCAAGCAATTCTTAACATTTACACAACGTTCTGATTCTTTAGTGCATAGTAAAGTTCTGGTTGGACTCTCATTACAGTAACTGACAACTGAGCGTTCTGCTGCCCATTATCAATATATCTTTTGAACTGTTTATCCACCCTGAGAAAAACAAGTAAATCCAATATCAATCCAAGTTTCTTCTCTTTCTCTTTCTAAGTGTGCGAAGCTAATCTTCCCTGGGCCAATTACTATCCTTCGCCAATGGCAAATGACTAAACTCATTTACTGGGAGTAGATTCCACTCAAGGATCCTTAAAAAAATCCTAATAATCTAAACCAGAACATATAAGTAATATGTTGGATTAATCCAGTTTTACATACAAACATAGCCATTAGTCATAATGTTGTTGTATTGATGTAATGGACTTCATTTGATACATGAAGAAAAAGGTATTTGGGCTTAGTTTGTGCAACAAATTCTGTTTCCATATCTATCCAGGAAGGACACCTTTCAGTACTTATCGACGTTGCTCAGGTATTGTAATGCACAGACCCTGAGGTTTGGAAGCCTCAAGCTCCTAGAGATTTGGGTAATTGTACAATTGACCATTTGATCTGTGAGCGTGTCTCTCCAAATAAATTTTCTTAGTATTGAATTTCTTTTCTAGTACTCTGCGGGGGTTGTAGTAAAAACACAGAGCTTATGAAATGAAGTACAGGGCAAAATATTCATTTTAATCAATGAAATTCACGCAGGACACGCAGTGGTAACCGTCTGTTAATATCCGGATCTATTTTCATGAATATGTTATTGAAATTAACCGTATCTATTATTGACACGCTTACTCATCCAACCAAATAGGATGCGAGTACATTTTTTTTTTTAGCAAACACTTCTTTTTTTCTGTTCTATTTTGACTAATATTTAAACTGATTTAATAAGAGGCCAGACAGATCCTCAAAGATCTCCAAAACATGACAGATCTTATGCCTGGCTCATACTACAGGATAACCTGGTATATTTTTATAATTACTACTATGTTACTATTTTTAATGTTTACTACATATTTACTACTATGGTGGGAGGCTTTAATTTGACCTCATATGGATTTTTATTGGGTTGATTTAACTTGGATTAAATTCACATCTAGTATCTGAACAAAGTCAAAAGTCAAAGTCAAAGTGGTTTTTATTGTCATTTCAGCTATACACAGAGTACACAGTGAAACGAAACAACGTTCCTCCAAGGACCATGGTGCACATAAACACAGTGTAGACAGAACAATAGTGCAACAGTACAAAAGTGCAGACAGACAATACAACACAATACAGACAAAGAATAATAAATAACAAGACAGTGTGCAAATCTTGCAGTGTGCAAAAAAGACCAGGTGAGGTAGTAATTACTCTATTACACAGTGTGCAATAGAGTCCAGTGAGGTAGTAGGGTTTTTAGTGCTTTCCATTTTCTGGGGTAAGTGGGGTAAGAGTGTGTGTGCATGTACAGAAAAAACATCAGTTCAGTCTCTGCAGTTAAGGAGTCTGATGGCTTGGGGGTAGAAGCTGTTGCAGAATCTGGTCGTGCTGGACCGGATGCTGCGGTACCTTCTTCCCGAAGGCAGGAGGGAGAACAGTTCGTATGAGGGATGAGTGGGGTCATTCACAATGCTGGTTGCTTTGCGGATGCTGCGGGTGGTGTAAATGTCTGTGATGGAGGGGAGAGAGACGCCGATGATCCTCTCAGCTGTCCTCACAATACGCTGGAGGGTCTTGCGGTCAGAGACGGTGCAGGTCCCAAACCAGGCAGTGATGAAAAGTGATTTTTAGGGGAACAGTGAAAAGTTCCAGTGAACTTCACCTAGCTTTGCAAAACATTTACACAAAGCAATCCAATTCAGACTGTTCTTTTCTCTAGTTCCCCATTGGTGGAACAAACTATACCTTCCACTACCAGATCAGGAGCGTCAATCACTACTTTTAAGACATAGAGTTGAGTGGTGGTCAGCAGAGGTAGATCCAGGATGTTGGAAATGTTCTCAAGACTTCCTGATGTGTAACGTACGGCAAATTGAAAAGCGCTGCAAAAGCACAAAACACATCCATCAAAATTACAACACAGGCGCAGCAAATAGAAAAACCCGCTGCAAATAGAAAAACGCTCTGCAAATAGAACCACAACACAACGGAAGTGAGTCACAACACAACGGAATTTTTCCGGGGGACCTTAAAAGATGCTGTACCAGCTGTATACAAAGGACAATAAGTGGCAAACAAGCTTCTGAAAAGTAAGTTATGTTTATTACCTGTGATTACCACGGTTGTGTGCATATTATTAAAAGTTCTGCTTCACAAAACGCCTTGTTTGCCACTTATTGTCCTTTGTACACATAGTGAAGTCCGAGACGTTACTGAAGACGCAGCTTAGCCGGTACAGTATCTTTTAAGGTCCCCCGGGAAAATTCCGTTGTGTTGTGACTCACTTCCGTTGTGTTGTGGTTGTATTTGCAGCGCGTTTTTCTATTTGCAGCGCGTTTTTCTATTTGCTGCGCCTGTGTTGTAATTTTGATTGATGTGTTTTGTGCTTTTGCAGCGCTTTTCAATTTGCACTGCGTTGGGCTTTCTCGGCCACCGTAGTAACGGTTTAATTTGACGAAATATCAAAAAAGAAGGGTGGCCATCTGATGACCTGTGGTAGCCAGTGAATTCTTGCAGAGCGCTGGTGTCTGGAAAGGAGAGCACAGTGTAAACCCGGATAAGTTAAATTTACTTTAAACATTTGAGGAAACTGGTGCCATAAAAATGTTAAGTAATGGGGAATGAAAACTTAAGTTACCATAACTTAGAACATCAAGTTATTACAACTAAAGGGGAAGTTGATTTAACTTTTTCATTTTTGTTGTATTGGAAGACTGGATAAGGTGAATTTACTTAATCTTTTTAAAGCAGCCAGTTTCCTCAATTTTTTGGGTTGAATTTACTTAACAAAAATTGAGGAAACAGGTTGCCTTAAAAAAGTTAATTAATGGGAAACGAAAACTTGAGTTAGCATAGATAAAACATCAAGTTATTACAACTAAAGTGGATTATTTCTAAGGTAGCCCAGGGGGAATCACTACACACTGATGGTGAGTGTTAGTCAGAAACTGTATGCAAATATGCAGTATGCAAATAGATTGTTACAGAAGCCAATGGAAAAGAAGCTGCCAATGACAACAGGCTAAACTCAGTTATTATAAGTTGGTTCAACTCAAAGATCTCTGTTTGAATGTATATCTGTGCACACAAATGTTCAACTAACTCAAAATAGTTGAGTATTGTTTAGAAACATCCAATTTTATATAAAACAGACTTAAATCATTTGAGTTCAAACAACGTATGGGTTTACAGTAGACAGAATACACTGTGTTCATACAAACAGGAGTGACTGAAAACAGGTGAATGCAATCAGTACTCTGGTGAGGAGGAACCTGAAAACTGAAAAAGTGGGTTGTGTGCAGGTGACTGTGACTTTAAGAGGTATAGATAATAGGACATGTAGTTGGTGGACTCAACTGAACGGCAGAATGAGAACTTGATGAGAAAATGATTAAAAGATTCATTTAATTGATTTGAGTTTGATTCAGAATTATTCACTATTCACAACACATGTCACAAAGCAGCTTAACACAGATCCGGGTCTAAGCCTCTTTTTTCAATAAGCCAGATTAATAAAACCAAAAACCTGACGTAAGGTTGGCAGGGTAAATCATGTTTTGCTAAGTGGAACTACGGGTGTAGTCATGTCTGCATGAATCAGTGGTGGGTGGTGCAGGCTGGCAGTAAGGGTTTGAGGGGTGGAGGAGTGACTGGGCTCGGTGTTGTGGGCCACAGCTGTCTGTCTGCGAAGCCTGCTATTGCAGCCCCTCACATAATTAAGCGGAAGAGAGTTCAGCGGGGACTGTGTCCTCCTTCCTGATCGCCCCCAATTAAATTCTGCACTTTTATACTCTAATAAGGATGATTGATTAACAAGATGCAGGCAGCTAGAGGGCCACTAAATACTAAATACACACACAACGACACACACATATATACACACATAGGGCAAGATACTAACACCAACATTTTTCGGGGAGCAGTTTGTGACTTCCCCTGGTGCCAGCCTGCTGATAGGATATGTTGCTAAAACTCATTTTTCCTGAATGGAGAGATAGGATAGAGTAAAAGAACTGGAGCAAAACAGAGCATTAAAAGGTTTTGTCAGGTGGGAGCGATAGGGAGGCAGGGAGGAAATAACGACAGGTAAATGCCATTTAGAAATCTGATGAATGCACTGGGATCCACCACATGTGGTGAAATATGACATATTTAAAAAAAAAAAAAAAAAACATAGGCATGGAAAAAAGCAGCTATACCCTCACACTGACTTTGATTTATTCAGATATGTATAAAGAGAGAGAGAAAGAGAGAGAAAAAAAAACAGTTATTTCAATTACAGTCTTTCAAATCACGTTTTAAATGATCGTTTCAATACTTTTTTTTTGTTGTTAATTGCCCGTTATATACTCAGCGCCCGGCTCTGAAAATAGATGCAGTGTGCTGCCGCATAGCGTGCTTTAATTGTGCACGCTGCCATGTCAGCCAGTGCTGCCTTGAAGGATCTACAAAGACTGATGCCTTGCTGCCACTGCCCTTCTCCATCACATTAATGGAGTGGCTACAGCAGTAATAGGCCTTTAGCTGACGAGAGCATATTAGAACATGTGAGGGTCTCTCTCGCTCGCTCTCTCTCTCACTTTCTCTTTCTCTCTCTCCTTCTTTTTTATTATTCTATGATAATGCACCCCGGACCTCCTCCCCTCCTCAACATCAACATCATATTTGCTGTGTCCTTGGGGGACAGGGCTGGCAACGAGACACAGCCACAGCCAGACTCCCACCTGATCTGCATGAGCAGCACCACTGCTCCAATATGTTTATTTACCCTTCATTTAACTGGAAGCTAAATCAATCATCTGCCCACAGCCACCACCACCACCACCACCAGCAGCAGCAGCAGCAGCACTACATTCATTTGAGTTCCTTACAGGCTGACAGAGGAGCAGGCAGCCACACATATATATGTTTGCCATCAAATGTGACTGAGGCAGACTGTACCCATTTCCTTCTCCCTCTCAGCAGCTCTCACTCAACTACAGAAACACTGACAGGCCTGTGTAGTGGTGACGGACGACGATGGAAATGCACCCGCACCGGTAAATAAAGGCGGAGTGAAGCAACAGGGGGCGTGGCATCCAAAATCCACTGGTGAAGGCAAGTCTGTTCATTGCAATGCTAGTGTGCTGTTATCTATGGTCATAGAAGACCAGCCGCCAATCTCTATGAATGGGAAGATATCAAATTACTGAAAACTGTAAAAGATTCCATTTGAATCATAAAACACCAGTCTCCCAACTCTATAAATGAGCAGATACGGGTATCAAATTACCGAAAACTGTAAAAATGACCATTTCTGTCATACAAGACCAGTCTCCCATCTCTATAAATGAGAAGATACGGGTATCAAGTTACTGAAAACTGTAAAAATTACAATTTCTGTCATACAAGGCCAGCCTTCCACATATATAAATGAGAAGATACAGGTATCAAATTACTGAAAACTGTAAAAATTACAATTTCTGTCATACAAGGCCAGCCTTCCACATATATAAATGAGAAGATACAGGTATCAAATTACTGGAAACTGTAAAAATGACCATTTCAGTCATACAAGACCAGCCTTCCACATATATAAATGAGAAGATACAGGTATCAAATTACTGGAAACTTTACAAGATACCATTTGAATCATACAAGACCAGCCTCCGATCTCTATAAAAATACAAAAACCTTGCCCCATATTCAGCTCTGGAAAAAAATAAGAAATTAAGAAACCACCTTTTCTAAGTTTCTAAATCAGTTTCTCTGATTTTGCTATTTATAGGTATATTTTTGAGTGAACTGAACATTGTTGTTTTGTTCTATAAACTACGAACAACATTTTTTCCAAATTCCAAATAAAAATATTGTCATTTACAGCATTTATTAGCAGAAAATGAGAAATGGCTGAAATAAAAAAGATGCAGAGCTTTCAGACCTCAAATAATGCAAAGAAAACAAGTTCATATTCATAAAGTTTTAAGAGTTTAACAGAAATCAATATTTGGTGGAAGAACCCTGTTTTTTAATCACAGTTTTCCTGCATCTTGGTATGTTCTCCTCCGCCAGTCTTACACACTGCTTTTGGATAACTTTATGCCACTCCCGGTGCAAAAATTCAAGCAGTTCAGCTTGGTTTGAGGGTATTTCAGCTTGTGGTCATCCATCTTTCTCTTGATTATATTCCAGAGGTTTTCAATTTGGTACAATCAAAGAAACTCATCATTTTTAAGTGCTCTCTTATTTTTTCCAGAACTGTATATAGTTTTATGTATATAATTAATTAATGTATTTATTAATTAATGGCCATGAATGTGCAGTTAGTCAGTGTTGCTGTCGATGGCTGCAATACCCTCATATATTGTGGGAATCCGGTGGCAAAATTGATCATGATAATGGCATTATAATCCTATTACTCTCCTCCCCTAAGTAAATCTTTCTCTCTTCTTCCCGCAGACTGCACACAGACACAGACACACCTTCAAGACTTGTCTATTCGACCACAGGAGACTTCCCATCTTGCACTGCATTGTGCGAGTGTGAAAATGTGCTTTTTCTGCATGAGAGGCAGCTGGAGTGTCTCATTGTGATCCATTATGAAGCCACAGTCTCCCAAGGTAATTGATGTGAAGAGTGTGTGTGTGTGTATGACAAAGCAGAGGCAAGTTATTTGTAAGCAGTGTGCCCACGTAGACTGTAGATGCTGTGGGCTTTATGATGTGACACAGTATAGTATTAATGTGTTCATTTAAAAATGTGAGTTTCTGTGACAGAAGAAAGCACAGTATTTAGCCTGGGCCATCTTAGCCTCTTTGTTATATTAAACTTTAAACATTATCATGTCCACAACCTTATAACTGGCTGGTGTTGCACTGCGGGTAACAATACTGCTTTCTTTGTGGAAGACTGGGTTCAATTCCCTGTCTGGGCATGCTATGAAACATCCACATTTAGGTTCCTTGGCCAAGACTCCCAATGCAAGTCACATATCTGATATGAATTACCTGTAATTCATTACCTAATTCTGGTAGGAACATGGTTGAGGAAAAAAAAACATGACACAAATAATGCAAAGAAAACAAGTTCATATTCATAAAGTGTTCAGAAATCAATATTTGGTGGAATAACCCTGGTTTTTAATCTCAGTTTTCATGCATCTTGGCATGTTCTCCTCCACCAGTCTTACACACTGCTTTTGGGTAACTCAAGCAGTTCAGCTTGGTTTGATGGCTTGTGATCATTCATCTTCCTCTTGATTATATTCCAGAGGTTTTCAATTTGGGAAAATCAAAGAATGTCATAAGGTTTAGTTGGTCTTTTATTTTTTTTCCAGAGCTGTAATACGTAGTGCCATTAAATATTGCTTAAAGTACACTTTAGTACAGGTTTTTTCAGTGTCATTAGGGTGTACACAATATGTGCATCAACGAGCAAAGTAATACAGTAACTTAGTATATTGTAGTACATACTTGGTATATTGTAAATGTACTTGTACATTTTTAATATACAAATGTTTAAAAACAAAATCTACTTAAGATCACAGAAGATGTATGAAAAAAGCACAAAACTCAAAAGCACATCCTAATGCTTTTATGTTGGATTTAAATATCGCTTAATTAAAATTTAAAAAATACTTAAGTTGCATAAAATGTTTCAAAATAGAACATTTAGTATGAATTTAAGTATATATTAATTGCAATACTAAAACTATGTACTTTTATAAGTTAAGTATACTTTTAAAAATATATTTAAATGCACTTTTCTTTTACATGGGTTACTTCTTCAGATGCAATAAATACAGCTTGAAACGCACTTACATCCCACCTTACCACTGTTACTACCGGTCTTTATGTACCAACTTCAACTAGTAGGGGTGTAAGAAAATCTATATCAATATATTGAGAGGCCACAATATTTTGCTTTGCAATACTGTATCAATAATTAAAAACACAGTGTCAGACAGTGGTTGATAAATGGATCAATAGATTGATAGGACAATTGCTTACATTATTGTAACACATTGCGTAGTGTCTACAAGAACACATACTAGTGCACTATAGCATGATAATGCTTAGTGTTCTTTAATCTACTTTTTTTTGCTAGGAAGTTCATTATAAATTCATTATATTCCACAGTCTCTTTATACAAACTCGTTATACTTGGCTATAACTGTTTTAATGACTTTACTGGCCATGCAGGTTTTAGTAAAGAGCACAGATACTTAAAGCAATAACGGAAATAACAGTCTAGTATAAAAAAACATTTTGTATGATAATTTTAAAATATATATATTTTTGAAAAAGCATTTAAAAAATAGAAAGGTAAATGGTCTGCATTTACGGACTCACAGTCTCACACACACACACACACACACACACACACACACCCTTCACACCTTTCTCGGCCTATGGCAGGTGAAGACAGATGTGATGTTTTTGTGAGATATCTGTTTGGGGGATGATGAAGTGGTCTGTCCACTGGCGCTGTACTCCACCATGTCTGAAAAGTGCATGATCTGTCAGAGGCTGGCAGTGCATACAGATGGCTGTGAGAGCGTTTGATGGAGATCAATGACACAGACTGAACTATAGCTTATAAAGCTGCAGTTAACCACTTAATGGACTTAGATAAACTATACTATTTGTCTCTATGTATTTATTTTCTCATAAATCAAGGTATTAGTTTACTGGCTGCCTGAGATTGTCATCATTTATATGTTTAGGAAGGAAAGGTCTTATGCTTCTGCACATATCATGGTTTGTTAGGCGATTCCATTGTATATCACTATATATTACTACACCATTATCTCTCAACCAATCACGAACAGCACACCTTTAGTCTTCAAGTGAAGTGGATTCTCATGTTTCTGATTGGAATTTTGATGCAAAATGAAGAACATGAGCAAAACAGCAAGCTGAGGATACAGAATAATAAGTTAATTAATAAATTGTTTTCTGGTGGCTTTTTTTTGCCTGTTTACATCATATTCTGACCATAATATTTGGTTTTGATCTACAAAAAATGGAGTAAACTTTCACCTATATATTCAAATAATCTATGATCATGAAGCACTGACAACAATGTTAAATAAACCAAACACAGGTCACGTTTAAGCAAAATAACAGTAATGTAGCTTCAGAAAATCAAAAAATGATAATTCTTTATATTTTACCATATATTTAATGTAAGAAGCTCAATAACTTATGCCTAATGCTGCATTCCTTTTAGCTCAGAAGTCAGATGTCAGAGCTGTCACTTTACCAGCCTTAAGCCTTAAGGTATATACCATATACCATATTTGCACTACTGTTATATACTATTTATACTGTCATTCCATCTCAATCACCATCAATATTGCACTATTGTCTTACGTATGTTTATAGTGTCTTGTTGTATTGTACATATAGTGTCTCCCACTCTTTTATATTATATATCTATTTATTTTTTTACTTATATTTATATATCTATTTCTCCCCAACACTTCTGCACCTTGTTTTTGTCTCATGTATGTCTATTTGTGTCCCTGCTGTATTGTACACATAGTGTCTCCCATTCTCCTTTATTATATCTATTATCTGTACTTGCTGTAAATTTGGGAAGGAGAGTAACGTAATTTCAATTCTCTGTATGTCCTGTACATATGCAGTATTGACAATACAACTACTTGACTTGACTTGGTAGGGTTGTCACACCTGAGTTGAAGGCATTGTAGTTTAGAGACTTTTAGAGAATCTTCCAGGTTAGCAGTGTTAGTGATATCAGTTGATAATGATGCATTATGCAGTAATGCACATTTCAAAGACTGAAAGAAAATGTATGCACAGAGAGAAGTTGGACAGTATTGTGTATATGGCTGATTTAAAGGGGCACTAAACCCCCTGATTTTTGCCTGACTCCACCCTCAGCTCAATTTGAAAAAGACAAAAAAAAAATGCGAGGGGTAGTTAGGGTTGGAGCACTGGGTGATGTATGGGTTTAGAGGCGGGGCAGGAAGGAGAGCTGTGTGCCTCTGATAGCAGTGAGACGCAGATGGATGGATGTCAGCAGGTGGGGGGGGGGGGTCTACTGATTGGCTAATCAGTATTGTGATGTCTGCATACCAAAGTACACAGACACATCCTCCACACCTATAGCACAGTTTTAAAAGTGCTAAGGTTAGGAAAGGTTTACAAAATGTTTAAGCAGGTCTGGTTAATGTTTCACTACCTCAAAAGGAAAACACATTTCAGTTATTAATGGAAAAAAAATATGGTTTAGGGTTTAGTGGCTCTTTAATGAGACACAAATAGACAAAAGTGATAAACTGAGTACTTCTACCGCTTTTACTACTAGATGAAGCAGAGTAGGTGAGAATCTACAGTACATAGCTTTTGAGTAAAAAGAAAAAAGAGACTTATGGAGTCATATTTCAGTTTAATTATTGAGTATTTCTAATGTAAGGCAGCATACTGTAATAGCAACATGTAAAACCTTAATACATGATCACAAACATAATGTAGAACTATTTCACATTTTGGAACATTTTTATACATCAAGATGAGTATTTTCCGTATGATGAGGCATTCATTTCACAGGTGTTCACACATGAGATCTAAAAATGATTCTTGTCGTGTTTTTTGGATACATATTTCTCTTATTTCAGGCTTCAGATGTTCTCAGAGAAATGCTTGCGCTGATTTGGTCTTGATTGCAGACCTGGGCTTTATTTAATGAATAAACTCATGTACAGTTCTAGAAAAACATTAAGTGACCACTTCAGTTTCTGAATCAGTTTTTCTCTGATTTTGCTATTTATAGGTAATAGTTTGAGTTAAATTAACATTGTTATTTTGTTGTCCCAAATTCCAAATTAAAATAGTAATTTAGAGAAAACTTTTTTTTTTCTCAGAGCTGTATATCCATTATATATAACTGCTGTTATACAGTTCTCTGTGACTGGTAACACTGTATGTGGTTATAGTGTACTGTAGATGCTTCAAACTTTACAGGGTAAAATGTTAAAATGAAGACTATCAATGCTACAGTGCTGAACTTCAGCGTATAAATCACCCTGAATACTCTTCTCACTCCTCTCGTTGTGGAGAGGCCCCCATGGCGTGAACACATTTATACATTTGTAAGGTATAGCGCATCGGGGCCCTTCACAGCAAGGTTCCCAATTGAAGTAAGTAGATAGGAAATTTGTCGAGTTTCACGTCAAAGTAAATCACATTCAAAATGCTAATTCACGAGACGCGTTCTCTCAAAACAGATGTGCTAGTTAAACGCCCCATCTGAGTCCAGTATGATAAACACACAGCGGGGGAGCTCTTAGTGGCGCCTGCCCTGAATAACAGAGATGTTCAACAGACACCCATTTTATCTCCTTCTATCTAATTTTTTTTAGGGCGACAACTGTTTAAATTTAAATATGCATCGACAAAAGGAAAAATAATGGAGAACATCTGGACAAGTTCATAGATACAAAACAGTTTTCTGTCAGCAAGATGTTCGATTTCAGAGAGAGAGAGAGAGAGAGAGAGAGAGAGAGAGATGAGTAGACAGATGAGACAGACAGAAAGAGAGGAAAACAGAGAGAGAAAGAGAGAGATGTTCTCGCTCACATTAAATCCCACCGTATAATGCAGTTTTATTTATTCATCTAGGTTTTTTTTTCTTTTTTCAAAGCATCGCTATCCAAGAAAAAAAAAAAAAAAGAATACTTTCCAACCAAATCCATTTTACTATGCAGATGATAGTTTTTATCCTAATGGAAAAACCATTAGAGTAAATATTATGCAAATGAAGTGACCCATTCCTTTTTCAACTTTTTCTGCGGCCTTAGGGTTTGATAATGAGCCTCCACGTTCTCAAGGAATGACAATTAGCCAACAAAATCTAAAAGATGGATGGAAGCCATAAGCATAAGAACTGCAAGGCCTGCAAATGTCACTTTATCCTGTATATGTAACAAATATTACCCTAATTATTTTTTTTATTCCTGCTTCAGCGTTTGGAGAACAAGTTATGAGACAGAAAAGCCAGAGCGGGAGTTCATATTACACCTCATATATAAAAGGGATAAATGAATAGAGTAAAATAATACATAGAGTATGTTTACAAAGTATATATATATATATATATATATATATATATATATATATATATATATATATATATATATATATATACACACATATACAGGTACATCTAAAACTATTTGGAATATCATTGAAAAGTTACTTTATTTCAGTAATCCAGCTCATAATGTAACTCGTATTTTATAGAGATGAATTACACACAGAGTGATCTATTTTAAGCGTTTTTATCATTTATTGTTGATGATTACGGCTTATAGCCAGTAAAAACCCAAAAATCAGTATCTCAGAAAATTAGAATATTATATAAGATGGATTGGTACTTTTGGACATGTGGGCAATGTGCAAAGTCCTGCTGGAAAATGAAATCCGCATCTCCATAAAAGTTGTCAGCAGAGGGAAGCATGAAGTGCTGTAAGATTTTCCAGAAAAACTCTCCACTGACTTTAGACTTGATAAAACACAGTGGATCAACACCAGCAGATGACATGTCTCTCCAAACCATGATTTACAATCAGTAAATTTTACATTTCGCTTGGAAATCGAGAAGATCAGAGTCTGGGGAAGAGTGGAGAGACACACAGTCCAAACTGCTTGAGGTCTAGTGTGAAGTTTCCACAAATCAGTGATAGTTTGGAGAGATATGTCATCTGCTGCATGCGGACTTCATTTTCCAGCAGGACTTGGCACACTGCCCACACTGCCAAAAGTACCAATCGGTCTTATATAATATTCTAATTTTCTGAGACACTGATTTTTGTGTTTTTATTAGCCGTAGGCCACAATAAAAGAAATAAACGCTTAAGATAGATCCCTCTGTTTGTACATAATACATCTATATAACATATGAGTCTCACATATGTTAAATATCATCTATATAACATAAGAGCACAGTTTTGCTCAAAATATTGCAATGCACACAACATTATGGGAGACATAGCAGAATTCAAAAGAGGACAAATTGTTGGTGCACGTCTTGCTGGTGCATCTGTGACCAAGACAGCAAGTCTTTGTGATGTATCAAGAGCCACAGTATCCAGGGTAATGTTAGCATACCACCAAGAAGGACCAACCACATCCAACAGGATTAACTGTGGACGCAAGAGGAAGCTGTCTGAAAGTGATGTTGGGTGCTAACCAAGCTTGTACCCAAAAAACCATAAAACCATGGCTGATCAAATCACGACAGAATTCAATGTGCACCTCAACTCTCCTGTTTCCACCAGAACTGTCTAAAACCAGGTGTTTCAGTTTCATTGTCCAACCCCTGTATATATCATTATATATAAGACAGCCATTTACTGCAGTATTTTAAAGTGAAGGTGGCCTTACAAAAGTACAATACTTCCTCAGAGTTTAAGTGCATGCATTGATAAAGGACATCATTCTGCTTGAGCAAGTAAATGGACAACTCCCGACACTCCATAACTCCTGCTCATTCTTCAGCATCATTGGCTGCGATTGCTCACTTGTTACATCACTTAATAAGTTAGTAGCCTGGAAAACCAGGTCCAGTTGAAACCTGTACAAAAGATCTATAGTTTGTAACTAAGAGCAGCTGATTGTTTTTCCCTCTTCATCGTGCTTCACTTGGATATAATCGCTGACCTAGAAAAGTGACGCTCACTCCTCTTAATCGAGTGCACACTTGTAAGCCCATTATAAACCATGGCAGTACACACATTAATCTCAGTGGATGCTAATTTATCTTTGAAAAACCCTAATGACAGAAAATCACACAGTGTTTTAGGTTGTGAAATTGGATTCAGTCCTTAACTCACTATACATACACACACTCTCTTCAGATGTTCTATCAGGATTATGGTAAGCCTACGGTAAGGTTTTCCAAATTTTTTTTTTTTTTTTTTTGTAAGTGCGTGTGAGTGTACAATGATCCGTTAAGGCAACCTACAGTGCTCTGAAAAAGTTTCAGGTAAATGAAACATTTGAATTGAAATTATGTTTTATTTTGGCAGTATGTATTAATTTACTCAGTAAAAGACCATCTCCTTTCATGGGAGTCTAATGTTATTTATAGCTGTCATTTAACAGCTGATTTAATAAAGCAGGGTTTAATGTTTAAATCAGTGTTTAAATTGGGAGAAATCTGTTATTTAAATAATTCACAAAACCTCAACTACTTTCTTTCAAATTAGAAATTTGGAATACTTTTTTACTGTTTTGTTTAGTTGCATCTCTAACCTCAAGCAACCTACAAGCAAGTTTTCATTATATTGGATTTTTCTTTTTCTTTACACAAAGATTTGAGTGTTTGAGGCACATTTAAATCGCAGATTTATATATATATATATATATATATATATATATATATATATATATATATATATATATATATATATATATATATATATATATATATAAGACCAATTGATACTTTCGGCAGTGTGGGCAGCGAACCAAGTCCTGCTGGAAAATGAAATCCGCATCTCTATAAAAGTTGTTAGCAGAGGGAAGCATTAAGTGCTGTAAGATTTTACTGAAAAACATTGTACTGACTCTAGACTGAATATAACACAGTGGATCAACACCAGCAGATGACATGACTCTCCAAACCATCACTGATCATCAATTAATTTTGCATTTAATTCAGAAATCAAGGGAGCAGAGTCTGGAGGAAGAGTGAAGAGACACACAGTCCAAGCTGCTTGAGGTCTATAGTGTGAAGTTTCCACAAATCAGTGATAGTTTGGATAGAAAGGAATTATATCCATCAGGAAATTTTTACAGCACTTCTTTTACATATAACTTACAGTACATTCTGATTCTTCTATGCTGGTCCTATTTTATGCAGGAGATGCTGCACAATAGAACAGTGCAACACCGTTCAAAAGTATGTTAATCTTCACAAAAGGTTTTTTATTTTTTTTATTTATTTTTTTTTTGCAGTCATACAGGGGCTTTGATTAGCGTTCCTGCAATATTCTCTGCATTAATAAAGTCATGAACATTCGCATGTTAACAAGTGTTTCATAACCTGCACCTTTTACAGCAGAACTTTTGACCTTAATTAGCAATTAGAATGTTTAGTTCAGGAGCTGCACTTCTTGGTGTGGTATACGAGACATTAGTGAGCAAACAATACATGCTGTTTGGCTGATCTGCTATTGCATGAGCTGGCCTCCCAGGTACAGACTTTACTAATTAGGGCTTTGAGGCTTTGTCCACACTATTATTTTTACCTGTATGTTGACATATTTTGCATTGAGAAGTTTTGAAAAAAAAAAAAAAAGTAGAATAAATAATGGAATGAAGTATAGAAGGTATCCAGTGTCTATACTGTATATTACATGCTACATGGTTCAGAATACTGCTTGAGGAAAAATATATAAATAAATATAGTGTTAATATTGTGTTGGCCCCTTTCATGATTTATTTTTTTTGCATGATTATCCTTTCTAAATATTTCAGATCATCAACCAAATGTAAATATTAGCCAAAGACAACACAAGTAAGCACAAAATGCAGTTTTTAAATGAAGGCTTTCATTATTAAGGGATTGTATGTGTTAATTTACTCAGTAAAAGACCAATATTTGAATGAATACAATTAAAATTCAAAACAGAATTAGTATTTGAATGTATTTTCCTATCTCCTTTCATCGGAGTCTAGTGTATAGCTGTTATTCAAGGCTGGTTTTGTAAAGCCGTGTTCACTCTTTAAATCAATGTTTAAATTTTTTTAATTAGGAGAAATCTGGAACTGAAACGTTGTTATTTAAATCCTTTACAAAATCTCAACTACTTTCTTTCAAATGAGAAATTTGGAACACTTTTTTTATACTGTTTTTTGTGTTAAATTGCATCTGTTCTAATGTGATTTCATTATATTGGATTTTTGGGTTTTCATTAGCTGTAAGCCATAATCATGAACAATAAAAGAAAATACTTAAAATAAATCTAAAATCTCTATAATATATATACACAACGTTGAATCAACTGTGGATTTTAAAAAGTGAATCAACGTAGATATGGCAAAGTTGTTTCAACGTCATACATTTAACCTTTAATAAACCATAACTTACAAATATGAGAAAATCCTATGATTAACAAAGTGTTAACAATAAACTTACATCACTGCAGTAAATCTGAGTATAAAGAAAGTTACCCACCACTACCAGTCTGATTCAGCATCTGATTTCAAAAATACTAAAACCGTAAAACTATTAGAACATGAACATGATGTTAAATTAAAAAGCAGTTACTGCACATAGAAGTAAAACACTGTTTCATTCCTCCAGCCAACAGTTTTTAGAAATTATATGGTGATGAAATGTAAATTGCTGATTCAAAAGACAAAGGTTGAGGACATTATGTTGATTCCATGTTAAAATTTCAACCATTGAACTCTGTTTCAACGTTGAAACAACAAACATTACTTTAGTCATGTGTATGGCTTTTAAAATGTTTCACATGCTGAAATAAACAGTTTTAAACCATTTCTGAACAGCCTTTTGCACAATACTGTACCGCATAACTCCGAGTGCTCCATTAAAGATACTGCTATAAAAAGACTCAGAAGGGGCTTGATCATCAGTCTACCTTTGAAGTCAAGGAGGTATGATTGATCAAACCCTGAATGGTCTTGTTCTGAGAGGCTCTCATGCTTTTGTTGGTCTTTCTGACCATACCTTTAGAGATTCCTGGAGAGGGCATGCTTAAAATTGCTAGAAGAAACAGCAAAACATTACAGTAAATGCATTAGTTGAAGTGAACCGGTATACATTAGCTCTTATTTATTTGATACTTATGTACATTTTCACTTTGCATATATTTAATGCAGTGCCTAATGGCTTTTATATAACTAACATATTGTTCATGCAAACAACAACAAAAAAAAAAATGGAAAACCGAATAACACAATTCCTAGAAATCAAATATTCATTAACTTGCAGTAACAAAAAACAGCAATACTAGGAACCTGGGAAAAACAAAAAGTTTATTCTTGCAACAACTACACACAATACAATCATATAAAGCTTGCATTCTGTTATTATTCTGATTGAATTATACGCGTCAGGTTTTTAGAGCTATCCTGCTGCTGATTGGCACTCAGCACAGACTACTACAGCGCCCACATGCCAATGGCCATTCATCTAACAGAATCAGCAGCAAAAAGCATGCCGCTCCAGATGCTGGGTGAAAAAGACGAGCCAAGATATAACTAAGAGCTCATTGCTTCAGTGTTAGGTGTGATGTCTCTGTTGTTCATAAAGTATTTTTCTTTTTAGGTACTTTCTGTCTCCTGAAGCCGTGTGTATCTCAGATCAAAGGCAGGGGGTACACTATCAGACAGCTGTTTTCTCTTATCACCCAGGATGATACCCTGGCGCCTACTAAAGGTGAGGAATGTGCCACTGATGATGTGGTGCTTTCCATCACACTCTACCTGAACCTAAATATTCATCATTTATCTTAAAACAATGCAATTAAGATCAGAATTTAAGCTCTGCTATCCAAGCTACACTCTAAAAAACAGAGGTACGATATGAGTACTTTTTTGTACTCAAAGGTACATTCTTCATAATTGTACCCTCAAAGGTACAATACTGGTCTTTACAGGGTCAGATTTGTTCCCTCTGAAGTACAAAGTAATTTCTAACAGCAATAAGTACAAATTTGTACCATTTAACCAACCAAAGGGTACATTCAGTATTCTGTATCACTGTACTAATAAACTATATATATTTTAATTGCACATTTTTTATTTGAAAGCCAGACAATTTTCGATCATCTAGTTTTTAAGCCATATTTAGTTGATGATAATGTTTATAATTTTTATAATCTTTACAGGCACAAAAACCATGGGTACAAAAAAGGACTTTCACTGAAAGGTACTTTTTTGTACCTTAATACAAGGTACAGCCCCAGCGACAAGCTTTGTACCCTTTTAAGTACAAATCTGTACTTACTTTTCTTAGAGTGTACACAGTCTTCCAATCATAGCCCACAGTTGGAATTTAAAATGATGGGATGGCGAGAAGGTATGTGAAAGGAGCTGTCAGTTTGAAAGACATGTAGTGTAGCCCAGTGAAGAGTTCTGCAAAGGTGGGACCAAGACACTAAGATGCAAGAAACAAGAAAGTCTCAAGTCTTGACACTCAGGTTCCAAGTAAAATCCCAGTTTCTATACTTTCATCAAGTTTCCATCAATCAACCAGAAATGTTGTACCATTTTTAATGTTTAACACCAATAAAGAATTTGATTAGTAGGTCAGTACCAGTCAAAAATCTTAAGAGGTAGAGTTAGTATACAGTGAATAGAACTATTTAAAAAAATGTTCTTATCCATATGATGAGAAAAACTACTCAACTAAGTAAAGAAAAAAAAAATACTACTGAAATGATGATCAGTCAATTCGAAAAAGAGCTTTGGTAGTATCCTTAAGTTCAAGCATCAGAGTTACCAGCCTCAACAGCACCACATATAAGAGTTCCCTTAAATGCTTCCTTCATAGTCTGGATGACGTCAGCATTCATTTACAATGTAGGAAAAATAATGTAATATAAAGAACTGAATGAGAAGGTGTGTCCAAATTTTTTAAAAACTTTTTTGTATTTAATAAAAAACTGAATATACATATGAAATTAGATCCATTGTTGGACACATCGTGGTTGAGTTGCTATGGTTCCTAAATGCTGCTAAACTGTTCCTAAAATTGATTTAATATAAATCAATTGTCCATTATGGCACTCTCACTTGGGCAACTCGTAAATGTGGAAAGTAAAAATCGCCTTTACAGTGATAAAAAAAAACACCATACAATAAATACAAAATACTCCAGCAGAAGAAGCAGAAGTGATTGGACCCTGCACTCTTCCAGAAGTGGGTCAAAAATGACCTCTGTTAGAATCATCGGCCCAATCCCATTTCACCCCTTGGCAATACTACTTACCCCTCGCCTTCTTTTTGAGTGTAATCCTTCCCCTTGGAACAGAGTTTTTCCCCCAGAAATTGGGACAACCACTCACCCAATACTTCATTAGGAGCGCTAAAGTTCAGTTACATAGCTGCTGGTTAACTAGTTAACTTTTGGGCGTATTTTATTGTATGTCTACAGCTGAAATTAGCTTTAATTAGCTTTTATTTTGTTTTATTTTTATGTTCTGCCTTATATGCTGCAGATTCTGCCGTCTGTTGCACCATTTAAGGTGGAACGGGAAAGTTAGCTAGCAAGCTAGCTAGCAACTGAGAAACTACTAGCAATCTTTTTTATGCTTGTTATGAAGAATTCGACCATAAAACATAGAAACTACACATTAAACTCTGGTAAGATAGTGTTAAGTGTGACTTTGTTCCACCATCTTGTAACGGTTAGGAATTCCTTTCAGGTTCAGAGGAGCAAACTTCGTTTTGTTTTCCCAATTGGCAATCCTCCCCACATCAAAATGGCTGCCCCCATCCCTTCCTGTCAATAGTTTTTCCACAATAAAAGTCTTTAGGTGAAAAACAGAAGGCAAAGCAAAAGATGTAAATTTAAAGACATGTAAATTTTAGAAAAAATATCAACGTCAAAAATACTTTGTATTAGACCAGTTATATAGTAATCATGGTTGACTTAGGACTTTACATGTACCTCATAATGTTGAACCATTATGAAATCACTGGTCCTAAAATGTGGCAGTGTCACAATCATTACCAGTGATTTTTATACTCCTTGGTTTGAAGTGTGCCTCTGAGAAATCTCTGTATGAAGGGTTAACAAGCCCTATCCCTTCCCCCTTATACCCCTCCAGCCTAACAATAATCTGGACAACCCTACCCCTTGGCGTGGGCAGCAAAACAGAGGGGTAGGTGTAAGGGAAATGATATTGGGCCAATATTCCTTTATGGCACTTTTATCATGTTGGTTAAGGATTTTTAAGCCATAAAAGCCCAATTCCAAGAGAGTGCAGCTAAAGCTGAAAATTTGACCTTCATAGAAGAGTCATCAAAAGGAAACATTTCCTGGTTCTTTATCACAAAGCTGTTGAACTTGCTTTTTTGCATTTGCTTTTTTGATATTTTTACATTGTAAAAGGTAAAAAATAAAAGTGTAACCTTGTTTGAAATGTTAAAGAAATATTTAATATAAAATGTGTCATCTTTATCTTATCTTACCTTATCTTGCTGTGGCTTCACCACAGTTGGTTGGAAGTTTGAGAGCAGTTAATTAATCCAGCCGTGTCGGTCGCTAGTCTCGGCCTAAAGGCTGAACAGTTTGTAACAAATGAGGTGAGTCACGCTCAAGCCTCTTTCAGCCTGGCCAACTCCAGCTCTTGTGGCTCTACTCGAATCAAGGCTAGCCTCTAATCACGCTGCGGCGCTCTGTACGTGAGCACGCCGTAATGATTGACTTCACATCTCGATGAGTGTGTTTAATGCAGGAAACCCTCGGCTGACAGCAATGAACAGCAATGAAAGAGATTACGTTCAAGCCAGACTATAATATTACATTTAAAAATCAATAGGGTAACCAGAGGACTAAGTGGGAAGCCGGGCCGCAAATTTTTTACGCCGCTTTAGTGAAGGCTGTTTATTGTTTTTCCCTCAGCACAGCATTGGCTGCTGGCACAGCGTTGATCAAGCAATTTGTCAGTTACCTTGGTTACCATTTTTTTTTTCTCCCAACACTTCTCGTCAGCAGTTTGAGAAGGCTGTGGTTCCTCCAAATGAAATCCAAGGACTACATTATTTTCCAGCTAAAATAGGATTTAAAGCACAAGGCTCCATACAAATGATGCCCATGAAAGATGCATATGGTTTTAGAAGAATATGATTCTGATGCAAAAGGCAGCACTCTTGGCACAGCTGTTCAGCCATTTATGTGCCTGAATAAAACTACGGTATTGTAAAACCTGCCATAAAAAGCAAGAGAAAAAAAACAACAAAAAAAAAAAAAAACAATGATGCAAGGTGGAAGGCTACTATCTGCAGATGGCCATATAAACATTAAAACATTTTCTTAATCAATATTATAACAACATTAGAGGAAGCTGACTTATAGTAGTATAAATATACAGGGGATAAATACCCTCTACACAAGAAAATGTAAATTTTTATAAAAAAAAAAATAGGGGGTTCTGGATTTTCACTAAACCTTAGTGAATAATAAAATAATTGTTGGTACATTACCAGTTAAACGTTTGGACACACCTTCACTCATTAAATGTTTTGTCATTTTGTTACATTGTAAAAGAACACTGAAGTCATCCAGACTATAAAGGAACACATAAGGAATCATGTAGTAATTTAAAAGTGTTAAACCAAAATGTAGGTGCTCTTATCTTGTGTGCTGTTAACTTGCAGTTTCTGATGCTCGTAACTCTGATGAACTTATCCTGTGCAACCGAGGTAACTATTGGTCTTCCTTTCCTATGGTGGTCCTGCTGAGAGCCAGTTTTATCACAGTCACATTTTTCTGATTGACTGACCTTTATTTCTTAAAGTAATTGTATTCTTTACTTAGTTGAGAAGTTCTTGTCATAATATGGATTGTAAAAATATTCAAATCAGAGCTATTAACTGATTCAAAACACATTAAGAGGACAAGAAATTCAAGTTCATCACAGCAGTCAACTTAAAAACATTCCAGGTGACTCTCCCTTATAAAGCTAACTGAGAAAAAGCTGTAATTTAAGCAAAAGGTGCCTACTTTGGAGAATATATATATATATATATATATATATATATATATATATATATATATATATATATATATATATATATATATATATATATACATATTCTGGTTTGTTCAAGACTTTTTTTGTTTAGTAAATAATTCCATACGTTTTATTTCATAGTTTGGATGATTTAAGAATGAATTGTTACACAGGCCAGACACAGGACAGGCACTCGCAGATATGAATCACAACATTTAACAAAGGGGCTAGATTAGTAAGGCAAGCCAGGTTCATCCACAAGATATGCAAAAATCACAAAGGGGTGGGCAAGACAGGAGTAAACACAAAATAAGTTCGATGACTAAATAAACTATAAACTGGGCAAGGCAATAAATGATAGTTGGTAATACCAAAAAGGCAAAATACAAAGAAGACACATCATAGAAGAGCTAGAAAACTGAGAGGTATGTGTACAGGGGAGGACAGGTGGAAACAATCAGTAGCTCAAAGATCAGGAACAACGTAGCATCACATGATCAGTAGGTGCATGCTGGGAAGTGAAGCTTTAAATAACAATTTCAGAGTCTGGAGCAGGCAGGCTGCAATGCAGAACATTTTACTGTGAAAATGTTACAAATACATTGGGGTGCACTTGTAACTTAACCAGCATGAATAGGTTTAACATACAGTAATTAGGCAGAGAAATACATTTTCCATGTATATGTTTATGTAGTGATTGTTGTGTTGTTCTGTTTGAATTGTTATAAATAAACAAAACGGTATGGTAAAGGTTTTATGCATAGATTGGAACATCATTCATGTACACTAAATTGAGCTCAAGGTTGAAGTATACAACTAATGCTGTATACAACTATTCTGTGGAAATGAAAATAGGCAATCTGCTATCTGACTTGACTCTATATAAATTACATCTTTAGTATTAAAACAATTGTAAATATCATACTAATAATAAGTACAGACTAGGTACAATATATCACTTTAAAACCTCTAAAATGCTTTGACCCATATACAGG
Source organism: Astyanax mexicanus (assembly GCF_023375975.1). NCBI lineage: Eukaryota > Metazoa > Chordata > Actinopteri > Characiformes > Acestrorhamphidae > Astyanax > Astyanax mexicanus. The sequence continues at coordinate 35,105,887 of NC_064413.1, read as the reverse complement.
CTACAAGGGCAGGTGATACAAAACCCTTTTTTCAGCAGTAAAATAACTTATTTACATTCTGAAAATTTGAGGGCTTTGAAATCTCCTACAGAACACTTAATAATTCCAGATCAGTAACAGGAATCAACCTAAATATTTGGTTTTAAAATAAAGTTCAGGAAAGAGCCAATTTTTTTTTTTTCATAATATTTTGACATTAGCAGATATACTTAAATGTTTTTTTTTTTTTTTAGATTTTCTATTACAATTACAGATATGCTTTTTCAGTAACGTTCCTTATCAGACATGAAAGCTTTTCATGTAATACTTGAATAGAAATCCTCAAGATTTAGTGGTGTAATGTCAGGCAGACAATTGACAAAAATCCTGACCTGTTTAAACGTTTTATTGACAGTTTGTATATAATAAGTTATTCCTCACTCATTTATTGCTAGAGCTATTACTGTGTTTAAAGGTGTTCAGATACGGCTGCAGGTGTATTCCCCCGTCTCACAGTAGAGTGCTGAGTTAGGCCATGTAGTGGGAGGGCCGGCATCATTTGAGTGCAACCGGAGAGCAGCCCACAGGGGGCTGAAAGTGTGCAGCCATCAGTAGTCCTAACACATTCCTGTGTTCCAACCGCAATTTCCACCTGTGCGGTGAGTGAGAGAGCAGCACGAGGAGGGGAAGGAGGAATAGAAGACAGAGAGAAAGACAGAGAATAACAGTAGTCACCTCGGTGGAGGAGGTACTAATGGAAGAGTAGGAGCACTGTGCGCTGCTCTGAAGATGAGGAATAAGGGAAACCTCGTGCAGGTGTAATACAATAAGGCCTAGGTAATTGCTCCCAGGCCAAGACTGAATGACAAACGCCTCAGCCAAAAAATGAGATTCATTCTTTCAGGCTCTCATACCTGTAAAACAATTCTCTCGTTTCTGTTCAGGCACAGCCAAATGGCAGCCAGAGGAGTTTAATACAATCGCCTGCTCCTCTGGAACTTCGGCAACTCATAAGAGAAGATGCAAATAGTGAATGATCTAGTGAATGATCGAGTTCTCTTTGTTCCCGGACAACACATTCACCAATTTATCTCTAATAAACTCAATATCTCAAATAAACCCCGTTTACTAAAGAAAGAGCTCATCATTACAGACACCACTGAAATCTACACTCATGCAGATACACACAGAATGCACTGGTTCTTTTTTTTTTTTTTACTAAAAGCCAAACTATGATAACTTATGCATATTTAAACATGCATAGAAAACTGTTTTTATGCAAATTTTCATACACATTTACATAGCAGATGGTGAAGATGATAATGAAGAGAATCTTCAACGTGGCCCAAGTAAAAAAAAAAAAATATATATATATATATATATATATATATATATATATATATATATATATATATATAAATGTGCACATGTACTCACGTGTTTATATACTGTAAACACAATGTGTCCGTATCCATGACTGTGTGTGTGTATGATGCTTGATGAGTACATGTGGTATAAACTCTACACCCCTGCTGCGAAATCTGTAGGAACTGTGAATTCTCAAGCTGCATGAGATGGATTGTCGCAGGACACAATTAGGAACCTCTACAACTTTCATGCCGAGACTTCTGGCATGTGTGTTACACATTACACAGACATATTTCAAACGTATACTTCTGTTTGTGTAGTTTAATAAATAATATGATGAGACGATGTGATGCACATAGGCTGTTTCTCAATCTGCGTTCTTGTAGACTCGGGAGACGTTGTCGTCAGACGCAGCCCAAGTACTGTTCAAATTAGAAGTTCACAAATATACAAATTCACTACAAATACCCAGATGTGTTCTTGCTCCTCCCTCATCATCAAGAACACATGGAAGGTGACTTGTGTGGACTTCTTACAGTCCAACATCCCAGAATGCACCTCGCAGCAGTATCGGCTTAATGGAGAAAGTACCTACCTGTAAGTTTTACGTTTTGTAAATAGAACTGCTGTGTGATGAAAAAAGGATTGAAGGTACTTTTAGGCGAGAATGTAGTGGTTTAGACTTCAGATATTTAGTTTATTTATTAAGGAGTGTGAAAATGTGCTCCTACGTTTTCGATGACGTCATCAAGTACGCAGCTGTTCCAATTACAGAATAAAAGTCCAAACTTGCGTACAAATGGCCATAGTAACAGTCAAAATTGTTAATCGTTTTTTGTCCTTGGAAACCTTTATCCTCCTTCTGAATAGCACTGCAACTTATGGTGTACTACACTGCAAAAACTAAATCTTGGCGATTGATCTAATTTCAAGTGATTTATCTTATTTTTTTTCTCTGTTAAGAATATATGTCTTACCCAGCATTGTAATTAAGAGATTATTTTGTTAATTTTAGTAAATTATTACTTAGACTTTTCATCTAATAATTTGAACTGAAAATAAGCAAAGTGACTGTGAGACTGAGACTTAGCGATTGCTTTATTATACATTTGCTTAACCCATTGCCAGAATATCTTGAGTGTAATTAGGGTATTTTAAATATATATTTTTAAATAACTGTGGGGTTACATATTAGCCAACAACAATGTATCAAGTGTACTACAGGAGCTATAAGCTCTGCGCAGGTTTTAGTGGGAAACTCGAGTGCATGTGACTCATACCCCAGCCAATCACCACCTTCCACCTGTCCTTATAAGTCCTTCCTCATACCTGTTCTCCTCTGCTTGCAGACATACGTTTTCTCCTTCGTTCTTCCCCACCACCTGCAGTTTGGTCCTGCTGGTTGCCCACGGGATAGTCTCCACCCCCGCCATACCTATACGCCAGTATCTGCAAGGATCTAGATGCTATGGACCTTGGTTTATGTCGGGGCCTTCACCAAAGTTATTAATACTTCAATGCTAATACTAATTGTTATACACTCTATTGAAATTAATACTTTTCTTATTGCACATTTGTCTCTAGAGTCTTCTTGCTAAAATCTAGTTTTTGCAGATACACATGTCAACTTATATTTTTTGTCTTGTAATCATACAAGTTTTTGTAAATCAGATTTGAAGAATCGTTGATTAGGCAAAGAACATGTACATCGATGTCTTTAAACATTTTAAACATTCTTCACACACACACACACACACACACACACACTCTCTCATACTCTCTCTCTAATGGTTCTCATATAGCATCCCTCAAAGAAGACTGGTATTTGTTTAATTCTGAAGAGTACTGAGGTATAAATCTTTTATGTATAATAGAAGAATGCATATTAAATGTACATTGGTTAAATCAGATTTAAAAATGTTGCCTTAGAAGAATGTTTTCCATACATCATATTCATAACTAATCTGATCACTGATAATAACTGATCAGTTTGTATTATTATTATTATTACTACAAACTGTGATAAGCACTTATGGGTTATCTCTAAGCTCTTTTGATCCAGTAAAGAAAAGCATGTTGAATGAAAAATAAAAAGAGTAGTCTTTTAGAGAAGGTTGAAAGCCAACTAGAGAAATGGAGATGAAAAGATTATTGGGAAAATTCTAGGTTCTCCTCTCTTTGAAGTGCGTGTGTTAGAAACTCTCCAATGTGACGATTTTCTCTCATTACAGCCGTCTTTGTGGTGGAGTAACAGCATTGATCGCTAGTTTAACTCTGTAAGGCTGAAGCGTAAGTCGTAACACAGCACGGCTGCTAGAGACGCAGCACAATAACAGCACATTTCTGCGCAGTACTGTTTCTTGTCAGTTTCATATCTGAGCAGAGAAAAAGTTAGGAAAGAAAATGAACTGCCTAACATGTTTAGAGTGCAGGTATTCATTATTGTCAGTGCTGGCGTTTCTATATGTCAAGCAAGCAGTCAGGCCTTACATGAGAAAACACAACTACTGGATTAAATTAGTTCTTATTTTTTTCAAGCAGAAGAGAAATGCAGCCAACAACAGAGCAGAACACCAACACCAAACTCTTAACGTAAACTATATAAACTATAGTCAACAAATAAATGCAATGTACTAACGAAAGTTAGTTTCTCACATTTTTTTTACTATTATTTATTTATTATATGTTTTTGACAGGGTGAGAATAAGTTTTCTTTTTTAATAATACATTCTGTGATTTGGCCATGACTCTGCAAAGTGTGAGTAGTAGAATCTTGTTGATTTTAAATAAAAAAGGAAAATAATTAACAAAATGTTAAAGCTAAGATTATATTGATATCAAAACCGAAAATGTTAGCATGAGCCAAAAAACATGACACAAACGAAAACAGTGGGTACACTGTATAATTACATTTCTAGTAGGGGTGTAAGAAAATATAGATATTTCAAAGTATAAAGATATTTTCAAAATATCACAATATTTTATTTAGCAGTATTGGCGATTATCAATTTTTAAAAGTACAGTATTAATATTTCATTATTATCTTAAATGTAAAGATTGCTGGTTCATTTTGTATTGTGATTATACTGTGACCACTGGATAGCAGTGTTGTATGCTGTCACTAGATCCCATTGTTCTGACTCAATGAAAAAAGTAAACTCTTCTTTTATTCAGATTTTATAATTGTGTTTTTTATACTATAACAATTTGAAACATGCAATATTTCAAGTTGTTTACAGTATTGGAATATGTAGCAAAATATTGTTTCGCTAATCTTTTACAAATATTCCTAAGTTGACATTACTTTGTAAATATTTGTATGTACTTTGACATTAAAGAGTTTTTTTTTTACGTTTTTTGTAAAAAAAAAAAAAAAAGAAAAGAAAAGAAAAAAAGGTAATTATACTCACAAGAATTCCATTTATAAAGCAATCAATGCAGAATATATCCAATGGTACATGATAGTAAATAGGAGTACATTGGCAGTTTTTTTTTTTTTTCAGGACAGTCCATCATCCCTGCTTTAGGCCTCTACAAGCTCCGCCCATCACCTCACAGTGATAAAGTTATGGAAGGAAATGTGTTTCTTTCTATAGCATTAGTCAAAGATCCATATTGCCTTACATTAATTCTTCTAAAAAATTCTAAGCATGTCTCTATTCTCTTCTTATCTTAAGCATCACAGAAGAAGTGAAGATCTTTACCTCACAGCCAGGCTATACACTGAAGATACTACAGGAGCTTAACCGGTGGAGAGCAGCTGTTGTTGAGAGTACTCTGCTGTGCTGTCTGGATCATTTTAAGGAGTTGCTGGTGTGAGAAGTGTAAATGTGTTGGAGTTATTTTGAGGTCTGTCTGAGTTCTGAGTAGTCTTGAGTATATATTTGTCTACTTCAGTATTAATGACTGCGGCTCTCTGGTCCTCTTAAAGAAATCTCCTCCTCCTCGGCAGCAGCATTACAAGGGGTGTTTGACTTGTAACAAATGGGACTCTTTTTGATGCAATAGAGCCCCTTTTTAACCCCCTACAATGGGCATCTTTGCATATAAAGAACCAGATTACATTTACCCTTTTTTTTGCCACGTTGCATGTTATGTTAAATAAGTTTTGATATCATATTTCATTACCGCTAAATTTCCTTCGGGATCAATAAAGTATCTATCTATCTATATATCTATCTATCTATCGATCTATCGACCGACCGACCGACCGACCCACCCACCGCTGGAAGACGGAAGTGGAATTTATCAGAGTGTCATGGTGAGCACAGAATTGCAGACACGTGCAGATACTGATAAAACACTACGTTTATTATAAAAATAAACAGATGTAAGACGTGGTTGATACAGAAAATGGGTAATCACCAGAAACCAGAGCAATGTAGACAAAACCATACCATAAACGAGAGACAGTCCAGAGTTCATACACGAGAGATCCAATGTCAGAGGTAATCCAAGAGGCAGTAGTGAAAACACAGTCCAGGTAATACACAAGCAATCCAATCTCAGAGGCAAACGCCAATAATCGGCGTCGAGAAAACAAAGGCAAGGTCATACACAAGATAAACTGAGACAAGAGATATAGAACGCTTTGTAAAGAGGAGAACCTACAATACGCGGCCTGGGTGTTTGTGTGGAGTGCTCTTTTATAGTGCCAGTAATCAGTATTCGGGACTTCCTGGAGGAAGCAGGTGAGGTGTCACGTGACCAGGTGAGCGCGTGATGTCAGCGGGTGGTGCATTCTGGGTAGTGTAGTTGTTGACCTGAGAACCTCCGTTAGAGCTGAGTGTGGAAGGGACAGAGGAGCTAACAGCACCAGACGTGACACAGAGTTTGATATTCCATTGGATCCTTCATGGTACTCAGTAGAAAACTAGCCATTGTTATTCTTTACTTGTTTATTAAAAACATCTACCTATTTACCCACATATACATATGTGTATTCTTTTTCTCTTTAATTCACCAACATACCATGGAACGGGATGAGATGGGGATGTTTTGTGATTATCTTAATATAAATATCCGCATATCGTCGCTGTTCTTTGAAAAACACTTTCCATTTTTGTTGATTTTTAGTTTACTACATAATTTGAACAGACAAGCTGTCCCTTACACTGTGCCAAAATTTCTTGATGAACGGACCAATAGAAACTCTCCAGAATGACCTGAAATAAACTCTTCTTACATGGACTTCCATTGAAAGTTTTTTTTTCTCTCTCCTGTAAAGTTGCTGTTTTGGAGATAAGTGTTTTTCATTGGACAGCGACGATATGGACCAAAAACATTCAAACAAGGGATACAGGTCATCGAGAGCTTGTTCATGAAGGCAGGTATGTTTGCAAGTAATAGGTATTGAAAACGAAACCAAACAATAGTGATGCCAAATTCAAAACTCAGATTCAAACTGAATCGATTCATTTGAATCACAGTGTTTCAATCCACTGTTTCAAAGTCCGTATTAGAATGTTTTGTCCACAAACGTTTATAAATAGGGCTTTTTCACCAAAAGAACTCTGATTCTTGAACCAATTACATTCAGACTTATAAGAACTGTGGTGCTTTTCAGCAAACCAGCCTGCATTTCCACCAGTTTTAATGGAACCGTCAAAAGGTCACATCATACGTCATCAACAGAGGGAGTTCACGGTTCGCCTGAAGAACCTTGTATTGTTTAGTTGCTGCTGCGAACGAACATTTCAGGTTCCAGAACCTACTTTTATTGGTGAAAACGCAGGAATTGTTCAAAATAACACGAAATGAGAGTTGAAAAATCTGATCTCTGATCTCAGAACTGTGCTTGTCATCAACATTAACCCTTTCAGACTCTGCATCCATTACAATGAACATTATGTATTTTTTTTTATTTTTAAATGTTTTGTTGAACATTACACTATTAACACTATTTGGGAGCTGTTGTCCACCAGAATAGACCAGGAACCAGCCAATGAACAAGCTCATAAACCAATGAAACAGTAGCTTAGCCCCGCCCACTGCACTGGAAAAACAGTAGTACTAGAGCCATTGAGGCAAAGTAACAGCTAATATTTACTAATTTAATGTGATTTAGAACACTTTTAATCATGTTGTTTTTTTTTGTTACTGTTTAGGTATAGTTTATTAAATAAAAGGTCAATATTAAATCTAAAATATTACAGGCTTCCAATGCAATGTAAATAAAAAAATGTATTAAATGTTTTAGTTATTTGGTTTTAATTGGTATATATATTTAATAGTGGAATATTAAAGTTTTCTTTTTTGTGCATTACAGACAGAAAATAGCATTTTTACATTGGTTTCCATCACTGGAGATAATTCAGGTCAAAAAAGAGATAAACATGACAATAGTGGCACATTTTACAATTATAGGCATTGAAACTTTTTTTTTTTTTTGGTGGAGAAAATTCACACACATTACATTGCTTTCATTTGTTGCATCTTTAAAATGAAAGGACCTCTAAAAAGACCTAGGTTCTCTGCTGTTTGGGATCATTTTGAACTTGAAAACAGAAAAACAGGAAAAAGTGCCTGTTTGCCACCAGATATCACTGTGGTGGATGATGATTCAAAAGTTTCACAAGATAAAAATCTTTTTTTCCCCCAATGAATTGGCTCATTTGATTCAATACTACAACTATAAACTTAAAAGCAAAAGATTCTGACAGAATGCAACCTAACCAAGTTTAACATACACTGTAAACTGGCACGAAACACACAAGGCATGACACACAAGACCAGACGAGTAGCACTGAAACAAAGCGGCTACATATACACTGAGAAACAAGGAACACTTGGGGAAGGTGAAGAGAGAGCTGGGCTACAAATGAGACACTGGTGGAAACACTACTAACAAGGCGGGGCTAGGACAGAGATAAGGGAGTAGACAAGACAGAAAAACAAACAAACATACATTTCTTTAAAAGAATGAGCAACATAGTATTTCAGATTTTGCCAAATTCTAAACCCAAGATGAAAAAGTTTTTCGGAAGTCGTCAAAGAAATGACATGACCGTTGCACACGAGTAATGTTTCCTCCAACAGTCCACATCATTATAAGCTTATTTTCAGCTATCTTATAATAAAACGCATCTTCTAGACAGAAGCCCATTACAAATATTTCAGTAGTGCCACATCACCCGACTCAACATTTACATGCTTTTTGATGTTGCACAGAGCACATATCAATAAGATGCACCGCAGCTTTGATCTGGCTCTCAGACTTGTTCAAATACCTTTCAAAGCAGTGCATCTCCTCTACAGTTATTGTCTTACTCCAATGTAATTATTTTTCCCAGTCATCATGAGATTGAAGCTCAACGCCAAATTACAACGTGCATTGATCTTCGTGTCATGCTGTGAGCTTGATTCTAATTACCAGTCTATGGAGAATGACACGAACCTCCCACAAACAGCCTCTCCCGCTAAACTGCTCTGCTTTTATTTCCTTTCCTCACTCTTGCCATTTCTTCACGAGAGAGAAAGAGAGAGAACACTTTGAGGAGACCATGGACACGTTTAATAATATGCTTCCATGAAGAGCTGTGTTTTTTAATCATTGAGATGTGTGAAAGTGTGAAAGACAGGAGCTACAAACAATTATACAAATATATGAAAAAAAAAAGAGAATAAGAATGATTTAGAAGAATGGAACAGTTAAAGCAAAACATATTAATAAGTTAAAGTCTTTGGCGAAGGTACCGAACATCAGCCCTATGAAACTGATGATCCTGCAGATGAGTAGAACCATGGTTCAGTTGATCTTGGTGGTCTGAGACCACTTCTTTTGGTTCTTTGGTCTGGAGTTTGGTTTCACACCTGTTTGTTCAGACTAAAGGTGTCCATACAATACACGACTTTAATAAGACTCTGAAAAGACTTTTAACAGACTGAAGTCTGACACCCTCTCACAGCTAAAGACCAGTCACAGACTTTTTACACACAGAATAATCACAGGCTAAGATTTTACAAAGACTGGGGATCACTAACTGTTGCAAATGTGCAACAAAATTCTGTCTGAGATTATTTCCCATCATGCTTCTGGTGGAGATTACATACAATATATATTGCATATTAAATTACAAATAAATGTAATTTATTTATCAGAGACTCACAACTTTTGTCCTCATCATCAACAGTTTTTTTTTCTGCCACACTGTTTGTTCTAGATATTTTTTAATAGAATACATTTTTTGGGGTGCTCAGCTCTGATTATAAGCTTCTTCCTCCCCCCCTTTTTTACACTCTTGTATAGCAAAGAATCACAGTTTCACTGCTGTACATTTGCCTTTGTTTTAGATCAAATTAATGCAGTAAATTCATACAAAATGTGTATTTTATTAAATTGTTTATTAAAAAAATAAAAATAACACTGCTCAATAAGAAAAAAGTAGTGCATATTAAAATAACTATAAATATAATGACTTTAAAGTGTTAGCTATGTTTAAAATACTGTACATAATGAAGTAAGAACCATATAAGACCTATTAACTGCAAAATGTGTTCTTTTTTAAATTGTTTGTACTGTACGTGAACAGTCACAGGAAATATCATCTTGTAGCTTCTTGTAGCTCTTCTCCTATTGGTTGCTGACATTGTTCACATCACTATTTGCGCAAGACTTGTGATAATATTAAACACTGTTGATTTTATTGGAGCGTGAGGACGCGAACCTGACTGACTAAAACTTTTAGTCCTAAATCACCTTACACTAAACGATCCAGATGAATCGACTGCAGCTCGACTCAAGCCAGAATCTCGTGGAAATTTGTCTGCGACTGTGAAATCGCTTGAAAATCGTTAGATTTATGGCCGACATAAACCGAAAAGCCCAAAAGTCCCTACATTTGTACCAAACAAGATGTAAAAGCCCCCTAAGAGCGTAGAAACACATGTAAAGCCATAAAAATGCTTTAAAGGTATGAGAATTATGAACCAGCGTTCAGTAGAGTGTGTAATACATGAAAATGTTCATCTGTTCAGGTTTTTCCACAGGAAACAATGAGAGCTGAGAGATGGCCGCCTGGTTTCAGGAGTGCTTGAATTATTACCTACAAATGCCAAGCCCTGGCCTCAAGCATGTAACTCAGGATGCATTTGCTCTCACAACTTTCTGTTTGCTTCCAGCCTCCTCCATATTGTCAGACGTGTAACTATAGCAACAGATGTCTTGTGCATGCCCTTCTTAACGGACCTTTTTTGCCTCATCATAACTGTACCAAACTCAAACCCAAGGTTTCTCTTTCATCATCGGCCTGATCATCATCAAGTGATTGTAATGCACAGTGTGTACACAGTCAAAACCTTCGTTACCTCAAACATGGTGCCATCAAATTTTGGAAAATGTTTTAAAAAGGTCAGAATGAACTGTATGATGTAGATGTTTGGAGGATCCTCCACCACATTACAATAATGAAATTATATATATATTTTTATTTAATCTTTTCATACTTGATTTGATCTCCCTTGTGAAAAGGAAGTGTACTTAAGATCATTAAATGTATGTTCAAATTAGGTAAAGAATAGTAAAAGTGCATTTTCTATTTAATATACTCATCGAAATTAGTATACACATTAAGTATACTTTTTCTGTATTTCCATAAAATGTATTTTTAAGCCATATGTTTTAAATGATAGAACATATATGTAGTTGTATTAAATACTGCTTAAAGTACTCTTTCGTGATTTTTTTTCCCCAGTAGCATTAAGGTGTACACAATATGTGCATCAATACGCAAACTAGTAAATTTACAATATACTTGTATTTAAAAAATGATGTTTAAAAAAACACATACAAATCTACTTATGTTCACAGAATTACGAAAGATATACGAAAACAGCATTCAAAAGCACAACCTGATTTAAATATAGTTTAATTACAATTGAAATATACTTAAATTGTTAATTTAATATGTATTTAAGGATGTATTCCTTTAAAGGCTAAAATGTATTTACTTCTCTATGTTAAGTAAACTTTTTAAAATAGACTTCCAAATATGTGCCCTTTTCTGTTTACTGTTTTGATGCTACACTGTAGCATATTTTAGGGGGTTATGAATTTGAATCTGTCTTTAATGCACACAAAAAAAATCTCTCTTTTAATATAAAATTCATATTAAATGAATCATCCACAACAGTAAAATAAACATGAATAAAGTGTTTTAAATCACTTTTGATTAGTGAAAATTAGATCTTACTTTGTCTTGTTGGCTCTTGTTTCATTGGCTTGTAAACTTGTCTACTGGCTGGTTTATAGTCTGTTCTGAAGGAAAAAGGTCTCAATTTGTGTTATGAGCAAAAAAAAAAAAAACATATAAAAGGAAAATACATGTCCAATTTAAATCTAATTTAATAAACACATGGTCTGAGAAGGTTAAAACACATTAAGCACATTAAACTTCAAATTAAGTAACCACCAAAAGTTTATTGAGAAACTAGTCAATCTTTTTTTTTTTCACAGCGTATAATTATAATTATAATTATAATGTTTTATCTAAAATAAAAAGAACAATCCAATAAAATAAAAGCACCATCAAAATCAAGATCTGTAGCATCATGCACACGCGTAATTAAAAACTGCATAACTTGATCGTAGGTTTGATGACGCTTTGATGAGCACTGTAAGAGCACTGGAGTCCAGTGGCTTCTGAACGAACTCTTCCTCCAGATTGGAGTGGGATATATTAAACTGAATTGAATGTCATTGGAGCTATCTGGTGCATTATACAGCACAAAGCCCATTCCCTCGAGTCTCAGCAGATTCATTTAGGTTCAATAATCATTTCAGACCGCTGCGGAGGAGGCTCTCAATATGAGTCGGGACCTTTATTGACAAGGGGATATTTAATTATGATAAGCAAGTAAAATCAAATTTGTCATTCAGAAATTTTAATTGATTAAGTTAAATCTTTTTTCCATCTCAACTGAATCAAAAGGCGACGAGAATGCCAAGAGAGCGGGGAATCCTTTGCATTTTAAATAAGACCATTTAAAAGGAGCTACATGTGAGATTAATGGTGCTTTTTTTTCCCTACATGATCTGCCAAAGAAATTATTATTCATTATTTGCATACTGATGTATCTTTTGGTATCTTTTGCTATTAATCAAGCAGTGTTTGTCAATCTGAGCAGCACAGTGTTGGTGATACTGCATGCAGCCAGCCCGGAAGCATGTGACCAGAACTCGGCCTCATTACAGGACATTTATTCACGGCATTATTATTTATTTGACAAACAGAACATGAGGTAAAAAGTAAAAAACAGTGTTTTTAAAAGCAGGGGGACCTTGTCTAAAACCCCAGAGCTTTCTCTCCAGACTTGATCAGACAAATTAAATTACTCTCTCTCTCTTTCTCTCTCTCTCTGTCGCCACAATTCCACCGACACTTATTTTCCGTCACCACCGTGACCTCACATATTAAATATTCAAACTGAACCACCCAGTCACACTTGTCCTCTGGTGTGGAAAGAAAAAGAAGTATTTTAAAGACTGCAAATTCAAAGGTCTTTCAGAATTTTTTTTATTCTCATTTGTACTAACCAGGCGGTCTGCCAGTTTCCAATTGCATAATTTCAAACACTTCTTCGAGTGCCCAAATTCTCTCTCCCTCTCTTTTCCCTCTTTCTTTTTCTTTCTATCTCTCGTTCTCTCTCTTTCTCTCACCCACTATGACTGGGGTATGCCATCTGTCAGAATTGGCCCTGCATGTTCTTGCAGCATCTTGCTATTAAGACCTTGGCACACGGCTCAGTTTGTTGAAGATATAGTGCTGCTCTGTGGTTTTAAGTGTCTGATTTGAACAGATTTTATGGAGTGAGGGTTCTGTCAGCAGTAATGCCTGCTGCTTTTAAACTGGATTTACTCCTTACTCCCGTTTTCACTGGGGCTGCTCCAACACACTTTATCCTCCATCAGCAGAGCACTTTTACATATATCACACAATTAATATTTTTCCTGTACCAGGAAAAAAAAAACTATATATGCAAAAGTTCCTCCTCAAAGTAACCTAAAGGCCCTGGGTGTCGCCAAGGCCCTGCAATATAGTGCTGCTGTTTCAGTGTTGAGGAGTGAATCAAGCAGTAACGTTGCTTCATTACACAGACCTTATACTGACCCTCTCCTTTTCTGCAAAGCACAACTCCCCACCCCCTTTTTTCCCCTACAAAAAAAACACACTGTATGCTTCAGAGCTGCATTTAAACATGCGGAATATGGCCTTTTTTAAGCAATAATACACAAAAGAGGGAGTGCTACAACGTGTAATATTGGCACTGCTGTGCTGCGGTTGTAGGCACGAGGCTGCAGGCCGAGTACTGTAGATCAACACAGCAGTGCCAATATTACACATTATATAGCACGAACCACGAAAGTGTATAATTGCGATTATACCACAGTTCCATTTTCACTTTTTATTGAAAGATTTTGAGTTAAAGTGAACGAAAAAAATACGATCTGTTTGGTTATAAACACTCTGAGTTAAAATAGTTCCATTGCTGCTCTGTTTGTAGCTGCGCTGTTTGGCTTGTAAGCGCTGCATCGTTGCTAGGTTATCTGTATGTTTCGGAATAATACATTGAGAGCTTTAGTTACAGAGCATTACCAGCTGTTAATGTCACTCATAAAATGCCTCTCAGCCAATCACATTGTAGTGTGGTAACTAATTGTGGTATAATCCAACTTTTATGCAGAAAACTTAAATTTTTATTGCTAAGCACCTCAGCACCATACAAAACTTATTTTTTTTCGTGACCTACATACCTACCTCCAATTGAAATTCTGGTAAAATTCTGGAAAACAGACTATACTCATTAAAACAGTAGGTTTGGTAGTTAATCTTCTTGGTGAGAAGAAAAATACTTTAAAATGTGCATCTATCTGTACACTGTCTACACATTTAATCTTAAAATCCATGTGATTTTAGGCCTAGGACTAAGAACAGGATTCAGTTTAACAACTAGTCCTTGGTTCAGTAATATATCATTTTGGTTTGCTGCTGTAAATACACTGCCTGGCCTAAAAAGAAGTCTGGATGTAACTAAACAAATGATGTGGGGTTGATGCTGCAGTTGGTCAGGTCTAGGTTCAGCAACAGTATGTGCTGAAAAAAATGAGGTCAGCTGACTACCTGAATATACTGAATATATCCATCAATGGATTTTTTCTTCCCTGATGGAACGGGCATATTCCAAGATGACAATACCAGGATTCATGGGGCTGGAATTGTGAAAGAGTGATTCAGGGAGCATGAGATCATCTTTTTTACACATGGATTGTTCACCACAGAGTCCAGACCTTAACCTCATTAAGAATCTTTGTGCTGGAGAAGGCTTTGTGCAGCTGTCAGACTCTACCATCATCAATGAAAAATTAATGAAACACTGGATTCAATTGCAATCAAAGTTAAAGGTGGTCAAACAAAATATTAGAGCGTGTGACCTTTTTTTTTTTTGGCCAAGAAGTGTATTTGAGGTCATTTGGCCAAAAAGAAGTGTATTTGGCCAAAAAGTGCACTTTTATGCACATTATTAATGAGATAGCTGCAGTTATCTGATTATGTAGTCATGTAAACACCATACTCTACAGCAATGTTTAAAATCATTTAAGAAATACAATAAAGAGGGCTGGATTCAGTGGTTATTCTTTTTCTATAATCAAAAGTATTTTTAAAAATGTAAGTGGACAAGGTCTAGTTTCAATGTAAAAGTAAAGTGCTGGAGACGTTTACTACTTAACAGATTAAACTACTAAATAAAAAACAGAACCAAAATGTACCACGTAAGAACCATGTCTAGTCATTTTCTATTATGATCACCACACAGTTTTATTCAGTTGAATGCATGCAATTGATTTGTACAAATATTTCTTTTAAATTCATTGTAAATTGAGCTAATCTGCTACAAGCTGAAAAAAAGAGAGGGAGAATAAAAATGCCATGGCAACAGTGGATAGTTAGAAAAGTTGGGAGACAAGAGTAGAGGCAGCTCCACTCCTGAGCTACTGGACTGTAACAGAAACACATTAATTGGAAGTAAATCTGACAGCTCCGTGGGGAAATGGGGGGTAGGGAAAGGAAGAGAGGAAACCATCAGTAGACATATTGTTCCATAAATGAAAAAAGTCACTTGCTTTAAGATCTAACGCAGGACTTGTAACACTGTGCCCTCATTATTGGCCTTTTGGTCATTTTATTTGTTTTACTGTGTACCTGATCCGGTGTATATTCAGAACTGTGCAAAGGTTTTAGGCATTCTAAACATATGACTGTATTTGTTGCACTGAAACACACACTTAAAATCCTTTAATTTTCCTAAAAATTGCCAGTGCACTTTTTAATCCAGTGCGCCTTATGTATGAAATTTTGCCAGTGAGGTTGTAAGGAGAAGTAAGGCCACTACACTGAAATACAGCATTATACAGGAGTTTCAGTGAGGGTTCTCCAGCAGTATTAGCATTACCCGCTAACTGCGCAAAGTTCTAGTTCTTTAGCCCTCGAGAGGTGAGTGTTATCGGCCTGTAGTCTGCTGCTAACCCCGGCTAGCACTGCTGGAGCTGCATTAGCACTAGCGCTACATAGGCAAATATATCATACCATAGTCTGCTTATTTACTGTGCTCAAACAATCTAACGTTATTAACCGATTAACTGATCACACTACGCTAATATCACACTGGTTTACAGGGACACTCAGAGTTCCTTAGTGTAGCTCTGTCAGGTGGCATTAGCTGCTAACTGCTAGCGCTAGACCAGAAAATAGACGTTTATTGATATGTTTATTGCCTTATAACGTATAATAATAATAATAATAATAATAATAATAATAATAATAATAATAATAATAATAATAATAATAATAATAATGTGTAATCCGAGTAAAATACGGTACTCAAAATCATTTAGCTCATTAGTAAGAATGTTTTGGCCAAAAATAACACCACATATTATTTGGACAGATACAGGTACACATAAATACAGTAAACAGTTACAATATTTTCTCATTTTTAAGAAAGTTAAGTTTCAGATTTTTACAGGATGCTTCCAGCTAGCACACAGTGCATGTGTTCATTTCCATCAGTAGATCACCTGATTTATTGATTTGTCATTATTGAGCGCTGATTTACCAAACCAGGTATTGATATAATAAGAACTATAACTAATACTAAACTCCCACTTTGGATATATGAGGAGATTTAACCTTTTCATGCAATCCATTACAATGAATATCATGTATTTTCTTTTTTTGTATGTTTCATCCCACATAACACTAATTGAGACCTGTTGTCCATCAGAACAAACCATGAACCAATGAAGAAATGTATAAGTCTGTGAAACAGTAGCTTAGCTCTGCCCCCTGCACTAGAAAACAAAATCAGCTAATGTTATAAGCTAAATGCTAATTTTTACTAATTGTACGTGATTTAGAACACATTTCTTTTATGTTTTTTATACTGTTTATGGGTGGTTTGTGAAATAAAGATCAATATCAAATATAAAAAAAATAAATGCAGGCTTCCAGTGGAATGGACAAAGCTATTTAAGCTCATTGAATTTAATTTTTATATAAATTTTACTGTATATTAGAATATTAAATCATCTTTTTTTGGTCATATATTTGTCTGTCATTGGAAAATAATGTGTGTGAAGGTTATTGAATGTATTGAATGTATTTGTTGTTTTTTTTCCAATACTATTGTTTTACATACCCCAAAATGCTATTTAATTTTCACAGGTGCCTAAAAATTTGCACAGTACTGTATCTAGCAGAGAGTAATGAGAGTGTTATAGAGTTATGACAATTCCTGCGTTTTTTTGTCATACTTGATGGATGTTTAAAAAACAGAAAAGCCATTAACAAACACTTTGCTGGTCACACTGCCAACTTCACAGGAAACTAATCAGGTACAAAGGGAATGGGAGAGTGAAGCCTTTTCCCTGACAGGCTGAGGAGGAAGGAAAGTGCTGCTTTGGAGTTCGCAGGTTGGACTGAGCTTTTTGAAGCTGACAGCTTCCCCTGCCACCTAAAAAGAGCTCTCCAGGAAGTTGGAGGGAAAATATTGGGTATGAAAGAGAAAAGGGCCTGCGCTGAAACCCACAGCCAGAAAAAGTGTTAGATAAAAGCAGAATGAGCCATTGTGGAGATGGTGGGGGGAGAGCAAGCCGAGCCAACAGATAACAACCACTGGGAAAAATAATGGAGCTTTATGTAACCTTCGTCAGAAACCAGGGATTTATTCAAGAGAAAAACACAATTCATTTAGTAAAGCAGACTAAATGCTCTTTATTCTTCCTTAATGACCAGAGCCTGAGAGGAGTGGGGGAGAGAGATACACTCTGAATGCAGAGATAACTACTCAATCAACCACGGCCTTTGATGAACAAACTGAGCTAATGAAAAAATACACAGATATATTATATATATATATATATATATATATATATATATATATATATATATATATATATATATATATATATATATATATATATATATATATACATACACACACACACACACACAAAACCCTCTGCCTGCTTTTTACCAAACAGAGGACGGGTCATACACAGACAGTATGGAAACCCTTTTTTAATGTATACAGCATGGGCTGTGTCTTTTTTCACACATTTGCTGTACATTTTCTGGGACTAATGAGTGTTGTCCATTTTCTCAGTGTTTCTGAATAGTAAAACATGATTTTCAGGGCATTTTAAATTCTCACAATGTACTCATCATTTATAGTAAACTACAAGTCTGTTGAGGTAATGGCATTTGGTCATGTAGCTGAACCAGTGATAGTTGTGAGCAACTGTATGCAGTTAATTTCGCATAATTTCTCTTGTAGTTTATGAATGATTGGCGTATGCTTCTAAGGAACACAGTGCTCTAAGATTATTCCATCAGCAACTTTTTTTTATTTATGTATTATACCCCTTAATTAGGGGTCTATTATGTGGAAATGATTAATAATAGCTGTATTAGTTTTTCTAACGCACAACAGTTATGTTAGCACCCTGTTAGGCAGATTATTAAGCATTAACTATTAGCTAATTCTACATGTTATGTTATTAGTGTATAATTGGCAGAAGTTTGATCTATGTGAGTTTGGCAAGGTTATGGCTGGGCTGGATTTTATTGAGTTAATAAGGGGTTAATACATCACTAATAGACCAACATGTGTACCATATTGTAAAGTGAGGTTCTGTTTATCACTAATTAGACACTAAACATATATATATATATATATATATATATATATATATATATATATATATATATATATATATATATATATATATATATATATATATATATATATATATATAACCCGTATACAGGCTACAGGTGTAGGTGATACAAAACCCTTTTTTTCTGCAGTAAAAATAACTTATTTACATTCTGAAAATATGAGGGCTTTGAAATATCTTTGGAGAATCGGCCTGTTCACTCTATACTTCACTTATTAATTCCAGATCAGTAACAGGAATCAACCCAAATTCTGCATGTTTAAAAACAGACATAAAAACTAGACAAACATAACAAAACTAAAGGATTTGGAGGACATGACCTGTTTGATTTGTATTCAGGAAAATATTGATTTTAAAATGAAGTTCAAGAAAGAGCCAATTTCATGATTTTATTCATAATATTTTGCCATTGGCAGATTTACTTTTTTGATTTTATTTTATGTTACAATTACAGTTATGATTTTCAGTAATGTTCCTTATCAAACATGAAAGCTTTTTATGTAATGTTTAAATAGAAATCCTCAAGATTTAGTGGTGTAAATGTCAGGCAGACAATTGACAAAAATCCTGGCCTTTTAAGGGGTTAACTTTTAGTTAGATGTTTTCACACCAGCTTTATTTTATGTATGATTGGAACATTTGGTCAAGGGTTAAATCTGTTTTCTGGCCTAGGAAAGGTGCAGAGTTCCAATTTAGGGTCCTCTTAAAATCAGGGGTCTAGGGTTTATTTTAAGCAGACTCTGGTGTGGTTGGTTCCTGCAGGTTTAAAAAGCTATCTGCTCTTGATGATGTGTGTGGAGTTGTATGATTGGTTCATTTTGTTACTGCTTCAACTTCTCAGGAACCTTTCTGTTAGTATATCAGTATATGCCTAAAAAGTAAATTTCTTAGGACTGGAGCGAGGATACTGCAATAAGCTCAGCTTATTTTACGAGAACGGCTGCTTGTTTGGAGGAGCTCCTGCATGGTGAATTTCCTTGCCCTCCAAAAGTGCTGCTTCTCCAGTCTGAGTTTTTGCAATCTAGCAAAATAATAAAAAGCAGCAAGAAGAAAAATGGCAAGCTACATGCCGAAAAGTGATGCATGGAATTGCGCAATCGATCCACAGTTTGGATGGAGTTCTTGTGTGTGAAAACAAACCAGCAATAATGAGCTACTTTAAAAAAAGAGAAACTGGAACCAATCCAAGGAGCAGAATAAAGCGTGAAAATGTCTTCAACACACCTCTCAGACATTCATGTGTTTTTGTTAATGATGAAAAAATGTGCAAATCTATTTGTATTTCTACTGCTACCGCTTAGTAAACCAAAAAATATATAGTGCAAATCCCAAATTCTTATATATCACAATACTAATAAGGGAGTAGGGATCCTTTTCTGTCATTTCAGTCATTGTCATATTCCAGGTGAAGGCAAGGCAAGGCAAGTTTATTTATATAGCACCTTTCATACACAACAGTCATTCAAAGTGCTTTACAAATTAGAAAATACACAGAGAAATCAAATAATAAAAAAAACATGTAAAAGATTAACAGTAAAAATGGAAATAAAAACTAAAATAAGAATAAAGCATGATTGATTAATACATGATTAAAACAAAGAGAATTAAATTAAAAACATGTAAAAGAACAACAAGGAATTAATAAGAATAAAGCATGAATAAAACATAATATAAAAGTGCCGTTACAGAATAAAAGTGTGTGGAGCTGCAGTGTTTTAAGCTGAGCTGAAAGCCTGATCAAACATGTAGGTTTTCAGTCTGGATTTAAACATGTTTAGTGTTGGAGCTCTTCTAATGCTCTCTGTTAACTCTTTCCATTTAAGAGCAGCGTAGTAGCTAAACGCTGCCTCTCCGTGTTTAGTTTTTACTTTAGGCGGCTCTAACTGAGCAGTTCCTGATGATCTGAGAGTTCTGCTCGGCTCATACTGCTGGAGCACATCAGTTAAATATGCTGGTCCTGCACCATTAACACATTTATAGACCAGTAACAGTACCTTAAAGTCTATTCTGTAACATACTGGTATCCAGTGCAGGGATTTAAGGATGGGGGTGATGTGCTCCCTTCTTTTACTTCTAGTCAAAACTCTGGCTGCTGAATTCTGAATCAGCTGAAGCTGTTTGATGGTCTTTTTTGGGAGTCCAGTTAGGAGTCCATTACAGTAATCAATCCTACTAGAAATAAAGGCGTGGATGAGTTTCTCCAGGTCTGATTTAGACAGAAAATCTCTGATCTTATTTATGTTCTTGAGGTGATAAAATGCTGATGTCAGCCCTTAACAGCAAATAACATCTCTGAAGTGTCTGTCAAGGTCTGAGGAGTCAGCCTAAGGCCATTTATTGACACTCCATAAAATTAACACCTCAACTAAAGTTCTGGGTATCGAATATTAAATCCATTTTGATTACCCTTATGATTAATTAAAGCTGCTGGATGATGCAGTTGTCTGAACAGCTTCCTAGGCTTCAAGCAAGTTTCAGTTTCCTCCTTATTAAACAGCACTGATTGCATATCCAACAACCTGCACATCTGGCACATGTCTGCTATTCCATAAGATAATAACGATGCACTTACAAAGACGTAGAAAAAAAACAAAAAAAAAAACAGATGGACGCATCTGTACTGTTGTAAACATGTAGATGTCCAGCAGAGATAACAAAAGACCATCAGTACATACAAAAAATAAATAAATAACATTCACAGGACAGAAACACGTCTGTAAACCCAAATTCAAGGCGGGGATTTGAATCCCTCTTTCACAACTGTCAAAGTCATTACCCTGTGAGATAAGGTGAGACAGAGGAAAGTAAGAGGAAAAGACACACTGAGAACATCATGCCCTTCCCCTCCGTTGCTAAGCAGCAGTCAACCGACCATAGCTGAGCTGACAGGCCCAACACTTCCTGAATATTATCATGGGGATAAAATGAAGAGGGTGTGGGGGGAACCCATGGCATTAAAGAGAATACATGACGTTTTGGCTCAAAAAATGTGTTTGTAAAGTGGATTGTAAACATGCATCACAACAATGACAATGACAGTGGAGAAATGTTAGCCTGCTAAACATGAGTGAGTGAGTGAGTAAGTGAGTGAGTGAGTGAGTAAATGGGCCCTATTTTAGTGAACACTAGGCAAACAGCCAACTGTGCACCGTGCAGCTTGATTTAGGATGTGTTGGTGTGTCTTTGCCATCATAAAAACGGTACACAAAAGTACACCATGCTCGGCTCAAAATGCTTGAGGCAAAAGACGTGCTAATTCTCTTAAGTAATAATCATGGCAGTGTTTTGGGCGTAACATGAAATAAAATAAATCAATGTGTCATTTGCCATTCCTATTAAGAGCCAGGTATGCTCTGACCAATCTGGTGGATTGGTATTTTTATGGCGCAGTGGTTCTGCGCTTCTCAGCAGAAGAAACTGACCCGCGCACTCATGCCGTGAAGGTGCACGAGCAGATAATTTTCGGGAACAGCAATGCAATTTTCTGTTGTATTCTGTTTATTGTTGATGTAAATATAGAGTTTGTATATCCTTGTATGCTGTATGTCTGTGTGTGTGTTTAGGAAGCAGGGGGTGTTGCCAAGAAAGCAATGAACATCTGACTGTCGACTGTTGTCAGGGTTTTAAACAGTCAGTGGCGCACCTGTTTTCTATTGGCAATCATAGGAACACCTTAACACACCTCATATCCAGATGTATTTATAAGCTTCGTTGCTTTTTAAACAACGCAGGTGCAAGATGTGAAAATAGACAGGTTTAAGATAGCAATGAGCAACACGACATGCCTTGTGCATGGTAGGGGTGTAAGATAGGGCCCTGTGTGTTTCACAAGGTTTATGAAGTGCTTAGCCTCGAAAAACTGCAGCGTCATTTGCTCTAGTCTAAATTTTATAGTGTATACCTGAACAAATTTGTATTTTTCAAAATGTTATCAACAAAAGTCATTGCTATAAATATTTGTAAAATGGGACAGAGATCCTATGGCTAGACATTCGTCAAGAGAGCACAGCAGCCCTTGCTTTAGTGTGTAGGATAGTCTCAGTGTGATTCTAGTGGGTGTCTATAAGCTGATGTGACATAATTGGCAGTTAGCAGCAAGGTGTTTTTTTTTATTTCATTTATTTATTTGTATTTCTCAGGATTGGCTGGCTTTCTTGGAGGAAGCAAATGGAAGTCTTCATCTGCGCAAAGCTGGTAATCCCAAATAAACAGTATCTTGTGGTTAAAATTGACAAAATTTGGGGAAAATCAGGTGAAATTTGAAGGTGATCTACTGTATGCTGTTATTAATTATTCAGTTTAACCCTTAGAACCGTACGGACAGATTTTCTGTCCAAAATCGCACCTTGTGTTCTCAGCTTAATTACTCAGGAATTCCTTCACACATCAACATAATCCATATATGGTTAGAAAGGGCGGAACTTACTCTTTCTAAAAATAGTGAAGACATCCTAGTGCGGTAAAGCATCTACAAGAAACTCACTGAGAAAAACACCTAAAAAAGTGAGAAAATCTCCTTCCCCAACCAATATTATTTACCTTTAGTGCTTCAAACATATTTATATGATGTTTCAAACCAAATAATATCAGTAAATGACTCAAAATACTGTCCACAGAAAAAGTGTGAAACTACCTGCTTTACTCAAACTAAAGCTAGGTATGGTGTGCGCACTACTTTATATAATTTTTATTTTACTTGCACATTTTTTACTAAGTAGTTATTTCGCACTAAACATTTGTATTTATTTAGACTAAAAATTTTACATTTTTTGTATATTCTGTAGTTTTCTTTGTGTTTCCTGATCAGAATACTAAAAGGCATAGGCATAGTGTCAGGGTTTTAATAATCTACATGTATCCTAGAGGTGTGATTATCAAGAAAAATAACTCCACCTGATGATGCTTTCCATGTATTTTGTCAAAGTAATAATTAATAAGCCATGCAATGAACTATTATCAATATTCTTATGCTTTCAACTCATACATACTCTAGTCTAACCATCTTTGAAAAGATATCTTAGGTGTGTATATATATTTAAAGTCTATACATTTTAAAAATAAGTTTAAAAAAAAACTGGCGCTTGAAAACATGGCCAGTTCCAGGAAAATATAACAATTCTGCTTCCTTTTACATTTTAAATGATTAAAATTTTCTTTTGAGCAGCCGTGTGACTTCTGGAGTAAAAGAGCTCATGATATCATTACTGTGTTATAAGATCTAAAAGAGGAAATGACAAAAAAAAAGAAAAACACACACCAAAACAGTCTAGGGTTCAAAGGGTTAAATACAGTGTGTCAGCTGCAGCTGAATGGTTACCAGCAGTACATGGAGGTGATTTGTGCAGTAGGATATGAAGATGTCAGTAGATACTATTCTGAAATGCGGTTTTTAAACTACAATGGGCCATAAGAACATTACATGCAGAGATATTTGTAACTATTACAGCGATTCCCCTGAATGTGTTCGCTGAAAGTTCTCAGTGGGTACACTTTAGAGCATCTCCGGCAGAAGAGGCAGAAGCAGCTATGGAGGAGCCATTTCAAACACAGTCGCAGAGTCCCTATGGATCCGGCAATTCAAACACACAGTCACAGAGCATTAGAAATAAAGCCATACGACACCAAACACCCTCCCAGCAGCTTACATTTGCTTCAAATAACCCTTTCCCCATCTGTGTTGGGTATCAGAGACAATCCATCAAAAGGCAGATCTGTGTTTCTATCAGTAAAGAGGCTCATGCATTTTTCAGCATTCAAATACCTTCAAGCTCCAGGGATGGATGTGGCCTGTCTATCAGCTCCATGACAACAAAAAGTATGATTCATAAATATTAGAGAGAGAGAGAGAGAGAGAGAGAGCCGGAGTCAAGTGTTTCTTCCCCCACCACTCCTGCTGAAACCACCTTGTTAGTGCACTCCTTCTGCAGAGCCAATACATAGTTTGCTCTTCCTCCCCCGAGACTTCGGCTGTTTATTTTGCGCTCGAGACACAGCGGCAATATGAAAAATAAAAGGCTGAGTGATTTGGATGCAGAAGCTTATCAGAGCCGGGGAAACGGGAGAGCACTTTGTCATATGTTAAGGTTTCAGAAGCAAATAAACATGTCTGAGAATGCACAGTGTGTGGAATACGCATAGAAAAGCAGAGCGCAGAAAGAGAGACATTCATCAAGATGATGCACAGCCCGTATTGTTGACTGAATATGACGTTTTAACTCTGCTTAAGTCCGCTCTGATACGCACTCCAGTTTAATCAGCTTCCGCTCCGTGCTGTATTTTACTTTACTACTTCAGTGTTCTTTACTTTAAGCCACTTTAGCCTCTATATCTTATTAATAAAAAAAAAAAGTTGAACAAAATCATACACTATGCTGGACAAGGTCTTAAAAACAGCCTGGCCAGCTGAGGATGGTCAATCTGGTTGTTTGTTTGTTTGTTTGTTTTTCAGCAGAATGTGCTATCAAGATTTTATTTAAATATAAAAAAAAGCAGACAAATTGAACTAATGCTATTCAATAGCAAACATATACATATTCTGCCACTGGCAAACAAAGTACTTTAAAATTGTTTTGTATGTGTGTCACTATTTTGGCCCACGGATAAATATAATCAAAAATTCCTTTACAATTTCTAATATCACTGAAGGCTTACCTTAAATTTAATTTGCAGTTTTTCCTGCTAGTGCTGTCAAAACTAATGCGACGCACCAACTTTGGCCGCAATCTCTTCTTGTAATTTACTTATTTAACTAGATAGTGCCTGATGCTTACCACCTCACCATACAGTATCTGTTGCTAATCACATAGTATCTGGTGTTAACTACACAGTATCTGGTGCTTGTCACTAAGTATCTGGGGCTAAATACTGTACATAGCATCTGGTGCTTACCACCTCAGCACACAGTATCAGGTGCTCTCCACTTAGTATGTGGTGCTCACCACAAAGTATCTAGTGCTTACAACCTCACCACACAGTATCTGTTGCTAACTACATAGTATCTGGTGCTCACCTCACAGTATCTAGTGCTAACTACCTCACCACACAGTATCTGGTGTACCCGCTTAGTATCTGATGCTAACTGCATAGTATCTGGTTCTTACTACCTCTCTACACAGTATCTGGTGCTCTCCACTCAGTATCTGGTGCTTGTCACTTAGTTTCTGGTGCTAAATATACCGGTTTTGGTGCTTACTACCTCACCACACAGTGTCTGGTGCTCGCTACTTAGTATCTGGTGCTAACTACATAGTATCTGGTGCTTACCACCTTACAACACAGTATCTGGTGCTCGCCATGTACTATCTGGTGCTAACTACATAGTATCTTAGTTTAGCACTTCAGTTTAGAGTTCAATTTCCCTAGTTTTCTTTAAGAACTTTTACCAAAAAAAAAAACAAAAAAAAAAAACATAAACCAATGTATTTTCCAGGACACTATACAAAAAAATCGAAAGAATGAAAATATTCCATTGCTTTATTCCTTGGCGAGGACATTAAAATACTTGTTACTTCACCATCCGGCACTGAGACAGTGCCAAGATTCACTGGTTCAGCTGAAGAACTGAAGTGCAGCGCGTTAACGCCGAAGATATTGCAATTCCTTGATGAATGCCTGTTTGCTTTGTGATTTTTAATGCTAACACGGCAGACACCACAAAACAAAGCAAGCCTAGTCTCAGCTGCGAGGCGGCGCTTTTATTTGTTTTCTCCACTCGGCAGATGCCACCAAATTCACGGAAATGTCCTCCATCTTCTGAGAGATTATGATAAACGAATGCCTTTCCTTGCCTTTCCAAAAGCTCTCTACACATTGCCTATTCATCACTTCAGCCAATAAAGATGAAAGATGGCCTGAGTGTCTTGTTACTGGTGTGCGGCGGAGGCTGGGGCAGGGGGCTGATGCATTACTCTGAGTCTATGTAAAATGTCAGGACTAATGGTCATGTTAAGGCTGGAGCTGCTCTTATGTTCACATTATGTCGCCAGGATTCAGCAACTGCTGTCCAATCACTTCTCCTTCTTGAGGGATGTCTGTCATTTGTCACTCAAAAACTATGAGAATTCAAACTAAAGTAGATGCTGTTTAGTAATTAGCAAAATATAATTGAATCAATACATATTAAAACATATTTCTGTACTAGTTACTTCCAGTTATAGTCTATTATTTTCTTTATCCTGTTTAGATAAAGATGTATTGTCACTTGCTATGGGGGTTGCTTGGAGGCTCTGGACAGTTTGATAGGAGTTATTTCTTCACACAGGAATCTGAAGGGAAGAGGTAGAATCCAACAGCTCTAATCAGATTCGCTGACTTCAGATCACCAGATGCTCTTTGGGAATGTAAAGCAAGCAGCACAACTTCATGTTTAATGTGGAAAGTCTCTTTTTCACTTTGTTACCATTATATTTGATTTTTTTTTTTTTTTTGCATTAACTTTAGGAAACCTTGAAGTAATAATCTGAGAATGTTATCTAGTAAGTGTTTTAGTTAGGGTGATTTAAGCACCCCATGAATATTCTGTCACCATGATGTAAAACATGATGAAAACAGATCAGCTGTTTGTTTTATCCTTTTCTTCATTTGAATGGATTATAAGAAAACCTATCAAGAATGCTACTGGAATGTTAAATGATACGCGTAAAAAAATCAAAAACCTTAATGAAGCCTTTAGCTAACATTTTAAGTTAGTTTTCACAAAGACCAGAAAGCACCCAGTATAGTTAGCCTCCAAGAACTTGGTGTCCACATCTGTGGACATCACATTTGGGGTTGTCTAGACTACAACACACAATTGTGCTTTACAAGGGCACGGTGTCCTCTTATGAGGCCATTATACTGTCACCTAGTGGGGGCCGAAGAGTTCAACATGTTTTAATGTTACAGTTTCAATTTTGTTCAGAAATTACAGTAAATGTTTTTTTTTTACTTGTCATGTCTTTGTGTTGATGCAGCACTTCACAACTGTTGTTTCTACTTTTTGTTGCCACTTAGTCAAAAAATGCTGCTGTGTTCAGGTACAAAATGTTAATGTTTTGCACATCATTAGTATTTGTCACTTCATTGTGTTCTATTGAAATATAAAACTAAAGTCCTCGTATGTGGACATAATTTTTCTCAGAAACTACATCATGTAAAAAGATAATTCTTTGTTTTTACATTAATCAGGTGTCAATTAGCCCAAATAGTAAAGAGAAATACAAATAAAAAATGCATGCCATGCAAGAGTTCGGGTCTTAGGAGGTTAAAGTTTAAAAACATTAATTTTTAAAATCTGTATCAAATGATACACATTTTGTTGACTGAATTTGATACTTTTACTCTGGTTAAGTCTACTCTGATTGGACCCATAGGGGATCCTAAATCAGAATGTTATGTTCTGTGTTAGCTGAGGAACTACACTCATTTACTGGCAAATACGTAAATATGCTGAAGCTGGTCACAGTGTTGGTCCATGGGTTAATGTATTCACGAATCCCAAAATCCCCTTCACCATTCCAAATATCACTGAATGATTACCTTATCTCACCTTAAAACTTTTTCAACAGAGAGTTTTCTGCACAAAATGAGACACCCTGTCTCCCTGTCTGCAAACTGTGCTTCTCTCTTTGAAATGACTTGGACAAAAGTGCACCGGTCCACAAGAAAAATGTACTTTTAGACTTCAGACCTGCCTCCAGTGTGAAATTTGAATTGACCAGTTTGGTTCAGTGTGATCCTGTTCTAGATTCAAACCAAACAGATTCACCTGAGCTTCTCTACACTCTGAGAGTAGACACTTCTTTCATGAATCCCCCCCTACTGCGAGAACTTCAGGATCCTGAGTTCCTGATGTCCTTCGCATTCTCTCCATTAGATATAGTTCAATAGCAAGGCTTAAGATGGCGGAGCATGAACAGTGGAGGTTTAAAGGAGTCTTTTGATGTCTGCTCTCACTCTCCGCCAGCCAGATGAACCCAGATGGCAATGGAACTGCACTGAGACTCGATTCTACGTCGCTGCAGAGGCTCGTTTTTAGTGCACCACACGATATGAAGTCAGTTTGGGACTGGCATTACAAATGCTAGCCTCTATATTCTTCCTTCTGATGTTAATTAAGAAGTGACAGACTCTGACTGTTTGAATATCAGGGGCAAAACTATACAGGGGTTGGTTAATAAAACTGAAATACCTGGTTTTAGACCACAATAATTTATTGTGGTGACAGACAGTTCTGGTGGAAACAGGAGAGTTGAGGTGCACATTGAATTCTTCCGTGATTTGGGCAGCCGTGGTTTTATGTTTATTGGATACAATCCGGGTTAGCACCCAAACATCCCTTTCAGACAGCTTCCTCTTGCGTCCACAGTTAATCCTGTTGGATGTGGTTGGTCCTTTTTGGTGGTATGCTGACATTACCCTGGATACTGTGGCTCTTGATGCATCATAAAGACTTGCTGTCTTGGTCACAGATGCGCCAGCAAGACGTGCACCAACAATGTCCTCTTTTGAACTCTGGTATGTCACCCATAATGTTGTTTGCATTGCAATATTTTGAGCAAAACAGTGCTCTTACCCTGCTAATTGAACCTTCACACGCTACTCTTACTAGTGCAATGTGCAATTAATGAAGATTGCCCACCAGGCTGCTCCAACTTAGCCATGAAACCATGAAACCTCCCACACTTATCTCCAATGGACTTTGTGCAGCACCCTTTGGGACACTGTCCAGTAGGGGTGTCATAGAAAGCACTTTATACCAGCACAATTTTCTACTGGAAGAGCAGGAGGATGCCCATAGATAAGCACCCAATGAGACACAATACCAAAACTCCTTGATCTAGATGGCACATCACAATTGATTGCAAGAAGCAGTACACTAGTGGGCACTTGGTCCTTTTTCCCCCCTACAACAAGTGCAGTCATTGAGGAGATTGTGTGTGAGGGGCACTTTAGCAACACTTTGTCAGCCACAGGGGCACTAAGGGAGTCGACTAAAATTTTATCTGCAAAGTATAGTAGTGGAGGATTGGTAAGACTTGTCAATGAAGTGTAAACAAGGTAAAATGTCACGGTTGCAGCAAGGAAGAGGAGGTGGGCGTAAATGCAAGGTATTTAAAAAAACAAAAAAAAAAAACAAGAAAAAACAACCTGAGAGGACTTGAGTAAACCAGAAGAAAAAAAAACAACTAGAAAAAAACAAGAAAGAAAGAGAAACCATACTGATGTGAAATACGTACAAGACCAGACAAGGGGACACTAAAACAAGGGGGCTATATACATACACAATGAGCGCTGAGAAACACCTGGGATCTGTAATGAGGGGGCGGAGTTACAAATAAGACAGGTGGAAACACTAATGACTTGGGCTGAGACAAGATGGAAAAAAGCAGACCAGAAAAACCCAGACAGACCAGAAAGGACAAGACACAGGACTAAAGTGTGGTACAGATCACAGATCATATATATGGCTTCATATTCCACAAAGACCTTTCATTCATTTATTGTAACAAATGTACAGTAAATAGCACAAAAAAATGTGCTGGCAAGTTAAGGCAACATTTAAAATCATTTTGTAATCTTTTTTCTAATGTTTCAATTCATACATTTTGTGTCTAGGTAATAAAATATCATGAATCTTCCACAGTTTCAGGCTGTATCAAATTCAGGTAATCATTTTTGGGGGGAAAAACAATTAATGTTAAAAACAAGCAGCTCTGTGATGCTACTTAGCAATACTGCATCAGCAGCAGTTTAAAAAGAAGCGGTGGCTGACTTCATATATCGGAGGAGGCATGTGTTAGTCTTCACCCTCCTGGTGTTGGGGCATTACTAGTGATAGGGGGAGTCCTAATGAGTGGGTTGGGTAATTGGCTGAGAAAAATGGGGACAATTTGAAGTAAAATTAATAAAAACTGGCAGCTTTTATTAACAAAGCTGAGTATTTTTAATGCATTTATTTATAGATTCATTTATTAATTCATTCATTCATCCATTGTTCAGGGCCTTTAGGTTTGCACTCAAAATGTTATCAGGGAACAGCTGAAATGAGTTTTTTTGGCAGATTTGTCCAGCAGAGTCTTTGATTGAAAAGACACTGGGAGATTTTTACTTTCTCTGGCATCCAATCTTAAGTTCTCTTTCCCTCCTGTCATGGTAGAGCCTTATGCATAAAGGCTTTTAGAGGGAGGAGACAGACGGTTTATTGTCAGCAGCCAATGTGTTTAAAATTCAAATGGCCTGTTACAGCAACTGTTCCATCCACAGACCATTGCCCAAATGATCTGGCACTATTTACCAATTATCTGCATGGCACAAGTATTGAATTGATGGAATATCATTTCTTTCGACAGCTAGGTAACAGAAAGAGAGAAAGAGAGAGAGAAAGAAGGGAAGAAAGACAAAGAAAACCATTGTTTGTTACTAAAATTGAGGTAACAACACTGATGTTGCTGACCCAGCCAAAGCAATCCAGACTGTTCTCATACAGAATTTCCCAATGGTGGAACAAACTACCTTCTACTGCCAGATCAGGATCATCCCTCACTATCTTTAAAAAAAAAAAAACTCCTGAATTCAGAGCTCTTCAAAGAGCACGTACTCTCCTAACACCTCTAATAACAAACTAAATACTTCTAACCTCATTTCCTTCTTCCCCTTCTATACTCCTCTCTATCCCATTATTTTCCTTTGACCACCTTTAGGCCCTATCTAAAAATCTTTTTTATTTACCTTTAACTTCTATTACTTTATGTACTTCACTATTGTAAGTCATTTTGGAAAAAAGCATCGGCCAAATGTAATGAATGTAATGTAGTACAATGATCCACTCGTACCAGAAACACACACTAACACACCACCTATAGGATTCTGACCATTTAAAGAACAGGGTGAAGAAGAATTATAAAAGTATACAAAGAAACAGATACAGGGCTACAGTCTGCCGATTATACAACTACAACAAGCAGTGTTGATATAAATGTACATATTAATAAAAAAAAAACTCCAGTTTTTTTGATCTGTATAAAAAACTTCCTATTTATTTTATATAAGCCCACACCAGACATGACCTTCAGATTCACTCCTCCTCACTCTGCTCACTTGTCTGCATCTGTTGCTACATTCTAATAGTTGGAATATCTGAAATATCCTTCCCTGTCTGTTTCCCCTGATTCTGCCTGATCTGTAGATGATGACCCCCTCAAAATACACCAGCAGGGCTGAATAGCATATAGATTCACATGGCAACCCGATCGGGCAGAACATAGGAAAGGTTGTTTCATGAAAGTATTCAGACCCATACGGTCATTATGGTTTAGACCAGCATTCTGACCTTAACACTGCATTACTGAGCTTCAAAACAAGACCTTATTTCTCCACAAACTGACCTCAATAGACCAAAGAATTCACAAAAAAAAAAAACTTTATTTACTGACAGAAATTCAGGTTCAGTTCAGCGTTTCTTTGCGTGTCTTTTTTAAAAAAGTCCCTCTGTCACTTTCAAGCAGAGATGCAGATTCATACGCATTCAGCTCCCACGCAGACCAGGCACTGTGCACAGGGCAACAGAGCTCGGCTGGAGTTACAGCAAATAAATACATACAGAATAAACACACATTTCATATACACACCAACTTTAAAATGTTCTTTATTTACATTTCTGCTACTTTTAATCATGCTGCACCATATGGGCTTGATGAAATGCCTTATTTCATGCTTTGGCTTATCACCATATGCTATTAAAGAAGGTGTTAAATTCAAATCGACCTGAGTGTGCCATCTCTGCCAATCGGTAGAGCTCAAAAAAAAAAAAAGACTAAGGAATGTTTTTTTAATTGAATTGTCAAAAGGTAAGCATATCAATTTTAACATAATATTTTCTGAGATTTGATAACTAGAATGAGCGACATCCCATTTTTAATCTATAGGGTTTAATCTGATATTATCCCACCCTTCGCAACTATAACAGCGATAGCAGCTTCAACTCTTCTATGAAGGCTTTCCACAAGGTTTAGGAGTGTGTGTATGGGATTATTTGACCATGCTTTCAAAAGTGCAATTATTAGATCAGATATTGAAGTTGCAAAAGAAGGTCTGGCGCACAGTCTAAGCTATAATTCATCCCAATGGTGTTCAATCAGGTTGAGGACAAGACTCTGTGCAGGCCAGTCAGGTTCTTCAACACCAAACTCAACTTTGGACAGGCAAACCAAGCAATTGCCTGGGGGCTAGAGTTTAGATCGGGCCCAAAATTTCCGACCCGACCCAGCTCGAGCCCGTGCACGTTCTGCCCGAGCCCGACCCAACCCGAACCATGAACTGTCATTATGAGCCCGACCCGACCCGATCCGCCCCAAAAACTAGTTGTTTCAGAAATATTTTTATTAACACTGTAACATGGAAGCATAGAACTTTTATTTAATTAAAATGATTAAAAGATTTTTCATTATAGTTTTTCTAATTTCTCCAACAGTTCCTTAAGTTTTAATTCGCTTTTAAAGTTTTCACACATCTTATCAGAGAGATGAATCTAAGAAACAAATGAGAGAGAGAGAGAGATTTGCGTGTTCTGGTATGAGCTACTCACAGGTAAATGTTCTCACACACTGTATCTCCGGTTTCTCTTTCATCTCCCTCGCACTCATATTGTAATCCCATACATAATTCTGCAGTTTCTCAGTGTTTTCTGTCGTATTTTGCAGCTAGCGCGAGCGCTTAACCAAGAACTAATGCCACGGACCACGAGGTGCCGCGTGCTGCCGCTGTTGTGCCAAATCCGACTCCCTGCTGAATCCAACTCTGCTTCACGAACAGAATCGGCGCAACACCACCCGCTGTACAACTCCAGGAGTGAAAACTTTTATTAATTTATAAATAAATTAAACACGAAAATGAGGGTGTTCTATCAGTAATTTCAGTTCGTTTTAGTTAGTTTTATAAACACAAAATACAGTTCCAGTTAGTTACGTTTTTTCTTTTAATCATCGTTTTTATTAGATTCAGTTAACACAAATGTTTTTTGACTAAGTTTTCGTTATTTCGTTCGTTTTCGTTAACAATAATAATTAGTTACTTAGCAACATTGTGATTATCACACCAGAGCTTTATATAAAATAAAAATATAATAAAAAAAAACAGATGCCTACATCTCAGACTATTTTCTGGAGCCGAGCCTCTGGTCAGGTCGGGTTCGGGGCAGATAATCTAAGCTCTACTGGGGGCCACACAGAATGACTGGTTATGAATTGAATTCATATTTGTAGCTGCTCCCTGCCATTTTTTAGAGCACTGGACAAAACTAGTAATAAATTAATAGGTAACACTTTACTTGGATGGTCCATTTGATGGCCTCTTTGATGCTCAACTGACATTCAATTAACATTCAGCTACATGTCTATTAAATGCAAATGAAAAGGTGAAAGTAAATGATTCTCTATTGAATATAACCCTACATTCAACTCTTCAACTCAATCCAAACTCTAATCTTAATATTTTAGGATTGGGTTTAGGGTTAGATTTTAAGCTTAGGTTAAGGTTAGGGTTAGGGTTAGGTGTAGGGTTTTATTTTATGCTTGATTAAGGGTTAAGGTTAGGGTTAGGTGTAGGGTTAGGTTCTATTTTAAATCATTTACATTTAACATAGGTTTAAGTTAAATTTAATGGACATTCAATTAAGTGTTAGTTGAATGTCAGTTGAGCATCAACAAGGCCATAAAATGGACCATCCATGTTAAGTGTTACCAATTAATACATTTTACTTTCACAAAATGTAACCTGGTGATGAGAAACGAACATATGCTGACATAAATCTTTATAAATTTGTGTATGTACATATCTGTGAATGATATGTGGTGGGGTCCATTTTGCTTGGGGCCCCCAAATACCTTAAAACAGCCCTGTCCTTATCTTAATCATGTTGGAACAGGAAGGGACCCTCCCCAAAATGTTCCCAGCAAAGTTGGGAGCATTAAACTGTCTAAAATCTCTTGGCTTTCTGAAGCATTAAGAATTCCTTTCACTGAAACTGAGAGGTCAAGTCCAATTCCTAAAGACAACACCACCCTTATCCCACCTCCACCAAACTATACACTATACCATTGAATTGCCAGACGGAGATGCACAA
This sequence comes from Astyanax mexicanus, assembly GCF_023375975.1. Lineage (NCBI taxonomy): Eukaryota > Metazoa > Chordata > Actinopteri > Characiformes > Acestrorhamphidae > Astyanax > Astyanax mexicanus. The sequence goes on along the minus strand of NC_064413.1, from coordinate 35,071,208 downwards.
ATCAACCACTACAGAATACACATTCCACTGTTTTATATTTCAGTGGCAGCATGCTTTTTCACCACTTCATCTCACGCCTTACATTGTGCTTGGTAATGTAAAGTTTCAGATTCAGTTTCTCAGCCATGGAAACCCATTTTATGAAGCTCTCTGCACACTGTTCTCTAAAAAAAAGAGATCATTTTATCAGGGCTCCAAACAAACAAAGAATACAAAATAAAAAAATAGTCAAATTTAGTACCTTCATCTACTTTCAGTTCAAATGAAAATGCAGATCATGCTATTTTCAGCTGTTAACTGATATAGCTCATGTCATTGTTTTACACCTAAGTGTAAACCTTGCACAGTATAATAAAAAGCAGAGTTTATTTTATTTCCCCCAGAAGCCATCAGTAAACATAAACCAGTGTGTTTGAGGTCATTCAGGGTTGTAACCTGGCTTGCAAAATATCTATGCTATTAATATCTATACATTAAAGAACAACCTAAAATAGTAATACATGTATTTTTTTGACGCATTAAATGTTTTCAGTAAAGTTCATAAATGTGTTTTATCTTTGTGATTTTTTTAAGCTTAAACTGCAAAAAACGGAATCTTAGGATGTAAAATGATTCAATTTCAAGGCAATAAATCTTAGTTTTTTTCTCTGATAAGAGTTTTTGTCTTACTAAGCATTGTGTAAGTGTAAGATAATTTTGCTTAATTTTGAAATAATGATCTTAATCAGACTCACTTTGAATTTTCACCTTATTTTAAGTAGTTTAAACTCAAAATAAGCACAAAAAATCACCAGTCAAAAAACAGTGATATTTGCTTGCTTTAGGCGTTACTTTATTTATTTTGAAACTTTGCGATATCTTGTTATAATAAATCTTACCAAGAAAAATTAGCTTACACCATTGGCAGTTTTTTTTTGCTTGACATAAAAATAAACATCTCAATTTACATATATTTTTTCTAGTTTTTGCCAATTGATTTTTTGCAGTGATATGACAAAATATTAAAATTTCTATTATTTGTGATCAACTTACACACCACAAATTCCTGTCTTTTAGATTTTCTAAACAAGTATTGGTCACAGATGTGTGCTGTGTGAAAAGAATATCAAAGGAATAAACACAGTAAAAACTAATCTGGTTTGAATACTGAGACACAAAAAGAATAATCTCATAATTAATCAAAGTTTCAGTAACATCGTATGTTGTCAGAAACTCATCTTTACAGTGATAGTACAGGTTCTTTAATCTGGAGATGCATGTTCCAGTTACATGCCTGAAGAGAGAGTGCATGCTGTTTCCTGCCTAAAAATAAGTCAAATGAGTTTTAATCCCTGAAGAGGGATCTATTTATATTCCTGCATAATTCACCCCTTCCCCAAAGGGAGAGTGGAGCCTGTCAGAGACTAGAACTGCTTCCCTCGGGGAGATCATGCTCAGACCACAGCTCAGCCATGTGATGGCCATGCAGAACTCCCAGCATGATGTGGTGTGATTTCACCCTTGCTGAGTGCAGTGGTGTTATTATTGCTGGTGCTGCATCACTTCCACTGCTGTTGCTAATGATGGACAGTAACGCAGTGCATGTAGTGCAAAACTCTACTTCAGCACTTTTTAAATATCTCTACACTTTCACTGTAATAGTCTGTAGTATCTGGGTCAATATCAAAATAACCTGACTTTTGTGTTGCAGCATAATTGTAAAATTTTCATACAAACACTGTGAATCGATACATTTATTAAAATTACTCAGAGTGAACACAGTGTTACAAATATACATTTTATATACTTTTCTTTAAAGTACTTTTTGTGTACATTTCATATAGTTTTATTTAATATGTGTGTGGATGGGGGGTAAAGTTAAATGATTGTTTTAAGTGGTTAAGTTCCTTTTTTATATTTTTGCTTTATAAGTTCAAGAATTTAGACATTTTATTTATTCATTCAGATATTGTCATTAAAATATCAATCTATTAAAATGTGTCCAAAAATGTCCTGTCCATCCATTTCAGGATAACTAAACAGTTAAGAAAGTTACTACCTTGTTAAAAGTTAATATCTGTGACATTACCAAAAAAAAAAAAAAAGTAAAAAAAATACAATATTAAGTTAATTCAAATCATTTCATAAAATCACAATATATCTTTAAAACAGAGTTGCCAATTAAATTAAAGTCAAATGCCAATACTATTTAAAAATATATACAGGACTAGTATAAAGATGAGAAGGACACACCTACTCATCCAATGTTATTTTCTTTATTTAGTTTATTCTCCGCATTGTAGATTAATGTTAAAGATATCAAAACAATTTAGGGACCTACATGAAATTTTAGTAAACAATAAAAGAAGTGTTTGACATCCAAAATCCCAACTGAGATGGTGATTTGAGGTGATTTGGAATGAGCTGGAGCTTCACGGCGTGAAGGAAAAGCAGAAACTATTGTTCAGCACCTCCAGGAACTCATTCAAGCCACTGAGAAGACTATTCCAGGTGACTCTGCCTGTAACGCAGGAGCAGACGGGAGGCAGATTTATACGCGGGTAAGACAGACTTTAATATGTAACAGAAAAACAAATAAGGCAATAACGAATATAAATATGTACATAAACAAACAAACAGGGAGTAACGTAAAACAGATAGTAACAAAACAGAGCTAGGGATATATACAGGGATAAATACGTAAATAATATACAAAACAAGGAATAGTAACAAACAAGAGATATAAAAACGTGAGAAGGTGCAAAGACCGACGGATAAACATAGACTAAAGTGTACTATATATAGCAACATGAAACACTGAACACCTGGGGAAGGGGCGGCGCTACAAATTAGACTCACATGACGGAAAATTACAGCAGAAACACAGGGGAACAGAGCGAGGCCGTGACACTGCCTCATGAAGACACTGAGGTTAAAATACCAAGAGTGTGCAGATCTGTCCTCAAAGTTTAATATGGTGACTTAGAAGAATCTAAAATATAATAACATTCTGGTATGTTTATCATGTTTTATTTATGCAGAATAATTCAGCATGTGATCCTGTATAGCATTAATTTAAATTATATATAGCATTAAATGAGTTCTGTGTAGTCTGAAGTGATGTACCCTTTCCACTGAAATTGCCACAGTTTACATGGTGCCCACTGTATTTAGTTAGTCCTAAAAACAGTAATCAACAGTTTTTTGATTAGGGCTTAGCTAAGGGTCATTTGGCTGATTTGTTGGGCCTGTTGCAAAAAGAAAGAGAAAAATCAGTAAACAAATGATTATTTTATGGCATAGTTTTTTATTTTTTAAGTAGACTGCCTGGCCAAAACATTTAAAACTCTAATATTTCATTGGACCACCTTTGGCTTTGATTGCAACATGCATTCACTGTGGCATTGTTTCGATAAGCTTCTGCAGTGTCAGATTTATTTCAATCCAGTGTTGCATTAATTTTTCACCAAGATCTTGCAGCAGCATTGATGATGGTAGAGTCTGACCGCTGCACAAAGTCTTCTCCAGCACATCCCAAAGATTCTCAATGAGGTTAAGGTCTGGACTCTGTGGTGAACAATCCATGTGTAAAAATGATGATCTCATGCTCCCTGAATCACTCTTTCACAATTCCAGCCTCATGAATCCTGACATTGTCATCTTGGAAAAAAATCCATTGATGGAATAAGCTGGTCTATATTCAGTATATTCAGGTAGTCAGCTGACCTCATTCTTTTAGCACATACTGTTGCTGAACCTAGACCTGACCAACTGCAGCAGCAACCCCACATCATTTACTTACTTAAATCCAGGTAAATACTTTTTTTTGGCCAGGCATTGTATATAATAACAGCATTTGCTTAAAATATGTTAAAGGAACATTGATTAAATGCAAATTAATGTATCATAAGCATTTTCTTTTATTTTGTCTGTTTTCATAGTTTTGATACATTGGGTGAATGTGAGCTTTATTTGCTTGTTTCACTCTATTTAATGTTTTCTTTTAGTACAAATCAGACGGAGTGTATATTTATCCATAACCATGACCCAGAGATTTACAAGTCAGCAACAAACTTAGGCAAAGTTAGAAAAACATGATTAACTTTCTAATCTTCTGGTGAAGCTGGGATTCAAAATTAGACACTTGTTTGCAAATATCAGCCGTCGGAGTGACAGAATCCAGGACTGCTGCCAACAAGTTGTGGCTCCTCAGGGTACATTAGATTTTCTGCACTGCTCAAACTGCCACAGACTCCTCCAGAAAATCACCACACGAGAAACACGAATACCCTCCGTAATTCCAGATCGAGAATGGAAATCTGATGGTGAATGACAGCTGCACTCTCCCTCTGGAACCTGACGTTAAGTCAGCTGGAGCTAACGCTGGCACAGCATGTGAATCTTGGCTAAGACTATAGGATCTAGTGGGGTGTTGTAACAGAACACAGTCAAAAGTGCTAAACTGAACAAAACCACAGGTGAGAAAGAAATAGAGGCATAAGATAAGATTGGTGTAAAGAACATAGTAGTGGGGCAACAGTTTGTTGTGTTTAAATCCTCCACCCATATCTGAAAACTAATGCTAATGGTAACAAAAACTGCAGAACATGTGAGTTTTTAGGGCTGTATTTACATCAACAGATTCCTAAACAGAATTTCTTATTTTCTGCATTAAAACCCTGGTGAAAAAAAATATATATATACTTAATTGTACTTAAAATATATTCAGAAATGTCTAACTATGTAACACACTGCAAAAACCTATATCTTAGCAAGTGAAATTTTCTAAATTTAAGGCAATAAATCTTATTTTCTTCTCTGATTATTTTAGGGATAATTATCTTAATAATTCTTACTTAGAATTTGTACCTTATGTTAAGTAATTTGAACTCAAAATAACCACAATTAAGCAGCAATCAAGTCATTCTGATATTCTGAGTCCAAAAACAGTGACTTTTTTTGCTTGATTTAGGTGAGACTTTGCCATAGCTTTTTGTAAGAAATCTTACTAAGAAAATTTTGCTTACCCCAGTGGCAGATTTTTTTGCCTTTTTTTTTTTTTTTTTTTTGGTCTAGTTTTTGCCCATGGATTTTTTGCAGTGCAGATTTATGTACTTATTTGAAATATATTAAAAGTGCATTAATATTATTCTTTTTTGAAAGTAAACTTTGATCATCCTTTTTAAAAAGTACAATATAGTGTATTTAAAAATAAAATAGACTACTTTAATGTAATTCAATATACTTTTAAAATACTTATTGCCAAAGACACTTTTGTACGTTTTTAGCAAACTGTGTTAAAAACAACTGTTACAGTAGCTCACTTAAAGCACAATGTATCATATAACTTTTTAGAAAGTAAATTAAATGACTCCTACTAATTAAAATAAATTGTATTTGTAACATTCTAAAACTTGTAGTACAGTATATTAAAATATATTTTTATACTCAACGAAGTATACTAGAAATGTGCTACTTGCAAAAGACAGGAACAAGAAGCATATTTGTACTCTAATGTAAACAAATTGAACATTAAAATCTTAGTACATTGGTGTATAATAGTGATACATTTGTAAAACTCATTAAAATGTATTATAGTTTTACTGTAAGCATATTTTAAATATGTGGTTACATACATGAATTAGTATGCTTAAATGCTACTTAACTATATATAAAATTCAAGTTTAATTTTAGTACAGTTAAGTACACTAAGCACAATTTAAGTAAGACTTTCGTACAACTTTTATACAATTAAAGTTTTAGCACTCTTTCTATATACTGATTAATAATATGGCTACAAGTACAATAATGCTTAATATACTTTAATCTACTTTTTTCACTAGAGAACATGTATCAAGACCCCCATGATTGGTCTTTAACCCTTAGATGCATAAGTGGGGTCAAAAATGACCCCGAGGGTTGTTATTCTTCAAAATCTCTGAAATTAAACGTTTTTACACTTCCATATTCCAGGTATTCCTCATAAAACATGTTTGTGACTTGAGGCCATTTGAATTTTTAAAAATGTTTTTATACATTTTAAGAAATTGCAGTTTTTGTGTCACTACCCCAGTTTTCCATATGTGGGGTCAAAAATGACCCCAAGCATTTCCTACAGATTCTCAAGGGTTTTCTTTGGGAATCTTTGATTCTTGCCAAATGTGAGTGTCAGGATACATGTTCTGTCCCACTTACACATCTGATACCTGCATTCTCACCACCAGGAGGTCAGCAGCATACATGTAAGGATTATCTTTATTTATCAACTCCATGCCTTTTCTCTCATAGAGTATCATGTTGGTCAACAAAGTAGACAATAGTTAGCTAACTACAAAATAATCTTAGTAGTAATGTTAGTTCTATGTTTGCTGGCTTACTTAGCTAGCTAACATTACACTAGCTTAGTAAGCTAGCTGATATTACTGCATTTGTTATGTAGAGACTCACTGTATTCATGATTCCGTATAATAAAAGCTAACCTGTTAGGTAACCTATTATATCATTATTGATTGTGTGTGTGTGTGGGCGCACATGTATGTCTGTGCTTTTACTTACATATAACAGACATCCCAAGTTGCAAAAGTTGATTTCAGGGAGCCCATCCCCCCCAACTCACCAAATGATAACGAAACTTTAATTTTATATTAATTAATTTTACGTTTTTTTTGTTTGTTTGTTTGTTTTAATCAAATTTAGAGTATTCAGAGTTGAAATAAAATGAGTTTTATCTTTTTTTCTTTTTTGGAATGCCCTGCCTCTGCTTTCCTGCCTATGCTTTTTTTTTATTTGACAAAAATTGACAGTAACAATATCACAAGAAATTGCACAAAATCAAAAACATTTCATATCATATTACAATAATTATTAATATTGCCTCTGCCATGATCTGCTTTCTCTCACTCTCTGAACAAATCCCATCCGGGAGGGGGGAAAAACACTGCCCGCCCACACTAAAAACTGACTTGGCTGTCTCGCAGACTCTTTGCAGAGAACAGGCCAATCAGAGCCCTCTCTGTTTTGTCTCTCTCCTTCCCACACGCGACTAGAGAAGAAAGTCTGTTGCCTGTGTGTGCGTTTGGGGCACTCGTTCTGAATTCCGGGAGATTATATGTGACTCGCGGGCATCCGGGAGCCACTGCCGAAATGCGGGAGACTCCCGCAGCTTCAGGGAGACTTGGTTTGTCTGATATAAATGCACAGACATTTACTTAGATAGCTACATATTGATTTATTGTTTTGTGTGTCATTCAAACATTGTCTGTTTTATGTTTTCTCATCCAAACTATCATGGCTACACAGAGGCCAGCTAGGAGACCCGAAGACCTTGCTCGAGATATGATCCTGAACCCATCGAATGATCGATGAAGAGCCCATCGGTGGGATTGACTCGGGATCTGACATCACAGATCAAAGGAGCTTGTAACTCCTCACATAAAAGTCGACTGGAAGGTACCCCAAACCTACCAACCTACATCACTGAAGCAATGGAAAGGTATGGAGTGAAAAAAACTGCAAACCAGCAACAGGGAGAGAGGCAAAGAGGGCAGACACAAGAGAAAGAGGTGCCAGATGTGTCCAAGAAACAAAGATCACAAAGCCACCAATTGCTGTTGGAAATGCAGTACCCCGGTGTGCAATGATCACAACCAAAAGCCAATAGTTTGTGAAAATTGCACACAGTTAATAGAGAAAATAATTTTGTGCGGGCAAATGTGAGTGGACAGTGTTCTGATATTATGTATGTTCATTTTCTTTTTTGTCCTGCAGACACATGGACATACTAACAATAATTTTTAAAGAGTTTGATGTTATTTCTTGTGGAAAAATGTTACAAAAGTTGTAAATATGCAATATGTTAAATGTAAAATCTGTCTTTTGTTGACCCAAATATAATAAATATAATCACCTTTAACCAAAATTAAGGGCATTTTTTGTATTCATTGCAAAAACACTTTGATTCTAATTGGGGTAATTTTTGACTCCACTCATGGAAGAGTGTAGGTATTGGTCATCCATGCATCCAAGGGTTAAAACATATCAAGCCTAAATATTAATAAAAAATATATATATACATAAATTTGACAGTATCAATCAGTACGGCTACATCAGCAGTGTCTAATTAGCATCTTGTTGTTCAGCTCAGATGACCGTGAAAAGCTCCTCTCTGGTAGCTTTTACAGCCTAAAGATAAGCACAACAAGTTCTTATCTCATGTTACGTCGTCCTTTGCCAGGAACAAATCAGTCTTGGTGTCAAACAGTCTGCAGGGCTTCAAGTCTTATAAATAGTGAATCAAAAAGAAATAAATAAAATTAACGCATTTTTTTTTTTTTTTTAATGGACACAAACATGGCAAATATCACAGGACATTGCACTGTTCCCAAAACCGCCGTCCAAAGTGGGGAACATGCTAACCACCAAACCACAAATCTTGCTGCCCATAAAATTGGATTGAATGTGGGTATAAAATTTCTGCCAGTCTCACTTCACTGTTCACACAGAAATTAAGAAATCATTATCACACACACTGCACTGTCCACTGTGGGTGGTAATGCCTCCTATGATGTATTCCCAGTACATACAGTACCTGACACTGTAGAACAAGGAATGTTAAATGCTAGCACAACAAAAAAATATATATATAAAATAGAATATCCCATACATCTGGCATCCAATATCTAACCTCACTCCATGTCCAATAATTCACATCGCCTTTCTATCAATGCATTGGCCAGTGTTCAGCCTTGGTTACAAGATAACACCTCACAACTTATACAGGTGTGGCCTCTGAGGTATCACTTTATGATCGATTTAAATACTGCTAATTCTCTCTTGGCCATTCAGTGTGGTGTCTGCCTGAATCAGTGAATTTTGATTCAGTAAATAATGTGTACATTTTTCTGTAATCTGCTTATTCATAAATATTTATATAACTAACTTATAAATCAAGTAGCATTATGAGAAAAGACCAACTTATTTTGTAATTTGGATTCAAAGAGTGAATGTTGATTACTGCTACAGTGCTGTGAAAAGGTATTTCCCCCCCACTACAAATTCATTTTGTTTTTGCTTTTTTTTTAAATCATATTTTTTAGCATTTTTTTTTACATAATGAGTCTTTCATATATTTGTGGAGGAATTTTCTTTGCAGAATTGTTTTGATTCGGACACATTTGAAGGCTTTTGAACATGACCAGTTAAAGATCATGTCCCCCAAAACCTTTATTTTTAGTTTTTGTTTTTTGAGCCATTTAGTGATGGTCTGTCTGATTTGTATTGGATCATTTTCCTGCTGCAGAACCCAAGTATGCTTGAGCTTAAGGTCATAACCTGAATGATGGATTTTTTTCTTCTGTATTTTCTGGTTGAGAGCAGAATTCATGGTTCCATCAATTACCAAGAGTTGTTCAGGTCCTAAAGCAGAACCCAGATCATTATACTACCACCACCATGTTTGACTTTCAGTATGATGTTCTTTTTCTTAAACGCACACCTTCCAAAAAATTCTACTTTTGTCTTGTTAGTCCACAGAATATTTACCCTGCTTCATGTTGTCTGACAGGTTCTATTATTCAAGTGATTTATTTATTTTACAGGTCTGGGATTAATCAGGCCTGATTGTAGATAGTGAAATTAACATTAGCTTTCCAACATATGTGGTTAATCAGTGTTAATTCATACATCACTTACATAAACTTCATAAACTTCTTTCTACTGTTACCTAATGTGCTGTTCTACTCACACAACAACCACTGTTATCTTTCAATTGAGCAAAGCGCACTAACACACTTAAGTACTGTATACCCAGTTCTCCAGGACCATGTGGGTGCTGGATTCTAGCCTTGTCAGCAGCATGTAGCCCACCTCCACAGATAAGCCATAGCAAGAGACTATCTGTCTATAATGATATGCCTTTGAAATGTTACCCATTTTTAACACCTGGAAACCTTTTCCACACCAAGTTAGCAACAGCATGAAGCGGATTCCAGATTTATACATATGCTGCATTTACAACTTTGTTTGAAAAGGGTTCTGGGGCCATCTGTTCACCTATAGCTGTGGCCTTTCAAAAGACCTTGTGGATCCTGATCTCCAGCACATCTTCCGGAGGGGGAATCTACAGTTTAGCAGCCATATGTATAGATCACAGCTATATGGACAAGGCCATTTCCTGGGTGTCAAAGGGAATGTTCCTACAGCTGTAGCAGCACAGGGAGTGTCTTCATCCTCCTAATAGGAACGGGTCCTTACACACCAACACCTGTCATCAATTATAGAGCAGGATGAGGCTCTGCGGAGAGAGCCGCTCATGACTTTACTGTAACGCTGGCAGCTTTGACAACAGGAGGTATGAAATGGCCTGACTCGCCGCCGCCACCGCACATGCAGCGTTTACACTCTTTACACAACCTGCCACTGAACCACTATCATTTTGGCAGGATGCATCACAGATCAGCCAGCACGGCTGGTCTGCATGGCTGGATTTTATGTGTGTGTGTGATCTTAGGTTTCTGGCTCTGCCTGCCTGTACTGAGCGTTTAATGAGCAGCTTGTACGAGCTATTCACTCCCTGCGAAAGGCTGCAGTGGGCAGCTTTTAGGAGACAATAGTCCATCATTAAAACTTTAAACACGGCCGTCATTTAGCCTGTCTGTCATTAACCCTTCTTCTGACATCTCCATCCAGCCTCAGGCTTTTAGTTCAGGGCACGGACAGCTTGGGAATGTTCCCACCTGTATGCATTGTGTGGTGTTATCTTGTCAGTGGGGTTGAACTCTGGCCAGCATGCTCATGGCAAGGCAATGTGAATTATCATCATCATTTAAAAGTTTGACTGAGGCTTTATAGTGGATGTCAGATGGAAGGGACATTCCATTCAGGGAGGTAGGTAGGTAGGTTGAAACTTTTATTGATCCCTTGATACACTGTCCAGTGTGTCCATCAAATAAGTCATAGAAGAAGATATTACCATCCACAGTGGACAGTGTAGTGGATGGAAATGATCATGATTAGTCACAGTCATTGCAACCAGCTATAACGGGATCCAATGGGATCTTGTAGAAGGAGGATCAAAAAAAAAACTAATCTTATGCATAACTAGGGCCATTTATGAAGATTCATAAATTCCCGTTATATCAGAAAAAATATTTAGTGGGAGCTGATGGGAGCTTGGGAGTGTGTCCTCTATGAATGGAGGTGAATAAAGTTAAAAGCTAAAAGTTCTAAAAAAAAAAAAAAGTATAAGTATTTATATAATTTAAAAAGAGTAAAATAATGTATTTTTAATGTACAATAAAAAGAAACAAAAGCATACCTGTAAATGTCCATTTTTCTAAAGCAAAAAAGTTTTACACTTTAAAGACAACAGCATTTCTGTGACTCTAAGCTGATTTGTTGGTGAGCAGATTCTGGAATCACAGGTTTAATATGATATTTGATATGATATTGTTCTGTGTTAATGACATAAGTATACATTAAGTATAAACATGATTTTCTCCAATTGCTCCACGTGTTTTTATATATTTTGTACTTACTTCAAGTGGGTATTCTCCTCCCTAGATCTTCTCTGGGATGGTGTCACTAGTTCTCACTTCAGCATTCAGTTCTGGTGTGTTCTCGTGGCAAAACGTGTTTTTGGAGAGCAGCCAGGTGAGTGTGTGATTTTCCACAGAGAAAAAAAACATGTAATTTTACCATCCTATGTCAACAATCAGTCATGTCATGTGAAAGCCACAACAACTGAAGGACTCACGATTACAGCACAAACAGATGTGTAGTGTGAACAGCACAATGACATGACAACTCGAAAAAGCGGTATAGTGTAAACCAGGCACAAGCTGCCATGAGACAACACAAAAGTCAACAAGTATTTCAACATTTTCTGATGGTTCATTAAAAATATACTGGATGAGCTTAAATGTGAATTTATTGAAATTGAATGAGTCATTTTAAGATTTAATGATTTTTTGTGTATTTACAATAGCAATGTTTTTTATTTGACCTTCAGCATTAATTGGAGGCGATTAAAGGGAAATGCATTTAAAGCTTTGGTGCCATAAATGTTGGATTATGTGCTAAAAAAAAAAAAAACTTTCACCAGAAAACATTCCAATTTTCATAAAAAGTAGAGATTTTCTATTAAAAGACAATTTCAAAGTGAGAAATTAGAAAATTAGATGGTTTCTGACAGTGACAGAGACACAAGGTTTCAATAGATGCATAAATCATTTGGGGAATTTTTTTCCAGTTATAAATATTTAAAGTAGAACAGGTAAATATGCATGCATACACACACACACACACTTAACCCATATTCAAACACCTTCTCTTCCTCGCTAATCTTCCAGCACCCTCTAGCACCCTCCCAGTAAGATGAAGTTAACCATTAGAGACGCACTGTGCAGGTACTTCTTCAAGCGTCATTTGATTAATAGATTAATTTCAAAGTAACATGTTCTTATTCATTGTTTTCTCTGGTGGGACTCAACAGGGAAGCCTTGATTAATGGGACTGAGTGTGGAAATGGTAATCTGCACTTTTGAAATTCGTGACCTACTTTTTTGCACTAGTTTAAAATTCGAGCACTTTCTGTGGCCCAGGCTGCTCATATCATATCCGTGGTAATAGACTGTGCTCCGGGGAATAGCCATATAATTCCCCCAAGCCAGTATGTTTATATATTACATAAAAGCCAACGTCTTCTTAGGTATAGAAGAACTAAGATGAATGAATTCAGACATCTATTCCATTTCTCCTTCCTTTCACTGAGATCCTGGAAGGTCAGCGTGAAGAGCAAGTGTGCATCACATTTACAGGATCACAGTAAAATAAATAGCTTTGATTCCAGGGTTTTTTTTTTATCCATTTTTATGATCTTTTGTTGTTTTATATGGTCAGGTTTATGAACATTTGGACAGTGGCTGTTGTGTAATTGTGTCTTTTTACACCAACTTATCACATTCATATGAAAATACATTTGTATTTCTTTAATAGTTTTAGAATGACAGTATTTTGTTTTTTACACAGACACTTTATTTCCACAGACTCAAACTACATTGAACAAAATAACATAATAGAAATTAATGCCATATGCGCTCATGCCATAACAGTGCCTCCACCATGTTTGACAGATTATAATTCTGCTGGACAGGCTTTTTATAGGCTGACCTGTCTTGTTAATAGTTTACATATTAAAGTAAACATATCATGATTTTAGACTCTCTTAGAATGCTTTTTTTTTATTTATTAGATTTAGCAAAACGCCTTAAATTTTTCTTATGTTGGATTTTTTTTTTAAGAGAAATGTCTACAATCATGATGCACAGTCACTGCTTAAGCCATATACAACAATTTCACAAAAAAAATCTACATTGAAGGAATAGATTTATAAAAAAACGTATTCACCATGTAGCTGCTATTGAAAGTCAATTGAAAAAATGTAATGGCAGCGATTAACTGAATAAATGATGTGGTGTTGATGCTGCAGTTGGTCTGCAGGTCTAGGTTCAGCAAAGGTATATGCTGAATAAATGAGGTCAGCTGACTACCTGAATATACTGAATATAGACCAGGTTATTCCATCAATTGATTTTTTCTTCCCTGATGAGACAGGCATATTCCAAGACGACAGTGCCAGGATTCATGGAGCTGGAATTGTGAAAGAGTTCAGGGAGCATGAGATCATCATTTTCACACATGGATTGAGAGTTCACCACAGAGTCCAGACCTTAACCTCATTGAGAATCTTTGGGATGTGCTGAAGGAGGCTTTGTGCAGTGGTCAGACTCTACCATCATCAATGCTGCTAGATCTTGGTGAAAAATTAATGCCACACTGGATTGAAATAAATCTTGTGACAAAGCTATTTTTCTACCCAGGTAGTGTATTAATGTTACTTTTCAAACACTTAAAGGGTCTGTTTCCTGGACAAGAAAACAATGGAAAATCTCCATTCCAAATGCTGTGTACTTAAGACTAGGCTTAATCTCTTTTTGGGAAACTGGCCCAAAATGTTGACTGTATGTAGAATATCTTGAACAGTGCTTGGTTTTGTTTATCTCTCATATGCAAATCTGAGAAAAGTAATCAAAATCCACAGTGCTGAGCAGGACTGGGTTGCTTGCCTAGGATTTTTTTTTTTTTTTTTTATTGAAAGACATTTTTTTTCTCATTTTATCTTCTGCAGTTTCTAGTCTTAATATCCGAAACATCGTTTTGCTCTACCCATTTCAAAAATGTTTTTGACTTTATAAAAGGCATTTCTATTCCCCTCCAAACATCAGTGAATTGCAAATTGACATGGTGTCTCCAAAGCATCTCAGCACATCAGTACAGACACTTCCACCCTTCAGAATCAGACACCTTTTTTTCCTCTAGTGCAGTTCATGGAGAAAAAAAAAAAAAAAAAGCTTCAAACAGTGTTTGTGTGTGAGAGCAAGGACAGACGGCGACTAATTCCTCCTCTCATTACCATATCAATTATGACAGTAGGCCGAGATGCTGCGGAGTTTAAAGAATGTGTATTTGCTGAGATCATTGAATATTCCTTAAAGGCTGATGAGATTAAGAAGAGAGGACAGGGAAGTGTGTCCCAACTGACCTTGGACCTCCGTCCCCTTCTGAGCTTTTTTAAACACTAACTCAAAGTCTGTTTATTCTGGATTAGACTTTAACAGAGTGAGAGTTGTATTAAAGCAGAATTGATTAAGAACTCTGTAGAAAAAATACAGAATGATGCAGATGTGTCAAATTGTATAATACATAATAATGTTATAATACCTAATGAAGCATATTGCATAAAATATCTATATTGTGATAATGGCAGTGTATTTGTTCAATTCAGTCTGGTTTGTATTTATTTTTCTATTTAAAACTGATTGATTGCAATTTATATGCATGCACTAATTATTCTGCACTGAAGTATTGTGGTAGATTTTGTTACATTCTAGGAATGCATTTGATTTTGCGTATCTGCCGATAACAAGTACCGATGCAATACTTTGGCTAATGAGTAAATAAAAAAGGAACACCAAATGCAAGTTATATGTTAAGGTTTTTAAATTATTTTTTTATATCGATATTATTGAAACAACAGCATCCATGACCATATAAATAATTTTTCACATAAATGTGCAAATCTTATGAAAAACAAACCAAACAAAAATAAATAAATACATAAATTGCATAATTACGTAATTAATATCACAATTAAGATAATGGTAATATTTTTATGCTGGTTTTTACACATTTATTTAGGAGGAAAACAGAAATAACAGTGAACTGTAGTTTAGGCCTGGCAGACTAGATTTACACTAGACGCCTTGCGCCATAAGGTACCTAAAATCTCCCATACTCAGCTCTGCCTGCAATCTCCAGTCTAAGGAGTACAATACCCAGAATGTACCTTACCATGACATCAAACGATCACATGACTCTGCACCCAGTACTTCCATTAAGCTAATCAATGTAATTCTCAACACCTGTGAACTCTGTATAAATACAGTTTTAGCACATACACTCGTTGCCTAGTAATTGTTTGGTTTACCTGCATAACAAAGCATTTTTCTCTCATGTATGACCTTGGATTGTTTTTTTCCCCCCATCGACTTCGAATTTTGTCTACCCTCTACTACTGAACTCTGGGTATTACCTGGACTGTTTAGCTGCGACTCTGATTTTTGCCTTTTCTCTGATACTGCCCTGCTGTGTATGATCTATGGACTACTTACCGTTTATGGTATGTGTTTTCTATATAGCTGCTGTTTACTCTTACTGACCCTGCTCATTTTGACTACCCTTTTGCATTTTGATTCCTTTAATTAATAAATTTAAAAAAGGGGGCGCCGAGTGGTCCAGGATCTTTTCTGCCCGATTCTGATCCTTTGAAAATGATGTGATTGAATTATGGACATCCTAATTACAATCCATTATTTTTGTTTCATTGTTATAATTTTACACAAAATCAGTTTTTTTTTAAATATATATATATATATATATTTTTTTTTTTACATCTAGGGTATTTAGCAAACACTCCCACTTCCAAAAGTGCTTCATTTGTTGCTTCATCGCTTGTTTGTAGAGACTAGAAATCAAGAGCTACATCAAGCTTTAAAAAGGTTTAGACACCTAGAAGAAACATTCTTTTTTGGAAATCTTCTAAATGATGGGTCTTCAGTCTGCAAATGACTGCCAGGTTCATTCCTACACCTCAGTGCAGGACAGAGAAGAGAAGAGTCGAGATGACTGAAGACTCAAGAAAATTGAAGACGAGTCATGCTGCAGAGCGTTCTGAATGGCTCTCAACGGAAGAACAGACAGAAGGATTTGCAGTAGTCAAGTCCTAAAAAGACAAGAGACTGTTCAAGAACTTCAGACAAAATAGTTCAGATGTTTATTTCTTCTAAACATTGAAACGTTTAAATTTTGTTGCAGTAGCATATTTTTAGCATACAGTATATTTTTCAATGTTTTTTTTTTTTTCATATCGCTAAGAATATTATAAAAACACAGAAATACCGTAAAATATTGTTTGTGGTATCATATCATTTTAGGTTCATATCGCCCACCCATACAGAACATGTATGCAAAGATGTTAGTTTGTTGGTTTGGTTAATCATCCGTGTTTTTGACAGCATTCAAAATCAGTTAAAGCTATACAGCAGCACACCCGCATTCCCATCACTTCCTAAACAACGTACTGCATTTCCCTCCTGCGTGTAATATTTATCTGACAAACAGACATGACTAGCTTATGTTTTGTGATGCTAATTGTTGTTGTATTGTGCCGTCTTGTACTATAGTCCCATAGTGTCAATATTTCACTCATGCACATTTCTCTCCGCCATTCACTTTTTTATTATATTTTTAGAAAAGCGTGTGATGTATTCTGCCTTTGTTCTCTTCACAGTGTCTGGGCTGCCAACCATGAAACCTTCCCCACAGCGGACGTACGCTCCTTTGACTAAAAGAGGAACAAAGCTGTCTGTCTGCCTGGCATCGCTGATTGTCCATCATTCGGTACACGGCTGTATTGATGAGCGTAGAGTTCATACATAAACCTGTGTTTTTCCCCTTTCCCCTCCACATCCTGTTCTTTTTATAGAAGTGTAGGAAACGCTATACATTCAAAACTTTGTTTCCTATATGCCACGTTTGCCATAGATTGTCTAGACAGAGATCGATACTTCCTCGCCGAGGCTCCCAAGCGTTTCAGGACTTGGAGCTAATTAAAATTCCCCTGAAACTGCCTTCTGACATCTGCAATATTATTTTAGATCAGCGTAACCTGCTTTCTGCGACCTTTTTTGCGGGAGAATATAGTCTGAAATTGATTCTGTTTCTCTGCATTTGAAGCCGAGGTAAACTGTAGGGAATTGCATCAACTGCGGATGATAACTTTCAGTGCTGGCGAGGACACTTTGTGGGCTGAATGTGTTTTCAAAGTAGTTTATGAAGTATGCGGCATGAAAATTGCTGCATTGTGCACCTTCTCTCCTCGCGTTTTACCCGGCAGACTAACTGCATTCTATTTTAACTAGTGCGAGTGTAAAAGTGATGCTGTCAAATGCTTCGAGACTTAGGTTGAAAAATGACAAATATTAAAACACATATTTTACTTTCTTTAAGATCACACATTAAGGTCACCCATGATTTGTAGAAATGCTGGAATCTAAAAATAGAAGGAGCAGCAGTGTGAACGAGCCACCTAGAACACTGGCTAACCTTTTATTTTCCGATCGTGAGGAACTGTGAGGTTGGAATACTATAAAGTACATCCTGTACTGCAATTCATTTCTGCCCACTGCAGTGGACATAAATCCGAGACATACAGTATAAGCCAATCTGATGTTTAAGCAATCTGTTCAAATCCAACTGTACTGTCAAGGGAATTTCTTTGACTTTCTAATGACATCAATCCCACAGCTGTGGGGGTGTTGCCAATAATGCACAGTAAATTTCTCAAGAAAAATGACAGATATCACACCTTCTGCATTTAATTTCAGAAAGTGAGCAATCTTTTGCAGAAACTATGTTTCTGTTGCTAACAATCTATCGGTTTTCAAATAGTTTCTTTCTAATTATAGACTAAGGCACTGCCACTATGATCAGTGAACGCAGCTTGCCATCAGCAGCCGGAGTCTGAGAGAGAGAGCCCAACTGGCCTTGCTCTATCTGGGTAGGTAGATAGAAGATAGTGCTCGTTCCCCAAATCACCCTCAATGTGATGTTGGTCAGCACAGGCTTCTGTAAGCTGATGCATCAGAGCTGTATCACTGCGCTTTCCTGATCCCTGCATTAGTGGCAGTTAGAAGAAAGGCGATCTCTGACTACATATTCATGTTTCGGAAGCAGAATGTGCTAGTTCCCAGTTTCCTAGTGTTGGGGGGCATTACTAGTGATAGAGGAAGTTCTCTTGTGATCAAGCATTGGGTATTTTGCTTTTCAAATTGGGGTAAATAGTGGAACACAAATGCATTACCCCCAATTTTATCCAATTTCAATACTTCCAAAAAATTTGAGGACTGAGGACATCAGCTGTCTAGAAGCCTCAGAATAAACTTCTTGCTTGCTTGACCATTTAAGAGTCATCCCTGCACTAAATATGCTTTTGGGAAGCTCAGCTTAGGTTTTTGGAAAAACGTTAGAGCCCACAAACCAGCTGGAGGTGCTCACATCTGGACGAAAGCTTTTAGTGTTTGTTTGTGTTTTTTTATATTGTATTTTTTAATGTCCATGACATAAAACAGAAATTAAATTATACAAACCTTACCTTTCTGAGACGAAGCAATACATGATCTCCACTACAAGGGACATGTGATCCTCAAATTCACTAAAATATGAATATCAAAAGGATCTCATGATGATATTAATTCATGTTGGTACCCTTTTGGGTCTATGATATTTTACATATTCTTAACACACAGTAAAACAACAAATGTAAGAAATGTAAAATGCTGTTATATTTAAATTAATTATTAATGGTGTCAATTAAACTACTAGTATGTACTTGTGTGTTTAAGAGAGATAAAGCATGAAAAACTGGATAGAGATTTTTTTTTTTTAAACATCTCAGCTTTGTTGTAATGATTTCTGAATTAGAAATTAGTTTGCTGAATATTAAAGGTTGTTTTCACACCAGTAATTCATTTCTCTGGTCTGGATCAGTTGGTTACTTTCTCCCTCTTTCTCCTTCTGTTTGGTTTGGTTTGGTTTCACACAGGCACAAACCTAAACGCACCAAAACGCACACCAATAAACTATGCAAGCACTGATCAGCAGTTTAGCTCAATAAAAAAAAAAAAGATAGCTAGTTCGGATCGAGACCAGATCACATTCTCACCACAAGCAAACCGTTCCAGAAAAAATAAAAATAATACAAATCTACTCCTTGTTTTCAAACTTTTGCACTGGAATGGAAGTTCTGATATAGACACAATTATAGACACAGAAGCGCATAAGAAATAATTTATGAAACTTTCTATTGGAATCTGCATTTGCCATCTATCCTTCAGTAATGCATTCACATTGAGTTACATCCCTACTACATGTATTCTACACAGGCCCCATTTCTGCCTAAACCCGTTAAGGTCAGGAAAGTATATCACTTTGAAATGTTCAATATAATTTGCTTGAGTTGACAGATGGGATCTAGTCCCTCATTCTTTATCATCTAGCTAAACTGATGTTTAAAAAAAAAAAAACAAAAAAAAAAAAAACAGACGAGACATCACTGAAGCATCTCATTACATTACGGAAATAAAATGTTAGTAATGCATCTGTTTCAGGCATTCATTAGTCACCGCCTTCATAACAAAGCATCTTACCGTGTCATTTGTGACTTGTTTTTAATAGAATGACAAACCTTGACACACTACGTTTAAATTTCTCCCAGATGGACGCCCAAATGCTTCCAGAGTTTAGCATTTATTTATAACAGGAACAAGCTGCCAAACATGTCCGCCATGCGAAAAGCGTGAAATAAGTTTAGTGATGGCATCTTGTCTTAACACGACAGCTACATTAGCAGTGGAAGAACAAACAGTGCCAACTCCACACACACACAACTTGCAGTTTTCATGACTCGAGGAAGAGGATCATGGGAGTGAAGAAGCATGTGAAGCTCTAGCGCACACAGTTATACTTCAGCCTGGTTCAGAGTGTCTCTGATGGAAGTCAATCTGCTCTGATCTACCAGACATGACAGTAACGGGCTGCTGGAGATGTGTGCTCTTTTTCCTCAGAGATTCCAGAACACCTCAGGCACCTTCACTTATTTATCACATACACTGTGACATTTACATCCCTTAGAAATTAGCTATGTACTGACAAAACATGCCAATTTATTACATACCAATGTTTAAACCAAATAAAAATAAAAAACTGCCATATTACTGAAAAAAACCAAACAAAAAAAACCACTAACATTAAAACATAAATCAGAATAAAATGGATTAACTTTTTATACAATCAATGTAAGTGGGATCTAACAATAGATGAAAATACTGCTCTCTAGTGGAAGGGGATTAAACACAACACTAAATGAACCATTGTATGCAATATTTACATGTGAACTAATAATAAACAAAAAAAAATCATTACTGTGTTTGAAAATCAACACAGCACTGCATAACAAAATATTACTTAAGTTTAGATGTCTCAAAGATGCTCAAATAATATTTATATCTGTATGCATTTTTATATGCAACTGAAAGTAAGTGATTGTCTTACAGATTAAGGTTTGGGTTTGGTAAAAGGGTTGATTCGTGATTGATGTTAGGTTTAAGGTTCAGGTTAGGTTTTATTTATGGTTGAAGTTTGGGTTGAGGTTAGGTTTAGGTTCTATATAAAATAGGTGGGCATTTATGAGAGATGGATGGATGGATGGATGGACAGACGGACGGACGGACGGACGGACGGAGAAAAATACTCTCGCTTCAGATTTGAACATTCTGTCACAGTGAAACAAATGCGCAACCCTTTTAGTTTTAAAGACTTTTAAAATAGAGGAAGAAACCCTTTTAGTACCCTTGTAGAAGATTGGCAAATCAAAAGCAAACCATAGAAGCTGCTGACGTTAAAAAACAGACTGACTAACCCAGAGTCCACTCCTCAGCATTATTGAATGTGTTAAGGTTCACTTACAGGCAAAATTTCTCCCAAGTATGCTCCTTGTATTCCAACTAACATGTATTATTAAATAAGTAGGTAGTCATAGCGATGAGATAACAGAGCTCAGTATTTAAGTATAAGTAGGTCAGACCAATGCACCGTTAGCTGTAGCGTTAGCCTAAACAAGCTAATGTTTGCTTCTTTAAATGCAATTCATGAACAGTGGAGCTTTGGATCTGGATTAGGAAATTAATCATGTGACTCAATCAAGCAATCACGTCAATTTCAGACCTGGTACTGATATAGAAACAAAATCAGTCCAATCACTTTACTACACTACTAAATGACACTGATTTTTACAGAGTTTAAGCACAGATCAGGTGAAATCAGGGAAAAATTTATATATGTTATGTGTTAGTGAAAATAACTGAACATGCATATTTATGACAGTTACAAATTTAGCACAAACAGAATCAAGAAAAACAGCAAAAATGTGAGTAATATAGGCTTATATAAAACTTAATGGCTTTGAAATGTCTCTTATAAAATTTCTGCTCTATTATGTTACAGGAGTCAAGAACAGGTCAAGTAAAATCTAGTTGAATGAGAACCTTTTACTTTAAATAGATTTTCCACCCAGAACAATGCATATAAGTTACAACTGAATGAAATACAATAACAAATGAAATAAAATTTAATAAAAAAAAGTTTACATTTTAGTAAAAAACTTTGAAAGTCTTTAATATATAATATATATATATATATATATATATATATATATATATATATATATATATATATATATATATATATAAAATTCTTCATGGGTCGTATTGAACGAGCCTAGGATTTAAAATGAGCTTTAAACTGTTTTTATCTCTTCTCTTTCAGTTACTTCAAAACCCAAGAATTATGTGTGAAGCTGATAATTGACAAATCAACCTTTTAAAAAGACTTCAGCTCTTCCCACAGAGTTGGTGGATCAGGGCTTCCTTGAGCAGCTACTCGTTCTTTGTGCACAGTCTATGGTGTCTAACTATGCCAAGAGTCTCCCGCGGGTACAGCACACGGCATAACCAGCAGTCTGTCTCTCAGCTGAATCTTCCCAGAGCCTCTAAAACAAACTCGTCTACTGCCAAATCCACCACCGGCTGCCACGCGGCCCTCAAAACAGCTCCACTCAACTACATCATCAAACCCGTAGTTAGCTGAGAAACGTTCCTGCTCACCAGGCCAGCAGGAACAGAGAGACGAGCTGCAGAAAGAGAGATGTTTCTACTCGCGGCTGGGCCGAGCAGATAACGCACAGATTGACCAATCAATCGCAGAGTCGCTGTTAAGCACACGTACCACACATGCACTGGAATCGGTCAATAAGGAGATTAGGCCACAGGCGGGGGCTGATTGTGGAATTAGTTCCTCAAGTTTGTCGCAAACATAGGAGTTGCAATCTCAACTGCAGTTATTCTATTCCTCTAACAAATTAACTACTGGAAAGATTTAGTAGGGAAGCAGGATTGGTGAGAATTGGTGCTCATTATATTTACAAGTAAATCTGAATGTGCATTGTGTGTATTTAAGTCTCGTTTGCAATAATAAAAAATGGTGGTGGCGTGTTAGTGCGTGTTGTACTGGTACAAGCAGTGCTGCTGGAGTTTTTAAACACCTTAGTGTCAAAGCTGGACTGAGAATAGAAGAGGTAACATCATCCTTGACCTGAACTAAATTTTATAGTCCACAGATACAATATAATCAGCTGGAGATGTTATATATGATCAAATCTAAAATTATTCACCAAACATTATTAAAACGAGCCATATTATCATTTCTTTAATATTCTAAGTCATGTTCCCATGATTGCATCATGCAGTTCCTGTGGATTTTTCAGGGGCGCTTCCGTGCTGTGACTCTGCTACTCTACCAACTCCCAAAAACATTCTACTAATGTATTGTTCCGATGTTGGTTACTGCTTTGTAATCTGTCTACATAAAGTACTGACATCCTCTGTCTATAAATCATTATCGGCAAGAATTAACATTATTTCCCTAGAACTCCTCATGAATGAAAAATTATACCAGAGAAACCATCTTTTCAACACAACTTCGCTAGAACAGATCAGGAGAATCTCTCGCTATCTTTAATAAACTCCTGAAGACAGAGCTCTTCAAAGAGCACTTACTCTCCTAACACCTCCAACAAACTAATTTCTTCTAACCTCATTTGCTTCTTCCCCTTCTCGACTCCTCTATCCCATTATTTCCCTTTGACCTCCTTTAGGCCCTGTCTAAAGATGCTTTTACCTTTAACTTCTATTATTTTTTTTTACTTCATTATTGTAAGTCGCTTTAGACAAAAGCGTCTGCCAAATGTAATGTAATATAATGTAATGTAATTCATCAATAAAAAGTACAAGTTAAGAATGGGTGAAATCCAAAATTCAATATTTCTGCTAATGGAAAGGGACAACATTGGTGTTGCATTTGTATATGATTTTTTACCATCTTACAATCTATAGCAACACAGAAGTATGTATATAACTTTTCTTAAGTGAACGAAATGTAAGGGAGTGCAGGGGTGTAAACAAGAGCACATGCAGTAAATCATTTACCAAACAAACCTAAACCAATATATGAACTGGGAACAAAAAAGATCAGTGCATAAATCAAGCTACTAAAACAAAGGGGATAACCAAGGGAGTAAACATTACAATACAACCGAGATAATCATCACAGTATCATCAGAGAAAAACACAGAATAATATGTTGGCAATACTTTGCAAAGCAAGCATGGAACAGCAAGGTCTATATGAATGAAAGTTTAAAATAAAATGTTCTATATTTCCAAAAAGATGACGTGGCAATGCAGATCAATAACAGTTCGTGATTGGATGGTTGCTGACATGATGATGACGACGACGACGACGACATCATGCTATGAAGGATTCTGAGAGTTACAGTGAGTTGATTTAGCAGAGGTAAAGGAAACCCAGAATTGTGACAATATACAGTAATGGCAAAATCAAAAATTAAATCAGTCTAATCAGTTTCCTCCAAAGTTTCTTCCATTAATATTAGTTTTATCTACACTCGTCTTTAAATCGCTTTTACTATGATGCACTAAAGATGCATTAAAAAGCATTCATGCATTGCAGCCACACACAAAACAGGCTAAAGGATATAGGAACACATATAGAATGCCTTACATCAAAAGAAGCACTTCAATGATGACTTAGACAGCAATACTACGGTGCCAAACCAATCCATTCTTTCATCTTATTGCATTCTGTCTGAAACATTAAAAGCACATTCACATATTTAACATGCACAGACAATGTTCTATTTGTGTACATAGGAGACTTTGAGGTTTGTCTTCTATGTAGATTTTACAGCAGTTGGGCAGGAAGCCCAGAAACAGAAAAAAAAAAGTACCATCTTGTTTCACACAAAACACTAAATCCAGAACAATCTCGCTCATCATTTCACTAAAAGGCGTCAAAAGAACATCTTGGATTATTACCATCTAAGCAGGGAGATGCATATTGAAAATGATCCCACTAATCTGTAAACATGTTGGAATGCTTTCAATTCAATTTCTTTAAAGAGCGAAAAACCCAAAATCATCTTTACTGCTGAATGTTGTCTTAGGCGAAACTGGGTCGTCTTACTTAATTTACCCATTACGCAAGTCTTTTCATTTATTTCCGGAGGCAGTTCAAACTGAGTTTCTAAAATAAGAAATCCTTTCTGAAGCAAAGTGATTCTGAAGCCACAGCACCCATAATCTGAGACTTCAGGTGGCCATCGTGTCTGTCATGTGTCATAGTAAACTGCATTTATTCTTCATTTTGAAAACTGCTTGCATATATTTTATGTGCAGAGGATATTAAACGCTCCCAGAAACCTTGATGAAAGAAAGATTGTCCATGATAGACAAACACATTTTTATTTGGCTTCAGCAGTCAGAACACAGAAGTGCTTTAAATGGTTCTTTGAGCAACTCCATAGAAGAACCACTTTTGTTTCCATAATAAAACATGCTTTTCTGCTTGAAAATCAGTTGCAGCCATTAAGTGAGTATTGATTGCTGACTGTACTCCCCTTATTTTACATAGAATGTGTATCAGTAAACCTGTAGGTTTTGAATTTTGAATTTCTATAGCTAATAAAAGCATTCTAAGCAGTATTGTTGATGTTAACCTTAAAACGTTTAGCAATTATTTACTGAAAGGGTAAATGCTTTGCAAAACTAGTTGACTTGCCTATTCATTTTGCAGACGCACCTACTTCTCCTAAACAAAGATTTACTCAGACTGCCTTCATAGACCTTATAGCAGAGAAGTTTTTGTATCCAAAAAACATAAAAAAAAAAACACGGCTGCCCAAATCACGGCAGAATTTAATGTGCACCTCAACTCTCCTGTTCCCACCAGAACTGTCCGTCGAGACAATAAATATTGTGGTCTAAAAAAAAAAAAAAAAAAAACAGGTGTTTCAGTTTCATTGTCCAACCCCTGTAGCTTAGAATTTTCCTCACAAAACACCCTAATAGCATTGTGATGCATAGTACTATTATGCCAAGTATTTTTTTTTTAGTTCCTGGAACAATATTTCCATTATGTTACAGGCTAACCTTCCAGGAACCTTTTTAAAAAATGTTGTTAAACTTTCTAATAACGTTCTCGGTTGGTTGGGAAGTGCCTTTAGTGTAGTAGTACTGTAGCGAGTACAGGCCCACTTTGAGCACTAGTTGCAGGCACTGTACGTTTTAAACATTTACCATTTAATGTATGTTAAATATGGCCATGTCTCTTTGGAAGCACGTTTAAATCTGTTCCCTTGAAAGGGATTTCGCGTAAACTTGATTAAAGGGAAGATGTCATGATCTTTTGGAGCTTGCTGACAAATTCACTTGTACTGCATATCTGCTTTAAATATTAACACAGTGCTGAATTATTGAGAGAAGGAAAGAGCAGGGACCTCAGAGCTAGCCGTGCAACAGAGTATCTCCATTTAGTCTTACACTGCAAAACACTCAGTGACACACCGCCGGTTTAGAAAAAAAAAAAAAAAAAAAAAAAAAAGTTAGACAGTATACGTACAGAAGCTATAAAATCTGATTGTGCAGTGCGTTGTGAATTGTAAGCAAATGAGTCTGAGTGGAAAGTCACAGAGCGTTCTTTAGCTCTTTAGCTCATATGGTGGAGTATTTTGATGAGGCTGACTTCACAGACATCACTCCCCCTGCGGGCCTGGAGTGATGCACACAGACACAGAGGATGAGCCTCCACTGCCAGCGTCAGCTCTCATCTGCCTACACGGATCCTTCACAGTTCACACGCAGCCAGCCTCTCCGTTCTGTGCTCTCTTGCCAAGTCTCTCCACTCTCCCCTGGTGTTCCTCTCCTCTTTACACCCTGCTTTTCTTGTAATGGTGCCGGTGCAGGAGCCAGTCAGAAGCTAAACTCGTTTTTTTTTTTTTTTTGTGCTCTGTTCAGTTAAGCGCAAGCCGGTCTCTCAGTCCTTAATCGCAGAGATCAACAGGGACGCCCGCGCGAAAATGAGCTTCTCTTTTATGCAGCGTGCTAAGGGACACGCGTGATAACTAACTACCGCCACGATTACACAGCCCAACATGACATCACAAGTTCGGTTGCCAAGCAAAATATACTCTTTTATTTATAAGAAACATGTTCACTAAAACACATTAGCCCACTTTGCTTCGCAGCACATATTCAAAACAAAAAAAAGTGTGTGAAGAAAGAAAGTGAAGAGAAACTTGTGCTTAAATCTTTAGTAAAAGAAAAAAAATTAGTTTAAAGCAATTTTAAAGCTATTTAACCTTGATTTTTTGTATTATGGAAGTTAAAAAAAAAAAAAAAAGATTGCATTGCCACAGTTACCTGGGCTGTTCTTCTGCCTTTAAACACTAATATTAGGTGTTGACCAGTGGCAGATGCTGGTCTTTCAAGGAGGGGAAGCTCAATTTCAGCCTTAATCTTAAAATCTGTCTGTTTATTTATACGTAGATTTTACCCTCTCTGACATGGTTTCATCAAGAGGCATGACCAAAAGTACATTTTATTTGTTACAGCACTTTCACTCAACCAGCTCACTTTCTCATACCAGGACAGCTGAATAGACCTGTTACTTTTCCCCCACCTTTCACACCAAAGTAATCTGAGGAGTTGATCTGCCCTGCTGTTTAAGTTGTTCTTCGTTGTGGCTTCCACAAAATCCGGTCCACAATATTAAAACTGTCTGGCGCGACTGACGCTTAGCAGCACCTGCTGGACAGAAACTGCGATAGAAGTAAGAAAGAGTGATAAAAGTCAGTCTCCAAACACAGGCAGCTACAAAAAAACACCAGAAATTGAAGCTCAATTTGTCGCCAGTCGTTTTTAACAAAGAAAATGCCGCTAAAAGGATTAGGAAAGTCTCCGGTTCAACTCAGAAGAGAATCAAAATTAAATGCTCCCAGCACGGATGTTTACACCAAAAGATCGCTGATTCGCTTATTTCGCTGTCAATCAAAATGGGATTCAGCCTCAGACAGATCATCCAATCATCATGCAGAAGCTGAGGCCAGCCGAGGCCAGCCCACTGCCCCATAGACGCCCAGAGACGCTGAGCGTCCGATGGGAGGGACAAAGCCCAGCATTTATCCAATGACTCGTCTCGTTTCGCCGCGCGCTTTGCTTCGCTATTGAACTCTGTACGCTCAGCGTCCGCACTGTTTAAAGCACTGTGAAGCTGCGAGAATGAGTGAGAGGAAAAGTTGCGTCGTTATCAGTGATAAGAAGCTGATTCTGAACAAAAGTTGAGTGAGTGGTAGCGCATATTTAGTCAGTCAATGACATGTACACACAACAGTATATATTTGGTTTTGGTATTTGATCACTGGTTTTTTGACATTTTAGCGGAAGCTGAGCTCCCCTTGCAGTCTTAGAGCAATCACCTCCTGTGTTGACCTATTTGGATCCAAACATTCCATTGTGATCGTGTGTACACTGACATACTAGTGGAGATTCACTTTAAAAATATTTAAAGTGATCAAAAAAATTTAAATATTTTTTTAATGAAGTACAGTATGTAAAGGCCCTTTTAGAGTAAGCCCTATTTTTCAGACAAAAAAAAAAAAACACAAGCAAAGTTAAACTGAATGCACGTATATTAACCCATTTATGCCCAAATTTTCCCCAGACATGCAAATATGCAAATCATGTGTTATTAGTAACCCTTTGAAAGAATTATTTCCTCAAAAAAAATGAGAAAAGTATATGAAAAAGTGTGTTTGATTACTGGTCACAATTGTGACCGGTGGGATGATATGCGTATTCTCGTTGAAAGGTTGCTCAAATTGTTTTTTTTGTTGAAATAAGGGCCTTCTGACAGCAATCACTGAAACATAATACTTGATCAGGAACTTGGGACTTTCCACACCATAGGAACACTAAGACCCATGGCAAAATATGTTAAAAATATGTTAACCTTGTTTGTTTATTTCAAATACAAATTGCAACAGCATCACTTTAGTGTAACATGTATTGAAACATTTATTTGTAAACATTTTAAATTGTACTTTAGTGCAAATATTTTAATGTTGGTATAATATTTTAGTACAACATTTGCAACTAAATGTAAATTACAGTCAAATACTTAATTCAAAACTTCAGGAACGATGTAAACTGTTGTGTATACTATTAGTAACCAGTGTTGGGCACATTACTTTGAAAAAGTAATTAGTTATAGTTAGTAGTTACTTCTCCGAAAAGGAAACTGTGTTACTAACTGAGTTACTCCACTATAAAAGTAACTAGTTACCAGTAAAAGTAACTACTGGGTTACGTTTGTTACTCGCCTCCCTAACCCTCACCCCCCACCTCCCAGCCCCCACCTTCTCAGAGAGTGTTTCATAAGCCCAGATGAATAGAGTGCACGACAGCAAAGACAACAATCGTTGCTTAGGCGGTTATCTCATTCTCCCCTCCCTTGTGACTCACACTCACAACGTACACACACACACACACACTTGCACCTTTGTCTGTATGCGCAAAGTTAACAAAAAAAAAAGTTAATTGAGCGTCTAAAGTAACGCGCAGTAACGGGGTGTCAAAAACAATAACGGTAATTAGTTACCGATTACTCCTTACTGAACGCCGTTATTCCCAGCACTGTTAGGAACAGACCTAATTTAACAAAAATTTGATTATGGGCAGGTATACAGTAACGAGGTAGGCACCTGAGAGAAGTGCTTGATTCTGTTGATCAACAATCAGTCAGACATTGTATTACAATAACTTAGAAAATAAAGTTACCAGATATGGTAGTCCATATCTGACCCATCACTATCAAAATCAATTATAAAAGCATCTCATTTTGAGGTATGATAGCAATGTTGCATGCCTAAAATTAGTCATCCTAAAATAAAAAAATATATAGGTAAGATGCAACAAGAAATTTGTATATTAAGTATGTGTGCATCTAGATACAACATTCTATCCCACCGGTCACAATTGTGACTGTTTACATGTTTACTCATTCTGCAAACACACCAAAGACATTTGACTAATTACAAATGCATATGTCATAACTAAACAACTTAGAGAGCATGTGTACAAAAATATTTGTTTCTATGTTTATTTTAACATACTTTACCAACCTTTTATTTGGGAGCTTTGAGGCAGCCATCCTCTTCTCAAGGTGCAACCAGGAAGTAAACAGCTCTGGTCATGTGACAATTTACTCAAAAAAAATTATACTGCCCACATTTAATTGAAATATTGTAATAATTCAATATTTCCTTATAGAGTATTGGGAAATTAACCAGTAACATTTTTAGAGGCTTATAATTAATAAAAAATTTTGGTCACAATTGTGATCGATGATTTTACTGAATTTACTCAGTTATCAGAACCTGTTCAATTTTCTGCACTGTAAGACGCATAAAATCCAGGCTCACCAGTCAGCAACACACCAAAATACATATACAGCACTTCAAGAAGCTAAGAGGCCATTGAATGACGTACTCTGCAGCCACTTTATGGAGCTGTGTTTAAAGTTTGTCCACCAGCTACAGCTTCCCTCAGAGAGAAAAACAGAAAGAATGACATTTATTGGAGCTATGGAGGTTCTAGCTTAGGGGGAAAGCAGTGGGCAGATTTGGAGCCTTTGGAGGCTTCAGATCATGTTCTGAATTACTACAGAATACAAATATGAATTCCTTAAATGGTTCTTTAAATAAGCCGTAAACATGTTATATATTTTTTTTTAGTAAACAGGGCGTGAACTTAAAATTTCTGCATTTATCAGGCCTAAAACTTAAATGTGAGTAAGTATTTTTGAACATAAGTGTTCCCTTCTTTAACATTGATGTTTATTTGATGGTACAGCCATTTACAGACTTCGCCAGTTTGCTCTCACAGAAAATGAGAGAGAAAAAAAGACAGAAAAAATGCTTAAAACCGTTTACATTGAGATCTACAGTGTCACACTCTGCTTGTCTCTGTGTGACTACAAACCGGAGTATGTGTGATACAGTATGACAGGATAGCAGTGCTGTTTTCCTGCTGAACATGATTTAACTCCATGAGCATTAAGACAGATTTGCCACATTAACAGAGAACTGCAATATGGGAGAAAATATGCCCGTGTCAAAAGCTTGATGAATTAATGTGTTTCTTTCCGCAGACTGTTGTGTTGTCGTCATTTGTCTGTCACGTGATCGGCGGTAAAAGCCGGAGCAGATGTGAGAGTTTCTAATCAACAGCCTTGCCATGTACACATCCACCATGTGGAGGTGCCCTTTAGATAATAGGTGTAGCTGGTATGACATATTTGTCATGGAAACAAGCCAGACTGTGTAATAGCGCTGATGCACTGTGACAGTATGCTATTAACTGCCGACAATGCACTTCATATCATTTCTCCGAAAATTACAGCCAACATCCCTAAGCAACTAAATTCTTAGTGTTGAACTAACAGTTAGAACAGGACTGAAATTAACTCTGCAAGATGTTGATTTAGCATTGACAACTCTCACAGAGTTGTACTTTTTTTTAAAAATGTACTTTTTTAAAAGCTCAGCAGTTCCAAGAATTATTAAAAATAACTCATGACTGAATTATATGTTGATGATTAAGTAGAGCACAGTGTTCTAAAGCACTCTCTTCACATCTCTAGGAAAAAAAAAATTGTGCCGATATTCACGTTTAATTCTAGATAACTCTTTGCACATGTCGTTAAATTACACAGTAAAAACCTAGACAGGAATAAAACCACCTGGTATAATTCTAGACAGACACATATTTTAGACATACATATTTTAGTAAAGCATGAGCTTGCTTAGCTTCAGCATTGTCTCTATATTCTCATTGAGTTCAAACTGTGTTTTGCGTGGTGACGAAGCTGCTACCACCCAGCGAATTTCACTTCTTATTTTTTATGATTTTAGAAATATCTTAACTTTTTGCTTCACCAAAAATGTTCTGCATTGCTGCAGTGTGATGTACTGTTAGACCTAAAAAGATCTGGCAAGCTAAAAAGAGACAGAGCCCTTGCCAAAATCACCAAGCTTTCCTCTCTAAAAGTATATCACACCACAATGCACGTTCTAAAAGTACTCTTCTCCATCAATTCTACTGATGCACTGAATTTAATCTAAAATTAACAACAAAAAAAAAAAACAAAGAAAATTATTAGAAATAATATAAAATCATGTGTGAGGAAAAAAAAGTTACAGTATTTAACTCTATATTACTCTATAGTCAAGAATGTTTTATATATTTTATCAATTTGGACAAAAGTTTCAGCTGGTCAGTAAATTATATCCTTAAAACATTAATATCAGGCTTTGCGAAACTTTTATAGGACAGAAAGAGGAAACAGGAGATAAATTGTAAGCTCTGCTGTTAAGTTTTAGGGGCAGTTTTTGCTCCCCGGCATCCCGAGGTAATTTTCATCATTATTCCTTCCTGCCCAATCACTCAATAATTCCGGAGCAGGTTCTTATTGAGGACCTCAATTTCAATCATTGCTCCAGTGATAGCAATCATGATACTCTGCACTGATTAACTATCCACCAACTGCATTTAATGTGGTCTGTGCAAACATAGCTCAAGGTGCAGAGACTTTGTAAGCATAGGGCACCGCCGCTGCGGTTGCCAGGCGAGGTAAAAGCCCCTCTCCGATCCCTCATTAATATGTAAATGTCGGCTATAAGGGTGTCTTCCTGTCATTAGTGAGTCATCAAACTTCTTTTTACACATTATGTTAATGAAGCATGGAAATTACAAAAGAAGAGGAAACAACATTAAGCCGAAAGACAAAGGCAGTCTATTCAGCCTTGCTTGAGGTGCTATCAGAAAGTCTAAACGAACACAGTAATGGCTCCATTTACTTTAACGGGGAGATGAACCTGAGGTTTGCAGAACTCAAACGATGTCAGCTACATATGTAGTGTTTAATGATAGCGCCCCAAAAAAGAAAACTTTAGTATTTTTCCCCTCTAAAACTGTCTATTAGCTGAAATAGTCTGAAATAAGCAGGAAAGTTAAGCTGGTATTGGCAGTAAGCAGTGGAAACATTTGGTGTTGGCTTGATATTTATTATAAATTTATCCCAGTGCAGACTGTGCCTTTAAAAGCAATGGATTTGTCTTTTGAGGAGTGTAAGTGAAACTGAAGAATTGGAAAGAATTCAAATGAGGATGAGGCTGTGAGGCATGGTCGTCCTCTCCAGCCTCAGTAGTGTAAAACACATCGTCTGTTGGGTCGGAGTTCTGGCTGGTTTCTGGCTGGTCTTCATAAAACTGGAGCTTCAAAATGCTATTTAAAAAAAAAAAAAATTGCTGGACCATCTACAGCTGTCAACAAATAAAAATATTCAGCTAACAATTTTTGGTATGTAGAGCATTTTCTGAACATTACAATCTGATAAGTTATCTGGATGTTTTTATTTAATGTTTATTAAAAGATTCTGGTAACGTCACCGTTAAAGCATTTGTCAAATGTTTTTATTTGTAGTTTTGGGAATGTTACTGAAAGATTATTGGTCCGTTGGGATCGATTTTGAGTATCTGGTGTGAAAAAGCTTTGCCAGATTTATTCAAATAGTGTCAAAAGAGTGACAGAAGTGAGGCTTTCAGAGTTCTGGCTGTGCATAGCACAGGCTCCGACCCTCTGAGCCAAACTATGAGACCGTCTCCCCTCCAGGGTTGCCAGACGACTTCTGACTCCCCCTTCTAATCTAACCTTTGCTGGCATAGGGCCAGAAATTAGACCTACTCCACTTCTGTCTTAAGATAGGAACTATATGCAAAAGCCATTCAAAATGCATCACCCAGAACCCGATCACACGTAATTATCTTAAACTGTTAACAAAACTCTGATTATATGTTCATTCATTCTGAAAAACACCTTGATTTTGCAGAAAAAAAAAAAAATCAAGTTCAAAGTTTTCACACGCCTAAGGAGTCTACAGTGGCTTACATGTGAATAACTAGAAATCATATTAATACTAAATAACATTGATTAAATAACATACAGATTAACCATTTAATCAAACATACACCAATACATAAGGCAAAGCTCCATATTCGTTCAGTTACTTTTAAATGTTTCCATAATGTTAGTATTCGTCTAGCTGGAAAGTTAATTTAAAATGTTCTCATAACGTTAAACGTTAAAAACAAACAAACAAAAAAAATATTTTGGTTCTAGAATTTCTGGGTAAACACCTCAACATGATAATCTGTCCAAATAATGAGGAAAATAACCAATTATTTAAAACAAATGAAATAAAAACCAAGACAACGAAACACTCTCCAATCTCCAAAACGTTTCAACCCTGTTAAGCTAATCCCAAACCCTCAAATCAAATAAAAAAAAAAAATCCTAGAGGGCAAAATATATATGCACAGAAGAAAAAAAAGAAAAGAGAAGGATGTTCCCTATACTGCACACAAGGGGTGGGTGATGGGAAAGAAAAAAACAAACAAACATTAGATCATGTTATTTAAAGAAATGATATGTATGACATGATAAAATTGTTAAGGGGGTGAGGTGGTAGACCCAAGAGCAAAGTAGAGCCCCTGCTTTATTTATTTTAGTTTAATAAGAAATAACTGCACCAAAAGAAGAAATTGGTATATGGAGGGTGAGTAGGTGAAAAAAATATATTATTTATATATTATTTACTTTATAAGAGCTTAAAACCAGATTTTAACTTGCAACCTAATAAATCAGAGACACTTAAAGAAGTGGTGGGATAAAGGCGGGAATTGCAAACAAAGGAGACACCAAACAGAGCATGCTCAAACAAAGGGAGATAAACTAAACGGTGAGCTGAGCCTTTTCAGGTTCAGTTTGCACTTTTCACTCAGAGTTTCTTTCTGAGTTTAGAGCTCAGCTGACTTGTTTGCTGGGGTATTAAACCTTTTTGATTATTTTTCTTTTCTCTCTTTTTTATTTATTTGCTTTATCCTTCTTTTCTGGTCTCTTCTTTTCTATTTTATTCTATTTTTCTTTTTTTTTTCTATTTTATTTTCACCATCATACCATCTGCCCCTCTACAAAGGTGCAGCACTGAGCTGCTGTTTGTCTGAGGCTTTTATGCAGAGTCCAGCAGGTGTGTCTGATCAGCAGTGATTGGCAGTAATCAGCGCTGGGGCTTCTGGGAAATGGAGTTCTGAGAGCTGTTCCCACTCCAAATTAGAAGTACATTCGTGATTTCTGATGGGAGTCATGTTAAAGTCTTAAAACTGAAAACAACAGAAACCTAAAACTCTCAAACACTCCAGTAGTTTTGTTAGTTTTTTTTCTGATAACATCTTTATTAAAAAGAGTTTTCATATAGATCTTTCTTTTCTCCAACTCTTAGACTCCTCATCCATTCCATGTTTGTTGAGTTTAATTGTTTTTTGATAAAGGGGGACTGATGTAACCGCAGTATTTGTTGAGATGTAACACGAGTGAAAGGAAAATAGAATAAATAAATAAATCTGAGGTAGAATAAAAAATAAATCTTTTAAAATCAATTTTGGGAAAAGTTTTAAAAACAATTTTGATAACCTATAAGAATATTTTTTTAAAACATATCAAAATATTCTACTGCAAAAGTCTCAATCAGTAAAACTAATACCCTTAAACCAGTTTATGCAATAAGCAGAAATAGAATTGATGAAATCTATTGTGTACGCTTTTGTACTAACTATTGTTTCCTGATCATAAGTTTGTTTTTGTTTTTTTTTATCATTCATTTCACATATTTCAGCCCTTAATTTGTAATCAGAAGCAGACAACACTGGAACACAGGGGTCAGTTTAATGTCTAGAACTGAATTTTGTTATTGAACTTTGTGACTAAAATGATTTAATGTTTTAGTAATAAAATAAACACAAAAGAACCGCAAAAACAGCCATAACACAAGAAAACACACACAATCTCAATAGAATAAGACATATAGGGCCTTATTTTACACCCTGCACAAGGTGCCTCATGCACCCGCAACGTTAGCATAGCATCTGAGCTTGTGAAGATATCTTTGCTGATGGGTGTGGTGGTCTGGAAATGAGGGGTCTGTGTAAAACACAGGTGGTAGTGTAAAACACAGGTGCACCACTGACTAATTTAAACCTTGACAAAAGTCAACAGGCTATCTTGGCTACACAGGTGCACTGTGTGCTTTGCGCATGCTCACACACACACACACACACACACACACACACACACACAGATGCCCTGCAGTGCACAAACCCGACTATTACATCAATAATAAACAGAAAACTAAATGAGAACAGTAAGTTTTTCTCTGCAAAGAAGTGCAGAAGCATTGTGCCATTAAAATAACAATCCGCTGAAGTGAAAAGCTGAAGCAAATTAGACCCAAAACACAGCAATGAATAGAGAAATAGAGAACAATTAGAGAATAAGTGCATGCCTTTTGCATGTTTTCAAGCTGTGCAAGGTGTTTACTTTTTTGCATCCTCACGAAACCAAAGAGACAATGACGTGCCCTAAATCAAGCTGCACTCAGCTCGCATATAATCACTAAACTAGGGCCCGTAGTGTATAAGCTGGCACAGATTTAGTCCATCTCAGCCCAGGAGGCCTCAGAGCCGTGAAGTAAAGTCACTCTGGAGACCAGCATGGAAAACATTATGGGGTCTAATTTAGCAATCTATAGGCGAGCCGTCAACAGCGCACAGCACAGCTTGATTTAGGGGGTGTCAGTATGTATATGAGGGTACAAAAAGTATGCCTTGCACAGCTCGAAACAAGCAAAAGGCATGTGCTATTTCTTTTAATTCATCATGGGTGTGTTTTGTGTAATGTGAAATAAACCAGCATGTCACTTGCCATTCTCTTTAACGGTGCAGTGCTTCTGCACATTTCAGTAGAGGAAACAGAGCACCTGTGTAGCAAAGATAGGTATGGACGTCTGTCTGTTGGCTGTTGTCAGGGTTCAAATCAGTCAGTGGCGCACCCGTGTTTTCCGCTGTCAAGATAGCAATGCATCTCACTTCCATGCCCATCTCATAGATACAGTTGCAAGAAAAAGAATGTGAACCCATTGGGATTACTTGGATTCCTGCATAAACTGGTCATTAAATGTGTTCTGATCTTCATCTAAGTCACAACAATAGATAAACACAATCTGCTTAAACTAATCCCACAAAAAATATATATGTTTGCATGGTTTTATTGAACACAACATGTTAAGATTCACAGTGCTGGGTGACCAAAGTATGTAAACCTTTGGATTTAATAACTGGTTGACTCTCCTTTGGCAGCAAAAACCTCAAACAAACGTGTCCTGTAGTTGCAGATCAGACCTGCACAACAGTCAGGAGGAATTCTGGAGTAACTCTCTTTACAAAACTTCAGTTTTGTTTCAGTTCAGCAATATTCTTGGGATATCTGGTGTGAATCGCTCTCTTGAGGTCATGTCACAGCATCTCAATTGGGTTGTAGTCAGGACTCCTTTTCCAGTAGGCGTATTTTCTTCTGTTGAAGCCATTTACTTCTGTTTTGGGTCGTTGTCCTGTTGCATCATCCATCCTTGGTTAAGCTTCAATTGGCGCACAGACGGTTTTCAGTTTTCCTGCAAAAAATGTCTTGGTTAAGCTGGGAATTCATTTGTCTGTTGATGACGGCAATCCGTCCAGGCCCTGATGCAGCAAAGCAGCCCCAAACCATGATGCTCCCTCCACCATGTTTCACAGGTGTGATGAGGTTTTGATGATGGTGTGTTGTGCCTTTTTCTCCACAGATAGCGTTGTGTGTTTCTTTCAAACAACTCAATTTTGGTTTAATTTGTCCACACTATATTTAGCCAGTACTAATGTCGAACATCCAGTTTTTTTGGACAACAGTGGCTTCCTCTTTGGTTTCTTTCTCATGAGCTCCATTCTTGTTTAATGTTTTTCTTATTGTAGATTTGTCAACAAAGATTTTAGCATGTGCCAGAGATTTCTGTAAGTCTTTAGCCGACACTCTAGGATTCCTCCTCACCTCATTGATCATTCTGCGCTGTGCTCTAACAGTCATCTTTACAGGATGACCACGCCTAGGGAGAATAGCAACAGTGCTGAACTTTCTTTATTTGTCGACCAACTGTCTTACCGTGGACACATGAACATCAAGGCTTTTAGAGACACTTTTGTAATTGAATGTACGTCTTCTGAGAGCTCTTTTGTGCAAGGCATAATTCTAATCAAGCAATGCTTCTTAAGAACAGCAAATTCAAAACTGTTGTGTGTGTGTTTTTATAGGACATGGAAGCTTTAACCAACACATCCAATCGCATCACATTGATTGGACTCCAGGCTCCAATTAGCCCTTAGAAAAGTCATTACCCTAGGGGTTCACATACGTTTTCTACCCTGCACTGTGAATGTTTATTGAACACTGAGAATGTTGTGTTCAATAAAACCATGCAAACATATCATTGTTGTGTGACTGTGTTTGTCTATTGTTGTGACGTAGATGAAGATCAGAACACATTTAATGACCAATTTATGCAGAAATCCAAGTAATCCAAGTAGTTCACATGCACACTTTTTCTTGCAACTGTATATTCACAAGCACTGATGTTATTTTAATCGGTGAGGGTGCAAGGCGTGAACATAGACTGTTGACAGGGTGTCAGATAGCAATAAGCATTGCGACATGCCTTACACAGGGTATAAAATAGAACCCCAGTCTTCATATAGAGACATTGCCAACAGAAATGTCTCTGCTGCAATGTGGACTAACTCCGACGGAGGGCCTGTGAAATGTTCTAGCCCTGATTTAGACTCACTCACTCCAGTGGCGAGCCTCGGAAAATATCCAAGCTGTGCTGTAGAGTCACTCGGCAGATAGCCTGGAAAGCCTCACAGCTGCAATGTTTAAACACACAGGCGGTGAATTTGGAGTCATGCAGAACAACACCACTTTCAGCCAACAGGGCAACATCAGAGTAAATAAACAAACCATAGCAAGAAGCACAAAAACAAAACTTTTTATGTATATATGTGTACTATGCTTTTTTTGTATTTTTGTGTTAATTTACCAATGGTGTGCAGTGAGGCCCTTTTTTAATTTGATAAATTTACTAAAATAAAAAACAGCAACTAATTCAAAGCATTTGTCTGGGTTTTTCAGTCGCTACAGGACTCTTATCTGACTGACAGCAGTTTTAACCAATCAAAGCATTTTAAAATGGCTTCTGCCTCCACGTGTCTGTGTGACCCTTCTCCTGATTTTGAGCAGGGTGTAATAAAAAGTCCATTAGCAAAGTTATAGGACAATCTAACTAATCAGATACATGATTTTCACTACAGGGGCGGGGCCATGGCTGTGTAACCCCTTCTTGGCACTGTGCTGAAGGGGCTACGTGTTGATTAGTCATAAAACAGAGCTTATGCTGGATTAGTTCAATAGCATGCAAACTATCATGGAATTGCATTTGCAAATGCGACAGGTATTGTGTCACATCATATTAAAAAGCCTTTTTAAAGGCGGTCCTTCAATATAAAACTAATTCACAATAAAAACCCGCCTGACTGGTGAGTTTTTGTGTGTGCTTAATGTTTTGGCTGCAGTGGTGTACTGTAGGCATACAAATGAGTGATCTTTGTTGAACAGCTGTACTTGCCAGTGTAATTTATTAGTGGTGCTCAAAATTTTGTGTACCCTTTAGAATATTCTATATTTCTGCATAAATATGACCTTAAACATCATCAGATTTTCACACAAGTCCTGAAAGTAGATAGAGAGAAGCCAGTTAAACAAATTAGACTAAAATATACTTTCTATAATAATGTGTGAGCATGTGTATGTATGTGAACTTCTAGTATGTGATTAGAAGTTAGTTTGAATGTTTAATTAGAGTCAGGTGTTAAAAAACGAGGATCTATCAAAATCTGTTCTTCACAACATTTTTTATTTGAGTGTGTATCATGGTACAAACAAACACAAATTCTAAGGACCTGAGAATAAAAGTTTGTTGATGCTAAATAGGCTGGAAAAGGTTACAACACCATCTCTGTGGCGTCCACCAATCCACAGAGAGAGACCGATTGTGTACAAATGGTGGAAATTCAAGACCACTGTTACCCTCCCCAGGAGTGATCAACCAACAAAGATCTCTCCAGACATATAATAGTCAGTGAGGCCACAAAGGATGTCACAGGGTAACTTCTAAGCAACTGAAGGCCTCTCTTATATTGGCTAATGTGGATGTACATCAGTCCACCATCAGGTGAACACTGCTCTTAAAAATGATCATGTGGACAAGCCAGAAGGCTATTAGAAGAATGTTTTAGTAGAACTTTTTGGGTTCAAATCAAAAGCATTATAAGTTTGGAGAAAGAAAAACACTGCACTCCAGCATAAAAAACCTTATACCATCTGTGAAACATGGTGGTGGAAGTATCATAATTTGCACCTGTTTTGCAGCATCTGGGTCAGGATGGCTTGCTAATGGAACAATGAATTCTAAATTATATCAGAGAATTCTAAAGGAAAAAATGTCAGGACATCTGTTCATCAAGTGTATCTCAAGAGAATGTGGGTCATGCAACAAGACAATGACCCCAAGCACAAAAATTATTCTACCAAAGATTGGTTCAAGTTTGTGGAAGGACCTGAAGCGAGCATCCCAGAAATTAAGCGGTTCTGTATGGATGAACGAATGAATAAATGAATCATTTTAATGGGCTAAAATGTCTCCAAGCCGGTGTGCAGGACGGATCAACAGTTACCAAATACTTTGCAATATTTTGAGGTTCACCAAAATTGAAGTTAAACCTGCTCTGTAAATCTACAGTAAACTCATCTGTGATGACAAACTGACTGTAGAATCTCTGATGTTATCATTACTTAAAGCTACTGGCCCTTGCAATGCTACCACATGATTGACTGCGTCACTCATCAGTGAGTTTTTTAAATATTATATATATATATATATATATATATATTTATAGTATTAAGAAATTCTCATTTACTGGTTAACACCAATAAGGTTAAAAACACAGATAGTAATTATTGCAAAATATCGGTAGATAAAGAAAGTTTACACACGCATGGCTAAAACTTAAATATAACATTAAAAATGAAATAAATCAGCAATTAATGAAATTCAGGTGTAGATCAAACAAATGAACCCAAGCAAGGGTATCTTTGTATATGGTATAGATGGTGAATTTTAGCTTTTGGAGGGGACAAGCTTCAGTTATGTATTTAAAATCTCACTAAACATGCACACAATGGACATGGTTTGCTACCATCCAGTGAATTCTAGCTAGACACAGGCAATGATGTCCATATACTGTATGTATATGTCCATGACCATGACCTTTAACTTCTATTAGGTACACCTACCTAGCTGTCCAATACACCACTGAACAAAAGGCCATAGGATTGCCTATTAGAAGCATTATTTCTCATCACAGCAGTAATTCTAACTCTGTATACACTTGCTAATATAGGTCGACAAAGGGTTCTTTAGGCAAGAGTGAAAATTTTAAAAGAGATGTGTTAGTGTGAAGGGCTTTAAACTTGGTAAATAAACTAACCTGGTAAAGAAACATTAAACGAAGGTTTTTTAACAACATTTAAACTCAAATATCACCTTAAAACACTTTCTAATTATTTGCAATGTTGCTTGTTCTACCTGGTTAAGGGTTATCTTAAAAAAATTAAGAGTTACTGGGAATTTGTTCAGCTAAATTAACTGTCTGTAGCTGGTATGGATGCTTGCTCACATCATTTACTGTCAGGACATGCTGTTACAGGATGAAATAGGAAAGGTTAGTGCCCACAATACTCTCCTGAGAGCAATGTTGTCCCCTTATGCCCCCTCATGGCACCAGTCCCTACTGCAAATGCATATTACTGTGGTATGCCAGCTGAAACTTGACAATGTGCTGTCCAGGAGTTAGGAGAGCTGCATCAATCCTAATTTGTGTCCAAAACATTGATGTGCACAGCAATTACATTACTGGAGTGAACAAAATGAATGCAGCAGTTTTACCCCAGTATAGGGGTAGTACAGGATAAAAAAAAGCTAATCTGCTAAGGGCAAAAGTGTGAGTAGTGATGCAGAGTAAATGCATAGAGCAGTAAGTGATGGAGAAGTAATAGTTCAGGATAAGATGAAGAGGGAGTTGGTTGGGATGAAGTAAAGAAAGGTACTGTACCAGTAGAATGCAAAAAACTAACATGTCTTGTGGAGGGAAAAAACAAGAATTTTAACATTATAAACTGGACTCCCCTCTCGAGAGTGCATCCACACAAACCAGCAAAAAATGCAGACCACATTTAACCACATCCAAAACTACAGCAATAACAGACAGAAACCTCTGCCCTGTCAGTTAGACTTTTAAACTAACATACCTGTAGAATGTGGAAAACTAACATGTCTTGTGGAGGAGACAAAGTGTAGAATTTTAACACTATAACTGGACACCCCTCTCAAGAGTGCATCAATCAGCCTTGTACAGTGACAGCAGAGGCACCACTAAACACCACTATCCACACAAACCAGCAAACAGTGCAGACCACATTTAACCACATCCAAAACTACAGCAATAGTAGTAAGTAAGCTCTGCCCTGTAAGTTTGACTTTTAAACTAACATACCTGTAGAATGTGGGAAACTAACATGTCTTATGGAGGAGACAGAGTAAAGTATTTTAACACTGTTAACTGGCTACCCCTCTTGAGAGTGAATCAATCAGCCCAATTCAGTAAGTATCAGATTACAGCAGAGGTAGCAAAAACATGATTATCCACACAAACCAGCACAAACAGAAAAACAGCCCTGCCATTGATTCGTATCTGCGATCAACCCATTAAGTTGTAAGATTATCAGTGATCAGTAACAGCCTCCAAAATCCTAAACAGTTCATCTTTAGTCCCTGACTTTTTATGACCTTTCCTCTTTTTTTGACTGTTTACTGACTTATTTATCTGCACTTTAATCCTGTAATCAATAGTTATGATGAAAGTTGTGCACAAATGCCATTCTAATACCCAGTGACTTGCTAATGGCAACCATTTCATTGCTAGCTCAAAAGGAAATATTTGACATTTAGCATGTAAAAAAAGGGTTTTAAACTGCGAGCGCACCCTACCTCATTTCTCTGTCACAAAGCTGTCAGCACACATTTCACTCCCTTCAACACTTTAAGGTAGAAAATGAATGTCTCAAAGTCACAACTCATCGCCAGGATCAGGACTGCAAAGCTGAGCTAACATTTAAACAGGAGGATGATTATGAGCTGGAGAGGATTGTGCCAGGAGACCAGGTTGATGTCAATTACGTATACATTTCAGTAGGGTAATATATGTATTTTCCACACTAAATTATACCTTTACTGCTTTCTCTTACAGCCTTATCTTTATCTTTTAGGCTTTGTTCCAGGTTCAGAATTTAATCAGGCTTGCATCAGGTAGTGTTTAAAGACACTGTTTTGTAGACAAAATGTTTTTGTCTATAATAAAAAAAAACTGGTGCCACCAAACCACACCAGTGCAGGATCTCAGATATTTACAGTTAATATTAGCTCAGTACAGGACATCTGTCAGCTCTAAAGCCTGAGGAAAACTAGCAGAAGCAGGTCGGAGAGTAGTCACCCAGAACATGGCCTGTTTACCGTCCACCATCTGGCAGGTGGTACAGCAGAATCCCGTCTAGAACAAACAGGTTAATGAAG
This sequence comes from Astyanax mexicanus, assembly GCF_023375975.1. Lineage (NCBI taxonomy): Eukaryota > Metazoa > Chordata > Actinopteri > Characiformes > Acestrorhamphidae > Astyanax > Astyanax mexicanus. The sequence goes on along the minus strand of NC_064413.1, from coordinate 35,027,925 downwards.
CGTTTCTTCCCACAGGCTATTAGGCTACTAAATCAATGGGAAGCTGTATGTTCATCCCCAGTAAACTTGTCACTTAGTTACTTTATTATTGTATAAAATTACAGCTGAGGATGCGGTCACAAACTGTTACTTCAAGGACAAATATGGTATATTTTCTGTAGGATATCAATTAGATACTCTTATTATAAAACATGTCCAGTCTAAGCACAGTAGTAGATCAGACATTATATTCTTATTAGAACTATGTGGTATGTTACGGTAATCTTTGTGGATTTTAGCCACTGAACCTGCCCTCCTCCATTTCCCTAATCCCACTTCCACACCCCAGTCTGCCAGGTATAGAACACAACAGCAGGCAAACAGTGTTTTGCAGCCATGAAAGCTACAAAGCTAGTTAGCTAGGTAGATATCTACAACAGATAGAAAGCTAAAGTGAGCTGGACTACGCTGGGCGTCTTCGGGATAGTGGACCCATAGTGCATTGAACTATTCTCTGAAGTTACACTTTATGATCATTTATAATTTACATACTGTTAGTCTATGTCTTTTTCGCACTATAAGGTTCACCGTATTATATAGCGCACTATTAATGTCTATTTATAAATATTATATCTATTTTATACACAAGGCGTATCGTATTTTAAGGTAACAGCACAAAATTAAATTATTTCTTTTTTGAGTTCTTTAATAATGTGCAAACAATTAAAACATTAGCTTACATAGTAAGACTCATCATCGTTTTCCAATGTGTCCTCAATCTGGCAACCTCCATGACCTTCATATGACTCAGAAAGCGTAGAAAAGTCATGTACTAAATCTCTTAATTAATCATGAGTATAGTTTTGGGTGTAATATTTCATGAACCAGTCGGCATGTCATTTAACATTCCCTTTAAGAGCCAGGTGTGCTCTGGCTTTGCTATTTGAGGGGTGCAGCTACCTCGACCAGCGCTTCTCAGCAGAGGAAGCTGACCTGCATGTTTACGCTGTGGTCAAATGCTTTTGTACCACTAAAAGGACCCATTGCAAAGAGTAACGAAGCTACAGTGACTGAAACAAGACATAAATCATAAAACAGAACAGTCTTAGAAGTTAGTAAAGTCAACAAGAACCAAACGACAAATCCGAAAGGGGCTAAACTAAGGTACAGAAACGGTAAAAAGCAATGAAAGCAGTGAAAGACGATAACACTCATTTTGCAACTGAGCAGTTGGCAATACTTCGCAAAGTAAAGGTGCAAACAGACTAGTATTTACACAAAGGTAGCTAATGAGTGTAATTTAATAAATGTGTGACTGGGAAGTGTCTCTGATTTAGCTGGAGACAAACACAAGACAGAAGGTTAAGGATAAGATGGATTTAGGGACATAGAGTCTGTGATGTTTGTGGAAGCAGGTTGGAGATCTCGGAGCATGTCTCATGCTTTCTAGCAGAGGAAACTGACCTGCTGGTTCATGCTGTGAAGGTAAGCAAGAAGGTCATTTAAGTAATATGACAATTACTTATATTTTGTGTCCATGTGTGTGTATGACATGCTGGGGTCTACATGGTTGGGGACATTCCTGTGTTGACAATTTACTGCCAAGATAGCAATGAACATCTGACTGTTGATGTCTGTCTAGACTGTATTCAGTCAGTGGCTCACCTGTGTTTTTTGTTGCTTAGATAACAATATACCAGAAATGTATCTAAACACACCTTATTTCAAGACCACCATTAGCCATTAGCGTAGAAATACTCATAAGCACCGTTGCCTTGCTCAGGGTGTAAGATAGCAATGAGCATTGTGACGTGCCTTCTGCAGGATGTAAGATAGGGCCCATAAAGTGTATAATCCAGAATTTTTTGAGTTTTCAGTTTTCAAATGAGACTGAATTTTAACAGACTGAATTTTTTAATTGAACTAATACTAAATTCAATGAGGCGCAACCGTGGCCCATGGATTCAATATTGTGTGTATATATACACAAGTGCTTTAGACAACTCACAGGACTTGGTCTAGTTTAATATATGGTGTGCAAAAGTTATGATGTTATAGATGTAGAGATGTAAACCCATAGAACTCACACAGAGAAATGTAAAAAAAAAAAAAAAATCTTCCAATAATTTTTTTTATTGACATATTATACAAGTTTAATTCTGTTTTCTTAAAAATGAATCTCACATGCATTAACTTGCACTGACCAACAATCAGAAACAAAAAACACACGTATGTCAGTGTAAGGTTAAAGAAGGTATAAGAAAAAAAAAACAATTAAACAGGCTTATTGTGGTGGGTAAAGTTGTCTTTGTGTGTTGAGTACTGCTTCCTTTGTTTCTCCTTTCGTGTCTCACACAAGGTGTCTCTTGCAGGACAGAGATAAGATTATCTGAGAATCTTCCAAATAATTACGCGAGGATTCCGAGATTGCGGACTGGACCTCTTCACATCAGGAGATCTTTATCTACAGCTTATGGAAAGCCAATCAGCCAGAGAGCTGCCTTTGAGCATTTAGATCAAACAACCAGAAAATAAAAAAAAGAGTTGTTAGTGAACTGTGCATATCATACGCTATATGAGGGGCTATTAATAAGCTCTCTATGCTTTCATGTTATGAAGCTTATTTATTTAATTTGCCATAAATAAAAATAAAAATGCTAATGACAACCCCTGACTGTTTGACAGAACAGTGTGTAGCTGTGGATACCATACAAGATCAGCTATACGATGAAAAGCACACTTATAAAGAGTTACGAAGCTAGACCGACAAAAACAAACATACAGTTATAACAACAATCAGAAAACAGAGCAGGGTTCAATGCCAGTAAAGTCAAAACCAAATCCCAAAAAGGGCTAAACTAAGAATGAGAAACAGTAAATAAAATCAATGAGCAGATAACACTTCGTATGCAGCTGAACAGTTGGCAATACTTCGCAAAGTATTGGTGCAAACAGAGTAGTATATAAACAAAGGTAAGCAATGAGTGTAATTTAAAAATTAGCCGATTGGGTACAGGTTTTGATTGGCTGTAGACAAACACATGACAGAAGTTTAAGGGGAAAGTGGATTTAGAAAAATCTGTCTGTGAGTCTGTGATGTTCTGAAAGCAGGCGGGAGGCCTAAGAGAGTGATACCAGACAGGTTTGCTTTAGAATGGGCTCACTCTATCATAAAAAATTCAGACTTTTGTATGAGATATATGATGCACAATCTAGACACTGTTACTCGACGGATGTTGACTTGAGATTTGAGTTTCTATCATTTTTCTACATCTTAAACCTACACCTTTTCTATTTATTAGATTAAAAGTTGACAATTCGTTCTTCTCAGCTTTCCAAATTACTTTAAATGCACATTTATATAGTTATTATAAATTATAGTTTATTCTTATGAATGCAACTCTGATCTTTAAGTGGGTTCAAACACTAAAACACTGCAAATAAGAGTGGAGCCCACCCTTGCTCACTACCTATCTGACGTCAGCCCACCCTGACGTAAGATAGGACGTCAGCAAATCCTTAGTTCTTTGAACAGTACTTTATGAGTGCTGCTTTTAGGCTTTTGATACAGAACATCTACAGACATAAATAAACTTTCATTTTGGTATCCAGCAAACATTGTGATATATGGTCATAAGTGTACTTATCTGCAATGTGGTCTTTTATCTAAAGCTGTACTCTCTTCCTTCCTTCTGTGACTCAGTTCCGCTGCTACTGTAAGGTGTTTTATGTGCCAGTGCAGTATATGCTTTGTGAATACACTCTCCCTGTTTTTTTTAAGATAGTAGAAAGATTATTTTATTTTTTATTATTTTTTTACAAATAAGCGTATAAGCATTTCTGTCTTTGGTACAGCAGTTCTAAATGCATTTTCCACAATGAATTTTCCATAATGCATTTAGAACTGATCTGAATGGTGCACTCAGTACAAAGGAACTGATAATGATATAATAATTTTCTTCTTTTTGTTTTTTTTGTATATATTGTCAAAATGTTTGATTTTTTTTTATTGTCATTGGGATGTTAATTTTTTTTATCACATTTTCCAGATATAATTACAGTGATTTAGGAAAATGGTCAGTGAGGAGCTCTTAAGCTTCCATGGGACATGGCAGCAAAAGTCATGCTATTTGTTTTTTTTTGTTTTTTGTGTGTGTTCTTCTGTGTTCTCAATACCTTGCTATGGAGAACACCATTTTCTGCCACAGTCTTCTCTTCCTGCCAGCCTTAATCAGAATAGGGAAATACAACAAATAGCAGCTTGAAGTAGTGAGCTAAAGGCCTGTGGTAATTGTCTCATTTTTCTTTAATTTCCCTCAGAATGGGAAAAGAGGAGAGCAATGGGGTTGCTATTGTCAGTGATTGTGCTTTAATAAGTCTCTCCACCATTAGCTCACTTTGATGGGTTTGAAGCATTATGGGCTATGAGGCACTATCCCTTTAGGTCCTCAAATCAATTTATATGCAGATGATGTCCATTCTGTATCTCTCTCTTTCATAATTGGGCCCGTAATCTGTAAAGGAGTGGGACGTACACTGTCTCTTATCACACGTGTGTGTGTGTGTGTGTGTCTGAGTGAGAGAGAGAGAGAGAGAGAGAGAGAGAGAAAGAGAGAGCCCACTTCTCCTAGTACACATCAGACTCTATGGGGAGATAACACATGCAATATGAGACCCATGTATCTGCAGAGTTCATAAAAGAAAGAATAAAAATTCTCAGAATTCTCAAAGGATGCACTTCTGTGATGTTGATTCAAGAATAAATCATATCTGTGAGTAATACTCCATTCATTTTTTAATCTCGCTCTATTTAAGTTTCGAGTGGATCCTTCACTAATTTAAGTGAGGGTGTTATCTCTGTGTCTTCTGGCAGTGGTTGCCTATTCTTTCCACTCTTATATTGATCTGATATCAGGGGCGTGTAATACACACCGGTCTCCAGGACGCACACCTCCCTCTGCGTTCAACTTATTAGAAAGACAAATCAAAAAGCAGAAAACTCAATGAGTAATAGACTGTAATTTAAGCGGACCAAGACGTCCTACACTCTTGATTTTTAATTTGCTTCAATTGTCGTCAAATTGTCATCACATTTCCTTTTTTTTCCCGGGTTCAATATCACTTTAACGTGTGCTCACACAGTTCCAGTGTTGAAAATCAATAGAAGTTAGTCAACCCTACAGAAGGACATGCACAGGAGCTCAATAGCATGCTGCAACTGTCCAAGCATTGATATTACCAGCAAAGATTTCCTCTTCCTCTGCAGCTCCTGTTATCCATTAACTCCTTAAGAGATTCGGTTATTCCTCCTACATGCCTGGATCATTACAATTTAACACAAGAAATTCTCCTTCTCAAATAGTACTGTATGTGTGTGATTTGTCTTACATTACATTCACTATATATTCAAATGTTTGTGGACACTTCTTCTAATGAATGCATTCAGAATCTCAGATTTGTAATAATTGAAATCACTGACAAAGATGTGCAAATGAACACATACAGCTTGTCTAGTCCCTGCAGAGATGTGTTGCCAGTAAAACAGAGCTCTCTAGCATCTTTAGAGCAGAGAACATGTTGATCATTAGATGAAAAAGAGTATAAGGTTAAAAATGTTGCATGGTTCTAGTATGTCATAGAGTCCATTTCACATCTGAAGTTGCTCTTAGTTATCTGTTATATATAGAATCATCACTGCCATCATCTAATCTGTAGTTCCTAATAGAGAATAATGATTATTTTAAAATATCACTCTTATTAACATACCATATTTTTCGCACTATAAGGTGCACCAGATTATAAGGCACATTAGGAGTGTCGCCATGTTTCCCTTCTAATTCAGCAGGCCTCTTTGCTGGGTGGCAAGATCTGTAAAGCTAAGTTAAGTTACGTAAACAAAACTGTAATTCTTAAAAATATATATATAAATATTTTAAAGTCAAATGATTGTTGGATGTTAATCTACACAGATCTCTTTCCTGAGTAAAGCATTATTTATTTATTTAGAGTAAGGTTAGATTTTCAGATTTCTACTAAGGATGGGAGCAGCAATATTATCATTAACAGCTAACCACTAGCGCTAGCCACGGTTAGTGGCTAATGCCACCCAACACCGCCACACTAAAGTACATTGAAAGAGTGTTTCTATAAGCCAGGGTGATATTAGTTAGAGGTTCGTGCCACATAGCTTGTTTTAACACGGTAACCGCACAGGCTACAGGTCGATATACTGAACGTCAAAAAAGCTAGTGCTTAGCGTGGCTAATGCTAATTCTGCTGGAGAACTAAACTGAAACTCCTATGTAACGTTGTACTTCAGTGAAGTGGCTTTACTGCTCCTTACATCCTACATAAGGCACATCAGATAATAAGGCAAACTGATCATTTTGGGGAAATTAAATGATTATAAGTGCACCTTATAGTACGAAAAATACGGTAACCTTAATTTAAGAGTACAATAAAAACGATTCCAATACTCTTTCCATGTGCACCTTAGTTCAGTGAAGCTTTTTTTTTTTTTTTTTTAGACAAGTGATTTGTAGTCTCCTCGATCTCTGTACATCTGAGATTACATCCACTGACCCATGTATTTACTGGGACTCTATGTCTACACAATTTATTTAAAGGTACTGACCTTACTAAGATGACAGACAGATAAATGATGTGTCCTCTGCCCTTCTTGGAACTCATTCTCCCACCAGAGCTTCTCAGCCTCTGAACATCTAAAAAACTGTAACAGTAAAGGCAGTGTTGTGGCCCTCAAACATCAGACCTATAATACCATAAATTACACAATATGTCAAATATATGTCTTCCTAGCTTGTCTTGCCTTGCATTTATTGTGATTGTATGTGTCTTTTCTGTTAATAACTGAACTCAGCATCAAGTTGACAATTTATTTAATATAACTGGGATAACTGGGTGTCAGATGGATGGAAACTGGATGTTGTGTGGGCGTTTAACATTTCTTGATCCACAATGTCACGTGTGTACCAGGAATACATGATAGAAGGCATTACCACCCACAGTGGACAGTGCAGTGTGTTGTAATGACAGTGACCAACAGTATCTGGCTAAAACTGTCCAAGAAAACAGGGAACTCTGGAACTCTGGTAGGAATTGCTGGTAGGAGCATATTAATCTTTCACCTTTAGAAATATTATCTTCTCAAAATAATCTGATCAAAAAAACCTCACAGACATTTTTCCCATGCCACTCAACATTTATAGCTATAAATTGTTTCAATTTATTGTCTCAATATCCTAAGGCCCAATCCCGTTTCACCCTTTGCCCCTACCAATGATCCCCACCCTTTATTTTACACATCTAGGGGTGAGGTGTCCTGATTTTTCTAAAAATTACAATAGGCATTGCATTATCTTTGTTGTTTAAAAAAGTTTTATTGTATCCTTTTTGGTCCTTTGTTCATAATAAGCATAAATAAAATCAATCTTTCTTGAACGACTGCAAGATAAATCATATTTTTATCGTTAGTCTGATACAAATGAAACAATATGTTTAACAGCAAACTATATTTAAACTGCAGCACCCATGTGCAGCAACAGAGCTCTTCACACTGCAGACTGTGATCACATGACATACCAAGGCTGGAGGCAGAGTGAGGTAGAGTTCCACAGAAAACACTTACACAGAGGTGGAAAAGTACTGAAAAATTGTAATTAAGTAAAATTATCTTTACTTTGCTAAAATTATATTCAAGTAAAAGTACCCATCTAAAAACTTTTAATTATTTGATGTAAAAAATAGTACAACAAATCATAAATTAAATCGTTTTTAATTATCTATTATTTCACATAATAATTTGGACCTTTCAGGCAGTATTTGTTTAGACCACCCAATAAAACATTTTCAAAAACAAATGGCATAGGTTTCAATTATCCATTTTTTTTCTTTACTGTTAAAAAGTTATGGTCATATAGGTGACTATAAACCGTATTTTTATAGTTTTACAGTTATATATTTTTTTTATTTGCCATTGCTATGCTTTAACTGCTGTTTACATGTTTAACATTCAAATAGATTGTTTAATGTCCCCTTTAAAAACTTGAGGAATTATCATTAAAAACATGAAATCCTACAAAAAAATGTTGGTCGGTGCATGCGCAGTGCTGTAAAGAAGCACATATCGATGGGTAGCATAACTCGACAGAACGCCGGTTCCCACGAGCTGTGCGCACAGAGCCCAGGCAACACAGCTGATTCTCTGATTTTTTTTTTATTCAGACAATTTTTTTTCCCAGCATTTTATTTTTTACTCAGTAACGGGGAGTTTTCCAATGTAGCGAAGTAAATTACTTGTGTCAAAATGTACTTGAGTAAAAGTAAAACTACCTATTTTAAAAACTACTTTAAAAATTACAAATTTACTACTCAATTACAGTAATAATCTACTCAATTACAGTAATTTTAGTAAATGTAATTAGTTACTTTCCACCTCTGCACTTACACAATACTACTACTTAGCCTGAGACAATTCAATGAATCAAAGCCTAATGCTGAAAAAAATGATTTTTTTATTTAGTTCTGAAAAGGATCTTACTTTCTAACTCCAACAGCATTATCACACCTCCATTCTTGTAGTTTTATCTGCATTATGCACCCTTCATAGACAGCTAGCTAATTTCCCCAGGCCACCTTAAATGAAGTAGCACTTACATTCTAAGCCACAAATAGACAAGCTTTAATATTTGTCCACATTTGTACAAAGTCCAGTTAAATGAAAACCTTTTATATAAATTTTTAAAAAATGTTATACCATATGCTGTGATGAACCCAGAGAGCCAGGCTGAAATAGGAAGGTTTCTAAAGAAGGCCAACAGGGCTGCTTTTATCACACTCTCCAGAACAGCCCTGTTCTCTCTCATTCTGACATCTCTGTCTCCCTCTTTTCATCCTATTGTTTGATGCTACTCTAAAGAATAGTTGTCACGGATCCTTCTGGTGTTATTCCAGCTAGATGCAGCACTGTGGCTCGTGGCCTTTTGTATGTGTGTGTTGTGCGGCATGTTACCTCCAACAAACGTGGTCTTAATTAGCCAGACTCATCTCTGACTGCTCCATCAGTGACTGCATGTCCTCTGTGCCCCAGCAAAGCCTGTGGCATTCATACAGAACAAAGGGAGACTTCATCTCTTTCACCTCGGGGCTTTACCACACAAAGATTCTGCCACACTACATGAAGTACAGGTTGACCTCTGGCACAAATAAAAGTCCCATGGTCTTCCACAGCCTTTAGAAGATTAGTTTAAGTCCTATGATGGGCTGCAGTTGGCTACTACATCATTGTTCTCTCACGGAGTGAGGGAATTGGGAAACAACATGCAGCACCTATTGACCTAGTGAATGGATACATGGCTACATGTATAGAAAACACTGGGCTGTTCTTAAAAAAAAATATTTTTTAAACAAATATTCTGACATATTTCGTTGTTTTCTTATTTAGGATTTTAAATCAATTTACCAAGACAAAGGTATTCATCACTATTAGAGGTGAGCTGTGAGCTTTTTCTGCAGTTTATACACACAACATGAATCTGTCAGACATTTTTATAGAACTGTTCTTAAGGACAAATAAAAAAAAAAAAAATCTTAAAAAGATATTGGTAAACACATACACAGCAGGAAACTTTTATTTCAGAAACTAAGGCTACGCTCACAATACCAGGTTGACATGACTTAAATCTGATTTTTGCTCAATGTGGCTCAGATCAGATTTTTCATGGCTGTGTGAACGTGCCAAATCCAATTTTCTGAGTCATTTTCATATGTGGTCCTATATACATATTCGATCCATAGATATGCTTCATGAATAGTAAAATCTGAATTCATGCGTCTTTTCGACACTTTTCTCTCTTACCCACACATCTCTAGGTGCAGCTGTGCAGCTATAGCTGCGAAAACAGCAAAAGCAAACCACCTGACCTTTTTCTCACCTCCTCAACCTGAACATGTACTTTAGACAAGACACGTGAGACGTTTCAGGGACAGATTTGTTCACATTACACTCAGGCCACTTACTTTTGCGAATGTGAACAGTCAAGCTAGCCAAATCTGATCTGAGCAAAAAATCGGATTTAAGCAATGTGGCTTGTAATGTGAACGTAGCCTTAATTTGGCGGCTTTCAAGATGGCGGCCATGTTTTGGACATAAAAGATAGACCCCTTATCTATTACTTTCTGGGTTGAATTGAATAATATTTTTGGTCATAAACAACCTAAATTATTTATTTAAAAACAAAAATTAAATGATTAAAATAATCATACAGCAAATATGAGCAACTGGTTTTAGTATGTTGATCCTGTCTGATTAGTTTAAAAATAGAGAGTTACTAATGCTAAACTCTACATAAACACAGTTTATTAAAATACATTTTGCAGACTCCATAATGTTAAAGAAAACTTTGCATTACTTTTTAAAAAATATTTTAAAAGCAGAAACAGACAAGGTATAATATCACATTATAGTCACATTTTAATAGTGTAGGAATAAATTAAGGTAAAGTGAAAGAAGCTGTCAGCATAAGAAAAATGTTTTGGGTCATGATCACATGCTACATACCGTTACATTTACAGCGGGATTTGAGAGCTGTGTAAAAAGGAAAGCCAACTATTGGTGCACCATTCTCAGTATGTAGATAATTCCACTGAATTGCATGGAAAAGACCAAAGTGTATCTTGTACCAAAGTCACGTTATTGTACAGATCTCTAGTTCCAGTTTTTAACATTGCAGCGTCTTTAGGGGCGTAGTGATGAGGCAGCTCACTAGCAGTGACCCTTTTTCACCATCCAGCCCAACACCAGGAGGGTGGTGTCTAACACCCCACCAAACTACCAAGCATGTTGGAAGCTTGGTGAGCTTTTAAGCCTCCCATATACTTGGCGCTGCCCCAATATCAGCTCATATTGATAATACTGATTACACATACAGTAAGTGCTTTAGATTTTAATATGATACACTCTTAAACGGTCTATTTTCATTGTATAGGATGATGCACGGTATATGTTTTGATCTGCTTAGTCTTATTTGTTGTCAAGTCAATTAAAATGCATCTTCTTCCAGAATGTTCATCACAGTTGACATACAGACCAATTGTACACTTGATATAATGCCTAATATAATATAAGCTCTAAACAATATTCTTCAGTTCAGTTCTATTTACAGTACATTCTGGTTGTTTTTGGCGCCATTTTCTTTCTCCAATGGCGAACAATAACAGATCCACACATCTACTGTAATCTTGATATAATAAATAAATCCAGATTACCCCTGTCGTTGTGGTGTCTACAGAGCTTCATGTTACAGGGCACACAAGGTTTTGTATGAGAATTTGCAGTAAATGAAATCACCATCATCAAGCATTTTACTCATCTTAATTCATTATCCGGTATGAAAACGGTACGTTTCCTGGCTTGTCAAACCACTTTTATGGTCATTCCATTTTAGAGGGTTTGAGCTGTGCATTTGCGCACGGCCTCACGGGAGCTGAAAATAGTTGCTCATTCCATTAACACATTCTTACCTCAATAACTTTGACTCAATTACTGGAGCTGTTACCACTATTCTGGACTCTATTATCACTAAGTGCTAAGCAGTTGGGCACAGTCTAGGGAACACTGACACTTTCAGAGATGGGCAAAGATTAGCGATGACACACCACTGTGTTCTGTACGCTAAAAGGATGGGCTAAAAGGCATACTTTGCAGAGAATCCAGGAAAATACAACCCGGAATAAAAGCAGAAGAGGAATTTAAAGAGATTTTTTTTTTGAAAGACTGTAGCTGTTGTATGTTAATCAGGAAAGCGTTGGCATTAGTCTGTTGCTCTTCTTAATGTGCGTCTGTTTTTTTTTTTTTTCTGTCCCTAAAACTTTCTGAGCAATTGTTAAAGCCTATGAACTCAACATGAGGAGGATGTAAGTCTGCAGGAAGCAAACATTCAGAGGATAATTAAACTACGATCTTTGTGCTGCCTTCAATATGGCGGCAATCTGCTGTGCATTAACAGTTAGCCCTGGGTGATCATTACCCAGGCTCCTCCTCTGCGGGAGCCCTGTGCTGAGTAACTGACATCTCCATAGGAAAAATGCTGGAAAAGCTGGAGGAAAAAAGCGGGCCATAATTAAATCAAATATATTCAGCGTCGTCTGTCTGCATCTCCAGTAGCCAATAGCTACGAGCTACAGTGATGAAACTGTAAGTATTCCCCAGAAATTGAATTTTAAATTTCCTTAAAAATATGTTTAAATCAAATAATTTTAATGGATGTTGACGTATAATAGCGTTCATTCGATTAGATAGGCAGCCACGCCGAGTCCTTTCTGTAGGAATCTTCCCAAGCCCCTTACCGATCTGCTAAATCCTTCTCTTAGGCCTCTTTTCTCCATCTGAGAAAGAAAGCCAGGAAGCTGTGCTGATCAATCATTATGCCACAAACAGACTGCAGGTGACAGGCATGCCAGGTGAACCTTAAAATATACATGCAGCCATATATCAAGGGCATGACAGGTACATTAGAGAAAGGCACCGGGGTACGGCAAAGCCCGTGTTGAGCTGCTCCCGAGTCACAGACTCTGTCAGAAACACACACTTTATTTCCTGCTGGCCATCAACGCATGGCTTACCGAGAAAATATGATAAATATATTCTTTTCACCATTTTTCCACTCTTTTATTCTCCTTACTCTCTGATGCAATCAGCCATAATGGATGCACATGGAGTAGAAGACGTAGCACGCGTCCTGAAAGCATAATTGAACACTGTCTTGGGATAATAAGGAAATAAGTGCACAAAAAAAAAACATCCACTGCAGGTTACCACGCATACATAGACACATACACATATGTCTTCACAAGAGCCTTAATTAACCACCATTTCCACCCCAAATGCTGTGGTGCTGTTTTGGAACACAGCTTCTCAAACACTGCATTAACTTTTTATAGTCACACCTCCACAACTCCATGGTCATGCGACTGAAAACCTGCTACAGAAACCCTGCAGTACAGGAGGGTAGGTGTGTACCAGTTACCATGCAGCAGTATAACCAGTAATGACCAGTAACTCAACCCATACTAATATAATTCAAAACACACTCAGACACACTCAGCCTGTTTCAAGCTTCTCCATCATGATCTCAACAACTGTGAACTAAAATATCCAGAAGATACGTTGATGGACACCAAGCAGCAAAGAAGGTTATTATTAGAGAAAAAAGGAAAATTTTTAATATTTAAATACGAGACAAGCACTATTATAAATGAGCAATGGGAATTTTTTTTTTTTTTTTTTACTTTCTAGGAGAAAAAAAAAGAAAGTGTGCACTGCTGGTTGTACGCCAACAATGTTTTTTTAAATTATTATTTTAGTATCTTGCTGTTATCTAATGAGCTGTGTAATTTCAGACTGATCTAAAAATTAAATGACCTTACGAGAATAAAATGGATTTAATATTTCCTATTTGGAAAACAGACATAGCAGAGTAGATATAAACCTGATACAACAGCTTTAAAATGGAAGAGTTAAATAGATTGATCACAACAAGCCGATCAATGTGTTTTTTTTTGTTTGTTTTTTTTTTTTTGCTCAGGGGCATTCATTATTTATTGTAAGAATGTGTACAATGCATGTGGAAGGAGGTATTAAAACAAAGGTGGGTACCACTTTATAAAGGGTTTATAAATGGTTTACAATTAGTTTAGTAATGGTTACTAATTAGGTTGTAAATGCCTTAAAAAGCATTAATAATCAGTTATAACACATACGTAGAAAGGGCACCCATGACCTGTCGTTTGCCAAATAGTGAACCCACAGCCATCTATAATGTTGCCCTTTCTATGTATGTGTTATAACTGATTATTAATTATTTTTAAGGCATTTACAACCTAATTAGTAACAATTAATACACTAATTGTAAACCATTTATAAACCCTTTATAAAGGTAGTCTTATTTTAAAGTGGTACCCAAAGGTGCAATATGCACAGCAGTAAATTAAAGCAGCAGTCCTTAAGATTTTCTCTTTTAAATTAAACATGCTTGAGTTAGGAGGGGAAAAAATATAATTAATGGTATCAGTAATCCGGCACATGCCTCTGCAATGTTTAATATATTCATATGTGTCAGCTGTACTTGCTCTCTGTATGTATTTCATTAATTAATTTTTATTTATTTACACTAACCTGCATGAAAAGTAAAAAGTAAGAACTTTCTCTTTAAATGATTATTTTCTTCTTTTTATTATTATTATTATTATTATTATTATTATTATTATTATTATTATTATTATTATTATTATTATTAATATTATCAACTTTTCTGTGAAAGTTGTTAAGAGTCTAATACTAATTAAAGATTAGCTGTTTAATATAGCAATTAAACTGTCATTTCTATTTTTATGGACAGACATATATTATCACCATACATCCTCATCACTTTATCTTTCTCATCTGAAAACTTTATGGATTTCAAAAAAACTGATATTTCTTTGCAGTCTACCACTTTAAACCACCATGCCCCGTTATACCATCAGAAAACATCAATCAGAAAGATCAGTCAAATTGCTGCTAAAAAGAATTACTTTTCCAATATGGCACATTAGCATAATAGAGAAATATTCAATGTGATTTAATTAAGGGTATTACTGAGAGGGGAAATTATTGAAAGCATCTTTTTCCATTCAGTGGTGACAGATGTGCGGTAATTGTGATGGCAGGGCCTTGGCTCGGGTGCAAAAGCGAGTGAGTGGGGGAGTCATTCTCCTGTTCTTTCCGCTCCTCTGCTATTGATTAAGCCACAGAGTCCAAGAACAGCTGAGTGATGTGTCCTACACCGGAACCGATCAACTTAGCATTCTCTCCAGCCTGTATGATTATCGGACTCTTCACCGGCGCGTGAATAGCCCCTTTTTCCATGCATCAGCAACATGGAGCAGATCATGCTGTACTGCATCATGTCAGTGTTTATCTCAGTTATGCAATATGGAGGCCTAGATTCATGTGCCATGTTAGAGAAAAAGTAATCCAGTAAGATACCATCACTAGTTTGTATGTAGAAACAGATGTGCATGGGAGTTATGGGGGTTCTTAAACTTTAAGGGTGCTTTCACACCCTTGTTTAGACTTTTTAGTTTAGTCTTAGTCTAAACCAAAAAGCAGAAAGTGAGCAGTCTGGAGCAAAGGATGAAAATTGGGTTTACGTCCAGGTCAACTTAACCATGGTCCGGGCTGTCATTACATATGTTACATGTTACATATGTCATTACATATGTTACATTAAATTGCATTTAGCAGATGCTTTTATCCAAAGCGACTTAAAAATAATGATGTACATTAGCAATAGAGGACAGAAGTTCATATAAACATAACATAACATATTTTTCAGGGCCTAAAGGAAGCCAAAGGGAAATAATAGGATAGAGGAGTGAAGAAGGAAATGAGGTTGGAAGTAGTTAGTGTGTTAGAGGTGTTAGGAGAGTAAGTGCTCTTTGAAGAGGTCAGTCTTCATGAGTTTCTTGAAGGTAGTGAGGGATGCTCCTGGTCTCGTAGTAGAAGGTAGTTTGTTCCACCCTAAGGGTAATAAGTGCAGGTAGGTAGGAGCCTGCTCTGTTATCACCTAATAGGCAATTGTAAGAACTTTGTATGAATTTAATACGAGCAGCAACCGGTAGCCAGTGGATCTCAGTGAGTAATGGGGTGACGTGCCCATTTTGGCTGGTTGAAGACCATGCACACTGCTGCACTCTTGACCATGTGTATTTATCTCAGTGTAAAAGTACTTTAGAGTTCTTTGACTTAAGGACAAACTACAGGAATTTGAAGTTAAATAGACACATTATGACAGGTTATTAGTTATTAGTTATTGGTTGGTTGGTTAGTTTGCTTTAATTACCTTTTTGTTGGCACTGTCCTTTGTCGACCCTTAGATATTTTGTGTTTAAAACATAATACTTTATGATTTTCTGTTGGATTGATATTTGTGTTATAATTATTTACTCCATTCTAGTATGTCTTTTAATGTCTTTCTTTTGGGTTTCTATATTTATAGTTGAATTTTTATAATAAATTCATACCTTTTTGCCACCAATGGTTGTTCTATCGCCTCCCACCTCATGACATGCATATTGGTACTCCTTTCCATACCTAGATAAAAGAGGAGAATTTCTCAGGGGAATCCTATATCTACTGTAACTGTAGATTAGCCATTAGCAGTGATGGGAATAACGATGTTGAAATAAACGGCGTTACTAACGTCGCTACTTTTTTCAATAACGAGTACTCTAATTAATTACTCTGACTGACACTATACTTTGCAAATACAGGTGCAAGTGTGTGAGTGTGTACGTTGTGTGTGTGAGTCACAAGGGAGGGGAGGATGGGATAACCGCCTAAGCAATGATTGTTGTCTTTGCTGTCGTGCACTCTATTCATCTGGCTTATGAAACACCCTCTGAGAAGGTGGGGGCGGTTGTTACGGGGTGAGTAACACAACAATAACACAATAGTTACTTTTACTGGTAACTAGTTACTTTTATAGTGGAGTAACTCAGTTAGTAACCCAGTTACTTTTTTGGAGAAGTAACTAGTAACTATAACTAATTACTTTTTCAATGTAACATGCCCAACACTTGTCATTAGTAACCCTCATTCTACTGTGGGAGGAGCATCCATGCATCATTTTCAAGTATAGGCATACTATATCTATAGCCTACACGGGTGAAGAAGACAGAACGCAAAGCTTTTTATGCCACTTGTTAAACTGCTATGTGAACACAAATCACACAATAAATTTGTCAGCATTAAATTACACTGAAGCTGTGCAATATAACAAAACCTTAAACATTGGTTTGGACTCTGGATCAGACCTTTTAACCTTTTAAGGTGTTTCAAAAGCACCAAACCATTTGGTCTAATGATGTAACAACATGTTATTGTGATGTCTGCTGTATCTATTAATACATATACAGTAGTATATTCTTAATGCAGTGGGTCGAATTTATTCTATTGTATCATTTAGGCAACAGTACTAACCGTTTTCAAGAGCTCTGCAGCCATCACTATATCTACATTTTATATATTATTATCACACACTCATTCAGCAAGTGATCAGTGATATGATCTGGAGTATTATCTCGTCAGCGATTATCTACAGTACAACACTGTACATTTGATTTTTCCTTCAAGGAGTTGATACCGACCTTTACGCCCTTAACAACTAATTACCAGCAATAGAGCACTATTATCTGCTGACCTGGGTCCGCCTCTGGAACAGTCTCTCTTTCCCATGCAGTAATCTCTTTTAATTAGTCCTTACAGGCCTACTACATCCTTTGGCTTTTCCGTGGACCTTGAATCACCCTGTTCACTCGGAGGAGAAACACACTCGCAGAGTCTACCATGTTCTGTCGTGATGAATGGTGTTTTAGATTGTGTTTGATAAAAAATGGACTAATGTTTCATGTTGCCAGGGCTGCGGCCACACTTTTGAATGCTAATGTATGCGGAGCTTGGCATTTGGCCATGCATACTGGCTTTCTAATGTAAAACAAACTTGCAGGAGGCTACGTTTTATGCAAAGGACCCATTTGTCTGCCGAAGGGCTCGCAGTCAAAGAGACCTCAATCCAAGCAGCAGAATGTAATGCGAGAAATTTGTCTCTAAAAATATTTCCCTCCCTGTGCTTGGTTATGAAATGGCATCACACTAGTGAAGGAGGACGTGTTTGTTCTGTTCCAGCTGAGCGAATCTGAGGAAAGGCCTGTGTGTTCCCTGCAACAAAGCTCTTTTAGACTCTACTAAAAAACATACTGAGATATTTTATTCTGTTGGTTGAATGTAAGGACTAATAAGGAACCACCTTGAAACTTCTGCTGTGCTTTTTTAATTAGAATTAAAATGCCTGTTAAGTGTGATTTGCAAAGGGTTAGACTCCTAGATGTACTACGTGTTTTTTTTATTTCCAAACAGTGTCCTGATTTTGAGTTATCTTTCAGGGAATGTTGAAGACATGTGAAATATACAGTTTAATACAAGAATTTGTCATAAATTACAATGCAAAACAACATAAATCCGATATCTATTAAATAATGGATTTATTTCTCACTGACTCTATAAGCTATTACAGATTTAGATCATGGACAGCATATATAAGAGTGGGCAAAACTGTGACATTTTGAAGCCAAATGATAGAATGGAAAAATGGAAGCTGCCATCTTGTTTGTGCTTGTACAGTAATGGAAATGGGAGCCAGAGCATATGCATTAGAGATGAGATGAGTGGCAAGGCTGTGTAACCACACAGCAAACTGTCCATACTTCTGAACAGTGTTGGGAAGTAACGGATTACATGTAACGGCGTTACGTAATCAGATTACAAATTATAAGTAACTGTAATCGGTTACAGTTACTGCTTCAGAAAGTGGTAATCAGATTACAGTTACTCTGCTAAAATAAATGGATTACATTGCGGTACTTTCCTATTTTTGGTCTTCCAATCCAACACTGACAAAACGCAATCACATTCACATAAATCACGACATCAGAATATTCTGTGATTCACAACCTCCTGCTCAGAATGTTTTCACTGCAGAAGCGCCCCCTAGCGGGCCCGTCGGCGGGCCCATTCTGACTATGTAAAGTAGAATGCTTAAAAGCGTCAAATATTCTAAAAACACCGACAAACTAACCGACTCATATTCTTTAGTACTACTTTAACTACGTGCATGCAAAATTACAGCCATCTACATGAAACCAGTCGCCAGAAATCTCCAACTGAAAATAGCCTGTTTTTTCACATTGTTTACATGGGGAACACGCCTCCCCAACAAAATAGCCTTATAAAATAGTATTAGTATGTAAAATAACATCAGATTACACTATAGAAAATTCACTTACTATCACAGCATCCACAGTACAGCACTGACCCGCAGATATAATATCCATAAAGTCCTTTATTCGCCTGCTCACTTCTCCTTACAAACATGCGTTTATTTTCAGTGCAGCCGCAACGTAATATTCTCAGGCTCCTAGCGACCACGCAATGTAATATTTTCACGTAAAGTTGTACGTGAATACAAAGATAAGGATGTCCTCTTCTAGATTCTGTGGTTTTCATTGGTCCACAAACCACTGAGTGATCGTCTTTTGAACCAATAACGTGAGCCCTGGATCAATCCAATCCAATCAAATGAGGTCATAGCCTTTCTCCAGGGTCACAAAAGTGATTGACACCTATTTCAACCAATAGTCCACCCTTAGATGAAAACACTGGTACGTACTTTGCCCTGATTGGTCTCCTAATAGCTGGGGGCGGGGCATGCCTAAGCGCTGTCATCAAAATCCCTCTGCTGAACAAAGGTGCGCCCACAACGCGGATACGTGTGATTTTGTGTCATTTCATCAAAAAAAATTTAATATTACTCTGAAGTAGACTTACATTCATTTATTTTATCACAAACAAACAAAAAATATTACAAACTCTGGTTGTATAGAGACAGATTTACTTGTGTATCTTTGTATTAGATTAAAGGCACTCTGGAGAGGTTTTGAACACTTTGGAGACGCCTGGTGGACACCTAATATAATGCAGTGTAACTCTTCAATGCTTTGTTCTATAAATTACAAATTTTGTAATTTGTTTGTCAAGATCCTACTGAATCAGGAAATGTAGAGAATGATTCACTATTTATCACCAACATCCATACACACATTGTAATCTTTAAATATAACTGGCGCTTTTTTTTTTTTTTTACATTTTCTTCTGCATTTGATGTTTTCAAATGGAAATGAAAGTGTTGAAGTGAATTATTGTTTACTGTTTATGATTACACTGCATTTGACATTTAATAATAAAACATTAAAATTATATTTTGTTTGCATTTGTGAGTTCTTACAAAAAGGAACAGATTGTAATCACATTAAATCGTATTGAACCGAATCGAATTGTATCGTGACATAATTTGAGGTATCAAACATTTTCGTATAGCTGACTAAAATAATCGTATCGTAACGTATCGTAATGAATCTTGTGATTTACACCCCTAGATAATCCTGGCAAAAAATCCACCTGCAGAAAGTGGCAAACCTGCAAAGAGATATCTTACAGTTGTTGTTACATTGTTTGTTTTTAATGATTTTATCATCAATTTATAGAAGTGTTTCATAAAATTTTTTGATGAAATGGTTTCATAAGTATTTTTATAGGATGATTGAAAAGGCTGTTTTATTTGTTTATCTATTTGTTAATTGGAAAAAAATTAAACAATAATATGCAATATGTGGTTGCTACATTAATTCAGGCTTAAAAAAAACAACAATACTGTAAGTAATCCAAAGTAATCAGATTACGTTACTCACTTGAAGTAATGTAACTGATTACGTTACAAATTACATTTTGAGTGATGTAATCAGTAATCTGTAAGGGATTACATTTTAAAAGTAACCTTCCCAACACTGCTTCTGAATGGCAAGCCCTCCATACACTCTAAAAAACAGAGGTACGATATAAGTACTTTTTTGTACTCAAAGGTACACTCTTCATAATTTTACCCTCAAAGGTACAATATTGGTCTTTACAGGGTCAGATATGTTCTCTCTGAAGTACAAAGCCACTCCCAACAGCAATAAGTACAAATTTGTACTATTTAACCAGCCAAAAGGTACATTCAGTATTCTGCATCACTGTACTAATAAACAATATTTATTTTAATTAAACATTTTTTATTTGAAAGCCAGACAATTTTGGATCATCATGTTTTCGAGCCATAAACAGTAGCCAATAAATCAGTTGATAATAATCTTTATAATCTTTACTGGCACAAAAAACATGGGTACAAAAAAGGACTTTCACTGAAAGGTACTTTTTTGTACCTCAATATAAGGTACAGCCCCAGCAACAAGCTTTGTACTCTTTTACAGTAAGTACAATTCTGTACTTATTTTTCTTAGTGTGTATGTCTCTATACTGTGAGTATACATGAATACAAAATTATTATGATTAATGATTACTCAATCAACTGATCTACAACTTGATCTACATCAAGAAAACAAGGCAATCAACACTCTGTGGACACAGGAGATAAACATGCTAGGCTAAACTATGATAGCACAATAAGCATTGTATTAGCTAACCTTCGATAGATAGATAGATAGATAGATAGATAGATAGATAGATAGATAGATAGATAGATAGATAGATAGATAGATAGATAGATAGATAGATAGATAGATAGACACACTACAATAATGAGCTGCTAAGCAGTATCAGTGCTATGTCGAGTTTTTAAAAAGCCTCCATTCTCTCAGATCTCACAGAAGTGGAAAAGTCACATTAATATTCACTCTTGTCTTCCTTTTTTATTCACTCTTTCGTTCTTTTCTGGATGCTTTCTTGTCCTCTGCACCGAATCAGAACTTTTGGTCAAATGTCACCCGCCCCTGTCATTGCTTCCATAAGATATTAATAACTCGACCATAATCCTTGGCTTATCTCCTACTAAATCAAGCCAGTGCGCTACTTCCCTGTTCGGTGTTAACCTTCATTTTATGGGTTGCCCTGCACGCTCCTAACACTTGGCAGGCAGGGAAGACTACCTCTTTGCAGACAGGCTTCTGATTGCTTAATTTAACAGGAGGGTGTGGAATTTTTTTAATTTGCTAATTACAGATCACAGGACAGTCGTAACATTTTTAAGTGGTAGCTATCAGGAGGTAAAGACAGCTTAGATAAAGTGGTATTTAAAATGACTGTTTCTAATGTACTCTGATATTATTTTGCAGTGTTAAAATCATGTAAGGGTGTGTGCATGCGCGTGAGTGAATCTAAATCATCATTGGAGCTAGTGGTTTGGCCACCTTACAGCCTACTGTTTGTATTTCTTGGTGTGTTTTAATGAATCATCAATTTAATCAATTAAGTACCCTAGAAGCCATTCCATTTTTTAAGTGATTGGACATTTGCATCCAGCATTTGAAGATGTTTTGTAGACTCCAATACTGCCAATTCCATTGACAACAGTGCATTTCCAAAGCATGATACATCCACCACCATGCTTAACAGTTGGCAAAGCACCAGTCTTAAGCTTTTTTATTTACCTCGGTATTGGCACTACGGTTTATATGGGTTCTGTTTATACTGGTAATGTCATTCCCTTTTTAATCCCTACAATATCTTATATTGCACTATTGGCTTATGTCTCATGTATGTCTATATCTGTGATCTTGTTTAATTCTTATATTATTTGTAATTTTATTGAGCTGTATTTTAGTCAACTATTGCTTTATTTATTTATTTATTTTAATTTTTTTTTGCTGTATTGACAATAAAACTATACCCATCCCTACTCTCACGCGCAGTGAACAACACTGACAATCTCAAGAAGAAGCGAAAAAGCAGATAAAAATACAGATATGCCTAGAAATACACCACTGATCCAGAGAATTAAGGACATTGTAACACATCATTTAAGCTTTTAAATGACTAATACATCTACAAATGTATGGGGTTCTTAACTAGTGGAGAAGAAACAGATATTTATAAATTAACTTCTCATTTTCATAACATTCTGTAGTTCACAGTCTAAAGAGAGTTCTCCATTTTATAAGCTTTTCTCACAACCATGCTCATAAACTGTCCTGCAGTGCGACATGAGAATACAGTAAAATAAGATTACTGATCGTTTTAATTTTAAATTTCTTCCATTGTATCCTTTTTCAAGCTTACCATACATAACTGACCCTGTACATTTTGCTAATTGAGTGAATATATTGCTTTTTTTTTGTAATTTTGGGTAGGAGAGTAACACAATTTCAATCCTCTGTATATTCTTTACATAATGCAGTGTTTATAATAAAACTACTTGACTTGACTTGACTTGATGTGGAATTTTTTTTCTCCACATATAAACACATAAAACATCTGGATATGCCAGATCATGGTCAAAAAGTTACAAATATCTAAAAAAAAAAAAAAAAAAGCATAAAAATATCCTACTAAAATGTACCACGATCCTTTAATCCAACGATGGCTCTGATTGGCCAATTACACACACACACACACACACAAACACACACATACACACAACACACCCTGCCATGTACTTGAAGAAGAATATAGAAAACAGTAGTTGCGTTCGAAATTGCTTCATATTACAGACATCACAGTGCACTATATACTGTGTCAGTCTTTTCTGCTTTGCATATATCTTATCACATTTTATAAAAAGATAAAAAATAACGATTAAAATTGAGTTTTTTGCATATTGCAAATATGATGTAGTAAAAGCAAAAGTGACATAGTTTGAAAACACACCTGAATTGTACACCTCAAACATTTACTGTTTCTTTTAACTCTGATTCTTACAATACAAAGGAATGAAAAATAGATCTGTTGAGTTATAAAGCAATGGGACGCACCTCAGTGTCTCTATGGTAGTGTGAAATGTATGATTATTTGATTAGACGCATACATTTTCCACATCATTTTCTCGCTCACACCACCACTGGGGAGGAGTGCATTGTAAACCTGCATGGGGCCATGATGCAGAATTGCTTGTGAAGTCTTCAGCAGAATAATTCATTAAGGGGTGAAGGATTACAGTGGTTACGAAAGCTCTTGTCAGGCTGACTGGAAGGAAGGGTGTTAACTATAGATCTGCAAGCATCTGCCAAAACACAGGCTTTAAGTACTGGTGTCTGAATGCCTCACACGCCAGGCTCTTTCAACACAGCTCAAACCCCTCTAAGGACTAATATACAGCTGCCATCCCTTCCCTGAAAGGGAAGAGAGAGTTAAGTAAAGGCTAACAAGACCATCGCGTCTGAAAAAGCCAAAGCTCTGTGACCTTGCGCCTCTGCGTTGTCCCCGGCCGTCTAGTCATATATGGCCTGCTGAGGTTCCGCTGTATTAATATCGGGCCTCAAAAACACAGAGAAACACAAACCTCCCCAGGGCTGAGAGAAGCACCAGAGCTTTTCCAGCATTGCTGATTTGGTGCATTATTCTGTTTACAGCCCAGCTGTAATGACTAGAGACAGTGGAGTCTATTCAACCGAGCAACTCTCGACCCCGTAGACACTGGAGACACGGTCATAGACACCCACCCCCACTCTCACATGCAGTGAACAACACTGAGAAACTCAAGCAGAAACAGAAAAGCAGATAAAAAAACAGATATGCCTAAAAATACACCACTGATCCAGAGAATTTAGGACATCCTTGCACATCATTTAAGCTTTTAAATGACTAATATGCAAACAAATGTATGGGGTGCTTGACTAACGGAGAAGAAACAGATATTTTTAAATAAACTACTTTTCATAAATTTCTGTAGTTCATAGTCTAAATAGTATGCTCCATATGTTGTTTAATAAATTGTTCTGCGGTGTGACATTACAATACAGTAAAATAAGATTACTAATCATTTTTTAATTTGAAATTTCTTTCATTGTGTCAATTTTTAAGCTTGCCACACATAACTGACCATAAAATTGAGTCAATATAAATGTTACTATCCTTATTAACTGTTTTTTTATATATATATTATAAAAATTTCCTTAAAGTAGAGCAGTCACACCACTAACAAACAAAGGACTAACAAAGGACTAACAAACATGAAAGTATATATATTTTTTATTAATAAGAGGTTTAAATTCACTGTCAAACATTGCCATTACCATCAACTATTTAAGGGGTTTCTCTGGGTTTTGCATGACTAAAGAATAGTATATAGAATAGTATTCTATAGTTCACCAAGAAACTAAACTATGGCTGCCTGTTTAAATAATCTAATCTTCATTGTCACACCACAGGACAACGATTTCATAACAAAACCTAATTTACAATGAGAATTATTGTAACTAAGAGTCGGATCAATATTAGTAGTCACACCCCAGGACATTTTGCACATTCATTTTACAATAAAATGCAATAAAATACAAAATAAAGCACAGCTAACATCTAAAAGTAAACACTTACTATAAACATTTTAATTTGAATTACTGACACCAGAATTTTTGTAGAAAAAATCAATCAATCTTAATATTAGTGGTGTCCACCGATTAAAATATTTAATCCGATTAGTCACAACAAATGTGATTAATCGCACTTGTTCTCTTCTTAAGACACACGGTTTTAGTGGATATTTAAATGTAAATAATAGAATGAATGTAAGAAATGTAAAAAGCAATTATATTTATATTAGTGGTGTTAATTAAAATACTAGTATATTTACTTGTATGTTTGAAGGGAGATAAAGATCAGTTGATTTTAAGTTTGTTTACTAGGAGTGTTTTCTCCCTCTGTTTGGTTTGGTTTCACACAGGGAAAAAAAACCTAAATGCACCAAAATGCGCACCAATAAACCACGCGAGCAGTTCTCTCCTCTGATTGGTCAGAGCTGTCTGGTAAGGGGGAAAGTAAGTAAACATAGCAAAAAGATTCTGTGTTCCTGTGCATATATCTGTGCAGTGTGAAGCAGCTTTAACAGAGAACTCAGTGTTTTCAATGGGACATGCAGCACAGATGTACATGTGGCTTTGAGCAGTGAACGCTGCACATAGGGCACGTGTAAACAGCATGAAGGAGCAGCAGAGACAGCATTTGTTCATAGAAGTATATTTTCTGGTTAATATATCAGATTCAATTTGATATATATATATATTTGATAGCTGAGTCAGACAGAGATCAGAACACGTTCTCACAAAAAAGCAAACCGCTCCAGAAAAACACTCTGCATTAAAAAAATAATGCACATTACTGATTTCAAATTAATCTCATGCGTTAACGCTTTAACATTGACAGCCCTACTTAATACTTAATATGTTTTTACTTGATTATGGAAAAAATTAAGCATCATGTGGTGACATGAACCCACGTACAGGAAGCATATTATATTAAAAGATGCATAAACATTATAAGAGGTATTATAAGCAGTGTATGACAGCATACACACCCAGTGCCAAAGCAAATTTCACCAAACCATTGGCATGTACAATAACAAGCTCCAGTATCTTAAGGAGAAAAAAAAAAGTATATTAATGTGATCTTTGAGTTAGGTCATTTATTACAATCCACACATAATAAGTCTTTTTTTCAGAAGCCCAGTTCTGGATCCGCACGCAGCCAGTGCCCTCATTGTTCCACGGCTCATTGTTAGTGAGGCTCTTTTGTACCGCTGCGCATTCAGCCGTAGTTCCAGCCACTCAGTGCATCCTTCATCATTAAGCACACACACTCCTCCAAGTCTAGCTCTAATGCTTTTATTCCACAAGATTCATTTGGCTCTCCAACCGTCAGCCGTGTTTGTTGTATTTGCATGGTATTACCGGCTAATTGGATTCCTCTGGGATTGTTTGTGGTCTGATGAACGGACTGGCAGTGAAAATAGCTGTACCACCTACTGCAGAGTGCGGACGCCGCGCTAAAAAAGTGCATTCTGAGCCTGCGCCGGACAGTAACATCGCTCAAGCAGTCTGCACACTCTGGAGACAATGGAAAAGGCTGGAAGGAACAGTTTAACTGTGAGTTTTGAATGCCCTCACAAATTGCAGCTTATTTATCTTCACAACAAGGGGATCTCACAAAGGGTCTGCGAGGCGAGCCCCAGCAATTAAAATCGCTTGAAAGCAAACTGCACAGCGTTCAGCAACTATACAGAAGTTCAGTTATGAAACCAAAGTTAAATAAAAAGTTAAGAATATTGCATCTACGTGCACTTGCCTTATAATGTAATTACTGTACAAAAAAACAACAAAGACAGTAGCCCTCATTTATTAGCAAGTCTTGAAATATATATATATATTTTTTTCAAACATTCAGAAATGCAACGTTTGAAATTTTTTGGAAGGTTTCATAAATGGACTTTCTATTACATTAGATTTGAAGAGATTTTATTCTTTAGATATGAAGATATTAGTGAATGAGTTCCATTGTGTTTATCCACACATATTTATAAAACATGCATTATTGCTGTTGATGAATAGGTTATTCTTTAGTTGATGTCTTTAAAGGATGTATACCTACAGCTCAGGAAAAAAAGAGTTAGACTTAAGACTTAAAAATTGCCATTACTCAAAAAAATGATTCATTATAAGAATGGTAAGGAGAAAAAATCGCCTTACTTACATGTGGGTGTATAATAATTTAATTACCTGCTTTATAACGGTTGCTATGATGTAGGTGGACCTACCACTGCCATCCACATCAAGCAAGAACACCAGGTGTCCCTGGTCAAGTCACTATTTAGCCCCCATTTATCACACTGAATTAAACTCAATAATAAGTAACTTATAAATAACTGGCCATGTTTCAAAAATGTCAATATAATATAATAAAAATACAAATTATCCAGGTCCTCCATAACAAAAAAGAGACTAAGTCACAGGAAAGAACAGCAATAACCATCAGTTGATGCTTTGTGTAATTGATCTGTAGGCGCTGCATGTATTTATTTAATATTACAGGACAATTGTAAGATTGTGGGCTGAGTACAGAAAATATAAATGTAGGCTAAACGCATATTTTGATATTTTGTATTATGATGCCTTTTGCCTGTCATCTCCTTGCCCTGTTCCTTGTCTGTCTCTGTGTCTCAAGTGCTTTTTGTGTTTGTTTACCTCCATGTCCCCGCCTCCTCGTTACCTGTCCACAGGTGTTTCCTGTTCCCTGTTAGCCTGTGTGTTTAAATAGCCCCCTGTTCCTGCCTTCCTGGTTCGGTGTTGTATGTTTTCGCGTCAGTCAGGTCTTGTGTTTTCTTTATTTTGATTATTCCTCTCAGCATTCTCCGTGTCTCATGTTCCTTGTTTTATTTGCTCCTGTTTATGTTTCTTTGCTATTTTAGTTCCTTGTTTGTTTATTTGTTTTTCATTTTCAATACATTCTTGCATTTGCAACCGCTCTCCATATTCCTCCTTGCCTCAGCCTGACCTTGCCACCCATATTTAAAATATATATGTTAGATATTTCATGTGCATCACAAATAGTTAATTGGACAAATAACTTGTGTTTTTTTTAATCATTTTATTTAAATATTTTCCCATTTTGTCCCCAATTTTACTTCCTCCGATACATGTGAAGTCAGCCACCGCTTCATTGCCGCAGCATTGCCGAGCAGCATCACAGCGCGCTCAGAGGAAAGCACAGCGACTCGGTTCCTATACATCAGCTCACAGACGCCCTGTGCTGCGGATATCACCATAGGAGTGATGTGGGGAGAGAGCGCCATCTACCCACCCAGAGGGAGCAGGGCCAATTTTGCTCCGTCTAAGCGCCGGCAGCTTGACGGCACTCGGCGCCCTAAATAACACATGTTACACTAACAGACACATGCATATAAACTGCAGTGACAGTTGGAATTACATTTTAATTCTTGCCAAGATAAGCATTGTAATCGGGTTTACTTATAGATTTAAATATAAGAAATATTCAGTTAGGTGCAGTGGTGTATAATTTAAGGTGCAGGACATTCCTACAGTACATGCATTTGCATGTGTGCAACTGTCATTATGAACCATATCAAAATGGTAAAATCATAAAAAATCTTTTTTTCTTTTTTTTTTCCACAAATGCCCCTTTTTTTAAAGTTAGTGGTTGGAAATCTGAAGCAACCCTTTCATTCATTTGAAGAAATGCTCCGCTTTCATCCACTGATGAAATAGTGCCTCATTTTATCAAGGTTGACCAACTCTTTGTGTGTGTGATCATCTGAGAGATCTTGGTTGAAGGCCTAAAGGGACCTTATTCTTCTCTAAGTGTGTGTCTTTCACTGAAGATGAAGAGAGGTCACTGTTCTATAATTCATGTGAATTCATGGGCTATAACTCATCTCCTTTTGCATCCCCTCCTCAGGTAAGCCCCAGCCTTCAACAAAGAGCCCAGTGGTCCTGTAGCTCATGGGTCATGGTACTGTATAACAGGTGCATTAAAGTGCATTATACAGTATTATGTGCTCTTTCATTAGAATATAGGTAATAAAGTGGCAGTTATTTTTCATGTTATTCTTTGCACAGTAACATTCAGTCAGTTGTAGCATTTGATCTTTGTATGCACAGATGTAAAAGTGCGAGAAATAATGAGAAAGAGAGAGAGAGAGAGAGAGAGACAGAGAATAAAATAAGTCATTATTTAAGTCCTATTTAATGCCCAAATCAGTCACATCATCAAGTTGGGAAGCATTTATAGACTTTTTGCATGCATATTTACATTCTACATTTAGACTAATCTATAGAATTATAATATAATTCTATTAGCAGACCTTTACTGCATATTTCCAGTGATGTTTTTAATGAATAAGCCAGCCATTGACTGGAGTATGAATGGTGGTTCTCATAAAACTATTCATCATTCAATGATAAAGTCCTCCCCATCAACAGCAAAATAAAAAAACAACTTGCTAGTTGTGCTGTGGAGATCAGTAGCCATACCAAGCCAAAATAAAAAATTACGTTTATTAAGTATTTTTGAGTCATATACTAAACAAAGTGCAGCAGGGTTTTAACATATTTTATCAGTGATTTAAAATCTATGTTTCTGAAATCTTAATCTGACCTCTGATCCAATATTCTAGTCTAGCCCGCCTTTCAAACAGATTGGAGGCTGCCCTTGCATGAATGGAAATAACTGCCCGGTTTAGTTGCAAAAAACGCAGCTGAGATATCTGACTCTACAATAACTCTACAAGGGCTTTGCTTACTATCCAACTTCAAACAATTTGCAGTTTAAATATTATAAATTCTATTATAGACCCTTATAGAACCAGGAGAGGTTAGACTACAACTAATAAGTTCAGAGACAGTTTCTCCCCCAAGCCATCAGGCTGTTAAACAGCCAGTAGCAGCGTTCAGCCCACAGTTCACCATAAACCCTTATCAACTCTTACAAACTCTCTCTGAACAGCCACAAGTAAATAACCTACCAAGCATTTATCATATATATTTAACTGTCTATATTTTAATAGCAATGTCCTCATTTATATATTGAAGGTTTACATATTACTACACCTCAGTTTATATATTTCTGCTACTGTGAGGGAACTAGCACCTGCAGTTTCATTCATCTGTACACCTCTGTTTCTGTGCTGTGATTTCTAATCTAATACAAAATAATTAAAAACTATGTGTGCTTCATAATATTTTTGTATAACGCATAATTAATGTCTCTGAGGTGAGCTGTCAAACTACAAATTGTCAAAGAGCAGAATTGCCATGGATTATAACATTGAGTTGCACTCACTTTAGATTATGACGTCCCTTTCAACTATTAAACAGATAAAGAACAATGACTACAAAAACAGCTCCATACTCCAAATTATGCATTTCTGCTCTCAGGGGAATTTAATAAAATAAAAATAAAATGGGTCATTTTCCATTTGGAGTGAAAAACCATGGAACATTGACATTACAAAGATTGCAGAGATTAAAAAAGATGCTTGAAATACTGTCTATAGCTCCAAGTGTGCGTATGCACATTCACACAGTTGACCTAAGTTTTAAATGTTTCCTTGTTTTTTTTTTTTTCCTTTTTCAACAATGTTTTATAGCACTATATAAGTCATAGCTGTCCAATGAAAAACATGTATCTCCAAAACAGCAACTTTACAGGATAGAGATATTATTATTTCAATAATATGGAGTACTGGACAGTCTATGTGCTCAAATGATAAAGTAAACTACAAATTGTCATAATGGAGATAATTGTTTTTTGACAGCAATTGCTTGTCACTTAACCAATTTACATTTAACAATTAATTAAACATTAGTATTAAAATAAAATATTTTTAAAAGGCTTAATTAATAAAATTGCATAAAACAGGTGCAGATTTATGCTCATTGTTAATATTATAACATGTTTATACAATAATTATTTCTTTTAAAATACCTTTATGTTGCTGTTTTATATATATATATATATATATATATATATATATATATATATATATATATATATATATATATATATATATATATTTTATATTTATATTTTCAAAATTTTACCTCTGTTAAACTGCTAGCTTAGGTCACAGTTAATCCAAGAAAACTGCAGACATCATGAGACATGTACAATAAGTTGAGTTATATATCATGAATTCTTGTCTATTTTCATTAATCAGATGGAACATAACTTCTATGTGTCACTGGTGATTAATTGTTATTATTAGATCTTTAAAATTGTCAGAATTGTGCCACATTTTCTGGAATTCATAATTTAATAATAATTAAAAAACACATATCCACCTTAATTTACACTCTAAATAAATAAAGACCCAAATTATGCAGACAATAATCACAGAGGAAAAGATGGTTAGATAGTTAAATAAAAAAAATATAGATAATTCATGTCTGAAAATCAGTTTGAAGGTTTATTTAAAAAATAAAGTAATCTGCTGTCAAATTCAAATATATCAGGAGTTTTTAAACAGAACTGCACTCAGAATAGATAGATATTGAACCTTTTAGAAAACGGCATTAAAGACTCAAAAATCTGTTTCACACTAAGCATAGTGGTGGGTCCAGAATGTTACATGACATCATAAAAGCTTTCAAAACACAAGGAGAGTTTAGGTTTCCAGGAAGTTCAGGCTGAGCCGTGGTGGAGCTTTCATCAGAACAATGATCCAAAGTATGCTTCTAAAATCATACAAAATGGTTCAGTGGCCACTCAATCAAACGTGTGCAGTGATAATCCCAGAACCCCGACCTGAACCCCAATAGAAATTTTCAAGCTAAATTGGAAAAAGTCCAGATGTGAGAAGCACTGAATCTAAAGAGATTTTTGATCGGTTTTTGATTGCTTCATATATGTTCTTCCACTGTATTGTAAATTACATTGAAATGCCAAAAGTCATGGGATAGGAGTATGTATGTTAATCATCATGATGGGTTACCTCAGGAGACGGCCTGGGAATGCCCAGACATGTATAGGTTGTGAGGTGCTATCTTGTGAGTGAGGTGAAATATCAAGAGATTGAATGAGGTGTGATAGTTGGTGTCAGATGTGCTGGGACATTCAGTTTCAAGCATTTTTTGATCCACAGTGTCATGTTGTCACACCTTCCAAGGGCTCTACAGACTTTTCCACCTTCACAAACTCCAACTCCCAGGATGCACCTCTCAGTCATGTGTCTCAGCCAGCCAATAAGCACCTGATTGTTAGATCAGCCTCACCTGTGTTCTGATTAATTTCTGTTGTTTTATCATATATATATAAACAAGTCTGTTTGTCCAGCTTGTTGTGAAGTATTGCCTCTGTTTTTGGCTTTTGTCTCAGATTTTGTCTTCCCCTTTTGGTTGATTTTCTTGGATGTTTTTTGATATGGTTTTGACCCTTATCTTTCGTCTATTGTTTATCCCTCTTGGATTTTGTTTATGTTTTTTACTGTTACTGTCTGTGGTGTCACCCGTGCGTACTGGAAAAAAAAATACATTATAGAATGCATTACAACAGGGTGGTGGGTAGTAATGATTGTGACTGGCAGCATCTGGCTAGAATTGTCCTGTGCAGACAAACAGACAAACGACTCTGGGAGAAATCACATACAGTATCATCACTGTCCAATGAAAAACTCTCCATATCTCCAAAACAGCAACTTTACAGGAGAGAGAGAAAAACCTTGTAAACTTTCAATGGAAGTCAATGTAAAAAAGAGTTTATTTCAGGTCATTTTGAAGAGTTTCTCTTGGACCATTCATCAAGAAATTTTGGCACAGTGTGAGAGACAGGTTGTCTGTTCAAATTATGTAGTAAACTTAAAATCGACAAAAATGGAGATAAGTGTTTTTCATTGGACTGCAACGATATGCATTCCATTCAAACCCTGCAAGACAGCATTGTTCTTTAGCTTTTGTGAAATGGCAAAATTCATTAATTCATTCATGTCCCATGACATGTGGCATGTGAGTGTATGAGAAAAGGCTCCAAATACTACATTCAAGAGTGCTATATTTTCTTATGTACCAGGAGGCTACCTTAAAGAGAACGATGGACCATCATCATATTATCCTCAGTGGATCCACTAAAACATGAATACCTCAGACACTCAGAACAGAAATGACAGAATACATTTGGCTGAAAGGTATGCAAAATAGTTCTGCAGTTATGTGACGTCTGTGAAAAGGTAAGATGGAAATGGCCACATATAAATGGTATGGAAAAGAGGGAAACGTGGAGAAATAGGGAACTGCTCCTGATCCAAAGCAGAAAGCAGTCATGCCATCTGTGAAGCACAGTGGCATGGGAACATATGACTGCCAGTGAAACTGACTCATTCGTCTTTATTGATGTGACTGCTGATGGGAGCAGCAGGATTGAATGCTGTATTGTACAGAAACACCAACTGATCCAAACAGATCTCAAAAAACACATTGCACATTAGGTTCCCTGCCATATAGCAGCAGTGCAATAACTCTAAAGAATGCTGACATAGTGACTTCATTTGTGGCCAGGTTAGTGACATGAATTCAACTCCTCTACACATATTTTAAGAGCAATATATCTCATTTAACCATATTTTATTTACAATAAAACATCAGATGTTGAAGGTGAGACATTTTTACCTGCTCTTAGGGCTCTGGCAGCTGATGGCAAGCTGCATGACCGGGATTTGTACCAGCAATCTCCCAATCATAGTGGCAGCACTTTAATTACCCAACCTACTCTTTAGGAACCCCCTTTTCACTAGGAGGGTAAAGACTAGCACACCCCCCTCCGATACATGTGAAGTCAGACTCCACCTCTTTTTGAACTGCTGCTAATACAGCATTGCCGAGTAGCATCACAATGCACTCGGAGGAAAGAGCAGCGACTCAATTCGGATACATCAGCTCACAGACGTCAACATCATCTTTTTCAGCGTTGTAGGGAGACAGTGCCAGAGAGAGCAAGGCCAATTGTGCTCTCTCAGGTCTCCGGCAGCTGATGGCAAGCTGCATGACTGGGATTTGAACCAGCAATCTCTCAATCATAGTGGCAGCACTTTAATTACCCAACCTACCCTTTAGGACTCCCCCTATCACTAGGAGGGTAAAGACTAGTACATGCCTCCTCCGACATAGGTGAAGTGTCGAGCATTGCCGAGTAGCATCACAGCACACTCGGAGGAAAGCGCAGCGACTCAATTCGGACACATCAGTTCACAGATGCCTTGTGCCGATCAACATCACCCTTTAAAGTGAAGTAGGGGAAGAGAGCCATCTACCCACACAGAGAGTGCAAGGCCAATTGCGCTCTCTCAGGTCTCCAGCAGCTGATGGCAAGCTGCATGACCAGGATTTGAACCGGTGATCTCCCAATCATAGTGGCAGCACTTTAAATTACCAACCTACCCTTTAGGACTCCCCCTATCACTAGGAGGGTAAAGACTAGTACATGCCTCCTCCGACATAGGTGAAGTGTCGAGCATTGCCGAGTAGCACCACAGCACACTCGGAGGAAAGCGCAGCGACTCGGTTCTGATACATCAGCTCACAGACGCCTCCTGATCAACATCACTCATTAAAGTGAAGTAGGGGAAGAGCGCCATCTACCCACCCAGAGAGAGCAAGGCCAATTGGGCTCTCTCAGGGCTTCCGCAGCTGATGATGCCAGCGATCTTCCTGTCATAGTGGCATCATTTTAGACCACTGGACCACTCTAAACCATTTCTCAAAAAGAGACTTTGGAAATCCCACCATCTATAGTACATAATGTTATCAAAAGACTCTATGGAAATAGAGTGGAAATCTATGGAAATAAGCCTGTATTTTAATCACAGTTTTCATGTATCTTGGCATGTTCTCCTCCACCAGTCTTACACGCTGCTTTTGGATAACTTTATGCCATTCCTGGTGCGAAAATCCAATCAGTTGAGCTTGGTTTGATGGCTTGTGATTATCCATCTTCCTCTTGATTATATTCCAGAGGTTCCAGAGAACTCATCATTTTTAAGTGGTCTTTTTTTTTCTAGAGCTGTATATGAAATTTTATTATTTACATTTATTCAAATTTTACTCTGGATCCCAGCTTTATTGGAGCTGAATCTGTAGACAGGATTGAACCATCTGGCAGCATATTTAGGTATTTATTGTGAAGCAACAGAACTCTTTATATTTCTGTGTTAAATTTGTTTCTTTCTACCTTCTTCATTTAAGTCCACACACAACCAATCCTGCACCACCACTAGAGAACAAACTGTTATTCATATATCATCTTTATCATCATCATCATCATTTTTTAATGTTTAACATTAAAGTGATCACCCATCAATAGCTTTTCTATACTGCTTATATATAAAAAAAAATGATTTCTAGTATTCATCCAAACATTTGGTCTATTCCCTCAAACATATTTACCTAGCACTTGTAACACAAACCAGTAACTTTTGATTTCAGTGATCCATGTTATTGGCTTCCACTCGCTCTGACAGGCTATTAATCTTGGAGGTTTTTTTTTTTTTTCTTTTCCGTCCGCCGCTGCCGGCTGCTATCAGTGGCTAAATTAGCAGTCTGGCTTTGTGTCCCCACTTTAGCATGAAATTGAGCATCATTGTTGTATTCATCATCTTTAAACTCCTTATCTGCCACGCAGCACAGCCTTTCAGAAACAGTTTTTCTCTAGGAAATCCGTGATAAGGATTCCACTGCCTCCTAAAAACAAAAACAAAACATTACTCTCCGGCTGCAGGAAATGGTCCCGTGCTTTGTTTCCTACGTGCAAAAGCCTGGAGCTAAGCCTTCATCTCTAAAGCGAATCCTTTTAAAATCCAGAAGAGAAAGGAACAGGTCAAGAGATGATGCAGAACAACAGATATATTCACAGCGTGGATATTCCTGTTCTTCTCAACTCAGACTTTAGACAAGATGCCTTTTTTTTCATGAGTTGAATACAGATATAAAGACTCTGGTTATAGCATTAACCCCATGTACAGCCGTTTCTGCTGCAACTCTTTTAACCCTTAGAAGCCTATGGACGGATTTTATGTCCAAAATCGCACCTTGCGTTCTTAGCTTAATTACTCAGGAAGGCCTTCACGTATCAGCATAATATATATATAGTTAGAAAGGGCGGAACTTACTCTTTCTAAAAATAGCAGCTACATCCCAGTGCGGTAAAGCATCTGCAAGAAATCCATTGGAAAATACACCTAAAAATGTGATCTCCTTCAAAGTTTCTTGTTTTATTCTTTCATTATTACTCGTTATTTACATTTTTCATTATTACATTTATTTGCTTAAAACGCATAATCAGATGTATTTACTTTTACTCTCAGGTCTCTGAGTAAATGGTGTAAATCACATGACGTCATCTATCACGCCACCGTGCTCTCCTTCCACACTACCGGGCTCCATTTCCCAAAATCCCACGAAAAATGACGTCAATATCATCTGTTCACCTTCACCCAATCACATTACGCTCTGACGCTCAGACTCACCTGTGTTCTGAGGAGGATCCAGTTCATGCTGATCTAGCTTCCTGTATATAAGACAGCCGCTTGTAAACCAACACCGCGAGGTATTGTCGACTTTCCGTTGCGTACTGAGTGTTATTCTCCTGTGTTTTTCTATTGCTTTCTCGATACAACCTTGTTTTTCGGTTTATCGCTTTATGTCTCCTGTTTTGACCCTTTTGGATTTGATTCTTGGTTGGACTGACTTTTGGTTACGAACTCAGACTGTTTATTCTACTATGATTCCTGTATCTGGTGAGATTATTGTTTACCTGGCTATACTATACAATGTAAGATCAGGTTTTCTGTCTGTTAATAAACCAGTCTGTACGTTTTACTCGGCTAGTGTCACTCCTCTCTGTCTGGCAATACATACATCGTCATTGCCACTGATTCCTCAAAGTGTTGAAAAAAGGACCTTCCCCACAACAACAAAAAAACAAGCAATTTGCTTTTCCCCAACCAATATCATTTACTTTTAGAGCTTTAAACATATATTAAACCATATATCAGTAAATGACCCAAAAGTGTCCTCAGAAAAAGTGTGAAACTACCTGCACTCAAACTAGAGGTATAGCTAGGTATGGTGGGTGCACGATTTTATATCATGTTTATTTTACTTGTACATTTTTACTAAGAACTTATTTTGCACTAAATATTTTAATTCTATTTATTTAGACTAAAACATTTAAATCTCTTATATATAGTTTTCACTGTGTGTCTTAAATAAAAGTGTTTTTCTCATCACTATTCTTATGCTTTCAACTCATATACACTCTAGTCTAACCATTTATTGAAAGATATGTTAGGTGTGAATATATTTGAAGTCTATACGTTCAAAAATTTGTAAAAAAAAAAAAAAACAAAAAAAAAAAAACAGGTGCTTGGTAAAATTTTTACCAAAACATGGCCAGTTCCAGGAAAATATAACAATTCTGCTGCTTTTTACATTTTAAATGATTACATTTTTGAGCTATCATACAGCTTCTGGAGTAAAAGAGCTCATAGCATGTGTCTGTCTGATATAAATACTGAAAGAGGAACTGACAAAAACTGAGAAAAAATAAACCAAAACAGGCTAGGGTTCGAAGGGTTAAATAGAGCCTTGTAATTAAGAGGTTTGGTCTATTTCAAGTGCTTTACAGCCTTTGCTGTTAGTATTTTGCGGCCATTTATTTACCAGCCCCAACCCGACAAATTTCCAATCAAGTTCTCTGTTCAGCAGAGGATTTTACTCCCAGCACCCTTTTCAATATGAATGTTAAGCGATAATCATAAGCGGAGGTATTGATTATTTCTCTCCCAGGCACCCCTGGGTGTAGTTTAATCTGAACCTAGATTAAAGCCAGCCCCATCACAAAGCTGATGGGCTCCAGGAGAGCAAGTATTAAACATGCCACACTTCAAGTGCTGCTTCCACTCGGCTGGAGGAGAAGCAGAAAGCTTTGTGCAAGGACAAAATGGCCATAAATCTGAACATGGGTGAAAGCTGTTAAAAAATGAATAAAGTCCCAGCTGATGACAGATAAGGCATTTCCAGACTATGACAGATAGGTTCCTGGAGAATCACCTACATACGCCAGCAAAATTCCATTCCGTCACTCAGATAAGGGACGAGTGATAGGAGATAGCGATCTGTGTCAACACGCAAACTAAATTAAAAAACGGGAAGACTTAAGATTCAATCCTATCGGAGCCCATAATGCAATTTATTCTGCTAACATTACACGTTTAACTTCAAAGGTTATGGATAAGAGTGGGAAGGAAGTTGTTGATTAATAGTTCAGCGAAAAGCAATGTTATTCCCAAGGGC
Source organism: Astyanax mexicanus (assembly GCF_023375975.1). Lineage (NCBI taxonomy): Eukaryota > Metazoa > Chordata > Actinopteri > Characiformes > Acestrorhamphidae > Astyanax > Astyanax mexicanus. The sequence goes on along the minus strand of NC_064413.1, from coordinate 34,989,711 downwards.
AGGGGTTTCACAAGCACGGCGTTATAGTGAATATTCAGGATGCTTATATTCACAGAACATCCTGATGTTCTAAATATGTGATATAATCCATACTATGACACACAGTATTACCATCCTCCAGTCTGGCTTTAATATTGACTGCAGTGAAGTACAGTATTTACCTTGGTATAACTGAATAATGAGCGCTGGAAGTACATGGAAGGGGCATACCATGAACTCAATGCACTATACAGTTCTAAGCAAAAAAAATAATAATACAGCTCCAGAATGTAACGCCTGATAGAGGGGAGAGACGCGAGCCGAGTAAAATGAACAGACTGGTTTATTTACAGGCTGATAACCAGGTGTTATAAACAATAGAGCCAAACAAACAATAACCTCACCAGATACAAAAGACGTAGTCGTATAAACAGTCCGTGTTCGAAACCAAAAGACAGTCCAGCCAAGCATTAAATCCAAAAGGGGCAAATCCAGAGACATAAACCAATAAACCAAAAACCAGGGTCGTAACGAGAGATCACACAAGAAAAACATAGAAGAACCGCTTAGTATGCAACAAAAGTCGACAATACCTCGCGAAGAATGTTTACATAGTGCTGCCTTAAATACATAAACATGATCAGCATAACCCGGAACTTCCTCAGAACACAGGTGAGTCTGAGCGTCGGAGCGTAACGTGATTGGGCGAAGGAGAGCGACTGACGGTAACGTCATAATCCAAAGGATTCTGGGAAATGGAGTCCGGCGGTGTGGAAGGAGAGTCGGGCTGCATGACACAGAAGCGTACAGAGCTGTAACTCTAGCTACAGTTCACATTTTAAAACCTCCTTCATATTTCTAAACAGTTACACAGGACATAAAACCTATTTTCTTTACACATTTTATTATTATTTACACTGCTAAAATGTACTGTACATTATTACAAATGAAAGTCTTTCAGTGCTTTCAAATAAAAGGCTACTATGCACTGTGTAAAATGAAAAAAAAATACAGTATTGTTCCTGCACTGCTCACTGTGGACAAGTTGAATACACGATTATCTATTTTTTAAAAGCTTTTACCTAGCAATTTTAACCAAACTACTGTAACTGTTAACTTAAAAATATTCTTTCATTTTACAAAAGTAACAAGATTTTTCTGCTGATGGAGCAAACATAGCTGTGGAGGGCTGTGTAGAAGCTTGTGGAAAAAGTAAAAATGCCAAATACTAACAACTACACCTACCAGACAAAGAATTATAGCACACCGAAGCATGTGGAACATCTGAAAAGGCTGAAAAAGCTCACTCAGCCAACTCCTCAGCAGCAATATCCTCAACTGGAGGACACCAAGAGGACCCAGAGAGGACAAAATCACTATTCAATAAGATTATTCAGTCATTCTAAAACATATATATGTTTTGCATTTGTGTATCTGTTTTTCCTCTTTTGGTCCCATGTGCTCCTGTCCTCTGTTTTCCTGTCTTGTGTTCCGAGCCATGTGCTCTTTAGGCACATGACCTTGTTTGGTTATTTTCCTTTCTCTGCCCTAGCCCCGCCTTTCTTATTTGTAAACCCGTCTCTTAGTTACTTCCCCAGGTGTTCCTTGTCTGTGCCTGTGTATGAATACCCCATTTGTTTCTTTGTTCTCTGTCATGCTTTTTGTGTTTTTGTGTTTGCCCCCCTAGTCTCAGTGTTTGAATTCTAATCTCTGTGTTTGACCCATGTTACAGTCTTTGTCTTGTACAGTTTCCTTTGTCTTGGTGTTTGTTTTCCTGCCTTAGTGTTTGTTCTTTGTTTGTTTGTGAAAATGTCTAAGAATAAACTCGACTTGCACTTGCATCCTGCCTCCAACCAGTTACAATTTGTCTTTGTTAGAGTTTGAATCCATGCTATGTAGGCTGTTGCAGTGATGTAAACCTAGTAGTTATATCAAAGCTTGCCTTTTATTTGTTCATGTGCACAAAATAAAAATAAAATCAGTGTGTTTCGTTTTGAGCCAAACTAACAGGGTGGTAATTATGTGTAATAAATGATAAGAAGATTTTTCAACTGCATTTATCAACTTTGCTCTTATTTAAAACATACATGAACCTGCCTTCTCAATAATAAGATACATTGGGCCCTACTTTGGCAATGTTTAGGTGCGCCATTAACCAGGCACCATTCAACTTGATTTAGGGTGTGTCTGTGTGTGCTAGATATCGTGAGGATGGAAACAAAAATATGCCTTGTGTTGTGCAAAACACGCAAAAGGCATGAACTAATTCTCGTAAGTGATTATTGGTGTGTTTTGGACGCAACATGAAATAGACTATTCCCTTTAAAGGGCAGGTGTGCACCTGCATTGCCAAATTTACCTGAACATACCAGGTAAACTATCAGACCACCATGCCCATTTTAACTTTGCTATTTCACTGGCAGATACAAGGCTTGAAAATAGATCGTTGGTGGGGTGTAAAGTAGCAATGAGCATCATGAACCCCTCCCCCCCTCCCCCCCAGGCCCAGGTAAGATAGGGCCCATTGTTTTTTTTTTTTTTCTTTTTAATATTAGGATCCTATTACAAACTACTGCGAAGTTCCTTATTACAGAATGTTTGTACATTTATGTTGATTTAGAGTCTATAACTTTAAAGTTAATTCTCTTTTTGAATAGCATTTAGTTAATTTTGACTGCTTTGTTTGAAATCTTTGATTTTATGCATTCACATCTTCAAACAAAACAATTCTTTTGAAAAATATATTTTACTTGTATCTTGTCCTTTTTTTTGTCTTTCCTTTTTAAAAAGCAGGTGCTGATCTTTGTAGCTGGAGCAGCACTGAGGCTCATAATACCCAGATCCTATTGTTTTTCAAGGAACTGCAGTTGACACAATCAATGAAAAATAGCCACTGGCTACAGCAATATCAAAGCACAAACAAAGCAAGTGGTTGCAGGGATCTACCGCGCTAGAATCCCAATTAGCTGCGGATTAATGAAAAAAATTCCCACCCATCCACACACAGGAGGCTTATTTGTAAACTACGCTTGCCTGAATGTGTTAATCAAGGGCTGGCATAGGTCGCAAGTTATGTAAAGATTTTACATATGCAATTGACTCATAATTGCAGAGGCTTTCTGAAAGTAATCAGCGAGCTGAAAATAGTGCTCTTTCTGGAAGAGGGAGATGTGTCGGGTGAAGACAGTAACTCTTCGTTTTTGGATCAATTCTAGGTGTTTTTTTGTATAGAAGCACGGTTTCTAACTCCACTATGAGGCCCGGTCCCAGCCTGTCCAATCAATACCTGTTTACGACTCACCATTTTGGAGAGCTGGCTGCAATGTGCAACAGAGCCCAGCTTTTGATTTCTATCTATGCGTCTACATAAGGAGCTATTGATTAACTCCACGTCTCACTTCAGTCACATGATTCCCTTTCACCTCCAGTTGCCTGAAAATTGGGGTTTGTGACGCAAACGCGAGAGACCTTTACAAGTTCATTTTCTTTTTTTTTTTGGCAGCAGCCTTTAGCCTGCAGAACATTGTGATGATATTAAAAGCACTGGAGGACAGCTCTGTGCTATAGGGCTGATGAACAGTTCAGAAAACAAATACTCTTCTTGCAGGGAAACAAAAGGCAGAAAAACTGCACTCAGAACAGGCAGTTTTTACTACTGATGAACAGCTTTAGATGACGGGAAGTAAAGAGGTCAATAACAATATTTTAACCTTTAATGTCAATTACAAGAACAGTCAAAAGATTGGACACACCTTAAATTCAGTGTTTTTTCATTTTCATACATTTAATAATACTAAAGTCATCCAAACTATGAGGAAAAACAGAAGAAATTATTTAGTAAACAAAAATGTGTTAAACAAATCAAAATATGCTTGAAATTTTAGATTCTTCAAAGTAGGAACTGCTTGCTTAGCTATTGGCTGGATTTTCTCAGCCAGTTTTATGAGGTAGAATATCCTGGAATTCAGGCTTTCAGTTAACAGCTGTGCTGAACTCATCAAGAGTAAATTACTTGATTTTTTTTTTTTTGCTCTTTCTTAATGTGTTTGAGAGTATCAGTTGTAAAGTTGTGAAGAGGTAGAGTTGTTAATACAGTGAATAGCCCTATTTGAGTAATGTCTTAATCCATATTATGACAAGAACTACTCAACTACTCAAGTAAACCAAAACATGACTTGTACAAATGAAGGTCAGTCAGTCTAAAAAAGTTTAAGAACTTTGAACCTCAAGTGCAGTAACAAAGACCAACAAAACATTTGATGAAACTCATCAGGACAGCCTCAGGAAATGAAGAGCAAGAGTTACCTCTGTTGCAGAGTATAAGTTCATCTTTCAAGAGTTACCAGCCTCAGAACAGCACCCCAGATAAGAGCTAACTTAAACGCTTAACAGAGTATTTTGGTTTGTTTAACACTTTTAAGTTTCTACATGATTCCTTATGCGCTCCTTCATAGTTTGAATGACTTCGGCATTCGTTTACAATGTAGGAAAAAATAAACAAAACAAAAACATTGAGTGGTGTGTCCAAACTTTTGATGGGTTTTGTCATTTTCAAGCATTTAATTTTCACTAAATGTTTATTTTTGCTAAAATTGTCCACCCTGCTTTTCATGCCATAACAGGATGGACACATGCATGACACATGCAATGAAATTTAAAGTGATTTTAATCTGGGAGAATATGATTTCTGAGAAACATAAAAAATATTCAAAAGAATTTAAAAAATAAATTTCAAATTTAAATTGATGAGACCCCAAAAAGTACAGTACTCTGACAATGACTCAATAAACTATAAATCTTCCAATTTGTATTCTTAAATTTTGTATACTTTGGGGGTGCTGTGCTGTGCATGTTGCCCATTGTCTTTTATAAATAGTCATCAAGTCCAGATTGGACATATTCTAAATAAGATGTTCATCAATTATAATTTAAATATCCAGATTGGACAGAATGGTCAGTATGTTTGGCCAGTGCTCTAGATTCCAGTGAGTCCATGTGTTAGTTTTTATTCCACAAGGCTGGGAGATAAATCCACAGCTTTCGATGTGAAGGAGGATGAGCAGCTCTACTACAAATAAACTCCCCTGACTGAAACAATGTAGTGGTATTGTTCTATACAAAACACTCATACACACAAAAAAAACAATCAACAAAAAACAGATATACACATGCACATACATAGACACGCTCATATATAATCAGCATTTCATTGTTTCATTGTTCCCCAGCACACATGCTTTTATGAGGAGCATTTACTTGATGTCTTAAACTTGTGTGGCTTTGACTCTATCCAGTATTTACTATTTTTTTATAGTCTTTTCTTTGAAGAGTGATAGCAGCACAGATGAGTAGATGAGTCACTTGCAAAAACATGGCTTGGCATGATATTAGTGTGGGCTTTCTCAGTGTGGTATTAAAGAAAAGGGAAAAATGACTGCACTGAACTGAATGAACTACTGTAGATCTTCAGCTGTCTGACAGGAGTTCTTAACTTGCCTTTAAATTGTGGCTTAAATACATATAATAATAAAGCTAGTGAGCTTTTAGCTTTTCAGTTCTCAGTCTTATTTGCACATAATAAGGTGTAAAAGGAGAAGAATATGATTTTCTGTAGAAGGTCTTTGTTTATATTGGAATTAAATATATAAATCCATAGATATGCTGATCCCCTGTTTAAATACTGTATTTTTTGCACTATAAGGCGCACTTAAATTCCTTTAATTTTCCCAAAAATCTTCAGTGCGCCTTTTTAATCTGGTGCAATTTATGTGTGAATTCTATCAGGCAGGTTGTAAGGAGCAGTAAAGCCACTCCACTGAAGTGCAGCTTTATACAGGAGTTTCAGTTTAGTTCTCCAGCTCCGAGACTCGAGACAGAAGCAGTATTAGCATTAGCCACTAAACACGCTACGCACTAGCTCTTTTGTAGTTCTGAGGTGAGTATTAGCAGCCTGTAACCTCCTGCTAACCCTGGCTAGCACTGTTGGAGCAGCATTAGTATTAGCCGCTAACCACGCTAAGCACTAGCTCTTTTGCCGTTCAGAAGTGAGTATATGTAGTTTGCATGTTTACTGAGTTAAAACAAGCTTATATAGCTAATATCGCTCTAGCTTACCGGAACACTCAGGGTTCCTAGGATTAGCTCTGTCAGGTGGCATTAGCCGCTAACCGTGGCTAGCCTTGGTGGAAATCTGGAAAACTAAGCTTACTGTAAATAAATGGAAGTGTTTTACCAACCCAAATAAGGGACATTCCAGGATTTTGGTACATTTCAGGGGTGGTCACTTCTGAAAATTTGATCTTCAATTTGATCTTTTTTAGTCATATATTTATTAAATACAGGTAATAGACTATCAAAAAGTTTGATTTGTCAAGCTCAGGTATCAAAGCAGTTTTTTTTTTTATTAGAGTGTGCAATATATTTGGTAACTTACAGTAACAGGGTTGCGAGTAACAGGGTTGCAAATCTAGGCTAAGTTGTGGTTTACCCCAGGAACAGATGCTAACTGTAAAATTGAGTGTATACAAGATCAAGGACAAACATGGTTGTACAAGTATATAAAGTAAATTTTGACTCTACTCAATATTATTCTTACAATATGAGTAACAGGGTTGCGTTCACTGAGTGACACACACAACTTGGACAAACATATTTGGAAAAAAAACTTGAAAATTGTTAGAGCACTTACCTTTGGTCTTGCCATGTGGGCAGAAAATGCCCTTGTGATGTAACTTCCTTTGTGCCAGTAGACAAATATTTTTCACTCTTTTTCTGGCAGGTAAAATTCCTTATGGTAACAGGGTTGCGCGCTTGTTGTGGGACACAATTTAATAGCATAAAAACTGTAACATGCAATACAATGTAGACCAAAGAAGTTGTTTTCATAATTAAAGGAGATGCATATCAACAATATACAAGAGGAAGTAATTTATTTAGAGCTTATTTTAATTGTTAAATTTGCCAAAGGAGTTGGTCACCCAATGTGTGGGACAAGAGAAAACGGGCATTTTTTGAGGTGATTCAAAGGTATTCGGTCTTTCGAATAATATCTAAGGAGCTTATTTTTCCACCATATTTTACAGTTTGTCTTATAACAAGTACATTTTTACAAAAAATAGTCATTTAGATATTTTGGATATGCATTTGAAATTTAAGTGGTGGGACAGGAAATGTACCAAAATCCTGGAATGTCCCATAAACAGTTTTCAGGAAAGAAATCTGTGTAGATTTGAATTTTTTTTTAGAATTACAGCTTTGTTTCCTAAGCTTAGCTTAGCTTTACAGGTCTCGCCACTGGGTGAATTAAAAGGAAAACATTGTGACACAAATATTCCTTACTAGTGTTGCAAAATGCAGCATATAATCCAGTGTAATCCTTATGTATTAAAAAACAGACCAGAAAATAGATGTTTATTGATAGTGCTCCGGTGCACCTTATAGTGCAAAAAATATGGTAATTCAGATTTCTGTCATGAATTCATTTAGGTCACACAAATAAAAATTCAAACACATGAATGTAACGAGGTTGCATTGCAATTACACACTTAACTTTTGTCTTTAGTACAGTTATTTTAACAGCTCAATGTTACATTAAATAGGTTTGAATGCTTTTCTGAAGGCACACTCTGGTGAGTTAATCAAACAGGACAATGCTTGTCCTCATGCTGCTACCATCTCAAGAGCTTGCCTTGAAGACACAGATGCTATACCATGGCCAAATGCATTAACAGATCTATCCCTGACTAAAAATGTTTGATGCTATTGGACATGCTATGAACACTGTGCCCCTACCATTAGGAATCTCTACAACTCAGTGTTGAGGTGACTGGCATGTCCTACAGTAGGATGCTTTACACATGCGTTACACACTACTTCTCCATGCCCGTATCAATCTATATTTACACCTAAAAAACATAATCTTTATCTTTCTCATGAATAGCATTACAATTGGACACTTTCTGCTTGGGTGCATCTGGATCTACCATGTTTGTGAGAAGATCCATACCATAAAATCCACTGCCTCTATTTTCCAGATCCTGTAAATATTTTGTCCATTTTTTTGCACCACCTCCATCCAGCCCAGAACTCCATCCAGCCCATTTTTGTCTTACTAAGCATCGTAAGTGTAAGGCTGTTTAGGAATATGATCTTATTCAGACTCACTTAAAATATTCACCTTATTTTAAGTAATTTGAACCAAAAATAAGCAAAAAAAATAATTAGTCGTCAAGTTATTCTGATTCTTCTATACAAATGTAAGCCAAGAAATAAGGTATTTATGCTTGATTTAAGCTTATTTCACTCATTTTGATATTTTCTGATTGCTTATTTTAAAAAATCTTACTAAGAAAATTTAGCTTATCCCATTACCAGATTTATTTTGCGTAATTTAAGCATTTACGTCTCAATTTACATATATTTTGTCTAGTTTTTGCCAATAGTTTTTTTTTGCAGTGTAAAGTATGCTTCCCCATCTGATCCCAAGACATGGTTGACATGAGACCACAACCGGTGATCATGATATACAGAATATATGTTAGTGAGGTATGTATTACATTTTTGGTGTATGTCTGTTAATACAAACAATCTTTCAATATCGCATTTGCACCCATTATTTGATATTTTGGTGACTTTTTTCCAGTTTTTCAGTTTGACAGCATTGTCCTAGTCTTCTTTTTCTTAATTCAATTATTTCTGATTGGCCTATTACCTTTCCAAGAATCAAATAAATCAATCATTGTTTCCTTAATTTGCCAGCATTCTTATGGGAGTGTTCGCATACAGTATGTGTAAACAGCCCATTTTAATCAGCGTAGCACCCCATTAATCAGTATAATTAACTGAAATGAAATGTGGCTAATGTATATTTATTGTTTTTTGTTGGTCATGCATTAGTGCTCCACGTTTGTGTCCAAACAGAGGAAAAGACGTTACATTAAACCCATTTAAGATAAACATGTTTGAGATAAATGAGAACTGCAAATGTTTATTATAAATAGCATTAAAGTTAGGATGCGGATCATTCATGCCTGAAATTGTTGCTGCAAGCGGAGTTTTGGTATGCACTGCAGGATGAGTTTATGATCCTCGCATTCTGTAACAGACGTATATAATCAACGGAGGATTTTACTTTTAGGAAAATGAGTACAAATACCTGTTAGTATTAGTAGTAGTGCACTTAATAGCAGAAGTGCTTCTTTTCTTAGGTTCATTTTGAAGGACTTGTATTTTGGTTGTAATTTGGCAATTTAGGCTCAGTGGCTGATATTTGATAACTATTGTAAGACTATTCTATAAATCTAGCACATTCACATGCAATGATTTACATGCAGGTGTGACAGAGTGAAGTGGAAATACAGTAAATATATTTTGGAAAAAATCATGTTAATCGTAAGATAGAGAAGTGATGGGCATATCATTCAGTATATATTTTGCAGAGGGATTACAAATGGGTAATATCAAAATTTGTGGTACTGGATTAGTTGTACTGAAGTGTCAGTTTCTTAGTTGTTACTAAATAAATGAGTAAGTCATTGTTTTTGAATGAGTATTTGCTTATTGTACAGTCAATTAGATAGTAAATGTTGTGGCAAAGCATCAGTTATAGGAGCTTAATGTACTCTAATGTGTTTAGGCACAAAAAGTATTATTAATAAACAGCAAAATTAATGCATCATGTAAACCCTTTTACATGCATTTACACTGTAAAACCCGATAAGTTGACTAAACTCAAAACTTTTGTTGTAACCGATTACCTAATACATTTTAAGTTCATGTAATATAATTTTTAAGTACAATGAACTTAACAAATACATATACATATATATTTAAAATTAATATTTTCCTGAACTTGTATTTAGTCTTCTTTCTGTTTTCATTCAACTATTTTTTTAAATACTCATAGAAAAGTAGAAGAAAGAAAACAGTAAAGAATTAAAAGTACTGAGAGCACAGCGAGAACACAGAGTTACTGCACCTCAGTAAATGATGCTTGTTCTACAGCCAGCAACACAGAGGCCAAGCATTTAATCATAAAATGTGATCTACAAGTTTACCTAAGGTAGCCCCGGGTGAATCACTACACACTGATGGTTAAGGTCAGAAACTGTTGGACACACCCAGTATGCAAATCGATTGTGACAGAAGCCAATGGAAAAGAAGCTGTTAATGACAACAGACTAAACTCAGTTATTATAAGTTGATTCAACTCAAAGATCTCAGTTTAAGTGTATATGTGCCCACGGATGTTCAACTAACTCAAAATAGTTGAGTATTGTAAAATACTCAATTTTATGTAAAACAGACTTAATTTATTTGAGTTCAAACAACTTCTGGGTTTACAGTGTAGAGTCGTAGAACATTAGGGAGCTTTTCAACCGCAAAATTACAGGTTTTTGGCCAGAAAATTCTGTGCCGTTCTGGCCCCTCAATCTTGCTGCTCTGGAACCAGTGAACCTCTGACAAAGGGTGGGACGTTCAAGCGTCACAAAACGCTGGTGTTATGTCCTCTGGTTAGTCATAGTATGATTTATTTTTAACTACAGTGAAGCTAATTGGTTTTGCAACATTGAAACTTAATATCTTCCATGTTGTTGTATTAAAATTGTATATTATAATGAATTATAGCAGCAGTTCTTGTAAAAACAAAGTGGATAGCTACACTAAAAATATGCTCATGATTATTAAAACAGTGTTTTTAGAATTGTGTAGCAAGTTGACAACACTACATGCTAACATGCTAATGTGAACATAAAAAAAATTGTATAAAAAAATCTATTCATTGTTACAAACTTCTATTCATATTAGGAATGTTAGGCAATGCCCCAACAGGAACGTTTTTTTTTTTTTTTTTTTTTTTGCAGTATTTGAGCAACAGCACACTGAGCTGAGATAGGACGAGATGAAATAAGATGAGATGGCTGAAGGATGCTGTTGGTGGTACAGGTCTTCATTTCCATTTCAAGATGGGAAAGTTACACTGTAATTAAAATTCGGAATAAGCCAGGGACAGGGAGTCCATATTCCAAATGAGCTTGACAGAAGGTCTTTAATTTCATCACAACCTTTGCTCAAACAAACCGACTGTTTACAAGATAGCTAATTAATTCATCAGTCTTAATTAGTGGCCACTTACAGTTCTGGGGAAACAATCAGCGATCCACACAGATCTACCTGGATCACCTCCTGCTCTGAAGAATTGAATGGCAGACGAGACAACAAATCTACCAAGAGGCCTTCGACCACATAAACAGATAGGCAAGCAATTACACACACACACACTCAGACACACTCTCACACACAAGCACTGGTGTTTTTTCCATTGTTATTCAGGTGATGGCCATGCTGTCTGAAGTTATTCCCTTAATAAGGAAGGCAGAGGAGAGCTGTAAAGGTGGTCATTTACTCCAAATGGACTGCCAGACAAGTGCCCGGTGAATGGAGCTCTGAAAACAATGACTTAAAACTAACACATGCAGATAGATATTCACAAACACGCGATAACACAAACACAGTGCGTATGGGGTCCCGAAAATCACGAGAAAGATCATTGTTAGTCTACCCAGGATTGACAGCAAAGCCTTCACGCAGTCCCTCATCACACGTTTTTTTGTGTTTTTCCCACAATCTGCCTCTAATGGCTCCTCAATGTTAAAACTGCCACAGCCGCTGTGTTTCAACCCCCTTTTTTGTTCCCTCTTTTTCCCCCCAGTATCGCTCATTTTTATGAGTTTTGGCCATCTGCAGTTGTTGTTTTTTTTTTTGTGGTGTGACCTGTATGTGATCCACTGCCAGAAACCAAGATCAACTTCTCAGCTCATCACAAGCCTACAGATGGATGCCCCAAGCCAGAGCTGCTGCAATTAAATATGTGAAATAAAGCTTCAGTCAGAGAGAAAGAGAAAGAGAGAGAGAGAGAGAGAGCAGCAAGATGACAAATGCCATTGCTTTTACTGACAGAGGATTCTTAGAAAGATTTAATGATATTGCCATTTTTAAAGAGAGAGAAAGAGAGAGAGAGAGAGAGAGACGGTGAGAAAGAAGAAAAGACAATACGAGCTAGAGAAGATAAAGAGAGAGAGAGAGAGAGAGAGAGCAGTATGTAAATGTGATCGAAAACCTGTCAAGAAGAAACGGAAGCCGGATGATTCAATATTTTCTCAAATCTTGATCATGACAAACACTCACAAATGAATTTTATTGTTATGGCTCTGCAGCTCTTTCCCGGCCGCCGATGTCTGGATTTGGATTTGAGGTAATACTTTACTTCAGGGAACATAAATGAGTTAAAATGTGAGATGTGTGTGTTGTGAAGTGTGTTCTAAGACGCAGAAGGACATTAAAACACACTAAACCAGAAACAGACAGAGACTGTAGCAACCTAAAATGATATAAACACAAATGTAAAAAAATATATATAATAATGTTTTCATTAAATACAAATATATATATTGGGGTCATTTCACCAATTGGGTGCCATTTGTGTCTTGAGGAAATTACATGTATAAATGTGCACATAAAATAACTTACATAAAATACATTTTATTATTAAGCAAAGTGTCTTGTACTTTGACCTAACTGCAAAAGTAAAATATGTAATTAAAAACATTCATTAAAACTACTTAGAACAATAAAAAATAGCATTTGTTACCTGTTTTTATATATATATATAAATATATAAAATTTAGGTTAAAATACACATTTTTGTTGTTTCACTGTGTTTTCACTCATTCCCGCTACTGTAACACATTACCCCTTCTGAAACATTCTACAAGTCACATCTACAACAGGAAGTTACATCAAGTGGTTCTTTTGAAGGTCGTGGGAAGATTAAAATTAAGTTTCCTCATTTATTTTTCTGTATATTTGTTCTTCTTGTAACTCCAGAACTACTTATATGACTAGATGAGTTGAGCAAATCTTAACTGAGTGTAAAAGCAGAGAGACGGTCATACTATGTCCACTGGACTCAGGGAACTAATTTGTGGTTTAATTCTGAAGTTGGAACTTGTTTCATTGCTCATCCAAGGGGCATCTTCAGGTCAGCTGAGTGGTGGGAACCATAACAATTCACACATTGTGACTTCAGATAGTCATGTAAACTCACACATTTGATGACATCATAGGTGCGAATGAGCTACACAGTTTTACATGCCAGTGAATTTTCTCACCTCTCAGAAGAAGCCAAGAAAAGTGAAAAAAGTGCATTTTTAGAATCCTAAGAACCACTGCAGTAGTTTTTAACTTTATCCAAGTCAAACATCATCAGCTTCCAGTCAATAAACCTGACAAATATCCATGAAACATGTTAAAACTTATCTGACCATAAGATGGAGAAACATGTTAGAGCTAATTAGCCTACAGATTAGATCTTGAGCTGATTGGCTTTGTTTACTACTGATATTAAAGCCTTTATGCATTTAAATGCATTCAAAATGAGATAATCAATTATATTAAAGGTATTTTGAACAAACCAGATATTTTAGACAGATTTGAAATTGGCGATTTCTCATCATTATTCTTGTATTATTTTTGTTATTCCTTGGATATTTTTCGGATATTTTTTGTTTGTTCAGGTTATTTTGTGTTCTGTGACTCCCATAATAATTTTCAATAAATAAATATTTAAATAATTATATAATTATATTGAGTATATGATATATTCATATAGATAGAAGAAAAAAAGATAGAGATGTGTTGGCAAAACAAAACATTGTGTCTCTAAAATACCTTTACAGCAGAACTCTGTACTTCCCTTTGGTTCTTTGTCAGTTGCAGTTATTGTTGCATCTAAAACTGAACCTGCACTGCCTCTCACAATCCAGTTTTAGGCCCAGTTTTATAGCCAATAGCTGCTCATCCATCTTTCTGAATAAACCTCAACTTCCTGTGACATAACGTGTCAAAGTCTGTTGACATGAAGTGTACATGTATCACCCAGCAGAGGTGGGTAGTTTAGGACCCCAGGATTTTGGTTAAGGAACAAAGATTTCAAGACAGTTCAAGAACTGTCTTAACTAACCACCTCCTTGAGCCAGTATTCCCATTTAAAGTAAAAAAAAAAAAAAAGTTAATGCTAGCTTCTTGGCCGTTCAGAGGTGAGTATTATCGGCCTGTAGTCTGCTGCTAACCCTGGCTAGCACTGCTGGAGTAGCATTAGGGTTGCCACCTTTCAGAAATGAAAATAAGGGACGCCCACCAAATAACTAGATAGTTACAATATTATATAATATTATATATATGGACATTTATGAAAATAAAGAACAAATCACATTGCATATTGGTACAATATGGGACGCAATATTTAATAGCAAAATAAATTTTTTAATATATTTTACAGGATAGGTGGCAACCCTAATTAGCATTACCCACTAACCGTGCTAGCCATTCGGACGTTCAAAGATGATTATTATGAGCCTGTAGCCTGCGCATGTTCAAACAAGCTACATGAGACAAACCGCTAAGCTACTATCTTCCTGGTTAACCGGAACGGTCAGGGTTCATCAGTATAGCGCTGTCAGGTGGCAGTAAGGTTGTATATTATTGTTTAATAAACCCACACCTCACCTGATTTTACAGTTCTTACTCTATAAGTACACAGTATTTACTGTGAACGGTAAAAAAAAAAAAAAGGTATATGAACAAAATACAAAGGTAGTGTAAAAAGAGCCTTTGCTTCATTAGCTTCGTTAACACGAGGAGAGACTATGGTCTCGTCTCAAATGAGGCCGATTTCCTACCTAGAGCACTACATTATTTATAAAATTAACACTGAATGTTAAATAAGGGGTTACCCTTAAGTGGCTTTTGACCAGACACATTTTGCACTGTTTGGGTTGAGAAAATGCTATTTAATGTCCAACACTGTGCACTTCATAGAGTGAAGGAAGTCATTTGAGATTTGAGATGGTTAAGAAATATTTGTCCACAATAACTACAGTGACTGACAGGAGACATATTTGTTAAATACAAACATGCAAAAACGTTTCAGGCTTTATTCCAACAGTGTTTAGAAATTTACTGAGACAAGATTGGGAAACCCCAGCTGAATCATTTTAAGAAATCCCACTAATAATGAATATTGAAGAGTTTTTAAATGCTGATCTAAAAAAAAAAAAATGTATCTCGTTCATTTCTAAAGAAAACACAAACAAATGCCTCAAACAGATGCAAGATATCTGAGTCAGCCATCATGCATACCTAACCACGCAGTGAGCAGAATCCAGCCGTATAACGATGGATCCCACTGTCTCTGTACATCTTACAGAATAAAATCCAAACAAGAGACACCCTGGTGAAAGTCAAAATGTAAAATTGCAAACCTATATGTACATAAGTGAAACATAAGGAAGTTCTTCCTAGAAATAGCTAGTAAATAAAGCTCTTTGTTCTTAAGAGGATTCCTTCCATATCTTTAATTTCAGGGGAGAGTGAAATTCGTTTATTCGCACTGACTGCTCTCTGCTTTTATTTGGGCATGAGGACGAAGAGGTGTGGGTATTTGATTTCTTTTACTTTTCTCATCTTGTTCATCTCCCATTTTTTCTTTTCTTTCCTGTGGAAAACAAGGCGCACAGCTGCAGTCACAGTGGCAGCTGAGCGAGGTGAAAATAGTCACACAGCGTGGAGCTTTTCACTCTACTTCTAGCCCTCCCTCAGACTCCACTCTGCCTAAAAGGTTACACTCAGAATAATCAAGAAAACGCAGCACAATCCTGCTACAGAGCACAGGGCACAATCACTGCGAGAAGACAAAAAGGAGAAACAACAATACGGAATACAGAAAAAAAGTACAGAATAATTCCAGAGTTGCTGGACTGTGTGTGTGTTTGTGTGTGTGTGTGTGTGTGTGTGTGTGTGTGTACAGTTGTGGTCAAAAGTTTACATACACTTGTAAAAAAACATAATGTTATGGCTGTCTTGAGTTTTCAATAAGTTCTACAACTCTTATTTTTCTGTGATAGAGTGATCGGAACACATACATGTTTGTCACAAAAAACAGTCATAAAATTTGGTTCTTTCATAAATTTATTATGGGTCTGCTGAAAATGTCACCAAATCTGCTGGGTCAAAAATATACATACAGCAACATTAGTATTTGGTTACATGTCCCTTGGCCATTTTCACGGCAACTAGGCGCTTTTGGTAGCCATCCACAAGCTCCTGGCAAGCTTCAGGTCGAATGTTTGACCACTCTTCTTGACAGAATTGGTGCAGTTCAGCTAAATGTGATGGTTTTCTTGCATGAACCTGTTTCTTTAGCACTGTCCACATGTTCTCAATGGGGTTTAAGTCAGGACTTTGGGAAGGCCATTCTAAAACCTTAATTCTAGCCTGGTTTAGCCATTCCTTTACCACTTTTGATGTGTGTTTTGGGTCATTGTCTTGTTGGAACACCCAACTGCGCCCAAGACCCAACCTTCGGGCTGATGGTTTTAAGTTTTCCTGCAGAATTTGGAGGTAATCCTCCTTCTTCATTATCCCATTTACTTTCTGCAAAGAACCAGTTCCACTGGCAGCAAAACATCCCCAGAGCATAATACTACCACCACCATGCTTGACAGTAGGCATGGTGTTCCTGGGATTAAAGGCCTCACCTTTTCTCCTCCAAACATATTGCTGGGTGTTGTGGCCAAACAGCTCAATTTTTGTTTCGTCTGACCAGAGAACTCTCCTCCAGAAGGTTTTATCTTTGTCCATGTGATCAGCAGCAAACTTCAGCCGAGTCTTAAGGTGCCTTTTCTGGAGCAAGGGCTTCTTTCTTGCACGGCAGCCTCTCAGTCCATGGCAATGTAAAACACGCTTGACTGTGGAGACTGACACCTGTGTTCCATCAGCTTCCAAATCCTTGCAGACCTGCTTCTTGGTGATTCTTGGTTGACTCTTGACCATCCTGACCAATCTCCTCTCGGCAGCATGTGATAGCTTGCGTTTTCTTCCTGATCGTGGCAGTGACACAACTGTTCCATGCACTTTATACTTGCGTATAATTGTCTGCACAGTTGCTCTTGGGACCTGTAGCTGCTTTGAAATGGCTCCAAGTGACTTCCCTGACTTGTTCAAGTCAATAATTCGCTTTTTCAGATCCACACTGAGTTCCTTTGACTTTCCCATTGTAGCTTTTGTAGCTGAGTCTAATCACTGGGTCAAATGAGCCCTATTTAAATGGGCTCATGAGAAGTCAACAGCTGTAGTCAATCAGAATCACTTACAAGAAGTGAAGAGGCCATGACATGAAGCTAATTTGATTGACACAACTCGCTACATCACCAAAATTGACAAATTTTGTTGCTGTATGTATATTTTTGACCCAGCAGATTTGGTGACATTTTCAGCAGACCCATAATAAATTTATGAAAGAACCAAATTTTATGACTGTTTTTTGTTACAAACATGTATGTGTTCCGATCACTCTATCACAGAAAAATAAGAGTTGTAGAACTTATTGAAAACTCAAGACAGCCATAACATTATGTTTTTTTACAAGTGTATGTAAACTTTTGACCACAACTGTATATATGTGGATTGTGTGTCTACCCTTAAAAGACCTCGAACCACCAACCCTGCCTGCATTCCTCAAGTAAACAAAATGTAGGGTCAGGGTCAGGAGCTGCCAAAGCGTCACGGAGGTCCAGAACTGCACTGATGTCCTTTTTTTAAACAGCACAGCAAGTAAAGGAACTACAGCCTTAGAGCAGAGCTCATTCTGATTTCATGCAAATTTGAGCACATCTAAAAGAGAACTTTAGTTTGAAGTAAACTTTACTTGATGTTCACAGAATGAGGCACTAAGTGGTTTCGGATTGATGCCGTCCTACCCCATTCTTTCAGTATGTTTTAGAGGAGCTCGGGATGTAATACATCGTAAGAGGACGTCCCACTTTGCAGGAGAACAAGGCCTTGTTGTGCGTTCACATCACAGCGCAGCGCTGTTAACATCTGCAGACGGAACTATTCCCCAAATACAGTCTTTTATTGTCGGGGTTTATTTAGAATGAGAGTACAGTTACAGCACTGAGAGACATACAGCAGAAGAAGCCATATTTGGTGAGCTTGTGAAGTTGTACTTGGTGTCTGCTGGGATGTGGAGAAACAAGTCGTGCTGAGATTTTGCAGATTTGAGATTTTGTGTGTGTGAGTGTGTGTAGGTTTGCCTATATATAAATACAGTTTAGTTTATAACAGTAAATTCATTTCAATGATTTCAATGTTAGGCTATTGTTATGACTGAAAAATAGCATAACATTAAGGACCCTATTGGTGTGTTAAGGGAACAGCAATGTTATTTTATTATTTATTCTGTTTATTGTTGATGTAAAAGCTGGATTTGCATGCTGCAGCTTGTTTTTGTGTGTGTGTAATGTGGGGTGATGTACACACGCTGAGCGCACGCAATGCGCACAACACTCCTGCGTAGCTAAATACTGTAGGACTGGCCAGCTGTATGCTGACTGTTGTCAGGGTTTAAGTTGGTCAGTGGCGCAGTCAGTGGCGTATTTTCTGCCATCAAGATAGAAACGTGCATATACGGATATTTACCTGAACACACCTCACTTCCAGACCACCACGCCTACTATACTATAGCAATGAACATTGCGATGCGCCTTGTGCACAGTGTACGATAAGGCCCTAAATATATATATATATAAAAAAAAAACATTTTAATGAATATTAATGTAAAGAGATTGTATTTCTATCAGTGTTTTAATCTAATGCATGTAAGGATCAATTCTCTAGGTTTTACAATTTTATTACCATGTGTATTCCAAGATTTGAGACATAGATTATGCCTAGTTTACACTATACGATTGTAAATTCGATTTTTCCACATTCTGGACCTGTTGGCTACTCTGAATTCAGTAGTGTGAAAATAGTGCAGCAACAAGCTTCAGCCAAAGAGTGCAAGACATGGGGTGAAGGAAACCCATATTCTTGATAAACACCCCATAGCAAAAAAAAAAAGTTAGAATGTTACAATCATGCAGCATTGGCGTCTGCAGCCACAGCGTTCATACAGTTAAAATTAAACACTCTGCATGTCAGTCAATAGCTGTGTCGCCCACTTCGAAATCTGGCACAGCCTCCATTTAAGACAATGGAAATTTTGGGGGGGCAGAAGTCAGGAATTACCGGCACCTACAACTCAGAATTGTAGATAAAAGAGAAGTTTTAAAGCTCTGATTACTATAAAACGACAGGTGTAAATTGGGCTTGGGCTCTTAATAATAGTTTATGGGGCGGGCAGAATGTGCATGGGCCCAATCTAAATTCCACTACATCCATACATATGTGTATTGCTGATATATATATATATATATATATATATATATATATATATATATATATATATATATATATATATAATAAAATCTTAAATAAATAAATAAATTCCACTACTTCTTTACATAGAAATTAGTTGTCTATTGGTTTATTAATGCCTAAAGTTGCTCTATACCAAAAGAAAAAAAAAAACTATGTTCCTTTAACATGAAACTGATGTTAAATGATAAACCAATCAGAGCATCCGAGCCTCCAGTACCAGACTCTGCAGCAGCTTCATGCACCAGGCAGTCAGACTTCTCAACACACAAGGACCAAGCTGAAAACACCCATCATGCTAACACATATACACACACACACTCACACAGGGACTGAACTGGAACCCCACACTGCTACTCACTCACACACACACACACACACACACACACACACACTACACAAAGACTGAACTGTTTCTGTCCCTGTCAGCAATATTTGCTGCTTCATTCTATAGAACTATAAACTTTCTACTTCAGTGAACTGCTGTGATGTTCTATATGTTACAGTATGTTACATACAGTATCTCTGCACCTTATTCTCACCATTTCATTATACTATATCAGGAGTGTACTGTGCTGTCTGTTAAATTGTCTTGTCTTTTGTATTTATTTTATTCATTGTAGTGTTATAGCTCTATGTTGCACTTTCATTGCACTTTTGCACTCTATTGTATTGTTGTTCCATGTTGCACCATGGTTCTGGAGGAACATAATGATGTTACACTGTGTACCTGTACTCAGATGTAATGACAATAAAAGCCTCTTGACCTCCTGACCTTGACCATTATCACTAGAACCAGCTGTTGAAAAGAAAATGCACGTTGTGTTATGCACTGAATATGTTTAGTATGCAGTCATATTTGCCCTTGTACTTTATATGTCTGAGGCACGAACACACAGCAGGTCAGCAATTAGCTAGGAAGCTACTAATTTGATTAACGACTACATGCCTTCTTGCATACAGCTTAACAAGGCTAACTGGTGTGTTGTGTGTGTGTTTTAGAGACGGAAGACTCCACTGCTTCACTGCCTACTGACTTGGAGCTGTCAAAAAACGCTAATGCAACGTCTCACCATCTGACATACCTGGGAAATCTGCCACAACCAGCGGTGAAGGTTTTTCATTTCAGCATTAAAGGTGTCAGGAAGTTATTTTGACTTATTTAACGTGTGTGTCTTTTCGTTTCTGTACCTGTCAAAAATATTTTCCATTTAATTCAATTTATGCACCATTATGCATTTGTCAAAATGTGTTCTTAAAAATACATTAAGTTTAATTTGTGCACAGCATTAAGCATACTGTCATGCAAAACCTCGTGTCTCTAAAATGGTGACTTTACAGTAGTATGAAAATCATCTCAACGTTGTTATTTTAAGTAATTTTAAAGCATTATTATTATTATTATTATTATTATTATTATTATTATTATTATTATTATTATTATTATTATTATTATTATTGGACCATACATTAAAAAAACAACTATCAACATCAAATTATGTCAGAAAGTGGGATAACAAAAAAATCTATATGAAGTTTTTGGATAAAAGCAACAATATACAAACTGAATAATTCTCATTGCCTTTCGGAAGCTGGAGGGGAAGCACACAGAACAAGATGTCAAAGTTTAATTTGACTGTTAAAGCCTTCAAAAAAGGTGTTGAGTGTATGCCAGATTAATTATAATGACATTTAACTGAAGCTGCCAAGCTTTTTTTCAGCATAATGATGCAGACATTCAGCAATTCCTCCTCCACCTCAACCTGCAAGTCTCATGTCTGCACATCACCTCCACCTATGGTACCAGCCAGGGCCACCACCACATCCTGCTCCCTCAAATCAGCAAGGTGCCGCTCCTGATTCACGCTTCACAGCACAATGCCATGTCTCTCAGCAGCCTTGCCCTTCATCTCATTCTTTTTATTCAGGCGATCGAGGTGAGCAAGCAGATAATTCACACACCATTACCAGCCTGTAAGCACACTCTGAGCTCATGGTTATGTACTCCTGTGGACTTTATTTCTATGGTTGTTTGAACTAGTGTGATATATGTGCTTTTTTATTTACTTGGTGTAGCTATTAAGCAGTGTATATCTCAAAGGGTCAAAGATGTAAAATGTTTGGCTAGTGCTGGCTCTGTTTTTATACTCATACTCATTTAAATCAGCAGGAGTATTTCTGAGGTGGGAGGGGACAAAATATTTATATATATATTATTATGTAATATATATATATATATATATATATATATATATATATATATATATATATATATGTAGCATATCTTTAATATTTATTGCAAATTGCACTTATTTTCGTCCACTATTGCTACTATTTGCACTTCTGGTTGATGCTAACTGCATTTCGTTGCTGGGTACCTGTACTGAGCAGTGCCAATAAAGCTGAATCTAAATCTGAAAATATTTATATATTGGTGATATCCATGAACAACCATGCAATATCTAATATACCGTATTTTTCACATTATAAGACGCACCATTAATGAGCAGCTATATTCTGGTCTTTTTTCATACATAAGGCACCCTGGATTCTAAAGCGCATTTTAAAAGACACTATAAGAAACTTTAAATTCAGAAGGTCTCGCCGCTCGGTGGTGGTGTTGGGGGTTTGTGAACTAAGTTAAATAAAGCTAAGCTAAGTAAACAAAACTGTAGTTGAACTTGAAGTCAATCTACACATATTTCTCTCCTAAAAACTGTTTATTTGGGTGAGTAAAGTACTTCCGTTTATTTACAGTAAGCCTAGACTCCTGTAAGCGGTTAGCAGCTAATGCCACCCAACAGGGATACACTGAGGAACCCGGAGTGTTCCAATAAGCCAGGGTAATATTAGCTAGATATTAGCTAGCGGTTCATCCCATGAAGCTTGTTTAAACATGGCAAATACGCAGGCTACAGTCCAATAAACTCACCTCTGAATGACGAAAGAGCTAGCGCTTAGCATAATTAGCAGATAATGCTAATGCTGCCCCAACAGTGCTAGCCAGGATTAGCACCAGGCTATAGTCCGATAATACTCGCGGTTAGCGTGTAATGCTAATGCTTCTCCAGCAGTGCTAGCCAAGGTTAGGAGCAGGCTACAGGCTGATAACCGATAAAATTCAACTTTGAATGGCGAAAGAGCTAGCGCGGTTAGCGGCTAATGCTAATGCTGCTTCAGATTATGCACTGGATTAAAAGGCGCACAGATGATTTTTAGGAAAATTAAAGGATTTTAAGTCACTTTAAGTGTGAAAAATACAGTACATACAAATCAAGTTGAAATATTAAATGAACACTTTATTTCTCTGACAATATTTTCAAAAAGTGCCATAAACTTAACAAAACTGATATTATGTACAACTATGTGCGATCTCCAGCAAAATGCAACTGTGAGGACTATTGAGTAAAATACTGTGAGGAGCTTGTCTGATGGTGTGAGGTTCTACACCGCTCACAGTAAGATACTGGGGTATATGAGTCTGGGAGTTCTGCTGGCTCCTTCACCCCCTCTAGGCAATCAGCATCAAAGAGCTCACGTTGCATTGATCGCTGGCACCCTGGAGATGTGAACCTCCATCTCTTTAAGCAGACATCTCTATTTTCCTTTCGATAGAGTTCTGAAGGCCCAGCCCAGCAGAGATGGACACCTGAAGTACCTCTGATCGGCGGTGAGGTTCCCTGTCGATGTGTAGCCCGTCACTAACCAAGTCATTAGAGAGTACTAAGATTAGCACCAATAGCACATAATACAGATGTCTGTGGTCTATAAAATAAAATATAAAAATATTATCCAAAATGCCAGACTTTGTATAGAATGTAGGTTTTGCAGGAGTTGGCAAAGTACAATACTTTTTCATTTAACTAAATGTACCTAAATGTATTATCTATCTCATCTATACTTGTACTTGTGTCTAAATACAAAAGTAAGATTTTAAATGCCTTTGACATCTTTAACAAAATCATGGTTTATAATATAATTAATTATTTTTATCGAAAAAAATATTAGTTGAGCACTTATCCATTCCAGTTTTGCGAACAGTAGTCAAAACATTAGTAATTACACTTGACTTGTTTACAGAAAACTACAAACTGTTTTATGAACCAAAGTTCCATGTTAAAATCTCAAGCACTGTTAAGGTTATGCTAATGAATTCATCTTGGATTCAGAATCCAAGATGGCTGCAACATCAACAGTAGAGAAAACAGGATTTGTGGAGTGCATGACTGTCCTGTGGATAGATTCTCCCACCTGATCTCTGGATTTCTGCAGCTCCTCCAGAGTGACTATGTGCCTCAGTTTTCAAAGATTTTAAAATGTTTAGCCTACCAGAGACAAGCTTTGGTTAAAAAAAAAAAGAACAACGACAAAACATGCCTAAAAAAGATTTAGCGATGCCCCTGAATGCGACATTGCTCAGTTTCAACAGTGCAATACCCTCACAAAGGGCCCCCAAGATTAAAATGTCCTTGCGACCATACAATTGTCACAACTGTTAAGCACTTTTTGGTACACAATGTATATTACAAGATGCACAGCACATGATTAAGCTAAATTTGGCCCGTTTCCAAAAATAGTCGGAGTGAAAAATTGTCTCAAAATCAACAATAATGCTCACAGTACTGTCTGACTTCTATCTGTGACATTTTTCATTTGTGTTTGGACCCACAAAATAGCAGAAAATCAGTGGTTATTAATGGGTATTGCTGACAATGCTAACCTGGGACATAAAAAGTGTGTATATTTTAGTTAGATTTACTATAAAACACTGTTAAATAAGTGTCAAATCAGTTGTGGTATGAAGGGTAGTTTACTGCTGTTTGGAAATATTATGATGTACATCCCAGACGAGCCCATATTTAACCCCTACTGGTCCTAGAATGGACCGTGATGGGGCGAAAATGAAAGCTGTGGACAAAAACATTCCGAGTTCACAGTTGGACAACCCCTGTACAGTGCCTTGCAAAAGTAATCGGCCACCTTGAACTTTTCAAACTTATGCCAGATTTCGGGTTTCAAACATAAAGATATGAAATTGTAAATTTATAGGCTAATTTATTGGATATTTAAAACTTTGTTTAGGAATAAAAAACAAAAAAAAGTGGGACGTGCAATATTATTCGCCCTTGCGTTAATTCTTTGTAGCGCCACCTTTTGGTGCAATTACAGCTGCAAGTCGCTAAGGGTATGTCTCTATCAGTTTTGCACACCGAGAGACCATAATTTTTGTCCATTCTTTCTTGCAAAACAGCTCAAGATCAGTGAGGTTTCTCAAATATTCTCAAATAATTTTGCGCCCAACTTTTCAGTTTATTTTTTATTTAAAAAAAGTTTAAAATGGTCTATTAATTTCGTTCCGCTTCACGATTGTGTCCCACTTGTTGTTGATTTTTCACCCAAAATTACAATTTCATATCTCTATGTTTGAAGCCTGAAATGTGGCAAAAGTTTGAAAAGTTCAAAGGCCGAATACTTTTGCAAGGCACTGTATTCCCAACATGGGCGTGTTATCTTCGTCTATGTTTATCTCTTTGTTTATCTGCTATAGAGCAAATTCTGTTTCATTTCTAGTGGATCGTTAGACATGTACAGCTGCAAGAAAAAGCTTGGGAACTCTTCGGAATCAGCCAGATTTCTGCATTGATCTACACATCGCAAGTGGTGCGATTGTTATCAAAGTCACAATTAAAGACAAACACGATCAATCTAAACTAATAACCAAAAGGTGTTTCTGTTAAGGAGATGAGATTGGAAGTGTGGCTTTCATAAGTGCTTTGCTCATTAAATAAAAGGCACACAAACGTGGCTCTTCTCAAGAAAGACTGATTAGTGTGAATCATGCTTCAATGCAAACAATGAACGAGGTTGGAAGAGATTGCAGAAGCTTTGCTAAAGGTGTAAATCAATGCATGGTTAGGCTAATTGTATACAAATGGAGAAGAGCTTTTAGAGCTGATGCTACTCTTTATATACTGGAGTGGGCATCCTGTTAAAATCACTCCAAAAACACACCAGGCAATCCTGAAAGAGGTGAGAGATGAGAATGAACCCAGGGCTAACAGCAATACTAACGTCTGTAAATATTAGAAAAACACTAAAGAAGAATGGTGTTCATGAAAGGATACACTGAAGGAAGCTGCTGTTGTCCAACAGATACAGAAATACATTAATAAAAGTAACTTAGAAGCTCTTCTCGTGTTTGATAAAAAAAAAAAAAAAAAAAAAAAAAAACACTTGGATCTTCTACAATGCTTTTGGGAAAAGTTCTTTTGGCAATTAAAACAAAAATGGAACTTTTTAATACACATTGCTATGATTGAAGGAAACGCCAAACAAACACCAAAGACTGTACAGTATTGTTCATAGATTTCAATCACTAATAGCTTGTATTTACTTTTTCTAGCCTGCCCTGTGGATGTTTTCATGGACAGTACAGTGAGAAGAAGTGTTACTTTTCAACCACAAATAGTGCTTTGCATTTAGGTAAAAAGTAAAAATTTTTCTGACCACAGCATCTTCTTCCAAATGTTTGCTGTGTCCTCTACAAGGCTTGTGGCAAACTGCAAACAGCACTTCTTATGTCTTTCTTTTAACAATTGTTTTCTTCTCGCCACTCTTTCTTAAAGGCCAGATTTGTGGGGTGCATGACTTCTACAGGTTGTAGATCTCTGCAGCTCCTCCAGAGTGACCATGTATCTCTTGGCTGCTTCTCTAACCAGTGCTGTCCAAACTTAATCTGTCAGTTTAGGTGGACAGACATGTCTTGCTAGGTTGCAGTTGTAGAATACCTTTTACTTTTTCCATTTCTGGATGATGGATTGATAGAACAGTGATCCTTGGGATGCTCAAAGCTTGATACATATATATATATATATTTTTAAGTGCCTTGGTCTTCATAATGCTGTTTGTTCTGTAGTGGTCTTTAACAAACCACTGAGGCCTTCACAGAACAGGTGTATTCATACTGAGACTAAATTACACACAGCTGGATTCTTCTTTTTTTATGACCAATTTTATATTAGTTTTGAAACCTTTATTAGTGTTACAATGAGTCAACAACCCCAAAAAAAAACAGCAAACAAACCCACTCTCCCCGTCCCCCTCACCCTCCCCGCCCCCCTTCACTCTTCCCTCCCCCTTCACTCTTCCTTGCCCCTTACCGCCCCCTCCCCTTCCCTGAGTGTGCTGATAAATCATCATACAAACAGAGAACAGTACAATATGAAAAAACAAAAAACAAAATAAAACATATTAATATAAGGGTACCACTTTAAAATAAGACTACTTTTATAAAGGGTTTATAAATGGTTTACAATTAGTTTATTAATGGTTACTAATTAGCTTGTAAATGCCTTAAAAATCATTAATAATCAGTTATAACACATATGTAGAAAGGGCAACAATATAGATGGCTGTGGGTTCACTATTTGACAAACAACAGGTCAGTGTTGCCCTTTCTATGTATGTGTTATAACTGATTATTAATGATTTTTAGGGCATTTACAACCTAATTAGTAACCATTAGTAAACTAATTGTAAACCATTCATAAACCCTTTATAAAGGTAGTCTTATTTTAAAGTGGTACCAATATAAGCCATTAAGGGATTAATAAAGTCTCCATAGCTTGTAGTGCATCTTTCCAGGCAATAATAGTTCTTGATTTGGCACCATGCATGTGGGCAACCGACAACTCCATTGAAATGATATTAGCTGGACTCTTCTTAAGACAATGAATTTTATTTAGGGTGCTCAGAGTAAAAGGGGATGAATACTTTTTCACATCACACTTTTTAGAAATTATTTTGAATTAAATTTTGAAAAACATTCATCATTGTTTCCACTTAACAATGATGTGCTACTTTGTGTTGGTCTATCACATATCTCAATAAAATACAAGCGCTTTAGATTTTAGTGTTTGGTTGTAAGGTGAGAAAATGTGGAAAAACTACTGACTACTTTTGCAAGCCACTGTAATTAGTGCAGAAATCATTATGTTCATTATTATTGTTATTATTATTATTATTATTATTATTATTATTATTATTATTATTATTATTATTATTATTATTATTATTATTATTATTAATATGTTACCCTGAACCCCATTTAAAGATGAATTACTTAGGACTTTGGAGTTTTTACTACACATTTACCTGATTAAAAAATATACAGTAGGACTGTAAAATAAAGTGTTAAAAATCTCATTTTTTCGTCCCCAACAACCAGAAAAGAAAAAAACAACTCCTAATCCTATGTGGTTTATCCAACAAGGAGCCTACATCCTTGACTTGAGCTAGACAGTCTGTTGCAGCTTGTTATTGATGGAACTCAAGGCTATCTGTTGTTGAAGCCCAACAGATGACTTTTCAAGGCTAGAAAAAGATTTAATTAGCTACGCAAAGGCTTCAATGGCAATATTTGATGGGCAGATTATTATAATTCGTGCATATGTTATTATTTCATGTTTTTTTCATCTAATTTTTCACCTAATTAAAAACAGATCAGTCTATGTAAAACAAGACACATCAAGTCAGTCAGATTTTATGTTTGGGTTCTTATAACAACCTTTTTACCTTTTCACAAGTTGATACAAACTGAAAGTGACCCCATATTAAGTGGTATAAACGAGTGCTGTGTAACACAATTAGGTCTAAAGACTGGTGACAGATAAAGGTGTCTGCTCTATGCAAATAGATACAAACGACTGGCGATCTAATGAAAATGGCCTACATGAACTCCCTGCAGCGAGACTAGACTCGGCCGAGAGAGTCAGCAGCGCTTGGAGCTTGGACTCGGGCTGAATGCCGCAGGCTGATATTTACTCTACTGGAAGGTGTAATCTTATAAAACAGATTCCAAATAGAATCATGGGAGGTCTTCAGCTTGTCCCTGTAGATCAATTTAGGTTCACCTTATCCCCCTATACCTCATCCCAAAAGCAGGAGCCTTCATGTCACACCAGCTTCACATCACAGCTGCTGGGCTTGCTTTTTCAAGGATGCAGCAGTGAAGTGCATGGAGGGGGTTTTGTGATGTGATGGGTATCTCACATTCTATCCAGTGTCACTGTTATACATGAGGAATACAAAAGAAGAGGAGTGTTTTGAATAACTGAATAATAGGGCAATATTTTGTGGATAAAAAAGGGATTTCAAAGAGTTTATGGCTAACGCATATTCTCTTACTAATACTTATCAATACATTCCTTATAATTTTTTTTGTTTGTTTTTTTTTTACGGTCAGCATTAAGGGTAGGATGAAAGGAGATTGATTTAGTTTGTGATGCATAATCAATATATGTTTTTTTTTATTTTTATATAGGACTCGTCCCCCCAGTTTGACTTACTAAAGTTAATGCTTCATTACTCAATATGGTGGCTCTAATCAAATGTGAATGAGATTATTTGAATCTGACACCAATAAATACAGAATTCCTGCTATTTTATTACGTAGGAGTGTTTTATTCTCTTCAGTAACACAATGATTAACCCTTTGAACCCTGAGCTGTTTTGGTGTGTTTTTTCTTTTTTTTATGTCAGTCCCTCTTTCAGGTCTTATAACACAGTAATTATATCCGACAGCCTCATGCCCTGAGCTCTTTTACTCCAGAAGCCATACGGCTGCTCAAAAATATCATTTAAAATGTAAAAAGAACCAGAATTGTTATATTTTTTTCTGGAACTGATCATGTTTTGGTCAAAATTTTACCAAGCGCCATAATTTTACATATTTTTGAATGTATAGACTTTAAATATATTTACACCTAAGATATCTTTTCGAAAATGGTTAGACTACAGTGTTTATGAGTTAAAAGCCTAAGAATATTGATGATAGTTCATTACATGGTCTATTACTTTGACAAAACACATCAGAGCATCAGGCAGACTTATTTTTCTAGATACTAAAAACCTGACACTCAGAGCAGCCTATGCCTTTCAGTATTTTAATCAGGATGCACAAAGAAAACTATATACAAAAATGATAACTTTTTAGTCTAAATAAATAAAAAAAATGTTTAGTGTAAAATAACTACTAGTAAAATAAAAACTATATAAAGTAGTGCGCACACCATACCTAGCTTTAGTTTGAGTAAAGCAGGTAGTTTCACACTTTTTCTGTGGACAGTATTTTAAGTCATTTACTGATATTATTTGGTTTGAAACATCATATAAATAAGTTTGAAGCACTAAAGGTAAATAATATTGGTTAGGGAAGGGGATCTCACCTTTTTAGATGTTTTTCTCAGTGAGTTTCTTGTAGATTTTGCTTTACCACACTGGGATGTCATCGCTATTTTTAGAAAGAGTAAGTTACGCCCTTTCTAACCATATATGGATTATGTTTATGTGTGAAGGAATTCCTGAGTAATTGAGAACACAAGGTGCGATTATGGATGGAAGTGGAGCGGTGGGCAGCCATCACTGTGGTAAAAGACCTTGCTCAAAGGCTCAACAGTAGCAGCTTACTAAGCCCAGTTATCAAACACATAACTGGTACTATAACCACTGAGCGCAACTTCGCCCCATGAATAAACACATTTCCACTCATGACTGCATTTCCAAACAGCCCAATTTTGGCAAAATCCACAAATCCACAATCCAATCTTGCAATGCCCCAGAAAAAAAAAAAGAACCATTGGTTGCCTAAAGAAACAGTTGACAATTCCTATGGCTTTTCTCATTGTTGACTCTATGGATACAGGGTATTTTTTTGTAAGGGCCAATAAAACCCTTTCATAGTAACAAAGCAACATGTGATTACAGGTGTGACCAGGTTACTGTGAATGTCCAAATTAAACCCAATTATACCAATTCATTACTGATTAATCTTGTGGCCCAGTGTTATCCATACAGTGTATCTACCTTCCTGTATACTTAAGCTCAGCTCTAATCAACCCCACTGATCTACTAACTGCTTCAGTAGCTGCTGATTAGCTGAACGAGGTGTGTTTAGCTCGGGTTGGAGGGCAAACCAGCAGGTAGACTGGTAACCACTGAGTTACGGGATTGTTAATTGGTATTACTGGGTTAGAATCAGGCGTTAACACTCACCTAACAATTAGGATAACCCTGCTTTATTGAGTTAATTACTGGAGATTTTGGAACATTGCTGTGAGAATTTGATTGCATTCAGCCACAAGAGTTTTACTGAGGTCAGGATGTGGAATGACCATCATTGTTTTGTACTCTTTATAGCTCACAACCTGTAATAGGTTCATTTTTGTTTTCTTGACTGACTGTACCTCTTTCTGTTTTTCTTTTTTTTTTCTTGTTTTAAACCTTATCTTTTTACATAATTATACAGGTCTGGGAATAATTAAGAGAACACTTTAGTTTCTGAATCAGTTTCTCTGATTTTGCTATTTATAGGTATATGTTTGTAGTACATAGAAAAAACAACAATGTTTATTTTACTCAGACAACATTTCTCCCAAATTCCAAATAAAAATATTGTCATTTAGCGCATTTATTTGCAGAAAATGAGAAATGCAAAGCTTTCAGACCTCAAATAATGCAAAGAAAACTAGTTTCATATTTCTTATGTTTATATTTAATATTTGGTGGAATAACCCTTGGTTTTAATCACAGTTTTCATCCATCTTGGCTTGTTCTCCTCCACCAGTCTTACACACTGCTTTTGGATTAGACAAATTGTGAGAAAAGAGAGCGATATGTAGTGTGGAGGTTAAACGGGACCTGCATGTTGTGTTTGCAGCAGGAGCAGACAGGGAGGATGGTAGCCCGTAGCCTTCTTCTTGTCTCTCTCTCTCTCTCTCTCTCTCTCTCTCTCTCCCTCTCTCTGAAGCTGACCTTGAGTCTGTCCTCTACTCCCCCAGCCTCGCTTTCAAAGAACCCTCTTTCTGTATGCTAATGGGCACCGTGGCAAGGAAAAAAAAAATAAAAAAACAAATGTTGCTGCTTTCCTCTCTGTTCTTTTCTTCTGCATTTCTAAAGTTGATCTTTCTCACTTGGCTGTGGAGCATCAAGAAGCATATATTCATTATCTGTCATCATATTCATTTCTATGCTAATGAGAACCATGCCTGCTGAAAATCTGTTTCAGTTCCTCAAATCAAAATAAGTGGCAATCAGGTTTTGTTTGTCTTGGGGTTTCTTTTGAAATGAGTGAAGACATTTCCAACATCCACTGATTTGTGCAAGCTGCATTCAATAAATCACACTGCATAACAGCCCGAAAGATGCAGTAATAATCTTATACCGAGTTGTGCGACAAGACAGAACACTTTACATAAAGAAAGAGAAATCTGTCCGTTTCTGAAGACAAGAAAACATAACAATGAACTGAGACTATTAGGCTTTAAAGAAAGAGAATATGTCAAAACTAATGGAACATGTAGAGTGCTGTGAAAAATAAGAGCATTTGCTACTTACCAATTACCATTTTTGTACATTTCTCTCATTTATCTGTTTAACATCAACCAACTAATTTTTGTATTAAAAAAAAAAGCCAATGCAAAGACAAATGCTGCTGCTTTTAAGAAGATTTGCCAAAAATGTATATGTATATATGTATATGTATGTATATGTTTAAGTAAAATTAACATTGTTGTATTGTCCAATAAACTACGAACAACATTTCTCCCAAATTCAAAATAAAAATATTGTCACTTAGAGCATTTATTTGCAGAAAATGAGAAATGGCTAAAAATAACAAAAAAGATGCAGAGCTATCAGACCTCAAATAATGCAAAGGAAAGAAGTTCATATTCATAACGTTTTAAGAGTTCAGAAATCAATATCTGGTGGAATAACCCTGTTTTCCCAGTTTTCATGCATCTTGGCATGTTCTCCTCCACCAGTCTTACACACTGCTTTTGGATAAATTTATGCCACTCCTGGTGGAAAAATTCAAGCAGTTCAGCTTGGTTTGATGGCTTGTAATCATACATCTTCCTCTTAATTATATTCCAGAGGTTTTCAATTTGGTAAAATCAAAGAAACTCATTTTTAAGTAGTCTCATTTATTTCCAGAGCTGTATACATTTAAAAAAAGATAAATGTTCATTTAAAACTTATATCAACCATATGAAAAGGAATAGTGTTGTGCCATCCTTAATCTCTGACTAACTGTAACTGCAATGACTGTGAAGTAATTCTCTCTCACTGTTTTAAGCAGAATTGTTTTAAGTCAGTTATACTGAAAAGATTTATGATGTAGACTAAGATTGTCAAATTGATGGTTAAATTCTCATTTTCATGTTTTTTATTATTAATTTAGTATGAAATAATGCCATGTGAGCAGTTTTTTGTTAAAGTGCTCTGGAGCTGCGCTTTTAGCTTGTTTTAGTTCGGTAGAGGAGGACCGGGAAGAACGACAGAATTTCGGCTCTTACTCATGAACTTTCGCATATTTTGATATGCAAACATCTCATCTCTGATTGGTTAACAACACTGTGATGCGGGGCCATAAATCTTAATTGACAGTTTGACATCAGTCCAGGGGCTTTTTCTAAATCACTCATTTTTCTGTCTATTGGTCTACTGTCTATTTTTCGGTCTAATGGAGGTAGAAGAAAAGTTTCATGTGCAGAATGAGTATAAAACTCAGAGTGACCTTATGTATTTCAAAAGCAGCAAGAACTAAAGGGTTTCTAGTGAAATAACCCCTTTTAGCTATAAGCTGTTAGCCACCAATGTTTGTATTTTACATGGAGTTGTGGTAACTGTAGTACTGCATTGTAAACTGTAGTATTTTCAAAAAAAAAAAAAACCTTAAACGAAAAAGACAAAAGGTTAATTAAACACCTATATCCACAGTTAAAAATAAAAATTATAAAAATTATTAAAAAGTTATAAAAAATAACTGTGTTGTGCCTTCCTTAATGTCCGAACGTAACAACTGCAATGACTGTGGAGTAATTCTCCCTCACTGTTTTAAAGCAGAATTGTTTTAAATCATCGCTTATACTGGAAGGATTTTGAGTATAAAGTGTCTGTTTATGGTCTTGTCCTTGTATCTCAATTGGGATTCTGTCCATATGTTATCCTATGTGGCGTCTATGCACACTGTAAATAGTGGGGATGATCAAACAGGTTCCAGAGAGTGGATTACCCTTCAGTTGCCTGGTGCTTTCACTGAACTGGGAAACTCTGCTTTTAGCTACAGTGCACCAGCGAGCGTGAATTTATTACAGCGCACTCTAAAGCTCCACTCACTCACTCACGTCAATTTAAAATTTCTATCCTCCAAACCCCTCCACTAAAACTGCAGCAGTAGATTTCTGTTAGACTCTGTTTCTGTTTACTCTTTTTTTATTACGTATATTTCACACTTAATACTGAGCGTGTGTCCAACAATCTCTGACATTCATATTATTTATGACCTTCTGACATATTAGCCATAATCTTACTTTACTTTTCTTTTTCCTCTGGTCATTTGGTTTTATTCTGTTAATTGTTTAGCTGTCTGGGTCGACCAGAGGAGGATGGGTTCCTCTTTCTGACTCTTTGTTTCTCCCAAGGTTTCTTCTTCTTTCTCAAAAGAAGCTTGGACCTGAATCTCTAAAAAAAAAAGCAGCCGTGTGATAGCTTTTGTGAGAGTATTACTTTACTTTATTTGTAGTAATTTAAGTGTGATCTGTGAATGAGTTAGGTTATACATTGTAAATGAGGGTCACCATTAATCTACTTTAAGCAGCACTAGGTGGAATTTTTCCTTGATTTTTGATCTTCTTATAGAAGTAAAATCACAGCTTGAAACTCACTGCAGCGCTGCATTGATGTGTAATAGGAGGAATAGCGGTGCTCTCGTGTCTGTGCCAGGCTCCTCTGAGCTCAAACCAGACTCTGTAAGTTTTCCGAGGTGGCCGCGACCAACGCTCGCGAGAACTGCGACCTGCTTTCCGACCTTCAGTTCTAACAGTTCTACAAGGACTACTGGTTCAGTCTTTACAAACTAACATACAGACACTCTGGCAGAAGCTGGAAAGAGACCGAATATGTCTGTGAAAGCCAGAAAACGAGAAAGAGAAACTAATCCGCCTGAAACATTTATTACACTCTACAACTGTAGGGGGAGCCCACGAGCACAAAATCTCAATCCTACCTAGTGGAGTTTTAACTAAACAAAAAATGATTGATAGTGGTTGTGACAAAGTCACAGTCGTACAAGGAAAAGGGATGATTTGGTGCATGCAGTTGTGCAGAGAATACATGGTAAAGCAAGCTTTTATGATGATGTCTGTAGTAATGGTTGTCTCATTTAATTTTTTTCATCAATTTAATATGAATGAATATCATGTGAGCTGTTTTGTGGTGTTAAGAAAGTGCACCGGTGCTTCTGTTTCAGCTGGTTTTAGTTCAGTAGAGGAGTGGACCGGGAAGAATGACAGGATTTTCTTGCCTCTGATTGGCTAACAGCACTGATGCTACTGCTATAGCTCTGTAGTGGGCGGTCACAAGCCAATGTGGGCGAGGCCATGATGCTTGATGATTCTTTTATTGGTTAATGCAAGCAAAGGGGGTAGAAGAACAGCTTCAGGTGCAGTATGTGTATTTCAAAAAGAGCAGTAGTACTAAAGTACTAAATGTTTTTTTTTATATAAAATTACACTTTAAAGCTTTCAGCCAGACAATGCTTGTGTTTTACATGGTATTGTTTCAACTGTAGTATTGGTATGTTAAATATAGTTTTGTTGCAAATCCCCCCAACAACCAACCCCCCACCCCCTCCTCTTCAAATAACATCTTGCATAAATCATAATTGTTTTATTCTTTATCACTCAATGTTTTGACTGACAATAAACATCTATTTTAATGTCATTCTGCTCTTTTATGTTCCTTGGGTTGGATGAGGATGGTTTGTCGGCTTTGCTCAACAATTCACATATTCAAAATAAATGAAAAGGAACTCAACAAACTGAACCATGATTTCTGTGTACTATTATACCCTCACCTCTGGGTACACTT
This sequence comes from Astyanax mexicanus, assembly GCF_023375975.1. NCBI lineage: Eukaryota > Metazoa > Chordata > Actinopteri > Characiformes > Acestrorhamphidae > Astyanax > Astyanax mexicanus. Next base: position 34,954,485 of record NC_064413.1, on the reverse strand, counting down.
TTTAAATATGCAGCTGTGAACCACACGAAGGGCGTGATCATATTACTGGTACACTGACAAGGGAGCTGAACTGTAACCCTGTGACATCAATGTATCATTTAACACAGCAGTACTACCACAGCCCAAGCCTTAGCTTCTATATTTTATAAGGAACTGTATGTAATAGGCATAAAAAGCCATACATATTTGTAATCAAACTCATACAATATATACAGATCTGGACAAAAAATAAGAGTTCACTTAAGAATAATGAGTTTCTTTGATTTTACCAAATTGAGGAAGATGGATGATCACAAGCCATTAAACCAAGATGAACTGCTTGAATTTTTGTACCAGCATTAGCACAAAGTTATTCAAAAGCAGTGTGTAAGACTGGTGGAGGAGAACATGCCAAGATGCATGAAAACTGTGATTGAAAACCAAAGTTATTCCACCAAATATTGATTTCTGAACTCTTAAAACTTTATGAATATGAAGTTGTTTTCTTTGCGTTATTTGAGGTCTGAAAGCTCTGCATCTTTTTAGTTATTTCAGCCATTTCCCTTTTTCTGCTATTTTTTTCCAGAGCTGTATATACTACAACATTTATGAACACCCCTTCTGATTAAAAATATACCTTCAGCTTTCTCTATTTGAAACCTATTGCTGACACTGATGTAAAGATGAAAAGAAGAAAAGAAGTACTGCCAATAGAAAAAGACCATTAACCTATTTTCTTCATGTCCAAAGGATGAAAAGGAGCTAAAGGAGCAGTGGGAATCACAGTAAATTTAAGATGAGTTGGAGAGTTTAGGATAAGATAGCATAATGATTCTCCAACATCCTGAATTCACTAATGCTCTTGTCACTGAATGCAACCAAAACCCCAACTGCAATACTCCAATTGTCTATGAAGAAGAAAAACAGTTTCTTCTCCAATACTAGGATGATACAGTAAATTAGCAGGCATCCCAATAATTGTATCCATATAGTGTAGTATCTACATTTTTTATATTCTTTTCTGCTACCAATGTTACATATTTGCATCCTCACCTCCTGCAGTCTCTTTTTGAATTTCTGTTAATAACCGGTTGGTTCAATCTGAAATGTTTACACAGTGTAAAAGGCAGCTGGCATGTTTAAATGGGACTGAAAATGGAGTCACGCGGTTGTGATATGGCGTGACAGCAGCAATATAAATATATATATACATAAATAAATAATCGAAATTGAATGTGTGTATCTATGTGTGTGTGTGTGCACACATGTGATTCGAGCTCTGCTTGTCTACCCTCTCGTCTGTCAAGAAAACATATAGACGTCCTCGCTGACACCTACATTATTTCCCCGTGACAATAAAGTGCGAGTCATGACCCTCCTATTTAAGGCCCCAATATGGATCATAAAGCTTCATCTCTGGAGCCGTGGGCCTACATGCAATTATTCCAATATAAATCCACCGTTATTATTTCAGAAGTTATAATGACATTGAATCACTGGGGTCAGAATTAATGGTTGTGAGTCATGGATTATAATCAAGTGCAGAGGGAAGTGCTACACGAAGTTCCAGTGCATCATGAGTGTGTGTTTGAGTCTGAGTGAGTCTGAGTGTGTGTGTGTGTGTTTGTGTGAGTGTGTTTAGGGAGAAGGGGTGGTTGATTACAGCAGAATGTTGAAAGAGTGTTCTGTCCACTGCCCACAGGCTAAAGCAGCACCTTGCCAGGCAGCTCTGTGTAAAGCTTGATATTTTCCCAGCATGTGAAGGACCAGCAAAGCTCACTCACCACTCGCTCCCTTTCTCAACACCACTCCCCCCCACCAGCTTCCCCCTCTCTCTCTCCGTAATTATTTCAGCAGCACTTGCACTCCTCAAATTGAAAGAATGAATATCAGCCTATATTTCCTCTGAATCACGTCGTTTAAGAGGCTTTTTATATGTTTAATAAAGCGCGGCCGCCACCCTCTGTCACTAAGAAGCGAGTCATTTCCTGGGGAGGGAGGAACATCTGTTCCCAATTGAGGGGTGTGCTGACGAGAAATAATGCCTTTTTTCATATTATAATTTAGGACAGAATAGACTTAAATAGTGCAGCGGCAGTGGAGCCAGCTAAAGGAATAGTAGCGCTGGTGCCGAGGCTTCAAGCGCTGACGCAGAGGGAAGACACGGCTGGTTTTCTCTCTAAACAAGCATTTATTCTCAACGTCACAAGCTCTTTATCACTTATTTGCCCACCTGTTCCCACCAGGTTCGGATTGTGTTCTATAGACTGTGTTCAGACTGTGTTTCTCAAATCAGATCTGTTAAAAATGACTGTCCACACTGTTATTTGATTAATTTGTAAGTGATCAAATCCGAACATTATCGTATCTGCATGAATTGCTGTGATAATAAGGAGTTTGGCATCAGTAACTTACCTTTGGTGCTCGTCCTGGGCACCTGGGTCCTGTTTTCAGACTGCCACCCCAAATCAGATTTTTGCATCTCTAAACATAACACAAAAAGTTAGGAAATTTGTGATTTGTATTTACTATTTCTTTATTGTGTCAATGATTCATGGCAATAAATCTTACATCATCTGAAAGCCTGTTTATCTACCTTTAAAATGGTGCCACATTCAGGGCCGCTGCTAAGGTTTTGGAGGCCCTAAGCATAACTGGTCAGGGAGGCCCCCCCCCCAAAAAAAAAAAAAAAACACACACACACACACACAAACACAAAAGGTTTACGCAAAATTTTACTATTTATTAAAATTACACATGTAACTGTGAATATTTACAACGTTATAAGTAAGGCCAATAACAGTGAAGAACAGCACAAGAGTACTATTTATAATGTATAAATAATAAATGAAACGATGCATGTCTATTTTAAGCAGTGGACACGTCATTTACACAAGCCAGCCTTAAAGGTTATGAAATTATCGTTTATATTCGTGGTGTATTTATATCAGCCTGTCAAAATCTATAGAGCTGTCTGATCCTGCTGTCATACAGACCATTTGGATAGTGCACTGACGGCATTAGTCAATAGGTAGGCTACTCTGTTTATTAATTTTTTATTAAAGTCACTAAAAATCTTCAAACTACACTACTACTATTTGCAAACGTGCCACGTGCCTTGCAATACCCAGATTAGTTTCTAGTTAAGCGTTTAAAGCTACCAAATCAGCAAAGCCAACGTAACTAGCTCAGGCAACACCACTGAACATGAAGTAATCAAAACTATTTAAACCTTTATCATCGAAGTTACTCACCAGAAAGGGATGCATGGGCCTCATCTTTCTGCTTCTTTTTCTTCTTCTCAGCTCCAGACTCAAACCGTCGCTTCATAGTTGAATTACCATTTAGTAGCAACTTCGCGCGGTGAACTTGTCTCCTGCCAAACTCAAGTAGCGTTACTACTTTAGTTAGGACTAAGGTTGCCAGATTTGTTTATTTTATTTTAAGTTTTTAACTTACACAAATATTGCACTGGACAAGTTTTTGTATAGAATGGCCACATACACTTTAAAAATGGTTAAACATGCGCAAGATTTAGCGCCTCCATGCATTTTTTGATTATTTATTTGACTGGAAAATGTCACATCTGGCAACAACCAACAGAGCAAACCGAGCCGTGCCATTTCAGGCAATAGGGGTGGGGGCATTATATTATGCACAAAAATAATAACGTGCCGCTTTTAAGTAGTAGAGTAGGTGCCCCATGCAATGTTTAAAGACAAAAAAGATGAGCGTATCATAAATAATTCACATTGGGTTTTAAATTTAATAATGTCATAATTTCAACACATTTCATTCTCAGTCAATTTGGCTCCCTGCAACTGCAAAATGGTTGAGGCCTAACGCTGGCTGCGTTGTCTGCGTATGCAGAGCGGCGGCCCTGGCCACATTTGTAAGGAACATGCATTTGTGGGGTGAGCAGCAAAGCTTAAACTGCTGTTGCTATTGACACGTGTTGTGAGCTTCTAGCACCCACAGTTGCTGCCAATAAGGTGCCTGATTGGCACCTGATTTTCAGCACCTGTAAGCATGGGCCTTGCTACATTGGTCACTATGGCTATGTTCACATTACCAGGCTGAAGTGACTCAAATCTGTTTTTTTTTTTGTTTTTTTTTGCTCAATGTGGCTCAGATCAAATTTTTTCATGGCTGTGTGAACGTGCCAAATCCGTTTATTTTTTTCAAATCAGATTTGAGTCACTTTCATATATGGTCCTAAATCGGATACGTATCCAAACCATAGACTTGCACCGTGAACAGTCAAATCAGGATTCATGCGTATTTTTACTTTTACGCATGTGCTACATGCTTCTCTCTCATTGAGCAATGTGGCTTGTGTAATGTGAATGTAGCCAAAGTGACTCAAATCTGATTAAAAAAAAAAATCATATTTGGTATGTTCACACAGCCATGAAAAAAATCAGATCTAATCCACATTGAACAAAAAAAATCTTGTTTGAGTCACTACAGCCTGGTAATGTGAACATAGCCTTTGTGTCTGCTCCAAGACTTGGAATGCTACATCTGACTGATCTGGATAGGGATGAGACAGGCTGGGAAGTGGGCGTACCAATAAGACCACGCCCCAAGAAAAGTGTCAAACACCAAACAAGTCAATGGCACAATAAGCTGTTTGGCATTAGCATAGAAGATTTGGCAATTTCTTTATGGGCACATCCCACAAAGTTATTCTCTTCTGCTTATCCCACAAATGCATGTTCCTAACAAATGTGGCAACTACTTAAAAAGACATTAACAGGTTTTGTAATTGTATACGATTTATTGCCAAGAAATTATGTGTACAGATTTGGTGTGTACAGATCATGTGTCTCATGTGAACACCCAATTCGGATTTTAACATGTCTTTTGTGTCACTCACAACACAACAGACAATGACCTCATTAAATCCAGAGTGACAAAAGTGCTAAAATCTAAAAGAGCATCAAAGGTTTTTTATATTAATTGCGGCTGCAAACTGCTCAAAATGAAAATGAAAATTAATTGTTTTGTGAACGGTGAAGTCTTAGTTTGAAACAGATTCAAACATATTTCAAAAGCGTCTTTTGCATCACTTACAATGCGACAAAACAGTCCCATCAAACCCAGAGCGACGGAAGTGAGGAGGTCCAAGTAAAGCGGCAGGGTTAGTTACTGATGTCGACCTCGTTACCACAGCAACCCATGCAGATTTGCTTGTGATCAGCAGCCAAACACATTTGAAATACATTTGTAAAAATCTTTTTGTAAGCCTATTTCAAACTACCTCCAAATGTGGTTTGGATCTGATTTGCAAAAATCTCATTTCCTCTGATTTATGGCTGTTCAAACTATCAAAAATCAATCTAAAGTTCGAAAAAAACCTGATTTGAGCTAACAGTCTGAACACAGCCTTAGTGACGCATCACTGGCAGAGCTGCGGCCTGCAATCAGCGTTGCAGCTGAAAAACTGAGCAGTTTGTCTCTGCCGCACTCTCTCTCTCTGCACTGTTATTATTATTGCATGGAGGTAGTGTCACTGATAAAGGGTACTTGTGGCTGGGCTGGCACCACTTGCTCATCATGAGCTGCTGCTGTCAACATATGCCCACATTATGCATTTATGCATTTATTTATTTATTTCCCCCCTCTATATTTAGTTGAGTAGCCCTGCAGCTGCACCGTGCTGCACTGCGTTGCACTCGGCCTCTTTATACGTGTTAGCTTTGATGGCTTTGAATGGCTTTTAAAAGCAGATTTTTTTTATTATTTAATTAATTAATTATTTATTTTTTTAAACCTCCTGCCCGGCTATTCTGAGCTGTGCTGAGATCTCCTCGTGCACCTGCAGCCAGAGCGGGACATAAATCTGAGCCACATAAAACACATTCCTATGATGAGAGGCAATCATTTGGAGATGGTCAGTGGCCCACGCCTTTTCTGCTGCCCACAACCGCCGCACATTGACACACACACAGACACACTCTCATACTCGCACAGCATTCTCTCCATCTCTCGCTCATTCTCTTCTGTTCTCTGTGCTTCAGTTGCCACCTAAATTACTGCAGGCTCTGCAGCAGAAGCTAAACTACACCTACAGGCTTGACTGCAAAGGTCAACAAGCTGCTTAAAATGAAGAATAGCATAGGACAGTCCAGAGTAATCTACTCTCCTATCTCCACTGTCTCTCTCTCTCTCTCTCTCTCTCTCTCTCTCTCTCTCTCTCTCTATATATATATATATATCCCTCTTTCTCTCTCTCCATTCTTTTGCTTTGCACCTTATAGGATAGGATATAGTGATGTTCTTAGTGCTTTCGACAATCCAAAAAAAAAAAAGGCACTCTGTGAGTCTGTGAACTGGACTGGACTGTGAACGTTGCCTGTGTCTCTATGAGCTCCCTATGTGCTCTCTCTCTCTTTCTCACTCTCTCTCTCACTCCTTATGTTCCAGCTTCAGTTATTCACCTTATATTTTTGTACTTCTGTTCACAATCAGAACAGGAATCATCCATATTCACCCAGTACGTTAAACATACAAAGAATCTGCCCCACTTCTTTAGCCACTTCTCTTTTCTATCTATATCTCTACCCAATGTTTTTAAGTGTCTTCCTTTCCCTTGAAATCCTCTGCCTACAAAAAAAAAATACGACAACCCTTCAAGAACCCATCAAAATAAATAAATAAAGAACACTGATTAATTAGCAGGCTATTAACGGTGCTCTGTAGGTGGCCCTGACAGTCTGTTGTGAGAGCAGAGGGCCGCTAAAGTTCAGCAACCTCACTGCTGCACTTTTTAGTTAAGTTTAGAGCATCGTATCTCCTATTTCCCAAGCAGCAAATGTTCACTGCACTGACTCTGGCTCGTTGGATCCCTGCACAACAGCCCAGTTTGCCCAGTATGCATCAAAATGGGTAAAAACCATCTTGACATCTGGCCCTAAGCTGGCCCAGATGTAGATATTATTCAAAATTAGGTGGGTCCGCTTTACCAATACGGCACATATGCGCTCTGAATCCGCTGACCGGCCACAGTAATTAGTGCCATTAGCAGCTACCTGGACCAGGTTTGGCTCAAACCAGCAGTTCAGGTGCAACTGCCAGGAGGATTCTGTCACGGCCAAGGTCACTCAGGTCAAACATGCTTGCTGTCTGGGTTATTATCATCCACCACCCCTAATTCCTGGGTGATAGGAAGCTTCTTGTTAGATGTCCTGTTCCACCTCAAATGCTGCAGCCTTAGTTAAGCTGTTTTCACACTGAATGCGAAATGTTGTCAACACTGCTTGCGGGTATGCATGCCGCTTGACGGTTGGGTGCAAAAGTGGGAGGTGCTCTCCTGTCTCATACTTTCCCATAGTCAGTGTAAAAGCAGCTTACTTGCTGGTGCACCAGGGAACAGGTGGAACAGGGAAATTTTGCTAGCTAGTTAGCAACTGAGCCACAGAGATGTACTACTTGCAATTCCCAATGCTTGCTATGAAAAAAGGGATCAAAATATATAAAAACTATGTTAAACTGAGATGACGCAATGGCTATCACAATTTTATAACAAAGAGAAAAGTACATGTGAAGGTTTCTTTGGTCACTTGCGCAACTGCTACGATTCGCTATCTCTTATACCTCTCCAATAGGAGTAAGTCTTTCAAATATCTGTAGTTCTAACTACGGTGGCCCAGAAAGGCACATTACGACAACATTTACACAGCAAACAAAAAGATGACAACTAGAGGGGGCTGTTTTGCGGTTGACGTTAAACCAAAATCCCGTGCCAGAAACTTGCTTTGCTGGGCGGAGGACAGAAGTTTGTTCACAGGTGTAATTCTAGCCCTAGGTAAGCATTTTGGTGTGGGCTGTGGAGGTTTTTCCGTAGCAAATACTACGTTAGGCTAGAATTATGCCCATGGGCTAGGCTAGAATTGGCGCGGGCTTTTGGTACAATGTCAACAGCTACACAGCGCCCTCTAGTGGCCGGGAGCATTCCAGTGTGGCCAATGTATTTACTTCCCCTAATGCAGCATTTCTGAAATGCGGCATTTTGTTAATGTAGTTGCGTTGTTATCTTTGTGCTTTCTGCGTTTTCTTAATGTAGTGTTGTTGTCCTTTTTTGTTTGCTGTGTTTTCTTAATGTATTTGCGTTGTCATCTTTTTGTTTGCTTTGTAAATGTTGTTGTGATGTGCCTTTCTAGGCCACCATACTTAACACTTCTCTCCCTACAAGAACAAGAACAACATACGCCCACCATCCCCCCCCCCACACACACACTCTAGACGTGAATATACAAAATTTAAGGAAAGGATGAAGTTGTATGGGCAAGGGGTGCAATGGGATTGTGCCGACCTTTCTTTTCTTTTGAATGTATGACATGTAACACATTAAATAGATAATAGATAACAGATAGAAAAATACAGTAGTCCATAGATGACATGAGTTGGAGGGATGTCCTAAGTCCTACATAAGGTCTAATAAACTGTATACATTTAAAACAGAAGTATTTCATACAGTATGTTACAGGTTAAAGTGTACAGTGTATTGTAACATTGCAGTAATTGACATCAGTGCAGCTGTGCAATATGCACATCCACTAAACTTGAACATTTAAATATACTTTCTTTATTTTTCTCTTTCTCTCTTTTTTTTTTGTCTTTACCCGGGTGTCTGTTTGCATGGCAGAGAAACTGTGAGGTGAATATCAAACAGTCATCCTCGCAGCTCGAGCGCTGAGCCTCTTTCACAAATAATAGGAACAAAATATACAAATGGCATTGATTTGTTATTCCCTTTTATATATTCTGTTCCTCCTCTCTCTCTCGCGCTCTCTCTTACTCACCTCAGTTTTGCAGCATGCATACCGTACTCTCTCTCTCTCTCTCTCTCTCTCTCTCTCTCTCTCTCTTTCTCTCTCACACACTTACATAAACCCAGGTTAAAGAAAGTCACTCCCATCAAACAGAGGACCAAAAAGCTGCAGATGACATTTTAGAAAATGTAAGCAACGGGAAATTAGTGGGAGAAAGTCACGAATATGTCTAAATAATTTATTAGCGAGAGGCTCTGCCACACAGCGAAAAAGCAGCCGGGTGATTCGTGCTTCGGAAAGTACAGAATGATGTTGCCCCCTAGTGTAGGCATGACCATCTGCAGGTCACAGGCTCCAGCTATACTGTGGGCAGGCTATTAACACCACCGCTGCCAGAAGCTTCACGGATCCCGGACACCAGTTCACAGTGAATATAAACACTGCGCATTACTTTCTGGCCTCAGGACTCAGGAACGTCATGAATACAACATGCTAAGAGAGTGAAAGAAGGGGTGCTCTGAGCGCGAGAGCAAAAAAGAAGAACACTGTTCTCCGCTCTCTCTTTCCTGCCAAGATGATGAGAGAGAATAGCAACAGCTTTCCACACACGTATCCCAGCTTCCATCCCCGGAGGAAATTTGTGACAGCCATGTGAGATCATGAGTGTGCACCTAATTCCCTACATCCATCTGCTTTAACAGATTGCTTCAAATGTGAATGCAGGTGGACTGCTCTGCCTTTCACTCTCACCTCACACTCTCTCTCTCTCCCTTTCTCACTCACTCACACACGCTCGCTCGCTCTCTCGACTCTCCTTGTGTCATCCTCTGTTCTCATCTTTGCATCTATTTCTCTGTCTCACTTTTTTCCAATCTTTTTCTCTTCATTCTTTCCTCCTATACTCTTTATTCAATCCTATTCTCATCTCTCTCTCTGTCTCTCGACTTTCTCTCGATGTGTCTTTTTGTCTCAATGTCCTTTTCTCACCTTATCTCTCACTTCTCGCTTTTTTCCCTCTACTCTCCCAGTGTCATCTTCTCATCTCTGCCTCCTCTTTTTCTCACTCACTTCCCCCATTCTCTCTCTCTCTTTAATTTCTCTCAATGTGTCTTTCTCCATAATTTTCTCATCCAAATTCTTGCTTCCCTCTTTCTCTCTAATCTCTCAATGTCATCCTCTCATCTCTGCCTCTCTTCTCACCCACATTTCCCAATTTCTCCCATTCTCTCTCTCTCTGTCCCGCTACTTTCTCTCAATGTGACTTTTTGTCTCAATGTCCTTTTCTCACCTTATTTCTCACTTCTTGCTTTTTTCTCTTTACTCTCCCAAGGTCATCTCATCTCTGCATCCTTTTCTTCTCACCCACTTTCCCCATTCTCTCTCTTTCTGTCTCTCGACTTTCTCTCGATGTGTATTTTAGTCTCACTGTCCTTTTCTCACCTTATCTCTCACTTCTCACTTATTTCTCTCTACTCTCCCAGTGTCATCTTTTTCTCTTTGTCTCTTTTTCTCACTCATTTTTCCTATTCTCTCTCTATATCTTTACTCTCTCTTAAAGTATCTTTTTCTATGCCCTTTGCTCATCTTATCTTTCGCTTCATTCTTTCTCTTTACTCTCCTGGTGTCATTTTCTCATCTCTACCTCCACTTCTTCTCACTCACTTTCCCCATTCTCTCTCTTTACTTTCTCTCGATGTGTCTTTTTGTCTCAATGTCCCTTTCTCATCTTATCTCTCGCTTCTTGCATTTTTCTCTCTACTTTCTAAGTATCATATTCTCGTCTCTGCCTCCTCTTTTTCTCACACACTTTCCCCATTCTCTCTCTTTCTGTCTCTCTACTTTCTCCTAATGCATCTTACCCTGGGTCCATTTCTCTCTCATATTTTCTCTCGTTCTTCTTTCTCTCTACTCTTCTGGTGTCATCCACCCATCTTCTTTGCCGTTTATTCTTCTTCATACTCACTTTACTCATTTTCTCTCTCTACTTTCTCATGATGTGTCTTTCTCTAGGTCCTTTTCTCTCTCATCTTTTCTTTTGTTCTTCGTTCTCTCTACTCTCCTAGTGTCATCTTCTCATCTCTGCTTCCTCTTCTTCTCACCTTCTTTCCCTGTTCTTTCTCTCTACTTTCTTGCGATGTGTCTTTCTCTACATCTTTTGCTCATCTTGCTCATTCTTTCTCTCTACTCTCCCATTGTCATTTTCTCATCTCTGCCTCCTTTTCTTCTCACTAACTTTTTCCATTCCCTCTATTTATTTTCCCTTGATGTGTATTTCTCTGTCCTTTTTGCTCTCTTCTTATCTTTTACTTCCTTCTTTCTCTCTACTCTCCTGGTTTCATCTTATCATCTTCTCTGCCTCTTATTCTTCTTCTCACTCCCTTTCCCCATTCTTTCTCTTTACTTTCTCTTAATGTGTCTTTCTCTATATTTTACTTTTTTTGCTCTCTTCATATCTCTCACTTTTTTTCTCTCTACTCTGCCAGTGTCATCGTCTCATCTCTGCCTCCTCTTCTTCTTACTCACTTTCACTAAAGTTCTTAATAGGAAAATGCTAGGAGGGAGGGTGGGGACTCCATGGTAATTGAGTTGGGGCTAGATTAGGATAGAAAGCCAAAATTGAGTTTTTTATACAAACTACCATTAACCAAAAAACTAGTGGATCTTCAGTGGGGTATCCTTCTTGGCATTATCCCATGAATAATGCTTTTTCTGCAAAGAGAGACAGTATTTTATGCTTTTATGTAGTGTTTTAGACTATGCCCCCTTTTTACACTTTTACAGAATGTTCTTATTCATTTTTCTGCTAAATTAACATCCCAGATTTTTATCCTTGTTTTAATGAGTCTGTTTGTATTTTTAACAAACAAACAGTTATATAAGTAACAAAAAAGTCTTAGTTTCTTCTTTCTTTCCATCTGACTTACTCTCTTCTCTGATGCCTCAGTTCCTTGCTTACATCTGCTCCTCTCTCTCTCTCACTCCCTTTCTCTTCAATCTCTTTCCTTCTGATCGCTATTAGACTCTTCTTCTCTTCTTCTCTTTCCACAATATTTCTGTTTCTAATATTCTCTTAATCACACTCTTGCTCACATCTTATCTCTCTCTTTCTTTATTTCTCTCTCTCTGTACCTTTTTCCTTCCCCTGAAAGCTTTATTATTTCTCTGTATTCTTCTACTCATATTGCTCTCTCTCTCTGTCTCTTTCTCTCTCTACACTGATGTACCTCTCTTCATCTCACTCACTTTCTCTCTGTCTATGCTCTCCATCTCTAATTGTTTCTCTCGTTATCGCTTTCTTTACATTCTCTTGCCATTTTAACTATTTTCTTTTTCTATGTTTTCTTCTTTCACTTTTTTCCATCCCATTCTTTCCCTTTCTATTGCAATCATGCTCTCTCTTTCCCTCTTCTCTCTGCCCCTGTCAGCTTCTTATCTCTTTCTCTTTTTCTGCCCAATCTTTCTCTCTTGTTCTGTCTATACTCTCACATTCTCTGCTTATCATCTCTCACAATAACCTGTCATCTTTTGCTCTGTCACTGTTTTGTCTCCCTTTCTTATCTCTTTGTTACTCCCCCCAATCGCCAATCCTTTTCCTACTGTTTTGCTTGCCTTCTCCTTTTTTGTACAATCTCTTTTTTTTTTCTTTTTTTTTCTCTCCTATTCTCTACATTTCTCTCCCCCTTTTTTCTCTCTCCCTCTGTCAGTTTTTCATCTCTTTCTCTTTTTCTGCCCAATCATTCTCTCTTATTCCGTCTATACTGTCTCCTTCTCTGCTTTTCATCTACCACAATAACCTCTCATCTTTTGCTCTCTCACTATTTTGTCTCTCTCTCTCTCTTTTATCTTTCTGTTACTCCACCCAATCTCCAATCTTTCTCCCACTCTTTAGTCTGTCTTCTCCTTTTTTTGTACAATCTCTTGTTTTTTCTCTACATCTATCACCGCCTCTTTCTCTCTCTCCCCTCTCAGCTTCTCATTGCTTTCTCTTTTTCTGCCCAATCTTTCTCTCATTCTGTTCATTCTCTCTCATTCTCTGCTTCTTATTTCTCTCAATAACCTGTCATCTTTTGCTTAGTCATTTTATGTCTCCCTTTCTCATCTCTTTGTTACTCCACCCCAATCTCCAATCTTTCTATCTTTCTTCTACTCTCTACTCTTTAGCTCGTCGTCTCCACATCTCTCTCTCTCTCTCTCTCTCTCTCTCTCTTTCTCTCCTCCCACACTCACCCCTCACCCCCATACCCCCTTGCTACAGAATCACACGCTGTCGATCTGGCTTCGTGTGCACCCGAGTAAACCGTGTAAGAGGCGCAGATAAAACAGGCTGAAGGGAATCCATCACACGCTTTCGGCCATCACTGCGCATCATCCTAAATGATGCTTCCCCTCCACTCACACACCCCCTCCGCCGGCATCTGCCTGCTGCAGCGCGGCCAGCTGTGATTTGTGTTCAATAACGTGTGAACGTGCGGCCCGTTCCTCCTGTCTTCCTCCTTCTCAAAAAAAAACAAAAAGAGCCCAGCGAAAACCCGTTCTGCGTAGCGGAGACAGGCGCTCCTGCGCTCCCCAGTGCGCATGCAGATTTATTACACTCACGCTCCAGCTTAGAGCAGGTGTTTAAGCACTGCTCGGCCTGCTGTTTATAACTCATAATGCACGCGGAGACAGAGAAAGTGCCCGAGACCATCTACGTCAAGGGAAGTGGTGAGCAGAAACAAGGTACGGAGGATCCCCTCATGATGGAGCGCTGCTCAAGCTGGTTATGTCCTGAGGATGAATGAGAAAGCCAGAATGGAGGTGATTTATTATATTAGAGATGCAGATTTTGAAACTCAAAATCTGCCAGGCTGTGAAGGTAAGGGTGTCGCAGGTAAGGCAGCACCAGCGCGGTTGGCGTGTCTGCCACGTCGGCCATGTCTGCCACGGGCTGAAGAAGAGCAGAACCACACAAGTGTCTCCTCCAATCAGCTCGGCAATCAGGCACCGCTCCGATGCCGACAGTGACAAATATGGCTCTTAATATCCCGCCGCTCCACATTAATTGCATTTTTCTGGAATTTGCCGCGGCGTCACGGGGAGTGTGGCGTGAAGCAACAGTTAACAGCCATCACAATTAACACTGAGCTGGTCGCTTCAATCCAGGCCCTGCTTTGGATGTTGCCCAGAAGTCACACAGGCTCACATACAAACTGCAGAGCGAGGGCAGGCTGTGGCAATAACGCGCCTCTCTGAGACCCCACTGGCTAGTTGGCTAGTAAGCTATAGGCCGTGGCATGGGGTCTGGTTTTCTGGCCACAAGACTCTATTGCTTAAATGTGTCAGAGAGTGAGGTGGAAAGCTTTTATGAACTTGTGAGAAGGAGGTGTGAAAAAATGTGTTTAATAGAAGACATCAAAATATCAAGAAAACAAGGTAGAAATATGCAAATGTAAATGTTTGTTTGATGTTAAAATCAAATCTCATATAAAATGTTGTCTAAAGTTAAGACTTTTAGATTTTGTTTTATTTTGTTTCTTGCAGTCAAAAAAGGCAAAAACATATTTTTACTTCATTGCCTTCCTTCCAGTCATTTTAATCATTTTTCAGCTCAAATAACTGGTAGGAAAAAAAATATGTTTTTGGTCTTCCAGACCTCAGCTTGACCCTCAACTTCATAAGGTCATAAACTATTCGCAACAAGATTGTTGCAAAAACCCAAATGCTGGAAAATAATACTTTTTTTTAGTCTGTGCTGCTCAAACTAAATAAATAACACAAAAGAGAAATAAACCTTGTATCTCTGTAGACATTTTCAACAAGCTGTTTTTTTTTTTAAAGAACAGATTTGTATTTCAAATAAAAATCATGTAAAAGACCATTTTTTTCCTACCTGCTGATCTCAAAGTCAGCGGCTCTCAGTGCTAAAGCTTTGCACGCTAAAAGGCCAAGGGTTTTTTTTCTGGCTCTTAAAGCCTTTTAATTTTTAACATATAATGCCATGCCAGCTGAAGGTTGGCTGAGGCAGCTCTTTGCTGTGACCGTGAAAACATTCATTTTCCCCTGAGTCACAGTACAGGAAAGCATGCTGAATGGCATTCGGCGGTCTGGTCTGCTTTAATTGGGAGGCTAAATGCTTTAAAGCATTGGATAAGAATGAATCAGAGATTTGTGTAGCATGCCCAGGGTAGCTGCATAACATCACTCTCTGGCCAGCTATGAGAGCTGGAGCAGGAGTGGGTTGTGAAGTATCTCCTGCCTGCACCAACCAGGGTGCCAGGTGTGTGTTACAGACATAGCTTGGGGGAACGATCTCTTACAGACCTTGTAGAAAACGGCTTCACGGCCAAAATCAAGACCAGCCAAGCGCACGGCACGCCAACGAGCACGTCCGTGGATGTGTTTATGTTCGTGCACAGTCAAAAAGAACATTATTTGCTATTGGATTATCTCTTCTTTTCAGCAGGTTTTTATTTCAACTTGTGAGCGCTTGTGATCACTGCTGCATGGCTCCTATTATCTGCTCTGTTCTCTACAGGTAAGGGAGAGATGGCAGGTTCTGCACTTTGCTCTGTAGCCTTGTCAGTCAGGCCCTGCATCACCTTGCTTCAGGCGAGCTCCTGGCCACAGATTTCCGTAAAGCTGGTCCTTACCTATGGACTCCTCAAATTTCTCCAAAGTGGGTCAGTGGTCATATCAATATTGCAGTGTTTCGAGCTCATCACACTGCCGGATAAGCAGTCAGCTGCCACGCTGACTGAGAGCACCTCAGTCTGGACAGCGTTTTCTGACTGACAAGAAGAGACATCAGCGAGCTTTAGTTGCAGTTTTGAGCTTTTAAGCTTTTCCCTTGGCCTCCATCACAGCGGTCTACACTTTCTGCTTTATGTGATGTGCAGAATCTTAGTTCAGTAGCCAGTCACACCAGCTGAACTTAAAAGGCCTCAGTTTACTTCTTGCAGACAGAGACAATGTTCCCTTAGCTTCAGTGAACAGTCTGAGAAAATTGCAAAAAAAAAAAAAAATGAGTAGCTGTAGTTGATGCACAGGGGTTCACTCACCACCATGCACATGAAAGCTCAGCAAATTCTGCAGACTGAACAAATAAAAGCATGCAAGATTTGGGGCTCAGGCTAAGCGCTGCCACTATTATCAGGAGATCGCCAGTTCGAATCCTGTTCATGTAGCTTGCCATCAGCTACCGGAGCCCTAAGAGAGAGCACAATTGGCCTTGCTCTCTCTGGGTGGGTAGATGGCGCTCTCTCTCCCCACATCACTCCAAAGGGTGGTGTCGATCAGCACAGGGCATGCAACATCCTATGCTTGCAAAGGTGCATTTTGCATTGCGCAATACCTGTGAATTAATTTTCACAAGAAAGCATGCTGAGGCCACAAAAATGTAACATGTTACACCAAGCGAACTAGTTTTAATGAATCCTAGTTCTATACAAACATTACAACAACCATTTTGATCATTTTTTAGAAACTTTTATACATATATTATATTTTGTCTTCGTCAGCTGATCACAAGTTGATCACAGCCGCAGATTTACAGCATAACACAAGCAGAAACTGAGCTCTATACAATGCAAGTCCATCTATACAACAACTTTTTTTTTTCTGGCACTGAGATATTTCGCTACAGGGTCATTCAAAAAAACGTAGAGAGCCAAACTTGGATGTAAATTAATGATATATAAAAGTTAAATATATAACGTTACGTTCTTGTCATGAGGAGGGATCCAGTTAGCATTTTGTTACAGTTATACTATAACTGTACTACTTTATATACTATAAAAATAGCCAAACAGAAAAAAACAAGCGAGTTCAAATTTATTGATAATTATAATGTATTGGTGAAATAAAAAAGGGATGTAATCGAGGGAAAGAAGAATGGTCACAAGCTATCGAACAAACCTGAACTGCTTGAATTTTTTGCTTCAAGAGTGGCATAAGGTCACCCAAAAGCAGTGTGAAAGACTGGTGGAGAACATGCCAAGACGAATGAAAGCTGTGATTAAAAATCAAATCAGAAATATTCCACCAAATATATAAAACATAAGTATTGTTGTTTCTAAATAAATATAAAATTGTTTTCTTTGGATTATTTGAGGTCTGAATGCATGACTTTTTTTTTCATTATTTTGACCATTTTTTTGTGATAATGTCAATAGTTTTTAGAATAAAACAAAACAACAGTGTTCATTTTATTTAAACATATAACATATAATAGTACAATCAAAGAAACTTTAACGTTGCAGTGGTCTCAAAATTTGTGCCAGAGCTGTTTTAAACTAAAAACATTCACAACATATGGTTTAGAATACAGTATATCTTCACCCTAACTCATGTTCAGCTGGTGCAACTGGCTAGAGAAGATCTGTTCATCTGAGTAGGATCAACACATGAGAGAAGAAATGGTAAAGCAAGATAATAGAGCAAACCCATTATTCAGTTTTAGTAAACATGACGCTCACCAAACTCCTTCATGCCCACCTCTTCCATGCTGAATCAATGGGCATTAAGCTAGCCCACTTTTTTTTGTCTCCAGCAAAGTTCATGTTTTACATGCTTTTGTTAAGCTCCTGCATTTTAGGAAGCTACACAATGCTGGAAGATGCTTGACGGTGTAGAACTGCACTCTACGGACCTTATCGTCATATCTTACCCTTGTCATCCTTATCACTGGAAGTACACGCTTCTTCACAGGATCTTGTGGTCTGCTATTGATTTGAGGATCTGCTCAGTGTCCGCAGACCTTTCAGTACAGATTAGAAAGCGAGGAAAAGAAGGTAACGCACTTCAGTAAGCTAGACAGGTAGCACTTGTAGGCAGGGGAGTTGCCTGGGTATGTAAAGATCCGGGGCTCAGCCCAGTTAAGTATATTATATATATTACAATAAGTATCCTGATATATAACGTTTAACACTATAATGTGTAGTTTATTGGTTCATCAGTTGGATTCGGTGGAAAACATAACATTTGAGGGGCAGAGACCAGGGTTAACAAACTCATTTAAACTAAGTATAGTACTAAATTCTGGCTATCCACAACATCCAGCTTCTAGCAAGCTAACTATTTAGCTAAATACATTTTCGTTAATTACAGCTTACAGTAAGTTCTGCAATCCTAAATTAATAAAAAACTATTTGAAAAAGAAATAGTTATTAGCCGATCAGGTACATTAAGGCAAGTTAAACATATATATATATATATATTTTTTTTTTTTCTCAAAGCTTGACTACCTATCTAAGATAGCTAATTCTGACTGCCACAGGCTTCCCTACTAGCCCACCGCACTCCGCAAAACCAGCAAGCTCATTGGCTGTTCTCCTGAAAGGCGGAACTTTATCCTTGAACTGCCTCCGTGATTGGCGTTAAGAGATTTTCCATTCACAACGGCCAGTGGTCTGTCTCCTCATTAATAATAGAGCTGAGCTGAGCGAAATGTTTCGGGGCTGCTAGAAAATTATTCGGGGCTAAACCCCCGGAAGCCCAGGCCAGGCGACGCCCCTGCTTGTAGGGTCCCATAAGCAGACTTGGGCTTCAGATTGGATCAGAGCCCTTTGTAGCCCATCCTCATTCATTTGCCCTCAACCCAGGCTGGCTTTATCATGACTGATTCGCATCCGCCTCACCGCAAATCAATTACCGCGCCACAAACCTCAGCGCGGCCCCCTTTCGCTGGACGGCACACGGAGGTCTACGACCAAACCGTGGAGAGAGTGGCACGGTATGCAAGGCCTGATGGCTCCATCCATTACTCTGCCACCGCGGGTGACAGAGATGATTTGTTTGATTGGGGTTTTATTTGATCAGTGGGCATAAGCAGATATGGGGAATTGAACGAAACAGATGTGATTGAATCAGACGCTCTCGGAGGTGTTGTGGGGGGACAGGGGGCGGGGCTGCCCGGGGGCCGGCATGGTGATGAGAGCAGTCCATGACAGAGAAGCACCTTGGCGTTGCTCTGGTGGAGAGAGCTGGCCCATCAGCCTAATGCACAGTGACATCACATTAGCAGCTGCACTCAGCACCTCTCCTCTACCACTGCCTGCTCCATTAATTAGGGCTGAGCCTGCTAATGGTACGTTCCCCCCATTGCAGAGTGAAGGAATGCGCACGCACACACACACACACACTGCCATGACCCTCTCCTGCTCTTTGCCAGGGTGTGTGCACACACACATACAGAAAACACACATACACACACATACATACATGGTCACACACACAGACAGACAGGCTCGTATGGCATGATTGGACTATACCCTGTCAGCACCCTATCCTATCACACAGTGGAGGTGGAACTGAGAGCTGAGCTGAGGACAGCAACCAAATCAATACTCTATTCCTTCTCTTAATGGCTATTTTATCAATGAATTAAAGGCCGTTAAGGTAGGTGTGTGTGTGAGACAGACTGTGGCTGGTAGAAGCTGATGGGGGCTCCACCTCAACACTTGCTCCCTGGCAGACCTGATTAGTAGCCTATATAAAAGGGCTAAACCACAGCTATAGATTAGATCAGTCCAGAAAAGAAGATCATATAATGTAATAACCCATCAGCCCACCTCTTCAGAAGAATCATCAGCATTATTAATAGATGGCAGATGAACAGATATGTACAGACCTGATCTGCAGGGAGTGTGTCCACAGCAATTAGATTACAGTACAGTTCAGTGAAGACTTAATACAGAATACTGTATGTACAACACATCCTGCTGCTGTCACTCCGCCTGCATGGAGACAAATCAGCAACCAGTATTAATAAAAAAAAATAAAGAAAAATAAAATATTTTTTTAAGTATAAAGAAAAATAAAGAATCAGGGTCAGACACTGATAACATTTATGAATAGACTTTATCTCAATAGGAAAAACTTGGTTATTCCCCTTAGTGCCAATCCTCATTCTAATCCATCACATGTACTGTATTTAGACATACAGTTAGGTCCATAAATATTAGGATGGTGACACATGCTTCATGATTAAGGCTCTGCATATAACACAACTGTATTTGAAATTAAACAAATGTGATGAAATTGTGTAAAAGTGTAGACTTTCAGATTTAATTCAGTGGGTTAAATTAAATTCAGATGTTCTAGGAAGTGTTTAGGAATTGCAGATATTGGCAAAAATTGGCATCTCTGTGGACCTGTTTTTCTCTGTAAAGCTGCTTGGTGACAACTTTTGTTGTAAAAAGCGCTACATATAAATAAAGTTAAATTGAATTGAATTTTTATTTGAATTCTACACAGCCTCCTCATTTCAGGAGCTCAGAAGTAATTGGACAAACTATCTCAAAAGCTATTCCAGAAAACACAGTTCCACTGCTCCATAGCTAGATGCACACACATTGCATTAGTTATGATGGCAACAGATTTTTGGAAATAAATATTGTGATCACAGCCTAAAACAAAGACACTTATGTTAAAATTAGAAGAGGGTTAAATAATTAAAGTACAAGCAAGGGTCAAAACTTAACACATTACAGGGTTGAAAAGCAGATATAAATAAGAAAAAAAAACAAGAAAATAAAGTACAGAAGGAAAGACAAAGATAAAAATAAAAAATGAGTCAAGAACAAAACAGACAGAGAGAGATATACCTCTCAGCATACAGCTGAAAAAAACTGTGGCAATATTTCACCACCAGCTGAGCAAACAGACAAACTTTGTTTTATACAGGAAATCACAGCTGAACTGAGTTAGAACTCAGGTGAAGCTGATCTAGCAATCAAATGCTGATTGGCTGGGTGAGTTGCAGTACTGACTGGTGCATTTTGGGAATTGGAGTTCATTTATTTAGGTAGGAAAGTCTACAGAGGAACTGGGAAGCATGACAAATAATAATAAAAAAGTGCTAATAGTCTTTTTATATTAATCTTTTAATATATTTATAAAAAAATAATAATAATAATAGAATCACTTTTGAATCCAGAGATCCATTTCTGTAAAAGACACATGTAATAATGAATAAGGACATTCTGAATTGTTTAACATTCTAAAGTTGTTTTATACTCATTTCTCCTTTTTAAAAGAAGACACAAAGAAGAATCCATTGCAGCGTCTTTCTTTTTTGGAATATGCAGCTGTTACTATGTCACCATAAGTGAAATCACACCAAGATGTATTACTTCAGCCTGCAATCCCCTTACAATAGCCTATATAACGACGTAAACAATGAACTTCATTAACTGTGTAATGCCGTTTTTCTTTTTTTTCTTTTTTGTAACAAATACTTGCACACGCACTCTCCTCCACATGCACACATTAAGAAATACATTTGTTAGAGAAGAGAAAGCCCCCATATATTTCCAGACAGATCATTTGGCTTAATGCTTATTTACTGAGTGGAGAAGGCAGAGAGACAAATGTGCCGGGCGGAATAAGGTGCATTAGCAGGTGGAGCAATCCGTTAAATCCTTTGGTCTTGATCATTTAGGTAATGTCCCATTCATTTTAGATTCATGACTCCTCGGCTTCCTCGCCATCGACTCGGCTCAGTGTAAATCTCTGCCTGGCTGTTATCATGCCCTCGCCCCCTCCCCCCGATCCCCCCCATCCTCGTCTTTCATGTTTACTTTGAGGATAATTAACTGCATAATGGTATCGTGGGCTTCCTTTTTATTTCCAATCTAACAGGAATAGACAATATCACCTTTCCATGTTCCATGAGATTCAATCTTCTCTCTCTTCTCTCTTCTTCTCTCTCGCTTTCTCTAAAGCACCACATGCTTTTATGATCTGTAAAGTGTCTGAAAGAAAGTATGTGATTTTATTATTAGTGGTGTAGAATACAAGGCTTGGAATCAACCTTTTTACTTCATACAATAGAGCCCTTTTAACAAATAACCAAATACTAATAATTTATTCCATTTTGAACAAATCAGTTATTTGTTTTTCTTATGCTATTTAAATGATTAAATGTGATTTATTTATACATATATTTCTTCATTTAAAATAGAAGTTCATATGGGAAATAATAACTTACACTAGAAATGAACGGGTTTATATAAGGTTATATGTTGTATGGGCTAAAACATTATTCATAGTATGAATGAGTAAATGAATGAAGTTCAACTTATATAGTGCCTTTCTAGAAACCCAAGCACGCTTTACAATTTTACACGTCTTTACACACAAACACATCACACATCAACACTCATCCACACACCGGTGAAAAGCGGCAGCCAATAGCGCACAGCGTACTCTCAACCGGAAACGACCGTCCACCTGGAGGACTGCATCGGGCACTACAGCATTTACCCAGCAATTACCCAATCCATATTTGGGCAGAGTCATACATACATTTACACACACTTACACACACACACAAACTTACATACATACCACACACTTTACACATACACACAGATCAATTAAGAGTATCCAATTTACCAGATCAAATTAGATTATTACATTTTTTCTGGGCAATTTAGTGTATCCAGTTTACCTGATCTAAATGTTTTTGGACTGTGGGAGGAAACCAGAGTCCCCGGTGGAAACCCACACAGACACGGGGAGAACATGGAAACTCCACCCAGATAGAGACTTGAACCCAAGACCCCAGTGCTGGCTAACCACTAAGCCACCGTGCTGCCCGTATTATTTATAGTAGTAAATGAACATCCACAATCCATATGATCTGTATGTTTTTTGAGCATCTCAGAGCCAAAACCAACTTTCTAACTTTCTATATATACATCCACTGAAAATATGTATATATATATTCTGGTTTTATTGGTTTATTTATGGCACAGGCAATGGCTCACTTAGGCTGCATAATTATAAAGGCTTAGTTGTAACAAAAACATTGGCTAACACTTTACGTGGATGGTCCATTTGATGGCCTCGTTAATGCTCAACTGACATTCAACTGCATGTCTATTAAATGTAAATGAACTAAAAGGTGAAAGTAAATGATTCTCTATTGAATGTAACCCTACATTCAACTCTAACCCAAACTCTAATCTAAACATTTTGGGATTGTGTTTAGAGTTAGATTTTAAGTTTAGGTTAAGGTTAGGTTAGGGTTAGGTGTAGGGTTTGATTTTATGGTTGATTAAGGGTTAAGGTTAGGGTTAGGTGTAGGTTTAGGTTCTATTTTGAATCATTTACCTTCAACATAGAGTTAAGGTACATTGAATGGACATTCAATTTAGTGTTAGTTGAAGGTCAGTTAAGCGTCAACAAGGCCATAAAATGGACCATCCAAGTAAAGTGTTACCCAACATGGTAATTATTTCTGGATTTACTAAAAAAAAAGCTTACAGTATAGTGGTGCTGTTCTCTTGGTATGATGTGCTTTCTCTTCAGTTTGGCTTTCTTGAGTCTTACCTTTACAAAATGATGTGTTTAGCTTTTAATTTGATATAGTTTGATATTCCAGTATGTTTTTTTTTAATAGACAATGGAAAGAAGAGATAGTGTTAGCTTTTAGCCTTGCCTTCAGTCACTTCCCCCTCAGTTTGGGATTTTTTTAATCTAACCTGTAAAAAGAATAGAAAGATTACATATGATAGTGTTAGCTTTTAGCCTTGCATGAATCCACATTCACTTCTATGGTTTTTGCTTCTTCAAGTCCTGAGTTTGAGTACTCTTTGTGCATACACTGGCACAGGATAAATCATGGTGCCTAGATCACAGGACAACTTGTATTACTCAGTGTATTTCTGGTAGTGATGTGCCAAATTTCACTGTTGCTGGTGTGTTTTTTTTGTTTGTTTGTTTTACATCCTTCACTAGTGGGCTGTGGGTTTACAGAAACCTTATGACCTTAAAATAATGAGGCAGTGAGTCATTTCCAACCCTGTTCTGAAAATTGTTGTTTCTTTTGACTTGAACTTCAGGATATGATCACAGATACATGAGTATCTGTGATGATGTTTGCAAGCAGTCAATAATCACAGAATAAGACATAATGTAAGCATGCTGTAATAATCATGCATAACCCAAATCTTATTTATAGCTTTTAGCCTTGCCTCCACTCACCTGCTCCTTAGTTTCTCGAGTCTAACCTTTAAAAAAGTATGATGAGTTTAGCTTTAGTTTGATAGCCTGCTGAGTTTGATAATTCAGTGTGTTTTCAATGGACCAATGGAAAGAAGAGATAGTGTTAGCTTTAGCCTTGACATTGCAAACTTTAAAAAATGAGGCAATGAGGAAAGCATCCATCAGCCTTGTTCTGAGTATTATTTTTACTTCTTTCTTTTGACATGCACTTTAGTAATCATGTTTCAGCTTTGTGGGCTTCGAGTTGTCCAACGACTAAGGCACTGCCTCTATTATCAGGGGATCGCTGGTTCGAATCCTGTTCATGTAGCTTGCCATCAGCTGCCAGAGCCACCAGAAAACACAATTAGCCTAGCTCTCTCTGGGTGGGTAAACTCCAAAGGGAGATATTGCTTAACACAAGGCGTCTGTGAGCTGATGTATCGGAACCGAGTCGCTGCGCTTTCCTCCGAGTAATGCTGCATCAGCAGCAGTTCGGAAAGAGGCGGTGGCTGACTTTACATGTGTCGGAGGAGGCATGTGCTAGTCTTCACCCTCCTGGTGTTGGGGTATCACTAGTGATAAGGGGAGTCCTTATAAGCGGGTTGGGTAATTGGCTTTGTAAATTTAGGAATTTGGGAAAAATTAGAAATAAAAAAAAAAGGTTTCTGCTTTTCTGCAACTCGTATGCCTCAAATATTATTAAACACTAAACCACAATACTAACAGTAATTAGCTAAAAGAAAATAATATTTACTCCCTTCAATCTGATTACTGACCTAAAATCCAGCTCTGTTTAGTAGATGAAATGAATTTGCTGTTTATATCACCAAATAAATAACCAGATAACTGCAGAAATATGACTATGAACAGATTGTTGAGTGCATGTGACTACATTCAGTATTTGTGGTACTTCAGTGTACCAACATCTAGGGATTTAGGGGGACAAAACGCAATGCAAAAAACAAATGTTCATCTAGAAAACATTATTAAAGATGTCTAAAATATCATTTTGTAATTACTTTTTCTGTATGTGTACTCATTTACTGTTTTTTTTTGTTGAAGTTATGTATGTTACAATATTTTCCATACTATTAAGGTACTGTTTTTTATTAAAGCCCATATTAGCATATATGACTCTACCTGCGCTGTATGTTATGATATTTACATTTTGAGTTTTTTTTATTGTGCAAAAATACAATTCAAATTCAAAATTCAAATTAAATTCAAATCTCCCTTTAAAATATATGCTATGATAACGGCAGTCAAACATAGATAGCACTTTTAAAAATGAATACAGGTAAATAGTTTCAGGGAACTCTTGGTACTTTTTGTTGTAGTTCTGTTCTTAATTAGATAAGACGGTTTTATGTCACTGTCTTATAATTACTAATTAGTACTTTGCATAAATACTCTTCACCCCTTTACCACTTACCTCTTTAATGAATTGTTTCATTATGTCTATCTCTCTTAAAGTTTTAAATGGCAATAAAGGGCATTTGTGAAAAGGGCATTTTTAATGATTCACTATTTCAGACATGTCAGTCAGAACATCAGCTTAGCCTCATTCTGCACAGTCATCACTGAGTCTAATTTTTAATGAAAAAAGCACACCGCATTAGGAGGACAGTTAAAGCACTTTGAAGTTTTATTCTCTGGTTTACTTTAATGCGTTCCACTTTCATTCTTTCCACAATGAGCTGAAAAATAAAATAATAAAGCAGAGATGGACATGAAACAGAGTGCAATTAAAAAACTGGCTCTTTAAGAAAGCATCTCTGCTCTATCTGACAGATGACAGAACACGGAAATAATGGTTTTAGTTTAAATTAGGCTTTGGACTGTGTTTAAGCAGTGATACTCTGGCTCAAAATCATCATCTCCTGTTGCACAATTTCCCTTTTAAATATTTATTTTATAGCTGGCTTCTTTCAGAGCAAGTCCTGTTCCACACCACAGAAGACTTCAGGGAATCCTTAATATTTCAGCATCATATCAATAATGAATACAGTGCCACCATCTTTCTTATTATAGCTTTTATTACACGGGTTTTTAATTATGTATTTGACAAAATATTATCTTGCAAGACTGGTATTTGCATACAGCAACTCCAGATCCTGGTCACAGAAAAAACAAAGAACTGCTCATAAAGGACTTTTATTCTTTATTCTTTATTAAAATATCAATGATTTAAGCATTAAAACCATTTAAAAAGGTGGTGGAATAAATATAGACAGGAGGTTTTAGAATTCAAGCTTTAGACGCACCAACACGTGAACTGAATAAACCACCTGAGAAGCCATTCTGTTTGCAAACGTCTACAAATTAAGCCTCGTTAGACAGGAGGAGCAGGATCCTATCTGAGTCATTAAGTTTACACCAAGGAAAGCTGGAGGACGCCTGCTTTATTGTGTCATCGAATCTTGGCAAGGAACGATGAAGCTCCTCAATCCCCCGCACCATCCCTGTGCTCAGCTCAGAGCTGAATGATATGTAATAAACATTAACATTAAAAAGGGTAATGAATGTGCAGGGCTGCATCAGGTCATCATAAGCTTGTTCAGAACAACCTCAGTAATCGGGGTGTCAGGGATACCCAGGCAGGGAGACAAGGAGGCGGACACAAGTGCAGGTAGGGTGAAATCAATAAATAATAATTTAATAAATAAATAACAAGTAACAAAGAAACAAGTAAACACTAAAACACGGAACAGGGAGATATATACAATGAACTAGGGAAAAAACTAAATGTCTGAAAATAACCAGAAAACAAACGAGAGGAACCAGAGAACTAAAACAAACTAGAGAATATAATGAAAATAAACAAACCAAACAGGGCAAGGAAATAAATACAAGGGAATAAACTAATAAACACAAAGCAGGGTTAAATACAAGGAGTTAACGGAAATAAACAAGGGACTGGAAACATAAACTGGAGATAAACAGAGAAATAAGGAGCACAGGAAACAAACTAGGAATAAACACGGAGCTAGGGTTATAGAAACGCGGAGAAACACAGAGAGACAAAACAACAGAGGTTAGTGCAAAGACCGACGGAGACAAAGTGGCAGAGGAGGGCTATTTAAAGAAACAGGAAACGCACTATAATTGGAAACACCTGGGGAAGGGGCGGAGCTACAAATGAGACAAGTGGTGGAAAGGTACTGAGACGGGAGACACAGGGGAGCATAGGTCACGTGGGGAAGACACACAGAGACACGAGACGAGACCAGGATGTGACACGGGGCCTTAAATAAGGTCAATGTGCTTGTCTTCTGTCTTACCTTTTCTCTCTCGCTTGCGTTTCTTTTCAACTGTGCACTCCCCTGAATTTTTATCAGCCCCAAAGTTTGTATATAACCAAGTCTGCTGGAAAAGAAAAGTGAACCGATTGATAAAAAGCTACATAGGATTTTTTTTTCCTAAACAATCAATCCTATTAAATAATCGCATTTGGTTCCATAATAAAACAGATTTGTAATAATTAAGACACGCGAGTGTAAAGAACATTGACACTAATACAGAAACATTACATGATAATGTTTTTTTTTAAACATTTAAAAGGTTCTACAAACTCACACATCTCTCTTACTTTATTATTTGGTTCTTTATGAAATCAAAAGTGCTTGTTCTAAGTGTCACACCTTACTTGTAGGTGAGGGTAGTTGTGCCGAAAAAGGTTGTGGGTTGTAGGAAAAAGAAATGATGGCAACTGCAGTAGCACATCCAGTTCAAGTGACTTTTTTGTGAAGTTGCACAAAATGGCAAAATACCAAAAAAATAAACAAAAACTAAATCTATTTACAAAAATTTACATAAGGAATCAACCTATTCCTTAAGTCGTACATTGGTTCATACGACAACCAACTGTACCAAATCTCAACCTTAACCAACCTTTATCAAACATGAAATGAGGCCTTAAATAGGTCACCACTGGTCTACCCAACCCAGCCAAAACAATATTTTCCAACAACATATTTTCCATTGCAGGGGATACAATTATAAACAAAACAAAGAATAAATCAAATAAACAGAAAATGGAAAAAATAAATTCTCAAAATAATCATAATGCATTCCATAGGCCATTATCCAATTAAATAAACATGAAAATAAGAAAAGAAGGAATAATTAAAATATTTTTTAACACCAAAGAACCCCCTCAAAAATGGTATGGCCCAAAATGGGCCCAGTGAGCATGCCCCAATTTTGCTCAGGCCCTATATAAGGGCAGCTAAAAACAATGATAGGGCCCTTTGCCAGACCAGGAAGAGAGTACAGGTGAGTGTATAAATGCAAAAATTGTACCGGTAGCTATTAAAACAGAAATGTGTGTCCCAGTAGGATACATTTAAACTGTAAAATGTCCAAAGCTAGCAAAATGATAACTTTTAAAGGGGGAATTAGTATTAACTGGAAAATAGCTGAATAATATGTATGCACTGAGTAGGGACAGAACAGGGCTGAAAACTAATTTGTTTGTTCTTTCACACAAAGACAACCATGTTAATTATGAATAAATAAATTAAAGGTTTAGAACATTATAATATTTAAATTGCATTTAACAGCTGTACATCAAGTACAATTCAATATGTATATATCAAAAATTGGTCCCACTTTACAATAAGTGTCCCTACTAGTACTATCCAGTTACACAGTAACAATCCATGTAACTACAGTGTAATTACTAATGAAGTACACTTTGTTACAGATTAACTACAGAGGTACAGGTTATGTAAATACACATGTGTATTAAGGTTAATTTTGACTTGTGTAAGTACACATGTGTACCAGGGTGAGTGTACTTACACAAGTGCTAGAGCAAGTGTACTTACACATGTGTAACAATGTGTGTGTATTAGACAATAGCTGTTAGATAAGTTTATACTCCACTTATCACACGCACTATTACACATGTGTAAGTACACACACATTGTTACACATGTGTAAGTACACTTGTTCTATTACTTGTGTAAGTACACTCACCCTGAATTAACCCAAAATTAACCTTAATACGCATGTGTAATTACATAACCTGTACCTCTGTGGTTAATCTGATACAATGTGTACTTCATCAGTAGTTACACTGTAGTTACATGGATTGTTACCATGTAACTACATAGTACTAAGGGACACATAAAGTGGGACCCAAAAATTAATGCATTAATCAGATTGGCTTAAAAAATATGCATTTTTTTATCATTTGTCTCTTATAACGGGACTTGATATTACCGCTTTTAATAATCACCACAGTCTCAGAACAAAAGACATACTGGTTCATAATTGGCTGTGGAAATAATAAGCATGTACAAGTAATTCTTGGGGTCAATATCAATATATTGTGTATTTTGAGTACACAGCATAGTTGTTTAAATTTCATACAAAATACAAAAAAACACTGTGTAACAATCCATTCTTTCTAATTAACACATTAATGCAAATATAAAGTAATACTAACCTTCACTTTTTGTAAAAAATATATATTTTACTTTGCTCTAGGGCGTAAATGACATCACAGCCTGTACACTATTGTATTTTCAAGAGACTGAAGACACTTGCATGCATGTTCAGTATTATTATTTTTAGTATTATTTTAGTAATAATGGTAGTATTGTTTTTAAAGGATTGAGAGGCGATTAGTTTTTAATTAATGATGACCTCTTGACTAAAAACTCTTTTTTTTTTTCTTACTGCTGTTTCTAATCTCTGTCTCCATTTGAATCACAGCGCTCACCGTAATGGTAAAATCTGATTGCCTAGTAATTTCTTGTGTAATATTTAGAATGCATGTGATTGGTCAGTTAGATTCCTGTACTGGAAAGAAATTACATATTTCAAAATAAAGATTTTAAATAGTTATAGGTCCTGCTCCAGGTAGGAGAGCACCTTGGTTTGTATTCAGATGTTAGTCCACCTTACTGAATTGTTACCCTGTGTCCAATATACACCACATAATCCCCAGTTTATAAATCTAAAATCTAATATCCAACAAAAAATCTGGTTTTAGAAGTAGAGTTTAGAATCTCTTTAACTTCCTACACTTTACTGACCAGAGTTAAGGGCATACAAGCTTATACAGACTCCATTTAATGGAGATCATCACCTCTGCCTGATTGGGAAAGAGTAGGATCAAACTGATCTCACGGTACTCTGTGGCTCAAGGCTAGCTGCATATATGGATTCACAGAAGAAATTGCGTGTTTTGATCTTTTGTACTGAATGGAAAAAGGCTGGGAACTGTATGATTGCGAGAGAGCTGATTCCAGATTACCATGTGCAATGATGGATTGAATCATTATTGTGGATTTGCTTGCTGGGTGCCCTTGTGACAGAGCCTTGAAGCATCCTTGAGTGCACATGTGCCTATAGCCACAGCCCATACAAACGGAGTGTGTGATTCTTCAAAGGGGCCAAGAAGAGCTGTAGTCCCAGATGACCAGGCTCGTTTGACCTCCCTGCATCCCACAGGGTGCAACACAGACACTGTGATTTATCTGCCCAGCCCACGACGTTCCCAACGCGTTACTGACTCAAGCTTCCTTCAGCTCTCTCACACTGGAATTTTTTATTCTAAAAGTCATACTGCATTTAATCTGACAAAGACACTTTATACACTGCTATTCTCTTATATCTGTATATCTCTCTACCAGTGTTGGGCACGTTACTTTGAAAAAGTAATTAGTTATAGTTACTAGTTACTTCTCCAAAAAAGTAACTGAGTTACTAACGGGGTTACTCCAGTATAAAAGTAACTAGTTACCAGTGAAAGTAACTATTGCGTTACTTTGTGTTATTCGCCCCGTAAAAAAAAAAGAACAAAAGAAAATAAATTATGTAATTACTATTATTATTAGAAAAATAACAAGCGAAAATGAACACAAAATGTTAACAAAATATAATCTAACGAATTTCAAAAACTGGAAACGAAAAACTCCACACGACCAGAGAAAATTACTAAGACTTGTAATACTGAAAAAAGGGAAAAATCAAATACGCGTCTGGGGATGAAATTAAACAAACCAAACCACACTCAAAGGAAAAATGTAAAAATGTATATATAAACATAACAAAAGAATAGACAAAAACAATCTAATGATTGTTAAAATGGTATTATTATATCAGTTTAACAGCTGGATCAAACAGCTTCACTAAGGAAGAAAGTGAATTAACACCGTTAATTTCAACGCCATTACTCCTATCACTGCTCTCTACCCATATACACTATCTATCTGTCCATCCACCAATCTTTCCGTCTATCCCTATATCAATCCATTTTCTCATATACAGTATTTATCTATCTGTCTATCCATCCATCTATCTACCATCTATAGGTCTATCCGTATATATATCTCCATTTTTGTCGATTTTTAGTTTACTACATAATTTGAACAGACAAACTGTCCCTTACACTGTGTCAAACTTTCTTGATGAACGGACCAATAGAAACATCTATCTTTCACATATCTATCGGTCTATGCCTATATCAATCCATTTTCTCAGATACAGTATATATTTGTCCGTCCATCCATCTATGTATCATCTATCCGTCTCTCCCTATTTCAATCCATTTCCTCATATACAGTATATATATTTGTCCATCCATCTATGTATCATCTATCTGTCTCTCCCTTTATTATTGCATTTTCTCATAGACAGTATATATCTGTCCGTCTATCCATCTATGTATCAATTATCTGTCTCTCCCTATATCAATCCATTTTCTCAAATACAGTATCTATCTATCTATCCATCTATATATCATCTATCTGTCTCTCCCTATATTATTCATTTTTTTCATATACAGTATATATCAGTCCGTCCATCCATCTATCTATCATCTATACATCTCTCCCTATATCAATCCATTTTCTCAAATACAGTATATATTTGTCCATCCATCCATCTATGTATCATTTATCTGTCTATCCCTATATCAATCCATTTCCTCATATACAGAATCTGTTTGTCCATCCATCCATCTACAGTATACATTTGTCCATACATACATCTATCTGTCATCTATCTGTCTCTCCCTTTATTATTCCATTTTCTCATAGACAGTATATATCTGTCCGTCTATCCATCTATGTATCAATTATCTGTCTCTCCCTATATCAATCCATTTTCTCAAATACAGTATCTATCTATCTATCCATCTATATATCATCTATCTGTCTCTCCCTATATTATTCATTTTTTTCATATACAGTATATATCAGTCCGTCCATCCATCTATCTATCATCTATACATCTCTCCCTATATCAATCCATTTTCTCAAATACAGTATATATTTGTCCATCCATCCATCTATGTATCATTTATCTGTCTATCCCTATATCAATCCATTTCCTCATATACAGTATATGTTTGTCCTTCCATCCTTCTATGTATCATTTATTTGTCTCTCCCTATATCAATCCATTTTCTCATATACAGTATCTATCTGTCCGTCCATCCATCTATCTATCATTTATTCGTCTATCCCTATATCAATCCATTTCCTCATGTACAGTATGTTTCTCCTTTCATCCATCTATGTATTATCTATATGTCTCTCCCTATATCAATCCATTTTCTCATATACAATATCTATCTATCTGTCCATCCATCCATCTGCAGTATCTTTTTGTCCATTTATCCATCTATCCATCATCTATCTGTCTATCCCCATATCAATCCATTTCCTCATATACAGAATCTGTTTGTCCATCCATCCATCTACAGTATACATTTGTCCATACATACATCTATCTGTCATCTATCTGTCTATCTATCTATCTATCTATCTATCTATCTATCTATCTATCTATCTATCTATCCATTTTTTCTCATATACAGTCTCTATTTGTCCATCCATCTATCCATCCATCCATCCATGTATTGTTCCATCCAACCATACATCCATCTATCCATCTATCTATCCACATATCAATCCATTTGCCCATTTACAGTATCTATTTGTCCATACGTCCATATTACACTATCTACCCATATAGAGACTATCCACTATGGCCATTCATCAGTCTATCTATCTATCTATCTATCTATCTATCTATCTATCTATCTATCTATCTATCTATCTATCTATCTATCTATCTATCTATCTATCTATCTATCTATCTATCTATCTCTATATCTATCTATCTCTATCTATCTATCTCTATCTATCTATCTATCTATCTATCTATCTATCTATCTATCTATCTATCTATCTATCTATCTGTTTGTTGATCTATGTCTGTCTATATTTACCCATCCATCCACCCATCTTTTCATCCATTTATCTGCTCTTTTTGTGTTTATTTTACTTCAATGAAGCAAATCGATCAGGCATATAAAATAATAGGAGGAGTAAAAAAAAAAACATCTTTGCACACTGTAATGCCAAACATTCAAATTAGTATAATTATGAATTTATTCATTCATGCACTGCAGCAATTATCTTGGGCTTTTGTGGAAGAATGAGCAGCCATTTTTAATGCTCGATGGGGATGTTATAAACAAAGGAAGACTTCAGTCTGGGCTTTCATTAGTTCATTAGTTCACAGTTGTAAACAGTTCTGAATATTTCACAGCGGCCTGCTTGTAATTCTATGTATTGTTTTAGAAAACGGTGATGAAATCAGGCCTCTGACCACTGTAACTAATTGTCTAATCAAATGAACACGGGAAGTATCAGCCGGTCAAAAACATGCTTAATGGTTTAACATTTTTGTTTCATTATATCTAAAACGATATATGGTTTTCCTAAGCAATGCAAGTTACCGTCGTTCAGAGTCACATGCAGTACAGTATGTGACTGCTGGCACCACACATTTAGGCTGTGTATAGGAGCGGAGCTTGGATTACTTTAAAGGTGGGTTATTATCTGCCTCTGCAGAAGCCTGTGAAGCAACTCTTTACTGAAAGCATCTTATCACACACCTGTACTTTCTGCTCAGCTCTATATATCATACACATCAAAGCCAATGCATTACTGACACATTATCCACGTTATCTGTGATTCTGCTGCCCTGTCACCATGCTATGTGCCTGTGTGTTGGCGAGAAAGAGAGAGAGGGAGAGAGAGAGAGAAAGTGAGAGAGAAATAGATTTGACAATAAAATTAAAAGTAAGGAGATCATTTTCAATATTTTTTTTTCCATAATGATGAGATGAGCTTTAAAGAAAGCTTTAGGAATAAGACATGAAGGGTGCTTTCTATGGTGACCTATTCTATAAGATATACTGTATGTATGTATATAAGTTTCTCAGCTTCAAAGAGCTGAGAGCTTCGTATTTTGCATGGACTCAGCACTTGCCAGCAATGCCTCGCAACTAGTTATTATTTTCCATAGGGGCTTTTTTATGTTTCCACCTAAGGTCTAAGTGAAAAATAGTTCCTGAAAGCAAAATGTTCTCTTCAAAGAATGCTATACTCGCATAGTTCCCACCTCCCTCTGCCTTTCAAATAAACATTTACATTGTAATAGAGTGGCCCATTCTGCTTGCGGGTGATTTGTTTGTAGTAAATATGTGAGGAGAATAATACAGCCGGTTTGTTTACAGAGCAAGGGCGTCCTTTGGTCCAGCAGACTAGTCAACTCTCGGTATGACTTCACAAGGTGAACCCTGTGGACCAGTTGTGTATAGCGAGGATGTGGCTCAACGCAGAACGGCTGGGATGCACGATACAGTCTAACTGGCCTTCTTTAACTGTCCTGTTATGTTCCGGGTCAATTTAAACCGCTTTAAAGTTTAAAGATCCAGTAAAAATTGTTAAGTATTTTTTTCAGTATAAAACTTCTTCTGCTTGGCTTAATGATATATTGTAATCAACATATAATGTGAAAATGGTTCATCTCACATATTTGCAAACCACTCCTTTCAAAAAAACAAAAAACTAAAACAAAATTGCAATGTCAGGTTTCAGTGTTATGTAAAACTATTGTTTTATATGTTGGTCTTTCAAAAGTAACAAAGTAGTGAAACATTCAAAAATATTCTAAATGTATTTGTATTTATTTTATTTTTTTTTAAAACGAGTGAATTATCCTTACTGAACCATTAACTTTTGGAGGTAAGGAACACAATTGTACTAAATATTGATAGAATAATTAGCAATTGAGTTGGTAAAAAAAAAATACATTGCTTGTAAAGATTTTTTTGGGTTTAAGATAATTGGATAATTTAACATGCACCGGGTCAATTTAACCCCGGAACACCATTTCTGTTCCTGACAAATGAACATAATAGGTAGGTTAAAAATGCGTATTGCTCAGTGGATATAACCTACCATATACAAGTGCATCTCAAAAAATTGGAAAATCATTGAAATGTTGGTTTATTTTAGTAATTTACTTAAAAAATGTGAAAATCGTATATTACATAGATGTATTACATACAGAGTGATCTAGTCCTGCTGGAAAATGAAATCCGTATCGCCATAAAAGTTGTCAGCAGAGGAAAGCATGTTGAGGGAAGTGTTGTTAAATCTCCTGGTAGACAACGCACTGACTTTGGGCTTAAAAAAACCCAGTGGAGCAACACCAGCAGATGACAAGGCTAAAAGCGATCGGTCAGCATCATATACAAAACTATTACATGATAAACGGATACACAACAACATGACTAATCATTCTGACTGTCCTGTTCATAACCGACGACTAAAGAACTCTTCATCCTGATGACTCTGACACGTTCATTGATATAAAAATGCAGCTTTGGGACGTGAACAAAGGAATTTGAGTGAGGTACGAGTGTAAGCGGCTCATCCGTTGTGTGAAGCTGCTTGTACAATGTGTTTTGAGAAATGCACACAATGCTGTGTAAATATGTATAATTATGATTTAATAAATGCACCAAACTGTCATTAGTCAAATAACCTACATGACATCATATTACTATTTTTTTATTAGGATAAAGCATTGTTTTTTTAAAGAATTTGAAGAATTACAGGTTGCTCAGAGCTGATCTTACTGTTCTCACATAGCAGTGAAAAAAATAGCAGAAAAAAAAAATAATTGATTTCTTATTTACTAAGAAGACTCTAAGACTATTGCTTTGAACCTGTTGCAACTCATGTTTTTTCATTAATTGTTCGGTTGATTTATTTATCGATGAATTCATTAATACATTCATTTATTCATTCATTTCATCACCTGACTGTTTTTGTTGAGTAACTAAACTCTAAAAAAGCTGGGTTAAGCCACCTGGGTACTTTGCTTAGGTTATTTCTTTTAAATCACTCATTTACTCTGAGTTTGTGCTTGTAATTGGAAGACAGCTATTGGGTTATTTTATTTTTTTTATACGTCCCTAGGATTAGCTACTTGGTTTAGCTGCTGCTAACTTAACTAGCTAAGCTAGTTATCTACTGTATCTTACCTTTTCTCAAAGCTAAACAATTTGGAAATCAGTCACTGACAGGTGATGTGATGGTGAGGTGAGGTTATTTTTGTGTTAAGTACCATGCTAAAGGTCAAAACTGTCAAGGCTGTTCTGGAGTCAGCCTTTTTTTTGGTCTCTTTTCTTTATAATTGAACACCATTATCATGACTCTTATTATTTATTTATTTGAAGAATATATATATATTTTTTCTAGGATTGGACTTAATATGACTTAATAATATTAATTGTACAGCCTAAATATATGGAGGAATGGAGGAAAATGTAATACAAGGGAAGTTTGCTGTTCTAAACACATTTTTCTACATGTTCAAGACTCAAAGAAAAAACTTCTTCACAGAAAGTTATTACACTAAATAGTAATAAATACACCGCCTGATGTCTGAGATACTGTTTAACCTGAATTTTGAAAAAAGGTTGGGTCTAAAACCTGTTTTTAAAACCAAATCTTATTTAAAAAAGGGCTTTGTGTGAATAAACGCTTCATAAATAATATCACCCCAAAATACACTGAAGGGGGGGTAGTAAAACTTTACATATTGTCTCTGATCCACATATGTTTTAGCTAGGCAGGATCAGTATTTGTTGGTCAGATTTACTGTAGCATAATAAAGCATCAATAAACTGGGTTGATGTTGGTGATGCACAGAAAAAAGAGCTTGTTGTCAAAGATTATTAAAAAGGTTCTGAAATCTGAATGAAAAGTGATTTTCATTCTGCAAACATTTACTATGCCATTCGAGTTGCATAGTCATGAAAATGCAGTGTAGAATCCTGAGAAAAGAGAAAAAAACACTTCAGGCTATTGAGCTTCTTACCAACACTGAAATGAGACTCTCCAAGAAAAGAGTAAATAGTTTATTTATTGTTTGTATGTTACAGCATCAATCCATTTATGAATCGAAAGAGACTTTTGACAAGGAAGAATGCACTAGCTCGGCATTTTAGAACTTATCAATCAAACCTCGCCTCTGTAGCCGAATACAAATCCCTACTGCAAATCTGCTTTACAACTGAACACATCTTGTTCATCTCTTGAGACATGACAGCTTGAATTTAGATGGCAAGCGCTGTGTGTTAGTCATTGCCAAAGCTATGACACCTCCTGGAGCCTAGTGTTTCTCATTTTGCTGGCAATGATGGCTGCAGGCTAACATCACTCCACTGCAGAGTAGGGAGCATTACAAAGTAAGTATTTATACTGAATGCAAAAAAAAATCCCTGCAGACTAATGGCGCAGACCAGCGCTGCATTAGTGAAACCTTGCATTAAAACCCCATTTTGCTGTTTGAACTGTGGGTGCGCGTTCTTTTCTTATAAAGCCAGACGTCAATCAATACATCGTATGAATAAACGTCCGTGAACAGATATGAGTGGAAAACAGCGTTATATGGTCTGCAGCGTTTATAAATCACAGCGCTGAGGAAATCTGACAGTGATTTCCAATTCTGCTGCAGACAAGGCCCCTCTAGATTGAAAATCTAATGAATAAAAGATAATCACTTGTACAGAGCTTTTGTCTTGGAGACTCAGTTCATTTTCAATTATAAGCAAGCTCCTCTCTCCTCGCTAGAACTGAGGAACGCTGTTTCATTCCAGCTCAGGACATCTTCCATCTGTAACAAACCATGCTTAACACTGAGTATTCCACAGACCTTCCCTCTTTAGGAGAAATCAAGCCCAGGTGAGATTAATACACTTAGCTAGAAATCTGAAATCAGAAACAATAAAACATTCACCCTTGGGAGAATGTAGTTTCTATTTCCTCCATACTGTTAATATTCTTACAAAAATAAACAAAAAATAGGGATGTCCATCTTAATTGTTGTTTTCCCCTCATCATATCCATACTTATGTACTTTAATCCTGACTGTTGGTCAATTCCGATCCTGTCTTTTGGTTTCTATAAATAATACAGCCCAAATACTTATACTTAGTTAAGACATGTTAAGGCTGTTAATGATCACTACCAAACATCAATAAAGTTGTATTTTTAGTTTCAGTCATATTATCCCATTTAAAAAAATGTTACTTAAAAAAAGAAATCTTAATCTATAATAAAATGGTGCAAAAACTTTGGAAAATGAATCGCTGCTTGAAAAAGAATGTGAGAACCACATTAAACCTAAACCAAGACTTACTTCGGCAACTGTGTTGATAAATTGCATTATTTTACATATTTATAAATAATTAGGCCAACAATATGCAAACACTGTGCTAGCATATGAAAATTTTAAATACTGTGCTGGTTGAGCTGTGTTTCTTAGTGTTTGCTTCATATGTGTGTCATAAAAGCTATCTAAAAAATATATAAAATGAAAATAAAAAAGTAACTAAGTCTGGCAGTGTGGTGCATGATGAATCAGTAATAGATAAAAAAAAATACCATGTAAGTTTCTGTTTCATGATACACTGATTTCAAGCTGCAGTAATTAAATGTTATAATAATTAATTCATTCAAATGGATTCAAATAAACAGTAAACTGACTGATTGTTCAGACAGAATAAATGGAATTTGAAATTTGTATTTAATACGTAATACTAATTAAGATCGATTTGAGAAATTGCTTTTTTTAAGTATTTTTCCCCTGGATATGTGTTGCAGTAGAATATTTATTCTAGATCTGTTTGTCTGTTGTAGAAATTGTAGAAATAAATATTTTTGGTGGAATAACCCTGTTTTTTATGCATCTTACGTGTTCTGCTCCACCAGTCTTACACACTGCTTTTGGATAACTTTATGCCACTCCTGGTGCAAAAATTCAA
Organism: Astyanax mexicanus; assembly: GCF_023375975.1. NCBI lineage: Eukaryota > Metazoa > Chordata > Actinopteri > Characiformes > Acestrorhamphidae > Astyanax > Astyanax mexicanus. The sequence goes on along the minus strand of NC_064413.1, from coordinate 34,915,611 downwards.
GCAGTTCAGCTTGGTTTGATGGCTTGTGATCATCCATCTTAATTTGGGTTTTCAATTTGGTAAAATAAAAGAAATTTGTCATTCATAAGTGGTCTCTTATTTTTTTTAGAGCTGTATATGGTGTAGTATGGTTAAATAATATATATGTATATATATGTATATAATGAATGCAATATAACTAAGTTGCTGTCACTGATGCAAGTGTGTGTTTCTGGCTGTTATCGCATGCACGGGCGACATTCACAGCTTCCACCCCGGCCTCATTATCAAATGCATAGGGCTGCTGTGTGATTAAGGCATATCGTCATATTTCTCTGGTGACACAGGATGCTGTCCTCCTGTCAGGCAGCATGGATGAGTCAGGAGCATGATGAACACCCTCCTCTTCATATTAAAGCTTGACAACAGCACGCCCCAGACAGATTTGACATGCATGACTGACAGTTGCCCTGTTTTGATAACAAGCGGGACCTAATTGTGAGGTGAATTATTGTCATATTAAGATCCATCATGTCTGCATCCATCAGCTTTACTGAGACACATGGCCGGTCTCTGACGAGAAGGACATGAATCAATTTCACATACATGCACTACAGCACTCTTCACTTAGCACCACTTATTTTCTATTAGCAGACTCCATTTCTGAAATATTTATGTGTTGGTGAAAAATGGCCATTGAGTGCAACTGGGGAAGAGTGAAAGGGAATTTGAATAATTTGCAGTGATGGACGCCGGGCCTAAAGACATCTAAGTGAAGGTGCCAAATGTAACTGAGGAATGTTCTTTGAAGTGCTACTATTGGTCAACATAAACAACACTTTTGGTCCCCCAGACCATATTTCAGTTCAGACAGGTCAAAATATTATGACCACCTCCTTGTTACAACATTTATTGTCCACAGGTCATATAGGAACACTTTGTAGTTTTACAATTACAGATTGTAGTCCTTCTCTATTAACTTTATTCTCCTTTCACCCTGTTTTTAATTGAACCCCAGGACCCCACCAGACCACCACAGAGCAGGTGTTATTTCTCAGCATTGTAGTGACACAGCAGTGCTGTTGGAGTTTTTAAACACCTAAATAATATCGGCTCTGTGGTGGTCCTGTGGAGTCCTGACCACAGAAATACAGATTAAGAGAAGGATAATGAACAAAACCACAAATAATGCATTTACCAAGCACTGTAAGTTCTTCTTTTTTGTATATTAGTAAATATGTGAGTTTGATTGGGATGAAAATGCATATTACAATTCTATTTATAATCCTGTTAATTTGCCTCAGAATGTGTGCTAATAAAGAAACGATTCAAACACTAAAACTACTGAAGGATAGTTTAAGCAAAAAAACAGCATTAGCATTTGATAGCCTTTAGCTTAAACTCATTTTCCTGGGTGTTGCTTTCTTCAGAGAAAGAAAAAAAAATTCTATCTATTAACTAGTAGAGTCTGATGGTGATGTGCTGCTCTCCAGTATTAATGCAATATTCTCTACATTGCTGTTTGTTGTTTTTGAACTTTACTAAACTTAACTTTACTGAATTCTAAATGTTCAACAATGTGTCAAGTTTTTAAATCTCGCTGTCTCTTTTTAATCTACATAATACTCTCTATAATCCATAATGTCATGGTCACAAGTTCATAACCAACCCATCATGAATTGTTTTCCTGTAATTCATCACCAAACTACTAATCAGCAGTGGGGTTCCAAAGTCTAGCCTGCAGTTGAGGTAGGACATGTCCTCTGTAGGACTGTACAATAAAGACTAATTCTTAGTAGCCTGTTGTTAAAACATATTTCCTATATGGGCTTTGTATGGCACATGGTAATGTAATATGATGACATTAATGCTCAAAACAGGAGTATTTTCTTTTTAGAACATAAAATACCAAATTGCATGGTGCTGTTTTTCTTTACATAGTTTGAGAATTGTGGGTAACTAAGGACCAAAAAGAATACATTACTTGTGTCCTTCAAATTGCCCCATATTTGCGAAGTATTGCCAACCTATTCTGTTGCATACTAGGCATTGTTCATATTTAGCCTTATCCATGTTTAATCAGTTTTTTTTTCTCTTGGTTTGTTCCTTTGGTTGAGCAAATGTGGCTCTTGTGTTTATGGTCTGGTCTACCTCTAGCACTGTAGCTACTCAATAAATCCTTTTGATTAAACCCTCTCTAACCTTTTACATCTGCAAACATCTGGTTTATTTGTCAAATGTTCCACTGTTACAAGTGAAGTAGTGCTTGCTTCACCCAATTTCTCACCTGTGTTTAACATGAGCACACAGCATTGTTCTGCATGCTTCCATGTGCTGGAACCCAGAAGCTGAGCGAAACGGTTAACTTCCCTTGTTTCTGAGAGCAGCAGATGGTTTTGTTTCTTCCCGCAAATAAACAATATTCCCCTCCCTCTCTCGGAGGCGAAAAAAAGAGTCATTCAGCATAGTCTCTGACATTACAGCTTAATTCCTCAGTAAATACGCCACAGAGCACTAGCACCTGCTGCCCTCCCAACCAATGTTCCTGTTCTTTTGCGGGGGGGATAATTTTAGAAACACGACTCTAAACAGTCAGGGCTCTTTCACACGTCTCTGTTTACGAGTCCACTTCGATCTGAGCGAGCGATGAGCTTGGTGCATCAGGCCAACAGCACATATGCCAGGCGTGCCTCGCTGAGGGCCACAGACAGATCGCCCGGTGTGTGTGGGAACACGTCAAGGTCAGACCACCTTGCTTGGGGAGATTTCTCTCCATATCCTCCTCTCACACCCTCCCTCCCCACAACTTCTCTCCCTCGCACTCAATCTCTTAGCTCAGCAGGCTGTTTCTGCAATTTCATGAAAAACAGTGTCCTCTGAGAAAATTATGCTGTTCATAAAGTTATCAGCATATACAGCTCCTCCTAATTGCTAATTCTTTCATTTGCCGCTGTACAAATGTGAATTTCATGTTTTTGTTTACATGGGAGCGTTTATTGATTTGTTTTTTGGTTCACTGGGGAATGAGGCAATAAAAATATTGTTTTCTAGCCCAAAGTTTGTGCCTAATAAAACGCTGAACGGATTCTTTTTGCTGCTTCGCCACTTATTTTCCCTTTTTCTCCTTTCCCGCTTCCCAGTGCGAAACCGTGAGGGGGTTCATGAGATCATTTGTCCTTTAAATGTGTTCTGTTTATATTCCTTCTTCTTCATAAAGAAACCGTTTAACTTTTTGAAGTTACTAAAGTTCTTTCTTTTCTCACAGTTTCACAGTAAATTGTATGAGTTGTTTTAATAGTTAAAAAAAAACAACATGTTAATGTTTGACTGGCTTTAATATCTTTGTATGTAAGTATGTTTGTATGTAATGCATAAAATAGGACATTTGACAGTATGGATAAGTTGGATAAGAAGTCGTAGTTGTAGAGCTAACATGAGGACACTAAAACAGCATTGGTTTCACCAAAAAAAAAAAAAAAAAAAAAAAAAAAAACATTACTTCAGTTTTCTACCTAGTTCAGGCACATACTGCAAAGTTATGGCCAAAAACACAGATACAATTGTATCTTCCTTGGCGTAGGTGGTCAAACAGCATTTTATTTCACTTTATTTTTATGTTATTTTATTTTTTAACAATATGTATACAGAGTAATTTGCCCTAGATTCTTGGTTTGCACAGTAGAGAATGAATAAAAAGATTGAAAAGGGCAGAGGTTGATAAGAAGTGTTTGTGAGATTTGAGTAGATAAATATTGCTTTTATTCCACTGAACGGTTATTATGCTTTGTTTCATTTTAATCACAGAATTTATTTGACTTGAATGAACCCAGCCAAACTGCTTGTTAACTGTGCTTTTAGGTTAAATGGCAAAATATTTTTTACAGCATTTGAACCTTATGAAGCGAGAAGCTTTGATTTATACCAGAGACAGACTCTTCTAAAACATTTTTAAAAGCCCAATATGATGAGAGATAATGCAGTGCATCTGCATCTGAGTACACAACAACAACATCCATTTATTTTCTTCCACTTTTTAATTCACAGTGGAAGCATAACTGACTGTCTCTCGGAGATTCATGGGTATATCGTCTATTTACTAATTAAAAACTGTGAAATATATGTGTTACATAATAAAATAAGGTTTATTTAAGCAATACCATTGACTTTTATGTACTGGGTTTCTGAGGAAACCTGTTTAGAGAACAGCGTCCTGGTCTGTGTTTACCCTGGTTTCCTGTCAGTCTGTGTGAGACACATTTCAGCACCCCATTAGTCCACTTTGAACTCCGTCTGTTCAGCTAAACAACATGGCTGAAGCTGGTCAGCAAACTGCATCGCTGCGGGCGAAAAAACATGCCGTGCTCCCAAAAAGCGACAAGAAAAGTATTAAACAGCAGTTTATTTTTTAATTTATTAATAAGATCATTATTACATACCAATGGAATTCATTTGGACACAGAACTGGTGATGTTGGAGGTACATAAATGCAGTAAATCTGCATAATTCATTTTGTAAAACTCTCAGAGTAAATCTATGTAGTGCTGTTCAGCTTTAGCCAATGATGCTTAACACCTAATGCAGGTGGTGACTAATAAACTCATTAGAGCTCATTTCATTGAATTTGGGGGGGGGGGGGGGGGGTTGGGAGAAATGTTGTCCGTACCTATATACCTATAAATAGCAAAATTAGGGAAACTGATTCAGAAACTAAAGTGGTCTCTTAATTTTTTCCAGAGCTACTTATAGAGGTGTTAGCCTTCATAAAGCTTAACTAATGATCCTTTAATTCAGAATAATGCTCATGACAAATTCTCTGAGATCATAATTTTATAATAGCAACACTATGTAAGTGTTAAGGCTTCACAGATGCCCTGATCTACTTAATGTACGTAACATGTTCTAGTATATTTTACCAGATGTTCATCACATCTGCACAGGATCATGATTTTTTTCTTTTTTAAACTTGTGCTTTTAATCATATTCAAATCTGCCCCCTCTCTCTCTCCCTCTCTCCCTCTCTCCATCCCCTGTCAATTCAGTCACCACCACTGGCGGACCAAAAAAAAAATGCTAATCTAAATTGCAATGTCATTTAAGTAGCACCTTTATTATAAAGCATATTATGAGTGTTTCATAATGACAAAGACTTGCAGTATATTAACACGGGCCTAGAGCTCTTAAGCTAAGAACAATTTGATCACATTGCTGATATCAGTGCACTCTGCCGACTCTGTGGTCATGTCACAGCATCAGCACCCACAGGAGGGTTCGGAAAATGAGGTGTCAGTGGGAATTAGTCAGGCGGCCGAAGGCTCAGCTAACCATCATGGCAGAGCAGGCAGATCCCAGTGGCACTTGCTGTAATCAGGCTCGATCTCACGAGGAGTGAGGAACAGAAATTGGTGCTGATGTGGTGTTTATGTCAAGAGAGCCAGCACACAAAGGTATAATCGAGACTGATAGTTGCAAGGATATGTACACACACACACACACACACACACACACACACACACGCAGGGCCATGTGAACAAATACTCCCACACACCCTCTTTGCAGACTGTGCTGCACAAGCCCAGAACAAGCAATTGTACACTCAGTATCTCAGTAGAAATGCAAGCATATGAACAGAATTCTTACAACCCCAATTGTTTTTTGCAAATATTCACTCATTTTTAATTGAATGCCTGCAGCACGTTCAAAAGAAGTCAGGACAGGTTCTTGTTTACCACTGTGTTACATCACCTTTCCTTTAAACAACACTCAATAAGCATTTTGGACACTTGTTGAAGTTTTGTAGGTGGAATTCTTTCCCATTCATGCTTGAGGTAGAACTTCAGTTTTTCAACAATCCAACAGTCTCCACTGTCGTACAAACCGGATTCCAAAAGAGTTGGGACACTAAGCAAATTGTGAATAAAAACTGAATGCAATGATGTGGAGATGGCGAATGTCAATATTTTATTCGTAATAGAACATAGATGACAGATCAAAGGTTTAATTTGAGTAAATGTAACATTTAAAAAGGAAAAATATGTTGAATCAAAATTTCACAAGGTCAACAAATCCCAAAAAAGTTGGGACAAGTAGCAATAAGTGGCTGGAAAAAGGAAATTGAGCATATAACGAACCGCTGGAAGACCAATTACCACTAATTAGGTCAATTGACAACATGATTGGGTATTAAAAGTGTTTCTCAGAAGCCAAGATGGTAGGAGGGTCACCAATTCCACCATTGTTGCGCAGAAAGATAGTGCAGCAATACCAGAATGGTGTTACCCAGCGTAAAATAGCGAAGACTTTTAAGTTATCATCATCAACCATGCATAACATCATCAAAAGATTCAGAGAATCTGGAACAATGGCTGTGCGTAAGGGTCAAGGCCGTAAAACTCTACTGGATGCTCGTGATCTCCGGGCCCTTAAACGTCACTGCACCTCAAACAGTAATGCCACTGTCAAGGAAATAACAGAATGGGCTCAGGAATACTTCCAGAAAGCCTTGTCAGTGAACACAATCCACCCTGCCATCTGCCGTTGCCAGCTGAAACTCTACAGTGCAAAGAGGAAGCCATTTCTAAGCAAGCTCCACAAGCTCAGATGTTTGCACTGGGCCAGGGGTCATTTAAAAAGGGAGGGTGGCAAAATGGAAGACTGTTCTGTGGTCAGATGAGTCACGATTTGAAGTTCTTTATGGAACACTGGAACGCCATGTCATCCGGACCAGAGAGGACAAGGATAACCCAAGTTGTTATCTGGCCTCCTCTGTCACCAGATGTCTGTTGTAAGTGAGTGTTGTAAGAAGAAGGGGGCTTTTTTGGGATTTGTTGACGCCATGAAATTTTGAAACAACATATTTTTCCCATAAATTGATACATTCTCTCAGTTTAAACTTTTGATCTGTGATTTGTGTTTTATTCTGAATAAAATAGACATCTTCACAGTTTTAAGTCACAATTTGTTTAGTGTCCCAACTTTTTTGGAATCCGGTTTGTATTTTGTGCTTTATAATGCGCCAAACATTTTCAATGTGAGACTTTCAATGGTCTGGACTTGCAGGCAGGCCCGTCTACAACCCGCAACTTTTAATATGAAGCCACACTGTTTGGATTGGCATTGCCTTTCTGAAATAAGCAGGAACCAAAAAGGCAGAATATGATGCTTCAAAACCTGCATGCACCTTTCAGCATTAGTGCCTTCACAGATGTGGATGTTACCCATACCATAGGCACTAACTCACCAACGTACCATCAGAGATGCTGGCTTTTGAATTTTGCACTGAGAACAATCCGGACAGTCCTTTTCGTCTTTAGAAACAACGTCCATGATTTCCAAAAACAGCTTGAAACATGGGCTCCTCAGACCACAGGACACTTTCCCACTTTTCATGAGTCCATTCCAGATGAGCTCAGGCTCAGGGAAGCCTGGCAGAGTTTGAACTGTGTTCACTGATGATGGTTTTCTAAAGTGTTCCTACAGTGTTCCCATTTGGTAATCTCCGTTACAGAATGATGTGTGTGTTTTTGATGCCCCTGAGGGATTGAAGGTCACAGACATTCATTGTTGGTTTTGCCGCTAACTTGCAGAGATTTCTCCACATTTTCTGAATCTGAATTTGATGATATTAAGGACTGTAGATGATGAAATCCTCTACAAAATCCTCTTGTAATTGCACCTTAAGCAATGTTGTTCTTAAACTGTTGGACTTTTTGCTCACACATTTGCTCACAAAGTGGTAAAATTTGCCCCATTCTTGCTTTCTGAGTGCCTGAGCCTTTCAAGAATGCTCCCTTTTATACCCAATCATGAGACTTACCTGTTTCCAATTTCTAACTAACCTGTTCACATGGTTTTTGAGCATTCCTCAACTTTCCCAGTCTTTTGTTGCTCCTGTCCCAACGTCTTTGGAAGGTGTTGCAGGCATCAAATTGAAAATGAATGAATATTTGCAAAAAAAAAACAAAAATAGTTTATCAGTTTGAACATTAAATATATTTCGGTTTTATAGCGTATTCAATTGAATGTAGGTTAAAAAGAACTTGCAATTCATTGTATTTATTTTTTTTAATTTATGTCCCAACTTGAACAATGTAATTTAAGTTGTAAAACAAAAGGCAATTTATTTAGGACATTGTCCTCTTTCACATCAAAGAGTTTCTGTTAGCGTCTATGGGATGTGTATACAAGGTATATTTAAGGGATTGTATACGTAAAAAAAAAAGGGCAAATCAGTAAACCAGGAAAAACAAACAAACAAACCAAAAACATTAAGGTGGTTACCCCTCCAAATGCAAATAATACATCTGAATGCAAACTATTTATTTTTCACTTCTCTGATAAATTAATCAAATGCTTCTCATTACACAGATGATTGGGAACCAATTATTCCTGGGCCGACATACAATTTTTAATTAATCTGAATTTGCATAGCGTGCGCCTGGAATTGATATTGTTATTTTTAATCTAAGGGAATTTGACTGCATTAATTGTTCACACACTGAGCGCTGGGGCTGTGGATGACGTGCGCCGCTGAAAGCCCGCCCTGCGCTGGCTCTTCCGGGCCTGCAGAAGGTGCTATGAGCAGCCCAGGGGCGAGGTCAAGGCTGTGACATCCATGGCCTGTGGAGCATACCTCACTGGAGAGACAATTAGAGCAGACAGAGGAGAAGGATTACCGCGAGAAGTGATGAATTACTGCAGCCTCGCCGACAGACACATAAAAACGCCCCCCCCCGGTGCATTCATCTAACAGACCTCCACTGTCCGGCCCATGCGTTATGACAGCAAGGCCTCGGCAGACTTGTGGAGGGTGATCTGCGCTCAGAAAGAGGAAAGCGATCCTCGTGGAATTCAGCGTGGGAGCATCAGGGTCCCCACGGCCTTCCATGAGTGTTTTGTCATGTAGAGAAAAACTAAAGACACAAACAGTGTGCTTCTATTGAGGACAGCAAAGGCTTGCACACACAAAAACACACACAAAAAAAAACGCTTTTTGAAATTAGCATCTATTGAAGTATGTAAAAATATTTTCCCCCATGCTGCAGCCATTAACTGCCTGCTTAATTCTAATCACAGACCCTTTATCTCTCCAAAACCTTCCAGAGGTGTTCCAGTTTTTCCAAATGTTCCCGATTTTCTCTTCTTCTGAGTAACCCAGATTTGACATGACAATAATTGGAAGCATTCAGTGCTAAGCTCCAGCCCTGAATGACTGCTATTTAGGGGCTACTAATCCTGTTTTTCAGCCAGAGCTCAGCGCTGTGAGTAATATGTGGGTGTGCAAGGCAGTTGGAGACTCCTAATACCCTGCTGTGATGTTCCTCTCTGGACCCGTGGAACAGCGCGCACACTGACGTGGGCGGATCTTAACAGTCACACACGCCACTGATTGTCATGCTACAGGGTTAAGATACGCGATTCTGCCCTACATGCCTAAATCACCAGTAAAAACGATCCTCACCGCTGTGATCATGCTTGTCATCATGACCGTTCCTTCCACTTTCCACATGTTTACAATGCCGCTCTTCCCGACCCGCTGATGCTGAATTAAAGTGACCCCAGTAAAAACGGGTTCACGCGTTTTCTTCTCGTTTGTTTGCACTCGTCCTTGATTGGTATTCAGCAGACGGCGTCCCCCAGGACAGCTAAAATGAAACCCTGACCAGCAGCGTCACCTCCCACTTCCTGTCCCCTTTGTTGCAGCCAGTGCAGTCTCAGGGTCACCTGGCTCGTAGGTTATTTCTGATCCCTATCTACAATTTCAATAGAAGCGAGTGCCAAGGCCACGGCCATTAATGTGCTCCTTTCAAGCTTTTAAAGCTGTACGTTTTCATTCCATCTCGCCGGCATGTGTCTGCGTGTTTCTGTGTGTGTGAGACATGATTTATATCGATTTATATCTGTAAACCCAGCAGTCAAAAACATATTTGATTAATACTGCCTTATATTCTCTACAGGTAATCTATATACAGCTGTATTTTAGTATGTTTTGGCAAGAGCACAGCTAAAGACGACATGCACTAGAATAAACAAAATAAGAGCTGGACAGTTCAACCTAAATTCATCCCAAAATTCATACTGTGCTCTCCCCCTTCCTCTTCACTCTCTACACATCAGACTTCCAGTACAACTCTGAGATGTGCCACCTGCAGAAATTCTCGGATGACACTGCCATCGTTGGGTGTGTGAAGGGTGGTCAGGAGGAGGAGTACAAGAGACAGGTGGATGACTTTGTTGCTTGGTGCCGACTGAACCAACTGCAGTTGAACATATCCAAGACCAAGGAGATGGTGGTGGACTTCCGTAGGTCTGGATGTGGAGACAGTAAAGACCTACAAGTACCTTGGTCTGCAGCTGGACAACAAACTGGATTGGTCAACAAATACAGACACCCTGTACAGGAAGGGACAGAGCCGGCTCTATTTCTTGAGGAGACTGCGGTCCTTTAACATCTGTAAGAAGCTTCTGCAGATGTTCTACCAATCAATCGTGGCCAGCATTCTCTTCTACGCTGTGGTGTGCTGGGGAGGCAACATGAAGAGGAGAGATGCATCACGGCTGGACAAGCTGGTCAGGAGGGCCGGGGCAGTGGTTGGAATGGAGCTGGACTCTCTGGTTACAATAGCTGAGAGAAGGACTTTGGATAAACTGCTTTCTATCATGAACAATGATAGTCACCCACTTCACACCACCATCATGAAGCAGAGGAGTGTGTTCAGTGGCAGACTGCTGTCACAGAGCTGCACAACAGACAGACTCAGAAAATCCTTCATTCCGAGAGCCATCAGACTCTTTAACTCCTCCCATCGGGGATGGGATGCTGCTGACGACTGAGTTTAATCCAGGCACACCACTTGGACATTATTCAACAACTTAATTATTTATATTAACACTTCCCCAACCTCGCTTACATTTAAGTATACCTTACTCATGATTGGGTATTCACATTTTCACATTCTCTTTTTAGAACTGTCTTGTAACGTATGCATACTTATATTATATTATATTTCTATGTCACATCAGTCACTTTCGTAATCGATGTCATTGCACTTTACTCTGTTAATTATTTAAATATTTATGACCATTAGCAACATCTACTGCACTGCTCCGTTTACAGATAGATCCTTACCTTGTATAGTTAGGTTTTTTTTTTGTATAGCCTTATATATTTTCTATTCTTCTGTGTTTTGATTTGTCTGAGTATGTTTCTTATTGTATTGTGTTGTTGCTGCTGGATGCCTAAATTTCCTTCGGGATAAATAAAGTATCTATCTATCTATCTATCTATCTACCTCTCTGCCATGTACTTGAAGAAGAATTGAGAAAACAGCATTTCTACAGGGCACCACATAGTAGTACCTAACAAGTATAAGAACTAAACTTTGTCTATGTACAGAAAGTCATTTTTGCAAAGAAATTAGGCTGTCATATGCGGAAAGTAGTTTATTTTAACATTTAAAAAATCATTGCTATTTGGAATCAGAAGGACCCAATTAATCAGAAAACAAAAATGTAGCTTTTTACAGCAAGTACATATACTTCTTTGTTTCAAACCTGGCCCATGTTTTTGTCTGGACTGTCTATAGAAACTTTAGACTGGGATTCCAGCCTTTTTGTTTTTAACTAGTTAAGTGTAATGTTGTCAGATAACCACAAGATGGTACGGGCAGTGTCTCCATATGCGGCAAAAGGGTCAATATTTAAAAAAATTAAAAAGTATCATGGTGCAAAAAAGCAGTACTGTAATGTCCACACACGAGGACACTGGGTCTCAAGAGGTCAAAAGGATAAGGCAACATTTAGGAACTGAAACTCAGGAATAGCATTGTTTTGTCCGGGGGCAACATCCACTTTGACACAACATTCACACTCAATGAAGGCAGTCTGAGACATGCTTGGTCTGAAGGAAGGGGGCAGGTCTATAGAATGAGTTTGTAAGTTTGCCTCTGTCTCTCGTATTCGATTTCCAATCTCTGGTTGCAAATTTGACGACGTGCTGGATTTGTTTTTTTTTCCTTTATTTGTACAGAACATAAGAAAATAGAAACATTGCATCCATGTTTTCCACAGTCATGGATTTAAGGCATTGAGTGTATTTTGGGTAGAAGCCTGAGCTTCTTCTTTGACCTCAGTCATATCCACCTACATGAAACAGATGATGCTGGAAATATTTGCAATACCAAATTCAGCGTTCCTCTTCAGGAAGCATGACCGTGCTCGGCTTTTCTGAGACGAATGTTGTACCTTCAGTGTGATCTGGAGGAAAGCCTCAAAAACATGAAAATGAAACTTTTCTTAGAAACACAGTCTGCACTCCTGGTACTGTGGTGAATATCCACGCGCGTGCATGCTTGAGAGAGTGTGTAACCTCCCGTCGCTGTTGGCGGTCTCATTCTGCTGCTCAGGGGGCTTCTTTCAGAGGCGGCTGCTGTGATTGGAGCAGTAATGGATTAGCCCTCTCTTTCTCACTGTGGGCCTCCAGATAAGGCTGGCATTCTCCCTCTCTCTCTGCCTCGCCAGGTCCTGGGTTATCTGCTGCAGGGCTTCACTGAGACAGAACCTCCGCCAAGAAGGAAGCCGCAGTATTTCCAGCGTGTGTCAGGGTGTCGGTGACAGCTTCTTTAATGCAGATAAGCTGCTCTTTTCCTCCGCTCTGAGGAGAAGAAGAAAGGTCTGGTCAGAGTGTAACAGCCTCTCACATGCGAGGGGGAACTAGCCGGGCTCGGTGGCTGATGGGCATCTTTATACAGCGGAGAACACGTCGGGGTGGGGAGACGTGCGGTGGTGAAGGGTGCTTTTTTTAATTGCCCATTGTCCCTAAAAAACTGTTCATTTAATTTGCATACAATTCCCATAAAGATGTATGAGCAGGCGAAAGGGAAACGTCTGACAATTTAATAGGGAAGCGCTTTGTATGATTCCTATTAAATGTCAGTGTTTCTCTCGTAGCAGATAATGTAATATTGTGTACAGATAATCTCAGGAGAAATTATAATAGCCAAAGTGAAATTTGAAGCTTAGTGTCTGTGTGTGAAGCCTGCATTAGCCCTGGAAGCATCCTTTTAATTCATATTGTTAAGGTAGTTTGCACACTGGGGAGGTTATGACATGCACACCAACATATGTCTATATTATATATATTGATATAATATACACAAACACTATATTGACAAAAGTATATATGTAGGGAAATGTTATTTTTCTATTTCTTAAGAAGATAGACAGTTGAGCTGAGTCCCCAGGGGTAATATTCACTTTGTTTCAGCACTGTAAGCTCAATGAAGGCAGTCTGAGACATGCATGGTCTAAAGGAAAGGGGCAAAGTACTAAAAATAATTAATTTTGTTATTTTGTAGGAGTTTTCTATGAGCGGATATTAATATTTGGGTTGTGGGTCATTCTCAGCACTGCAGTGACACTGACATGGTGGTGGCTTGTTAATGTGTTTTGCACTAGTATGAGTGGATCAGACAAAGCAGGGCTTCTATATAAGTAATATCTTTCCTAACAATTACATTTTAAAAACTTTTTTTTCCTTTTTTCATAAACTTTCATAAAAGATATGTTTTAAAAATAATATAATAATGACAGCATTACCTTACTTATTTTTTTTTTCTGTATTTTGCACAAAATAAATATTTGGTAAACACTATTAGTTAAATGTGTGTATTTGTAGTAGTAGTAAAATAAGACACTGCAAACCAAGAAAGATTGGCTCACTCCACTACTTAAACAAAATTGAACAATTACTTATGCATACAGACAGTTTTTAGGTCAAGTCATTTAAAAAAATATATATAAACTATCTGTAAGCCATCAGATCGGAATTTATATGTATCGTATTATATATACTATAATATATTTACCATATAAAGATAGAACAGTTGCCTTTGCTGGAGTGATGGACAGGGGTAATAATTCTGATCTACATCATGTTCACCAATCATACAAGTTGATAATGTAATTATCGCTACAAGCTTGTACTTGGCTGATACTTTTTTCATTTATTCAGTTTTGTTCATTATTTTGTTCTATAAAATACTGTTATATACCATGACAACTAGAAAACTACTACACTGTAAGCCCAGAAAAGCTGAATTTACTTTTAAACTTACTTTTAAGGAAACCAGTTGCCTTAAAAAAGTATCAAGCATAATTTAGAACATCAAGTTTTTACCTTGATTTTGTTGTTATACTGTAAGACTGGATAAGTTGAGTTTACTTAACTTTTTTAAGGCAGTCAGTTTGCTCAAATTGTTTAAGTAATAGGGAATGAAAACTTGATTTAGAATAAAATAAAATGCCAAGTTATTAAAACTAAAGGGGAGCTTGATGTATTATTAAAGTAGCCTACGGGGAATCACTACACACTGATGGTAATTGTTTCAGAAACTGTTTGACACACCCAGTATGCAAATAGATTGTGACAGAAGCCAATGGAAAAGAAGCTGCTAATGACAACAGACTAAACTCAATTATTATTAAGTTGGTTCAACTCAAAAGATATCTGTTTGAATGTTGATGTGCCCACAAATGTTCAACTAACTCAAATTAGTTGTGTATTGTTTAGAAATATCCAATTTTATGTGAAACAGACTTAAATGTGTGGGTTTACAGTGTATAATATATATGTAGAACAAACATTTTCGATGATACTTGTGTAGTTCTTAGACAAAAAAACAAACAAAAAATACATTGAATGCCCAGGATTGTTGTTTTTCATTTTATTGTGAATCTGAAAGTTACTTTTCACATTTGGTTCAAATCTCATTAAAAACAAACCAATAGAAATGTTTTAAAATAACATTGACTTCTATTTCATTCCAAGTTCAGAAGGTTTTTTACTTTTTTGCTATTTTGAAGACACAAGGTTGTTGCCTGACTGTATACGCTTCAGCACAGATTGTGCTGAGAAATCTAATAAAGCCTCTTTTAAAGTCCTCTCATTTATGATATATTATGTAGTAGAAATGATGTTCACAGCAGATAATTGGTTTTGCTATTAGTACATGATGTGACCTCTTTTAAAATGAAAGTCCAGCTAATAAAACAGTGCTTTCGAACCAGATATAGCTCTATATTCCAGCTTCCCCTTGAAACTGACATTTCAGCAGGCTGGTATTATTTAGTTTGACTCTGCAGTATGTTTGTGAAGGAGCTTGCTGAAAGACATGCTTGTGAAAGCTTTCTGTGTGATGACAGATGGAGGCATGAATCAGAGTGGCTCTCTGCAGTCGGCGGAGATGCTCCGTCCTCGTGCAGCGGGCCACCTTCCATTACCTGCCATAGGGCAGTGAGTGGCCCTCCTAGATTGTGTTTAATAGTTTTCAGGGGAGTGAAAATAGCCTCCAGGCTCCCATAGCATATTGCAGTCCAAACTCCAGCCTTTTTCCATTGCCATGGCAACCTCTGCGTGAGTGTTTGTGCTGCCCAATTATCTCACATATTTGGAGGAGAGATGTGGGATACCTGCTGGCGCTGACCTATCGGGTTAGAGTCCTGCTGGAAGAGTATGAGTCCGCTGAACTGATGTTTATCATGTGTATTTTTATGTATTCTGCAGGACGGAACACTGTCTTACTGAATTCAGTTTTGGAGGTACGTATATATACACATATACACATTTACACAAACACACATACATATACTGTATACACACACACACATACACACATATTTACTTACTATATACACTCACACCGAGCACATCATTAGGAAGACTGAACTGACACTGCTGCTCTCAAACAGCTTCAATTCTTACCACAATTTTTTTTTTTTTAGATTATGATCACGATTTCATTACAAGTTCATCATTCGTATTGTTTTTCAGGAGAACCTACGTTTTTTTTATTATTATTATTATAAATAAATCCAGAACCTGGGCACACCACTAAAGAACCCTGAACTCTGAAATTGGGATGATCATGAAAGCAATTAAGCTTTTTTGTTTTGTCAAATTAAACATGACTATGCTTAAAATAAAGTAGCCATTAGAGGATAAAATGTGATAATAAATATATTGTGGTCACATGATGAGCAACAGTGGTATTCAAGGGAAGATTGATATTGGTATTAATTGATTAAAAGGTTTTGGGCATGAAATCCCAGGAGAACCAGAGCTTCTGGCACCAACAATCATGCCATACTCAAAGCCTATATACTGCTTATATATTTTTCTATAGACATGATAACCTAGTAATGTTAATGTAAATAGTTTTTAACATTATGTAGAAAGGTTTGTATTGCAAAATATATGTAAAAAAAAAATGAAGAAGAAAAACGTGGACATTATCAACACATTATCTCAGTGCCGTAGTATTCCTACTGAAGCCTCACAGTACAGGGGCAGGCATGTATAGTAACAAAGTATAAGTACAAAAATGCTTTATCTGTATCTACTGGAGTGTTTTTTGTTTACTTCCATTTTTACTTCACTTATTTTTAATGAGTTTATTACTTTTACTACGATACATTGTTTATGCGCTGCATCGTTACACGTTATAATTATAAAAAAAATTATAAATCATTCCAAAACCACGTTATCACTAAAGCTAGAGCAGTAAATGCACCCCACTCTCACCAGGTTTAATTAAGTTTAATTAATCATTGAGTGAATCAAGTGATCAAACTTATAGAGAACTTTCCACTGCTTTCTGTAATCAATATATAACACAATACTGTAATTTTACTCTCATTACTAGAGTAGCACATTTAAAAAAAAAAAATACTTGCAATACTTTAAGTACATAAGTATTTCCACTTAAGTGTGGAGCTTAAAGA
Organism: Astyanax mexicanus; assembly: GCF_023375975.1. Taxonomy (NCBI): domain Eukaryota; kingdom Metazoa; phylum Chordata; class Actinopteri; order Characiformes; family Acestrorhamphidae; genus Astyanax; species Astyanax mexicanus. The sequence continues at coordinate 34,898,856 of NC_064413.1, read as the reverse complement.
ACACTCCAACTTCTACTCGTCCCTTTTTTTTTTAAAGCGCACTTGTACTTATACTCAAGTCTGGGTCTCTAATACTTTATACATGTCCCCAGCTGGCCACCAAAAATGTATTAGACGTTGATTTCAGGTTGAATGTTGTCATGACATCAGATGACAAACATTTTACGTCAGGATAACATCTAGGGGTCATGGTTAAGTGCACACAGTCTTACTTAGAATTCACACAGTGTGCACTCTTGAGGTAAAAACTGTAGTTTCACACTGTCTAATTTGCCTGGTACTGTGGGAATTTAGGAGTATTACTATAGTAACTCTATACAAGAGTTTTTTTTTTATCTCTCACTGCTTTAACCTTTGGATTCTGGAAAAAATAGACTAAAAATAATGAGGTATTTCACCAGAATTTTGGCTTTAACATCTTTCATATTTCAGCAAATAAAAATTATCATATTGGATTGGTCAAGAAACGTGTTAACATGCTATAAGTTTTACTATACAGCTTAATTCATTGACTTGCACAACTGTCTGTTCAAATGAACTGAAAAGAACTGTTACAGTCTAGTGTTTTTCCATTGCTTTGCTGTGACGAACTGTGTGGTTGGAACCACGCTGCGAGATGAACTGTGACCTTTGTGTACCATTATACGCCTACTGTGCAATAATAATTTTATTGTAACTCAAGAAGGGAAATCTGTTTTAATTACTATTTCCCTTTTAATGAGCAGTTTATATTTATATGGGCAGCTGATAAGTGAATGTGTGTTTGCTGAGGTGTCTCACAGTGGATGTAAGAGAAAATGAATACGTTTCTGAAACTGTGAGAGTGAGAGAGATGAGGAGACGGGGGTGGACTGTGAGAAAAACATGGAGAGAGAGAGAGAGAGAGAGAGAGAGAGAGAGAGAACAGGAGATTGAATGGTCCTCTTTTTCATACTAACAAGCTCTTAGATCAAACGATATGTGGAGGATTTGGTGTTCCACAGTCCTCTCTAAATTCCTGTCTTTCTTTTCTCTCTGCTGCTCTGTTCCTGTCCTTTTCTCCTCTTCTGTCACTCCTCTTGCTGAGGTGCGGTTGCTCTGTACTGTGTGTATTTAAACGGGGGACTATTAGTGCAATGACTCTGGGGAGCATAATAGAAAGATTAGAAATACAGGCAAAATATAACAGAGAGAGAGAGAGAGAGAGAGAGAGAGAAAGAGAGAGAGAATATGTACAGATGAGAAAAATTTGAATAAGAATAAGGTTTAAGGAAAATAGCAGCTGCAGGCGGTATGATTGAAAGCTTTCTATTTTAAATGCAATAACCTTCAATTCCAGTATATGCCTTTAAATGTCTACAATAGGCATTTCTCACCTTGAAGGGTTTAATTAAATGACGTTAGACAGGAGCGCACTGTGTTTTGTCTAAATATATCCCGTAATGTGGTTCAGGGGCACCAGCTCAACCCCTGGAGGACTAGGAGTGACAGACATCGTGTTATAAAAAAAAAAAAGAAAAAGGGGGAAAAGAAAAAGCCAGCTCTGTGCAGAACGAGAAAGCAGATGTGAAAGAAGCAGCTTCTCGCCTTGATTAATGTCCCCCAGCAGTTTACTGCCGAAGACAGTTTGATGTGCATCCTACATGAACAGAGGAGCTGTACTTATGAGCAGCACGGCGGGATGAGATGAAGCTTATTGCTCTATCAATGGCCGTGCTCGGGAGAAATGGATTCTCAGGACTGAACAGCTATTTGAAAGTTTTAGTCGGAGAAGATTTTTACATGCTTTAGTGCATGATAGTGTTTACTAGGGGTGACTGTTCGATATGGAGGAAAATTGCGATGCGTGTTAACGCTTTAGAAAACATCAAAATGTTGAACCTGGTAAATGAAAATTACATGAATACGTTAATTTAAGGTCTTTGCAGGTTTTGCAGCATTTGGCTTTGCTGCACTTTTTTTTTTCAGGCTGAGAAGAAGTTTGGTGTTTGTGTTGACTGTGGTCCTCTACCTCACTCTGCCTCCAGCCTCGTTATGTCACGTAGAAGAGCACAATTTCTCGCTGCTTATGGTTAAGTTTGCTGTTATTCCAATATATTCTAATAACGATAAAAATATGATTTTTCATATAGCTCATCAAAAAAACATTTGCTATTGGTTAGATATGGTGTGTTTTGGGAGATGATCACCAATTATAATTTGGCTCAATTGGCAAATCACCAGTATTAACAAGGGTTCCAGACAAATTTGGTAATACTTCATCACGCAGGGCTTATATAGCCAATGTTCTGTGCTCTATCTGTCAAGATGAGGCATACAATACTTTTTTGTAATAAATTTCTTTAATGACATAGTGGAACTCCAAGCTTCTGCTAAAAGAGCCTGTGAATTCCTATGCAAAAATGCTCTGTGGAATCACAACCGAAAAAAGCTCTAACACAAAAGGCTTCCTTATTTTTTTTGCTGCAATTCTTTTGGTCGCGGTTAAATGTGGTCTGCATTATTTGATGATTTGTTTCATTACTGGCATTTATTAGCCCTGCTGTGATGCAGTGCTAATTGGTACTTGCTGTATGAGCTGAAAGATGCACTCTTGAGAGGGGTTTCCAGTTAGTGGTCTTGTAAGTCTTTATTGTTTTTCCTCCATAAGACATGATATTCATACACATTCTACAAATGCAAAACGAGCATCAGCTCTATAGTCCTATCTAGTGTCTCACTTAATTAATGAAATAGCTTCAAATTGCTGAAAGCAATACTAAAAAAAAAACAAGACTATTGCTACAAATATTATTGTTTATTAACAATATCATGACTGAAACTTTTGGATCTTAACCCTCCTGTTATGTTCATTTGTCAGGAACAGCAATGATGTCCTAACATCCTAACAAGCAGTGTGAATATTTAATTACTAACTCCATTGCTAATCATTCTATCAATATTTAGTGCAATAGTGTTCCCTACCTCTAACAGGTAACAGTTCAATTAGAATAATTCACTCGTTTTTCATAAAAAATACATTTTCAAACTTTTTTAATGCTTCACTACTTCATTACTTTTGAAAGTCCAACATTTAAAAACAATAGTTCTAAATAAGATTGAAACATAACATTGCAATTTAGTTTTCGTTTTTGTTTTGCAGGGGTTGGTTTGCAAATATGTGAGATGAACCATTTTCATATTATATGTTAAACTAAACTAAAATCAAACCAAATAAGGCAAGCAGAAGAAGTTTCATACTAAAAAAAGATCTTCAAACTTTAAAACGGGTCAATTTGACCTAAAACATAACAGAAGGGTTAAGGACCAAGATTTGCTCTTCAGCTTTACTAAATGTGTCCTCGCTGCAACGTTCCAGACATCCTTTAAAAACTCCACATTTGTAGGTAATGACACAACAAGGATAAAGTATCATTTAAGACATTCTGATCATAACAAGCTTGCTACATGAGTTCTTCAGAAATCTCATTTGTGTAGAGAAAGAATGATAGTTGAATGATATCTGAGCATCTCTTAGTCTGCAGGGCTATTAACTTTTATGTGCTGTGCTTTAGTTGCTAAATCTAGCGTGAGAAATCAATGAAGCAGCTCTAAATTATGTATGTTTAATGTATCTGATACAGGACATGAATTTTGATATGCACGTGCGCAACAAAGTCCCTCTTTTGTAGTTTGTCTCCATGCACATGTACACGCAGACACACACACACACCACACACAATCTAACCCATCATTCTTTTTGTATATTCATTTTAACAAACGCAGACATTCTTTTGCATTTTCATTATATAATATAAATGATGTTCTCCTTTGTTCACTCAATTAGACTCAAAGAAACTACAAGGAAAATTAGTAGATTATTTTATTATCCATAGAAAACATCTCCTAATGAGCAGTATAGTCCTAAAAATTGCAAAAAAAAAAGGGTTTTATTTTTTAGTAAAGCTATAGAACACCAATATTTCACCACTATTTTCTTAACAGTCTTAACAAAATGTCTGTTAGATTCATGATGCATTTTTAAATAGCCAAAGTTTTTGCAGATATGATCTAATAATGAATAAATTGATGAGCCACATCGCAGGCTTTCTCTTGGCAATTCTGCCATGAAGTCCAGCATCCTGAAGTCGCCTCTTGACCGTTGATGCTGACACTGGTGTTTGTTGGGTTACATTTAGTGCAGCTGTCATTTGACAGCCTGCCCACTCAAAGATTTTTATCTTCTTGCACAGTTGTGCATCGGGGGCTCCCACTCCTTTTTCTCTCCTTGTTAGAACCAGTTTGTTTCACTCTTTGAACGGGGTAGTTAACAGCATGGTAAGATATTTTCATTTTCTTGCCAATGTCTCACATTGAGTAGCCTTCCTTTCTGATGCTTCAGATTTAAACTAACTTTAAACTAACCTAGAATGTTGCACTCCCTTTTATGCTCACTTATTAATGCATCACAATTGAACAAGGGTGTCCTAACAACCAATTAGCCCAATAACATCCTTAACTTGGATTGGTGGCCATAGCAGGAAATGTAGGCAGAGGCCTGAGAATTGCTGATAATAGTATATATGCAAAATAAGCCTCTATACAAAAATAGGCTTTAATACACACATTTTCATTATTTAAAAATCATCTGATACACGTATATTAATTGTGAAATGGACAATTGTTTGTGAATTGCATGAAAATGTGTTTTTCTTTCAAAAAGAGGGAAATTTGCAAGTGATTTAAAATTAAAATGTGATGATAGAGCATTTTAAATCTAATTGTGTGTTATTGGTAAACGTCAGAATCTTTGTTTAAGATTTAAAAAGAAATTTGCTCTTAAGAACAGGTGGATAAGATGGATAAGGTCCAATATTTGGAACAGAGATAATAGTGAGTGTGAAGAAACTATTAAAGACTATTAAAGAGAACCTTCACTTCTTGTTTTGATGATGTTTAGCACTGAAAAATGTATTTTACAGTTTTATTTTTGTCATATTGGTGTTTAACGAGACTCCTAGCAGGCAGATTGTTGGTAATTGATGGATATAACTGGTTAGGGCATGGGACATGAGAGCAAAGTGTATTTATTGGCAGTGTTTTGAGTGCAGTGTGTTCACATTGGTGGGCTTGTGAATCCTATTTTAAACTTTGTGTGTGAGTTGTTTATTTACACCATGAATGGAAACCATCTAACACTACTACTACACTATGCTTCCATATTAACGAACACAGGAGTGTGAAAATGGTCTGTAATGTTTTTTTTGTGGCATCACTAAAAGAACCTTTGGAGCACCTTTATCCCCAAGGCTGTATGTATGTTGAGTGTACAAATCATTACTACCGATGTGAGGTGTGAGACACCAAATAGCAGGGAGCAGTGGCAGTCCGCTGCCAGGTTAAGCTTGCCCTCAAAGGCAAACATGGCTTGTGTGGATACACATCATTGGAGCAGCTTTACCATGTCCTCCGTGTGACCTGGAGAGCCGTTAGGACCCGCCGCCCTCAGACCTCATTTATGCAGCGTGCTCTTCTATATTCAGTGCGTGCTTCAGCGTAGTGCAGCGCAGTGCTCACACTGCCTCCTCCCCAGGCAGCGCACCTCCTCCTCATCCGTCATCCTCAAGCAGATACGCAGCGTCTCATCTGATCTCACAGCGCTGCTGTTCTATATGCATACTGTCTCCTTTGGCTATGTGGTCCACACACACTGATAGTAGTGTCTGACTGAGCAGCTGAAGTTGGATGGAAGGAAAGCAGGAGTGCAGGCAGACACAGAGCACAGCACATAAAGCATGTTTCTCACTTCCTGGATGGTCAAACTGGACTTTTTTTGAAAAGGATGAGGCAACTTATGGACAATGCACTCAGCCCTCGTTAGATTTTAGGCTGTGTTCATATTACAGGCCTCATTCAGCAACTCATTAAGCAATTCCTACTCATAAGTGTCCTGTATCTGTTTTTATCTGTATTTAATGTGCACAAATCTGTCCCTGAAATAGCCTGCATGCATACTATGCGTGGCCCATAATTCAATTTAATATGATTCATGATTCTTGATTCACAAAAAAAAGGGATTATATTGTTATTTAAAGTGTAAAAATAATGCAAAAAATGCACATGGTATATACAGGGGTTGGACAACGAAACTGAAACACCTGGTTTTAGACCATAATAATTTATTGTCACGACGGACAGTTCTGGTGGAAACAGGAGAGTTTAGCACCCGAACGTCCCTTTCAGACAGCTTCCTCTTGTGTCCACAGTTAATCCTGTTGGATGTGGTTGGTCCTTTTTGGTGGTATGCTGACATTACCCAGGATATATCACAAAGACTTGCTGTCTTGGTCACAGATGCGCCAGCAAGACGTGCACCAACAATTTGTCCTCTTTTGAACTCTGGTATGTCTCCCATAATGTTGTGTGTATTACAATATTTTGAGCAAAACTGTGCTCTTACCCTGCTAATTAAACCTTCACACTCTGCTCTTACTGGTGCAATGTGCAATTAATGATGATTGGCCACCAGGCTGCTCCAATTTAGCCATGAAACCTCCCACACTAAAATGACAGGTGTTTCAGTTTTGGGCTACACAAATCGATTAACATCGATACTTCAAATATCTGTGTCAAATTTCATTCACCCAAAGTGCTGGAGACAGAAACGCAATGGCAGAGGGAATTGTTCATTTGAACAGGTGATTTTGGTTTAGGTATAATAGTTTTACTCACGTTAGTTCAGTCACATTAGTTACTTTAAATAAAATGTTTATGTTTAAATAATATTTAAAGTTATGAATGTATATGGTTTCACTATTTTGAATTTGTTATTATCTTAAGTAACATAATACAGCAAGATGATAAATCCCGCACCTAACATATGGCGTTACACATAGGGCCAATTCCCTTCCCCTATAATTTACTCTTCCACTCCTTCACTATTAATTACACAAGACTAGTAACCTCCTCCACCTAACAGCAAAGTTCCTGTGCCCATTTATGATCCAATCATTTTTGATTATTATCCTGATTACTTATTGCAAACTTTAATTAAAACAATAGTCTTTAGTTTTGCTATATCTAAATTTTACAAACATTAAAATACTTTTAAAAACAATTTCAGACCTAAATTATGTTCCAGTGATGGAAAAATATAAGAATGATGTTTTCTCTATATAATGTTCAAAAAAGAGGACTGTATTCTAATATAAAATGGATATGAAATTGACTAAAATATTGTTTTCATGTTTTATGTCTTTTTTGCTTTGTTACACCCCTAATGCGCACATTAATATGTTTTTGCATGTTTAGTCTGGAGAGACGTTATGGAAGAGGATTATTATTACTTACTGGTAGATTACTGGTTGAGATATACATGAGAATTCTCATAAAAAGACAATCAAGTCAATCAACTTGCTTGTAACATCATTAGGAAATGAGGGAGATCTGTGCAAGCGCAGCACCCAAAATAAGCCTGATAATCACACTTACAATGTATTATTACAACATAGTAGCGTCAGTTGGGGCAATCCCGCAGTGAACTGTATTATAACTGAGAGAGAGAAAGTGAGAGAGAGAGAGAGAGAGCACCAGAACAACTGACAATGGCAGTCGCACTAGTAGAGACTGTTCTTCTGTGTTTTATTTAAAAAAAGGACCAGTAACATTAACAAATAGTCTTCTTCAGTTAGCCACACACCATGACTGTTGACTACTGTCCTTATCTAATGAGAACAATCTTAGCTTTTGCACCTTCACCTCTACATTCTGATAATCTACATTTCCTGAGGAAGTAATAGTAATATTTTTACTCTGAGTCAATCAATATCCCTTTTCTTGAGGGCTGTTCAACCCTAATAAAAGTCAGTCTTCCTCATACAGACAGTTTCTTATTATAATTTTTCATTTGACTATAAATGATTCATCTGTACTGCTGCCGAAGGGCCTGCAAAAATTCAAATAAGATGGTAGAAAAAAAAAGAGGGCAATTTAAGCTTTTTGAACCATTTGTACTGATTTGTGTCCAAATCACTTGATGTCAGAAGATTTTGGAATGGATATAAAGTTTGAACATTTTTATTAAGTATTCAGAAAAGAATTGAAAAAGTCTGGACTTTTGAACCTGTGGATGCCAAGCCAGGCCAGAGCAGAAGGAGGCGGTGGGTAATAACGGCTTTAGCTGCTGGAGAGAGTGTGGTTTTACATTCATAAGCTGAGCTCACAGACTGTGCGTTTCTCGCTCTCTATGTTTTCTTCTACTGCTCACATGATTCTGTCCCTGCCAAAAAGAATCTTTTGGTAAAATTATAGGGTTCTCTTGTTGATCTACACTGAACTGAAAAGTGTAAAAACAAGTTTGCGATTTTTATCCCTGTTTGATCACAGACTGGCTTTTGTTGAGGTTAAAGGAAGTGCATTAGTGGATGTTTGTGGCTATACAATAGCAGACTAAGGGTGTTTTTACACCTGAAAGTCCAGACCAGAGTCCGCACCAAGGGTCATATCTTTGTTACATTGTGTGCAGTATTTGGTTCGGTTAGTTTTGGACTAAAGATCTATACTATTGTCATCATCAGCTATGTGAGCTGTTTCTCTCTTTACTTCATATTAATTGATTTGTAGAATGTTAGTTATGAGTTCGGCGAGTTGCTTTGCCAGGTGTTGTGTCGAATTCTTGCTCTCTGTCAGAATCTGACTCCCCTTTGCCAGATCCAGCTCCTCACAGCAGAATGAGTTTAAAAGATTCTCCTCAGATTCCTTTTATTTCTGTTTATAAAGAAGAGATAATCTACTGTTACAGGAAATAAATTAATTCCCAGTCTAAGCATTTGTGTTCATACTGCTACACTGCTGCATGATGCGCCTGCACGCTTTTTTATAATTGTTCAGCCACGCCCACTTCTTTGATTTGTGTCCTTGATTGTGTCATTCATTTTCTTAAGCCTTATATTTTTCTTCATTGTTGCAGCCGCACCTTGTGGCCACATTCAGCCGTTTTATTAGAAACACGAGTGGTTGTGTACAAGCCTTTTAATATTATGAGCTCTATAACCTCATTATCCCACCAACAAAAAAACTCTCGTTTACCACTGTCATCCACTTACCTGTCTCATCATGGCTGGAATGTAAGGAACACAGGAAGTGCCAAGCAATGCAGAGGCACGTTCTGAACGAAAACAGGAAACAGGATAGTATTGGAAACGCGCTGTACAGAGCTCGAAGACCAGGGCTGTATTCGGAATGGCATACTACATACTACTCGCGTACTAAATCTGCCTAAAGCCAGTATGCAGTACACAGTATGTGACCAAACTGAGGATCTGTAGTGCACTACAGGTACCCGGATGGTGTACTACTCCGCTCCGATTCCGCAGTGTGCATGGAGAGCTATCTTCGCGGTGTACTGCATCCCAACATGCATTGCGACTGGCTTCTCCAGCTCGCTTCAGAAAAAAACAAGATGGAGGCGAGTGCGAGAGATTTTTAAATTGTATAAATAAATATATTTTTAAATTAAGGGAATTATTTTGGAAAGTATTGGCTCACCGCTGTCGAGCCCCCTCCGCTGCCGCGGCCGAGCGCTGTCCGCCGCCGGGACTCTCCGCTGCCGCGCGTTCTCCGCGAGTGGGGACCCTCCGCTGCCGCGGCCGCGCGTTCTCCGCGGCGGGGACCCACCGCTGCCGCGACCGAGCGCTTTCCGCGGCCGGGACAGCGGAGGGTCTCGACAGCGGTGAGCCATTACTTTCCTTGATGCAGTAAATGATTCTCTCAGTTTTAATAAATTATTCTGTTATTTTAATAAATGATTCCCTCAGTTTTAATAAATTATTCTGTTACTTTAATAAAAAATTCCCTCAGTTTTAATAAATCGTTCTCTTTATTTAATAAATAATTCCCTGTGTTTAATAAATCGTTCTGTTGATTTAATAAATAATTCCCTGTGTTTAAATACATATTTTTCTTTTAAATAAGGGAATTATTTGAATACAAATTAATAAAATTGTTTGATTTGTGTTGAGATTGTGTAAATATGAATGAGAGTTTGTTTAAATGTTTTCTTCTTGTTGGTACTTACATAGATGAAAATAGTAATCTACTAAAATAAATAGAAAAACATATTTAAATATAACTGGAACATACTTGGGTTGTGGGGGCTGCTGCTAATTGGTTGTTAGAATTGGGTTAGCTGCTAAACTCTAAAATAAAAGCAGCAATTGCTGTTCTGGACAGTATGCAGATCTCATTAGTTTTAATAATGAAAAGGTAGGACATTTTTCATGTTCTTTCTGTTTACAACTCACTCTGAGGAATTCGGAGCACTACAGAGCACTGACTGGTGTGTCACAGCAGGACTGTGTAGGGTACTACAATCAAAAGTGTTACAGTACCGAATACTACATACTGGGCAGCGTGTAGTATGCAGTACATACTAGTGCAGTATGCAGTACGTAGTATAGTAGTATGGAATTCCGAATACAGCCCAGGTTATACTTGGCAGGGAATAAAGGGAACAGAGGGGCTTATATAAAGGGGACACACCTGGGAGTAATCAAGTAATCAACCAATTAGAACCCTGGAGAGGAAGAGCGTGACTTAGTCACATGTTCAGCAGAGTCATTGAAGTCCATTGTGAGAGCATGCTGGGAGTAAGAGTCTTTTGGGCTAACAGGGACTAAAGCAGGCAGACTGACAGCGTGAGGCGTGACACGGAATTCTGATCCGACTGTTCAGGCAGAGTCGCATTGCCATGAATTGGATATGTATCAGATTCAGTTCCACATATTGAAGTGGCCCAAAATCAAATTAAAAATTGCAAATGCCAGATTCAATGTAATTTTGCCATTCACACTGATACACATGGGCCACTTTCACCTGCTGTTTGACTGTAGTCTATGATGGGATGATCACAGGTTTGAAGCCCTAATCTTGCGGTTTGCCATCAGTTGCTGGAGGTCAAGAGATCACAGTTTGTCACCAGCAGAAGCTGAAAAAGATGTAGTGGATGACTTCACATGTATCAGAGGAGTCATGTGCTGGCCTTTATTTTCTTCTTCGTGTTGGGATGCGTTGAATGGGAATTGGGTAATAGGCTCTCTGAATTGGGTAAAAAATACAATTTAAAAACACAATATGAGCACAAGATAATAATAAACATAATGGAAACAAAAAAGACACAACAACCATCCCTGCAGTAACAGATATTTTAAGTTAACCCCTTAACAGGCCAGGATATTTGTTAATATTCTGCAGCTAAATCTTGAAGATTTCTATTCAAGGAACATTACTGAAAAGCATAATTGTAATTGTAATAAAAAGTCTAAAAAATATTTAAGTAAATCTGCAACTGTCCAAATATAATCAATAAAATTAAAAAATTGGCACCTTATTGAACTTAATTTTGAAATCAACATTTTCCTGAATACAAATCAAACAGTTCATGCCCTCCAAACCTTTTGTTGTTATGTTTATCTAGTTTTTACATCTGTTCTCAAACCTGCAGAATTTGGGGTTGATTCCTGTTCATTATTATCTTATTCCTGATAACTGTTAAGTACAGTAGAGAGTGAACAGGCAGCTTCTCCAAGTGTCTTGTTGGAGATGTCAAAGGCCTCAAATTTTTAGAATGTAAATAAGTTATTTTACTGCAGAAAAAAATGGTTTTGTATCACCTACACCTGTATCCTTTATACAGGTCAAGGGATGTTAATAGATCAATGGTTTCACTTATACTACTGACACCAGAGACATGTGAGCTATACAGTTTATGGTGTTTATACATGATTATTAGAAAGTAGAACCATCAGTATCAGCATTTTATGTCCTGCTGTTTTTAACCCTTGTGTTGTCTTACCAGTCAAATAGGGTCTGCCACTAACAGCAGACAAAATCCCCACTTTTGATCACAGTGACCCCAAGAAGTAGAGAAAGTGAAATATTGCCTATACAAACCCACAGATTGGCTTTGGGTTATTTTTTTTTTTGGCCTTTAGGACAAGAACAGTATGCAATGTTTTGCATATAAAGTTGCTGCATTAGTTTTTATTATTATTATTAGTCTGACACCTTGTCGTTAAGTATAGAATAACATTTCATGAAAGCTGGCCAAGTCCATCACTGGCTCAGAAAATAAATTGCTGCATATGCCAGGCCTTGTATAGTGCCAAGTGTTTCTCCCACATGATCAGAAAGGCGAGATTAAGCCTTCTATTTCTGTATGCATCTGGTATCAGAATTATTGTAATTGTGCCACACAAATTAGTTGTTTCTTCTCATTAAAACTGGTTTGGTTTCAAACAAAAAAGGTCCACAAAGCCACTCTATATAGTTTTGCTTTATCATCTTAATTACTTACATTTTAATAGCCAGGACCGCTTTTTTATAGACATTTGCCAAATGACATAAAAAAGCTTTATCTAAATTATTCATTTGTAGACCGCGTTTGACACCAGTTGAGCTCAGCAACACTTTGATTTAATGAACAGAACACCAAATACTGTGCAGCTTATAAAGCAACTTTCTTTTAACCCCATTTTAAACCAGAGATGACCTCTACATTCATTATAAACTTGATTTGTTTATGTGTGTGTGGCAGTAGATTATAGCTACCAAATTAAATCTAGAAAATGATGTATAGAATCTATACCAGGACTCCATCTATACCATTTTTTACAACCGTCTCGTTTTTTGGGACACACAATATTCAGTTAGGGATGTAAAAAAAATACTCAGAAGCCCTGGTCTTAATGTTACAGTTATGTATTTATTTGTGTGTTTTACTACTGCCATAATGTAATCAGTTGCTTTTTAAAGTGTCTGATATTGTTTCCACATCTACTAGTCTACTTAAAAAAGCACAGTTTCCCTGCTTCCTATTGCCACTTTTGAAGCTCCACAGTTGACTGACATATCGATCCATCAATCACAGTTGTTTCCTTTAGGATCTTTCCCCACTAGCGCCATGTTCACCCTCCCCTTCTTTCTGCATTTCCACCAAACCAATTGGCTACATGCTGAAAGGTGGGACTTATATATATTGGTGATATCCAGGACAAGCTGAGCTGTTGATCTTCTGAGATTGCATACATCTTATTTATTTATATGCTGTGCTGCACTAACATGAAGACAGATAGATGTGCTGCACTAACATGAAGACTAGTATAAAACCAGTTACTGTACTGACATGCTTTTGTTACGTAATTGTCAATTACGATAAGAATAAGGCTTAGAGCAGTTGGTTCATATATAAAAAAAAAAACAATTTTGAGATTAAAACACAGGTAACTGTGGCATTATGTGGCATTATTAAACTTGGGGAACTTTTGATTTGCTTGGTTATTCATTCATTTTCATCCTACCAAAATGGCACTTTTTCATTCTCTGTCTTTTTCTATTGAGCCTTCATTATATCAACATTATGGCAATTTTCAAATGATTTTCTCAGATATTATTCTGCTGGACTGGAAACAAAGAATGGAATTCAAAATTACTGTCATTTGATGCTCATTAGTCATTTTCTAAGTCTCTAAGCAAGTGGGTGTCAGTGTGTGTTAGCAAAAGCATCATAAATAATTGGCAAATTTATCTGAAATGCCCTTTAAGAAACTAAACTAAGACTTTGAGAGCTTGTGAGCCTATTAAACAGCAGATGTAGGCATCATTTTTAAAAAGCCTTGAAAAACTCATCATGAATGCACAAAGTCTGTACTCTGTGTACAAAACTTAAAATGAGTGCACTTCAGTGATTTATGAAACACATAGAAAGTGTAAATGTTTTAATGTGGAATATACACTGATCAAAGATTTAATAAGCCCCCTGCAGTTTGATGAATCTGATCACAGTGTAAAAGTGTAAGAGATAGAGGCAGCTGTAGCGTTTAGCACTGGCTGATCACAACATGCTAAAACTAGTGAGAGTACTGGTTTTGGGGGAAGACTCACAATGCTATATTTGTGCAAATGTGCCATAAGCATTATCACAGCTATTTACAGTGGGTCAGAGCACGGTTGAATAAAGAAAATCTGGGCAAATTCATTGATGGCAAATATCAGGAAAACAGGCTATGGTTAGAATTAGACCAATTAATAAATGAAATACTTTAAAAAGAGTCAAATGAAATCATTTAAACAAGTAAAATATATTATGTATATTAAATACATACATTTGATCATTTTTGTAAAAGTTAAAAATAATAACAGTAATTGTACAATTGTTTACAGTTATAATTTGCTTCACAGCATGGAATTAGCCATGCTAGTATTTTACCACCAACACCACAACTCAAGTTTTACTAAAGAAACTTAACTAAAATAGCTGAATTCTTACTGGTCAAACACCCAAGCATTGTTTTTTTTTCATAAACAAAAACTCTGTTTTATTTTTAATTCATTTTTGATCTTTAAAATCTAATTTTTTATTTGTGTACTATTTTTACTGATTTGTATTGATTTGGGGGTTTTCTTACATCACTTGATTACCTCAAGAAGATTATGCACATTTAACCTTTTTTGACCTTAAAGGTCATACCCCTAAAAGCACCAACCATAGTCCAGTCACAGTTCAGATACACTCTAAAAAACAGAGGTACGACATGAGTACTTTTTTGTACTCGAAGGTACACTCTTTATAATTGTACCCTCAAAGGTACAATATTGGTCTTTACAGGGTCAGATTTGTTCCCTCTGAAGTACAAAGTCATTCCTAACAGCAATAAGTACAAATTTGTACCATTTAACCAGCCAAAGGGTACATTCAGTATTCTGCATCACTGTACTAATGAACAGTATATATTTAAATTGCACATTTTTTTATTTGAAAGCCAGACAATTTTGGATCATCAAGTTTTTGAGCCATATTTAGTTGATGATAATGTTTATAATCTTTATGATCTTTACTGCCACAAAAACCATGGGTACAAAAAAGGACTTTCACTGAAAGGTACTTTTTTGTGCCTCAATATAAGGTACAGCCCCAGCGACAAGCTTTGTACCCTTTTAAGTACAAATCTGTACTTATATTTCTTAGAGTGTAGGACTTAATAATTATAGACACAAGTCTAAATAATACCAAAAACTGGTCAACATAAAGACCCGTTCAACATTGGATTTATAAAAATTACTGTATGTTAAACTGGCATAATGTAAGCTCTGGGGATGAGGAATGGTGGCATTAATGCATAGATCTGCAACGGGTAATTGAATCAGTTGATGTGCGGCTTTTGTAGATTAATATTTTACTTTTTTTTTATTTGATTTTTTTTTTAGAGGTCAGTGTAACTGGTAGTTATGTACGAATATGTAATGGTGTATAATCTACCGGTATTGATTTGTGTTTTCCCTGGCACACCCTGTCTTTGTATATAGCTTTAAAACAAAATGAGATGAGGGTAGATGATGTATAACTTTATGATGAAAACTCAAAAAAAAAAAAAAAAAAGGTAAGTTGCAGCATTTGGCAAAATTCACAAACATTGCCTTAGATTTGTGTTGTTTGTGATCATATGTTCAGCAATTAGGGAAAGAAAATAAGGAAAACATGTTACGGGTCACATGTTTACATACACTATAAAACACAAGTACTTTTTGTACTATAATTTTACCCTCAAAGGTACAATATTGGTCTTTAATAGCAATAAGTACAGTTTTGTACCATTTAACCAGCCAAAAGGTACATTCAGTATTCTGTATCACTGTACTAATAAATAAAAACTTTTTTAATTGCACATTATATTATTTGAAAGCCAGACAATTTTGGATCATCCAGTTTTTGAGCCATATTCAGTTGATAATAATCTTTATAATCTTTACTGGCACAAAAACCATGGGTACAAAAAAGGACTTTAACTTAAAGGTACTTTTTTGTACCTTAATATAAGGTACAGCCCAAGCTACAAGTTTTGTACTATTTTAAGTACAAATCTGTGTGTGGTATATTGCCCAGTATGCTCCAGAGCACAAAGCGAGAGTGTCAGAATAGGATAAACTCAGTCAGTATAAACTGTAGCCTTGTTGTAGTAAATACATAGAGTGCAAATATGAAGCCTGCTTCAAAATTCAGCTACAAAACCGATGCCAAAACCAATGGCATCTGAGCTCTGGAAAGCAGGTATGTCTTCACCAGTACATTCCCCAGGCAGCTTTAGAATGCATCAACAAGCCATCTGGTATGCAAAGGTAGTTAGCCTCCACAAGGTTATTTCATCAAATTTTCTCAAATATTTCATGTTTTCTAAAACAGATGAAATCCATCTAGGACTGCAGCGAAGCATTTGCTCTAGGTTGTGAGAAATGAGAAATTTATTCGTGATCCATATTCCCGCTTTATTGGAATACAAGAGGCCTGCACAGAGAAAACAGGACACACAACAAACAGCGCAGTGTGTCCTTCCAGCCAACAGCTGCCGCTTCATCACAATGTCACCTCCTCACAGAAGGTAAACACATTCCAGATCCAATCACCAATGGGGCCCGTGGCAATCAGGTTTGTGTTTGTTTATATGTGTGTATGTGTGAGAGTGTGTGGGTGTGTGTGTGTGGGTGTGTGTGTGCGCGTGTCCACTTCGCCGGGGCTGATAACCTCTCTAGAACCCCCATTAACCACGAGCAGAGCAGCAGAGGGTCTTATCAAGCGCATAGACTGACAACACACACATATTTTTTTCTCTCTCCATCTGCATGCGTAAGTGTGTTTCGGTCCCCGACTTCTACTTAGGACTTCATAATTATCTACAGAAATTTACATTTTTATAAAATACATAAAAAAAAACTATAATTCAGAAATCTCCCTTAAACCCTTAAATCTGATCCATCAGCCAAACACAGCTAATACCTGAAGTTTACTACTTTAACTTTAAAGTTGTGCCTCTAGTCTAATTCAACAGAGGTCTATGCAGCGGCAAATCCAGCCTCTGCAGTGTGAGGGTGCAAAGTACAGATATTAGATAAAGTCTACAGTATCCAAACACATAATTTTTTTAGAGTAGGCACAGTGATAAGTGCTGTGGAAAGGTAATATTTTTACTGTGCAGAGAAGATAAACATTAGCTGCCTTCCACCAGACTGTATTTCACCTGAATTACCCTTCCTCCAGAGTTAGCTAACTTGCTGCTGCCTGTCGGAGTTAGCTTAGCACGTCTTTCTGTCTCTCGTTCTCTTTCTCTATCACTGTCCTGCACAGAAAAACCTAACTGCATTTCTTACTGAACTAACTAAGATAACATAACTCAAATATCACAGAAACGTATCCTCACTTATGCTGATCAAGTCAAACTAACTCGAAAATGATTTGTTGCTCGCTTGCATTTATAGCTGCTCTTTAAAAAAAGTGTTTGCTTTAAGTGTTTGATTTGAGTTATAGTAATTTAAATAATTCAAAGCAAATAGTTTCTTCAAATGAAATAAGTTGATGTTGTTTGATAGGAAGTTTTTATAACTACAGCCTATTTATTTTGCTTTAATAGTTAAAAATGAGTTAGCTCAACTTGATTTGCTGGAGTTGTGTAAAATAACAGTGCATTTAATTTGTTGTAATGCATGTCCTTAATTTTAATGGGTTGCCACAACTATTAAATACAGTACATTCAGAGATCTTTGAGTTGAACCAACTTATAATAACTGAGTTTAGTTACCAACTATTACACTGTGAACAGGGTTAGTACAAGTCACTTGATTTACTCAATTCTGTATAACAATGGTTATGTGCATTTTTCACACTCATTTTAGAAAATAATTTATGCTCAAACTGTTTGAGTTATTAAATGGTTTAGGGCAATCTGTTTCCTCAAATCATTTAAGTCTACTAAACTTGTTTGGTAGGTTTTACATAGTGTGAATTGTCGGTTGTATTTTAGCATAAACCTGGAGTGACAGTTTCACACTAAAATACTTGTTGTCTTGTAATGAGCAAATTATTTGTGACAACACCAGACAAGACAAGGCACCATAGTGAACATACTTGTGCTGTAAACACCAGTGATGGCATGGTTACTTTTAAAAAGTAATCTGATTACTGATTACTCCTTTAAAAATAACTTGGTTACTTTTAAAATCAAGTATTCCATAAAGTTACTAAGCCACTCACAAGTTAATTTATTAGTTACATTCAGCAGCTGCCGACAACGCCCACCCCCAGCTTAAAGGTTCTGTAATACCTCTTTTCCTCTGGTGCCAGAGCGGGAGCCGTTGCCAGCTCTTGAACGCTCTGCCCTTTGGCCATTTGCATCACAGGTTCTCTGTTCACCTGTGATTTTGTGGTGGAAAAGCACAGACCCGTTCAGAAATTTGGCAAAGCACCGGCATCATGCCGGTGGAAAAGCTCCCTAAGAGTGCAGCTGCGACTCCAAAGGTTTCTTCAAACTTGAGGTTGTGTTTTTGAAGCTAGGTAGCACTTTGTCGCCAGCACAGAGTGAACAAACAACCTTGCTATTGATCATCTTTAGCTGATACTAACTCAAAATAATGTCTGTATTTACAGCTGTGTTCAAGGAGCTGAACAAGATGCTCGCTGTGTTTTCAGCCTTAGTGCTAGTTTTAGCCTGTTAGCTTGTTAGCTCACAAGCCTGTTGTTATTATGGTGTGGTTGCAGCTGGTATCAACCATTGTAAGTTCCAGCAATAAAGCGACAACTGTTAACATCTTTCTCGTCCATTCTCTCAATGCGACGCTACAATATCTTTTTACTAAGGAAAATGACAAAAAGTAGCACACAGTGACTTGGATAAGTAATTTTAATCTGATTACTGGATTGGAAATAGTAAGGTGTAAGATTACTCACTACTGTAAAAAAAGTAGTTGGATTTAAGTAACACATTACCAAGTACTCACTGGTAAACAGATGAAATTTGGCTTCCACCTTTAACCCATCTGTGCAGTAAACACACACACACCAGGAGCACACTACAGTGCCCAGGAAGCAGTAAGGGTTAAAAAGTTGTTCAAGGGTGGCAGCTTGCCAAGCCCAGGTTTTGAACCCACACTACCCACTACACAACAGATCAACTGACTGTCATGAGTCTTTCTGCTCTCTAAGGTAAATGTTTTGTCACAAAAACACATAAGAAACTGATGAGATGGACAAAATAAGAGAAACAAATTGTTTATATGCTGATTCGCAATTAAAACACATAAATGCAAAGAAGAGTATAGATGGAAACATGAATAAAGACATAGATAAAGTGTATAACTCGACTGTTGGCTCAATCTGTACCCAATGTTGTGTACTCTCATTTGTTGTATCTATTTAAGGCAAGTCGAGTTTATTGGTATAGCACCTTTCAATCACAGAGGCAATTCAAAGCGCTTTACAGAAAGATTTACAACTCAATGCAGACTCAATACAAAACTTCCAGTCACAGCAAATTTTTTACTATACAGAGAGTCACCAACTAGCCCAGATGTTAAACCTGTTAGATATTTGTCAGGGACTTCCAAGGCATCTGTGATTGCTCAGATATCTCAGAATTGCATACATAGTAACTGAGCCAGCACTGAGCAAATGCGTTTTTGTCAGACCTGAGCCTTTTGTGGGCGAGTTTTAATTCCAAACCTCAAATTGAAAATTGTCTTGTGTTTTTTCATTTGTTTCTTTTTAACATCAGTGATTCATAGAGAATATAATACCACGACACAGTGATGTAACTAGCAGTGCACATTCAGGTTCAGGTCAATGTATGTGTTAAATTAGCCAAAGTTAACAAATTGACCAAGGGCTCCGAGTGGTCCAATGGGCTAAGCACTGCCACTGTGATCAGGAGATCGCCGGTTCGAATCCTGTTCATGTAGCTTGCCATTGGCTACTGGAGCCTGAAAGCGCATAATTGGCCTTGTTCTCTCTGGGTGGGTGGATGGCCCTCTGTACCCACGTCACTCTAAAGGGTGATGTTGCTCAGCACAAGGCATCGTCTGTGAGCTGATGTTTCGGAACCGAGTCGCTGCCATTCCTCCGAGAGCGCTGTGATGCTAATCGGCAATTCTGCATCAGCAGCAGCTAAAAAAGAGGTGATGGCTGACTTCACATGTATTGGAGGAGACATGTGCTAGTCTTCACCCTTCTGGTGTTGTCTTCACCCTCCTGGGACATAGTGATAGAGGGGGTCCTAGTGAGTGCATTGGGTAATTGGTCGTTTGAATTGGGGAGAAAATGGGAAAGAAAAGGTAAATTGATGGGCATTTCTGTTCACTTTAAGAACTTTGACAATATGTGTCTTTTCTTATTTTAAGAAGAAATTGACAGTCCCGTATTTTATTAGAATGCTTTATTAGGATTATGTAGCTTTTTGATCAGCTTTGCTCTTGGACTTGAGTTTTGAGTATGTTTTAGTTTGAGATTGATTATTTGGGTGGAAGTATCCATTTGTTTGTTTTGTTGGAAGCTGCTGAGCCACTGTAATCCACATTTTTTTTATTGTTTTATAAAGCATGTACGCGTGGGCGTGCGGTGAGCTTTGGTGGCTTAGTGTTGAGAGCAGCAGGTTATTGATGACTGGGTTGTGGGTCATGCTGTGTGTGGATGTATGTTAACTGAATAGATGGGACAAAGGCAAGGCAGGTTTATACAGATGCCTTGTTTTTTGTCTTGTCTTGTCTTGTCTTGCAAGTCTATATGAAATCTGTGTTTGGTAAACTAGCCAGTGTTGTCCATTAGATCTTTACAGAATTTAGACATCAACACATAAAATATTAAAAATTGAATCAAATGATGACATCAGAATCAAAACTTAAATTGAACCTAAAAAGGATTCATGCATCATAACTAGGGCAGTAAATCTTTGGGAATCCCACAATTCAATTAAGAATCAATTAGATTTTTTTTTCGATTCTTTCAAATCGGCTGGATTTCTTCATCCTCCTTACTTTAGCAGCGCAACAACAAACACCGTAACACGACACTACATGCCTCTCTGTAGCCTAATAGGGAGAGGCAGTAAGAGCAAAAACTCCTGTTGCTGCTGTCTCGCAACACTCACCTACTGTCCTGCGGAGCTCAGCTACTGTCCTGCGGAGCTCTTTAACAGTTAAGGAGCTCTGCATGACAGTTAAAGAGTTCCGCAGGACAGTAGTGGAGCTCCGCAGGACAGTTAAAGAGCTCCACGGTACAGTTAAAAAGCACCGCGGAACAGCTAAAAAGCACCGTGGTATAGCTAAAAAGCAATGCGGTACAGCTAAAAAGCACCATGGTACAGCTAAAAAGCTCCATGCTACAGTTAAAAAGCATCGCGGTAAATCTAAAAAGCACCGCGCTAAAGCTAAAAAGCACTGCGGTACAGCTAAAAAGCTCCATGCTACAGTTAAAAAGCACCACGGTACAGCTAAAAAGCACCATGGTACAGCTAAAAAGCTCCATGCTACAGTTAAAAAGCATCGCGGTACAGCTAAAAAGCACTGCAGAACAGCTAAAAAGCTCTTGCGCGACAGTAGCTGCACCCGCAAAAAAAAAAAAGATTTTCTGAAAATGAGAATCGATTCTGAATCGTTCAGTGCGATTTTTTTCCTGCACCCCTAATCATAACACCCACAGTGTTCTATTACACGTGTACTGTGCCTTATAGAGCAATCTTATAAAGCAGCAGCAGTGGAGAAGCTCACACAGTGTACAAAGAGCCATACCTAGAGGGACTAGCAGTCATAAAACACCAGAACCGCACACGATGACTGACATTTAGAAAAATGATCAATACTTAGAGAAGCAGTTGTATTACCATAGAGTTTACAGCATCAAGATTTATCTTAGCCCCAGGCAAAGGTAAGATTAAGGGAGCACGAGGCTGTCGAGACAGCCCAGCTCGTAAAACACCAGGCCATTATCGTCATGGCTGTAATGCAGGGTTTAACATTCAAGATATCAATTTCATTCCGTTACGGCCTGGGTATCCATTTGGAATTCAGTTACTGTTTCAGATTGGTGAGAGAGAGCGAGAGAGGAAGAAAGAGAGAGAAAGAGAGAGAGAGAGAGACAGACGCACTTGGAAAGGGGCTCCCCAGCTGCTCGCCAATCGCTGTAATGGCTGTAATTTTCACCACATACAGGGCAATGCTGCCGCAGGAGACTATTACAATAAAGAATCGTTGTTTCTTTAACATTTTATAACAAGCTGCCACTGAGACGGAGTTCAACTCAGGGGTCAGGTTGGTGGGGGTCCGCGAGATGGGCCTCGCCATGGAGTAAGGAGACAGGACAATGTAGGCATGTAATGAACATTTCATATGCAGATCACGCTCGCTACTGTACCTTTGTTCTCTGCGTCATAAGACCCATGTGTGAAAAGAAAAGGAAAAAAAGACATCCATGGCTAAACCATGGAAATACAGCAAGACTAATTACAGCAAACTCTTCCTCACTGTCACTGTATTACACAGGATTATGTTGTAACCGTGTTAGAGTGAGTCAACTGTCCACATGATCTAGGTCATATTTTGCAACAATTAAGTGCCAGAAAACCATTTGGCCATTATTGTTTTCATCAAGTATATATATTCTTGCATATTCATTGTACACTTTTTTCATTATCTCAACCCATCAAAACCTGTACATAGGCCCACACTGATAACAGTTCTTTACTTTCATAACTACATTACTGCCAGAGTTAGTTTTAGAAACCTTGAAACTGAACCCTGTGGGACTCCACAAAAATGTGCTAAATCTAAAGAGTAAACCAAATAGTGCATAATGTTTATAGGGTCAATTAGGACTAATAACAGAATAAAAAAAGAAACATAGAGTTTGGTGTATTAATGCGCTCTCTTTACTGTCATAACTACTGCCGGAGTTAACATAAATTTCAGAATCCCTAAAATTGAACCCTGTGGGACTCACAAAAATGTCTTTAAATAAATGGTTACCAAATAGTGCATCGTGTTTTTAAGAACCAGAGTTTAACTGCCAGAGTTAGCATCAATTTTAGAAACCCTAAAACTGCATAAGGGCTTTTAGGGATTGTTAAGACGTAGACGTATGGTTTATTGTATTAATGCACTCTCTCCACTTTTAGAACTACATTACTGCCAAAGTTTTTTCAGAAAAAGAATTTCAGAAGCCCTAAAACTGAACCCTGTGGGGCTCCACACAATGTACTAAACTAAATGGTTACCAAATAGTGCATAATGAATTTTAGGGTCTGGTAACACAGGATAATTGCATTATGAACTGTATTAATACAGTTAATAATGCAGTCTCTTCATTCTCATAACTTCTTTAATACAAGAGTTAACATACATTTTAGAAACTCTAAAACTGAATAATGTGGGACTTTTTTTTTTTTGGAACTGTTAGAACTAATAATAAAATAAAAAACATAGGGTTCAGTTTATTACTTAACCCTGTGGGACACCAGAAAAGTGTGTTTAACTTAATGGGTATCTAATAGTGCATAATGGATTTCAGGGAATGTAAGGACTAATAAAAGAACAATAAACCAGGGGTTCAGTGTATCTCTTAACTCTCATAACTATTTTACTGTCAGAGTTATCAATTTCAGGAACCAACAGATGCATAATGTTTTTTAGGGACCGTTAGGACTAATAACAGAAAAATAAAGCTATGGATTAGTGTATTAAAGCACTCTCCTCACTCTCGTAACTGACAGAGTTAGCTTACATTTCAAAAATCCTAAAATAGAACCATGTGGGACTAAAATAAATGATTACTAAGTTGCGCATAATTTTTTTGTACTAATGACAGAATAATAAACAGGTTTTAGGGTGTTAAATAAATGTAGTAGCAAATATTATAGAGTAGTTTAATCTATCTACAGTATATACAGAGCTTTATATACAGCACTCACCAAGCATATGTAGTGAGATCTTAAGAAGTGAGTAATAGGGAAGTAATGGGGCAGTAATGTGGTGTAGGAGGCATTAGTCATTGGCTGAACTGCATTGGATCCTCGGCCAGTTCTCGAGGCAGCTCCAGCCCTCTGCTCAACACCTGTTCCACAGCTCCAGATGGTCTGGACCTGTGTTTATTAACACAAGGCTGCCTCAGAGACCCAGCAAAGCTGTGTGTGGACACACTTTCAGTTCATTAATAAATCGAGGTGAAAGAGCAATCTCTCTGAAAGGCGTTTATTCAAACATTTCACCGCACACAGTCCGCCGAAGGGTAGACGCGTATCAGGAGCACGATTTTTTAACTTAGACATCGGCATACAAGCATATTTATTCCTCTGTGACTGGAAAATCATTGGCGTCAATAATTCTCCTGCAGTTGATATGCAGCAGGCCGGGTATTTTTATTGGGCGATATGACATGAAAAGGTCAAATGGTGCCTGTAAATCAAATGACCTTTTTGAGGATTTAGGGAGCTCAAATCCAACATATTGGAGGCTTTACAACAGCGACAAGACGCTGGATTATGTACTTGGGTGCATGGTTTATTACAGTGTGTGTGAATAATTCAATAAACAGAAAAAACACATATAAGAGCATTAACAGGTTCGACTGGCAGGTAGCTGAGAGATGAAAAATGTAAATGCACTTTAGCGCAACTCACGGATTGACTTTAGTGCAAAATAGAGAACCCTGTGTAAATTTAGATTTAAAAGGTTATGTTGGTTTTTCCAACTTTTTTTTAACTAAATTTTATATTGACTAGTTAGAGACTCTACTTTTTCTATCCTTATTTCAGTGTCAAATCAATGTTTTCTACCTTTAACTACAAAAGGGATGTGCACTTGTACAGGGCGAGTCAAATGTGTAATCCCCATGTAGATTTAATTCCTATGTAAATTATAAATTAATTTTGGAAAAACATGAAAGAGAAAGGGACACAGAGAATAAGAGTATGGTACAGGGTTTTTAGCCAGAAGCTACACTAGCTTTGTGTAATTGTCCTGGTGAAAAAGGTCCTGTAAGACAAAGTCACTCACCTCAAAATGATTTATTGGTCCAAAAAGGACTTATGCCTAATATACTGAATGTATATCTTAAGAGGAAGTTCAGAGTTGGTTGAAGAGTGTATATTCCTTTTAAATGGCCTCAAATCTATTAATAGTCAAGAATTTAAAATATCTCGTACTTACTAAATGTGAATACTGTCAGTCTGTCTGCTCTGGACTCTGATTCACACAACAAAGACTCCAATTCCCAGCATGCACTCACACCAGACCTTCTTGACTCTGCTGATCATACAGTGTTCACGCTCTTCCAGCTTCTGATTGCACACACCTGGTCTGTTTTAGTATAAATGCCTCTCTATTTCCGAGTACTATCTCGAAAATCTAGGTTGCTAGCTCTTCTACAACACGCTTCTTTTGAGAGTTTTGTGTACTTTGTCTACTCTTTTGCCTTGCCCTTTTATCTGCTGTATTTCCTGTGTTTGACCTCAATTTGCCTTCTACACTCTGGGATGTTGTTGATTCTCACTACCCTTTTTATGTTAACGAGGCTCATCTCTTGTAACTCATGTAAGCTTAACCACTCTGTTAACAAACTTTATGTAAAACATCTGCGTAAAGTATCTATGTCTACCTCACGTATGGCCCGCATGACAGTGTCAGTATATGATCTTTCAAACAGTATCTATAGATAAGAGTGATGTAATTACATCACATTGGCAAAAACAATGATAATTTTACAATATAATTTTATAATTTTTTAACCAAAAATAATACATTGTAAATTCCAGTCCTATGTCCTATAAATACAGGGTGTCTACGGGTCCTTAAAAAAAGTTTTACAATTGCTTATCTAAAATAAAGGCCTTCATTTCTCTTCTTAAAAATTGTGATGCATTGTATTTCGCAATTTCCAGATTTTGTATATATTTGTTAAATGACAAACTAAGCACCACCAACAGCATTATTCATGATTCTGAGGGGCAGACCTGCTTGTTTTTTAGATATTTGAGAAAGAATTGTGGACTTGGGGAATTGTAAATTCAGTGAAAAATATTTGTACTGTTAGTTTAGTCCAGTCTAGTTTAAGGGAATCAGTGCACAGAGCATCAGAAACTGTGCAAGAAACTTCAAACATAGATAAACGTGAATAAAAGCTGTGCCACTATTTTATTCCAGCATTAGCAACAGAGGCACCAGCATCACCTCTCCGAACAATTTTCTGCTCCACACCTACTCTTAAAGCAGAGGTGATCTGGTAACTGCAAACAGAGAGAAGACAGATGAGAAACAAGGCTCATATGTGCTTTCTTAATCACAGCCTTTTTTTTTTTTTTTTATCTGTACTGGAAAAACACCATACACATCTACACCCTGAGACTCTTTTGCCTTTGACTTTACTGTACATCCTGTACTTTTGCACCCCTGGACACTACACTACGCACCTAACTTAAATATAATACTTGCACATGTTTATGTTTATGTTTAATAGTCATATCTACTAATACCTCCTATACTTAGTTTATTCTTTTACTGCACTACCTCATATCTACGACTGTTTACTTCCACACTTTCTATATATTTTTTTTGTATTTATATATTTATGTATATATTTTTTTAAGTCTCAATTTAGAATTTTATCCCTCAATAAGTGTATTGTACTACACTTATTGTTTGTTTCTACTGTGTTGTGTAATTGCTACTGGCTGCTAAATTTCCTTCGGGATCAATAAAGTATCAATAAAGTTATCTATCTATCTATCTATCTATCTATCTATCTATCTATCTATCTATCTATCTATCTATCTATCTATCTATCTATCTATCTATCTATCTATCTATCTATCTATCTATCTATCTATCTATCTATCTATCTATCTATCTATCTATCTATCTATCTATCTATCTATCTATCTATCTATCTATCTATCTATCTATCTATCTATCTGTTTCAAAGCATCAGTCTGATAACACATCTGAGGGAGTATGAGAAATGTTCCAAGTAAGGTTTCCTGATTCTGAGATGCTCATCCATTTACTTGCAGTAAAGATAAGACAGCATACACATTAATGGAAAGACGGTCTTCCGGTCGAGATAACTGGTTGCAGTTTATGGGGCATAGGGCAGCTTAAAATTAGCAAGAAGTGATCAGTTCTCTAACTGTCCATTTTTCGCACATTTAGAACAGCATTTTGACTACATGCTGTACATGTAGTGGTTGAATAATTAAGAGTTTTGGTTCATTAGTCTTGTATTCTTATTATGAAAAATTTAAGATTACCTTTATATCAGATAATATGCTCATAAATTTGCTATTTAAAGCCCCTTTGACAAAATTGATAATGAGAAACCGACTAGTTTTTTTTAACCATAACTTTGTATACACAAGCCTTATGATGAAATGTGTTATTACTGGGTTACATTTTTTTTTTGTTTTTTAATAATCTGACTGGTTTTGTGTACTTTGCACTGTTTTATTATTAAAAACTGGTTTTAGTTTTGTCTTATTTGCATCTGAATTTCCCCCATACTTGCAGATACATTGTTATAGCTGGTATTTTGTTTGTCATTTGAATGAAATTACAACAAATGCACATTTCCTGTGTCACTGTCATCCATTCTCTACCAGATGTCAGCTGGGACATAGTGTTTCCCACTCCTCCATGCAGTATTCTTTCAGCTGTGTGATGTTTAAGGGGATACAATACACAATCTTGGCTTCGATTTGGCTATTCCTTATACTCTTATACTTTTCCTTTTAAGCCATTCCTTGTTGTACTTGTGTTAAATATATTTAGTACAAGATTGTATAGCATAGATTACACTTACTAAATTGAATAAAAGTGAGAGTTCTCTTCAGTTATCGTTTTGATCTGTCACATTTGTAGCCAGGTGGTGAATTGAGTATACACCTTTAAAATGTGTGTCTGTAACTTTAAGAAACACAATCAGAAGTGTTGTCACCCTGAGAGAGGAAAGGGAGGAGCTAAGAGCATGGTAGAGAAGGAGGTTCAAGCTGCAGTGAATGGTGGTGCTCCATTTTAGGATCCATCCAGAGCCATCCTAATGAAATAAGAGGTAAAAATCAGGAAATACTGAACAATATAAGGTTTAGTTGGCCTATAACAGTAGTAGATGCCTATATTGCCTTTCTAAACATGTATTTTGAATGAATCACAACCAGATGCGGGCAGATGGCATTGTTTCTGTGGGGTAGTGTGCTCCTCGTGGTCAAGCCTTGTATTTTTCTGGGTTACAGAAGCTGTTTATCCAAGTTCTCTTAAAGAAATGCTCAAGTCTTGTTGAGTAAAGCGGAGTAAATCGAGGTGAGCTTAAAAACAAATATAAAAAGAGCTCTGTTAATGGTATTAAGGTGGTATTAATGTTATTTATCTATTTTCTGTAATTAGTGCCACTACCAAATACTGTACTGTGTTCTAAGTTAGGGTTTTACAGTGTATTAATTTTATTTTTGTTGTTTTAAATACAATTTAATCAGAATAAAATACCCAAAAAAAGTTCTTTTGTCATTTGGTGTGCGTCCTTTCCCCGGTGACACATTATTAACTTGTGTGTGGGGTAAGATAGCAACTCCGCCAATGGTCACAAGCTACAGCGGCTGAGAGAGAGATCAGCACACAGATATGGTGTAAATTTTTGATGAGATCAGAATAGTGCTATCAGAATAGTTAGAGTGTCAGGCTCCAGGCCCAACTCCCCCCGAAGGTTTAGAGACACAAATCCCACAACCAGCGGCCACGTCTCCGCTGCCCCCACACACCTGCACTCAACACAAACAGTGCAGCTTTCTCAAACTGTATGAATAGTATCAGTGGGATTATGTACAGCTGGTGAAAAGAGACGCTTGCTGCTGTTTGACTGTGGATGGAAGGTGTGCGCGTAATCCAGCGTTATTTACGGCGGCTGGTGATTCATGGCTGATGAGTTCAGCAGCACATCACAGGCCTCATTCATTAGTAAAGGCATCTGGACGACTGCAGTCAACAGTGGTGAATAATGCATCGACAGGCCCCTGCTTTCCAGCCCTGCCTCAATCACCTACATGTACACTCCCAAAGCCAAACTCAAGTTTTCATTCAATTAGAGCAAATCGATATAATGAAACAGAAAAAGCATAAGAGGAGAGAGTTGGTAATCTTTGAAGTGCCCTGTTCATTAGAGCACACCCTTCCACAAGGCATTCACAAATAAACCGAGCACAGAGCTGTTCATGAGCATGCAGATGCACACTGTGATCCTGATTACAAGAGACTTATTAGACTTTCTTTTTTCTTTTTCTTTTTTTTTTGATCAGCGCCGATTGCGCTGAGATTTTTCTCTTCTCCTCGTAAACACGGAATCTGCTTTTGTGTCACTGTAGTGGTTTCCCTAGTGAAAAAAGTCGATTAAAAGTACAGTATACTAAGCATTATCATGCTATAGTGCACTAAAGTGTATTTGTAGCCACATTATTAATCAGCATATTTAAAGAGTTATAAAATGGAACAACTGTTTTTGTACTTATTATACTTTACTTGCATAAAAATAGTACAAAAGTCTTACTTAAATTGTGCTAAGTGCACATAACTCTACTAAAATGGAACTATTTTAAATATACTTAAGTAACATAATATGTAACCCCATATTTCAAATATGCATACAGTAAAATTATAATACATTTAATAAGTATTACAACTGTATCACTATTATTATACACCGAGTATATTAGAAATGTACTAAGAATTGATGTTAAATATATTTTATTAAGTAGCACACTTCTCGTATACTTCGTTGGGTATAAAAATATATATTTTAATATACTGTACTACTGTAATTTTTAGCATGTTAGAAATTTACTTAATTTTATTAGTGTATTAATTTAATTTACTTTCTAAAAAGTTACATGATACAATGTACTTCAAGGGAACTACTGTAACAGATGTGTTTAAAAATATATATATTTTTAAATTGTACTTTGTACAATTTGTATTTGATGAAAGCACAATATTAAACAGATTTATGTATTTTCTTAAAATATACTAAAAGCAGAAAGTATATTTACAACATTACTCAATATGTTTTAAGTACAATTAAGTGTATATATATATATATATATATATATATATATATATATATATATATATATATATATATATATTCTTCACCAGGGTTCTTGTGCTTAACATTACCTCATGTTAAAAAAAAAAAGAGAACATTAGATTACCTTGGGGCAGCTTTTCTCAAAGTGTGTGGTGCACCTCCCCTGGGGGGCACAGAGGCACAACCAGGGGAGAAATTAATTAATCACTAATTAGAAACTAATGTTTTGATGTAAACAAACCACGGTTTCACGTTAAGCTGCTTTCACACTGAATGCGGAAAATGTGCCGGTGCCCTTTCAAACACAGTGCTGTAACAGACGTAGCTGCAGTGGTGAAGGAAGTCCGCTGAGGCAGACACACAGGGTCATATAAAGTTCAAACGTTTCAACTTTTGCACACCATGATTTAGCCTAGTCTCAGTTCGGCCAATCGCAAAGTGAGAATGGAGATTGGTTGAGATTAGGTCTTATTGAATAACAAGGAACTAATGCAACCCCAATTTAAAAAGATGCGAAAAGCAAAATGTTAATTATTTTTTCTGACCTGATTTAACTAACTTGTAGTTTTTGCAGCTTTTTTCAAATTCTGTTGTTGTGTAATGCAACATACCAGATGTCACAACATAGAGTTTTAGAGGTTCCCAATTCAGGTGTTCTATCATAGTTTTGGTGTCTTCAAAACAAGCTCTTGAGAAAGTAGCATTATGTGGATGAACATTGTCCTGCTGGAGGAGTGCACAAGAGTGAGTGTTTGTTCAGAAAAGGCAGGGCCACTGGTTGCAGGACCTCAATAACTCAATAAAATTGGGCTGACAAAGTTTCTGTAATGAAGACAAGTAAAGGTGATCTGGCATTGTACAAAATTCCACCCTAAACCATGACATCATGACACCAGGCCTCCCGGACATGAATGACTTCTTTATAGAATTCATCAGATTTTTATTTCTATGGCATTGCTCCAAATACATCCATTTGACACCTTTATTCTTCAACAGGCTACCAGACTTAATACAGTAAAACTATTGGTTTTCTCCAACCGAGACTCCCTCAATCTTTTTTTTTTTTTGTTTTAATCTTTTACTTACTGAAGCAGATAATAACTGTAATACACTGGAATAATCCAAATTCACACCAGACTTTTGTACTGTGCGCTGTGGGCACCTGAGTGCTTTAGAATTAAACAGGGGGAAATTAATTTGAGGAGTTATCATAAAACAGAACAAAACTGAGCGAGTTTTTTTTCCCTCTCTCTCTTTTTCTCTCTCTCCCAGCATGGTTCTGATTCTGAGTGCAAGTGATTTTGAGCTCTAAGAGGAGCACATTAAACTCATACACACACACACACACACACACACACACACTCATACACACAAGCAGATAGACTCTTGCTGTCCAAACTGTATTCGCATCATCTTCCCATGTGGAGCGTGAGTCGGGGCTGGGGGAAGAGTGCGTCGAGGAGGGGTCCCACTGCGCGGGGCAGGTAATTTCATTACGGTCTCCCACCCGAGCGGAAGAGGTTCCGACAGTTCGGGCTAATCAGAACATGGGATCGGAGACTCAATCATCGCTGTCAGGAGCTGTAATTAGCAGAGCCTCGTCTTAATTAAAACTTCAGCTCCTAATTAAGAGTCATTGTTTACCTTGCAGCAGCAAAGCTGATATGAGTGTCATTGCTCGCTGCTTTTCGTGGCCTTGCATCATCTCGATCAGCTCGGGGCTGTTTTTGCCACTTTTCTTCCTTTTTATTTATGTTATTCTTGTCGAGGGAGAAGAAGGTGGGGGCCTGAGGTGAACCTGCAGCACCACCAATTATTCTGTGTTTGTTGATCTTCTTTAGAAAGTCAATAATGGAATGTTTCGTTAACGGCACCTTCCCGGGGGGTGGGGCACCGAAAGCGCGGAAGAAGTGGCCATTGTTTAAGATAAGGATCACACCGAGCACACGCACACCCACACACACACACACACAAGCAAAAAGAAAAAAAAAACAGCAGGAGAAAATAACTAGTCCAGAGGCGGGAGGAAATAGCAAGACCACACGGTTAGTCACGAAAACCCATTAGTAGTCCATCCACAATAAAAGCGTTCATAACTGATTTTTCAGGAGTTTCCAGTAAAGCATTTTATTTCATAAGTGCTCAGTTTCAGGGTTTATAAGGAGCTTCATACAGAATCACTGCCTTTATCTTTTATAGCCTCAATAACTTCTAGAGTCAATGGATTGTACATAAAAATATTACTGTGATAGACCTGTAAGGCTGACCAAAGGGGCTTTCCTTTTGCCGCAGATACACTGCCCTTTAGAAATAACTTCACATAAACATAGCTCACCAGCAGTCACTGCTTTTATAATGCCACATTAACATTTGTTCTAGTCAGCCCAGTCAGAACACTTAAAGTGAGCAGTTCATGTTTCTTATTTCTGATAAAACAATAATAATTTTACACATAAATTATTAAAGATGCTACATAGCTTCATAGTAGAACCACATTTGGATATGTAACCTCTTAAACTTATGTGAACCACCAGCCAGTGGTTCCTGGCTTTTCTCTCCACTGCTAAGAATAAGGAACAATTTGGCCAGTTTGCATTGTTTTGCATGTAGTTACCAATTAGTTATCTTTAGTGTTTAAATACATTTAAAAAAAAAGTTAGTATAAGAATAGCAAAGGAGGTTAATAAACCATATTCGTAATAGAAGTGTATGAAATTTAACAACCTTAGACTTTGCAGAGAACCTTGACATCAAGTAATGCTTCTATAAAGCTTTAAATGGATATTTGCACTAAGACATGTATATTACAAGATTAGAAATAATAAAAAAGGTTCCTGTGTTAGTCCCACAATAGGGGAAATCCAGTGGTATAGCATTTATAGGGTTAGAAAGCACACAAAAGAAGAAAGAGGTAGTTATTAACAATATAAACACTAAACATTATAAAGCTTCAAAGCATGGTTCCACCAGCATGACTATAGAATTTTGATAGTTTAATACAGAACAGAATCATAGGTAAAGAATCTGGTGAAGGCAATACATGGAAGGCAAGGAGAATGTCAGCATCTGCAAGCAGCAAAGGTAATGTGTAAATCATGTCATATAAGAGACAGGTGAAAGCTGTGGAAGGTGAAGGTGATTGGTCAGGAAATGAAGTGACATTGCATTAGAATCTCCTGATAGAGCCTCTGCTAGCCAATTCCATTTGTGGTCTTTTAGGACCACAAACGTTTTTCCTACGGTCTCTAAGAAAAGATTGTGTATCATTTTCTACAACAGGATTCCTCAACCCGTGGGCTGCTGGCCCATCGTCCTCCTCAGGGGGAGGCAGTAGTACGGTGTGGGCCAGTAACAGCACTCATAAAAGTCATAAAAGTGTAGGCTAAGTGAAAAAAATCATTTAGTATAAAGTGTAAATCCAATCGCGTCGAAGCTATAAACATTATATCAGCATTATAAATACTGTGATATCAGTCTGGAGGACTGTGTGAAGATCCCGGTTTGTGCTAACCCGAACGTGTTTTATTACGTATAGCGTTGTTACAGATCTATAAAGCAAACAGAATATACAGTACAGGCCAAAACTTTGGACACACCTTCTCTTTTTCAATGCTTTTTCTTTATTTGCATGACTATTTACATTGTAGATTCTCACTGAAGGAATGAAAACTATGAATGAACACATGTGGAGTTTTATGTACTTAACAAAAAATGGTGAAATAACTAAACAAAAAAAAAGTTTATATTCTAGTTTCATCCAAATAGCCACCCTTTGCTCTGACTACTGCTTTGCACACTCTTGCCATTCTCTCAATGAGCTTCAAGAGGTGGTCACCTGAAGTGCTGAAGGAGTTCCCAGAGGTGTTTAGCACTTGTTGCACCTTTGCCTTCACTCTACGGTCCAGCTCACCCCAAACCATCTGGATTGGGTTCAGGTCTGGTGACTGTGGAGGCCAGGTCATTTTTTGTTAAGTACATACAGTTGACGGACAGTTCTGGTGGAAACAGGAGAGTTGAGGTGCACATTGAATTCTGCGTGATTTGGGCAGCCGTGGTTTTATGTTTTTTGGATACAATCCGGGTTAGCACCCGAACAAACTTAGCAGATAACCTCACCTGGACCCTGAACACCAGCTCTACAGCCAAGAAAGCCCAGCAGCGTCTCTACTTCCTCCGGAAGCTGAGAAAGGCCCGTCTCCCTCCACCCATCCTCACACTCTTCTATAGAGGGACCATTGAGAGCATCCTGAGCAGCTGCATCACTGCCTGGTTTGGGACCTGCACCGTCTCTGACCGCAAGACCCTCCAGCGTATTGTGAGGACAGCTCAGAGGATCATCGGCGTCTCTCTCCCCTCCATC
Organism: Astyanax mexicanus; assembly: GCF_023375975.1. Lineage (NCBI taxonomy): Eukaryota > Metazoa > Chordata > Actinopteri > Characiformes > Acestrorhamphidae > Astyanax > Astyanax mexicanus. The sequence goes on along the minus strand of NC_064413.1, from coordinate 34,864,612 downwards.
ACGGACATTTACACCACCCGCAGCATCCGCAAAGCAACCAGCATTGTGAATGACCCCACCCATCCCTCACACGAACTGTTCTCCCTCCTGCCTTCGGGAAGAAGGTACCGCAGCATCCGGTCCAGCACGACCAGATTCTGCAACAGCTTCTACCCCCAAGCCATCAGACTCCTTAACTGCAGAGACTGAACTGATGGTTTATCTGTACATGCACACACACTCTTACCCCACTTACCCCAGAAAATGGAAAGCACTAAAAACCCTACTACCTCACTGGACTCTATTGCACACTGTGTAATAGAGTAATTACTACCTCACCTGGTCTTTTTTGCACACTGCAAAATTTGCACACTGTCTTGTTATTTATTATTCTTTGTCTGTATTGTGTTGTATTGTCTGTCTGCACTTTTGTACTGTTGCACTATTGTTCTGTCTACACTGTGTTTATGTGCACCATGGTCCTTGGAGGAACGTTGTTTCGTTTCACTGTGTACTCTGTATATAGCTGAAATGACAATAAAAACCACTTTGACTTTGACTTTGAACATCCCTTTCAGACAGCTTCCTCTTACGTCCACAGTTAATCCTGTTGGACGTGGTTGGTCCTTCTTGGTGGTGACATGCTGACATTACCCTGGATACCGTGGCTCTTGATGCATCACAAAGACTTGCTGTCTTGGTCACAGATGCGCCAGCAAAACGTGCACCAACCTCTGTTATGTCACACATAATGTGTGCATTGCAACATTTTAAGCAAAACTGTGCTCTTACCCTGCTTATTGAACCTTCACACTCTGCTCTTACTGGTGCACTAATGTGCAATTAATCAAGATTGGCCCCCAGGTTGGTCCAATTTAGCCATGAAACCTCCCACACTAAAATGACAGGTGTTTCAGTTTCATTGTCCAACCCCTGTAACTCCACATGTGTTCATTCATAGTTTTGATGCCTTCATTGAGAATCTACAATATAAATAGTCATGAAAATAGTCAAAGAAAACGCATTGAATAAGAAGGTGTGCCCAAAGTTTTGGCCTGTACTGTAAATGGAAAAATAACTATGAGCATTCTACACTTAAAATGTATGTTAATCCTTCTTTTATTTTAATATTTTATTCCAGTTTATTCTGTTTTTGAAGCATTTTGTTTATAAGGGTATTATTATCATCATCATCAGTATTGCTATTGCAGTACATGTTTAAAAGAAGCCCAAAAAAGCACAACACATGAACTTTCAATTTTCAGCTACGACTATAATTTCAAACAAGTCTAATTTGACAGGAAAGAACATGAACCTGGCAACTCTGGCTGAGAACCCCTCTTAAAAATCTCTCCCTCTCACAGAGTACACTTGTTCTTGTTGTTTTTAGACTGTTCTTGTTTGAGTTAAAGCTAAAAGAAAAACTCTTTCTTCTTTCTAATTGTTTGACTCCTTTAAGCCAAACTATTATAATTGTATTATATTGTAAATGTACTTTACTTTTGTTGATTCTGGGAACATTCATGAAAAACAAGATTATAAAGCACAGAATGTGTGGTGGAGGATATCACTCACAAATCATGCTGTGAGCAGAGCATTCAACCTCTCAAAAACCAGCGTCTAGATTTATTTATAACCAGTGGGCCAGAGGGTTGCAGAGATTTAGCATCTAGTTTAATAGAGGTAGATGTAATGTTGTATACTGACATGCCACATATCACGGGACAGGAACTAATGTCAAAATCATGGGAAAGCAGAATGTAAATTGATGGTTAAAGTGACCGCTTGGAAAGGTCTACGACTATATAAGTTGCGAGGTGATATCTATCCATTTCCAAGGTTGTGCATACACTGTACATTCCTCAAGCCACAGTGTCACAGTGTTGACATACAGGACATACATCAACAAACACATTTGTTGCTTTGGAAAAAAATAAGAGATGATGAAATGATGAGTTTCTTTGATTTTTCCAAATTGAAAACCTTGAATATAATCAAGAGGTAGATGGATGATCACAAGCCATTAAACCAAACTGAACTGCTTGAATTTTTGCACCAGGAGCGGCATAAAGTTATTCAAAAGCAGTGTGTAAGACTAGTGGAGGTGAACATTCCAAGATGCAACAAAACTGTGATTAAAAACCAGGGTTACTCCACCAAATATTGATTTCTGATATTCTTTTAAAATTTAATGAATATGAACTTTGCATTTCTTTGCATTATTTTTATATCTAAAAGCTCTGCATCTTTTTTGTTAATTTAGCCATTTCTCATTTTCTGCATATACATGCTCTAAATGACAATATTTTATTTGGAATTTGGAAGAAATGTTGCCTGTAGTTAATAGAATAAAACAACTTTTTTAATTTTCCTCAAACATATACCTATAAATATCAAAATCAGAAGTGCTCTCCTATTTTTTTTCCAGAGCTGTATTTATTTTGCTAGTTAAATTAGACATATTATCATTTTTAATTGTGTTTACCTCTGGTGTTGTCAGTTTTAAGGGCAGTCTATTAATATGTCATCCTGCAGTAAAACATACATTACAATACAACCAGACACATAATATCTCATCAACAAACTTTCCCCCTGCACTGCTTGTTTTCTTCTCTCGGCTTGTTTGACATGTTGTTATTATAGCAGTGATTACACAGGCATTAGCCTGGCAGTGAGCTTGCCTGGCAGTTTTATGGGCAGACTGTAAAAGAGAAAGGCATCAGTACTTCAGCAATGGAAAGAAACCTGAAACAAATCTCAGTAACTCCGTTTCTTCAAGCATAGCATTAGCCCAGCCATTTGCACAGTTTGTGTGAGAGTGTGTGAGTGTGTGCGCGAGCATGTGTGTGTGCACACACTTACATGCACACTAGGGTTCTTTGAAAAGATGTAACAAGCCTGAGAAGGCCTCCAAGGGACCAATTTTCCCTGTCTGTTCTGCAGGCCGTGTCGTGTTTCACTCTTTAGACGACATGATAGAAAAAAAAAAAAAACAACAATTACTGTAATTGGTGCATAAGTTAGCAGCTACCTGCCACGGTCTCGCTCTCCGCTTTAAAGATCACAGAGTTATCGAGAGATCCTCTTAAGTTTTTTTTTTACTCTCAACTCTTTAAATGTACGGTTTTCTTGAAATACACAAAGTAAAACTGTCCTAAGTGGTGGAAGGGACATCTGATGTAAGGTTTTCTGATGTGAAAGCTTCAGTGAGTAAGTTCTACCACGAGACTCTAGTGCTGCGTCATTTCATTTCCCAACCAATCACCAGCTTCCTCCTGCATTTAATAGAGGAGGATAGGCTCTGCCACCGTCATCCATGTTTTGCAGGATTGGTTTGGCTCCAAATTTGAAAAGATCAGGGCCGATTAAGGGGTATTTGCCAAAGACAAAAGCCCAATCCAATTTCACCCCTCATAATACTACTTTAAAAGCCCTCTTACAGTCACTACAAAGACTTGATAGACTACCACCTGTGTGGAATTACAATAGACTAATAATAAGGAGTCTTCATAAGACAGCCAACCAAAAACCTACCTATGGAACTTTATATAGCTATAGAGTGAATAATTGAATTGTACGCTTTGTATTGCTAACATGCAATAAACTAATTGTTTTTTTTTCCATTTGATATAGAACATAGAGACAATTAACTAAAGGAGGCACTAATAAGCAACAGCTTCCCATTCTTGAGGACGGGTGGAGAGATTAATATGTTATCTCAAAGAACTACAAAGATGAAATGCAAATTTAACACAGGGTAATCTTTGCAATTAATTTATCACCAGACCGTTTCCCACTCTGTTGTAGACAAAACAATGTCCTTTTTGTACAATTTTGGGAATTAGTATGTCTGAATTATTGTCTAAGAGAAACCCGAAAGGTTATTTATATATAATAAGTCAAAGAAATTAAAACAAACATAAAGAAAATCAGTTATTACATTGAATTTCTGTTTCTAAACTGCTTTTGCAACATGAGGAATACACAAAACTGTGTGAAATTCAATACTGCATTTAAGTCATTAGGAAATCATACGAATTTAAACTCATGGTGAGTGTGTGAGTTCACATCCTGATGCATCAAAGCATGGCTGTGACATTCCTGCAACATTCGCGAGAGTGTGCCTGAAGTAACAACATAAAAAGTAGCTTCAGTAATGCAGAGATTACAGAATCACAGCAGTAGTTTATTTAGGCCCTAAAGACACTTTAATGAGAGTTGTGAAATAAACGCAGAGTGTTGGGTAATAGCAGTTTAAGACATTTTACTAAAAGCTTCATTAATCTGAGAACAATTTGACGTGGCGGGAATTTACTCATCAAAAATAAATAAATGTGTTGGAGAAACTTTGATTCTCTGAGCCCCAAAAATAAGAGACACACTGTTCCCAGGCATTAAGCAGCTTTTACTATCAGCGGTATTTAATATCAGCCTTAGTGAATAGAGTTGGCAGTTTATTACAATAAACTTCCTGTGCTCCCCATGTTTTTAATTTTGAGAGGAAAATAAAAAGGAACAGCAATGTTAACTTTAACATTAAGTCAGGTACAGATGCTGTATGATTAGTTCTGGATCAGAAAAGGCATTCCAGAGAATGCAATTCCACTGTCCAGTGCTGGCGGCTTAATACCCTCTGTTACCAGGACTTGGCACCATGGTCTCGTGTGGAGCTGTTCCCAGTGCTCTCATTCCACTGCCAATGCTTTTCCACAGAGATTGTCCACGCTGGGTAGCTCTGTATTCCTGTGTCAGCAGCAATAGCTGCACCTCGGGGGAAGCTGAATCCATTAATTAAAATGTCTGTTTGGATATTTTCAGATATAGAGTACAAAAAGAGTTTAACTGAATCCTGATTACTGTATGAACATACCCACTTCATTACTTCCTGACACACCAGTGCTCTATATACAATAATCCAATTCAGCAAAATTCAGTAGAGCAGGGAACAGAACACTGTAATAAAACCAGAATTCATAACTATTCTGGGTATCAGTCATGAGATCAGCAAAAACTGATCTGTGATATTAATATTGTAAGAATTTTACTTTCTCTCTGAGTTGTACTTTTGACTAAAACAAATAAAAAATTTACATAGATTTATAGACTATAGATAGACCATTTAGTACTATTAAAAACTGCACAGCAGGCACAGCTTTTACCAGACATGGATATACTAGAGAAGTCGGAGGTGAAATGGGAGTTTTGATGGGAGCCATGATGCTCTTGATCGCATCCCATCCAAGAGAGGGAAAATAACAACACTACCTGCCCACACTAAAAACTGATTGGTTGACTCACAGACTCCTTGCAGAGAACAGGCCAATGAGAACCCTCGCCTTTTTGCATGCACTTCATGAATATGCACATGAGGGGAGCGCCGTTCTCTCCCTATCCCTCACTGGTCATGTAGCAGTTTATATAGGTAAAAATGCTACATAATCTTGATTTAACATTTTTTAACTATTGTTGTCTTCTGTGAACAAGTCATGAAAGCAATTCAATTTACTAAAGAAGGAGTGTATTCAAAACAGGTCATGGACCTGAAGTTTGGACCCCATCCAGAATGCAGCTTATTCTTTCCTTGGACTTGATTTAACTGCATAAGAGAGCACTCACTTCACAGTGTCACAAAAATGCCTTAGTAGTATATAAATAAATTAGTAGTAAATTAATGCACATCTCTGAGTTTCGTCACCTCGCGTTTAATAAAATAGCTGTTTCTCCACTGCTACGCATTGTAATTATACTTACGTAGATCCACGTAAACAACAGCAAGTGGAAATGGAGGAGCTACTGAATGTGATGACCGAGAAAGCCAAAAAACTCACTGGTCCTCCTGTTTTTTTAATTGCTCTCCGGATGCAAGAGTTTTATCACTGAGTAGTGTAAAATATGTTTGACAGATAAAAGGGTCCTTTCATGCTGGTTCTGGACCATTCAAGCACTTAAGTTGATTTAACATATTGAAATAATTTGTCCATGTACTTTTTACAGAGAGAAACTAATCCCGTTCAGATAGGGCTTAAGAAATAAATCAGTAATTAATTCACATTATATTGGTAATACACCAAAAGCAAATGCAAAAAATGTATTCTGACCTCCAAACACTAACAGAATGTATAATGCATGATGTATATATACACACACATACACAGATGTGCAGTGTGATATAATAGAGTATGAGGTATACAGATTGCTAGAATGTAGAGTTCTGGAGGTGCAGTTGTAAATGGCAGGTGCAGTCCTACAGTCCAGTGGCAGAGCTGTAATTTGTGTAGTGGGTGTTCAACTAGCAAAGTCAGCATTTTGGGAGTTGAAGGGGGAAAGTAAGTAAATCACTAATGTTCAGCAAGTCTTGACTGACCATTTGTCTAAAAATAAAAAAGTACATGGACAAATTATTTCAATATTTCAAGCCAACTTAAGTGCTTGGATGGTGGTCCAGAACCAGCATGAATATATCATGAGGTCTGGTATTTTTAATGTGGTCAGCCAATATCCTTATGGTTATGAGTTTCTAAAAGCATCTCTGCACAGTTCTGCAACACAAGCAACTCCACTGCTTTCTGAGGGTCGAGGAATGAAGCTGCAACTTTTAGAGCAGGGGTTCTTTACCTGGGGGTCACAGCCCCCTGGAGGGTTGTGAGAGTGATTAATATTAAGGAACTTTACTCTACAAAATGTGTGGAGAATCAGGTCCGCACATTATCCAGAGTTGTTCTTTTACTGAATCTCATTTACCATTTTATTCTACTCAAATTTGTGCTTGTCCAGGTTAGCTTAAAAATAGAGGTGCTTTTTAGAGTGTAGAACTGGAAGCTTGAATGCAAAAGATAATATGCAGAATCCCCCAATTCCCAATTCTTTCTGCAAGTGAAGTTATGAATATAACTTAATTTTGTGAGATTGATCCAACGTTTTTTCCTCCTCCCACTCAGCCCTTTACAAACCCTCACTTCCTCTCTACTTGTGTGTCAAACACATTTGCACCCTACCTCCTCCCCATCTTTACGTTTCCCAGCGAAGCTGCCCCGAAATTCTGGCCAAAACTTCTGAGTTGCCCCCCCATATTCCAGTTTCAAGGGCATGAAAAATACTAGCAAAAATCAGACACTTAAACATATTTTAAAAACAAATACAGAACATGTCTTACCATAGAAGATGATGTGTTACTGTTTCTCAGTCTACGTACTCATGTGTGGAGTATACATCTTGCCACCTGAATGAAGTCATAATAATCACTTGATGGGTCACAGATCCTTTAAAATCTGTGCAAAGATCTGTAAAGCCCTTCTGTCCATCAATTTAACCCATGAGGTCCCTAAGTGACATGTACGGAACATCCTAGGTGCATCATTACAGGACAGTGTGAATGTGTGTGTTTGTTCATCAGATCATATCTAAAGACTGTAGGTTTTCTGAGATGCTCACTGAATTCAGCTGTTTCAATTTTAAAAATGGTATCAGTTTTTAAAAATGGGTGTATGAGATGAGTAAACTCATATACCGTATTTTTCGGACTATAAGGCGCACCGTATTATAAGGCGCACGATGAGTGAACGGTCTATTTTTAGTGTTAGTCCATACACAAGGCGCACTGGATTATAAGGCGCACTAAATGAAACTTTATTTATATCAGTAACAATAACTCTGAGCAATAAATCCTTCACAATATCTGTGAAAAATAACAACATCTCTGAGCAATAAATCAACAAGCACAGCAAGTAACTTACGTATTACTCCGCGACGCTCCTGACAACGGTAGCCGCAACGCTCCGACAGACCATAATATTATGTTGAAGCACAGCAAGTACGTATTACTCCGCGACGCTCCTGACAACGGTAGACGCAACGCTCCGACAGACCATAATATTGTGTTGAAGCACAGCAAGTACGTATTACTCCGCGAGGCTCCTGACAACGGTAGCCGCAACGCTCCGACAGACCATAATATTATGTTGAAGCACAGCAAGTACGTATTACTCCGCGACGCTCCTGACAACGGTAGCCGCAACGCTCCGACAGACCATAATATTATGTTGAAGCACAGCAAGTACGTATTACTCCGCGAGGCTCCTGACAACGGTAGCCGCAACGCTCCGACAGACCATAATATTATGTTGAAGCACAGCAAGTACGTATTACTCCGCGAGGCTCCTGACAACGGTAGCCGCAACGCTCCGACAGACCATAATACTACTTGAAGCACAGCAAGTACCGCATTACTCCGCGAGGCTTCTGACTATAATAGCGTGTTGTGCCGAATTCGGTGAATAAAACGGTTTTAAAACAGAGATAAAGATTGGATAAGTTTCATTTATGGATGAAGTGATTTCCAGCGCTGTTTGGATATAACTGTGGATTACAGGAGACTGGATTGATGGATTCTCTTTAGTCTGGACGCGTTTTGAAGGTAGGACCTGTGGCTGAGCGCGGGTGTGTGTTCGGGGGGTGGCGGCAGTGACCGGAGGTTAACCCCGGACAAAAGGAGAGCCTTTTATTACTGGAAACATGCGCTCTGACGCAGCTCTAATTCATGAAACATACATCCTACAGTAAAAGCACAGTTCTGGAATCCGGAGAGCCAGACGGTTCGAATGGTGTATGACATGACCGCATTCGATGAAATATGGACGAACGATAAACGCAAATATGAGAGTTATGAATTATTAAAATCATAACCAAGGCATATTTCGCCCTAAATGTTTATTTTCTGAAAGGATATTCCGCTAAATAGGCTAAATAGCTCAAAAGCAGAGATTCTAAGCTTTAAAATGGTATATTGGATGTCTATATTGAACCTGTAACTGTTCATAACTATTCAGAAACACAGCCAGTTATGAAATATTAAATATTTCTGGCCCGCCGGTGGGCCAGCGCGTGTTAAGAGGTTAACTTTACTTAGAAGTGGGCGCTAAAAAGAAACGGTTTGTGCTATTACCCCAGAACGGGTGGAAAGGAAAGTTTACCGGCACCTTGTTCTGGCCACGGAGCTACAGTGGAAACTAGCTACCCTGAACCACAGCCGAGAGGCAGTACGGCAGTCAAAGGTAACCGCGCGCTAGCCCAAGAGGGGGATCTTTTTCTGGCGTGGGTGAGGAATTCTGCACAACAGAGCGCCGTGTACCACATAAAAATCGAGGTCAGTAAACACAAGCAAAATCCATACACAAGGCGCACTGCATTATAAGGCGCAATGACGATTTTTGGGAAAAAATAAGTATTTTAAGTGCGCCTTATAGCCCGAAAAATACGGTAATAATTATTCTCATATTTTTAGACAGTAGTACTGCCAGTTGTTTGTTTTTGTGAAGGGAATATGAGTTGTTGAAAGGGTGTGGTGAGTTCTGTGTCATTTAGAACCCTAAGAATGGGTCGCACAGTGAGGACGCTTCAGAACCCCTGTTTTAGAGTAACTCTGCAGATTTTCCTGTTATTTCCAAATGACAAAATAACGTAACTGTTCTGTAAAGGAATCCCAGAAATTACCAAAAGCAGCAGAATGTTTACTGAAGAAATGTTTCTTGGGTGTGGGAAAACCCACACCTGTATAAGTTGTGAGGTGCTATCTTGTGAGTGAGGTTAGACACTGGCCAGTGTGCTCATGGCAAGGTAACGAGAATGATCTGAGTTTGAGCGAGGCCTGATAGTTGGATCAAGATGTGTGAGGGTGTTTAACATCCCTCAATCCACAGTGCCACAGACAAACAGATATGCAAAGTGACTCACATCAGAAATCACATTCATATTCAATGAAGGAGGCCCCACACACATATCTCGCAGGTCAATGCAGCATTACTGTCCCATGACATGCGACATGTCGGTGTAAAACTCCAGGAATTATTTTCTTCATTTCTCATTTAATTAACCCAATTTTATTCCAAGCAGATCTGCACATTAATGAGATACTGTATCAAAATGAAGATCTTGGAGGTAGCTTGGTGGAACTCTTCTTTTTCTCCTTCTTGAAGCACAGAGACACACACACACACAAACCACCCCCACCACACCCCACTCCCACCCATCTCCTGAGCCGTCTGCCTCCAGCACCCGTGCAGCAGGCCAGCGGGGTGGAAAATTGTGTCTTGTCATTTAATTTCCAAAAAAATCTTTGTTTTCACAGGATTAATCTCTCTGCTTTGCTCCACTTAAGTTGAAAGCTCAGCAAAACCAAGTGGGCTGTGTCTGTATCTGCAATCTGTCGGGACAAGTTTGAGAACTCGCACAAAGATGAATAATGATCAGCTGCTTTTTTTTTTTTTTTTTTGCCATGGTGTGTGCTAACGTTTACTCCACATAAGCCATAAATTACCCAGCTAAGAGCACCATGAGAGCTTGTGAGATGCATTATTATCATTAAGGAAAAAAAACAGAAATACAGCTTCATTAGACTTCAACAGGTGGACAAGCTTTTTTAAATAGGCTGCACTGGAAAGTTTGTCAACCTGTCTAGGTGCTTTGTTAAGTTAACTACAGGCACATTTGTGTTAATTGGTAAGCAAACAGCATTCATCTAAAAACAGATAAATCACAACTCTGTCCTACAGATAAAAAAGTGTGTTCAAGTGTATACCTGTGTTTTTTCTGCCAAAAAACCTGTACAAGTTACATTTACCCACAATTATACATACTACATACTTTTTTATATCTTATCATAAAATCATATTCTATACCATACTGTTGTCAGTCTGCCCATTCAGGACTAAGGTTCTTCTAAAGACTCCATTTCCCAGCATTCTCAGCCCATGAACTACAATGACAATGAACACGTGACTTTGCAGCGATCAGCCTCACCCACCTCCTGATTGCTCATTTCCCACATCTGTTTGCATTAGTATAAATACTCCTCTGTTTCCTCTATTCCCTGCCAGTTATTACCTAGTTTACCGAGCTCTGTTACGACACATTTCCTTGCTCTCCTTACTTCTTGTTACTGACCTATTTCTGTTCCTAGTTTTCTCTCTTACATAGTCCTCTTTTTTGTTGCTGTGGATATTCTGTTACTGACCTTGCTTCCTTTTTTGACTACTCTTGCCTTTTTCTTTTATCCCCACTGTTTACCCGTGTACTGGCCCTGTTTCTGGATCACAATGTTTTGGGATGTTGCTGCCCTGTTGTTCACTAGTTGTACATTGTACACCAATCCCTTTGGGATCTGCATTAACAATAAACCTGTGTTTTATAATCAGCACTTGTCTCACCTTGTCTTGGGGACAACTGTTTTGATGACATGTAAATTGTTAACATGCAGTATTTTAACGTGTTGACATTTGATTTTTTATTTTAAACAATTGTTAAAAAACTGTTCAAATGAAGATCAAATGCCCTTGTGTTCAATTATGTTAAATGTCTCAGGCTGTCTTAGGAACTCTTAAGAAGCTACCTGTGTGCTCAGCGGCTGTCTTTTTTTCTTTACTTGTGTTTTTTTTTTTTTAGAGGAATTTATTTTTATTTTGTTTGAGGGTGGGGGGTTATGGGTGATAATGTTTTTGTTTTGACAAGTGGGATGTAGGTGTGGCGATTGCTTTGGTGTTTGGTTGGAGGGTGGATAGGATCTCCACAGATGGGCCAACATTTAATGAAAGAACTTTGTTGTTCTCTCAACTAGACAATGGCCCATTGATGCTACAGCGTGTTTTGAGCCTTAGTGCCAAAAAAATCATATCTTTTCATAGAAGTTGTTCCAATTACATAACTAAGGATTATTTTTATGTTTTTCTGTTAGTTTTACCCATCATACTACTAGGTTAGATCAGCACCTGCGAATCATCCCAAAAATAACACCAAAAATACCATCTGTCCAATAGTTCTAGAGGAAATTGAGGGTCAGGGCCCTGCTCATTGGTTATAAGAGGGCATAAGCCGGCACTGCTGATTCAGTTGTTGTCCGCACAGCTACACAGCATGGCCTAATTAAAGGAATAGATTTTATCAAATCAGATTCCCTCCGTTGGGTTAAGGAGAGAGAAGGAGGGGGGAAAAAAAACCTGTTTACAGGATCAATAGCATTACAAGCGCACCTGCGGGCTTACAAAGACATGTCCTTAATGAAAACACAAACAAATGGGGAAAGGAGGAAGCACTGAGCTGAAAAACATGGATGGCAGGGCTCAAAGCTTAAGACAGCGCAAAGGGGAGCAGGTTACACTTATTAACCTTTCTGAAAATGGCCTGCGTGTTGAGGAGTTATTGATGACCTGGGTTATGACGTCACAATGATTTCTCCAGGAAGCTGAAATGAAAGGTTAAGCTATTCACATTAATTGCTCCATAGGGTCGTGCATCGACAGCTTGCAGATCTTGCCCACTAGGCTTGCCTGGCAGGGCGAGAGGTGCGGCAGCCGTCTTGATGTCGGTGAGAGTTATCAACAAACTGCTTTTTGATGGCTCTCTGGCTGAGAGAATGATGAATAACTCTGAGGCTAGCTGCTGGTGACAGCCATCAGAAACCTCATAGGACTTGATTTCCCATGAATAAAATCACCATAGGACTGTATAGTAGCTAACACGCCGCATTTGCACATAAATGCGTGCCTTTTACGAGTGCCTCCACAATCCCATACAATTCCAGGCCACCATCGGTTAGTTTGCGTCCTGTGATAGCTATGTCTATTTGGCTCTAAATCAATGTGGGTTCACTACTTTGAGATATTATGTATGACATGAATGGAAAGAAATTAAGGGACTGAGTCAGGGGGAGGGAAGCAGAGAGAAGAGGTGGGCAAAGTAAATTGTATATAGAGAATGGGGAGCAATTTGTGTTCTCCCTGCTGAATATGACCTCTGGGGGTGCACAGTCGTGAAGGTAATGGTGATTGAGGTAGATAGAAGAAAGGCGACTCGGGCTACAGCAGTGTTTGGGGTGGGGGTGATTTATCAAAGAGTCGTTTAGCAGCTTGGCTGCACACAGTGCTCCGCAACACACAGGGTTCAAGCTAAGGCTAACCAAACAGAACCCTAGGGGGAGCAAATCAACTTAACAGGAGGAGAGACGATCATGGTGGTACGAGTCATAAACACGATTGTGTCTGGATGTAATGGAACAGTTATATAGGTGAAGGAATGAGTGTTTTATTGTGGCTTTTTTAGGAGTCTTGATCAATGATCAATGAGTTTACCAGCAATAAAACTAACTTACCACACTGGCGGCACATATCAGGAACTTCAGCTGTAGGTAAATGTATACAATAAGACTTTAAAACTTCTAATGGTATATTATACATTTATAAGTATTTGTGAGACTAGAAGGGGTGTCCACAAACATTTGTACAAAGTGTATACTAATCACTACTTACAATACAATTCATAAAATGCATTACAATATTAAATGCTATGTGGAAAAAAGCACACCCCAAAACATTTTTGTCATCATATAAAATATTTCTTTTTCTCCTGATATTATTAAAAATCATTATACTGTGGTTGATGTGGTGCAGGCCCTGCCAGTGAGCCACCACATCATGTGGGAGAGTTCATAGAGTTCAATTCCTGGTCTGGGTGACTATGTTCTACACCAATGTCTCCACATATTTAAATATATTTTTATGTGATGTCCTTATATTTTGATATGACTAGAAATATTCCTAGCTCATGCAAAACATTATTAATAAAATTTTGCATTGAAAATCAATTTTCCATCTTTATTATTTCATCCACTTTGTGCAAATGTACTACTTCCTCTGTGAGAAAAAAAAAACAGAACATGATGCTACCACCACCATGCTTTTATTTAATTCAGCAGCCATCCCTTTGGAAAACAAAAAGTATGAGATAACCAATTTAAATAACCTTTTTTAACTCTTTTAAAGTCTTAGTGTGCTAATGATACCTATATGGTGCTCAGTTAAGTGTATCACACTATGAGATCACAGTACAATAAATCACCAAAAAGTATCAAAATTGAAAAAAAAAAATCTGGTTTTAGCTTACGTCAATAAAATGTCATTTGAAAGGCATTGCACTGTCCAACTAGACATCAAAGGGTTTTTTTTTCCTACTAGCCATCACAATAGTGTGGAGATAATATTTTGCCGATTCTCTATATTATTCCCTTCTACCTTCCTTTCCTCTTCTTCTTTCAGTTCTTCCCTTCAGTATTCCACTGCTGAACACATGCTTTTTAATTCAGAGTCCTTGTCTGTTTACCAATAAATATTACTTTTTCTTCTCTCTGTCAAGGACAAGCCCCAGCCTTCAACAGACTTTGTCCCTCCCCTCTCTGTTTCTGAGTGTGTATATGTGCAGATGTAGCTGATTTTCTGTTTAACTGTCAACTGCCTCTAACTGTTCTATACAGTCAGCTGTAAATCCAGCAAAAACACAGTCCATATCACTTTCAGAAATCTGCTATTGTGCTGTTATAGATTGCCTGTATGATCATTTAAGCCACTTACGGTGGAAATCGCTCATGTTGAAAATGTCACATCTTTTAATAATCTCCCAAATGTGAGATGATCGCATGAGTCTTTTATGTATGGATATGAGTACGTACAATATGAATATGTTAACATGAGTGTATGTTAACTTCCAATCCCAAATGAATATTATATCAAATAATGGGATTTCAAACTGATTAAGAAGTGTTGCCTAATGTGCTTTTACACAGTGTAACCTGTGTGCTGGGTATATGTCATAAAAGCACTACCATCCACATTTGACAGTGCAGTGGGTGGTAATCATTGTTACCAGCGACATCCGGCTAGAACTGTTTATGTGAATATAGAAGTAACCAGGGCCGGACTGCGACTTTTGCTCAGACTGGGAATTATTTACAGGAATGTTCCAGATTTACAGGTTTGAAAACATCTGTAATGTAAATTTTAGTTTTTTCATGACATCTTTGGGCTGTTCTTTTACTGGGGCAGAATTAGAAACTTTAAAAATTTTAAACTTTTTCAGAAATCAACAGATAAAATGTAAGGTAAACATTATACATAACACCAACTAAGATTATTAATTCAGTGGTGCTGGAAGTTCCAATATAAAAAACACCAGGACCAGGAGAGACATACACTGATATGAGTTAAACAGTTTTAACAGTTTATTAACAAGGGGGACAGGCATATAAGGAAAGTCTAGGACAGGCAGAGTTAACAACAAGATGGCAGCATGAACAAAAACATACCAAAGGTAGTGGAGCAAGCAGGGTCTGCACAGTGACCCAGCAGAAGGAGAAGAGGCAAAAGAGTAGTCAAAGTACAAGCAAGGTCGGCAACAGGAAGCAAGCAATAAACTGAGCAAGGCAAAAAGGGTAATCAGTAGTACAGAAACAGGTCAAAACCAAAAGCCTTTCGGTGTATTTATACTGGTATTTATACTCATAGTCCAGGTGCAAACAATCAAAAGCTAGGTGAACTGGAACGCCGTAGTGTCAAGTGATCCAATGAGTTACTGTAGTCCCGAGTGAGAGAATGCTGGGAAATGGAGTCTTTGTGTCCTTCAGACTCCAGAGCAGAAAGACTAACAACATCAGGACTGAAACAATGAAACAACAATCTCCATTTTCTAAGACAAATGCCTCTTAATTTAACATGTGATCTTTATTGAAGGCTTTCAGAGAGAATTTTAAAGAAATTTTTAAAGAACACCCAAACTGTTACCTATAGAAACAAAGCCACAACAATGTCTCTATCTACAGTCAACCATGTTTTAGATGGGCACAGACTAAGAGGTTGCCATCCAAGGAAAGATCCCCTAATCAAAAATCTGCATCTTCACACTTCAACTAAATTTTCTAGTGGACCCATGGACAAAAAAAAAAAAATCTCTTACGGAAGAAGGTTTCAGAGACAAAGACAAAACAATTTACCAGCTGTTAAGCATGGTGGTGGCGGCATCATCTGTCTGTTTCGCCGTTACATTGCACAAAATGGATTGGGTAATGAAGAACTCATTACCTCAAACCATCATCTAAACAGTTGAGATTTGTGCATAATTGGATGTTCCAAACGGCAAATTACCTCAAACACACATTAAAGCAGATTGTGGAATGGATACATTCATGAATATTAAATGTCCAAAGTCCAAAATTAAAGACAATTAAAAAATATATGTGGACTGCCTATACATCAAACATATTTTTTATAATGAATTTAGTTGAACTCTACCAATTCTGACAAGATTCAGTGGTCAAATAACCAATCAGAATGCTGTGTTGATTTCATTCCTGTGCTTTATTTCAACAGTAACCTTATATTTCTTGGTTGTATCTTGGATTTATGTGTGTAAGTTTCTATAGAAGGATGTAGTGTGGGATGACAACTGAGTTATAAAATAATCATCATCTTTTCTTAGTTCTTTTTACGTGCCAGGCCATGGTATGTTGAGATTCATAGTATGGTCTATGCTTTGGGTCACTTTTGATGGCTGTTGTTTGAAAGATCAAGGACTAACAAAGTCTGTGTTTTTTATGAGAGTCTGAAAGATGAAAGAAAGCACAGCAGAGTTAAACAGACGAGTGCTATCAACATGACATGCAATTATGTGCTTTGCGTAAAGAGCTGAATCAAATTTGGTGGGTAAAAAGATTCAAGAAGTAGCTAAATCAAATCAAAGAACTTTAATGAGATGTAAAACTAGATAAAATAAAGAATAGTAGGATAACAGGAGTTCTCTCAGTGGGAAGTGCAGTTGTGTGCTTGAATCAGCAGCTGAATCATTAGAACACATTTGATCGCTGAAGCTCAGAAATTCAAGGAGTGTGAAAATCAATAGGTTTCTATGGTGGGATGGAGAGATATAAAACAAAGGAATAAAAGAAGTAAGGCAAACAATGTGTGCATGCTTCAGTCAATCTTATTGTACCTTTATTGTACTAACTTGAACTAGAGGAGGGAAAATGGATTCAGTGGCATTAAACAATGATGAAATAAAGAATGACAGTATGAAGAATTAATAAAAGGTGTGAAAAAGTATATATACATTGCTACAAATTTAAAGCTACAGTGGTGTTAAATGTACTGCTAATAAAATTGAGACCACTTCAGTTTTTAAAATCAGTTTCTCTCATTTTGCTATATATGAGTAAAATAAACATTGATTTTTTTTATTCTATAAACTACAACATTTCTCCCAAATTCCAAATAAAATATTGTCATTTAGAGCATTTATTTGCAGAAAATAAAAAAATGGCTAAAATAACAAAAAAAAGATGCAGAGCTTTCAGACCTCAAATAATGTTTTTTAATCACAGTTTTCATGTATCTTGGCATGTTCTCCTTCACCAGTCTTACACACTGCTTTTGGATAACTTTATGCACTCCTGGTGCAAAAAAATAAGCAGGAGACCTAAAGCATAATTTAGGTGCTAGTAGTAAGATATACTTGGTCTGATTACACCTACAAGTCACATTACACATCCTTTCTAAATCCATAGGCACCTAATATGGAGTTGATCCATACCTTAGTGCAGGTTTGGATAATTGCTGTACTCCCTGCTGCCCTCAGTGGCACCTTTTGTGATTTTTTTTTTGTGGTTTTTAAACACTTTCACTTTTCAGTGTTGATGATGGAATATCTAGTAGGGAAGCTATTTTACTAGCTGACTTGTTATAGTAGTGGCATCCTATTACAGTACCACACTGGAATTATTCACAGTTATTTACACACAACCACCCATGTTTTCACTACTGTTGGTACAGGCAGGTTGCATGGCAAGGTGCTTGATTTAATACACCTGCAGCAACTGGACTGAATGAAACACCTAAATTTAATAATTAAGAGTGGTTACCCCAATACTTTTGTCCATGTAGTCCTATTTTATTTATCAGGCTCAGGCTAGTTTAAGTCATATTTACCTCAAAACTTTTTTGACCCTTTAAAGCCTTCAATGATCAAATAATTGTTAGTAAAGTTGTGTTTTAAAACTGTAGAAATTATTAGATCTTTAAATAAAATAAAACACAATGAAATGAAATAACACTTTGCATACAGCATTTATCTTATGATACATCAGTCTATATTGTTCACAGTTCACAATTGCTGTAAAATATTGACTCCAGCAAATTGCAAATTTGTATTTTTTTAGTGCATGCCATGATGGATAATACAACTTGGGGCAGAAAACACAAATTTGATTTAATAAAAAAATTCAATAAAACCAGATATGTGCTCCATTTAGACCACGGTTGTGAAAGAGTCATGATCATACAGATCTAGTTTATTACTTTATTAAACTCTGGTTCAAATATGTGGCATCAGAGTTTTTGCTGTTAACACCAGCCACCTTTTTTAAAACAAGCTTCAACTTTTCTTACCAATATTTGCTATACCATGTTTTGTTATGCCAAACACATACTGTTCACAGGACATTTTGGACAAATTCCCAGTGAACTGTATTGTAATACAATTGTTCTGTGGTTAAGATGTCAATAGTAGGAAGATATGCCACCAAGTAATCATTCTAATGGACTTTCCAGACTTCTGCTGGTGAATACTCAGAAAGATCCTTTCAATAGTGACACAGATCTGATTGACACTATAGGGGTGTGGTATCTGTAGTGTCCTGTGTTTTTGTCAGTATTCTCAAGTCTCACGCTTTGAGCGTGCGACACACGCACCTCAGCGAATTCACACGCCACAAATGGTATTTCTCACGCTTGCCAATCCATCGGCTGTATATTATAAATGTACTCTCGTTGAGCCAATCAGAATATAGATCGCTCTGTTGTAAGGCAGACCTAGTAAGAGGTCCGCCCCCCAACCCCCCACACCCCGCTGAACAACTGAGGAAGAACTGTGTGCACTCCACCCCCCCCCCCCCATTGAACAACTGAGGGAGAACTGCGCGCACCACCACCACCAAACAAAACAGCTCCCAAGCTCACGACCACCAAACTTCAAAACTTGAGAGCCCTGATTTTTGTTCTTGTTCTCCTTCTTCTTCATTTTAAATTCAGTGAAATGCACTGAACAATGGAAATCTAAAGGACACAACACTTTTCCAAGCACTCTCTTTATGAAATTATCTATAAGCAGGATTGTAAAGTAGTTGAGATCATATCTTATATTACAACCAGTAATATATTAAACACATTAGTCAGGAAAGTGCATTTATCTGCTTGCAGTAATAGATGCAATAGAAGGCGTCACCATTCAGACATTGCAGCCTGGCTATACTTAACTAAGTGAACACACAAGCTACTCATTTAGAAAATCACATCCATATTCAATGGATTCAGGAGGTTCTACAGGCATATACTGTAGGTCAGTGCAGTGTACTTTAGCTTTCATGGTAAACTGCAAAAGTAATGTCACAATACTAGTTTATGCGCCATGATGTGCAGTATATCAGTGTATAAACCATATGTGGATAATTTCTAACTGAAATGCTGAATGTTGGTGTTACCACTAATTTTGCTACATCTGGTTTATTCTGCTACATCTGGTTTATTCTGCTGAATTGTTTTACTTGTGGCATCAAAGTTTTTGCAATTTACACCAGCCACCTTTTCTGCACAAGCTAGTAAAACATGGCAAAAATGTTTGAACTTCTTGTCAGGTTGACCCAGGCAGGGAGACGATATATATATATTATATATATATATATATATATATATATATATATATATATATATATATATATATATATATATATATATATATAAGGAAAACAACAAGAAGCTAAAATAGACAAGGAAGAACTTAACTAGACTAGAATAAATAAACTAAACGGGGCAAGGGAGAAACAATGGAAATAAACAGGCAACTATGGAAATAAATGAGATAAGAACAAGGACAAGAACGAAGGCCAAGAGACAAAGGAAGGCTTTATAACACACAAGGGAAGTGGAAACACCTGGGGCTAGGGGGCGGAGCTACAAATAGACACAGGTGGAAAAGTACTGAGACAGAACACAGGGGCACAGGTCACGTGGGACACACACAGGCACGAGGACAGACAGGAAACAGGACCAGGACATGAAACTTCTCCCAAGTCTGTCCAATCTTTAACACCCCCAATAGTTGCTATAGAATTTAATATGTAACACACAGTTCCACAGGATATTTTGGACAAATTGCCAGTAAACTATAGGTTGTATTAAGCTAACAATGCTTACATTTTGCTTTTGTTAAGTTCAACAGAGACAGATGTAATTGAGGCTAATAATCAGGAGAACATTATGTAAAATTGGCTTTGGGGAACTAACCAAAAACAATATGCACAAAAATTCTAAATAGGCCACAGATGTTACATTATTCTTATTTAATAATGAATCTCTCTCTCTTTCCTCCCCTCTGTTTCTTTCTATCTCTCTCGGTCTCTTTTTCTTACTACTAATCATTTTCTCGAACTAAAATCACGCCACCTTTATCTGGCGTGTGACGGAATGATGAAGGCTTTGTAATTATCCAGCTGTGGCACACATCAATCATGCGTCTTGGAGACCTTGCAGAGCTGCTGAGATGCAGATGAGGGAAATCCGTTTGACCTGTCCGAGGCTGAATTAATTATCCAATTACTCCTCTCCAACTGACTGTGCTGCCCCGATAACTTCAGAGCTATTTACAACTGACTGCCTCCCCGAGATAACAAAAGGCCCATTTGCCGCATAATCACCTTGAAGAGTAAACGGCTGGCGAAAACTCCACAGACCAAGGCACTCTCATCAGCATTTTTTTAACCAGAAACACAAAGTAAATAAGGACACGGAAAGTTCAAGGAGTGAGTTCATGCACCAACAGTTTCCTGTCTTTTATGAGCCAGACGTTTATGTTAAATATACTTGAAAATTTTTACATTAATTGAATGACGAGGAATGAGAGTGACCATGGCCTTGTGTGTAGAACTTTGTAGAATTTTAAAAGCTAGGCCTCTCAGTGCACCTTTCTGTTGTCTGGGTCCTGTTAAAGAACTTTTTATTGGTTGCATGTGTGTCTTGTTTGTATGCAAAAATAGAACAGATACTGTTTATAGCAGGGAGAGTCAAGGGCCTTGCTAAAGGGTCCAACAGTGGAAGCCTCCATTGTCATTGATGCCCTGATGCTCTAACTGCTGAGCACCCTCTGCCACAATTATTAGTTTAGGACATGTGTTTTACTGGTTTTAGAGCCACAGTACTCTATAGTTAAAGCTCTGTGAAAGAAGATGGATGGATGATCACAAGTTATCAAACCAAGCTGAATTGCTTGAATTTGTGCAGGAATGGCATAAAGTTATGGAAAAGCAGTGTGTAAGACTGGTGGAGGAGAACATGCCAACAAAAATATTTATAGATTAAACTGATTAGTACGACAAATATTTTAATGTGTCTGTTCAGATAATACATTCTGTAAAGGGTTAAACCGTCTAAACTGATGTTTTCAAAATAATCTATACAAGCCCGATGCATGGTGTGGACTTTTCAAACTTTTTGGCAGATAAGTTTTGTTTAGAAAAATGGCATGAAAAGAACATCACTCAGGGAATGGACCAAACATGCTGGGCTCACTTCAGAATTATGGTTATGAAGTAAATACATTGCATTCTGGTTTACATGACAAATTATGCACACTTAACATGCATCCAACTGTTTTTTGATGATGCTGTAACTGAACTTATCTATACAAATTATATACCTGTAGCCCACATTTTAGTCTATTAAAATTCTACTTTAATATCCCTAAAATGAAGAATAGTATACTTGAAATTGAAAGTCATTTAAATTGGGGGGGCGCTGTGGAGCGATGAGGAGATAAGAAGCGCCCGCTGTAGCTCCTGCCAAATTTCACTTAAAATTTCATTTTAAAACAAAACTACTCAAACTAAATTCTTTATTTGGATGACGGTGGACTTGTGGTACTTAAAGTGACTGAAGGACGACAGAAATGGGCAAAACGAAAGGGAGCGCCAAGGCCGAACCATCTGAGACTGGAGGCCCGGCCGAGGCACCGAGCCGGAGTGGGAGAGACAATCCCGAAACGAACACGCAAAGCGCGGATCAACAGGCTGTGCTAGCCGCTATAGCATCTCTGCAGGCGGAGTTATCACAAGCTAAAACGGACATTTGCGCTAAGATTGAGGAAAAGATCGCTGATGTGAGTACAGTTTTGAGAGGCGAAATCGCTGCGCTGAAGGTGGAGAGTGACAATGCATTTCTGGCTGTGCATGCTCGCCTTGATGGTCAAAACGACACACTGAAAAGCTTAGCTGAAACTGCTAATGCTAATTCCGATGTTGTTACGGACCTCGAAGCTAAAGTTAAGGCACTCCAGAGTCAAGTTGACCAACTCTCGGAGAAATGCCTGGACCTTGAGGGGCGGTCGAAACGACAGAACCTGAGAATCGCAGGAGTTAAAGAGGGACTGGAAAACGGACGGAAAGCTAGGGACTTTGTGGCACAGCTGCTGACAGATGTCCTACAACTGGAGGAAAAGCCAATGATTGATAGAGCTCACAGGGCACTGCGGGTGCGAACGGGCGACAATCAACCACCTCGGCACCTGATCATCAGAGTACACTACTGTCATACTTTTGAAGAGATTATGAAGAGAGTAATGCAGTCCAGAACCCTCACATATCAAAACGAGCGAATTCAAATTTTCAGAGACTTTCCTCCGGCTGTGGTTAAACGCCGTGCGGCTTTCACCCCTGCCAGAAACCTACTGCGGGATAAACCTGGAGTGAGATTCGGCCTCGTATACCCAGCTAGGCTAAGAGTAACGCACAACGGGAAGGAGACTACATTTACAGATGCGGAGGAGGCGCGCCTGTTTGCTGAGCGCCTATTTGGCCGTGATCATGAGACACCTGAAGAAGGAAGAGGTGACGGCGGAGAAAATGCGTGAAACCACCTACACCGCTGTGAGCCAAAACCAGCAGTCTCTCCTCTTTTTGGACATATGTTGGATGGGTCTTTGAGCCTTGGTCGGCTGATATTACTGGGTAGGCCTAATAGCACTACTACTCTCTCTTCCTAAGTGATATTTTTGGTTTTGTCACATCTGTTTACGGAACGAAAGGGAAAGCAAACCTAAGTTTAACCCATTCTCTATGGCTACTTATTATTATTGATATCACTCCAGTCTTGGTTTCTCTCTTTTTGCCTTTCCCAAACAATGGACCGATAGCACCTTGAAGGTCACATAGTGCCCATTTATTCCTAGGGGGATATGTAACACTTAATTCAATTTAAATCGGTTTCGTTAAGAATTCCGTATTTGCAGGGCTACTAGAATAAAGAGTCATTTACTGTTAGTTGTTAAGATTTAGAGTATACTCTCTCTTGTTGAAAGGTTCTTATTTTGCACTAACTGTTAGGCTGACAATATATATATAATTTTTTCTTTCTTTTTGTTTATTTTATTTTATGGCTAGTACTGTTAGTGTCGGTATTATTTTGTTGTGTCTATATGTTTCCAAGGTGGGAGGGGGGAGGGGTCAGGGGGGGAAGGAGTGCTATATAGCTTTTGATCGTATGTGCCAAAGAGGGGAAAAGAAGAGACTTAAGTATACCTTTATGCGGTCCATATAATGCATGGTAGGAAACAGTTTGAGAAGAGTGATGGCAACTTAAATTTCTGTTCTTGGAACGTGAACGGTATTAATGAACCAGTTAAAAGGGGCAAGGTGCTTGCTCATCTTAAATCATTACAAGCAGATATTATCTTCCTACAAGAAACGCACTTAAAGAATGATTCACACGGAAGACTTAGATGTAGATGGATACAGCAAATTTACCACTCTAGATTCTCCATGAAGGCTAGAGGTACAGCTATTTTAGTCCGCAGGGGGGTTCCTTTTAAACAAATGTCCACAATTGTCGACACAGCTGGGAGGTATGTAATTGTTGTTGGGGAAATTCATTCTACCCCAATGACCTTACTAAATATATATGGTCCAAATCATGATGACCCTGAATTTTTCAGGAAAGTCCTAAATTTGATACCAGACGTTTCCAACACTAACCTAGTTATTGGTGGTGACTTTAATTTTGTTTTGGATACATATTTGGACAGATCTTCTACTATTAGAATAGAACCCTCAAAGGCATGCGATCTTCTTAGATCATACACGGAGAATATGAATCTTTCTGATGTCTGGCGACTTTTTAATTCTTCAGGCAGAGAATACTCCTTTCACTCCAAAATACACAATGTTTACACAAGGATAGACTTTTTTCTAGTTGATGGCAAACTGTTGCCTTATAGTTACAATGCCAAATATCACAACATTATTATTTCTGACCACAGCCCTGTGTCGTTTGCACTTAAGCTCCCTGGACATATACCCAACCAAAAAAACTGGAGATTCAACCCACAACTTCTAACAAACATCAATTTCTGTGAATACATAGAAACGCACATAAAACTTTTTTTTGAAACTAATGACAAAGATGCTGTTTCACCCAAACTACTATGGGAAACCTTTAAGGCATATTTCAGAGGCTGTGTAATTTCATTTCAGTCATCCCTTAAAAAGAGTAATAAGAAACGGCAAATGGATTTAGAAAAACAAATTAGTCAGCTAGATAAGGATAATGCTCAACAACCCTCTCTAGAAAAACATACAAAGATCGCTGCACTTAAATACGAGCTGAATGGAATACTGTCAGATAAGATTAGCAGAGCCTTCGTTTTTGCAAAACAGAAGCACTTTGAATTTGGCGATAAACCGCATAGACTACTAGCAAGACAATTACGTAAAATCGAAAATGACAGAACAATTCATAAAATCAATTCAAGAACGGGATCAACCCTCACTTCACATAAAGAAGTGAATGACAGATTTATGCAATTCTACAAAAATTTATATACATCTGAACATAATGCGTCGTCAGATGCGGCACAGCTATTTTTGGATAAATGCAACCTCCCATCTTTGACTGAAGCAGAGCGCAAGATCTTAAATGCGGACATTAGCTGTGAGGAACTAACAGCAACTATTAGATCGCTGAACAATGGCAAAAGTCCTGGCCCTGACGGGCTCAGCAATGAGATATACAAAAAATTTAATTTATTACTGGCTCCATATTTGTGCAAACTATACACCCAGTCATTTGAGGATGGTGCATTACCGCAAACTCTTACTGAAGCCACTATTACTCTATTATTAAAAAAAGGAAAGGACCCAGAAGAAGTGGGCTCATATAGGCCAATTTCATTATTGAACTCTGACCAAAAAATTCTAGCTAAGACGCTAGCCAATAGGCTTAATGCCTTCATGGGCAAATTAGTGCACCAAGACCAAACTGGGTTTATCCCAAATAGAAATTCTTTTCACAACCTCAGACGTGTTCTTAATATTATGCACTGTAATAGGTCCCCCACACGAGACATCGTCATCCTTAGCTTAGATGCCGAGAAGGCATTTGATAGGGTGGAGTGGCCTTACCTCCTGGCAGTTTTGGAAAAATTTGGGTGCGGTCATACATTTCTGTCTTGGATCAAGCTACTGTACAATAAACCATGCGCCAAGATACTTACAAATCAGACATTGTCTGCCCCATTCCAGCTGAGTAGAGGTACCAGACAAGGCTGTCCACTTAGTCCTCTGCTCTTTGCCCTAGCTATAGAACCGCTGGCGGAAACTATCCGTGCACATCCCAGGATACATGGCTATGATACAGAATACACTAAGAACAAGATTTCTTTATACGCAGATGACATATTGTTATATGTTACAGAACCGCCAATATCTATCCCTTTAATACTCGAAGTGGTTAGCTCGTTTGGTGTCTTTTCTGGGTATAGGATTAATTGGGGTAAAAGTGAGTTGTTACCGATACGACTGGGAGATCAGGAGTGGCTTAAACAGCTTCCCTTGCGTGTAGTCCAGGATAAATTAACCTATCTAGGACTGACAATCACCAAGAACTATAACGCCCTGTATAAGGCCAATTTCCTAGCCTTGCTAAAAAAACTGGAGCACAACATTCAGTTTTGGAGAACACTGCCAATTTCCCTTCTAGGAAGAATTAATGCCATTAAAATGATTTTTCTCCCTCAGATACTTTATTTCTTCCAAAATCTACCCATATTTCTTACTAAATCCTTTTTTAAGAGACTGGACTCCATCATTCTCCCTTTTGTATGGAACTATAAAGCACATAGAATTAAAAAAGAACACCTCTCTAAACATAAATCTGTCGGAGGGTTAGCACTACCCGACTTCAAGCAATACTACTGGGCTGCTAGGTTATGCTCTGTCGCACACTGGATGGAGGACGCTCCCTCACCCTTCAGTGGGTTGGAGATGGAACGCGAAGACTGTTTACCATATTCAATAAGAGCAGTTATATTGGCACCTGTGAAGATCAACAGAACATGCTACAATAATAACCCAATTATTCATGATGCTATTAGGATATGGAAACAACTGACAAAACATTTTAACTTTAACGTGCTGTCCTCTCTGCTGCCGATAGCGGCCAATCCCACCTTTGTCCCCTCCACCTTGGATGGAGCGTTCAAGGTGTGGAGGGAGTTGGGGATTAGAAGCATCAAGGACTTATACATTAGAGGGACCTTTGCCTCTTTTCAACAACTTCAAGAGAAATTTAATTTACCAAAGAGTCATTTCTTCAGATTTCTCCAGATTAGGAACTATATTAAAACGTATATTCCTAACTTTGAGGCGGTAACGCCAAATGCTGTGGAGATTTCTATTGAAATATCTGCCAGGTCATATTCCACAATTTCCCAAATTTATGATACATTGCTGAGCTTAGGCTTACCCAAAACAAACTTCTTAAAGGATAAATGGGAAGCAGAGCTTGGAACCCAAATATCTCAATCAGTGTGGGAAGAATGTCTTGAACATATACACGACTGCTCTATTAACACCAGACACCGACTGATACAATTTAAAACTCTGCATAGATTACACTACTCCAAGGCCAAGTTGCACAAAATATTTTCAGATGTATCACCTCTGTGCGAGAAATGTGATTACGCAGAGGCTAACTTGTCACACAGTTATGCTCTATGTCATAAATTACAAAAATATTGGGGTGACATATTTCACTTCCTGTCTCAGATTATGGAAGTTCAGATAAACCCAGAACCGGTTTTGATTATTTTGGGAATATCCGATGAGCTCTTAAAGCTGAACATTGCACAACAGCGTCTCCTATCGTACGGTGTTATAACTGCCAAGAAACTGATCCTTTTACATTGGAAGGGAAAAGAAGTGCCTTCATTTAAACACTGGCTATCAGATCTGACTGGTACCCTCCACCTGGAAAGAATCAGATTCATCTTAAAAGATAAACTGAGAGAGTTTGAAAAAATATGGGAACCATTAGTCTCTTACCTGAATTCAATAAACGATTAACATGACCAATAGCATGGCACTCCTGGGGAGGGGCGGGATGGGCCTTGGGGATGGGGGGCAGAACTAGACTTGGGGGTGGGGGGTTTGTCCTTTATGTCTTGTGGCTGTGTGGTCTTGCTGTTTATTGTTTTATATTTTCAGTGTTATAATTACTGCTATGTCACTGCCTCTTGTGTTTTGATTATTCTCATTGTTATTATGGATATTGTCACTATGCCTTTTTTGTTGTTTAAGTATGCGTCAATTTTTTATTTTTTTGTTTTTTGCTTTTCTCCTTTTTTTTTTTTTTTTTCTCAAAAGAAACATGTAAATGTTAGATTAAGTGCCTTGTTGAAAGAAATGTTTCAAAATAAATATATTTGAAAACGAAAGTCATTTAAATTTATTTGGCAATTTAGCATGAGATATTTAACCTATTTTGCACGTATATGAGATGGGTGGAAGCCTATGAAAACCTAATAATTTGTGTGTTGTTTTTTTTCCATCTTTATTTCAAGCAATACAATTAGTTCATACTGGATGTTTGTATGCTATTAGAATGTGCTTATTTTTAACCCACTGTCTCCAACTCATTCTGAACCTGATAATATTTAGATAATAACCTGATTATATTGTGATTTGTGTCATTTGATACTTTTCTTATTTGCACTAGAACACACAGACACACACACACACCAGCACACACAAAAATGCCACCCATTAAAGTAAGGTTGGCGTCGAGTGGTCCAGCGGTGTAAAGCGCTGCCACTATGAGCGGGAGGTCGCAGGGTTAAACCCCCGCTCATGCAGTTTTGCCATCAAGCTGCCGGCGCTCAGAGGGAGCAAAATTGGCCCTGCTCCCTCTGAGTGGGTAGATGGCGCTCTCTCCCCACATCACTCCTAGGGTGATGTCCACAGCAAAGGGCATCTGTGAGCTGATGTACCGAAACCGAGCCGCTGCGCTCTCCTCCAAGCATGTGTTAGTCTTCACCCTCCTGGTGTGTTGGGGCATTACTAGTGATAGGGGGAGTCCTAATGAGTAGGTTGGGTAATTGGCCGTGTAAATTGGGAAGAAAATGGGAAAAATTAAAAATAAAATTATAAAAAAGCAAGGTTTTAGCACCCCTGTAGCTCCATCTAAACCCGCTATTAGTGCTAGCTGTATAGAGCAAACCTTTCTGCTGCAGTGGACAGGCATAGCTGGTTTCCCTTAGATATTTTACTGAAACATCTATCATCATATCCTTCTTGAATCCATTGTGATTTATAAATCATTATAACATCCAATCCCTGTAAAAACATGTAACCTATTGGCAACATTAAAAGAAGACTCAAAGTGAACCAATCATCAACTGTTTGACAGTGGATGGAACAGTTAGAACAGCACATTTTCTCATCCCATTTCTTTCATTTCCTCTTCTCTCTGTGTGATACATCACCATTTGTATTCATTGCTTTAGTCAATGCTTAATCTCAATCAGCAGTCAGAGTTTTAACAAGAGCCAGACATGCTAACCATATTACAGCCCTCACTGCTCCATTACATCTATACATTTCAGATTAGCACATATATTATGTCTTAAACTGAGACTTACGACTGTCTAGTGCAGGCATACAGACCAGAGTCAGAGGAGGGTGGGTGTGGCTACATTAATCTCTATATGAGCACCACAGGGTGGCAGCTGCCCTACTTGAAATAACCTGTGGTATCATTGTTGCTCCCCAGGATTACTTGCATTGTTTACATATTAGAATATACAAAACATTTTGGGTTTTGGTGTATTCCCATTTATCTCTATATTACTAGTTTTTCAATTTTTTACATAAAATATGGTCACAAATTCCAAATATCCTATATTATATTGTTACATACAGACAGGAAATTGTAGCATTAGCTTTAAACTAATACAGTAATTTATGAAATTGTTCATAATATCTGTTAATGTCTGCTTGTTGCTTATTTGTTGCGTTGTGCATTCTGTAGCCACCAGAAGAGCGCTCACAATAAAACCACTATAGGCTATTCCCAATACAAAGTTTTTTTAAGGGTTTTTTTTTTCTCATCATTTTTTATGTGACCTATATCTAACATTTGTGTAAACAGTTTGGTAATTTTGGTAATCTAAGGCCTGGAGCGATACATCAGTTGTGTACTTAAAAACCAATCCAAATGTCATCTGCATTTCTTGTCCATACATACAAATACAGCCTAGACTGATAACCTGATCTGGTCTCGATCTAATCAAGCTACCAAATATACTCCTTTTACTTGAGCTAAACGGCTGTTCAGGTGCAGTTAAACCTAGATACTTACCATAGCTATAGACAAACACTATCTGTCCTGCTGCTCCATGCTAAACTGTCTTCACACTAAAAATTACATGCAGTGTTCACTGCTCAAGGCCACAGACATCCTGATAAAAACACTGATTAAAAAGTGCAGGTGTTTAGTGTAGAGTTTAGTATTCAAGCAGCTTCATGCTGCACAACTATACACACTGGTCTGGAACATTTTTGCCGTATTTACTTTCTTGGTCCCGTGCCAGACAGCACTGACCAATCAAGAGACAACACATTTGCATGGTTTTGTTGGGGTGCATTTTGATGCGTTCAGGTTTTTGCCTGTGTGAAAACAAACCAAACTGAGGGGAAAAACACTATAAGGAAACAAATTCAACTGATTTACATGATTACAGAGAAATAAACTACAGGTGTGAAAACATCTAGACAAGAGTTTAAAAGTATGGCCAAAACATCTGGCTACAATACAATTGACAGTTTCTGTTAATTATGGAAGCATGAAAGGTATTTCTTAGCGATTAACACATATAATAGGAGTTATTTGGCAACGTTCAGAGAAGTGTGGTGATAGTGATTGCTGATTGCTATGGGCAGTCAGATCTTGTTAATGCACAGTTATTTAAAAAAAATTAAATGGCATTATGGGCGTACTTAGAAATTTCTCAAACACTTGATCAAGATATTATTGTGTGGAAATTGTGTCCTCGCAATTCTAATGAAAAAAATAAGTTCAGATGCTGTGCATGCTCCTGGCATATAGACATGCAAAGAGATAAGTAAGCACAGAGCCTCTATGGAGTCAAAAAAGGGTCATAAAGATTTTGAGTTTGTAAAACAGAAGTCACAAATGTACTGAAACTTGTAACTGCGTTTAAACAACTGCATGCACAAAAATCCAAATCCACAAATTAACTGGAATGTGCAAACTTGAAACAGAAAGTAAATAATTAATAATAATTCAAATGTACAAATGTGTAAAAATATTTTAATTATATATAAATATATATTTTTAAATGTGTAAATCCAAGTACTCCGAGCTGCAGAGACCCACCCAGTGTTCTGATTGGTTAAACAAACCCCGTAACCTGATTGGTCTAGATAAAGCTTTCCTATTGGTCCATCAATCAGGCGTAAAAACAGGGTCAAAATTCGCAACTGCAGCTAGAGCTTCGCACACGCAGCAGAGAAGATGAATGAGAGGATTTTTAGCTCCACAGTGAAAAACACCCACTGTCACATTTACAACCTCACAAATTCCATGTGATTTTTGGTCTGACCCAGCTTGAGCCATTTGAGCAGTACTGATTCACACATTCAAGAGATTGGATTTACACATTTAAAAATATATATTTATATATAATTAAAATATTTTTTCACATTTGTACATTTGAGTTATTATTAATATTACTTTCTGTTTCAATTTTGCACATTCCAGTTAATTTGTGGATTTGGATTTTTGTGCATGCAGTTGTTTAAACGCAGTTACAAGTTTCAGTACATTTGTGACTTCTGTTTTACAAACTCAAAATCTTTATGACCCTTTTTTGACTCCATAAGCCTCGGCTCTTGTTTTTATTGGACACGCTCTGGCTTTAATTTTAATCTACTGCACATGCAAGATGGCAGCTTCCATTTCAGTCATTTGTAGCTTCAAAGCGTTACAATAGGGCACATACTGCTAACTGTTATGTACAGTCTATGATCTGAGCAGAAGATATCCATGCTGTTCCATCTCTTTGAGTATCGTTTAAGAGCACTTTCTTTTTAAAATGTCTCTTGCATTTATGCAATATCGTATTTGTCTATTGTGTGTCCTGTTATCAAACTTCCAGGTCTAATAGGGTCTTAGTTGAAGGGTATTATGGAGAACTAATACATCTTTCTGGATAAGAACATCTGCTAAATGCCGCTAATGTGAATGAAGTGGATGAAGTGTAGTTTGTTGATGGGGAAGGAACACAAAAGAGTAATTATGTGAAGCTTTCACATGCCCAAATATAAATATATGCCCAAATGCTCTGCAAATGCACTGTAACAAAACATATCCAAGCACTTCTAGTTTCTATCTAGCAGAAATTCTTGGAAATCAGCGCATTTGGATGTGTGTTGAACATAATTAGTTACAAAATTTAAAAGGCAACTGAAGACATGGGTTTAAAAATGAGCCTTTAATAGACTGCTGTCAAATGTGGTCTATTACTGTCATAATATATGCTTTTCTTCTTTATAAAACTGTCAAGCTCCCTTTTTTGCCAATAATTTGCGTAATTGTGTAATCTTTGTTTTCATTCCAGTAATCCAATAAGCCACAAATTAAATTAACATTGTTAAATTTCTCTCTTACTTCTACAATATAATGATAATGTTTTTTTCCCTCTTCCTCTCTTTCTCTCTCTTTTGTTGAGTGTGAATAAAGGGAGAAGGTTATGCAAGAATTACAATGCACTATTACACCAAAAAGAAAACAAAATTGGTGGTAAAACGAGGAGTTTGATATGATGTAAGACATTTTGACATTGAGTTGGAGGGATAGAGTGACCCGATCGATATGTCAGGCAGACTGCAAAGCCTTTTTAAGCAAAACTCCAAACAGCAGTGAATAAAGAGGCTGTACAACACAGCAGCCAGGGTGCCAAACACTCAGAACATCAGAGCCAATGTCAAACACTGGTGCGGGGAATACAAACATACAAACACATTTAACGCTTTGACCTCCTGACCTATGGACTCTACAAAGCACTGATGTGTATTCATGAGTGATAGACTCACCCAATATCTCTCTCTGTTTTTCTCTCACTCTTTCCAACCTAATATCCCAAAAATCACTGAATACACTTAGAATTAATTCTACAGTATATCTACATTGATATTCATTTATACTGCGCACTAACTAACAAACAAACACATGATTACATAAACAAGTGCAGTACATGTATATTGGTCTATTTGTAGCACGTCTTGATTTTTTTTTTTCCTACTTTATTGATTGTACCCAAACCCCTGTGCACCTGCAGCTACCCACTGACATCAACAAGCTCCGCTCCTGCCAAGAAATGTATTTCTGGAGTCAGTATGCATAAACAATCAGGATTCCTGTTCTATTTGTGAAACAAAAGAACACAAAATGTGCGGCATAACCAGAGAACTCGTATAGCAATATAGCAAAATTATCTTCCGCGTCTCATCTTGCGAGCATGAGCACTATATGCTTTAGTACAGCCCAGCTAACAGAGAACGTTATGAGAATATATACACAGCGCCCTCCATAATTATGGATACCCCTGGTTAAGAAATGTTCTTTGGCTTCTAATAAATTCAAAAAATATTTATATTAAAAATACAACAATACAAGTTTTCTATGGGGTTGAGGTCTGAGGACTGAGATAGCCATGAGAGGAGCTTAATTTTGTGCCTTGTGAACCATTTTTGATTAGATTTTGCCACATGTTTAGGTCATTATCTTGCTAAAAAAAAAAACTAAAAAAAACAGTGATGACCCATCTTCAGCTTTCAGGCAGAGGACACCAGATTCTGATTCAAAATGACCTGATAAGTTAATGATCCCATGTATCCTTACAAGGTTCCCTGGTTTTTGGAGGTTAAACAGAACCACAGCATCACCGATCCTCCACCATACTTAACCGTGGGCATGAGGTGTTTTTCTGTGTACTCATCCTTAGAGTATTTGTTGCCAAAAAGCTCAATCTTAGTCTCATTTGACCAAAGCACACAGTCCCAGTTAAAATCGAAGTACCGCTTGGTAAACTCCATTTGTGTACACTTATGATTATAACTCAGTCCAGGCTTTCTTTTTTAGGCTGCATGCCTCCCAAACAGCTTGTTATCATGTAGCATATGATGACTGTTTGGGAGACCTTGTAACAGTGAGCTTTGGTGAACTTTTCACTTCACTTACCGTCCTTCTCACTCTGCGTGGTGGAGAGATCCACTTAGATCCACTTCCAGGCTTGTTTGTCAGTGTTCCAGGTGTTTTAAACTTTGTGATGATTGCTCTGACTGTAGATAAGGGCATCTGCAGGTAAGTTTCATTTTTCTTGTAGCCAATGCCTGATTTATGAAGGTCGACACACATCTACCTTATTTGAATAGTTTGTTTATATGTGTCTTCCCTATGTTTAGGAGTGAGTAAGGGAAATGGGCCTCTGTGTAACGCCATATGTATACCCCAGGGAAACAGGAAATGATAAATTACTAATTAAAGGTTCCTAGATACTTTGATCCACTTTAGAAACAACAGTAGGAATGATATAAATGGTTCAAATACATTATTGTTAAGGGTACCAATAATTGTGGAACAGGTCATTTTATGAAAAAAAAAATATTTCTCAGTCAGGATTTATTTAAAAAAAAAATTATTCACTTGAGTTGAAAGTTGCTTTTTTATTTAATTTTTTTCAGAGGGATTATGCTTCTGCAACAAATTAAAAATATATATTTTAAGGCTTTTAACACAACAATTATGGAGGGCGCTGTAACCAGATCTGGTTCTTTTAGACAAGAATGTACTTCTTATTAGGAGTGCTACAGATCATGGTTAACAGTTAACTGTTTCCATTTAGAAACTGGAGTCAGATGGGTTAAAATTAATCTCACTTAAATCTCATTTAAAGTAAAGACAGAACATAGGGCACAAAGCATATGGCTGTTATCTCTCCCCTACACCAGAATGTTTAAAACATTAAATAAAAACGTTAATGAAAAACTTGAAAGTTTTAACATTTTCAGAACTATAACTGTAATGTGCAGAAAATGTTTTACTAACAAAAAAAAAAATTATAAAAAAAATTATAAACCTAAAAATGAAGGTGCTGCAAAAAGTGTCTCTAAGCAATGCCATAGAAGAGCCATTTTTTCTGTAAAGAATTATTTTTGTCACAAGAGATATATGTGAAGAACCTTTAAACTGGTCAAGAACCATCAAGAACTATTTTATCTTTAAATAAAAGCTCTTCACACTTTGAAAGACAACCTACAGTTTGAAAAAAAAAAGGCCTTAAAAGTCTGAACAGCAATATGTTGTCACAGGACGATCAGGGATTGGACCCCTGCACAGTGAGTAAAACCTGTGAAGGTTATAAATGCACACATACTCACATATATTTCAGTACTTTTTTATATATTACTGGCTGCTAATATAAAGGGTGATAATAGGATGAAGGACAGTGAGTGCTTTTAACAGTATGAGGTCGATTGCTTGAAGCAAGGCTTGAACCAGCAACCATTGCGCCAAAAGCAAGAAAAAAAGAGGCGGGAAAGTCAAACAAAGGAGACACCAAAATTGTGTGATTCAAACAAAAAAATCAGGTAGAACCAACAGAAATAAAACAATTTAAGCAGGCATATGAAGCAAGAGGGAACTTATAACTTTAAGATCGCTTTTGCAGATCTCTTTTCACTTTGTTTTGAGATTCTTTTTCCATATTTTGAGATCTTTATTTTGCTTTCTTTTGAGATCTCTCGTTTTCTTTTTGTGCTTTCTTGTCTGGTCTTGTCCCTCTGTTACCCCTCTATAAGATGTAAAAAAAAAAAAGGTGTGATGTTTGCCATGGCTTTATATACCAGTGCCAACAGGTGTGCATGAT
This sequence comes from Astyanax mexicanus, assembly GCF_023375975.1. Classification (NCBI taxonomy): domain Eukaryota; kingdom Metazoa; phylum Chordata; class Actinopteri; order Characiformes; family Acestrorhamphidae; genus Astyanax; species Astyanax mexicanus. The sequence continues at coordinate 34,829,500 of NC_064413.1, read as the reverse complement.
TTGCAATGAAATCATGAATTCTGGGATTTGGAGTTCCCATGTCCTTGCCCTCTGCTGGCAGTTGGCAGCAAGTTTTAAGTTGAGTCAATAAGAAAACATTTTTAAAAATGTGTTTTTAAAAGTGTGTTGTTGTTGTTGTTGTTGTTACTGCAAATGCAAAAAATAAATATGCTATAAACATTTGCTTAATTTCCTGTTTTCCTAATAATGCTGCTAGTGTTGGCTAAAAACAACTGTTGTACATAATCAAGGGGAGTTCAAGGGAAACTCAACTATTTCTCATGTAGGAATAAGAGACTTTGAGTTACCTTATGAATTACTGTGAATTACCTTAATAGCTGTACTGTACAGCTAACAAACACATGAATCAAATTTGTATTTGAATAAACTAGAGATTTGTCAGTATCCTTGATCCTTGACCAAACAATTAATCCTGTACTTAAAGCTGAGCAAACAGAAGACCTTTTATATTGGGTGTATTATAAAAAGCAACAGAAATAAAAAAATATATGTTTGAAACTGTTGAAAGCAAACAATGAAAAGACCAACCAACCACATGATGGAAGGTTATAAACAGAGGGATTATAAATGAGCAAGTACTAAAGATGAAAACAAAAGAAGGTAAAACAGATGGGACAGATCCTGGGTAATTTCTATTAATTTTAGAAGGAATATCACCTTTCATTTTTATAATTCTATTTCTTCTAAGCAATCTTAGAAGAAACATCTCTTTGTCAAAGTGGATTTCTAAATTAAACATAAGTGAGATCAAAAATAAAATAAGTCTCCTGGGAACTCAAAAATCAACATTTAAGAGAGTGGATAAGAGTGCTGAATCTTCGTTCACAAAGGAACAATGTGAAGAGACTGAGCCAAGAAGGATGACAGCAGTGATGGCCATGAAAGAAACAATGAAAGGGATCAATCAGATCATCAGGGCCAAAGATAAATAGACAAATAAGATTGAAATTAGAAGATAGAATAGGAGTCCCACAGTAAGCTACAGAGGAGGGAATCAGATGGATTAGTTGATTAGTGTGTCTGGAAAGTAGGCAGAAAGATCATGTTACCAGAAGGAGCTAGCAAAAGAGATTTCCTTAAGATGTAGTGCAGGAGGATGATGAAAACGAGAGGCCTGCCTGCAGCCTGAGCATGAAAGTAATGCTGTCTGTAGGGCTAGTACTGGGCTGAGATGGACAGGGTGAAGAAGTGTTGAAGAGGCCGGAGGAGAAAGCATAGTTTGGAGAAGGTTATGGTAGCCCCAGCAGCAGTAATGGAAGAGGTTAGATGCTAACATCGAGTCTTTGAGGGATGAGCAGGTGGAGAAAGGCACTGCCTTGAAGCAAAAAGAAGACATGGGATGAAAGGTAACAGGGTGGGGTGTTGGAGGGGAATACATCAGAAATTGGGATATATAGAGAAAATGAAGAAGGATGAAGTATCCAGATGTTTTGTCTCACTTTACCTGGTTTTACTGTAAAATAATGATATATTTGTGAGAGACTGTAAATTATTGGTCCTGACACACAGATGGAATTAAAAGATAAACAACATAATTCTCAAGTTGTCTCAAACAGCAAATAAAAAATAAAAGGCCGACAATTTTCCAAGCAAAACTATGGTATTCATCTTTCTTAAATTCTGCTTCAAATTGAGTTCCACTTGTGATAAATCCATTTATTCAGTTACTTTCATTCAAGATCAATTGTTCAAATGTTAATGTTTTAATAACAAAATCTTTGGTATATAACCAAGTAAAATTAAAATGTTTGAGGAAACAGTGTTAATTTCGTTTTACAAATACATATGAGGAAACATTGGTGCATGACCTATTTTTCATGAAGAAAGCAAGATAAATAAACAAAAAAAATATTTGAATATGAAAAATATATTAAAATGTGTATAGTGTTGTATTTCTATCAACAAATAAACCTAAACTATAATATGAGAGTGAAAAACAGTTTTTCTATCTGTCCAGTAATCAGCTTAAAAATGGCTTTTTAAACCAGTTGTACACAGTGTATTCCTATGACTGAATATTTGCTTTATTGCCTTTCTTTTTCTCACAAACACACAGTAACATTTCTGATTGTATATATTTTTGTGTCTTATATATTTTGTATGTCTTTTTGAGTACATTTAATCAAAATAGCTAAAATTCCTGCAGCAGGTGCAAAAGACAGTAAGGGATTATCTTAAACTATGGACTCTGTGTAAAAACGTACAACATTCGTAGAGATACTCATCATATTGGTGTTTCGTTATAAGGCGAAAATCTGCTGAATATCCAATATACCATTACCTACATTAAAAATACTAAACAAACAACAAACTTCAAGAAACATACCACCCGATCGCCACCCAGAAATTTACAAAGAGGTAAGTTAAAATTGTCTTCACATTTATAGAGGGATGTTGTGCACATACTGTATGTTAACAATATGTGCTTTTACTTTAGCTTTGATATGTTTCATTCTTGGCTTTTAGCATCGTTTAAAGTCAATAAGAGGAAGGCCTATGTGTAATCCATCATCATTAGCTTAGCCGTGAGACAGCAATTCATTTATAGCATGTGAAATTCTGCTGAATTATTAATGTAACGAACCTTAGGGGCAGCACAGGGCCGTTTATCTTTGCAAAGTAACCCTTAGTCACAGTGGAACTGTGCATGTTTAATGTGCACACATGCCCATTTTAAGCTGTTATTTAGGAAAACAATACGACCTTGAAGTGTTTGACTAAATTTCCCTGCTTTGGGATTAATAAAAGATTATCTTATCCCTAAAACTTAACTGAAATGTTTTTAGTTATTGTTTTTTTTTTTTCTTAAAGCTAAACTAAATTACTAAATTACTGGGATTGACACAAATATAACTTTTAATCTAAAGACTAAGCTAAGACTAAAACTGAATCTAATCACCCGCCTAGATTAACACTGCGAGTTAATGCTGATGTTTTAAATTCAGTGCAGTGCTTGTGACACACGACTGCCAACGTTCAAAGTCTGCCTGTAATGGTGAGCTGTCTCAGTCAGCACATTCTGCACTATCAAAGTGATGCAAAGCTGACAGAAGAAAAACTGTGTATGGTACAAGGGGAAACATTGTGTCCAATGTGTGAACAGCTCTGGTTATTGCTTTTTGTTCGCCTTCAAATGTGTTTTTTTTATTATCAGGGAAGGAGAGGGAAAATGTGCATGTGTGGGGATGAGTGTGTGTGTGTGTGTGTGAGTGTGGGTGTGAAGTTACCCTTGTTTAAATAACAGCGTGACGCTGTGAATTCCTGGATGGCAGCAGAAGATGGTCTGGGCAAACATTCACAAAGCATGTCAAAAGCAATTCATACAAGAGGACGGACGGTGCATATTCAATGGCGCTGCAAACGATACAATCTGGCACCGCTCTTTCCCCTGTTCCCTCTGTCTGGCCCCCAGCACCCAGCCAGCCGGCGAGCAGGAGCAGGCGAGTGAATTAACGAGAGAAAGCAGCTCCTGTAACGAGGATGCCAGAGCACGTTAAGGCTGCTGTCCAATCACAGTAACCGTCTGTGAGCGCTGCAGTCTGACTCCACAGGGCATCGCAGGCGGAGAAGACGAGAGGAGCGCCTGCATCTGCGGCCCCTCAGATCCCGCTCACCTGATAACGTTCATTAATGCATTCAAAAACAGTGTAAAGAGCAAGCCGTTTAAATGTAGCTGAAAACCTGCTTTGGAGAGCTGAATTTAATCGCTTCATTACTGAATAGTCATCTCTTCGTGCTGCCAGAGAGACTGCATTTCATCTGGATTGTTTCTGCACATGGCTAATTTTCTACTGTCCTCATGATTTGAATTGTGCCATCCTTGTAAGTCACCCCGCGTTAGGCCAGCTGCCAGATTACTACAAAGGGCAGTACACAATACAAATGGGATACACTGCCTCGTCTTGCCAACCACTGCAAGCGCTGCATCAGTCCAGCCAAAAGGCAATCTGGTACCTTATTTTCTGGCCTACTGATCCACGCATTTGTTTTTTTTAGTCAGCGGTGACGCTTCTGCGAGAGCTGACCCTGAAACAGAGATTAAGGACAATGAATGGCGAGGAACTGGAGTGGTCAAATGTGGCATTAAGCTATGTTCAGTGGAGACACAGAATTCTGACTTACTTATGCCTGACCCACACTGCAGGAAAATCAGGCAATTTTTTTTCTTCAGGAAAATCACAAAATGTATCACACATTCAATATTTACCACTCAGTATCATTTTGTGTGGAATGGATGCTGATTCTCTGGTGGAAAACCTGACTTTGATCTTATATAGATATACTATATGGATTAATACTGTGTTAACTTTGAATATATATATATATATATTTAAAATTAAATTGTGTTTATTTTGTATATAAATATATATAATAAACATTTTCCTCACCTCAAGCCTGCGTTGAAGGGTGCATAAATGCTGTTGATTGCTTCATTTCAGCCATGGTTACATCCAAGTACTTTCCTTGTTCTTGTCCTGTTTTTCTGAGCAGGAAATATCACAACTAACACTGCAATGGTTTTAAAGTCATCCGCCATGTTAGTTTACATCCGGTTTTAAGAATAACTCCAACCTGCTCTCACAATTTAACAGTTTCTGAGAAACTTAACGAGGTTTTGAGGATCGAAGCCATCAACGTAGGAGTGTATAATCTTAAAGTGTGTGGTGTTTTTTATTTTTTTCAGGGAAGATCATGTTGTGTGGGGAGTTTGGTGACTGTCAAAGAACAGACAAAAAATCTGTAAAAAAAATAAAATAAAATGGCGCAGGCCAATTCACATATTATACTCAGCAACCGGGGTGTTGGCAGAAACGGCTCAGGCCGATTCCCATACTATACTAGGCAACTGGGGTTGTGAGCACATGCGGTTGTGAGCCGAGCATTTGGGCAAGAATCGAACCTGGATTTAACCCAGAGCTGGGCTGTAGTGTGGGTCAGGCATTAGTGAATTCTAAGATATAAACCAGGATATGAAAGTAAAAGCTAGCTAGAAAACTAGAAGCCATATGCATAATTGCAATTTAAAGAACCTAGCTTTCACTTCGTATTAGCCATGTTAGCATGCATGGTAAATTTGATTTTGGTCCAACTACAAATGCTTACGAAGCTCCATAGTATCCCCATACGCCCTTCCGACTTTCACCCATAATTTGATCAAATGGACTGCGGGGACAAGGTGAAGCCTAATAGCAATTTATCCTTCCCAGTGAGAATTGTGCTGGCTGCAGCAATAATTAAGGGGGGCAGAGGAAGTATGGTAGTGACAGCTTACCGTGATGTCATTAAATCTCTGTATATATTTCTGTATGTATTTAAAGCGATGCTGCAGGTCTTCATGCATACTATTAATAGCGTTCTGATGTTTTTCTGATCATTATTGTAAAGAAATATCTATTTTTATATGGTTGTGAATAAATTGTGGTTCTACTGAAAGGTCCGCCTGGTTGTAATTTTGATGTCTTGATTTGTTGTTGTATAAAACTTTATATATTTATAACCACAGACTTGTGGTTGCTGTTAAGTACTGTAGCCAGGACTAGTATAATTGTTTTATAGGATTTTAAGTAAAAAAATGTATACATGTATTTCTTTTTTTAAGTCTGGAGTCATTGGTTTATTGAGAGTATATACACGAATGGGTGAACCATCAGTCTAACAGAATGTAAAAAACATTTTCCTCCTCTATCTTTTCTCTTCAGCCGCTTGTTATCCGATGCCTGTCTCCAGCAGGAAGAGAAAAATCCTGACATGGCCTCGAGACATTTATCTGGACCCAGGCCTACACATTTCAGCATAGATAACACACAGCATGAAGTGTATGCACAATGCAATGACATGCAAAACAGAATCAGCTGCACATGTTGCACAAGTCTTGCATGCTACAACCCCAAATCAGAAAATGTTGGGATACTGTAACTGTAACTATGCAAGAGAAAATTATTGTAATGTTAAAAACAATATATTGAGAGAAAGACTAGTAGGAATTTGCATATTACTTCATCTACAGTGCATATTTTCAAACGATTTAAGAAATCAGTGAAAAATTCCCTATGTAAAGGGTAAGGATGCAAGTTCAAGTTGAACACCCATGATCTTAAATCCCTCAGACAGCAATGCCTCAAAAACTATCATTCTACAATACCTGATAAAACTACACCTTATGCTAATTTCTCTGGCTCAGATGCATCTGGGACAGACACAGTAGAAATGTGTATTGTGGTCAGAGACTGCTTCCTCTGGACCAAAGACAAAAAACCATCCCATCTTTTTTGGAATGTAATACAGGCCTCTAATGCAAGAATGGATGTATATTAACACATTTAAAAAACATACCATCTTGGGTACATACTGTCTGTTAAGAAACCAAAGTAAATGCCGTAAATATTTAAAGGTAACGTTAGCTATCTTGTGTAAGTAACTACAGGTTTAAATCAGATATTTGGTGGATTCTGTGTTTTACCAAGACCTTAAATATATATTAGGGAAGCGCGATTTCTCAAGGCAGTACTATTCGACAGAACACAGGTCAAAACGAGTGCCGCTCACGTCAAATCATCAAGTCTAAGGTAAGAGTTTAATAGCATCATTTTCAAAATGAAAGTAAATGCAGTAAATACTAGAATTTTTCATATCAAACGTTTTGAGACGTTTTGTGATTTGAGGTTTTATCTAAGATGACCTAAAATGCAAAAGACCACCATGGGTTTCATTTACTAAGGACACTTTACTTAGCACCCAGTGCTATATCTTTACAACCAAGGCTGTATCTCTGAAAACATTTTGTCCTTTAAATTTTAGAGGCCTAGGCAGGTAGCCTTCTCTTCTGCAGTGCTGCTAGTGAATCAGAGGCGATATATTTGCATGTATGAATACACATCAGCAAGAGCCGAAATTCTGTCTTTCTTCAGAGACAACTAAATCAATAAAATAAAGCAGGCAAAAATGGCTTACATGGCATTCATTCGTTCATACTAGAAACTAGACATGAAAATGAACAAAAAAATTATGGAATGAGAACTTTAACATCCTGTGAATTCAATCTTTTCTCTCTAGAGAGACCACCCTGCTGCTCATTCACTTTTTCATAATTTCAACACTTCAACCACTAAACATCCTTTCTGGCTAGTCTTTCTATGTGTGTACTCAGGTCCCAGGAACTCACCCAGACCTCATTGGCATAGCTTGTTAAAAATGATGAAGGATGTGGAGTGGATGCTGAGTGAATTTTCTCTACAGTTAGTGCCAAATAAATAATGTCTCCTCTTCTATTCTTATCTTTGTCCAAAGAAAATCAAAGCAAATATTGTTTCAATGAAATTTCAAGGAGAAATGAGGAAATCAACATCAGCACTTGGTGATGTTTGGACACAAATTAGAAAAGCGTGAGATCTCATTCTGCCCTATTAAACAATGGGATCTTACACTAGTCTATAATAAATGTTATTCAGCTGAGACTGAAGTGAGATTAATATGACATGTTTCTCAGAAGTTTAAACTGGGCAAAAATAACTTTTTTTACTTTGATTTTTTGAAATTGATTGTGCCACAGTTGTTTTTTTTTTTACATTGTGTTAAAAACAAATAGAAATTAATTAATATGACTTGAAATATTTTTTGTTCTTATCTTTGGTAAGGTTCTATCCTTTGGTAAAGTTGCTGGTTTATGTCATTTTTATGATAGAAACAATACACAGCAGAAAACAGAAAAGAAGAGGGGCAGTTTTTGAACTATGTGAGTTTTTTTTCCTTTTTTTTTTGTATGTGGAAGAACGTATGGAGTGAGGGGGTGAGAAAGAGTGAGTGTCTGAATAAGAGAGGGAGAGGCTGACTAATAATATTTGACTTTGACCATGTCATTCAACTATTCTGTGTATGTAGTTTGTGATTATCTCTTTCTTTCTCACTCACTCTCTCTCTTTCTCACACAGAGGAAGCAATCAGCACGTCCTGATAGAGAGATAATAACTGCATGAGCTAGAATAGAAAGGTGTGTTTGTGTCTGTCAGGCTGGCAGTCCAATCACATAGTTCTTACAGCCAGCTGACGGCGAATTAAAAGTCAAAGCTCATTCATGGCAATCTTCAGCACGGGGTGGACGGGGCAGCGGCCAATATAAATTCTTCAGATGTTACGGAGATTAGCTTGGTGAAAACAAAGAACCAGTGTGTGTGTGTGTGTGTGTTTGTGTGTGTCTGACAGAGAAAGAGTGTGAGTGCTTGTACATATGTTCTGACCTCTAGTGACTATGAGAATCGAGACATGCTTGATTATTACACAAACACAAAACAGAAAGAGAGAGAGCAACAGATATCTCAATCCTGGGCGAGTCAGAAAGGGGGAGAGTGGATGAGTGATTGTGCTCGGGGGTCCGGGAGATACCCCCAATCTTTCCGATTTCATGGGCTGGGACTTCAGTTGAACTGGAACAGATAGAAATGGAATTGGATGCAAGAGTTAAATCCACGTATGTGGGTGGGATGGGGACAGAGCGGAAAGGCCCAGCAAGCACCAGTGTGTGTGTGTGTGTGTGTGTCTCTCTCTCTCTCTCTCTCTCTCTCTCTCTCTCTCTCTCTCACACACACACACACACACACACACACACACACACACACACACACACACACACACACACACTAACCAAAGATCCAACAATCCCTTTTCTCATTTGTACCTCTACCCCTTGTTTTCAAGTGTCACCCAAGTGGTTGAAATCCTCCCCCTAAGAAATAGGACAGCTCTTGAAGAAGCCATCAAAGGTCATCAAAATAAATAAATAAAAAAGGAACACTGCTTCATTAGCAGGCTACTAGTGATGCTCTGTAGGCAACCGTGCCAGTCTGTTGTGATAGCAGAGGACTTTAAAGGAGATCTCCGATGTGAAATGGACTTTGAGTGTATTAAAACATGATAAAAGGTACTTACTTTTGTTAAATAGCCCTCCTCCGCTCTCCCACAGCTTTCCAAGATCCAGTATTTTGAGCAATTTGCCCAAACAGGCTTTTAGAATGAGTAAGACGGAGCATGTCTTGCGCCTGCATATAAATAGCTTTTTCCACTGTTATCCAAGCTCAAAGTAGCTCCTAGAGAATCTAGAGAGCCATCACATTTAAAACAAGGCATTTACAACTTTAAAACTGATCAAAAAGTTTCTTAAAAGCCACTGTTTACATCCCATAGCATAGGAAAAATCTCTGGGTGCCGCCATCTTAAATTTAAGTCACAATAAGTCAACCATCGAGCATGAATAGTAAAACATTTTGAGCAGTGTTTATGTAATTTGTTGTTGATTCTTTGATTCTAATAGACAGTAACCTGATATTTTGCATTTCCAAGAAACTAATTTTGCAATCTATATCCTACTTATTCGTTTGTGCTTGACGGTTGAATTATCTTGACTTATATTTAAGATGGCAGCACATAGAGATGTACCTATGCTATGGGATGTAAACAGTGGCTTTTAAGAAACTTCTTATGCAGTTTTAAAGTTCTAAATGCCCTATTTAAAATGTGAGGGCTCTCTAGATTCTACAAATAAGGTTTGGAACTACAATGAACCTGAATAACGCTGTTAAAATGTGATTTATCTGCAGGCGCAAGACTTACCCCGTATCATCCATTCTTAAATCCTGTTTAGGCAAAGTGCACAAAATACTGGATCTCAGAAATATAATATATAATATAAGCACTTTTATCACGTTTTAATACACCCAAAGTCTATTTCAGACTGGAGTTCTCTTTTAATTAAATTTAGGGGATCATATCTCTTTAAAAAGAGTGGAGGGAGGTGTGATGCGACAATTATTTATTGTTTTCCACCCCTAATTTCTCACAGACAGAAAGATTAAGTAAGCTATTTGCTAGCTTCTTGTTCCAAATGTACCAGTCCACCTTAAATAATGCAGCACCCTCAGTAACAGCTGCTGCACCATTTAAGGTGGGAAGTGGGGAATGGGAAATATAGCTAATTAACTAGTTAGCGAGACAAACTACTTCTACTGATTTTTTTTTATGGCTCATAATACATTGAAACTATGATTTCAATGGTTATAATCGCTTTTTAATGTAGAAAATCTACTAAACGCTTGTGGGTTTCTTTAGCAGCTTTTGCATCCTTTACTTTGGAGTGGGCCTTTACAAAATCTGCCCAACAAGAATTGGAACAGCCTTACCTCTTTATATGAGCACACAAAACTGAGGGGTGGAGCTTAGTGGAAGGGTCAAGGGGTGAAATGAAACATTTTTATCATGCAGCATAGTTCCTCACAGATTGGGAGATGAAGTTAGTTTTTTTAGTCCACCTTAAATGCCACCTTAAAATCCCCCACATTGATGGTGATTTTTGTAATGCCTGTTATGGAGAAATTGGTCATAATACATTGGAACTTGATTAAAGTAAGATAAAGGAATAGTTATTGTATTTTTGTAACAAAGAAAATACTTAATTTGTGGAGTTCTTTGGTCACTTGTGTAGTCTGATTACATTCCTGAAAAATCTGTTATCAGAGCCATATATCCATAACACGTCCCCCTAGCCCTCTATCCAAACAATAACTGAACTGATCACAAGGACTGGAGTGTGATCAGACCCATCTGTCTCCAAAATGGTACTATCCCTCTTAATTACCTTTCATTTAAGCAAATAGACCTTAAAGCAGCATTTAATTTAATGCAAATTTTAAATTTCTTGCTCCTCGGTTTCCCACAGTCGGAAAGGGTTAATTGGGCTTTGGGACATTTCTACAGGACACACATTTCTGAACAAGCTGAAAGATATACAACTCTCAATGAACATGTAAGAAAAGCAATATCATCTGGTTTTACACAGATATGATGTGCAACAGCATTACACAGTTCCTTTGAGTGTTATCCTGCCCACTTCACCAGAGTTACATAGTGCAGTAGGCGTGATGGCGTGAAGTATAGAGTTGCAATGATGCATAGATGTTATTCTCCTTATCACAATCAGTGAATTATTACAGTGATTTCCAAAGTTGCTTTCTTATTTTCTGATCTGCTTCTGTTATCCACCCCAGCACACACACACACATTTGTTTGCACCCAACTACACACATGCTCGCACACTCTCGTACTCTCTCGCTCTCCCTTCCCTTTGCCTACTTCTCACTCATTCTCTCTCTCTCTCTCTTTCACCCACTGTCCCTCTCCGTTGTGTTACTGGTCTGTCATGGTGACATATGTTGAGCTCGCTCCCCAGCCCAGGGCAGCTCCATGCTGAATGGGTTTTGGATGCCGTGTTGCCATGGAGAGCCAGCTGTAATTTCAATAGCGTTGCCATAGTGAGCAGGTAATATCAAGAAAAGTGCTTTCTAAATCCTGAGAGCCAGAACACAATATCACCGCGGTACAAAATCTAATAAAGGACATGGCATTTGCATGGAACTTAAAAGTTGCCTTTTCTTTCTACTCTGCTTTCTTTCTAACCCTCAGCTTATTTCATTCTTCTTTCTCGTAACTCTTGTGAGAAATTCTCTGGAGTTCTAATTTTGGATGTACCATAGATAATCTCCTAAAATCTGTTCAGCTTAACTTTTTACCCTAACCTGAATACTGATCCTTACCAACTCTCTCCAGATAAATGAACAGTGGACCTTTAAAATAAAACAGGGACAGAAATCGTCACTACTCTTTTCCCTTTCTCTAAAAAGTAAATGAACTAAACCAAAAAAATGTGTAATTTTATAAACTATAAATGTCTCTTATACAAATGTCAACTGAGCATGCTTAAAAGTACTTTTGTAAAAAAGTGCATTGTTGTGCAGGCTTCTTTCAGATTGAATGACTTCAGTGTTTTTAGCGAGGATTTTTTTTGTTTTCACAGTGCATTAATGAGGAGATGAGGACTCAGTTTGCTGTTTGCAGTAGGCTCTTATATCAGCATCATTAGCAGCACCATGGTTGCTAAGGTAGCCAGCAGAAGCTGTTATAGACAGAAAAATGTCCCGGAACATACCAGACACAACAAATATATTTGTATTTAAAATAACTATTAAATATTGAAATAAATTGAAATAAAATATCTTAAGGACAGCTGCTTTAATTTAACTTTAAAAATGTAAAATTCTTAACCTTTTTATTTTTTTTTAAACAGAAACAGACAGCTTTGGAAGGTAATGTCCACCAATTGAAAGACTGCCATAATTATAATTATAGAAAACATCCTTTTAATGGAAAAATTCCACTCAAAATGCAGTTTTGTCCAAAACTAGGTTTAACCTCTGTTTGGAGAAACTAACTCATAATGTCTTTGTCAATTCATTCTATTTTCTATTTAATTTACTATTTCATTTTGTTTCGGCTTTTGGAGGTAATCTCCACCCAGATTCTCTCATATATCTTTCAAAATTCCAAATTTTGAAAGATATATACTACATTGCATAAATATTATATATATATATATATATATATATATATATATATATATATATATATATATATATATATATATATACACACACACACACACACACACACACACACACACACACAAAGACACACACATATATATATATATATATATATATATGTATATATATATATATACGGAAAGGAAAAGATAGACAGCCAGAGAGGCAACACCTATAGAAAGAATGCTTATACACACAATTTATATAACATATTTGTAAATATAAATCAAAATCAGTATATAAAAGTTGAAGGCAGAAATAACAGCCAACTTTGGAATTCTACATTTTAACATCATATATTTTAAAATACATTTTTTTTACATTCTTATTTAACCGTAAAATATTTTATCACTATTTATTATTATTCACTATTTTAGTGCTTTTGTGAGAGGCAGAAACAAGAGCCATCTTTAGGTTGTAATATCTGCTCATAACACTCATGATCCTGACTTGATCAGAACAGAACATTACGTACAGTACCTCGTAGCAATAAGCTAGCTTTGTGATTGTTGATTCCATCAGCACACAACAAGCCAAGTAGATCGTCTACCACTGCTGGCATGCTGTGTGTGTGATGGACTTGGCTACTGGCAGCTCAAGTGTAGTTTAGTAAACGCTGCCTTGTGAACAGCCCCAACTCTGTATGTGTGTGTGTGTGTGTGTGTGCGTGTCCGTGCGTGCAAGCTATTTGTCTGAAGTGCTCAAACACTCTTACACAGTCAATAAATGGAAACTCTGTAGTATGTAGTAAAATACATCCTTCAATATTCGAAATCAGGTCCTGAAAGATCATGTATACAATAAGCAAGTCTGTTTACAAATGAGAAAAAATTTAAATACAACCAAATGAAAGAGATCAGTTTTAAGAAATATATAACCTATGACCACACTTACATATGACAGGACTCGTTTAAACCTCCTACATTCATAAAATAATGATATGATATCCCTTTTACATAAAAAAAAAAACGAAAAATTTTAGGCTTGCATTTGTTAGGAATATTTGGCACCATTGATCCAATCTGCTCACTCATATTTTCACAAGATAATTTAGGGGGAAACACTCAACATTAAAGGATTTTACGATTAAGACTATGTACAAAAATAAAAAAAGTTTTAACAGTACGAAGACTACAGAACGGCAGACATGACACAAGTAGGGAGGTTCTAGATTACGTTTCAAGCATGACTCTCTACCAGCATACTAAAAAAAAAGAGGATACTACATGTGCATACAGGAGACCAGCACTGTCATGCCACCTGACAAACCCTTTGTTCTCTATTTAATATCCAGCCATGGTTTGCATTTTCCTATATCTGTAATTTTATAGAATGTTGTACACTTTAATACGAGTGTACATGAGTGTACATAAATTAAGTAGCACGTATAAATTAAAATAAAAAACATACTATATCCCTTAATACAACTGAAGAACGGAAAATAATAATATTTGACACAGAACACTGGCAGTAGAGATTGGAGTCACTGGCACGTGTAAAGTTTTAAAGTTATAATAATAATCGTTCATCATTTCATACTTGCCCTGGTATGTTGGATCTGTGTATCTAAAATAATGCCATATACATAGTCAAACAAAGGCTTTTCAGGAAGTTTCAGAGGAGTGTGAGAATATCCCTGAAGATAGTTATACAAATACACACACACACACACACACTCACGTGTGTACGTGTGTTTGCATGTACAGTATGGGTTTGTATGTGTCTATGGCGCAGGAGTCGCAGCAATAGAAGTCCACAGATGGGCCAGCATCATGCCATAGTGTAGCCGTAACTCCCACAATGCAGTGCAACGAGCAGTCGGTCGCGCAGGACGTCCTTGCTGGGGTATTCTGGGAGTTTCAGCATGTTGATACTGCGAAAGCCGGAGAGACAGAGATGGACAGACGGGTCAGAGGGATTGGGCTGTGGATTGAGCAGGCAAGTCAAACAGAGCTGCATATGCTCGACTCCCTCCCCGACATAAAAACTGCCCTTGTAAGCACCGGGTGTCGTGCCTCTTCTTCTTCTTCTATTTTTTTTTTGCCATCTATGTGATCATATCTCTAATATTCTTTATCATGCTATGGAGTCGCTGTTGTTCAGTTACAGGGCCTCAGTAGTAAATTCTCAAAGAGCCACACTGCCCTCTGCTGCTCATAGATGCTAAAATACCAATGCCAACATGACCAGCACATAAAATGATAAATAAAACATATCATTGTGTGTGTGGGTGTGTTTTTGTCTTTCTTACCAGGTACTAGAGGTAGGCAATAAGTTGGAGGTGTAGGGCACAGCAGCGATGGTAAACTTCTGCAAGCCGCTGCCCCCCATAATAAAGGCAAATCCACCATGCGGAACACGAGAGCTGGGAGACAAAAGCAGAAGAGTTCAGAAAAATACAGCACAAGGTGAATGCAAGAGAACCAAGCGATCTGTTTTGTCCCTTAAATTCTAAACCCACACATTAGTATCAATGTGGTTATCAAATATTATAAAGTTTTAAGAGTTCAGAAAACAATATTTGGTGGAATAACCCGGATTTTTAATCACAGTTTTCGTGCATCTTGACATGTTCTTCTCCACCAGTCTTACACGCTGCTTTTGGATAACTTTATGCCACTCCTGCTGCAAAAAGTCAAGCAGTTTAGCGTGGTTTGATGGCTTGTCATCATCCATCTTCCTCTTGATTATATTCCAGAGGTTTTTAATTTGAAAATAAAGTCATCATTTTTGTCTCTTATAAATACTCTTATTTGTTTCAGAACTGTATACTTGCTATTGAATTATAAGGACTATTAGTTAATTAACAGTCATAAAAAATGTGTAATTAGTAGGGGTGTAACTTTTCAATGACAAAAATAATGAGACTTTTTTTTTATTCTACAATGAAAGTATCATTGTTTAAGCAAACAGTAACAAATGAAATAATATAATTCATTACACTGCTTAAATAGGTTTTTGTAAATCTTTACTAAAATATTTGTTTAAAATTTTTCCATAGCAATGCATTAAGGGACAGTGCTTTGTTAGACGCATAGTAATAAGAATTCTCACCTCCCTGTGACAAACTGTAAGAGAAGAACTCTTTCTTCTTGTGTTAGACTCTCCACAACGTCCCAAAACCACTGCAAAACAAGTAAACACAAATGACTCTCTAAACGTGACCAGATTAAAAGATTAAACTCACTAATATTGAGTTTTAAGTTAAAATTACACACTATACCCAGCTGTGTAATATGTGTATCCCAAAATTATGGATTATACCTCTAAACAGAGCATTCTTTATGTTAAATAAAACAGAACCTAAATTTTATTCATACTTCAAATTGCATTAAGATGTTGTTGATTTATGACTATATAGGGAGTAAGGTGGTATTTGAGATTCAGTCAGAATGATGCATGCTTTGTGATGTCAGTGTTTCATATAGTTCAGTTTTCTCCATCTGCATGACAACACTGAAACCAGTGCTGTCAAAAAATGTCCACCCTGAAGAGCGTTGTCTTAAAGATCTGTTGTCAATGAAAAAAATGGCGTTTTCATGTAGACAGAAGGCCAAAATCAAGACAAAAACGTATTTTTAAACATATTTTAAAACATATTCTGATACATGTGGACAGGCCCCCAAATAACCATTTGAATACTTAAGTGTACACCCATTCTCAATATCTGTGGGTCTCCCATGTCAACAGTAATAGTGGGGAGGATGGGCTTAGTGTAAAACGGGCAGTATAAAAAGGAGCCAATAGCAACCAGTGGAGGTTTCGATACGATAACAATACAATATATATATATATATATATATATATATATATATATATATATATATATATATATATATATATATATATATATATATATATATATATATGACTATTGAGTTTACTCATTCATTATGTGGTTCTATGACTGGTTTAAGGGTATTTAGATGTGTGGAAAATGTTTTTGAGTTTGTTTATTGGAGAATTATGGAAGAATTATAGATTAAAAAAAAAAAAAAAAAAACTTTCTACATCTGGACCAAAAAGTACATTAACTGCTACTAAGCAGATTAATGCAGAAGTACATGCAGATTCGAGTGGATTTAATGGCTGGATTTGCCAAAAGACACACATGTATTCTCTCTTTGTCCTAAAACATTAGCGACGGCTCATTAATTTAAGTCAGTGAGCTTGATGTGCATGTGGCAGTGGAGCTGTTAACCTGGATGACTGGCTCCTCTGTATCATAGCCACTGGTGTACTCTGTGTTTCTCTTCCAGTCCAACACATCAATCTCCGGCATGCCAGACAGCAGCAGCTCCTGCACACACACACGCACACATATATATGTTACATACACAAACATGCAGAGACGCACACAGACACACACAGGCAGCTCATAACAGCAGATCTAATCAATAACTCATCCAGCTCAGGCTGACTCATAACACGGCCACGGTTCTGCTCCCAAAGTGTTCGACATTTCCCATGAACTCCTTCATAAAGGACATGAGCGCAAAGTACAGCACGGAGAAGAGCTGTGAAAAGCGCCTTTAATCACTGAACACGCACTCGGCGTGAAGGGTTTCGCTGGTTGCTCGCTGTCCCGATTAGACGGGTGAGGGACAGATAATAAAGACACAGAGAGCATGGGACTAAAAGTGCTTTGAAACACTGGTCCTCATTATTTAGCTCCTCTGGGGCCTGTCAGTGGGCTCACTGAAGCCGTGTGACCGCGGGAATGGGCCCACACATATATGTGCACAGGAGGCCCGCCGTGCGGTAATGGCCCTGGGAGAGCATCGATCTGGGCCAGAGCAGGGGTTGAAAGAAAGAGAAAGAGGGAGCGACGGAGGGAGGGAGAAAGAGAGAGAAAATAAACGGACTGAGAGAATGAGAAAGAGAAAGCGCACCTGCGTTCTGGAACATACACAGAAATAGAGGCGTGAAATGGAATGAGCGGAAGAGCCCTCAAGGTGAAGTCTGATGCCTGAGTGAGCCCCGGTGAGAGAGAGACAGAGAGAGAAAGGAAGAGAAACAAAGACAGACAGTCGTACAGAAAGACAAACTGTCTTTCTGATACCTATAAGATAGTAGAAAGAACACCGGTACCTCTGTCTGTGTTAAAACTATAATAAACCATGAAATAAGGCACATATTCCTCTGTATCTAAATATACTCGAAAGTTTGCCCAGAAAACAGAATTCCCAGAGATGCTTTATAAAGTCTGAACACATTCATTCCACTTCATTACCTTCCATTGGCTACCTAATCATTCTTATCACACTCATCATAATCCTGCACTCAGGATTCAATCAAAAGGTGCAGGCTTTGGCAATTAGCATAGAGATAAAAAGGGCAGGTGGAAGGGCTCGTTTTCTTTCTCCACTCTGGAAAGCTTTTCTGCTTATTTAGATCAAACAGACTCTCCAGTGTGTATCTTGTTTTTTCTGTCCAAATATATATATAATTTTAAAACTTCAACAGCTTGGCCAGCACTCAACCTTACTCACAAGATAACACCTTACAGCATGTACAAGCAGGCACATTACCAAGCGGGCCGCTGTAAAAAATAAATAAATAAATTTTTAGATTGCATTTGTCCATTCATTACAGAACGAATGGACAAATGCAATTGTTCCCAAATTACTTAATCTTTTAATACAGACTTTAATTAGGCAGGGTTTTAAACTTTGTGTAAAAAAATATTTTTTTGATCTTAAAAAATGACATTATGACAAATGGCATTACATATGTGCTGATTATACCACAGTTAGTTCCAAGCCTGCAATGTCATTAGCTTAAATGCGTTCCATGAGTGCCATTATCAGCCAGTAATGCACTGTTATCGAAGTTCTTCATGTATTACTCCGCCTGTGGCCTCAAGCAAGGCCAATTGTGCTCTCTCAGGGCTCCTGCAGCTGATGCCAAGCTGCACGATCGAGATTTGAACCAGCGATTCAAGACTCAAATGCTCAATTCAAATCTTTTGGTTTTACTCTCGCAAACACTAGCCAGTGACTATATGGTAAATGTGTCAGAAGAACAGTGATATCAGTTCAAGTAAGGCCAGATTTCAAACAGTACTTCATATTGGTAACAGCTTCAGCTTTGGGTGTATGTAAAGTCAAGAAAAAGAGAAAGTCAGACAAGGTTTAGAACTGTCATAGTTAAAAGAAAGCTAACCTTTTATTACATGTCACGAAACCCAATTATATTAAAGCAATTAAGCTCTCATGACATCCTAGCATCTTGACAATTCAAACTCACAATCTCCTGACACTAAGGCAAAACCGTAGACAGCTACACCATTTGAGTGCTCTTGTTAAACGTATGTTTAATAAAGCTTGAGGTTCCTCAGATTTCATAATATACTGCCAGCCCACTGAACAGTATGTTCAGAAAAAGCATATTTCTATGTGACAACAGTAAAGTAGTGCAATACCATCCACCCCTAATTAAAGCGGTGAGGTGGATGGGTGATGTTAGACAGTTGCCTTTATATGCCATTTTTGCATGCACTGCTTTAAATTGCTTGACATTAGATATACTGATGATTGGCGAAGCCTTCAGATCTTCCTTCAAAATTATGCTTATTTCTTTTACTTATTCTATCAGCCATCTGTAGTGGCTAAACATAATATGTGCATATTGGCCTGAGTGCTCCTAACAGACGTAGGAAGCTATTATTTCCCTCTTTTTTGTATTTTCTTCCTTTTTCTTTTGTCAATAGCAGATGCAAGTCATAAACCAGTTACTAGTACCTCAGTATTATCCACAGCAATCCTGCTGTGTAGTCATCTGCCCACGTATCCCTAGTCATGACCCTGTGTACATGCCCCAGCACTCATGAGCTTCATGCAAAATACCGTAGACGGTCTGAGTCCATTATTACTCTACAATATGTATTTTTTTCCTATATTATTTCCTGCCTTAGCAGATTCATGACTAATGCATGTCTCATTTCTAATTCCTCATCCAAGCCCAAAGGTCATGAACATGAGATTTAGATATACAACCCTGACAAAGGTTACTGAGACATAATATACATGTCCTATTGTTTGTGGACACTCATTCTAATGAATGCATTCAGCTACTTTAAGTTGCACCCACTGCTGGCACATGAGCACCATGCCTAATGCCTAAAGGTTTGGGTTAGAGGGGTATAAAGCGCCCCAGAACTGTAGACTCGAGTTAACCAATCAAGTAAGTGAAGAAGAAGAAGGAACGTATGTGTAGAACAAACCCACATTTGAATAAATAGTCCATATATAATAATAATAATAATAATAATAATAATAATAATTATAATAATAATAATAATAATAATAAGGCGAATTATTACAAATCCTAATTAACATAGGGCAAAGAAGCTAAATAATTAATTACACAAATAAAAAAAAAAACATTCTAAATATAACTGTTTACAACATAACTGTTAACATATCACAATGTAAAGTCTATATAGTCTAATAGTATTAGTATATAGTATTTTTATTGTCTTACTTTTATTATACTTTTTCATGTAGTAAAAACAATCAGCCTGCTTAACAATACAATTTAAGTGGCTTGATATCCACTCGACTAGCCATGTTGTTTTAGAAGAATATGATTTATTTGTGAAATATATGTGAGACTGCTAGCAGTACAGAGCCAAAATGTCTACATTGTGGGTGGAAATGGTACAAATGCTGCCAATTTGAGGCATTAGCAGGCGGAATGATGGTGCTCTATCCAAAACTTCTTGGACGCTCTTGCTACTGAATGCAATGCAATCCTCACAGTTATGGTCTAAATTCTAATAGAAAGATTCCCTGGACAGTAGAGGCAGTTACTCCAAAAAAAAAGAAGAAACAATGGAGGTCCAATTGTCCCTAAACTTTTTTCTATATAGTGTATCCTCATATTTCCAAGCCCTGCCCTGCACAATATGTGGCACAATATAAGCAAGCAAGCCCCAGTACAGCCCTCTTAATATTTAAACTCTTATCTTCCCAGGTTCTACCTCTCAATTTTGACTGAGTGGATGTAATAAATCCTGCAGCTTCCAGCGTGAATCTCTGAATGTCACTATATTGTGCTTTGATTCTCTCTGCAGTCAAAGCCAAAGAAAAATGGATTCCAACTTCTGACTGCTAGTTCCACTCAAGCTTCATTCACGCTCTGTGAGGAAAGATACTTTTTGTCATTTCTGTCATTGGCATGCTCGTAAGAAACTCACAATATTTCATGCCCTGTAAAAAGAGATTGGTTGTGATATTAAACAAAATGAAATCGAACTCATTAGTGTGAAAATGACAATGAGAAAGACATTGAGAAAGGGAGAGAGACAGAAAGAGAGGGAGAGCAGGCATGACAAAGAGGGAAAAAATGGGATAAACAGTGAGGAAATGAGCTCAATGAAGAGCAAACAGGAATTGAATGAGGAGAAGAAAGCCCCATCAGAAGAAAGAGGAAGCTACTGACCAGCTCATACTCATCAAAGAGCTGGATGAGCGAGGGAGGGATGAAGGTGTGGAAGCCCTGCAGGAAGGCATTGATCTGAGGCTGAATGGCTCGAGTCATCCTCAGCTCTGTTACCAGCTGCACGTACTCTGCCTGTGTGAGCGAGAGAGAGAGAGAGAGAGAGAGAGAGAGAGAAGGACTGAAACAAAGCCTGACAGAGTAGTCACTTTTCCTATAGAACAGCACGTACTGCATCATCATCTGGATAATACTGCCCTCTATCGATCGCTTTGTTCAATTACAGCTTTGTGAAACAACCGCACGCTGACATTTTCCCTCAGTGGGAATACAGAGTCAACCTTCACATGAAAATGTTTCTGCTAACTCAGCTACTGCGCACGCTCTAATGTCACACATAAATGCTGCGCATGCAAATACATTCACATCGAATACCAGCCAATTCAAAAGATATGGCCAAACAGTGGATGTCAATACAGGAACTACCTACGTTTTTACTTTTTATTGCTTACTGGAGCTGCCAGTGTAACTGAAGCATCTCTGTTCATAGCTTCACCTTGTTTTCTTGGGTGACCTGAATGCTGGTTCCTCCTGGTTTGAGAGCAACCTCTTCCATGGCTCCAAAGACGTCTGTCTCCACAGAGAAGGTGAGCTCCAGGCCCAGGTCACTGATATCATTGTCCAGTATCCACTGCAGGTTCTTGGCATACTCTGGATCAATGGAGGATACGTCCTGGTAATTCACAGGGATGCCTGCAAAGATATACAGATGAAAGAATAAGCAAATGTGCTTTCATTTTTTTCAAGAAGAGAACAACTATACAACTAGACATGAAAAAGCGTATCATATTCTGATTAAAATAGATACAAAAAAGATAATTGTTTAGTAAGTAATATAATACAGGAAATTGACAAATCCTGCACCTAACAGCTGGGGTTATGCATAGGGCTCAGCCAGGATCTACTACTCACTCAACTACCAACAATAGCAAAACCACCACAATCTGATACTGGCTCGACAAGAATCCAGAAGCACAGCCTAACACTATGTTCATGGTCCATTGCCTCAACTGCCAAGTAACAGACCTACCAAAAAATAACCTATGAACAAACAGAATCCCTCCTTAATCTAAGCTCACTTCCTTTAACTATGGCAACAACACACTTACCTAAGCACAATCACACACAATAAATCACATTATAAGTTGCGTGAGCAGAACACAGCAACCACTACCATCTGATACTGGCTCGACAAGAATCCAGAAGCATAGCGAACTATGTTCATGGTCCGTGCCTCAACTGCCAAGTACTCAGACGTCTACAAAAACTCATGAGACAAATTATTACAAGAGCAGGACCACACCAATCCCCTTCATCCAAACTCTAACACAAAATATATTGACAGCATTAAAGAGATGTTTAGATATGACTAAAATACCTAATTTTAAGAAATACTTTATTTAATGCAATGAAGAAGACAAGAACATTTAGACAATGCTGTCTTAAAATGTCTGAAATGTCCACAGTCCCATTTCATACATTCTATAACTTCTCATATATTAGGAAAATTAAGTAATTGATCAATAATCAATATCAGACTCCCATATCAATGCATCAATAATATACAGCTCTGAAAAAAATAAACAAATAAAAGACCACAGTTTCTCTGATTTTGCTATTTATAGGTATCTGTTTGAGTATAATTAACATGGTTATTTTATTCTATAAACATTTCTCCCAAATTCTAAGTAAAAATATTGTCATTTACAGCATTTATTTGCAGAAAATGAGAAAAGGCAGAAATAACAAAAAAGAGCTTTCAGACCTCAAATAATGCAAAGAAAACAAGTTCATATTTATAAAGTTTTAGGAGTTCAGAAATTAATATCTGATGGAATAACCTTGGGTTTTAATGCACAGTTTTCATGCATCTTGGCATGTTCTCCTCCACCAGTCTTACACACTGCTTTTGGATAACTTTATGGTACTCCTAGTGAAAAAAGTCAAGAAGTTCAGCTTGGTTTGATGGCTTGTGATCATCCATCTTCCTCTTGATTATTATAATCCAGAGGTCTTCAATTTCGATAAAATCAAAGAAACTCATTTTTTAGTGGTCTCTCATTTTTTCTAGAGCTGTAAATCCTTAATATACATCCTTTATATTAATATTATTTTAATATTAAAATTATATTGTAATCTGTGTGCGTATTTTACCCAATATGTGCTTATAGAAAGAGCGAGTGAAGTAGATGTTGACCAGCTGACGATGGTACAGAGCCAGGCCAAGGATTTGACCAGCAAATCGGAAATAGTTCAGATGGTCTGGGTTGACAGAGGAGTTACTGTTGGGTTGAAATGTAGTG
This sequence comes from Astyanax mexicanus, assembly GCF_023375975.1. NCBI lineage: Eukaryota > Metazoa > Chordata > Actinopteri > Characiformes > Acestrorhamphidae > Astyanax > Astyanax mexicanus. The sequence goes on along the minus strand of NC_064413.1, from coordinate 34,806,249 downwards.
CCTGTAAAAGACACACACACAAACACACACACAGAACACATATACACACACCCAAATGAATAAGAACAAAGGATTGTAATCATACAGTGGTGTATTTCAGAACAATCACAGGAAAAGGCTTTGATCTGCAGCACTCATTCCCCATTATATGCCATTATCTGTTACTCCTACAGAGAGAAAAAGACACAGAGGCTCACAGTCACTGACATATAACCACCAGTGACCCCATAAATACAAACCCATAGCAACAAGAATGACAAAGTTAGTTCAAAGGAGCAGAAAAAGAAGGAAGCGAACAAATAAAAGGTGGGCAATATGGCAAACAAAAAAATCTCAATATACAATGCACACTACACACTGCACAATACCCTTCCCTGGGTTAAAACCTCACACACACATAATAAAACCTCACAAACACCCAAAGCCAACTTTTATGATTTATGGCACTGCAGTGTATGCTCACTATACTCAGAGTCAGTTCTTTTAAACATGTACAATTATTAAACATGTAATAAACTAAAGGTTAAGATACCAACACTGCCCACCACTACATGAACTACACTACAGAGCACAAACTCAAATGCATATAAGGACAACTTAGGCTACAGATAGAACAACATAGGCTAACAGAGTTAAACACAATCCATATGAACAGTCAGCATATTACACAGTTATGGTTAGAACGTTGCTTACCATCTGCTGATTGTGTGAACAGAGCGTAGTCTGGATTGATGATCTCATTAGAGAGAACGTCAAACCACTCTCTAACCACCCCCTGACCCTGAGACAGAGAGGACAGTATGAGCACCATCTGCCAATGTCACCAGCAGCAGATCTGTTTCTGAAGCTGCATCGCAGCATGAACAGCAGGCTCTGATTATTGTGATGGTGCAAGCATTCGGGTTGCACTCTGAAGTGCAGAACGGCTGAAAATAGTAGCTGAGGAACAGAATGAAAGGTGTGTCTGTTGATGACAAGGAAGCAATATATTATTAGCACTATTTAATACTAACCATTCCCTCTTCACCATGGAAGCGCACAGCGATGCCCTGCTTGAGCTTCTCGTTGGTGGACTTGGACACGACCTCGCAGCTGCTACGAAATATTGAGTCTGAGGGAGGATATAACAAAGAGGGATGGATTAAAGCCCTTGAGCTCTAGAGAGTGAGTATGTAAATGGGTCTTTTCTACGCGGCAGAAGCCCTCAAACACAGAGGGTATAAATTCCAGTACCTCTATGAATCAGTAGGATGTCATTCTCATTGACCGGCCGATGGACCATATCCGAGTCAGGCTGTCCTGCCAGGAGATGCTCGTAGAACCACTCGCACCTGTCCTTAAAGGGCTGCGGAGGAGGAAGAGGTGAGAGAAAAAAGGTAATTAAAACTTCTTCATATCGATTAGACTCTAAAGCCCTATACCTGGGCCTTCGAGGAGTCGCCTGCACTATTAATCACCCACTCGTTACGATATAAACCACAGAAACTATATAAGTAAAGACTAGATGATGGGAAAAAGAAATGCTTCAGCTACACGGTTAGGGGGGGAACTGCAATCCATTTGCATAATATTTGAACGCCTTTGTTCCTGATGCAAAGTGGGAGAAGTCTGCAAGTGGTAGAAATTAATCCGACTGAACGGAACCATTTCCCCCAGGGGCACCAGGAGCGCATGGAGAGGAAAATCAGGAGATGAAATCGTATTCGCAAGGTTCAAATCTGTAATTAAAACGACACCGTATTCCCCAGCGGACTATAATCTGGAGGTAACGAGGCTCAGAGTGCTAGCGCTCAAATATGAATACTGAAACCTCAGCGAACACTACACGGTGAAGCGGCACTTAAAACTTACAAAGCTATATAACGGGACTTAAGACAAGTGTTATCTGCGGCATAATAACACAGTTAAATGATCCTGGCAGAGAGAGACAGGTGTTTGAAAGTCACTCCAGCACAAGCCCCAAGAGTGCCGCTGCACTGAAAGTCACTTCAGTGAAATGAGATGATGCGTTATACATAGGAAGCCAATCAGAGCGCTCGGTTTTACCTGCCCATCACCCAGCATACCTGGCCTTTGATGATGTGCATGAAGCGAGACATGAGCTCAGGACACTCCAGCAGGAAATGGAAGTGGTTAAAGATGATCTTGGGATTCCTGAATAAAGAGAATAAAACAACAGGAGGTGCCAAGATGAAACCTTAACAGACTTGGAAAGGCTGATGTTTTAGACACGGCCACTTCAGAGTTCTAGAAAATCACTCCTCGCTCACCTGGTTACGAAACACTTCAGCACTTCATCGTGTTTACAAACAAACTCGATGAATCGAGGGGACGTCATGCTAGGCGAGAAAATGGAGACAAACCAAGAATAGGTTTTACATACACACTGATACAGGACAGGCATTAGAGAAGTAGGACGCTAAGAAAAAAAAAAGCTACGTATAATCTGAGGCCCCTATCAGCACAATGGATCTCTAATTACACAGATACTCTGTGCAGTCATTGCGACTATTGATTCCTCAGCAAACACAATAAGCTGAATTATTTAAATATTGTTTTCTAAAGGGTGAACAATCGTCAATTCAGACTCTAATGAAAAGTGCATTTAAAAAAACACTACGCAAAATGGGGAGACATCTCACTAGAACGTGCAGACACAAAATCAACAATTCAGTGTTAATTAAACATCTATTTAATGTTCTAATTGCAAGTAGTTAAGCAGTTAAAGCTTCAGAGGCTATTTGTGCAGGAAAAAGTGAGAAGAGAGATTATTACTCGCTCAAATATTCTAATTATATTTACACAAAGGGAAACTCTGATTAAAAAAAAAAAAGATTAACACTTATTACCAGAACAGATACAATAAAAAGAGGATATCTCTCCTTTATATTTGGATCCTCTTAATCTAAACCACAACACCTAAAAGGCCACCAATGTGGCATGTGCACATCTTTAGAACGAGAACATGCTGTTAAGGCTACATGATGTTTTAGTCGTAAATTATCCTAAAACATCAAAATATCAAAAGGGATATTATGATTATTGACAGAACACCCAAGAGGAATGTCTGTCACTCAGTAGTGTTTTCATCCACATATCTACTACAGAAGGCTATTCCAAATCTGCTGAGACAAGTGCATGAAGACAGTCAATAAAAAGGATCTTTAATTGATTAAATGTCAATCATTACTCGGTATATAATCAGTCATCCTTGAATGCAGACGGTATAGTCCAGTTAGCTTGCAATTATGATATATCTGTATCAAACAATGCGCACTTCCTAATTATGTGTTACTTATTCTAAACTATAATTGCAGCTCATTTAAAGGGTGTTATAATACCTAAAATTTTAATACTGTTTGTTACATTGTATACATTTCGTCAGGTTAGTAGTGATTTCACACTGTAGTTTATTGAGTCTCCTAAAGAACCTTGCTGTGTCCTCTTATTTCCTACATGGGCTGCATCTTTCTTCATACTTCAAATTAATTGATATGGCGATACCACGAGAGACTAAAATACCCTGTACCGAAGGTCAAATTACCATTGCAAAAACCTATTTTAAATCATGGATAAAGTCTGATGAAATCCTCATGAATAGTTTAAAGTTAGCTCAATAAATGCACCCAAAAAATATTTTTATGTCTACTGTGCTTCCGCAGATCTCCACAGAATGCTGACGCTCCCTTAAAATGACTGGTTCTTTTTGTTGAAGAGCTGGATTTTATCTGTGATTAGACACCACATTAAGCATCACAATAACTGTTATTCATAATTCAGCCAGTGGCTGGTCTCCTCAGTAATAACTGACATAATAATATAATTGACATTTTCTGCATTCATCCGATTAAAAAATGGAGGCAGTCATACAATTGTATATACTTTACTACTAAACATCAGTACTATTTAAACATTTTGATGGATACTTCATTGTCATTTTGAAACTAGACAATTGCAAAAATTCTGGATAAATGCAATTGATATCTCTCCTTAAATGCCATTACCTAAATCAATTATGATAAAAAGAACAGGGGCAGAAAATAATCAGTGACTCTGAGGACTTGACTCTAGGATCTGAGGGTGAATGTGAGAAGTCAGTCATACTCACCCCTGCGGCATCTGACACGAGCAGCACATGTAGAAGGCCTGGATTACAGCGCTCAAGCGATTGGCTGTCATGGAGATGACATCCTGGCCGTCCACGTAAGCCTCTGGGGTCTTCATGACGACCTCCGGGTCCAGCGAAGGGGGGAGCAGGGCAGGGGTTTCCATGGCAACAGAGGGGTCAGCCTCCCGTTGCTTCAGGAGGAGCGAGGCAATGTCAGTTCCCGGTGAAGACGAGGTCGCGTCTCCACACTTCCTATCCAGCTCTGTGGAGATGAGCACCAGCCACTCATCCAGAGAGTGCCACAGCAGCTCCAGAGGCTGAACAACAGCACTGGCATATGAGAAGCAGGGCAGATCCATATCTCTCACATCTACAATTAATCCCTTACCAAACTGAAAGGAAGAGGAGGTCATTTAGTTTTGACATGCAAACCTAAACATAGCTTTGAAGCTTTTTTTGGTACAACTTAATCAATGTGTACATGTAAAGCTACAGTTCATGGCTGGTGCCTCATCTGCCACGAAAAATGCTTTTTAATAAATCTTATCTCTAACAAATATGTGCTGTAAAAGAATTGTAATTGAAGCACTTGAAATTAATGCTGCATTCCATTTGAACTCAGATGTTGGAATTTTCTAGATCTAAGTGGGAAATTTTAACTAAACCCACAGGTTATCACCACAGGTTGGATTTCCTAATCAGCAAATCAGAAAAGCATCGCCAACCAGTTCAGAATCCAAAATGTCTGCACCACGCATCAACAAAACAGCAGCAGTATTATAAAGTTTACTATTACTTTTGTTCAATTGTGTGTGATTACGTCAGTCATACACACAGTACTCTCCAATTTCTATCTGTGGACATGTTTTAATAGTGTCTGGATGTGCCCAATACTGTATTCAATTCAATGCTAACAATTGATGACATGGAACAATACTAAAAAACAATGAAAGATATATTTTTTTAGATTCACCATAAAACATGTATATTATTGTCAAACCAGTGGCAGTAAGCTTTTATGTTAAAAATATACAGTTATCTTGTTTTTGGAGATGTTTTGAAGTGTAAAATTATCTGAATTAATTATTTGAACATCCAATGGTGGAATGCTGTCAATTAGGGTTTGACATAATTCCCAGCTCCAACATCCAGCATCCTAGGTAAATGGAATACAGCATTAGTCCAGCTAAAAACATGCCTAAAATATATTACCTTTAGAGGAACACATTTACAGTCTAATTTTAGGACTTTCTCTGTTAAATCACCAAAACTTTCCCTAATTCTGAATCTGAATATCAATATATAAAAACAGGGGTCACTATAAATACTAAAAACCTCTCAAATGTTTCCATAGAAAGTACACAGGAACTGCTCAAAAGCTTTTTTTTTTTTTCAAAATTGAGGTGTTTGAGCGGGAAGTTGAATTGTTTTAAAAAGAGGACGTACATATGACAATATAGGATGCAATAAAAATAATCCTCAGATGGGTATTTCATTTACTCAGACTAAGTGATCAGTCTCTATCAAACCAAAGCAGTTGTAAGTGCTGTAAATGTGCTGTAAAACTAGAATATGTGTAAACTCTATACTGAAGAATTCAGACAACTAGCACCATCTTCAGGGAAAATTACACTATTGCACCTCTCACCAGTCAATGGGAGAAACCAGGCTAATAACTCCTGCTGTAGCAAAGATAATGCAGCACATACTGACCTTGAAGACTTGACTGCGTGGGGTTTTGTTGCCATTGTACCCCATGTCGTTCCCATTGTTAGGGGATGATGGGCCGAGACGGAACACGTGGCAGAAGATTCGCACGATTCTCAGCAGGCTCTTCATCTGGGCCTCGTAATTACTAGACAAACTAAAGAGAGAAAGAAATTGTGAAGCAGAAGATACTGAATCAAACCTTTTATTCGGATTGAGGAAAAGGTCAAAGATAAAGGTGACGCCCACCTGAGCAGTTTGTGTCCATTAGTGGTGGCCACTTCAGCCAGGCTTGTGAGGATCCTCTGATAATTAGAGTCAGTCTGCTGAGATACATGCTCAAGAACCTGCCTGAGCTGAAAAATGAACACACACAGATACACACATTATGTAACAAAGTATGTATATTATGTATAACAAACAGCTTTAAAATATTTTTAAAGGTGCACAGTATCACTGGAGTTTTAAAAAGGAGAACAGCCTTTCTATCATTTCCACTGCACTATGTAACTTTGGTGAAGTGGGCAGGACAACCTTTGCGAGAACTGTGTATCAGTATACAAGTCTAATTTTCAAATGTCCTGCAATATTACTAATTTGCAAATATCCTGCAATATTACTCTGATGCCTCAACACTTCATTTCTACATTAACACTTCAATAACTGCCTTTATCTGTGTAAAGCATGTGTAAAGCATGTTTTTGAAGTGTTTCAAAGTGTACATTTCACTTTATGACTATAAGGGGACCTCAAACGTAATTCTCACATAATGCTGCATTAAAAAAAAAAAAAAACATCAACTGTCCTTTTATATGTATTTTAGAAAAAGAGGCACATAAAACATCTCACCATGTTCTCCTTTATGTCATCATTTTGTGTCATCTGAATGAGGGTCTGGAACAGCCTTGCATGATGCTGGATCAGAATCTCACACGTTTCCCCATAGCCACCCTTAATAGATAGAAGACGAATATGAGGATGAGTGCACAAATATATGTTTACCTGTATACATGTAGACAGGGTCATCACGATAAATATCTGAGATATGTTGTACCAAGGAAATCTGTGATACATTATATTAGTGTCATTTTATGACCATATTACATCACTGAAAAAAGTATAACGTAATAGAATAATAAATAACAAACTTAGACTCTTAAAAGAGCAATGAACCTTTATTTACAAATATTTAGATAATGGAATTTGAAAATGTAATCTATGAATATAAAACATCTAAAACATATAAATATTAATGGTGTCAATCGATTAAAAAATGTGTGATTAACTGCGATTAATCGCATTTGTTTTTCTTCAGTTTAATTTTTTTATATTATTTTTTTTATGTAAAATGCAATTATATGTACTGTAAGTTATATTAGTGGTGTCAATTAAAATTATAGTATATACTTGTTTGAGGGGAGATAAAATCAATGTAGGATGCTGGAATAAGGAATGCATGATAAATTGGATTGTAAATGTCTCAGCGTGGTTGTGAAGATTTCTAAATTCAAACTTAATTTGATGAGTATAAAAATCTTAGGGATGAGGAAAAGGGCAGGAAAGCACGGGTATGTGTGTGTGTGTGTGTGTGTGTGTGTGTGTGTGTGAGAGAGAGTGTGTGTGAGAGAGAGAGAGAGAGAGAGAGAGAGAGAGAGAGAGAGAGAGAGAGAGGCAGAGAGAGAGACGCGTTAACGTTGACAGCCCTAATAAATATAAAATAAATATAAATATAAATCTTTCGGTTTAAATGTTGACGTACGAGCTCATTCAATTTCACTTAATTTTAGCATATATTATTGAGATCATGATCATACACTGTATGTTGACTCAATATTGTAATTATTGCGACAGATCAATGTGTAAAATCTATACATTACTCACCTGCACACAAAGGTCAAGTGGTGTGACACCATTCTTGTCCGGCAAGTATTTGGCACCTCTGAGCAGCAGGATTTGGGCTGTATCCCTCTGGCCATGGCTGTGAGACAGAGTAGTAAATATTTATATTAGCATATAAAATCAGCACGCTATTTTGATGCATAACGAATCGCAGACACTGTTGTGAGCGGTAACAGATCTACCACTGTGAGGACACTAAATCAAATCAATATTAATTCTACAAATGACTGTTTGCTGTTGGGTCCTCACCACAGGTGCCACATGGAACATGGATTAGTTGCAGGGATTTCCAATTTGAGATCAAAATGTGTTGTAGACAGTTACTACCAGACAAAGCTCATAATTTCTGCACACATATATCATGAACGCCAGCAGCATCAAATCTAAAAGAAAGTGCAGGCCAGGCACTAAGCCTTTCAGAACCCTATTAACGAACACTGCCTTAATTAGGTGTCTGAATTATCCATTAGAAAAGCTGCCTTCCTTGAAAGCGCAGAAGCATCTATAAGCAGACAAGACATCTACGGCTATTTGTAACTGAAACAAGAGGATGGAGGAGCGCTGTTGCTCGGCAACGAAGCTCATCCAAGTGTGTCAGGCGCGATACACAAGGAAAAACAAAAGCAGATTGGACATCTCGTCAGTTGCTGCATTCTCATCAAATGGCAGCCTCATTAGTCTACCCCTGTGGCAGAGATTGATAGGTTTCCTCCTGTTATTCCTAACTCACTACTTTAAACACACAGTTGGAAGAGACAGCAAGAAGGGATTACAGCTGGATTGTAAGCATGAGGTCTTTAGGGTTGAAATCGCATTTGCCAACTTGAGGCATATCATTTCAAAGCACACACTGCAGTGAAGCCTTCACTGTTATTAATAATGAGGATAATGGGGATTATCCTACTGACCTGCAGGCAAAGTACAGAGGAGTTGCTCCAGAGACATTGGGCCTGTTGATGTCAGCTCCACTGTCCAGGAGGCACAGCACCGTCTGCAGAAACCACAGAAACACCCACACTATGAGCAGAATGTATAATGGTAACTGTAGTCAAGAGAGAACCAGTCAGCCATGGTAAAACTCTCATTTGCAAATCTTACACAAGCCTACTATATATGCATAATGATCTTTAGGAATTTTAATTCCCCTAACCTCCCCTTAACAGCAGACGTCTTTGATTACATTTAAGAAAAACTGAGAAATTAACTAAATCACTGCATATATTTAAGACATCACTGGTTTTCTCAAATGAAAGAGATATTATGCTATTATGCATTCTGGATACAGAATAGTCAGCTGTACTGCAATGAATACCCATTAGTGGTATGGTATCAAATTCCAATGACAGGGCAAAATACAATCATAATGTGGTCTATATCCAAATATAGCTTTTCTTTGCAGCATGATTTTACAAGATGACCAGACATAACAGTTGCAAATGCCACACACACTACAGTACTAGTACCTTTATTGTTATCCCACTGATCTTACTTCCCTATGTTAAACTGAATACACTATTGTGTACTTAACAAGGTTTCTTAACCCTGGATCCATCTCTATATAAGGATTTTCCTCCACCAGTTTTATGTGAATTTTACTATGCATTTAAAAAAAAACCTACATGAACAAGCATCATAAAATATCATGAAATGCATTTTTCACTAGTCTGTATATTTTTTAAATGAGAAACATTGTCTGTTTATATGTGTAATAAGCGAGCAAGATTAAAAGTTACATGTTTGGCACTATGTGTGGTCAGACCTGTTTTTAGCAGTTTTATTTACAGGGGTTCAGTAGACAGTGACGATACCATCTGCATTCCAAACCACATACGTCTTTCTATACATTACACTAACACACACACGCACATCTAATGGTGGTTCACAGAACATTGAACTGAACAGTATAGGGTTAAAAAAGTCAGCTTTTATTTATGGCCTGCTCTTTGTGTTTCTTTGAAGCAGATACACTGATAGAGAGCAATCAAAACTGCTCTTCTGAGAGAAAAAATATTTACACCACACACAGTAAGCCCAACTCTGGTACCTTTTGTGCATTCAAACTAGTGTGTCATGATATCTTTAAGAATTTGTGCGTAACAGAAGTTGATAGAAACGATAATGCATTCAAATTTCCTTTAACAGACCTTTTAGAAATATGTCTTTAAAAACTGCAAATTGGCTGAATGGAAAACCTGCTTTTGTGTTTTTTCTTATCTAGTTCACTTGATTCAGCTCATTAACTAATAAACAAGCCTCTTATCTGCTGGGTCAAGTGTGCTGAAATAGAGAAAAAAGAAAAACATTATGAAGAGAATCAGGACCCCAGGCTGACTTCGAGTACTACTGGTTTTAATAACAATATCATGCAGGATTTAACAAAAAGCTTCCTGTTTAACTTTTGTAGAATAAACTCTAATGAGAACATTATTAAAAGCTTAACGTGTCACAGCATAAAAGGTATAACAAAACTCCTTTAGGGTCCCTCTGCCTTGTATAAACTGTCTAATTTAAAATCTTTCTTTTTAAACATTTTCTTACAGTCTTATGTCCATTCTGGCAGGCCACGTGTAAGGCTGTCTGACCCATGGCATCTTCCACATCTACATTGGATACATGTTGCACCAAGTCATGAAGCAGCTCTGTCCTCCCATTCACTGCCAGCCAGTGAATCTACAGACATAAAAAACAGGAAAGGCACAGAGATAAAGAGATAACAGTAAAACGCAAAAACAACAACAGAACAGTCAAAAATGTCAACAGCTATTTTCTATGACCTGGAGGAATAGGTTTATATTTCTGTCACAGTGCAGAAAAAATATCCTGTAAGCCTTGTCAGGAAAGTCCAAAGTATAATAGTTTATATAATCCTTAAATATTGATCTGTGGGTACAATCAGCAAGCAACAACAACAACAAATACCATGATCAACAAATACTTACAGCAGTTAAGCCTTCGTTGTTGCAGATATTGACATCTGCATTGTACTCCAATAGCCTTCCCATACATTTCTTCTGTCTGTTAAAATTAATAAGCAGGTTAGTTCAGGTTTTTCCAGTGCTACAATTTTAGTGATTTAACCAAAGATAGAGGCAAATGTGCAAAGATAAATCCATTGTGACCAGTAGATGGCAGTATTGTATAATTCTTAAAAGAGAATCATTGTACCCATTTCTTGCTGCCAGGTGGAGTGGGGTACAGCCAGAAATGTCCTGGTAATTCGGGTTTGCTCCTCGCTTCAGTAAAAGGACCAGACACTCCACTGACCCACAGCTAAGAGGAGAAACACAAACAATTGTCATTAGGAGGAAAACAAAGGGAACAAAAACTAAGCTGGAGTGAAGTAAAGCATGTAGTCTACATCAGAACCACAAGTGACTTAGTCAAGTGATCTTATAAAACAAAGGACAACCATATTCACCATTTGTCCTGGACACAGAAGGAATTTGGCCTCTGCCTTTAACCCATCCATGCAATGAGCAAACACAAACAGTAAAATAGAGAGCTCATGTGTGCAAAACAGTGGGCAGCCATTGCTGTGGTGCCAGGGGTCCAACAGTGGCAGCCTGCTTAAGGGCCCAACAGTGGCAGCTTGCTTAAGGGCCCAAAAAGTGGCAGCTTGCTTAAGGGCCCAAAAAGTGGCAGCTTGCTTAAGGGCCCAAAAAGTGGCAGCTTGCTTAAGGGCCCAAAAAGTGGCAGCTTGTCAAACCACGATATCAAAACCAGTCATGAACAGGTTAACATTGTCTATTGCTTTTTGCATGTCCCAGCTGAGAAAGCCATGTTTAGAGAGCTTTAAGAGCAGAGAGAGTTTAGGGTTTCTTCAATTGGTATTAAACCCACAACCTTGTTATGGATGACCCAGTGTTCTAACTACTGTGCCGCCACTGCACATAGGTATATAATATGATGCATTGCATAAATGAAAACATACTTTTAAACATTTTATTTTGTACTAAAAGTAAAACCACTCCAGGTATAACAGGTAAGACAGTCTCCTTACTTGGCAGCAATATGTAGAAGACTTCTTTTTACACGTCCAAAAGCATAGTTGACATCAAACTTGGAGTTCAGCAGCAATTCAGAGACTGATCTGCAAGAGAAAACCCAAATTTTATTGTAGTGGTTAGTTACCTTAACAGTCGGTATGGTATTACATTTCCACACAAAACATACATCAACTTATGATTTGTTCCTATAGTTCCCTACCTGTGTTGGTCAGCCATCACCATGGGCATGAGTGTGTAGACAGCTGTCTCATTGTCTATATGAAGTACAGATGAGAACAATGACTTCAGATTAGAATCAAAGACAAGATTCAGATTCAGAAACAAAGACACATATTACATTTCCCATTACACACCACTATCCAAAGCTGCAGTTAGATAGTTAGACGTTACGAAAGTGTTGTTTATGAATGTGTGTTCTTTAAAGTAAGGAAAAGGAATAGGGGTCTATAGTTAAAATGATGGATGGATTGATCTGGGAACCTACAGTACAGTAAGTTTATCTAATAGACACTGGAGTAGATATTGCTGCTTCACAATAACAACCCCATATACAGAGCCATAAAACTTCAAATAAAGGCTATATAAAGAACTCCTGATTATGATCAGAAGCACGTTAGCTAACGTTATGTGTTTAGTCGTGAAGGGGTGTGAAGGTGTGTGTCAGCCTGACTGGTCACGTCACACACTCTTGTGCGAGCTACAGTAATCAGATAAAGCACGGTAAATGGGCTTTGTATGTGTGAGTATGGGTGTATCTGATCTTAGCTATTTACCTTCTGGGAGCTCCACTGTCCTGGCGCGGCGCAGAGAGCGCGTTAGCCGGTTCAGCTGCACGTTGAGCTGCTCCATCGCCCTTTCCATTATACGACAAGGATGAACCTTGATGAACCGGGTATAATTAAGCGTGCGGGGCGCGTGCGCTGTCTACATCTGTCTGACGAAGCGCGTTATGTTATCCATTTGGTCAGACGGTTCGTTTTCGGACCGTTCAGCCGAAGGACAGCAAACATGTCGCTCCTCTCTGACTCATTTGACAATTATTTTCCTGGGAACGCTTTCTTCCTGTTTTCATTACTCGCGCTCGCGGTGCACACCGGGAAGTGTAGTTTTTGTATTTCTTAGCCGTGTAGGTCCTTTTCATTAAATATTTAGGAAGATAAATATGAATCTATGTTGGATTAGTGTTGTATTGATTTTAAACAGTGTAATTAAAGAAATAACATATATTAAATATGCAAATATATGTTTTTTCCATTTTTATACTGCTGTAATGTGATTTTCCACTGGGGTCAATTGTGATATATCTATCTGTTTTCTCGTTTATTTATCTATTTATCATATCCTGTAACAAATAAAATAATTAATTTGCCAAAAGATTATGTTAATGTTTGTAAAAAAAAAAAAATGCAGACAGAACCATTGGCAGAACCTCCTATATGATTAATATTTAGGCTACAACCTTTACATTTATTCACATAAAAAAATCGGATACATTTAGTATTAATTGATTTTATTTTTCAGTTATTTTAGTTATTATCTATTATCTATCTATATAAATTATCTACCTATTATCTATATCTATATAAAACTTTTTTACATTTAGATTTACATCTAAATGTTTTCCACACTGAGCCTTTTAATACTGAGCTCAAGAGTTAATCACAGCTCTTGAAGCAAGCTACTGTTCCTGTCAAACACCAGGATTTTTCACATAGGCAGCTAGCAGCAGCAGCAGCACAGAGAGAAAGGATGAGCTGAGCTGGGGCGCAGGTCCAATAGAGGGAACAGCTCTCTGGTAAAATCACTGCTGTCTACTCAGACATCCCTGCACTGTTATTTGGGAACTATCTATAGAGAAGCTTCGTCTGGCACAGTGTTTTCCTAGGCTTGTTTATTCTCTTCTCCTATTACTATTACCAAACACTTTACTGATTGAATTGTATTGGGAGACTTATAGCTTAACTAACCGTTAGCTACCCTATGTTGTCCTAACTTGCCTGCGCTGCATACACACTGAAGGGCCCATGTTTTGTTAAAGAAGTCTCTGGATGCTGTGGGAAAGCTGGGAAGTGCTTGTTATCGTGTTGACCAGGTGATTCTGCACTGCTGCTGCTATAGAGAAGTGAGCGGTGAGAGACAGAGGGGACTATGAGTTATTGCAGCTCACAGATTAACACTAAAGCAGAGGCGAGCATCATCAGCCGAGAAAGCTCAAAACACCTCCCTGAGATCTCCTCCTGCTCCTCCTGCTGCTTCCAGCCATCCTGAACCTCCTCCTCCTCCTCCTCCTCCTCCTCCTCCTCCTCCACTGCTGCTCACAGCCTTGTTTATTTACAGCGACGATGGCGCACTGGTAAGAGCAGCTATTACGCCTTGCCTAGTTTCGCATTTTAACCAGATTCTTTAATTTAAATACGGAGAAAACAGTAAAAAATAGGTGAACATTTCCGAGCCCGGAGTTTTCTCTGTAACGTTGCGAAACTTTAGTAAACAGAATTATACAGCTTTTATCTAATGGTCTGCATTGAAGCAGTGTGGGCGACTCTGCCTTCCGGGTTGCTACGTAACAGAGCGCGCGCGCTCATTGGCTCATATCCAGCCATATCTTTTTAAATAAATACAAAATAAATAAATAAATAAACATGACACATGTTTTGTAGAATTTTGTATGTAGACTGAATGAACACAGCAAAACAGCGCGTAAATCTGACAGTTCCTAATGATAAGATTTAAGAAAATAGTCTAAGTGGTCTAAGTGGAAGTTACTAAAGCTGGGCACTAGGGGGCGTAAGACATGATTAAATAAGTCATGATTAAATAAGACGTGATTAAATAAGTCATGATTAACCCTTTCAGATCCGGTGTGAATTAGAATAGACTTAATGTAGTTTCTCATTTCGAATGTTTTGTTGCACATAACACTAACTGAGACCTGTTGTCAATTAGAATAATCATAATATATCATAAACCAGCCAATGAAACAGTAGCTTAGCCCCTTCCACTGCACTGGACAAAAAAAAGCATTAGGGCATGTCAGCACTACAGAACAAATAAGGCAAAGTAATACAAACTCATTTTTACTATTTTTTGTTTTTTGTTTATTCTAAAATTTTTTGCTAATTTTAGAATAAACATTTTATTTAGAATGAAAATATTGTAGTTAATTGGATCTATTTTAATATAGATTTATATTAGGATAGTAGTGTCTTATTTTGTGTGTATTGCAGACAGAAAACAGCATTCTTATATTTTTCTATCACTGGAACATAATTCATGTCTGAAAGGGTTAAATAAGACATGATTAAATAAGTATACTGAATTGTAGTTACTTGTATTTAGGGACAAAATCCCATAAATTAATTAAGCCTAGTCCTGGACTCCTATTTCAATAGGGAATCTCTATTTAAAATGCTCTGCAGTCTAAAGTTTAAACTGCCTCCTTAATTTCTAACAACAACACATAAATAAAAAAAATAACATATATAAATAAACACTTAAAAAAGTGTTTTGAAACTGCAAAACAGTTTACTGATATAACATAGCACAAATAGTAAGTGTCTGTTAGATTATTTCCTTTTGTAACAATGCTTCTTGACATAAAATTGGCAATGGCATAGAAGATTTGGAAAATTCTTCAAGTCAAGTCAAGTAGTTTTATTGTCAATACTGCAATGTACAGGACATGCAGAAAATTAAAATTATGTTACTTACCTTCCCAAAGTCACAGCAAATACAGCAAGATATAAATATAAAAGTAATATAAATAATATAATATAAAATATAAATATAAAATAATGAGAAACACTAAATATACAATACAACAAGGACACAGATATAGACATACATGTGACAAGAGACACAAAACAATAGCGTAATAGTGATGGGGGGGATTAAAGATAGAATGGCAGTACCATTGTAAACAGAACCTGTATAAACTTTAGTGCAATATAGTGGTATAAATGCTTAAGGTTGGTAAAGTGACATAAGTTCTTTAAATGTCACAGTTGTAGGGGCAATTAAAGTGAGTATGATAGTGCAAGTATAAACAGTAGTGCAGGTGTGAGTGCATGGGCACAACCCCCCAAGTACACAAATGCACGTTCCTTACAAATGTGGCACCAGGCTTTCCAAAGGTATAAGATTTATTGCCAATAAGCAATTTTACTACAAAGAAATATACTAACAACGACAAATTTCCTTCTTATTTGTGCTCTGTTTATTTTGGATATTTTCTTATATTGGATTATCTTATAATCTTCATCTATTAAATTAAATACCACATACACTTTTTATGTTTATGAAGGCACTGCAATTAAAACATTTGCAAAATGTCCTATTATCCTCTTTGACCTTTAAAAAAAATACAGATAAACTATACATCTGTAATCAGCATTCATATTTAATTTAAGAGTGTTAAATGTTCTTGTTGAATCTATTTCTGCCTTTTAAGTTTTGTTACTTGAATCATATTGAGTTTTTGAGGTAAAGACATTTTAGGTTTAAGTATTTTTTGTTTATTGTACTGATTTAATGAATCACATTTACCATGCAGTTTTATTTTCATGTGTGCTTGTGTATGTGTATCCCGAGCAGTAAAATCTTTTTAGTAGCAGAAAATGTTTCTGTATTTATCTGCCATGAGAATAAATGCACAAAGAAGAGACGTACATGAAGCAGACTGTGTAAGAACCAAATGCAGTCTCAAAGGTCTCGGCAGTCACTAAGATAATTAAAAATATTTAAATTAGTGTAATATGTCTTATAATGTATATTAGAATGAATGTAAAATATGTTTAAAAATATCTACACCCAGTTTAAAAATAAAAAGGCATGGATTGTGTGTATAGTTCAGATTCAGATATTGGTAAGAGGAACTGTTAGATCTGGTCTTCTCTGTAGACTTTAGTCACTGTATCCATTTTTTAGTTCCTCCAGCAACTATAAATGCTGTTAATGCTGTATGTCCAAAATTAACTATATATTTATGGTTAAGAACACACACAATCATTTATTTATTATTGTTATTAATTTGTATGTTAATGCCATGTACCTTAAAACATTATTTGTATTGCACAACACTCTCTTAGACACTGTTGAGCCTTGTGCCTAGTGTATATATATTAATAAAATGTTCTAGTATTGTTAAACAAAATGTTACAATATTGTATAGTATTTTATAATATTTTATAATAATATATGATAACATAATAAAATGGTATAATATATTATTATAAAACATGTTATGATAAATAATGGTATTGTGATATTAAATTATGTTTAGGCATTAATAAAGTTAAAGAACTATTTTTTCCTGAATGCTGATATTTCATGTTAACAGCTGAAGTGTTTTTTTTTTATGCTTTGATTGAAATTACACCATTAAATATTTCACACAGAATCCAGAATCCTCAATGTCTTTGAACATGTTCTGAACCCTTTAATATTTAAATGAAATCAGCATAAAAAATGTATTCCTTTCTACAATTTCCAGCTTTAAATAATGTCATAATGTAAAGAAAATCAGGAAAAATTAAATATGTGTCTTTTGCATTACAAAAAGGACAGTTTTGATTTAAAAGTTAATTAAAAATCAACAACCTGTATTTACCAAATAAAAGTGGCACATCAAAATTAATCTTGCTTGGAATTGCTTACCTGGAACTGTCCTTAAAATTTATAACACTGAGTTAAAAATCCAACTGGAATATTTTGAATAAGATTTAAGGAAACAGTTACTCTAAACCCTCTTGGAGTGCAATGTGTAAAAAAGAATCTCTGGTATAATAAAAAGTTTATTGTTGCAGAAACACTGTATCTCCTAAATGGCTACTATAACGAGTAACTCTTAAAGGAAATCAACGTAAAATCATTTACTGATTTTTTTTAAATTTCTATTGGTCCATTCATCATAAAATGAAATAGATACTTTTGAATGAGACATACGTAGTTGAAAAGAAGGTTTACTGGAGCTTGCAATATGATTAAAAATATCTTTGGTTTAATAAAATAAAAGAGCAAGTCCTTTGCTTAGACTTCATGATGATATAGCATCATTCTGGGGGGTTATTTGACAAATGGTTAATTAAAGACACCACAAAAACTTAAAGATTTAAGATTTAAGAGTTTATTGCCATAGTTACACTGTAAATTGAAATGCTTACTCTGCACTTTTCCCTGGACTAAAAATACTAACAATGTATGTATCATACACATAGGGTACATAATGAAGGTCTATGTCCAGGTGATACATAAAAATGACTAATGTGTTGTGCAAAAATATGTGCAGTGGACTTGGAGCATTACTTGCTGCAAAAGAGACTTCTATTATAGTACTAAATAAATTGTCAGAATATCTTTGTGCAAAGAAGATTTGTTTTACATGTTTTTTAACCAATATAAAACATTTACATTGCCATAATGGGTGTAGTTGTATTACTCAGTGAATAAATAATGGGTAATTAATGGTTAAAAATACAAATTCACAAGTAAAAGGCTCCGAATCCACTGAATCGTTCCCTAAATTAAAAAGATGCTTCAAATAGTTATTTCAGTTATTATGTCTTTGAAGAACCATGTTTATTTGCAAAAACAGTGGCAAGCTTGCAAGAGGTCTATTATGCTTTCTTGTTTTTACCAGATTGAAACATGTTGGCATATGGAAAAAAATAAGATTATGTGTACCAAAAGCAAGAGTGCAGAGTTTAAACTTTAGTAAACAGAATTACACAATTCACAATGGCATACAGGAATCAATTTTGGTTCTACAAAAAAAACATTCTTGTATGAGAAATGTGTGAAGAAACTTAAAAAAAAGAACTCCTTAGCAAAAATGGGTTTTGTCGGCATCACTCTAACATAAAGTGCCCTTATTTTTAATGGAATGTCTTAATACTTAATGTCTTATGTTTTTTTTTTCCCGCTTATGCTGTAATCCTCACATTATTTAACACATTGTACCATTTTTGCAAATTTTCAGGCAAAGAAGGCTGCTGTTATACATGTCATAAAGAAATATGTCTTTTTTTTCTTGTAGTTTTCTGAGAAGACCATGAGCTCCTCAGGATCTGCCTCTGTGGCTTCAGGTGGGCGGTGTTCAGCTCTGTTCCACATCCTACAGATCTGAGATGCTCAAATACAGATTGCATCTTATGTCTTGCTTGGAATGGGTCAGCTCTGTTGAACCCATTCATGTACAGCATCTAAACTTGTTCTGATTGACCTGAAGTGATGATGTTATGTAAATCACACATTGGACCTCACTACTCCTGAAGCTGTTTGATTGCAGGCTTTAAACTTGGTTTATTTAATATATTAAAGGGCTAGATTTAATGTGATTGATTAGGTGATTTAAATGTACATTTTAAAGAAACTTTTGGACAGTTTGGAAATTCAGAACTGGTCGAATAAGCTCTGAAATCATATAGCATGAAATAAAGAAATTATACAATCTTATAAATGGACATTTATGGATTAAATAATGTGTATAAATATTGCCAATCGTTTTACAAAGTAGGGAATAAGATTGGAAGGTCTGTTTGTGTTGTTCTTGCTCTCTGGTGTGTAAATTGAAGCTGCAGTGGATTTCATTTTTGACGGTGGGTTTCACATGTTGATCTACCCTACCCCCATTCACACACATTGGCACACATTGTCTCTGCGACCTATCGACGCCTGGAGCACTTTAACCTAGTCGCCTGCGAGCCTTTCAGTTTTTACGCAGTGCTGTGAATTAGAATTACAGCAATTTGGGCATTGTTGCAGCGTCGTTATGTTTAATTGAAATGCATTTTATTGTCGAATATTAGAGCTGTGCACGGGAGTTTATAGCATAGCCGTATTTCTGCTTTATGTTCTCATATACACCCACTCAACTCACCCCGCCCCCAGAACTATTTCACCTTTAAAAGCCCGGAGATTTGTGGGGGTCTGAGTAATAGACGACTAGATGAATATAAGGTTTGTAAAGTAAAGTATATATATATTTCAGAGTTTTTATATTGATGTATGTTTATATCAAAGCGATAAAGAAAGAGAGAGAGAGAGATAACTTGCTGTGAGGCTCTCCCACACTTTTTAACATCCCCCACATGCAGTTGACAGTCAGTGCGTGACACGTTTCCTTCACACACCGATAGTATGCAGATAAACCTAGTTACTCTCCTCCGAAACCAGCGAATAATAAATAATTTATGTCAGAATAAATGGTTAATTGAACGACTTATTAATGTTCACTAGCGTTTACCTTGCTTAGAAAAGTAAACAGTCTAGTTTAGTTCCATCTGAGAATCAGATTTCCCCTAATAGTAGAAATAATTAATTACAGCTCCTAATTAGACTACACAAGATAAATTCTTAGGTTATTTTAAGGATTGTACAGCTAAGCCAAGGCCAACTGCCTCTAATCAGATTATGTCTGATATGTGATAACACAGTTTAAATGTGTAAACATGTTTTAATGGAAGTCACCTCACAAGACAGTTCACAATAACTTACACGGTAACAGAGTAACCTTCGGATACAGACAGAGACGGTTTTAATGCGTTTTACTATCACTCTGAAACATCCCTGTTTACATGCAGCATACAGAAATAAATGATTAATTCGTCAAATCTAGGCTAACTTTAGTAGTAACTCAGACTAATTATGGTGGGAAATAATTTTAAAAGATGCATGAAACTGTTTTCTCTAATGAACAATTGGTCTTCTCTTGACAAATAGTATAGATAGAAGTCTGTTTTGGTCTGTTTGATCCGGTGGTCGGCACTGACTCAGTGCAGCTCATGTCTTCTATAGTGAGTCATAACTGAAGTGCAAGTCAGCAACTTTGATGAGCAAAACATTTTTTTCCAGAAGATTTTCTCTGCAACAAGCTCAAATACCTAACAAATGAGGTGATTAGTTCGCGTAGTGAATCTGTTAAAATTGTCTACCAAATGTTTGCTGAGGAAAAAGACAAATTCTTTTAAGGATGTAAACTATTTAACTTTAGAACGTAAGAGTCTTGAGTCTTGTTTTAAAGTCGCTACTTTACTGCTTAGACAGAGTTTATTCTCGTCGAGATTGTTGCAGATTTGTTGTATTTGTTTAAATATTGAAACGTTTTATTTTAGCGTAATTGTAACTAAAACACTTTGCAATGTGTTTGAACAGTGACTGTCGGAGAGTTCTGAGTTATAGGCGTCAGTATACTATACGGTCCCCTTTAATCGGCTGCGGTATGTTTTGAAACATATAGCTAACAGAATACATTGCGTACTGCGTTCATTAGTATTTCGGTAAGGTAGTTTTAAAGTAATTAAAAACTACCTCAAAGTCGGTAAATGCGGAGTTTATGGATTAGGCTACTGACTTTCCAGCTACTTACCAAAGTAACCAATCTTCTTCAGTTACAGCCAACGGACAAAGAGACCCGAAACCTAAAGAAACACACAGCTTCACAGCTTATAAATACGGCTAATTATCACCCGTGCTTTCTTTTGTTTCAGAGCTGCTTATTACTAAATTATTCCCGTCTAAATAATAAAATCTACGTAATTAGTTAATTGGTTGTTCTTTCCTTTTCTCTTTCTCTTTCTCTCTCTCTCTCCTTCTCTCTCCCTGTGTCTGTCTGTCTTTCTCTCTGCTAGTAAACAAAAAGATATGTACGCTTAATGTGCTGTGTCTATCAGGAGAAGTTAGCGTGTTCGGTCTCTGTGAATGTTTCTCAACGACGATTGGCTGCCCCGAGGCCAAGGCTGCCCAGGCCCCGCCCCCAAAACGCTCACTCGGAGAGAAATGAGATGCAAGTCATTGGCATAGGCACATGGGAAAGTGGACGGTGGGCGGAGAGAGTGAAAAGGAGTGAAAGGGGGGAGTGCACTAGAGTAAAAAAAAAGAAAGAAAAAAGACCGTCTGTTGTACTGCGCACGCTAGATCATGCCCGCTACATTATGGTTTGTTTAAAGCATTGTATTCAATTTCTGAAGAGGATCAAACGCTTTCAGAGGAGGATTTACACTGTGAGAAGTTTGGAAGAAGGGAGCCAAGGGAAAACATGGCCGAAGGTATCCTACTATATGGTTGTAGCGAGCGACCGTCCCCTCCACTGCTGTGCTGTGCTCTGCTCTGCTCTGGCTGGTGTTGTAGCTAAGTCCACTGGTGTGGCGCCTTGGGTTTGAAACGCAGGGCTTTTGGTGCCTCTGTTTACTCCCTGAGGTTGGAGGAGATAAGCGGACAGGCTCCGATTGCTCTCCTGATACCTCGGGCTGCCGTTTTAAGACGCAAGGCAACACCTGTTTTGTTTCACTGGACTGCACTAAATTCGGTTTAGGCTATACACATTCATTTCAGGCTTACTGATACAGATAAGTAGCCTAGCCTGTTACAAAATAGCCTACAGTGTAGGCTACTGAAGTTGACCGCCAACAACAAACAAGCCTGAGAGAAATGAGCAGTGGAAAGCTTTTACCTCCAGTGCTGGCAAAGAGCGCTTTATTAATTAATAATAAATGTAGCCCTGATGTGTCTCACCAGCGTGTCTCTTCTTTCCACCCTCAGGAGGTGCGGGGAAAGGTCGAGGGAGCCGGGCGCCTGCCGAGTCTGAGGAGGGAACTGACCCCTTGCCCATGTACGGCTCAGGCCACTGTAAGTGGTTTAATGTACGAATGGGCTTTGGATTCATATCGATGACTAGTCGCGGAGGAAATCCTATTGATCCTCCGTTGGATGTGTTTGTTCACCAAGTAAGTTTGCCTCAAGTTTACAAAACAACTTAGGGGAGAAGATCACTTCAATAGGCCTGTTCTTGTTTAACTCCTCTAGCTAGGCCTGACTTTGACTGAGTGTGTAACTTAGTTATGTTACCTCACGCCCACGTTTTCTCTGTGTAACACTTTTTTGTGTTACTTTGTTTGTGTTGTGTTGTGGTTCTCCTCCGTCAACACCACAGCCACATGTTTCTTCTTCTTCCCAGAAAACTATTAGTGATAATATCTAAGACGAGTTTGGTGTTTACTTGAAGGGTAGTTAGTTTTTAGCATTTTAATTAATTGTGGACGTCGCCATTTGCAATGACCACAGCTGGCCATTTACACAACAGGACTGGCCACAGTAGCCAACCGTTTTTCTAAATGCAACAGGAGACTATCAGAAACACGTGCATTGTTGTTGTCTTCCCAGCTGGCATTTCAACATTGAATCAACTTTGGATTTTATGTTTATTTTGAAAAGTGAGTAAACGTAGATATGGCAAAGGTTGTTTCAACGTCGTGCGTTCAACCTTTAACAAACCATAACTCACAATTAGGATGCTAAAATTGTATGGAAGAGGCCGTAATGAAAAATTAACAATTTCATTTTTAGTCTCTCTCTCTTTCAAAATATACATCTCTGAGAGGTGGAAACTGTACAACTTCAAAAAGCTTTAATCACTACAAGTAGCTAAAAACTAGAAAATCATATGGTTAACAGTGTTCACAATAAACTTACATTACTGTAGTAAAGCTGAGTATAAAGAAGCTTACCCACCACTACCAATCTCGTTACTGAACATCTGATCTCAAAAACACAACAGTAAAACAAATAGAACATGATCATACCCCAGGTATGGTGAGTAATTGGTGCCAAATTAAAAAGCAATTACTACTAAATCCCTCAATCCAACCATTTGTTTTTTAATTGTATCCTGATTAAATGTAAAATGCTAATTCAAAAGGAGAAGGTGGTTGAGGACATTATGTTGATTTAGTGTAAAATGTCAACATTTGCACAACCATTTAACATTTAATGTTGGTTCAACATTGAAACAACAACAGATATTACTTAAATCATATTTCAACCACATTTTATGGTTATCGGTCAGTTGTGTGCCAGCTGGGTTGTTTTGCTTTTTTGAGCTGCTACAAGGTGAGGTGGTGCTGTCTTTCTCAGTCTATCGTATTCTTTGTTATATCACACAAGACCAACTACAAACAAACCAAAGAAATAATGTGGTTATACTGGTGGAGACAACACAGGCTGCTAATGATTATAGCAATAATTGTGGTTGAGCACAACTAATCATAGCATAGCTATGTTCATTGTTTTTTTCTTACTCATATACTAACTGTATCTAGGTTCATTCTTGTGTTCCCACTCATGCACATAAAGTATTGTCTACTTGCATCTTTTCTGTTTAAGTGACTTACAAGCCACAGTAAATTTCCCAGTGTTAAATAAGCACGTTTCCTATTAAATTAATATTGTGTTAAATGGCAAAATTACTGTTAGTCTGTACAATATATAATTTTGTCTTTATCATCCCAGTGTGGTAATGTCCAATATTTACTTTGCCTAATATGCAATGTCATGTTAGACAAATTAAAATAGATACAGTTTTCCAATCTGTATCTGCCACAGACAGATTATATCTTTCAAATATAATTTATTTGACTCATTATAATGTAAAAAAAATCATGTTGGATTATTGATTTAATGTGAAAATTATTGTATTTTCTTATCGCAACATATATACAGCTCTGGACAAAAAATAAGAGACCATTGTAAAATGATCAGTTTCTTTGATTTTACGAAAATAAAAAACCTCTGCAATATAATCAAGACGAAGATGGATGATCACAAGCCATCAAATAAAGCTGAACTGCTTGAATTTTTGCACCAGGGGTGTCATAAACTTATCCAAAAGCTTTGTGTAAGACTGGTGGAGGAGAACAAGCCAAGATGCATGGAAACTGTGATTTAAAAACCAGGGTTATTCCACCAAATATTAATTTCTGAACTCTTACAACTTTATGAATATGAACTTGTTTCTTTGCACTATTTGAGGTCTTAAAGCTCTGCATCTTTTTTGTTATTTCTGCCGTTTCTTATTTTATGCAAACAGATGCTCTAAATGACAATGTTTTTATTTGGAATGTGGGAGAAATGTTGTCTGTAAATGTAGTTTATACAATGTTAATTTTACTCATATATACCTATAAATAGTAAAATCGGAGAAACTGAAGTGGTCTCTTAATTTTTTCCAGAGCTGTATATAGAGTACAACAAAAATGCTGTGCAGCCCTAGTTACAAGCTAGTGTAAAACTAACTGTGTTGACATCTTGTGTAATTGTTCCTACACCTCCCCTGTTTGTTCAACTACAAAGCCATTACATCATCTTTCATTTTGCCAGCCAAATGTTTTGGCAAAGTTTGGTGTTGACGTGAGCATGCACGTTACACATAATTTGGACACTTGGAACAAAACACTAACCATGTGGGTGCTTTTTGGAAGCAGGTTGTTTAGTTGTTCAGTAACATGCCTAGGTCTGCTTGTTCATTATTTTAGTAGCAATTTCGTTAAAAATAGTTTGTGATAGTGTTACAGGAATGATTGATCTTTCAGATTCTGCAAGGTTTTACAGGCCTGTGGGCCTAAAAGCTGTGTTACTGTGATGAATGCTTATGGCCTAATTAACTGCAGTGATTCATGTGTTTCCTATTCTAATGCTAGGCTAACAGCTCTGAACTCCTCACTAAAGTCCTGCGTTATTGTGTTAATGACCAAGTACTGTGTATATGATGTTTTGTTGCAAGCTTGAATGAATGGATTCTCTTCTGATGCATTCAAAAGCCACAGTGTCTACAGATATTTGTCCCAAGGTGTATTGCACCATTTGATTAGTTTCCCTTATGTTAGGAAGCTTGTTTGTGATGATGATGTCTGATGATGATGGTCTTTATTGGAATTAATAAGCAATGTGAATCTACTGTCTACACATGTAGAATAAGTGACTTTTCCTGTGATATCAGATGCTTTTTTTGGTTGTTGTGTGCTTACTTTACAAAATTAAACTTAATATTTTAGTACACATATAATAATGAGAGCTTAAAAATCATGTTTATGCTATTAAATACCATGCTTTTAAAGCATGGCTCAGTATAGCAGCAAAACAGATTCCAATTTTATCAGTTCCCAGTTTTTTTGCTTACTGTATCCAATAAACAAAATTTCTTTAAACTCATTAAGACAAAAAAAGAAAATTATATATTAAAAAATAAAAAATTGTTACATTGTCATACTTATTATATTATAATTTGTTTCTTTTTTCCTGTATTGTTTGGATTTGTAAAATGAAGATTAATATAGAATCATTTTATACATTCAGTAATTTATATCAGGCATTGATAGGCCGTCTGAAAAGTGTTTCTGATCATTGCAACAGCATTCAGAATTTACTGTGATATTAGTGGTGTTTTGTTGTGACTGTTTTTATTTTTTATTATTATTATTTTTTTCTGTCTTTTTTTTAAACTGAACTAGCTATGTTTGGAATGTTATGCACTCTCCCTATATATCTTGTCATTGGAAACAGTGTTGCTCATCAGAATGGTTCTTGAAAGATATAGCTTGTTTGATAAGAGACAGAAACCGTTTTTAAACAGAAAACAATTTCCAGGGGCCTCTGGAAAGTGTCTGGTTATTGTGCTCACTGCTGGTATATGAGTGTGGGGGAAGGGTTCCTTTTGATCCATTTTCTCTGAGGTGAAGGTATGAACGAAAAAACCTAAAGAAAAATGTTGGTTATGCTTTCAAGCTTTCCAATACTGCATACACTGCAGATTGTACCTGCAAGTGCAGCAGTTAGACTGAATACTAGATGATCAGCCTCATTTCTGGTAGGTTTGTGTCGCCCTTTCAGAAGGTTAGATTTTGTTAGTGCGCTGGGAGGACCACGTGGGCCCCTGGTAAGATTAACTAGCAGCCCATTTCACCGTTTGGCATGCAGGCCCCACCCTTCTCAGCTAATACCAGGCTTTGTTTCTCTTGCTCATGGGCTTTTTTCTCTCTTTTCCTTCAAAAAAAGAAGAAAGGATGAAAAAAAGCCACCTTCTGTTCACGTGACTTCCTCTTGTGAGTCATCCATAGATGCTTGATCTCTATTGGGAGGAGCAGAAATGCCTCTGAGTGAGTGGCCTCTCAGGGTTGCCAGAAACAGTTTATAATTGCCTGTTGTCATTATTCTGAGCTGAAAACACTGTTACATATTGATAGTCATAATTAGTTTCCAAATATAGCCACGAGGATATGTTCTTTAATATGTTTAATGCATTTGTATCATTTGTATTTTAAATTCTTATTTGTCATTTACTTGAATTTTTTGAGAGTATTTTGTTAGTATAGAATTTTCTACATTGGAATAATTTATACAGAACGGTGTACAAGTCCAGGGCTTTATTTAAATTTGTTAGTCTCAGCATTAAATGGCAATAAATTATACTAATAAATTATTGCGATTATTATTAACAATAAAAAAAAGGTGCCTTTTTGAGCAGCGGAATAAAAACAACTTTATTTAATTGAATAAAAAACATTTTGAAAAAGAGCAGTAACTGTGAAGAACATTTTAGTTGATAAAGAACCTTAACATGGATTCCTATTAAAGGTTATTTTTTTAAGTGTTTAAAACGGTTTAAATGGTTCTTCAAATATCTACTTATTTTAAAAGAAATTCTACAGCATTTTTTTGTACAATTTACAGTTGGTTGTTTGTTTGTTTTTTGTTCTGATATTAGTGTTTTTAACAAATAAAAATTTTAATGCACAGATAAACTTTAATAAATCATGTGTTGCAGAATAAGTTTCTGCAGATGTTTTCTAATATTTAACTGTTTATTGTTTAATGTCAGAAGAATTTTTTTATTTATCTTCTTTTAAAGAACAATAAGCTGTTTCTGTTGGTTGTTTTTTCTCTTAATATGCAGGTACATTATTATGGGTATTTGCTTCACAAATGAGTGTTTATGGATTTATTGTTCAGCTTTTGCTGGTGTATTATTGTTCTTTAAATAAGGAATGGGTGCAGCCTCTTTCAGTCTCACTCCTTTCTTACAAACCTTCTCATCCATTCCTCAAACCAAAACAGCCAAGATGGCTGCCAGTGAAGCGGTAGCAAGGGCACAGCTATAGATAGTTCTGTAGAGACAGAGAAGGACTAATATGTTTCTGAGCAGCGAGGTCTAGAATATTATTATCCACAATTTAAATGTCATGCATTGGTTGTGAATGCATTTCAGTATAAAATGATGATAAACATGGGTTTTCCTTCTCCTTTTCTTTTAGATAAAATTATACATACAGAATGGTTTTGAATGTAGTAAAAATAATGCATTAGTATTATTATTATAATTATGAGTTTTACTGTTATTTTTATAATCATTTGTTTTTATTGACATTAAATGATTTATTTATTGAAATGGCAAAACAATTTATTTGGTTTAAATAATTTGGTTTATTGCTGTTGTAAAGTGAGGGTGCAATGTTGTACTGGATTATAATAATTGTAAATTAACAAATATATATCAGGGTTTTTGTGTAACTATTTCAGAATATCAAAATACATTCCATTTAATAACGGAAATATTTAGATACTGTTTTTTTCTTTGTCATAATGGGTTATATTTAAATCTTTCAACTTAAACCCAGAAATATGTGAAAAGTGTTTTTTTTTTATTTAAATAATTTCAATGCCTGATTTCCCCAAAAAGGTGTTGTAAAAAAAAAAAAAAACATGATATAATTCGATTTATATAATAAATACAAATGCAATACAAAAATGTAGTATATTATCGTATTAATTGTTTGTATACTATTACACAATAAATGCATAATAAAATGCATTAACATTTGTACATATTTGTCTGCCTATCTATGTGATTAAATTGGTGCATTATTGTAGTAATGTGCTTGAAGGCTTGCAAAAATATAGGCAGATACTTAATAAAAATTACAAATAATTTGGTATTAAAAACATTGGTTTTAGATTTAAAGTAAATGTAAAACCTTTTTAAAGTTGTTTTGTTAATGAAATACTGTTGAGATTTATTTAAATGGTCAGTGATTTTAACTGTTTTTGCATTGTTTTTTATGATTTTAAATAATGACTACAGGTAACATTTTTTTGACAGATAAGTGAACCTCTGTACTGCAGAATGTAGTTATGTTTTAAACAGTTTATTTAATATTTTCAGTATTTTCTTTATGATGGTGCATTGCAACATTTATTCTTTTGATTTGGTATAGTCTTTAGCAATTATTGACATAGTGAAAGTTTTTTTCTTCTTTTGCATTTAAGGAAATGTGTAAAATTTAAAATTAGTATTGTTTATTGTGAACTGTATCAGAATCAAATTGTTCATTTGTTAACCAAATATTCATTCATTTCATTGATACCATTTAAAGTACTAAAGATAACATGTGCACTTTCTTAACCACATGGTCAATAATGACGGGTGCAGCTAGAAGGGAAGAAGTCATATCATCTGATTTTACAAGCAATAAAAAATGGAAACCACAGACAGTCGGGTACAAGGAACAATATACAAAATGTCCTAAAATGGTATGTCTGTCATTGTCCATTGTCTGTCACATCAAACAGATACTTAACATTTTCTTAGACCTTTCAGTACATACTTGATTATACGTTAATCTATGTATAAATGTACATACTTTTTTCAATTGTTTGCATTCTAAAGTAGCATAACTGTTTGGGTAATAAGGCACACATTTAACAATAAAGTGCATATTGCAGTTTTTGCACTATTTAAAAAAAAAGGTTTTTAAATCCAGAAATAAGTATAGAAACTGGAACGTTTAAATTTGCTTTTATATTTTGGATCAAATTTTATTGGCTCAGAGAAATCACAGGCATCTGATAAGAGCATAGTTAATGCATTTTGTTAAAGAACTGTAAAATTTAAATACTCAACTGTAAAATAATATATAAATTCAGTGAGAACTTTCATTTTTTGTGGGGTTTTTTTTTATGAAATAAAACCGACTAAATGGAACAGTAAAATTCAATTCTATTTATTTTTAAATGCCTCTTATAATAATTATTTTATAATTAATAAAATCTGAATTGTAACACCCCTTAACATATTGTTTTATTCTATTATTAATAAGAATCATAAATATATGTTTTAAATATATAAATATATGCTTCTTTTCTGGGTTTGTTTCAGAGTAAGCTGCACATGGAGGGATTTCGGAGTCTGAAGGAAGGCGAGGCTGTGGAGTTCACCTTTAAGAAGTCCTCTAAAGGCCTTGAGTGTGTGCGAGTTACAGGTCCTGGAGGAGCCCACTGTGTGGGCAGTGAAAGAAGACCCAAAGGAAAGAGTGTGCAGCAGAAACGAAAGCCAAAGGGAGACCGGTGAGTAGGCAACATTGCCTTACAGCTCTTTCTGTAGGTGCAGTAAGTGATTGATGTTTTCTTATGGAGGCCTATGTGATGTGGATTCTTCAGTAGAAATGGTTGCTGTGGTTGTCTGAAGAAGTAGATGATCAGTTAGTGATTAGTAGTAACAGGGCTGTATTTGAGGTGCTGTGAGTAGCCGGTAGTATGTATCCTGTATGTTTCATGTTATTTTGAGCAGTGATGGGTGGTCCCTCCGAATCCTTTTGAGAGAGACGACCCTGCCTCTCAGGCTGTTGCTCTCTGGGTTTGTTCCTGTTGCCATGGTTTTATCGCAATAGTGTGTGAGAGCCTTTTTCCCTGCTAAATTGCTGCTATTTTTGCTGGGGTTTGGGTGAAGATTTAAGGTTGATAAATGTGTGGTGAAGCAAAGCCAAAATTTACTTGTGATTTTACCTAGGTAGGATGATGCTTAAGGAGCCATGAGTTACCTTTTAGAATGCACCAGGTTTGAAATAACATTTAAAGACATGTTGCACAGTCAGTTTTGAATAAGCCAGTTACATTTTTACATTTGCTTTAATTCTGACACTGCTGTAGCACATGGAAAAACACAGTTTAAATACAACAGTAACAGCAATTCATATCTATAAGGACTTGTTATCTGAGAAATCCTTATTCTGACATATTGCATTTTTAAGCCAGTAGTTTCTTTTGATCCAAATCAGTAAATTCGTTTGTAAACTTGGAGCATTTTCCCCTTGGTTTGGTTTATGTTCACACACGGGAAAGATCTTAAGAACAACAACAACAAACCATGGAGGAACATTCTTTCCGCTTATTAGTCAGATTTTTCTTTGGTGGGAACAAGAAAGTAAATCCAATAAGAAGATCCTCTGTTATGGACCAGTGCACATTTTGGTGCTTCTTCATAGCTGTTGTAATTATCTGAGTTATATACCAGGTTAAACTTGGCTACAGGAGTCATTTAGCTCAAACCTTGGCAAGGTTGGATCACCTTTTCACCACTAACAAATCGTTTTAGGGTTCACTTGAGACTGGCTCAAGACAATCTCCTCTTAAAGGTCTTTAGTTTGTTGTATTGGTCCACATCCGAGTGCAATTGCTGCATTCACACCTTCCCAAATGAATTCAGTGCAAATGAACCAAATTAACAAATCCTAGATTTGTAATAAAATGCGGAATAAAAAAGACAATGGATTGGAATTAACAAGGTAATTTCCAAATATATCTTTAAAGTGCTTCTTAGTGCACCAACTAGTGTTACTAGTTATTTTGTCCTTTAAACCTATTTAAACTACAGTGTTGAATGTTTAAAAAGATGTTAAAGCTGTAAAGGCTAATTTCTTTTTTTTTCCTTTATAATTTGGATTGGTCTTTGATAATGGAGCATATTGAAATTTTATGTAATTCCTCGTATATATGTCACATTTCCACAAACAAAATCTCTTATTTTAAAAGCAAAAGTCTCTTGAATCTGTGGTAATTCAAACACATGGGAATGTACTGCAGCAGTGCAGGCTGTGAGGGGATCAAGGGATGATAGGTAGGTCACAGGGCAAGGACGAGTCCCAAATTCCAGTGCCCTTCCCCCTTTCTGTTCACACTCTAATTGAAGATGCCACCATGCAGGACCCCCCACAAGCCTCCTGCTTAGTTGTGCACAAGTTTGTTTCCTTTACAACAGCTGGTAAATACAAGTATAATTATAATAATTATTAGCATGATTTGTTGTTCATATTTATAGGTTGGTATGCAGTTACACATAGAAAAATGTTGCAAAGTCATCCAAAGCTGAAGTGTGTGACGTGTTGAAAGACAAATGGGAGGGAACAAATGTGGGAAGTGCATTCCCCCAGTTGCCTCTCAGTCGTCCTCCTGCGTGCTTGTTCCTGCAAAAGTGTGCAGGTAATTTGGCTGAGTGTATGGAAGCAAAGTCTACAAAAAAAAGTCTCAATTTTCATAGTTAGATACTTTATCAGTAACCTGTTGTATGTGAGTGGTTTTACACTGTGCATTTGCAGCCTGAAAGTGATTGCTTGCATCTGAAAGTTAATGAACATTTGTATTATTTGGTGCCAAAAGAAAAATGTCTATTGAGTTCTAAAGTTGTCTGATTATTCAGGTAGGCATGTAAAAGGCATACTCTGACCAGGATTAAGACTTAGAAATCTGATTAAGAAATCAGAGTATGCTGTTTACATGACTGTAAAGTGCAGAAATCTGATTATGATAGAATTACTAAGTGCATGTAAGCACACTTACTACATCTTTTCTTTTGATTTGGTTGGTTAGACTAATCCGATTAAGAAATCTGATAAAGAGAGCTAGATGTAAGCTTAGTAATCAGGTTGCTCAGCACGTTTTTTTTAAGTCTGCACATGCATGTAAATGTAACTGGATAGGTTAAAAAAAAGCTTTTCTCCATCTTTGTAACAAAACAGAAAAGGCTAGAATAATAAGGGCAGTGTTGTGCTATCAAAACCATGAAAAGACACAGATTTGTCAGAAAACAGTAATGGGGGTTTTACCATTTACTAAAAACCTCAACAGGAAGTTTACATCACATGCTTCTGTAGGACTATTAGCTTGTTGCAATGTATAAAGTTCAGAGTTTTTCTTTTACCTGGTTACTCAAGATATCAGAATATAAAACGCATTTCGATGCAATTAATGTTGCAAAAACTCAAATTTTAATACACACTTTGGTAAACAGTCCAGGTAAGAAACTGCCTTAGATTACATTTGTCTTTTAGATTGGATACTTTTTTGCATGAAATGTAAGAATCTGTATTAAACCAACAATTTAGGGTCCTTTTCTCCTTAATAACAAAGTCAACAAATCAGTAATGTGTTGAATGTACATGAGCTGTTTATTACAAAGCAAAATGTTGTATAAAGTATGGCTTATAATAATTGGTTTTAAGTAGATCTCCCATTACAATTATTTGATTATTTGTTAGCATTGTTTTGAACAGTGTAATAAAAAATCATTTTCTTGACAGTCATGTGCCTGTTTCATAAATGTTGCCTTTTAAAAGCAGACCATATTTAGCATTTTGTTATATGTTATATTTTCTTTGATTTTACCAAATCAACTGAACTGAACTGTTTGAATTTTTGCACCAGGAGTGACATAAAGTTATCCAAGAGCAGTGTGTAAGACTAGTGGAGGAGAACATGCCGAGATGCATGAAAACTGTGATTTAAAAAAGATGGTTATATTGCCAAATATTGATTTCTGAACTCTTAAAACTTTTTTTAAATATGAACGTGTTTTCTTTGCTTTATCTGAGGTCTGCCATTTCAGCCATTTCTTATTTTCCGCAAATAAATGTTCTATGACAATATTTGGAATTTGGGAGAAATGTTTTCCATAGTTTATAGAATAAAACAACAATGTTCATTTCACTCAAATATATACCCATTTCTTTGTTTGTGCCAAATTGCTGATCAATTTTTTTTTTTTACTGTCAGATGCTATAACTGTGGTGGTCTGGATCATCATGCCAAAGAGTGCGGTCTCCCCCCACAACCCAAGAAGTGCCACTACTGCCAGAGCTCCACCCACATGGTGGCGCACTGTCCGCACAAAGCGTCCTCAGCCGCTCAGGGAAGATACAGCTCGGATCCGCCTGCCTCCAGCTCAGGCCAGACATCAAGCCCTCACTGTTCAGATGCAGGCCAAAGAGCCTCCTACTCAGCTCAGGACTGCTCCACCTCCAGCACCTCCAAACCCTCCAGCTCCCCTGAAGACCCCACGCCAAAAGCTGCCTCATCACAGAGAAAAAAGAGGAAAAAATGAGGGAGAGAGAGTCTCTTGTGGTACAACTTTAAAACCTCTCAGGCCACCTCGTCTTATCCAGGTCCCCAACGTGTAAACATTCTGCTGCATCCGCCCTACCTCAGTCTGATAAGTATGGCCCAGACCGACATCTCTGGACCTCTTCAGCCTCATGCAAAGGAGGAAACGCTGCTGCTGCTGCTGCTGTTTTTATTCATTATCAACTAAACTGTGAACAGGATTAGGAAAACTCAGAGTGGGTTTCTAATGCTTTTATAAAACTGATACCTCATGCACAACATACATAGACTGCAATATTTTGCTCATTTTAATTTCCTTTTTAATTCATGCTGCCTAATGTGAAAAGTGGTCTTGAGCCAAAGAATCCAGTTTTTACTGTTTAATAACATCAACAGCCTTACAGTACATCACCCATTTTTTTCTGATTTAAGAACAATGATAAGAAATCAGAAATAATGCCTGACTAGTCTAGTGTTAATGTGAGATATAATAGAAGGAAACCATGGAACTGAACTTGAACAGATGTAAACTTTCTTAAAAAAAAGTATTTTTGTTTACATCTTTATTATCAGGATCTAAACTTCAACCATCATAGTATTGACCTGCTTTGGGTAAAGTGTATTTTAAAGTGCTTGATCAGGTATATAGTTGTATATTGTATATTGCTGCCTCTACTAGTGTATCTCAAAAATAGAATACAGTGAACAAGAACTGCTATATAAACTAAAAAGATGAACTTTTATATTTTAAAGGGATATAATAAAACTGAATACGTAAAACTTTTTTTTTTTGCCATATTTTTTTTACAACTGCATGAATTAAATAGCCTAAATGTATTTTTTGGGTACATGTTTTTTGAACACTGAACATTTTTTGAACATTCCAGCAGACATACCAACAAAGCACAATATTGTTCAATATAAACATTCAGTATTTTCACTTATTTAACTGAACACCAAAAGTATTTTTGGTGCATATCTATTTTATATTCATTACATATAAGGTCACGCATTTACAAGTTCTGGAATTAACTTTTCTTAACAATCCATTCAAGGCAGCAGTCACCTCTGTTGCTCATGCTCTTTTTCTACCACATTTCTGCCTTTTAGACAATTTTCCATTAATATTCTTTAATACAGCACTTTGCAAATAGCCAGCCATCTTTCCATTTATTATGGTTAAATGTGCTGAACTAGATTGTGAGATGAAACAGTGTACTTTTTCACCATATTCAATTTTTTTGAGATGCACTAATAATGTACTGTTGCCTCTTGAGACTGCTACCTGTATTTCTATGATATTTCTGACATTTAAATATTGGTGGTCTTTCACAGGCTAGTTAATTAAGTCAATTGTTTACTTGTTATGCTAAACCAAGCACATCAGTCAGACACCTGAGCATCTTAATCATATTTAACTGACTCATGCATGTTGAGAGGAAGGAGTAAATTAGTTTTTTTTTTGTAAGTGATTTAATGGCACATTAAAGCTGTGATCAGTTCGTATGCTTTAATATGGGGATTGTTAGATATACAGTAGGTGTGAACATCAGCAAATGAACATATTTTTACAATTAATCAGCAGCTTTTTAATTGGGGCTATTTGTAAGATTATGTAATATGACTCCATCAATTTCTCCAATTTTCTCCAATTAGTTGAATCGCAAGAAAATATTTACTATATTCTAATGTTTAATTAATGGCACCTATTTAAAATATGTGAATAATTTACAATTTTAACATTAAAACCGTACGTGATGGGCATATCTTACATAACCCCCTTTTATAAGAATTAAAGTTGTTTTTAGAGCTGAAATATAGTTGAACTTTTTAAACTATAATTTAACTTATAATTATTTTCACCCTGAGCCACAGCAGATAATAAATACTACTGTGTGTATATACTTGCATTCATGCATCTGCATATTATTGCCTATAAATTCATAATCAAGCATAAGCCGAGCTGAATCCCTGACTGTTATTAAGCCGTATACACATGACTGAACAAAAGCTTCTTAGTGGGAAGAATTTCTCTCAGGGAATTGTTTACCAAAAAATTAAATGTTTAGTCTTTATTTGCTGTTAAAGTGTATTTCTGTGCTGACTTCTTATAAGTGTTTAATTAGCCTAAATATCTGTAGATGTAAACGTTCAGGCAACGTTATTAATGATGCATCTTTTTAAAGAAAGGACCTAAGGGTAGCAGTGGACCTGCAGTTTGGAAAGTTTAGTGCCTCTCAGTGGTCATGGAGGGTGATTTCTTATATTATTATAATTTTTTTTCCTTCAGTTTACAGTAAATCCTACCTCATTTGTTTTTATTTTTTCTCAGTCATAAAACCTGATTACTGCTCAAATAAGGGATTATAGCTTTTGAAAAAGAAAATGATTTGTTGACTTGCTCTGATGTGCTTTAACTGTAAATAGATCTGCGATAGGATGTAATTACAGTTAGCCGTGCACATATTCTCTGATTTGTAAATGCAGGCTGAATGTCAGATATGGATGTATTATTTTGCTTTATTATTTTAAAGACTGAATCTATCTTATACACAGTAAATAATGTCCCCTTTAGTGGGTGATATTGGGATTGTACTGACCTCTGTTAATACTAACAACTGACAATGCTGTTTATTTTTACTGGGACTTGAAATATTTAATGCTATACAACACTGATGTAAAGAGGCAAGTTCTCGACTCTTATTTTACCTTTTTTTTTTGTTTAACCTGTCTTTACCTGTGGGACCTAAAATCAATTCCTCCCACCCTGACGTTTCATTAGAAACCACAGCAAAACGGCTTTCTGTAAAGACAGTGGAGGTTTTCTCCTGACAGCAGTGATAAATAACCTGAACTACTGATATGTTTATATTTTCCGTTAATATATATATTTTTTTATAGGAAGTATTTCTTGTTTGAAGGAATCAAAGGTCAGACACTGATTTGAGAAAAACAAAGAAAATCATGACTTTATTTTTATTTTTTAAACCAAAGATTTTAACAGAAATTATGGTTTTGGCATTGTGTGTGTGTGTTTGTGTGGGTGTTAGTTAAATGTTTTCTGGTCATTTATCAGTAGTTGTTTCATTTGTTTGATATTTAATATATATTTTTTATAAGGATCAAGATTTTCAAAAAGCTTTATCGGACAATTAATGATGTATTTTTTTTTTTTGGATGAACATGATGGTTTGATGGTCATGAGATTCATTACAAGCACTGATAAACCTCAGGAGCTGATCTTGAATGCTTGAAATCTTTTCTTGGACAAGAAATATGCATTTGATGAAATATGCGTAGTGCATTTAAAGGCCTTCTTAAAGAATGTTCTGCAACTTGCATTTGGCAAAATAAATCTGATTTAGATTTTTTTTTTAGCTATGTTGTCACAGAGTCTGACTTCTTTACATAAAAAATGTGATTATTTGATGTGCAGCTATATTACAGCATTATTTTATTGACACACATATAATCTGAGCAGTCCATAACAGCCCACCAGTAGGCTGCAGGGGTAATGGTAGGGGGGCATTGCCCAAAAAAATAAATTGTGTTTTGCTAAGTAAAAGATCCTTCTAACGTGTTTGTGTATATAATTCAGCACACGTTATTTAGGATGTGACTGAAATTATATTTAACATATTTAGGAGTAGCTCATTGGTTTGGCATAGTACAGTCACATGACTGATAAAGCTAGCTGGTTGATTTGCAAGCAGATTATGTTATTATTAGTACTGAGTATTAGTACCCACTACAAATAAATAGTTAAAACAGAAGATCCTAAAGCAGTTCAAGCATATGAAACAATCTGATAAACTACATTAATTGTGGTGCTTATTTGTGTAGATTTCAAATGATCAATTCTTTTTTGTCAGAGCACCAGGATGTTTTGGTGGGTGGGTTAAGTGGTCTTTGAGTTGCAAAAGTTTGGCAACA
Organism: Astyanax mexicanus; assembly: GCF_023375975.1. Taxonomy (NCBI): domain Eukaryota; kingdom Metazoa; phylum Chordata; class Actinopteri; order Characiformes; family Acestrorhamphidae; genus Astyanax; species Astyanax mexicanus. The sequence continues at coordinate 34,768,620 of NC_064413.1, read as the reverse complement.
CCTGTTTTTTATTATAGTAATTTAAATTTAAAATTTAAAAATAATAACTATTTTAATGACTAAAATGATTGAGTTATTGAATAAAACATGGACTGATTGTTTCTTTAAAATATGTTTTATTTATTTTTCAATTGTATTCTAAACATAAATTACCTAAACTACCCCAAAAGATATATATATATATTATATATAGTGAACTAGCAAAAATTATAAAGATGTACCCCAAGCTTTAAAAATAGTCATCCTTGTTGAGTATAGTGAATGGAAAAAAATACATGGCTACTTTACATTTATCTACATTAAGTCAAATTGCTAGTCTGTGTACTATCTGACATTCATGATGACAGACATGCATATGCAAATGACATTTTAATGAATACAAGTGTGCCACCTACAGGCTAAATAATTAAACAAGATATTTAAAAATAGAAGTTGAAAATAAACAAAATTCTAACGTCAACTAAATTTTGAACAAGAAATACATTAATGTATTTAGAGAATTCACTTAAAAAGCAAAACCAACCCCCAAATCCAATAATAAAATAAAAAAAATGTGGAGATGCAGCAATCATAACATCATGACCTACATCTCTGCTGGGACATGCTGTGTACTGCTTATATTCCATATCTAGAGCAGACAGTGTGATGTGGTGTTTTTGAGAGAACTAGAAGTCTGTATCATCTTCACACAACAGCCCACCAGATGTTACTGGAGGCAGGGTGTGAATCTACACCTCTTCTGGGGTTCTGGGGCTGGGCCGGGAGGCAGTAGGTGAGTCGGTTTCAAAAACATCATCTTCCATCGCTTCTTCAATTGGCTTCATGGCTGTGGAGGTTTTGCCGTGTGGATTTTTCTCTGAAAAGTAAAGTGTTATAGTGAAAATTCATGTGATGAATTCCTAAAGTTTATGCTTTTCAGAAATTTAACACAAGTGTGTTATGTCAAACACATGCAGTCACATTAAATAATCAAATTTACATTTATTAACAATACATTTATTCTTTGTCTGATTAATATAGAATGTGAACACTTACATTTTTAACATATAATTTACATACTGTACATACTATATAAATACTTACTCAAAAAATGGTGTCTTTCAAAAGGAAGTGACTGTAATTGTAATGGTAAACTACACATACAGAAGTAGAGTGTATGCACTTTTCTGAATTCACACTCCGGGGCGCTATACCAGCAGGACAATGCTTGCCCATACTGCTGCCATGACTTGATGGATAAAGACAGATGCCATGCCATGGCCAGCTGCATCACCAGACATATACCCAGTTAAAAATGTTTGGGATGCTGTTTCGCACACAATTAACACTCCATTCCTTCTACAAAATCTGCAGCATTGTTCAAGCCGCACTGGATGGATTATTGCTGGACATCATTAGAAACTATTAGTACTCCATGCCAAGACATCTGGCACTACTTCAGTATGTGTAGCTTATAAAATAATTCCCATATCAGTTTTTTTTTTTTTTTTTACAATGTATTGTTTCCTGGTAACCTTTATCTTCTTTCCCAATAGCAATGCACTCTGACACTTCTGATTGAAACATTCTTGTTTTATGATAGTTTATGTAAGGGTGTAAAAAACTTTTTAAATGAATTGACTGTTGTAAATTTAAACAGCATGCTCTTATTCAATGTGTGATGCTTATAATATAAATAGCTCTCTTGGACTGTTAGAACAGACTTTAGCATCAACCTAAATCCTTCCCGACTTCTCCATCTAATTACTGCCATCAAAGCTATTTGGCTGCATCCAGAAAGTTTGCCTATTGCTCTTGTCCTCCCCCTCCTTTTCTGCATCTCCCTTTCTACCCCAGAAGAAGAAAAGGAGTATAAGCAGGGAGAACAAACAGTAATTTGGGAAACATGGCAAATGATCATTTTAGTGGCATCAATATTGATGCTAATTACTGTTAAACTCCGTCAAATCTGCTGTAATTTTATTATCAATTATTTCCACTGTTCTGAAGTCATAGTATCTTAAGCTTGATTGTGTGGGTGATGTCAGCATCCATACCAATCAAGATTAGAGCTGGGTGTGAAAATTCATAATTCACGTAGGCAGTATAATTGCCAAAAAACATGCTTGTTACAAAATCAAGACTGATAATTAGCTATTAATATCAGAAGTCTGTTGTACATTAGTAAAATGTATATAGCAGTTTTACTATGAAACTAGAGGCATATAACTGTTTACACTGCTGCTTTGCCAACAAAACTTGTATTTCTAAAACAATAACTTGACAAGTGAAGAAACAACCCTACTTAACTTTAAATCGAAGTCAATGTAAGAATATTTTATTCTTTGTCATTCTGTCCAATTTCTGTTTGTCAATTCACCTTTAAATGATGTCAAAAAATAGCCAAAATGAAGATACAACACTTTTGTGTGAGAGCAATGCAAAAACTTGATTCTAGTAAAGATATACTATCTGGACAAAAGTATTGGGACACCTGATTATTTATTGTTTCTTCTGAATTCAGTGATATTAGAAAAAAGTATATCCTACTTTGTCAGAGTACCTGTCTCTATTGTTAATGGAACCTTTTCTTTTTTTTTTAAGATTTGTTTCTAATTTTCTACCATTTTTCTCCCAAATTTATCAAGGCCAAATGTCCCACCCATTCAGCTGCTAGTCAGCTGTATATCCATTATTACTAGTGATGCCACAACACAAGGAGGGTAAAGACTAGATTCAGATTCAGTTAACTTTATATGTCCCAGAGGGGCAAATCAAAGAGCATAGTGCGTGCCTCCTCCAACACATGTGAAGTCAGCCACGGCATCTTTTCAAAAATGAGGAGAAAAGTGCAGCGACTTGGTTCCGATACATCAGTTCACAGATGCCTTGTGCTGATTGACATCACCCTAGGAGTGATGAGGGGAAAGAGCGCCATAAACTCACCCAGAGAGAGCAAGGCCAACTGTGCTCTCTCAGGGCTCCGGTAGCTGATGGCCAGCTGCATGGCGGGGATTTGAACCAGCGATCTCACGATAATTAAAGCTTTTTACTACATATTTGAGCATTGCTGTGAGGATCTGATTGCACTTCATGGAAAGAGCATTAGTGAGGTCAGGATGTTGGATGCTTACCCCCTCACCTCATCCCCAACTCCCCAACTCATCCCATCATTCCAGAGAACACAGTTGCAATACTCCACAGCTCAGTGCCCTGAGGCTGTATACCCTCCTTGCTCAAGCCTGGCATTTAGAATGATGTTCGTGTAAATAGGTTCATGTTAATCTAAAAGAATTCTACAGGCATTGTCTCAGCAATGGGTGCAACTTTAAATATCTGGACAACGGATGTCCACCAACATTTGGACATATAGTATCTGTGTGTGTATATACAGTTCTGGAAAAAATAAGAGACCACTTAAAAATGATAAGTTTCTTTAATTTTACTAAATTGAAAACCTCTGGAATATAATCAAGAGAAAGATGGATGATCACAAGCCATCAAACTAAGCTGAACTGCTTAAATGTATTTAAGTTATCCAAAGCAGTGTGTAAGACTGGTGGAGGAGAACATGCCAAGATGCATGAAAACTGTGATTAAAACAGGGTTCCTCTTAAAACTTTACGAATATGAACTTGTTTTCTTTGCATTATTTGCAATCTGAAAGCTCTGCATCTTTTTTTTTTTTTTTACCTTTTTGTTATTTCAGCTATTTCTCATTTTCTGCAAATAAAAGCTATATATGACAATATTTTTATTTGGAATTTGGGAGAAATGTTGTCCGTAGTTTTTAGAATAAATCAGCAATGTTAATTTTACTCAAACATATACCTATAAATAGCAAAAACTGATTCAGAAACAAACTGAAGCGGTCTCTTATTTATTTCCAGAGCTGTATAAGTTGAATACATTTTTCTATAAAATATTAATGGCCTCACGTTTATGACATGATGTGTTACGGATTTCTGGCTTGAGATGCAGAATTTCTGGCAAACCGAGCCGTATTGATTAATCGTTAATGGTGATCTTGAACAGGTCAGGCTATGAGTGGAGTCACGCTGTCAGAACACTGGAAGAGAGTTAGGAATTAATATAACACGTCATTCTGTGATGTGGTTATATTTGAGCTGATAATTGGGAGGTTGGAGAATAAGAGGATGGTGAGAGAAAATAAAACGTCTTACACCCCCGTCAGGCGCGATCTGAGGTCACAGCTAGAGTAGGGACAGGAGGAAATAGTATCAGTGAAACACTCTCACAATAACATGAGCTCATATGGAAGGAGTACAGCAGCAGACATTTAGTTCATGATAATGGATCAAACTGGAAGAGATGACTGATAGGATGGAAATGAGGAGGTTATATGTAATGAAATCAAATATCTCTTTGAACTGTAGCGAAGTAAGTGTATTAGGCATGAAATAAAGTCTTGAATTGAGCCTCCTGGAAGGCACAGTAAGTAAGGAAGTTATCAATTAGTTAGTGTTAGTGTTAGTGCTAAGCACTTAGCATCAGCATTAGCTTAGCATCAGATTTTTATCAAGGAGTAAGTGAGACTTACGTAGTGAAGAGCCCCCAGATCCTCTCAGAATCTGATTGAGTACGTCATCTGTGTCACTGGTGCTCGCCATGCTGTTCCTCATCTGCATCATAGACAGCTGAGAGCACAGGCTGGGCTGCCTCTCCATCTTCTTTACTGCCTGAGATTCAATCAGCATCATCACCATGGTTAGATCATCAGCCACCATCTACATTCATGTCATGTGCATCAAAAGCATCGTAATTATCATATATTGTGTCACAACATCAGCCTCATGCAAAATAAAGAAATATATTACAAATATTGGAGTGTGAAGTAATATGCAGCAGAGGTTATATTAAGCTATCCAATACATTTTTGAGATCATAAACAAAAATTTTATTATAGTACTAAAATAAGGCAGTTCTTTTAACAGAGGGAAGCAAACACGAACTGATATGAGTCCACCTGATCCAAAACGGGTTTAATTCAGCACAATAAATAAACAGATTTAAATAAATGTACATTTGGAGGTAAAACATATTTAACAGATCCAAAAAATCATTTAGAACCATAGCATAGGTTTAATTTTACGACTCTTAAGAGACCTAATGTGTAAAAAAAGGCCTTAGTTTGCATTTGAGTGGTACACTGTTACTTGTTCAAGTCAAGTCAAGTCAAGTAGTTTTATTGTCAATGCTGCATATGTACAGGACATACATAGAATTGAAATTACGTTACTCTCCTTCCCAATTTTACAGCAAGTACAGATAATGGATAATAAAGAAAAATAAAGAAAAAGGGGAGACACTATGTGTACAATACAGCAGCAGGGACACAGACATACATGAGACAAAAACAAGGTGCAGTAGTGGTGTTACTCATACATCCCCACTTTGGTCACTTGCTCAGATCAGAAATAGATGCACCTATAGTGTGTGAGTTCTTAAAAGCACCAGATCTAAAAGTGTTCAATTGAGGCAGACTATTAGATGTTTGCTGGAGTGGAACAATTCCTGTTTAATTATATATTTTTTATTATTAATAGATATTTTAAGACACATATTGAGATAAAAAAAACATATTGCACAGTACATGGGAACTGATTAGTTGAATCAGGTGTGCTGGGAGCAGAGGAAGCCAAATATATTAAAAACAAGTGAAAGGATTTATAATACAATATAATGATTCCACTCAGTAGCATCAAAACAGCCCTTCAGCTCCTCGACTGAGTCCTTTGTCCAAACCTGGTTATTTTTAACAACTGGCCTTTCCATTTTTAACTTCTGTCGATACTTTGGCAAGTGATGAATGACATTATGATCAGACAAGCCTAATGGTGGGCTGCACCTGGACACATAGGCACCCCCCACATTTCCAAAGCACTGATCTAAAGTCTTATTCATTCTCGTTGGACAACACACATATTGCTCCAGGTTTGGCAGGTGGGTCGACAAAGTACATCTGTTAAAATCACCCAGCAAAAAGACTGGATCATCAGCAGGTCACATTGTGCTTTATTATAGCTTTCAGCTATGTGCTCGGCTGCTAGAGCATAATCTGGACCAGGCACATACACCAGAGTAATTGTGATTTTCCTAAATTCATGCAGGAGGTAATACATATGCTTATACAATGCAATATTTACATTTTTTATTTGTAATGTATAATATTTATCATTATATTCAACTGGAATATCACTGTAAAAGTACAAGTATTTGTCTTTTTTTCTACATAATTTTAACACAGCAGCTGCCCATTACAGACTATTGTTAATATGGTGTAATTGGTAGGCCTTTGCAGCCAGCTGCCAGCAGAGGGCGAAGATAAAAATTAACTGTCACCCAAAGGAACTCTAAATCACAGAAGGTGATCACTGCAAACCAGGGACACCTGTTGGCACTAACATATAAGGCCATGGCAAGCAGCATGCCCTGTCGCACCTTTGTAGAGGGGTGACTGGTAACAGAGGGCATAGAAAAGAAAATAAAAAGAAAAGAAAAGAAAAGAAAAAGCCAAAAACAAGATCTAAAAAAAGAACAAAAAGGAAAATCTCAAAAGAAAGCAAAGAGATTTTAAATGGAAGCCACACAAAATAAAAGATCTTTAATCTTTCCTAAGTTCCTTTTTCAAGTTTGTTTGTCTGTCTTTTGTTTGAGCCATGCCATGTAGCATCTCTTGTTTGACTCTCCCACCTTTTTTCCTTTTTGGTTTAAGGGGGTGTAAATCCAGCTAATTTTAAATAAAATGATTTACATTTTTATTAAGTTCCACTGAAATAAATAATTTTTCCAGTAAAGTTACCAATATGGAAAATAAACATGTTTTTTGGACATTAACAATATGGGTCATGGTCATATGGTTAATCTTACCTTGTCACTAAGTGTGGGGTCGTTAAGAGAGTAAAGCTTGTTGGTGATGTCCTTGCCGATGATATATCTGAACACCTCATTTAGAAACGAGTCAGACTCCAGAAAGTAAGTCAGCCTCTCTCTAGACCAGCACAGGAACTTGCAATTTTCCTCAGCTGTGATTGTCACCTGTAGATAAAGAGTTCCATATTGCCAACATGATTCAAACTATCCTAATGGAGCATCATTATTAACATGACAAGCATCTACATTGTATGCTCTTATAAAGTTATGACACTCCCAATAAGTACCACATACAGACCTGGAACTTTTCCCCTCTGTTCATCTGTGTTGATCTGAACTCCGGAGAGTCAATGAAGGCATTGGTGTAAATATTGTGAAGAAAATGGCCACGATATGAAACCTTCATTCTACAACAGATACAGAGACTTGGTCAGGAGGAGTAAAGACTTTTCAGAAAGGTCTCATGTGTTGATAAACATGTGTAGAAACATCCTCAGTGCAAAAATAAAATCTTAAACCTTGCAGTCATCTTGTAATAAGAAAAAAAAACTAGAATACAGTTTGCCTATTCTTTTTACATACGTTTTTTCAGACTCATTGGCAAAACAAATTTTTCCCTTTTGACATTGAAACAAATCAATCATGGTAATAGAACATGGTAGGCTCATTTTGCCAAAATAAGTAAATAGCCTTAATGCATATTTTTCTTGCTTTTCAAAAAAAAGCACTTACAAAACTACTATAAAATATTCTTAAACTTTTTTTTTTTCACATTTTCTCACATCTTTTCCCCCCAATTTAGCTAGGCCGAGTGTCTCACCCATGCAGCTGCTAGTCCGCTGTATATCTCCCTTCACTAGTGATGCCTCAACACAAGGAGCGTGAAGCATTGTCGCGTAGCCAGTGTGCTCTGAGGAAAGTGCAGCGACCCGATTTCCGATACATCAGGGGATGAGGGGAAAGAGCGCCATCTAGCCACCCAGAGAGAGCAAGGCCAATTGTGCTCTCTCAGGGCTCGGCAGCTGATGGCAAGCTGCATGACTGGGATTCAAATCAGTGATCAATCACTGAATATTTTACCTTAAAAGTAAGTTTTTTCACTTCTTACAAACATTTTAATGCATCCGTAGTCTAAAATGTAGTGAAAAAGTGGGCCACATACTTCCCCTTTAGAAGAATGCTGAGGCGCTCGTCCACTGAGGTCTTATCCTCAGCAGCATAAATTTGGCCTTTCTTCAGGGTCTGGATGGTGCAGAACTGCCCGGTCAGCCTCTGGAACAGAGCTTCACGCACATGCAGCGGCTCAAACATCCGCTTATACACCGACCTCAGCTCACGGTCAATCTTAATCTGATAAACAAAAAAAAAACAATATTTTATCTTTGATTTCAGTACAAAACATACATTTCCATCAACAAGAATACATGATTTAATCTAAAAATATCTGGATCCACAATGTATCCAAGGAGAGAGCAGCAGAGTGTGAAAGACACAAATGCCAAGCCTGAAGTGACGTCCCAGCTGCCTGTTCTGTCCTGGATTTACAAGGTGATAAAGCACAAGATTGACCTTAGTTTTCAGGTGACTGTGTACCGACTTTGTGCTGAACTGAAACTTAAACTGCAATCAGGTCCTCTATTTTGCACTGTTGCATATCAAATGATCACAGAACATTGTTAAGGTATTAATTAGTACTTTACCACTGAATGTTGCACAATGTAGTAACAATTCAGATGATATTTCATTACTAGCATCATGGTGAACAGTTCTATACAAATACAGTTCAATACAGTTGTTGTTCAAACAGGATAAACCTACAGAATGAAACAAATTACATATATCTACAACATTTAGAATAATTTTATACAGTAGCACATAAATCTTTTTACATACAGTATATGGAAAAAAAATATTGTGACACCTATCCCGTTTATTGCATCCCATTCTAAATCCATAGGCATACATTTGGAGCTATGATGGTGGTTACTGAATACTACATGCACTTTTCAATTATACCTCTTACAGATGATTATTGAATATTAATATTAATTATACAAATGGACTTGTTGCAGTCTTATCTTATTGGAGAACCACACTTAAATTTAGTGATCTTTTTAAAATCAACTATTTTTCACAAGTCTGTAACGGCAGACTGCACGTCCAGATGCTTGATTTTATACACTCGTGCCAAAAGGACTGAATGAAACATCTGAATTAAGTTTGTCCTTATAATTTTGTGTAAGTACGTCAGCACCTGCTTATTTAATGTTTCTTTTACAGTTTTTTCAATTGAATGTGATGGATCTCTGCACCGCCAGTGAATAGAGTTTCACTGTATCAGAAAATAGTCTACACCCCATAATCCTACACTTGGTATTCAACATAGTGACCCTTGGATGTGAGGCTACGTCTGAGCATCTAGTTACATTAGCAAATCTTTTATGTAGAAAATCTGTGTGAATGTGTCCAACTAAACACAAAACAGCTGAATTCACCAATTAGAAGGGGTGACTGAATTTCCCAGACATTTTTTTTGGTTTAGTCTAATGGAAAATATCAATTTAAAATGCTGTGTCGTTCAAGAATTAAGTTCAGGTAATGCCTCTGCCATTGTACTATTTAGTTTTGCCACTGATATAGAGCACTAGAGCACCTAGTTTCAGCAGCAAAGTCAAAATGTGAAAAGCCCATTTCCAATTGTTCCCCTTGCACAATTACACACTGAAATTTCACTAGATGAAAAAAGTCCATCCCTCCAGAGCTCAAGACAGCAGGAATTATTGGGGCATCAGGCTGCAAGGTGGCCCCAAGGCTTCAGATTTGGGGCTCTGTGGAGCTAATAGAGATGCGGTGGTCTCATTCTGTCACGCAGTGAAGCTAAAGCTTGGCCTTAGAAATAACCTATGGCTCCCCAAAGAACAACAAAATGGCTCCTCTGTGCAGCTACAATATCTCCTTCTACTAATCCATTTCTCACTAATTTTCTCTTGTCGTGTTTTTAGCCTTGTGTTATTTTAACATGGTAGCTCTGTCATGAGCCCATAATGGCAGTGTGAAGCACATCATTCCATCTGTTAATGATGTTCTTTGCCACTGTCAACACTTTCAGTTACAGCTCAGTCTGTGAATATGTGGGTAAAGGAGGGCAGCTCCATCCACTCCTTTCAGTAAAACAGCAGGGAAAAGTCAGATGGTGTTTGGCACACACGTTTTAAAATCACAGCACAGAGTGTACCTGGACTGTCAGTACTTACAGGTCTACGCTTGTACAGCAGGAAGAAGAAATGCATAAAGTTGACTAGGAGGAAGACCGCGTTCCATACTAACACATCCAGTGTACACCTGTACAGAGTAGCCCAGGCTATAAACAGACAGCACCCTGTAAAAACAAGAAGTTGGATTTTTACTGAAAAACATTACAGTTCATTCAGTAATTCAGCCTTAATTTAATGATTCACCAAAAGGTCAAATAACCCACATTTGGTTTTATTTACTCCAAATGTAGACAGCTAGCTAGGATGTGTTCAGTGTCCAAAATGTTCTTCCTTTTTTGTACTGAAGCTATACTTTTCTAATGCAACCAAGTACAAGTCAGTTTCAATGAAAAAAAAAATGTAAATTGCTAGATACATTAGTGGTTCATCCTTAAACAAAAGTACTAAACATTGTAATTTCAAATTTAACACCCATATTCTTTTCAATTTGGAAGGCCAATTACCCAATCCCTGTTCATATGAACTCCCCCTATCACTATTAATGACTATGGGAAGGTGAAGACTGGTGAAATTGGCCACGGCATCTTTTCTTTTCTAACTGCCACTCATGCAGTATCACTAGGCAGCCAGTGTGTTTAGAGGAAAGCACCAGAATCCCAGTTTTGATACACCAGCTAACAGATACCTGTGTTGACCCACATCACACAAGGAGTGTTATGGGAAGAAAATGGCATTACCCCACCCCTGAAAGAGCAAAGCCTAATGTGCTCTCTCAAGCAGCATGTCTTGCAAACCTCAAAGTTTATGCAACAAACAAGGTCTGGCTGATGAGGGGAAAACTGGGCATAGTTGCAAAGATATGAAGAAGAATCTACCTTCCACTGCATTCAATTTGAATCCATACTATTCCTAATGCTAATGAGCAATTAGTACTGGTTTAGACTCAATCATATTGTCCAGCATGCAGCCAAAGTCTTTTAACACTAAGATTTTTATTCCTCGAGTAGGGCTGTAATCACTAAATTGAGCAAACATTTCAGTAACAATGAAAAGCCCAGATCCAAATGTTAATGCATGTATAGGAACATCAGTGCTAATGCCATTTAGTAAAAATAACTGTATGTGATATAATATATCAGAAAGCCCTACTACACCAGTAAAATTGGTTAAACTGATTCTAGTAAAAGAGGAAAAGCACATGCATACAAATGGTGTGAAGCCACCAGCCCTGGGATATAAAAAACTTGCACTACACAGACTACATCTGAGAGACTGTTCCAAACTCATATCAACACATCATCACTCGGCTATTGTGTGTGTGTGTGTGTGTGTGTGTGTGTGTGTGTGGTGTCCAGTAGAGGGCGTTCTCTGACCTGTCATCAGCATAAGTCGGAGGAGGATCATGTGGATCCCCACTGTGGTAGGAATGAGCAGCCCCAATAGTAAACTCAGATTGCCAAGATGGAAGAGCAGATGATGGGCTTTCTCCCATTCCTGGCAGGTTGTAGTATTTGATGCCATATCAGAGTAATCAGGTGACCCACTTGGGTCCAGTGGGGCCATGGTGGTGTAGAAAATGGTGTTTAGAGACGACATTGCTGACACTCCAAGAAGAAGCTATCTGGAAGAGAATGAACAAAGAAAACATGAGAAAACAATCACTAAAAACGTCCTAATTGTCTGAACTATGAGGTCAAAATCCATTACAGAGGTTACACTTTTGCACACTGGAATGCACAAATATTGTGTATGTCCGTTATTTGTCATTTTTGTCTCCATGTTTTTCATTGGTCGATAATGATTTGCTTAATCTATTGAACCATATAATTACTTACCGATTCTATTTGTATGATATACTATTCAGTAACTATTACTTTAATCAGTAATAACAGTCAATTGTTCAATATATTTTTATGAAACATATATGTAAATAAATTTGTTCCTGTTAAATTCAACTGTATAGAACAGCAATGTTCCCAGGTCTTAATCTCAATTAATAACAATCTATAAATCTTAATATTCACCACTTACAAATCATTGCTTACCTATTAAAATTTACTATGATTTTTTCATTAGACCTGTCCTCAGATTTAGTATAAAGTTTTACAGTTTGAAATCCTTGTCACTTCTGTCTCAAATTGACTCAAACAGCAAGTGTCTAATATGAACATACATACAATTTGAATTAGTAATTTAAATAGCGATTATACCAATTCCATTCAAGTCCATTTAGGGCTAAGATCAAGCTTTTATTCTCGAAAATGATTAATAACATTTTCCTGTATTTTAAACTTCATAATGGGTTAATTTGACTCACAGCATAATATCATAGACTAATAACTAAAGTTTGAGCCTGCATAAAATAGCTTTTTATTTTAATATAATCTAATAAGAGAGTGTAAATACAGCACACAATGTATATCATGGACACAAACACACACACACACATACAAACACACACACAGAAACACACTGCTTGCCTAGTTTCAGCAGTGAAGTATGGCCAATAGAACCGGACTCTCTGGAACAGATAATTATGAAAATGTTGGCAACGTGCCTATATCTAGGTGTGGACTAGATTTTAAGGGGTTAAAATCTGATCAAATGTGGAGGTGGTTACCCAACATTAGCTCCTCACTAATGGTTTTGTTATTTAAATGCAGTTAAATCCTCACAGCAATGCTAGAAATAATCTAGTAAAAAGCCTTCGCTGGACAGTAGAGACATTTACTCCAAAGAAAGTAGGAGAAGCTCTTTTAAATACATTTTATCTTGGAAGAAACGAAAAGTGTCCAAATGTTTTGTTCAATAGATTCCATTATATATTAAGTATTTAAGAATCACAATCAAAACATTTGACCCTGTGATGAATTCTGTACCTTTTAGTTTTATGTTTGTTTTTTTCCCAATGTCATGCTAAAACCAAAAACATTTTTGGCTGTTTTTCTTTTTTTTTATATAATTTAATTCTGACAGTTGTTTTTATATTTTGTCAAAATGTCACAATGTATGAACAAACAGAAATGGGAGAAAATGAGGCCTTAAAACACTCTTAATTTTAGAAGAAAACTATTTTTAAGTGTATTTCTTCTTACACATACACACACACATACACACACAAACACTTACACTGCGCATGCTGCTGCTGACATTCACACACAACCCAAATAAATACAGTACACATGCCTTATAAATGTACAAATTAGCTGGCTCAAGCTACAAGCTGCCAAATAAGAACTTCATCCTTCTACAGTCTAGTCACCGGGGCCTACTCTCCATATTATTTCAGTGCTTATCTTTACAACTTAATTTAGATTAATCTCCTCTATTATTCGTTATTCCTATATCTAGAAAACACCTTGAAAAGGAGCCCTCGGTCAACAGATACACTCCAGCTTCAAAACATTTATATTGCTCAAGGTGGATGAAGGAGATTCTAAAATTACAAAAAAAAAAAACAGACTCGTGAATATTTTCCTAAAGGGCTAGTGACAATTTACAGTTCCATTTCCTGCATTTACACACAATGTAACACTTTCAGAAGCTCTTAAGCTTTAATTAACACATGTTAAATTATGTATTAACTGATACCCACTGTACATTTTCTCTTAATCTCGATTAAAATAAAACAGAAAGTCGTGCATGGAAAATAAAGCGGACTTCCCCGGATGTATCCCCCTCTTGTGGGGCAGCTGTGAACTTATAATAACTGCGTTATTTTAACTTTCCTCTCCGACACTGAAACATTTAAAAAAAAAAACAACACGAGAATAAAGTAGTAAGAAATAAACACTTACCAGACTTACTGAGCCTCTAAAGCTGTGCAGTCTGTGCAGGCCGCTGTCTGCAGCAGGACAGAGAGAGAGAGAGAGAGAGAGAGAGAGGTTAAAGTAAGAGACGTGACGCGAGGCTGTAGAGTGGGATCTATCTAGTGGGGGGCTGCACAATGTGAGTAGCGCATTCCAGCGAGCTGACAGGCATCGACTAAAATGGGCAAGAAGCGCAGCGACACTCGTCAACAGCGCCTCGCCTCTCTCTCCTGCAGTTACTCCGCTCACCAGCAGGAGGCGCAACTCCATCGCTCTAAACCCGTGGTTCCAAAACCCTGATCCTGGAGTGATTTCCCGCCATCCGTGCAACTGACAGAACTAATCAAATGTATTTACAGCTCTGGAAAAAAACAAGAAACCATATAAAAATTATGAATTTCTTTGATTTCACCAAATTGAAAACCTCTGGAATATAACCAAGAGAAAGATGGATGATCACAAGCCATCAAACCAAGCTGAACTGCTTGATTTTTTGCACCTTATCCAAAAGCAGTGTGTAAGACTGGTGGAGGAGAACATGTCAAGATTTATGAAAACTGTAAATAAAAACCAGGGTTATTCCACCAAATATTGATACGTTGATATATTTGAACCTTTAAACTTTATAATATGAACTTGTTTTCTTTGCATTATTTGAGGTCTGAAAGCTCTGCATCTTTTTTGTTATTTCAGTCATTTCTACAAATAAATGCTCTACATAACAGTATTTGTATTTGGAATTTGGGAGAAATGTTGTACGTAGTTTATAGAATAAAACGAGAATGTTCATTTTACTCAAACACATACCTATTAATAGACACACTGATTTAGAAACTGAAGTGGTCTCTTATTTTTTTCCAGAGCTCTATGTATATAACTGCATACAACTGGTAAAACAGGTCTTTAAGTATAGGAGTGTACAAAACAAAAAACAAATGTTTTGTCCAGGGTTGGGAACCTGTACAAAACGTTACTGTCCTCTCCTAGAAAAATAGTCAATAGAGCATTTTTGTTGGATTTTCTGATTGTTTGTTTGTGTACGGCAATGATACAAAACAATTAGCATGTTTTTTCTTTGTTTGTAAGTGTAAATCTGTATGAGACATTTGAAATTACACATTGTAGTAAAACCAGAACACAAACCACAAATACAGAATTGAAGATAGCCCACATGTGTGGAGTGATTTAAGGATGACAACTGCAAAAGCATACTACTGAAAAATACAGTGACCTATTGTGAATTTCTTAAGCCTAACACAGGACTGCCAGTTGGTCAAGATGGTTGTCACACCTTAGCCTTTTTTCTTTCTTTGTCAATCCTTTTTTTTAGTCTGTTGTATTTGCCTTGCAATGTGCTTCATAGCACATGGCTTTGTTTTATTTCTGTCTTGTCTCTTCCCTTTTCTCCACCCAGTAATTAGTGTATCCACCGATACTGTTTGTTTCCCTGCCCCCCTCGTTTTCTTCCCCTGGTGTTCACAGTTTCCCAGTTTGTATACACACCACATGTGTCTTTATTCTCGGTTTTGCTTTTTATGTTTGACACCTCAGTCTCTGTGTTTGACACTGTCAGTAAGACCATGTTTTAATGTTAAATTGCTGTTTGGCTTTTCCTCAGGCCTGCCATGTTTGAGTCAGTTTCTGGTTTGATTTTTTTTTAGTTTGTGTTTCTTTGTTTGCTTATTTTGCTTCTTTATTAGTTAGTCATTGATAGTCTTTTTTTTGTAATGACTAATAATTAAAAGACTGATTTCGCATTCTGCCCCTGGATCGTTACAATGGTTCAGTCAGCTAGGGTTCATTTAAATACCTTCAATGGACATTTATCACATTTTGGGTCCTGTTATAATCAGTGGTGGAGGCTACTGCCCATTCCTAAATGAACCAATATTTCAGTTTAACAAGCTAACCAGAGTTATTCCTATTCTGCCACACCCACTTTATGAATTTAGAAACCCGTCTGCTGTCTGAATGCAACTGTGGAAAGCTCACACGTAGCTCTATGCAGCCGCAAACAGGAGCATCCAGGATGCAGGGACGAAGGCATGCAGGATCATACATGATCTAAAGTTTGAAACTTTAGTTAGTTTGAATTTTGATTGGGAGATATTTGCATTATTGATATTACTATTATCAATGTTGTATCTGTCACCAGGTCATTAATAGCAGCAGATCTTTGAGTCCTGTGGGATGCATGGTAAAGCCTCCATGGATCACACCAGGGAGCTTTGGGTGCCCATGACCCTGTCATAATTTCACCAGCTGTCCTTCCTTGGATCACTTTTGTTTATGCATTGGTTTGGTATTAATCAATGCAAAACTGACTGTTCACTGACTGTTCATCTCTTGGCTGTGGGATCAGTGTAGGTGGAAACTGTTCTTACAACAATAGTTGGTAACTTTGAAGGTACAGATGTTTCTTATTTTGGGTTGGCAGTGAGATTATTCAGAATCAGCACCATGGCCAGCGACAAAACAATGCCAGCCCTGACACAACTTTGCCCTGAACCTGGGCCACATCTGGCAATTTCTAGTGGCCCAAATTTCACTTGAAATGTTGAAATGTGGTTTTGTAGCCCACATTTATATTTTTATGTCTTTTGATTGACATCTGATGAATGGATACACAGACTTAAAGTGACAGTTCATATGTTTTTGGGATTTGGGGCTTTAGAGATCCCTCTGATCAGACTGTGTAATTGCACAGAGGAAGAATTGGAAGAGTACTTTAATTAGCAAGTTGTTGTAAATTCATTACTGTAAAATTTTAAGTATATTGTTTTAATTATTTTGTCCATTTATGAATCACTGTCAAAATGTAGAGAGCAATTACATCCAGCAAATCTACCAGACCATTCTGTTTTTTTTAAATATATTAAACAATGCAGGGACACTAATACAATTAATACCATTAATATCTTGACCCTCCCAACTCAAAACTACTACTGCTCTCAGCTTAAAAGAAAAAAAATCTTAAGGACTGCTGCCTTAAACAGTGCCATTTAGTAGAATATTCGGAATTAAAATAATTAAATGTTAGCAAATTCTAGAAAATAATAAATAATAAATTGTATTACTATCACTGTACAGTATTTAATGAAACTGGATAGTATTATAGTCTGTTACAGATGTGAGAAGGTAGAATCCCATCCATCTTAAAACCAACACTGTATGAACTGACCCAACACTCAACCATTAGTTTAACAACTGGATCTAATTTTAAATCTCCAGCAACTGCATCTGGCCCACTTCTGGACCATCATTCTAAGTGATATGTGGGCCACATGTAAATGCCAGATGTAGTCTGGAGATGTAGTTGAAGACATGACTTTCACCAAAGCTCTACAAAATAATGTTTATTTGGTTTGTTACAGATCCTGAAATGCAAATGAAATACAAACATTTTACCAGCTTTTAAGACTAACGTATGTGAATGAAAAGAAGTCCAAAAATATCTGTGCACATAGAAAATTCACTCAATGGCATTTGAGGACGCATGAATGAACAGTGAATATTCTGAAATAATATTATTCTTGAAACAAATGCAAGAATAGAATATTAAAGCAATACAAGTCAGTGAAGTCAATGAGTTCAAGTACCTTGAACACAAAAACAAAAAACATTCAAAATAAACGTGTCCTTTTAAGACTTGCTCTCCACAGGTTTGGTTGTCTTTCTGTTCCTGCTCGGTCGTGGAGGGGGAACCAAACCTGTCCTTTCTACCTGTGGGCCGTGGCAGAAGCTGGGTAAGCGGAGGTCATATCTGAAGCCTTTTTCATCCAACGCTGCTGTGTTCAGTGAAAAAAGCTTGTCCGCAATGTCGTTGCGCACCAGCAGTGCAAAGATCCGTGCAATATATCGATGCTGAGCAAAGAGCAGATACAGCTTCTTACGCCGCCACGCCACATATCGACATCTGCTATCTGCTCTCAGTGTCACCTGAAGAAGAGACAATAGAGGACACATAAAGGTTTGATCACCCCCAGGTGGACCACACATACAGAATGGGAATGTAAAATGTAAGATGGAGAAAGCTGTTGACCTGAAACAGTCCCTCCTCTGACGGCCTGAGGGAATCCCACTCTGGAGAGTCCAGGAACTGGAAGGGATGAATGTGGTGCAGAAATTCTCCATTCACTGAGACTCTCACTCTGCAGAGATTAAAACCATTATGTATATACGTAAAGTCACACAGATCTTTCTCACAAACTCACTGTAAGATATGTTTTTATCTGTTTTTCAAATTAACTCTTCATATACACTCTTAGAAAAAAATTACAAAACTCTCACTGGGGTGGGTGGTACATTCAGTAGCATTAGAGAGGTTATACATATTGGTTGAAGAACTATTGTGACTATTGTGGGGTTACGGGGGCGAGTAAAACAAAAGTAACACAATGGTTACTTTTACTGGTAACTAGTTACTTTTATAGTGGAGTAACTCAGTTACTTTTTTGGAGAAGTAACTAATAACTATAACTAATTACTTTTTCAAAGTAACATGCCCAACACTGTGCGCTACACCAATATGAGTCATTGGGGCAGACTCCTTACACTACATTGAGACACATCTGTAATAGAAATAACCTTGTAAGTCATTCTGGATAAGAGTGTCAGCTAAATGCCTAAATGTAAAACACAGTTTTTTTTTACTGTTTTTAATGCAAAAAAGTGTTGAATTAACACTGAAAATCCTGCTGTGTATTACTTTTAAACAATAATGTATTGGAACATTGCTTATTCATGGTTTCTTTCAGAATTAAAGAGCATTAAAACAGTTTATCCTGCTTTCACTACTATCTAAATATAGCTTCTATTAGGTTTTAAAGCATTTGAAGCATTGCAGGATTTGATTGCATTTGGGACAAGAGCGATAGAGTGGACACTCTATCGCTCTTGTCTCAAATGCAATAAAATCCTGGAATGCTGGATGATCACCACCCCACCTCATCCCCAAAGTGTGCAAGTGTGTGTGTCTTTGTTCGCAATGGGAGTAACTTCAGCTAGCTTAATGCATTCATTACAACATGTATTTATATATATATATGGATCCCCTTGCACTCTCCCCGCCCCCCTAAAAATTGAGCCCTGGTTTTATGAGCCCATGACTCATATAGGTTTATGTTTTTATTTGCTTCAGTGCCCTGCAGGCACGTAACAGTATTATACGTTATCCTTATGTAATTTTTTTGTCATCTGGTGTCATGACCAACATTCAACCTTTAATTATTGTCTACTGATGTTGGTGGCCAGCTGGGTGCATCGCAACTTAAAGTATCTCAGTGGTGTCAAATATTTGATCCCCTTGCACACTAGCTCAATGCTCCCCTGAAATTGTGTCTTGCTTTATGTTTTATATTTGAATCCACTCCAGAGATTGCAATTCTTTTAGAAATCCATCCTTACAGGAACTAGACAGCGTGTGTGCGCATGTGTATGTGAATATACACATCTGTGTCAGCAATAAGTTTCACTTAAAATAAACTGAATTAATTAATTATAGAGGCGGTCAACAAACATTTTGACATATATATTTAGCTATATGGATCTCCTTGCTCTCCCCCAGCACCCCTTAAAATCGAGCCATGGTTTATGGCTCATGTAGGTTCTTGTTTTCATCTGCTTCATCCAGAGAGTCCTATTCTATTGGAATTAGACAAGCTGTGTGTGTGTGTGTGTTTCCCCACATCTGTGTCAGCAATAGGCACAATAGAGCCCAGTCTACACAATTGATATTGATACAAAATTAAAAAACAGCAATTTTGTTAAATGAATTAAACAATTCAAGTGTTTTTGTTCATATTGGGATCAAAAGAGTCCATGACTTTAAGATTTTAAGGTTAAAGTCCATATGTAACAAACAACACAAAAACAATTTTATAACTTGTATTTTAACAATTTTTTCTAAAAAAAAACTGAGTCAGAACTAGATATATGGAATGTAAAATTTTCATTAAAGCTTTAAAAGCTAAACACTTTTAAAATGTGTTTTTTTGTTTATCTCCAGCACTAACCCATCACACATACATTCTGTAAATAAGCACACACTAATTTACACACTGTCCTGAAATAATGCCTCAAGATGTTAAGTATACGTCAATTTTAAGGACTTAATGAGTTAAAGTGAAGGACAGAGTGCTGTAAGGAACTTTACACAGCTTTTAAAGTATCTGTGGCACTTAAAGTAGCACAGTGCATTCATTAGAGAGGCTGTCAACAAACATTTGGACTTATATATTTAGCCATATGGATTCTCTTGTGCTAAAATCGAGCCCTGTTGATGGCTGCAGCTCCTAGAGTTTCTAGAGTTACTGGTATTCACTATAGTGAACTATGGTAGCCACTGTGGCTCAAACAGATTTGTACTTAAAAGTGTACAAATCAGAAAGCTGTAGCTAGGGATGTACCTTATATTGAGGTACAACAGAATACCTTTAAGTGGAAGTATTTTTGTGCCCATGTTTTTTGTATCAGTAAAAATTAAAAAGATTAAAAACATTATCATCAACTGAATATGTGTCAAAAACTTCATGATTCAAAATTATCTGGCTTTCAAATGAAAAGTACCAATTAAAATATACATCTCTATACATCACGTAAGAGACCACTTCAGTTTCTGAATCAGCTTCTTTGATTTTGCTATTTATAGGTATATGTTTGAGTAAAATGAACATAGTTCAGAAATCAATATTTGGTGGAATAACCCTGGTTTTTAATCACGGTTTTCATGCACCTTGGAATGTTCTCCTCCACCAGTTTAACACACTGCTTTTGGATAACTTTATGCCACTCCTGGTGCAAAAAATCAAGCAGTTCATCTTGGTTTGATGGCTTGTGATCATCCATCTTTCTCTTAATTATATTCTAGAGGTTTTCAATTTGGTAAAATCAAAGAAACTTATCTCATTTTAAGTGGTCTCTTATTTTAAGTGTTTTTTTTTCCAGGGCTGTATATTGTTTATTAGAACAGTGATGCAAAATAGCGAACGTACCTTTTGGCTGGTTAAATGTTACGAATCTGTACTTTCTGCTCTTAGGAAAGACTTTTGTACTTCAGAGGGAACACCTTTGACCCTCTAAAGACCCATATTATACATCTAAGGGTACAATTATCGTACCTCAGTTTTTTTAGTGAGCAGGGTCTGAACTCACCTGCCTGAGAGCAGCACAGACAGCTTATCGATGGGAGTTTTTCCCTCGATGGCGAAGAAGTGGTCTTTCTCCATGGTGTGGATCTGATCCTCGCTGCACGCGACGATCTCGCCGAACTGCGCGAGCGAGACCCCCAGCCTTCTGAACAGGCGCGCGTACAGGCCCTGGAGCTCTCCGCCAAAAGCAACGGCGCGCGCGCGGTGCGCCACGTGCAGCGCCTGCGCCACGCACAACACGGCGAGCGCGCAGGGCCACGCGGACGCGTCCGGAGCGCACGGCTCCGACCAGGCGTGCAGACAGCAGCACAGGAAGCCCAGCGCCAGGAAACTGAACATGTAGAGAAGCCCGTACACCCCGCTGCCGCCCATGAAGCCCAACACCAGCAGCATGTGCGCCAAGTGGAACACCGCGCCCTCGGGGGTTTCCTGCCACTCCGAGCACTCCGGGTGCTCGCTCAGAGACAAGTTCCCGCTTCTCGACGCAGCCGTTGGATCCATATTTACACAGTCTACAAGTCACCTCCGAACCGGAGCTGAAGAGATCAGAACCGGAGCCACATTCTGTCCATAAATACGCTGTTAAATCCGGAGAAAGCCTGATTTGAAAGCTCTGCTTCTGCTGGAGCGACTGCTCCTCCTCTGTCCGAAAATGTCACAGTCTGATTCTGATCTGCACCCTAAAATATGATCCGCGCGGTGGCAGCGAAGTCTGCGAGGTCCTGCTGTCCGACATGTCAGCTGTGAAGCTTTAAAAAAGCTCCTTCATGGAGAGCATTATTACACCACTGAAGCTCCTCAGTGCTGGTCTGGACCTGAGATCACACAGTAGAGCAAGCAGCAGGAGGATTCATATGAGATGTGTGTGTATTAAACACAGTTGTTGTGTAGTTGCTGTGATTGTGCAGTAGAAGCTCCTGATTGGGTTTATTAATCAACCATACATAAAAAGAAAACTGCAAAAAAAGACTAATTTTCTTGATGGTAGTCAGTAAATAGTAGTCAGCAAAACAATGCACATTTTACTTAAATTGGGTCAAATAAAACAGAAAATGAATAAATATCTGAACTAAAGATTTTTAGTTGAGACAACTGTCTGTTTTTTTTTCTTTCAAACTTTTTAAAGTTTGAGTTGGCCACAGCACAAAAAAAAAAACTAGTTCAGTAAGTTGTCTTGAATTTTTCTCTTTTTTTACAGTGTATGAGTATTTTCACAAGACAGTAGGACACCTACATACATATCCTATTCATCACAGTTAACTAACACACCTATATAAACATACTTCACATAAAACATGAAAGGTTTTCATGTTTCATTGCCACTGTCATTACACCTCAGCAAGTGTTTAACAACACATACATGGAATAAGCAATAAGCATGTTTAGGTAGATGGCTACACTATTTGTCCTAAAAAGCATGTACGTAGGTGATTCAAAGAAATATGTGATGGACTGCATGGTGCCCTCTCCAGAGGGTCTGTCTTACCTCCAATGATTCTGAATAGGCTCTGGATCCTCAGCAACCCTGACCAGGAATAAGCACAATCCAGTAAATATTTAAAATATCATCCCGCATTACCATATCCCAGATTACTGCATATTGATTTATAAAAGATAGAAAGCATGAAAAAAAATCACTTTTACAAGTAATGTTACACAGGTGTTGTGTAGTGCAAGTCCGTTTGGAAGGGACCAGTACTTTGTGCATTGTAGTGCAGAGTTTCAGTACTTTATTAGTGGGGTTGCTGAGTGAGTGTGTGCTGGGGGCAGGATTGGGATGGGGGGTAGAGCAGGAAGAGAGTTCAGCATCCTCACAGCCTGATGGATGGGGCTGTCTCGCAGTCTGCTGGTCTTCGCCCCGAGATTCCGCAGTCTCCTCCCTGATGGCAGCAGGATGAAGAAGCTGTGTAGTGGGTGAGAGGGATCTCCTGCCAGACGGAGGGCTTTCCGTGTGAGGCGGGAGCTGTACAAGTCCTGAAGGGAGGGGAGAGAGGTGCCAACAATCTTCTCAGCTGCTCTCACGATGCGCTGGAGGGTCCTGCGGCAGGATGCTGTGCAGGCCCCGTACCACACGGTGAAACAGCTGGTCAGTATGCTCTCGATGGCCCCTCTGTAGAAGGTGGTCATGATGGGGGTGGGGGCTCCAGCTCTTCTCAGCTTGCGGAGAAAGTAGAGACGCTGATTTGCCTTCCTGGCCAGTGACACTGAGTTGGTGCTCCAGGAGAGGTCCTCTGTGACGTGCACACCCAGGAACTTGGTGCTGCTCACCCTCTCCACAGCAGTTAAAACTAATTGAATTAAACATATTACTGCACATTTTAGCTATAAACACATTGTTAATTTATTGGTTTAGTTTATTATAGACTACCCAATTACAGTATACATGAATTTACATTGTCATGCTTTAAATATACAATTTACCGTCATCCTACCATCAGCTCATTGTAATTTTACAATAGAATTGTTTTAATGTAATGTACAAAGAAGTATACTGTAGATTTCACAGTTATTACGGAGATATTTCTTTGTAGTAAAATTACAGAAAATATTTTTAGTCTCACAAAGTGAAAATTTGAAGTACTAAACTAAAATTGCTAATAATTTGTAAACAGTAAAGTGCATAGTCATTATTTTAAGTGCATGAAGGAGCATTACAACCTTATGATTATTAGCATTTAGGAAAGTGTTTCTAATCATTCTCATAAGGGAATCAAAAATGTTTTTCTTTCCTAATGTATAGCATGATATAACACCTTTAGTATACTTTTAAGATACTATAATATGGTAATATGGGACACTCTAGCATTTAAATTTATATCTATTAAAATCTAAATTTGCAAGTTAACAAGCCCGATCTCTTTAGTTTGTTTAGAAATAATAATATAATCAGCTTTTCTAGAAATCAGTATACACAAAAGTTTTCTAAAATCATTGTGTTGTCCTTTGTTACCTGGATCTTCTTTTTCTGTTAAAGATGGCAGTTCACAGCAGTTCGAGGAGGGGATAGAAGGACTCCACTGGTGAAAAAACTCTCTGTCGAATGAGGCACAGTAAGGTGTGTGTGTGTGTGGTTGTGTGAGTGTGTGTGTTCAGTGACACTGGTTCATTCCTCTCTGAGAGATAAATCAGTGTCCCTGCCCTCTAGTAGACAGCAGTGTGCTTTCTGGTCTAAAATAGCTGTTGAGGTTTCTCCTGGGCTACCTGGCAGTGGAAGGTGACTTTGCGGTGCTCTGGGTTGGAAAAGAAAGCTCACCTGAGTGAGAGATTGAGGACATGTGTTTGCTGCAGGCCCAGCAGTGTGAAAATATGACCTACATTTCATAGAAAATACATCTCACCTCCCACAGTCTGTATCCTCAGCGGAGTAATGCCTGCTTTACAATAGACACCGACATTCTGCTGCAGTCCCTAAACTTAGTTTGACCTTGCAAAATAGATAGGGGCTCCTTCCTCCTCCTCCTTTATATTTATATATACTGTTCATACAGCTAAAAGACTGAACGGCTCTTTTATAAACGAAAAGTGCTTCTTCTGCGTTTTTATATACTGTATGTTTGGCACAGTATGTGTGTAAATACGAAAATATAAATCAATAAAAAACAATAAAGGATCTTTAAAAAGGTTTTAATATAAAATTGAGTAGTAGTTCTGTAAGTATACTTCTCTCTGCAGTGTGCAGTGCAGCCACTCTGAACTTCTATTTACTGTTAAAAGGCTCTACTGACCAAAACACACACATACTAGCTGTACCCGGCCTCTTAATGGTGGATATCAGACACCCAACACATCTATATATAGAACCAGAATGCAGCTGTCTATTTGAATGTGTGTGTGTGTCCCAGGGTGCAAGGAAAAGAGGGGATAGTTGCCAAGTTTACTGTATAGTTTACTAAGTATTTGTTGTATAAAATATAATACAGCAAAATATGATACTACTATGGTGTTTTTTTTGTTGTTGTTGTTTTTCACCCATTAAACCCAGTGGTCTGATTTCCAGGAGAGAGAATAAGAATTAATCCAGACATAGACTATACAGCAGGTTACAGTAAGGTCACAGAACCCGTGAATTTATGCATAATGGAGAACTTGTAATATAATGTAATTTGTGTACACAGACTTTATAGGAGGTTGTGTTAAAAAGACTGTGTAGTGCAGGAATGGCCACATTTCAATTATCATCCTCAAAACACATCTTCATATCGATATATACAGTACCTTTGTAGCTATCCATTTTAGCTTCAATGTAGTTACTAAATAGTTGATTATGCTGTCGAACAAAAACATTCAGTCTTTAAAATTGCATTAATTCAAAGCACAAGCATGCGTCCCATATAATGTGAATCATCTTTATTAATGTTCATGTTGTAGAAATGTTTTGTTAATGTTCATATCATAACATCTATTACACTGTATATTTAGATTTTAGACTTTATTTCCGATGTTGTAATGAGGATCAGAGTTGTGCCAGTGAAACTAAAGAAACCTTTTTAATTGCTGAGAAACAATATCAAAACAATAAGAGGCATCAGACAAACCTTAAAGCATTGTTTGTATACATATGTGTAACTGTATACACATACAAATAAGAAAAAAGGTACACTTTTCGTCTTATATATTATATACATGACAAAATGTGTTTTAAAAGGTAAATAACACTGAATGGACATATTAAAGTTCATATTGAACTGTTATATTAAATTCCCTTGTAAAAAATACAGTTAATTGTATTTAAAAGAGACTGTGATTTATCTGTGTTGTACATAAATATATTAGGAAATGTATATACTTCCTTTATAATATGTTAACAATACATTAGAGTCATGCTTTCCATACTTGCAAGTAAACTTTGATTACAATACTTACAATTTTAACTCTATATATACATTAATACAAATACATTTCTTTTAGTATTTCTTTTGTTAAATCAGTATATATCTTTAATACTTATTTTTAAATAGATTTTGCAACTACTTTAATAATTCACTTAAAACACATGTGAAATGTAAAAAATATATATATTTACATTTGGTAAAACAACCTCTATTACCAGATCATGAGCATTCCTAGCTATCTTTAAGAAACTCCTGAAGACAGAGCTCTTTAAAGAGCACTTACTCTCCTAACAAACTAACTACTTTTAAACTTATTTCCTTCTTTATCTCACTGTCCCCTTTGGCCACCTTTAGGTTGCCAAATGTTTTTTTACCTTTAAATGTTTTTTTTACCTTGAACTGGAAAGTATATTTAAAACAAGTGTAGTACAGTATATCCAAAAAGATTTACTACTCACTACAAAGTATCCCTAGAAATGTGCTTATTATATTTATATAGGTATATTTACTAGAAGTATATTTTGTACTTTTATTTTTATAACTAAAAAAATCAAATAGTTTAAATCAGTGGTGTCGAGGTGGCGGGTAGCAGGTATGTGCATGCAGGTAGTACCTGTGTCGCACAGGTCCAGGGTTATGACCCCTGTACTGGTTACGGTCTGTGTGTAGTTTGGTGTGTGCTCCCTGTGTCTGTGCGGGTTCCCCTCTTGTACTCCAGTTTCCTCCCATCTCCAAGAAACACACAGGGTAGGTCAACTGGCTGCTCCAAGGTGTAAAAAGGCATGGGTGGTCACCTGTAATGACCTGGCACTTGGTCCGGGGGGGATTCCTGCCTTGTGCTCAATGATTTTGAGGCTTCCAAACCAACGTGTCCCTGACAAGAAGGAAGTGGATAAGAACATGGATGAATAGATATTTAATGTTGGTTTCTATACATTTATAATGCATGTGATGTTTAATAGTGATGCAGAAATACTTTTAAGTTTCAACTTATACAGCTCTGAAAAAAAGCTAACAGACCATGAGTTTCTGATTTTCCTATTTATAAGTATATGTTTAAGTAAAATGAACATTGTTGTTATATTCTATAAACTATGGACAACATTTCTCCCAAATTCCAAATAAAAATATTGTCATTTAGAGCATTTATTTAAAGAAAATGAGAAATGGCTGAAATAACAAAAAAGATGCAGAGCTTTCAGACCTAAAATAATGCAAAGAGAAGTTTTAAGAGTTTAGAAATCAATATTTGGTGCAATAACCCTGGTTCTTAATCACAGTTCGTGCATCTTGGCATGTTCTCCTCAACCAGTTTTACACACTGCTTTTGGATAACTTTATGCCACTCCTGGTGCAAAAATTCAAGCAGTTCATCTTGCTTTGGTGGCTTGTGATCATCCACATTCCTCTTGATTATATTCCAGGGGGTTTCAATTTGGTAAAATCAAAGAAACTCATCATTTTTTTAAGTGGTCTCTTATTTTTTTCCAGAGCTGTATATTTACATTTGAAGCATTTACTACTAGACTCTATAAGTAAAAGTGCAAAACTCTGTAAGCACACTGATCATTAGTATGGCTGCAAGTACACTTTAGTGAACTTTAGCATAAGAAAGTTTAGCAATCTTGAGTCTCCTTTTTCACTAGGGTTGACTGGCATTTGGTCTATTTATAAATCATCGTAACTTGTTCTGGTTCTTATGCCAGAACAATCTCATCCACTTCATAAAACTTGCAAATACTAAGCTGTTCATAAATACTCAAGCAATGCTTTTAAAAGATATTATACAATATTGATGCATGTCTCATTAATTCCCCGTAGGTAGCCTCTAAAAAGTTTTACCATTATTTCTCTTCACAAGCAGCAATAACACTACACACGCAGCATATCAGCAAAACAGTTTTCGGTAAATCTGTGTTGAACGCATCATGTTAAGATAGATAAGATAATTTATAGTTAATTTCATCTTCCTAGTTCTGAAAAACAAGCATAAAGCAATGGTTTTAAGGTGCTTATAGGAAACTAAGACAGCTTTTCAGAGTTTGGCTTTGTAGTCAAGGCTGACATTGCTAATAAGATGTGAAAGTCAAAAGCCCCTAAATAACATGTGCAATTAGCACGTCTAAATCATCATTCAAGGGTTTCAAAGCTCATCTCATCATTCAATAATGAGTCTAATGCTGAGTGTCCTTGCCAACCATGCAGATGAGCACTGAAGAGCTTTTTAAAACTGAGCAGTATTTTCATGGTAGTTCTTTTATCCATTTTTCAACATTTTTAAGGAATACAGGTTTTCAAAGACAAAATCAAAGTCAAAGTGAACTTTATTGTCATTTAGACTATACAGCAAGGAGTGCAAAGCTAAATTAGATTGCGTTTCTTTTTAGGCTCCAATGTGCAAATGTAATAAATATACAAAAGACTAGTAAACCTTTTATTCAGCATTAACAGACATAAAAAATATAAATAAAGAACAAAAACATATATATGTATGTAAATAATTGCACATTATATTAAAATATAGCCCATTGTGCAAAGTGGTAGAAAATTATTGCAGGCTGTAACTGGAAGTGTAAACATGATACTGATGGACAATGATAAAGTTTTAAATTATGTGAAACATAATGCACACAGCATTATTACACAAACATAATAACAGCATTTCCTGCACATGGCTGGGAATGTGCTTGTAAATGCAGGGGCTGACAGCCTGTCAAAAGCTGTGCACCTCAGTTTGGCTCAGTTTTGCGCAGATATTTCCAGTTACAGCTGAAGTCACACCTTTAATCCCAGAAAAACGCTCTTATTTGCCACTGAAAAGGCTATTTAAATGCCTGATTAAAGGGGCGATTATTGTTGTTTTGCTGTTTTCCTTGGGTTTGGAGTGATTGGCTTACTCTAAATAGCGGACTCAGAATTCAGTTGATCTGGATCTCTGACGCAAGAGCATGCGCAGGTGGGGTCACAGGCCCTGCACTGTTGAACATTGCGATATATCGTCAAAAAAGGAAAAAAGCATTCATTGCGATGTCAAATTTTCATATATCGTGCAGTTCTAAATGCCAGTACTTAGAGATACACAGCTGTTTTCAGGCAATGTACCTGACTGAAAAGATTAAAGTGTTTTATTTTCTGCTCAGTGGTCAAAACATTCCTTAATGACTTGAGGTGATTTCATACTAGGCCGATTCAGCAGACAGTCAACTTCAATGCCACGCTTAGTCAGTCTTTTTCTGCCTAGCACAGTTTTCACCACATCAGCAACTCTTCAACCGACACTTTTAAAAATAAAGATGCAAAAACTCACAGCAGAAGCCAATTATAAGTGTTTCAAGTGAACAGGTTTCTATACTTTTTGCTAAATATAGAGAAAAGTGTTGCAATTATTGCTATAGTGAATGTTACAGAGCTCACTATGCCTAAACGTCTATGCTCTTGTCCTTGAAAGACCTCTTCAGGTCTAAATGATTGTGAATACCTTTTCTAATGAATACATTGTCACCTTGTGTTACACCCGTTGCTGACACAGATGTGCAAATGCACTCACACTGTTAGATAAAATTGACACAATGCCTAATACAGGCACTGTCTAGAAGTGTAAAACTGAGTGTTTTCTGGAACTGTCTTGCTCCATCCAATACTTTTGAATCCCCTATTGGTTGTGTATATGTTTAATTGTAAATCAAATTTGGACAACAAGATGCAAAATGACTACGGATAATGTTTTTATACCTAGTGAAAAAGTAGTAAAACAAATTTCAGTTAAACTAAAACAAAAACAAAAATATGAAATTAAAAGGAAGAATAAATGATCATGGGGCTTCTTAAAATATACATCTTAAAAAAAAGGATAAGTAAGTGGGACATATAATGATGTTGATACTGTAAATCTTGTTTTGCTTGCGTGTGATGTAAAGAAAATGCCTGTAAAATGTTGTTGATTGCTTAATAAAGTTCTTTAAAAACCCAAAAACCCAATACTTTTGAGATGAGGTGGAAAGTTCAGGATGAGGTAGTGATTATCCAACATCCTGAGCTTACTAACACTCTTGTCACTCGATGCAGTCCAATCCTCACAGCAATAGTTAAAAAAACTGGTAGAAAGCCTTTCCTAAACAGTAGAGAGCATTACTCCAAAAAGCCAACACACACAATACATTTAATACCCTTGATTTCAAAAGAACCGATGACAGAGCAGGTGTCCCAATACTTTTGCCCTTATACTGTAGAAAACACACCCCAATTAACAAATGAGTATAAAACGAGTGTGTTAGTGTCGACACAGCAGTAAAAGAAAGAAAGAAATACGCGTAACATGTAATCCCAAAGCACACAATGTTAAAGCAATATGCCAAAACCTGCATGGAGTATTCATGCCCAAAGTGTACTTGACTGCAAACAGCAATCTGCTTTTATTAGTAATAAGATTATTAATTCAGTAATATTGATCTATTTTATTAATTATTCTGCTAAAGACAGTTTTGTGATTTAATTAAGCCACAAGGGCAATCATCTACATTTATTGATCTACACAGTTTTTCTTTTTTTTTAATGTTCAAGAAGCCTGCACTCATCCTTTTTCTTATTCAATAAGGCAGCATGATTATGTATACACAATAACTGGAATTTCTGACCCATTAAAAGAGCACCAGTGCATACAAAAAGTGTACAACAATTATATTTTAATGTTAATTTTATGTGTACTAGGTTGTTTTCATTTAATTAGGAAAAGTTATGCACAAAAATGTTTTTTAGAGATAATAAAACATTGAAAGAAGTAAATGTTAAACTTCCAAAGTTAATAATAATAAGAGGAATAGATTTCAATGGAGGTCAATGTAATATGAGAATTTCTGTCAGACCCCTCATTATGAAATCTGACACAATATACTAACAAATGCCAGATTCAACATTGGACATACAAGGTTTTTGACTCACATTGGATACTTTTGGTCTAAATGGTAAAGAAAAAGACAAATTCCTCTTGTGGCGACAGTAATTTCACACTGGGTTGATGGTTGCCTGCAAGCTGATTAGCTGAAGCTGTACCCAGTTAGAGTCCTTCTCTTATCAGCTGAAGATATGACAAGCCTGCTGCCTGCTGAACCTTGTTAGTGGATCCGGCGAAACACACACTCTGGGAGTTTTAGAAGAGGATAAGAAGACATTTTGAACAAAGGCAGTGGGGCCTGTTTAACATTACACACTTTGGCTTCTCACAACAGGGTGCTGGGTGCACAGAACAAGTGCATTTTAGGTTGGACGTTTACATAAATTCATCATGGACATGCATGTCATTGTATTATTGGGCTTCACTGATTGAACAGCTCACAGCTAATACAGATGTGGTTGATGAACTGATGATATCCAGTGACACACATGGGCCATACAGCAATAACCTCACATACAACTCATATCAAAAGGTGGCTGTGGGATAACGTGGGCTAACATTAAGCTAACATTGACCTAAAATATGTAGACATGTTTTACAGCATTTAGCTGATGCTCTTGTTCAAAGTGGCTTACAAGGTTATTTCTATTACAGAGGTGGGCCAATGTAGTGTTATGAGTTTTTCCAATGACTCTTATTGGTGTAGCATAGCATTCAGTCACTCAGAGCTGGATCTAAACCCCAGTCTTCCACATGATAGCTCACTGGCAGGCAGTGGTGTTATCCACTGCACCAACCAAGCAAGACCGTGCTTAAAGATATGGCCTGTGACAGACAAACAAAGATAGATTAAACCCTGTAACTTCTCTGTACTGTCTTACTACTGGATGAATTGACCAATACTAGTGCTAATATGCAGGAAAATCCTTTATTTTACATTGACATCCATTTAACATTAAGAAATGGTTTGTCTTCTCCTATAAAGTCACCATTTTAGACATTAATATTTCTCTTAAATGCTGCCAAAAGCATCTGGCAACATTATATGTTCCAAAGCAACTTAACTAAATTTAACTAAATATTAGGTTTGTTGTATTTAGTATTTTTTGATAGAAAGTATTTTGAGCATCCAGAGGCAAAGAACTTGTGATATGATGAATGGGAGGTCGACTTCTCTTTCAGAATAAAACAAGCAAGATGCACACACACACACACACACACACACACACACACTACGCTCTCATTTCCTCTCCTCTCATGTATAACCACAGAGAAGCTCGCAGTCATTATCGCCAGTGGAGTGTCCATCACAGTTGGGAATCAGAGATGACTTTCTGCAGGAGGAAATGAAAAGAAGGGCAAGAGAGGAAAAAGCCATCTCCGACAAAAGGGAATATGAAGAACAAACATCGCTCTTTTCATGTGGAACGCATAATAAGGGCTGAGCAGACGGCTGAATTCTATCTGACCTTTTCTCTCTCTTGGCTCAGGAGACATTTACACTCCTACTGATGTACAAAGGGCTTTCCTTTCTCCTTTCTTTCTTTATGTGGAGCATGGTGAAGAAAAACAGTGAACAAGCATGCTCCCTGCTGGCCATCCTTATTGTTGGTTTCAGCACTGTCCAACGGGGCAGTGGTGCTATGAGAGAATTGTAAGACATGCCCATTTGACAAGCAGGAATGAAATGCTGATAACATTCTCTCTATATTCTTTAGTCACTTGCATTTGCGGCATAGTAAAGTGACCGGAAAGGCACCCAGTCAGGTCATATATTTTATCGGGTATAAAAGTGCTAATAGTTAATGGCAACACAGCTTATTGATTTTTGCAAAAAAAAAAAAAAAACATTTTGGGATTTCATAACATAAAAAATATGCATGATTTAAAGTTTTTAATTTGTTTGACTATTTATTATATGTATAAGATTTCAGACTGTACAGAAATCATATTCTCCTTACATATTTACGTTTTCCTATTTATTTCCTATCATGCTTGCATCCACTCGATTTTAGTGAAAATTGAGATTTGATGTAAACACGGAAGACCTAGAGTTGTTCATTATGACCTTGATACACTTATTTTTAAAGTATTTACCACAACATGGTGTGGACAGCCTAAGCATTACCTGGGCTAAGTTTGAGACACTTACGTTTTTTTAATGTGTTTTTTTTTACCACTTAACCATTAAAGAATGATTCAACTTAGCATGCAGCACTGCATACATGCAAAAACCCGACCTTCCACATCAAAGAAAACTCTAAAAAATGTACTAAAAGTACTTTAAAGTAAGGGATAACATTCCTCTCTATTTGTAATAACGTGTTTTTTTTAAAAGTAAATCTTAAATGTATTGTTACACTGTGTTTATATAAAATATGAAAAATAAAAAGTACCATATACTGATACTGATTCAGCTACATGCCCGTATCTAACTGTGAGTAGTCCATACCCTGACAGTGTCACAATTTCTTTCTTTCTTTTCTGTTCGATTACAGTCACCTTTATCACTACTCTGCCTTTTAAGAGAGTCTGGACCTGAAGGCATCGAGACAGTTAGCTACCTCCAGATTTAAACACACAGCATACAATCAGAAGCACTGCTTCATAAAAAAAAACAGCATCAGACTTTACTTTATGATCATCCAATTTCTGTTGCATAAACCAATCAAACCCGACATTTTTGTAATTAGGATGCTCACACAGTGTTGAACATAAATAATTAAAACTGAAACATTAAGTTTTTAATGGTTGACATAGGAATGATTAGCATGGGCTTAATAAGTAGATACTATCATTGTAATAAAAATTATATATACTTACATTCATATTATAAAACTGGTGTCTGATACTCTGGGATGTGTCTAACACAATGCCACAACTCTTTTTTAGCCAGCAGTATGACACCACCTCACTGCATTTAAGGATACAATGGACATTTGAGTGTACACTGCATTTTCCAATGCATTATGGGAGTTTGATAGTAAACTACTGTATGAAGGACGTGACTAGTCAGACTACAATGGCTAACTCACTATATAATGCACTATTCCTAATAATAAAATAAATTATACTATAATAGGATTATATTTTATGTTATTTCAAAAAGATCACACAGACTTAAGATCAGACCAAACTTAGACTTAAGATCACAAAAATGTACTTTATTATAAGCTGCAAAACTTAATTGCTACTCTAATATAAACACAAATTCCACTAGATAAGAAAGAAATGGTTCTCAAAAGACTTAAAAAAAATCCAATGAATTGCCATTAAAAGGGAACTATTTTCAACTAAGTTCTACAGTTTCTATAATTTATACATTATTCAATAGTTAGGATGTAAACTAAATTTCTCTGTGTGATAACACAGAGTTAATGGTTAATGGTACAGAACCATACTGGTAAATACATATTTCTTTACAGTAAACCAGAAATCCCAATTTCAACAGCTCAAGTAGGGCATCTCTATTTTTTGTAAATTATTAAATTTACTACTGTAATTGTCTACTAAGATTTTACACATAATTGAATTAAAATACTATTTTGCATTAGAATCCATGTGTGAATGCCCAGGTGTTAGGTAGTGAATTTATAAATATTTTATGCAGCTATTTTCTCTAAGGGAGTTTTTAGAGCCCTTAAACAGCTTCCGAACTCCATACTGAACACTGATTTACACTGATGCCTTTTTAGCAATATTAGTGATTATTTTATTTGGTCTTGAAAACCGATCTCCTCACGACTCCAATCTCATTTCTGCGCCTGAACCCCATGTTTACTTTGGCCATGTTGTAAAAGCAACAACCCTCCGTAGCTGATTACATCTTCTACTTTGTAATTGGAATGATTAACAATAATGACAAAGCTGTTTACAGAAATGAGGCTGCAGAGTTAAGTTAGAACAATAAGTCATGAAACACTTAAGAGCCAGATAGGGTCTCTTACATCATACACAAATATACACATTGTCATTGCTGGACACTTAAACTGTCCATCACCCTTGGTAAGAAAAACGACTGGAGATTATCTTCTACTCGAATATGTGGAGTGATTAAAAACGTGTACGCTTCTTCTGCTGAGAGAATATTCACTGTGAGTGCATTCACGTTCGCTATGGTGTAATCTCAGTGGACTCAGCTGAACTGAACTGAACTGACTGCAAAGTAAAATGCCTTTAAAACATCAGTTCTTGTTCTTACCTTCTAGCGGTACAAAGGACACGGATACTATATATATTTAATGCACCTGGAGACAAGCTAATGCACATCAGTATCCTCATATACTTTTTATCATGTGAAACATCATATTTAACCACATTTGTCAGTTCTACGCAACTGATATGATTGTGACTCTGTTATTTTGTTTTTCTGAGCTCTTAGTATCAGTGAGTTTCGAAGATTACACTGGACCATTGACCAATTTGTAAGCCTAGTTTGTTTTGTTTTGTGAGAACTGGAAGAGACTGGAGTGTGTTAATTGCCCACAGATATTTGATGTTGATATGATGTTTCATGTGTGTTTCATTTGTCTTATTAGAGATTTTTTTAAAGCAGCTTTGCATTATCATCTATTGAAAAAAGTGCTATAGTGATATATGATTTGATTTGATTCATATCTAAAGGAGGATTCTGTAGCAGATTAATTTACCAAATCCTCTGCACATAAACCTAATTTATTATCTTAATTTTGAGGTTTATTCTTCTCTACATCCTTTATTTTAGCATCTTTTTGGACTTCTTGGTCTGTCAATGTTGAGGAGCTATTATTTTTTATAACATCAATGAATGATGCTATGAGTGGATAAGGCATAGAAGTGCCCCTGTCCACTATATTAGAGATTCCTTTCTAGCTGGTCCAGCTTGCAGATATAAAGTCAGACACAAAGGCTCATCTATTATAGCTATTTGCTGGATATTTAGGTTGGTGAACTATTCTTATTCTACCAGTGACACTGGGGTGTTTAAAAACTCCAGAAGTACTGCTGTATCTAATAACAAACCACCACCATACAGTGCTGAGAATGACCCACCATCCAAATAATAACTACTCTGTGGTGGTCATGTGGGCTCCTGATATTTGAAGAACAGGGGGAAAGGAGGATAATAAAGTACCAGTATGCAAAGAAATAAATAAACTACAGTCTGTAATTGCAGGTGTATAATTACAGCCTACAATCCTATATGCTGATAACATGAACTGTGTGTCATCTGGTCTGTTACATCGAATTAGTTTGCTACCCCTTTACTACATACTGTACAGTAACATCATTATATTATCTATATTCCACACAGCATGTTAGAATTGCCTTACAGAAGGGGTTGTTGCAGGGCAGCCTTACAACTCTAAAAAATTCTGTTTTGGAAAATAAGGTGTAATCAGATGGAGTGCTACAGACTAATAGCTCACCAGCCCAGAGGGTTGTTGAACCCAATTGTAGAACAGTTGATCTCAAAGCCAGTAAACCCAAGAAGAAAGGAAACAATTAATAAATAACACACTGCTCCTCATGCAGAACCTGTGTCGACACCACAGGGAGCCCAAGAACAGGCGGAAAAATGAGAACAGGCAGAAACTAAAGTCACGCAGAGTGCGACAGAGAAACAGGAGAGGAATGTAAGCAAAAGCTCACCAAAGAGGCATTTTTTCCTTCATTATCGTTTATTATAGTTTAAAGAACTCACAGGCCAGATGTTTCATGCTTGCTGGCCACATCTGGCCCACGGGCCACCTATTGCCGACACCTGCCTTAGTCTCTGATCTCGTTGAGAGTGCGTTGTGTGTAACTGGCTTCTGCTTCTCACGTGTGTTTGGTCAAAAGCTGATTGTGTAAAACGGCATTGTAAATTGTGACTTAATCATCATTTAATGCATATTTTTTTTTACTTTTGTAAAGCACATCAATATGGAAAACACAACTAACTTAATTCGCAGATCTTGGATACTGCAGTATGATTTCAAAGACGACCAACATTCATTTCTTCTAGACACTCCATGAAAAAGTGTCCTCCTCTAGAGCAGAGGTGTTTCTAAGAGGGAGATCACTAATTTTTGATCCCCTTCACCGCAGTGAGCAATGGATTTTCACCACACCCACACAGTCAATACTACAAACATGGCTTCAAGTGGCGAGCACCTCGTTCACCCAGGGTTGGCTTAGCATTAATGAAGGGGGCGATGCAATTCAGACACGATTAAAGCTAACTCTTAATGGCTGTGGATAGAGGGGGAGACGTGCATGGCCAAGTGATGGGGGTCTTAGTCCAGCGAGCTGTGGAGGGGAGCGTGGGTGGACGCTGGCTGATTGATACCACGCATGACGCATGAAAGGGAATAAGGACCACTCAGCAGCACCTCGAGAATCACTCTAAACTCTGCAGCACACACTCAGACTGTCAAAAGACACCATCAGATTCTGGGAGGCTTTTCTCTAGCCAAAGGGCATGCTGTTATCTAAGCAGTAGGCTAGATAACAAAAAGTAAAGTAAGTTACATTCCATAAACGAAAGTTGAAAAGTTTGGAAAAAAGTTTGGAAAATCAGCCATAATATTGACATATAAATATGCTGGTCAAGGGCTAGTTACAATCTAGCCTACTAACTTAGGTCATGTTTTTGTTGTTTTTTCTGGATGACCAGCTGGTCTAGAGATGGATTATTTTTAGAAGGGGGTTTAAAAAAGATTTTTGATTAACTCCCTTTGTGCAAGACGCATCACAGCAGTAACATATGGAATGCTGCTACTGTGGCTCCAATATATGAGGGTAAATGAAAAACTGAATAATGTAAAGGATGAGTATGCACAATGTGCAGAACATAGTGTAAAATAAGCTCTAGAACTGTAGACTGAATGTGTTCTGTTTATGAACAGAATACAATTGTGTTTATTTTTTCTTTCAAAATATTATTGAACAATAAAGTATCATATTTTAAAAGACTTAAAACAGAAACAAATATATGTAAAGCTTATAATGTGCACCAGTGACGGTCACTGGTGTGAACAGTGTTTTAGAACAGACTGTCAGCAAAGACTTCCAAAAGAAACTACCCCTTATTGCACAATATGTTGTAGGAAGATACGGGAAGCCTTTTAAGCCTTTAAAAAGTTTTTTGTTTGAATGTTCAGAATAATAATAATAATAATAATAATAATAATAATAATAATAATAATAATAATAATAATAATAATAATTATTATTATTATTATTATTATTTTATTTTTTTGAATGTTCAGGATAATAATAATAATAATAATTATTATTATTATTATTTTTTTTTTTTTACCTCAGGGCAATAGTCATATTTGTATATCATTATAGTTTCTTATAATTAGTTAATCTATGATTAATATTACTACACCAAATGGCTCTACCTAGTCTTACCTTCAAATGATGTTAAAAGTGACTGCTTTAGTGTTGTGATGGGTTTCAATCACTTAGGAAACATGTACTGGACATATGAGCTAAAATATGTTGGTTACTTATCAGGCAAGTATTTTATTTATTTTATATGCAGAGATCAGTACTTACCAAAAGTGTTCCAAGAACTCTCGTGGAGAGGGGAGCTACGTAGTCAAATTAGTGCAGGTACACTAATGTTACGGAAGGCCTGTGTAAACTATTGTGCTCTTTTAGTGAGTACTGTAAAGTCTAAAGTTGGGGGTTAACGTGTATTCGAGCCGAACTAACTCTGTTTAGTGCTTGTAATCGCCCGGAGAATACTCGGTACACAGTAAGCTAGAAAAGACTGACCAACATAATGCGGAACCGAAGTTTATCAGCGCGCGCTCCCTACGGAAGCTTAAGATGTACGCCGTTCGATTTGCATTGCATTGTGGGAATTGTAGTATTTCTAATGCAGTAGTCTTAAAAGTATATTTTATCTCTCACAGTTCTGTCCGCAAATGAACAGTGGTGAACAGTAACAACGTAAAATCTACTCTCTTATTTTACTTAATTATTTTATTCGTGTATTTGTATTTTTACAAAATGATTAAAAATTTCAGGTGACTTTTTACTTCAACTTTAATTTCACTACATTATAGCTATATACAGCTCTAGAAAAAATTGAAGAGATCACTTCAATTTTTGAATCAGTTTCTCTGATTTTGCTATTTATAGGTATATGTTTAAGTAAAATGAACATTTGTGTTTCATTCTATAAACTACAGACAACATTTCACCCAAATTCCAAATAAAAATATAATTTTGAGCATTTATTTGCAGAAAATGAGAAATGTCTGAAATAACAAACAAGATACAGAGCTTTCAGACCTCAAATAATGCAAAAAAAAAAAAAACAAGTTCATATTCATAAAGTTCACAGAATTCAGAAATCAATATTTAGTGGAATAACCCTGGTTTTGATCACAGTTTTCATGCATCTTGGCATGTTCTCCTCCACCAGTCTTACACAATGCTTTTGGAGAATTTTATGACACTCCTGGTGTAAAAATTCAAACAGTTCAGCTTGGTTTGATAGCTTGTGATCATCCATCTTTCTCTTGATTATATTCCAGAGGTTTTCAATTTGGTAAAATCGAAGAAACTCATAATTTTTAAGTGGTCTCTTATTTTTTTTCCAGAGCTGCAGATACCTAGTGCAAGCATATGCTTCAATGCTATACAATTTAAAAATTGCAAATGCCAACATAAAAAGTAGAATATATATATACATAGTACAGTATAGTAAAGGAAAACTCATCGCATATTCACAAACTACATGCAATAGTTATACCTGTAGGAAACTTTGCCTTAATTTTTTTTTTGTTTATGATCATTTAATAGACATCAGCATCAGACTACCTTACGACATTCTACTAAGCGATTGGTGAACCAAAATTAGACTAAATAGGACATTAGGGTCATAATAAATAAAATTGCACTTTTAATTTTAAAGTTTAAGAACATTTGAAACTAAATATGTTTGTACTTTCACATAAGTGGAGATCTAAATGGAGGACTTCTGCATTTACTTTTGAATATTTTACATTGGGTATTTCTACTTTAATTCAAGTACATGGTTTTTGCAGAAAAATGCAACTTAAGAATACAAGTGTCAACGTATGACATATTCAAAAACCACGCAGATGACACTGGGAGAAGTCTTCCTTTTTAATGGAGTATAAATGTTTTAAACAAATCAAATGACCTCAAATTTAACATAAAATAAAAAGGACAGTGGCATTTTCCATGTGTAACAAACCAAATCAATCAGTTTACAATCTGCTTAAGGCAACACTGCGATTCATCAGATCTAATCATCAGTCCACTTACAGAAACTGGAAAAGGGAAAGGATGTTGCTTAACAACAACTACATATTTTCATATTTCATTCCTGAAAATGATTACATTATGCAGTCAAGGAACATGTATAAAGCATATTGGTAAGACAGCCTCTATACACTATGACTATTGTCAGACAATATGCAAATTTAATGTGACATTAAGTTTTAAATCATATTAAGTACACTCTTTTGGAGCCGTGATGGGCTCAGTCCTCAGGGGAGATGTCTGTGGCAGTTCGTCTTCTGTCGCTTTCAGGACATTTTTGGGGCTTCAAATGAAAAATTCATTATGGTCCTTGTTATCTAAGGACTGTATGCAAAACTAGGCAATACAAATACAATCATAATTTAAATGCATCACAATAATAGTTAAAAAACAAAACAAGCACATACAGAATGCAATGATTTAACTGAGGATTTTGAAGGTTCCCATTAAACTTAAATGACCAAAGATACAAATTAATACAATGCTCCATGGGTATTGTGTAAATAGTTGCAATATAAAGTCAAGGACACCTATAAGAATGAAAGATCTTTTGTGGAGAAATATGCTAAATATATAGACTCAAGTCCCAGTGTCCCAGACCACAACACAATTCATTTTAGCTAAGGTCAGCAATGGCTCTGGTTAAAACCTGGAGGATTTCTGTGCTCATTTACATGTTATGTAAATATTGGACTAATGAATGAAGCTTTCCTTTTTTTTTTCTGTACACTGAGTGCCACCCAGTGGTTAACATAAAAACAGTCAGAGTTCCACAGCAA
Source organism: Astyanax mexicanus (assembly GCF_023375975.1). Classification (NCBI taxonomy): domain Eukaryota; kingdom Metazoa; phylum Chordata; class Actinopteri; order Characiformes; family Acestrorhamphidae; genus Astyanax; species Astyanax mexicanus. The sequence goes on along the minus strand of NC_064413.1, from coordinate 34,727,803 downwards.
TGTGTACTTGTACAGTAAGAACAGCAATCATCAGGATATGTATGATACAACTGACATATTCATTGGTTTTACCTATTAATTATAACTTCAGATAAATCAAAACTATTTAGGCATTCAGGAAATGTGTTTAAACAAATCAAAACATAAATGTGTGTGAAGTTAGAGCATCTGATAATAAAAAGGAACTGCTAAAATCAATAAAGAGAAATACAAAGTAAAAATTAACGTAACAATTCTAAAGCCTCATTAATAAATAGGTTTCTAAAATAAATACACTTTGTGCAGTGGAAACACTATGCTTATTCATAGGACATACAGACAGCAATAGTATAATCTGATATTTCATCAGGTATTACATTATAATCAAATGTACCAAATCTGAGGTTCAGATTAAACATTTAATTCCCGTGACCTGCTGAGTCTCAATGGATGTTTAGACTCGTATGATGCTACAGTAAAAGCACATAGCTTATATATATATGTACTTGCATTATATGAACAGCAGCAGGTTTGGAGTGACTTTGATCTTTCGTTATGGACACCATACCACTTAAAAAAGACATTGTGCCACAGTAGAATACACTATGTATAAATACAGTAATTGTTATGGTAATTACAGGGAAAAACAGTGAGTATTAGTAAGTACATGTACAATATGTGCATTACCTCCATTAGTGCAATAAACATCGATATTAACAATTTTATTTGTAGTAGTTTTGGCTTTGTGCTCCATCACACTGGATCAGAAATGGAAGTAGAATATCACAACCATGTTTACAAACACACACACACACACACAAACACACAAACACACACACACACACTGGTTTCCCAGACAGGGATTAAGCCTAGTCATAAACTATATTTTCCTTTCAAAGGACAATCTCCATTTAAAAAGCTATGTCTAAGTAGGTTTAAGCTCAGTCTGGGTAACTGCCCCACACAGTCAACACAAGAATCACAACTTTTGATTTATTTTAGTACAGTAAAATATATGAGACATTGAGCTATTCTGAAAAAATCTATATTTTAAACAATATTTTTGCATTTTAGGTTGCTTTCACACCCACTCTATTTGGTTCAGATTCTCTGACTCATTAGTAGCTATAGCAGTGAATCAGGCCACATATTATGCCATGGTTACTGCACCAAATGTAGACAATGTAACAAACACATGAACCTTTTAGGCATGAAAACACCCTAAATTTGACAGCTTGAGAACTAAGTTTTGGTAATCATAATTCATATCTCCAACCCATGAATATCTCCAGACATTAGCTATCTATATCTATCTGTAGATATCTTTATTTTTGAGGCTTTTATTTTTCAGTCTTGTGTCCAGTAAGTGGAATGCATGTTCAGTGCTCTGTAACAACTCACAACTAGCCGAAAAAAACTAAGCATGTCAATGAAAGTGTATGTATTAAAAAATTCAGTTGTCATATTTCAAATTTAAGCTGACATTCTTACTATCACTAATGTTCCATTTCAGATCAAATGAACAGGAGTACAAAGCCAAAACCACAAAAATTGTCACTGTCCAGTTACATATGGATTGTATTGCATACACATGCACATTTGTGCACACTCACCCATACACATAAATAAACAAATAATTTTCTCTCTCTCTCTTTTATGTTGCCTAATATTTGGGAACTGGACACACCTTCACTTCACTAGCACTATCATGATGGTAACCTGTAGAAAGGGCTGCTGGCCATGCAAGATGCTTTGAAGATTTAGGTCAGTATTTCTGTTGCACATCAACATTTTACCAGACGTGTTCTAGGTAATAAGAGGAACTTTTCATTCTTTGATAAACAGTAGTTTTAGCACACATACACACATGCACACACGCACATCAAAGAAGATGCTCAATCATCCAGCCAATCTCACTCCATTCGACACTGAATATCGTAAAATGCACCAAATCGAACAAATGGCATCACCTCACTTGATAGCCTGCCAGATAATTATGGCAAAAATGGTCACCACCAAGGACAGCACAAGAGCCAGAATACACATCCTCTTGCGTGATTTTCTCTGCAGGAGACAAAAGGACAACATTTAACGCATTGTGAAATTATTTCTGCAACAATAAAATGATTTTAAGTTGATTTTATGTGCAGCATGCTGCAGTCATTGTACCTGGTAGTAAGCAGCACGCTGGAGTTGTTCAGCTCCATGCTCTACATGCACTTCAGCACTTTCCACATTTGCCTCTATGCTGTCTGTGTGGGACATGCATAGCTGATTTTATGCTATTATGCCCAATGAAGTTTACAAATGTCAGGAAAATAAATCTTAAATTTGTTAAAATGGGAGATTATCAGTGCAAACAATATTTTAAAGACCACGTGGGAAGAAATGGGTTTAAAGACTCACCTATCATATCCCCCTGATCATGAATCATCACTGCTAAGTCCTTAAAAATTTGGTTCACATCCATGATATCTGACTGCAAAAAGCAGAAATGAATTATGTTTCTGTGTGCATGCTTCAATTAATTTATTGAATTCAGTCCATCTGGGATCGAATATGCACAAAAGAATATCTTTAACTTTGCAAATTGTTAGATCTTACCATTTAAAACTGTAATTAGCAACTTAATTTAATTTGCAAATGTATTAATTCATTTTTTTTTAAAGTTTATTAATCATAAAGGGTCAAACTCAGCACCCTACAGAGTTATTTCAACAAAGCTGGTTTTACTCTGCTGATAAGGAGACTTTACCTCCAGCTGCCTAATGTTGGTTTCTCTCTCTTTGATCAGTTCCAGGTCATCTTCTGTGATGGGCTCCTCCTCTGTCAGACTCTGTGTTTGCCTCAAGTCTTCATTCCTACACAAACAGCACATTTTTACTAGTGCTATCTAAAGTTTTAGCTCACATTATTGGCCATCATTTGCTAAATTTATATTTTATAGAAATATGTATTCTATCCCTAATAATGCATGCAATTTATAGCAAAATTGGAAAGGCTGTTTTGACTGTGATTATTCATGGCTTAATGTGAAAAGATGCTAATTATGAGTTCACCTAACTTTTCAAATGTCACAAGTTGTTCATCCTGTCCCTCGTCAACCTAGAAAAAGATGAAGGAATCATCCAGACAATGATTGCATTTTAGATTCAAACAATTCAATAATTTAAATAACAGTTTATGTATACCATTTACAAATATTTATGTATTATTGTGGCCTGAATGTCACTTCCAAAATAGTGATATATTGTCACAGTCACGCAAGAATCTTCTTAAAAATGCAACGTTTCAAAAGAAGGGGAAAAAATCGAACCAAAAACAGTTTAACATTTAATAGAAGTCGATATAAACCCTTACAACGATTAAGCCTAGTCGTATATAATATTTTTCTTTGAACAGAAAATCTCAATTCAAAATGCTATGTCATCCAAGACTAGGCCTAATCCTTGTCCGGGAATTAGCCCCTTAGTCATTATGAATAGCAAGGTGGAGTCCACTATTACATACCAGCAGGCGGCCACCTGCCCGGGCCCGAGCCACTGACTCTCTCTCCCTCTCAGCTGCTCGACGCTGGACCACCTGGAAGTTATTGAGGGCTGCAGAGAAGTCATTCATCAGCCGGTCCTTCTGGATCCTCTGCTGCCGCTGTGTGGAGAATCTACATGTGTTTAACTGCTCTCTGCTCACCTTTAGCTTGCCCCAGCGTAAACTAGAGAAATAAGCTCACCTGCTCTGACGGAGACTGAGGTGGAGGTAGAGAACCCAGTTCTTTCAAGTGCTTGTTGGTTTCTTTGGCTAACTGGTTTGTGTAATGCTGCATCTGCTGACTGTGCACCATAAAGAGATACTGACAAGTTATAAAGGCAGACCTGTAAATTGTGGTACAATAATTGTGATAACAAATGGCACAGTGCAATCAACATGTTAAAAGCTGGGGATTCATGCAGTAAGACACAGATCTGCAAAAACTCATTATGCTTGTCAAAGTACATATGTGGAATATAAATTAGAGAATTATCATAAACACGTTTTAGTCAGAGCACATGTATCTCGTGGGGAAATTAGACCCATTGTCCCTGATTCATTCTTCATTTAAAATCATAACTGGGACACGCTCTCACAAAATTATCTTGTGCAGGCTGTGTATTTCCAGAGGGACTAGCTGAGCATTCCAATTGGCTCTAGATAAACTGGATGATGGATGAATGTTCTAGCAGTGAAGACAGGTTTGACTCACAGTCTGTCCTGAAGTTCAGGTGTGTCTGGTCTGCTGCCAAGCTGGAACAGCATGGTTTTGATTTGGCCAGCTGAGCACACAAGACAAGGAAAAATGATTGGGGGATATGTACAGAAAATGTAACATTTCATATTTATCACCAATATTGTTGGGCGAGGGAAGTGTTCTTGAAGGTGATGTATTGTACCTGATTTCCAACAAGCTAACACAGTTCCCTGGAGTCCCATGCAATGTCAGTTTACATGCTTAGACCCAAATACTACAGAGGTCAAGCACTAACAGCACCCTTTTTACACTATCTAAATAATCCTGAACAGAATGTCCACTTGTAATTATTAGGCCTGTCACCAAAATTATATTTGTTTGGACAATATTTTGTCCGAGAAATAATTGTGAAAGACAATATTATAGTAATTTAAAAGGCTCTTTTATGCCACTGATATAATAACAATGTAATTGCATAATAATGCAACTACAGTCTTACTGAATTACTGAACAATAAATTGTTAAGAATTTGCAGACATTTAAATTGGAACATAATTAAAAATATAGATCCTAAATAAATACATTTTTAAATGAAGTTAATATACCAATCATGTTAATGAGCTCTCACCAAATTAAAGTATATAACATATAATATGATCTAGATAGCAACCACAATAATAATGCAAATTATAAAAGTGCTATTTGAGAGAACTAAAAATGAACACCTTGATCTAACTCTTCACATTCATGTTTCAGAGGTTATACACTGTTGTTATTTCTTTTCCTCTGTTGCCACAGTACAAAATAAACAGCTTCCAAGGATTAATTACTGGGGAATTTAATCCTGACCCAGACCCTGATCCTGATTAAAAGGTAATGCAGCTGAATGCTTATCATATGTTGTGGTTTTCTTGAAAAATCTGCTAACTAAATTTATGCTAGATATTTTCAGAGAATAATAGGATAATGTACTGTAACAGTAGACATATATTATGCTGACACGATGGTGTTTAGGACATGTTTCTGTATTAATGTCACTTAGCTCCTTGGCTCCATAGAAGATTTCTGGTGTGGTGTGAATGTCAGGGAAAGGATCACTTACTGTTCTGGGTTATTTTCTGAATGTTGGAGCTGCATGTTTGTATGAGGTTGCTGAAGTCTCGTGGCTGGGTGCGGTAAGACATGATGACTTCTGTAGTAACAGCAGCACAGTGAAGGCCTACAAAACATCATCATCAAAACATGTAAGAAGCACTGGGAATACGATGGCTGCTGCTAAGTCCCCTACTTCTAAGACCACCACAAATAGTTGCAGGAGGATTAGAGGCTGTCATGTGTTTTAAATTATCAAGGCTTTTATTAGCCTAGCTGCCCAGCAAGCTGTGCGAACTCAGTTTTTTACTGGTAAAAAAATTCAATGAGGGATCTCTGTAAAAAAAAAAAAAGTTTTTAGTAAAGGAAATTATCATTTCAGATATCAGCTCTAATTGGTTTTAATAATATATCAGATACACAGATACTGTATACAAAGCAAGTCATATTACCAGGACCATGTACATATATTGTAGCTACCACATAATGGGAGACTAGGGTTCAATTCCTGGTCTGGGTGACTATACTGTGCTACACCAATAAGAGTCCCTGGGGCACCGGTTTGAATCCTGTCCATATAGCTTGCCATCAGCTACCGGAGCCCTGAGAGAGCACAACTGGCCTTGCTCTCTCTGGGTGTGTAGATGGCGCTCTTTCTCCACATCACTTCAAAAGGTGATGTCGATCAGCACAAGGCATCTGTGAGCTGATGTATTGGAACCGAGTTGCTGTGCTTTCCTCCGAGCACGCTGGCAACTCGGCAATGACTTCACATGTATTGAAGGAGGCGTGTGCTAGTCTTCATGTAATAATATGTAAACTTGTTAACCATACTTACTGATCTGAAGGATTTGTAAACAAGTACATTGTCTGTGTCCTTTTCAATAAACAATTAAATAAGAAAGAAAAAAAGAAAATGAGAGTGCAAATGCTACTTTTGTATCAAAACAAATAATATTGAAAAATGTCATAACATGTAATTTGACTATGGTGCATGTGAACATTTGCAAGGACAATATACAGTATAGATACCTGCAACTGGATTTTTTAGATGAGAGTGACAATTCCATGTAGATCACTATTTAACATACAGTATGACAAGTCAAAATTACATTATGTATATGTGCTCATAGTCAGAATGGATTTATAGAAGTTTATAGATGTGTATCTCTATTATTATTACTGGTAAAATGTCATAGCTGATTTTAGTGTGAAATGTTTATTTATTTGTATCATTGATAGGCCTTATTTTCATGTAAGGCACCACTATGTAGCTCCACTATATCAGGAGTTTCTGCACCTGCGCCAGCGAGTGAGGGTGGCCCGTTTTCTGGACTAGGCCTGTGGTTAAAGCAGATAACCCACATCTGATCAAGGACACGCGGCCACGTTATTTATCTAACCATAGATAAACCACGCAGCGTTACATCAGAAACCAGGAATTAACGCCTGGACCAGGCGTCAGGCTGCGTGTATCAGCTGATGTTGTTGTCGCATTAGACTGGGTTTAATCAGAGTGAGCTCAGCCTGTTCAGCCCAAACCCAGCCTTACTGATGTTTACAGTCCGCTCATACACTGCCGCCAGCTGACAGCAGTTTCTACACGCTCCAGAGCAATAAAGCATCGCAGAATGAGACATACGTTAAGCAATTTAACGGATTTAAATCGAGTAAGGGAGAATAAATGTCTTACTTTCTGCTGTGGTGATGAAGCTGTGTGCTGCTGTCCGCCGCTGAAGCTCCGCCCCTTTCTCCGCCGCTCACTCTAAACACAGCGCGCTCCACAAACCCGCACAGACCAGCAGCGCCCACTACCAACCCCGCGCTCTCTGTACACCACTCTACCCTGTTCTTTATATTATACAATATATCAGACACTAACTGAGGAATAACTCTACTTTTCCCCTGTCTTGAACTATGAAAAAAAGCCTATATATCCATCCTAAACAAGCACAGAGGATACCACGTCCTCTATCCTAGCCCTGTGTGTATAGAAACCCCAGCATCGTGCCTGTCTCATGACTTTCACAGGACTCCAATAGATGTCAAGCCCAGTGTTTCACTCACATGACCTCTGCCCAGAGCCAAATCCTGCAGTGTAAGGAATGCTATTATGAATGAATGGTCTACCTTTATTTTACTGAGCATGATGTGGTTAAAGTTCTGCAATAAATAAAAAAAAAAACAATTCACCATTTCTACTTTTTACAAATTCTATTTGCATTATTATATTTAACCCATAAAAACCCAGACTCATTTCTGAATATTGAAACCAATTTCATAATTTAATCAGATAAATCCAGTGATCCTAAAATCATGATGTAACATATATGACACAACAGCAATTTTGTTACTATTGTAAGTAAAGTCTGCAGTGCTTGACATGAACAGTAAACTAAGCACCATTTGGGGTAGTTCTGTATTAAACGTTTCACCATTATTAACTACAGGTGCATCAGTGTATACATAAGCTGAAAGTAAGATTTCTTTTTTTCCCCCCTAAGGTGCCAGTTGTACCAGCTCACAGTTGTGGCACACATATTTAAATGGGAAATTTAAAATACATGTTTGCATTTGTTAATATTTTGAAGTAAAGATCATTAATACAGAATGATTTTTTTTTGCCTGTTTTTCTAATTATTTAAATTGTTCATGGTGTAAGTGTGTGATCTTTGCTCAAAAGCTAAATGTAACAGGCTTTTTTTTGTATTTCAGGTGTATTTGGGCGTTGGATGCTGTTTTTGCAATGCTGAACACCAGCAGTTAGAGGTAGGATTGCTGTGTTGAGACTTTAGTTAAGCAAATTTAGCACTATTTGCAGATGTGCCAACATGTATGCTTTTTTGACTTTGATACATCCATTTTGACCTCCTTGTACACTTGTACGGTTCCATGTACTAAAGTACACATATTTTTGATCTTGCATTTCGTCAGTTACACTTAGGTTGTCACTGAAGTTGATTCCGCAGCTGAGCCACAGAAATCTGCACGTAAGAGTGCTTTCAGCCAATCAGAGCATTTCATTTATTTTACGTATATTTTTAAGTAACATAAGACAAGTTACATTTACTTAAAAACACACTGTTAATTCATTTTCTTGTTGCTTTCAAGTTCTTGTAACTCCTCTTTTTTTCAGTACATTCTCCTTTAGTCAATACAAGGTTAATCTGGTGTATTTTATTACAGGTATGAGACTAAACTGGTGGATCACAATTTTGTATTTTTTTTCTGCATGTGTAATTTCTTAAGTGTTACATGTATTGTCCCTTTAACTAACTTGTCTAACTAAAATACGCCACAAAAAGTGAAAGGCCAGCCACACTAATTTCTTTACACATTGCTTATTTTCAGAGGCACTGTCCTCTCTGTATTTAAACAGTATGCGGAATGGCAAAAGTAGTTTAATATAAGGCCAAAAACTAGGAAACAGCCTCACTTATCCAACCTAAATTTAAAAAAAAAAATAAGTTTTAAACTTGGGAATATCAAGAGAATAAAAATAGCACTTTTTTATTATTTGCTTGTTTTATGAAAGTGTTAGTCTGATATGTGTAGATTCTTCTAAACAATGGCAATAACTCACAATCTTCAGCACAATTGATTTGTTGACAGTCAGCAAATAAAATGACAGTTAAAATTATACAAACCTGATGCAAAAACGATGAGATCATGACAATAAATTAAAGTAGATTTACATCAGTATTTAGAATTCTGTGCTACAGAAGTGAAACAATGGGAGCTACTCTAACTGACAAAGGGTGTGTACCAGTTAAGTATTAACTTTACTTGCTTTTGAGAATTAAGTAAAGGTAAAAGTGTCAAACCACAAAACCTGTGCAGAAATCCATCCTTCCAATACCAGAGAGGCCCATATTTGATTGTTCTTATAATCCTACAGAAGATGATTATATCCTACCTGTCAAACTAATGATTAACTGAGGTAACAAAGGTAGTCAATTATACTGTGACTTAAATACCTGTTTGTCTGCAAATATCAAATTATATTGGGGGAAGGTGCAGGCTTAAAATTGATAATAAATGATCTTAAGCAAGTTCGTTTCTTTCATAATATTACATAATCATTTATTTGTCTGTGCAAAAATAACACAGCCTGAAGCCAGCTAACACTTTTTCAGTCCTTGTTTTCTCCACCCTTCTTTGCTAAAGGCCTCTAGACTTGATATATTCTTTGGTTGTCTTGCAGCACAGCTTTTTAAAAATCCATCCACAAATGTGGACAAATGTCATTTCAGAAGTTTCACTATGTTTCTCATGAGATATGTTTGGATCATTATACTGTTGTAGAAGCTCTCATTTTTTCAGCCTAAGCCTTTTAAAAGGGACACCAGGGGCACCAAACATTCCCAGAATGGAATGATCCAAATATAATTTTACAAATCAATCAATAAGCACAATGCTATGAGTGTAAAAAGGGTTAGTTAAAATAACAATCAAGAACATCTGCGGCTCATCCATTTTTAAATTGTGAATCAACATCCTGTGTGGGGCACTGCCATTCATGAACCCCACTAAAGGACCCTTTATATTTCTGATAGGCACTATTTAAACTAAGTTTAAATATCCATTTCAAAATTACATGTGCCCTACTTTCATTTTTGCACCATCACAGCACTTTCCTGAAGTGTATCAGCGCATTAGTCCTCACTCACATCAGAAAAATACTAGTCTATTCAGGAGAGTGAGGTAAGTCCAAAGCAGGCCAATGACATTCTATGAGGGCATCATAGAGTTCCTCACTGTCTTCTAGGAACTGCCTGTTCACTGCCACCACATCTAAGTCCACAGTAGGTTCTGGAGAAGAGGTAAGAAAAATGCTGTCATTGGCAAAATTCAACAATAGTACATGTTCTAAATCTCTTGAGGCAACAGGTAATTTAACACAACTGATAGCATGCTTACCTTCAAGTCCCCCATCTTCGTGCATATCGGTATAAGAGTCCTAAAATAGAGAGAAACACCACATATTAAGACAAAGATACCCACAGTAAAAAAGTGACCAATACTTTGAATATAATACTACAAACAAAAGTTTTAACTTGACTGAGACTTTATTTAATTTAACTTTTTTTTGTTAATGACATCCATTTACATCTGACGTTAGAACATACCTGGTCACAGATGTTATATGAACTGTAGTTGTAGCCACCATAGCTGCCTGCATTCTGATCATATCCCCAGCTTGAGTAGTAGCTAGGGTCAGAGTACTGCTGATAATGCTGGTTCTGGTCATAGGGGTAGGGCTGAGAGCACCCACTTTTGTTTCTGGGAAAATAAGCAACAATATTTCATGTAAATGGATAGACCAGGCCCTGGACACTTGTTATTAATGTTAATCAATAAATCATTTGTAACACACACACATACACACACACAAATAGCTTATGATAACAAAACGTACTGGGGCATATACCTCTCATAATAATTACATTTTTACAATATCAAAATTTATTGCAGTTTTTTTTTCTGAGACTTACTCAGGTGATAATATAATTTGAATACTATAGTATAAGAATGCCTACCTGTTCGCTCCATGTTTCCCATAATTTGCCTTATTTAGTTTGAATCTTTTGGGCTGAGAAGAAAAAAATATTTTAACATATTTGTACAGTGATGATATTTTAGGACTACTTAATATAGTACTGAAACATAAGCAGAGGGTCTAAAGAGGCCAGAAACTGGGTATTTTTTAGGTCAGAAGAACAGCATTCAGAAAAAACATGATGCACATTTATATTGACATGGTTGTTCTGGGGCTAAAGTGGAAGCAGATAAAGTACCGGCATTGCCCCTGGAACAAGTTTCCCATTGACTTTTCTGAGACATCTTTCTGCTGTAGCTTCATCTGTCAGCTCCACAAAACAATAACCAGAAGAAGCCCTGCAATACAGCCACCATATAAAGTCTAGCAATGCTCATCTCACTCACATGAAAATTAAATAAAATTTAATTTAATCATAAACTTACAAGTTCATTTTGTTCCGAATAATCCTTACAGAAACCACCAGCTCTCCCATGGTGGCAAAAGCACGGGACACAAATTGTTCATCCATGTAGGGCTCAAGCTTTAAACAAAGAAAAAGAGAATAAAAGTAAGATACTCAAATAAATAATATATACCGTATTTATAAGTGAATAATCCTGTAATTTTCCCACTCCATTGTAATACAGCATTATACAGGAGTTTCAGTGAAGTTTCTCCAGCACCAAAGCTAGAGCAGTATTAGCATTAGCCGCTGATAGTGCCCTGGCTTCTGGTCCCTGTGTAGCTCTGTCTGCATTTACTAGCACTATGTGCTGCTAACCATGGCAAGAGCTGCTGCTAACCATGCTGTTTAAAATATCGGGAATCTAAGCTTACTGTAAATAAACTGAAGCACTCCTGTTCCTTACTATCGTCATTTAAAATGTGCCTTATTATCTAAATACAGAACAGAAAATAGACGTTCATCAATAGTAGGCCTTATAATACTATAATATAAAGCTAGATATTTGTGGTCAGGGGGTTAACAGCTTCTGGAATGGTTGAACTGACTACACAGCACCGATAAAGGCTACTTCAAGGGGCCTGGACTAAATAGAAGATGCTTTAGTGTACAGTTTTTAAAACAGGAAATAGGTCCAGAGAGATTGCATTTGTACTACATTGGTCCAAAACTTTGTGGGACGCCCAGTTCGTTTGTTGTTCCCAAAATAGCCAGAACAACTTCCTCTGCAGCTTAGTGAGAAACTTTACAAAACAAAGTAGCCCCAAACTGCTCTTCTATAAACACCATGGCTGAAGCTGAAATGATAGGTTAGCAGACTAAAAACTGTTTCACAGGGAATTTATGAGCGGTTAATTAGTTAGTTAGTTAGTTAGTTAGTTAGTTAGTTAGTAAATAAATGACTCTACAGCTAGCAGAACTGCACAGCCACAGACTGCACAGAGTTTACTGTGACTGCTGATCTAACTCTTAACAAATTAAAACTTCTCTAAGGGAGTTCAAGTGAAATGTAGCTGTTGATAATACGTGTAATCGTCCCTTAAATACACACTTACATTTCCCATCCACAAGCAGCTCATGATCACAGGAGACCTGTTTGTGTCCGTCTGCTGTTTGAAAGCTCAGAAGGCGCTTCTTCTGTAGGAAGTCCCGGATCACCCGGAGAGGTGCTTGGCGCCACCTGCTGGAGCGAACCAGGAAAAACAAAATGCTTTTATAACAGTTTGATAAGAGTCTACTGTTTATTCTACATTATGTAGCCCAAAAAAGCTATAGAAAGATGTGTTAGTGCTACCACTAATTTAACTATAACTACAACAACAACAACTAATAATAATAATAATAATAATAATATTTTTTGTAAACTTGGGAGTCCCATTGGATATGTCAAATATAAATTAATATTTTGACTTTTGTTAACAAAACTGATCATTTGACTTAGAGCAAAGAAGCACCCAGGTTCTAATGTTACCTGCATAACATTACCCAAAGGCAATAAATGAAAAAAACAAACACTGTTTTAATAAGTTTACAACAATAATAAAATGAAAATATAAACAGCCAAATATACTTCTTTACATATTCTTGCACATATACATATTTTAATTTATGACCCACTTGTACCTCTCATTGTATAGGACATAGATATGCCCTGTACCATTATATATAAAATAAAATAAAAAATAAATAAAAATACATAAAAAAGTGACAGTATGGTTTAATAACTATCAAATTGGTTTGTTGCCTAAGGGTAACATTGTGCTATGGAAGGTTAATTTAGAGTTGACAATTACTAGCACTGTTAACATTTTAACATGTTAACTCATGCAGTTAATTTGGAAACTTGAACACAAGTATATGAAGCTACATTAGTGTTTATTTAAACTCAGTAACTCATCAAATTACAATATTCTAGTTTAAAAAGCACCAGAACTACCCTGAGATTTTATAATACAAAGAAAAATCTAGTCTACCAGTCTAAACCACACTAAAATATTATTTTTGTCCCCTTTTCAAAAATACAGTTACCAGAATTAAATATATATATATTACCATGATTTTATCAAGCAGTAAATTAAGGGCAATACAGTTTTTGTCACGATTGCCAGACACAGGTAAGACACACGGTAAAAAACTGAGAATTTATTAAAGATGGTAATAGTACTACAGGGAAAACCAAGCACAGGTCTAGCTAACAACAGTAGGGCAGCATAAACAAACAACAAATCAGAGTGGTTGAAGCCGAAGGTCATACACAGCAGATAAACAACACAAACCATGGGCATAGCAGAGAGCAAGGTCCAAAAGCAGGCAAGGGTCTAAACCAGAACACATAAACAAACAGAGGAGCAAAGCTAAAGCAGTATTCAGTAAAGAAACAAACAGACATACACGAAAGGCAGAGGAGAGAAAAAGAAAACGAGACCACAGTGTAGAAGAGATAGCAACTAGATTCAATACCAGGCACATAGAACAGGAACTGAGGGGTTTTTATACAGGGCAGCACAGGTGAGAACAATCAGACTAATTAGTATGAAGGAGAGTTCGTGAGATTCAGTGGCATGTGACTGGGGGAGTCCAGGGAAGAGAGAACAAGGGAATTCTGGGAAGTGTAGTTTTAAATCACTGAAGTAGAGTCCATGGCAGGCAGACAGGAAGTGGCTGGCCTGACAGTTTTGGACTTTTTGTAAAATATTTTTTTATTTATAACATATATGTATATATACATACACACACCCACATAATTGCATACACACATACAAAAAGTGTGCCCAGTAAAAATTGGGTCCCAAGATTTCTATTGGAAGGTTCTGCAACATTTGATTCTACAGTGTGAAATATTTGGTCTAATAGTTTTTTGTCCAATGCAGTGATATTCATTTTTTTTCCATTTGCAAACATGTTTTAGACATTTTAATATTTTTTTTAATGTATTTTGTATTTAACATATTGTTTATTTCTATTTATTTCTATGATTGTTAAACTTTTAAGCACCATTGTAAAATGTGTTTTTCTTTCGGAAAGAAACGCCAGGAGGAGGCGCTAATCTTCTTTTCCTTCACAGGGAAACTTTTCTATCAGTTCTCAGTGGTTTTCTCTCCTTTCCATCTGCTTCACTGTACTGTTGTCTTCCTTGCATGCGTGCTTCACAGATGGAATTACGGCTTTACTCTTCTTATTATAGTCTATATAACAGCGGGGGTCTGGCGGAGAGTGGGAGTGGTGTGTCTGCAGAGGTAACTGAGGTAAACAGAAAGCCTTCAGGAGTAAATGAACACAAACACCTTTACGATGAGCTTATAGCACAGACCCCATTAAAACATATTCATATGAGAAGTTAAGCTTGGCCTAAAGTAGAGTGAAAACTGTATTTTAGCCGTAGTTTCAGCTGTAAGTAAGTCTCTGTCGTATCGTTTCTCTTTCCTCAGGCAGCAGCAGCTCGATGTGGAGTGCAGTCTTCGCAGTGAAAGGGGTTAATTGCTGCCGCCTACTCGCCTGATTTGAGCTACTTCACGCCTGTCGAGCCCCATCGCATCAAGCAGGCCACAGTCCAGCAGGAGTCACTCAGTGTCATTAGCAGGCAACACACACACACACACATGCTAGAAGGGAGATACACTGAAACACACTGCAAGTCCAATGAGATTATTTCTGAATTCACGGATATCATAATGTAAACCTGCCTCTCAGTAGAACTAGGAATAAGCAAATTACTAACCCACATAACATCTCAATGTGGAGTCCAGTGTTGGGAGTAACGGCGTTAAAACTAACGGCGTTACTAACGCCGTTACTTTTTTTCAGTAACGAGTAATCGAACTAATTACTATGACTGTAACTATAACGCCGTTACCATTTCCGACACCCCGTTACTGCACGTTACTTTAGCAGCTCTATGAACTTTTTTTTTATTTCGCTTTGCCCTGGTTAACCCCTCCTCTGTCCGGTGAACTTGAGCTTCTGGCCGCTGTGCCTGTGGTTTGGCGTGGTGAAGTGAGGCACAATTGTGACGATTTGCGTGCTCTAATTAATTCAGTGATTGCCGTGGACAGCCCAAGTTCCGAATTAAGGACGTTAAGCTCTTTTTAGCTGCTCCGGTTTTTGTGGTGCTGCTGCTTTCTATTTTAGAGCTTAGATTCTCTGCCCGAATCCCACCTGACCTGAGGACCGACCCGAAATCAGGCTCCTATTTTTATTTTATATAAAGCTCTGGTGTGATAATCACAATGTTGCTAAGTAACCAATTATTATTGTTCACTAAAGCGAACGAAATAGCGAAAATTGAAAGTGAAAAACATTTGTGTTAACTGAATCTAATAAAAACGGTAATTAAAAGGAAAAACATAACTATCTCGAACTGTATTTTGTGTTTATAAAACTAACTAAAACGAACTGAAATTACTGATAGAATACCCTCATTTTTGTGTTTAATTTATTTATAAGCGCTGTTGTACAGCGGAGTTGTACAGCGGGAGTTGTTGTGCCGAGCGCGCGGCACTCGTGGTCCGTTAGTTCTTGTGTAAAGCGCTCGCGCTAGCAAGCCCACCCTAAAATGAACAGAAAAAATAAAAACAAAATAAAATTAAACTATAATAAAAATGAAAACTGTAATCACGTAGCTCTGGGCGCACGTGAACGCCTCCGCGTTTGACTTGCAGCATTGTGTGTAGCTGTTCTTAAAAATCATTTAAATTAAATAATAGTTCTATGCTTCTATGTTACAGTGTTAATTAACATAATTCTGATTATATTTCGCTCATTCAATCAGCCCGAAAACAGACAGTTTATGGGGCGGATCGGGTCAGGCTCATAATGACAGTTTATGGTTCGGGCTTGGGCAGAATGTGCACGGGCTCCGGCTGGGTCGGATTTTTTGGGCACGATCTAAGCTCTATTCTCTTTTGGTGAAGCTGTTATATTAATACCATTTTAACGGGCATTAAATTGTTGTTTTTGTCCATTATTTTGTTTTATATATACATATTTCTTTTGAGTGTGGCTTGGTTTGTTAAATTTCATCCCCAGACGCGTTTTTCCGCTTTTTTCAGTATTACAAGTTTTAGTAATTTTCTTTGGTTGTGTGGAGAATTTCGTTTTATTTTTTTGAAATTCGTTAGATTATATTTTTGTCAACATTTTGGGTTTATTTTCGTTTGTTATTTTTTGTTATTTTTCTAATAATAATAGTAAATGCATAATTGATTTCCTTTTTTTGACGGGCGAATAATAAAAAGTAACGCGATAGTTACTTTTACTGGTAACTAATTACTTTTATAGTGGAGTAACTCCGTTAGTAACTCAGTTACTTTTTTGGAGAAGTAACGAGTAACTATAACTAATTACTTTTTCAAAGTAACGTGCCCAACACTGGTGGAGTCTGTACAGGTAGCCCAACTGGGTAACAGAAAGTTTTGTCCACCGGTTCTATGTTGGACCCACATATAAATATCAGTGACGGGTGATTCTAGAGTCTGTGGGGACCTCAGGCAAAAATTCACAAGGGGCCCCTTCAACCAGTTTGTTCTACATAATTTGACACCAACAAAAATTGGGAAATGTAAATGTTTTCTTATTTTAAAAGGCCACATAACCATTGTTGATAGTGCCAAAAACTATGTAATAATCCAGAGGATAGATATTATGGTGATAAAGTATATAAACATCACTATGTAGTATAAGAACTGGTCAAATTGCTCTTTTGGCATAACTTTCCCACTTCATTGTTTATTCCACTGTCAGCCACACACTCTAATATTTAGTTGGACCGCCTTTAGCTTTGATTGCGGCACGCGTTTGCTGTGGCATTGTTTCAATAAGCTTCTGCAGTGTCATAAGATTCATGCTCCCTGACCACTCTTTTACACTTCCAGCTCGATAAATTCTGACATTGTCGTCTTGCAATATGTCTGAGCCATCAGGGAAGAAAAAACCCATTGATGGAATAGCCTGGTCTATACTCAGAATATTCAGGTAGTCAGCTGACCTCATTCTTTCAGCACATACTGTTGCTGAACTTAGACCTGACCAACTGCAGCAACCCCAGATCATTTGCTTAAATGTTAAATCCAGGTGGCAACTTTTTTTTTTTGACCAGGCAGTTTATTTAAATGGAATTTTTGATAGGGACAATGTTATATTTCTAATACAGATGATAAAACTTATGTGCAGAATTTGCACTGGCTACTTAGGTTTTTACACAATGAAAATTCACAGTTTTTAGTATCATAAAAACACTAGGTCTACACAGTGTATATGGTAATTGATTATTTCTGTCTATTTAAAAAGGATTCTTAAACTTTTAAGTGCCATTGTAAAATGTGTTAGCCCACTCCTAATCAACTGTCAACCCACTGATTAAAAACATCTCTAATCTCACCTTTACTTTATCTGCCATTCTTAAGGGCTCACATACGTTTGCCACTCATCAATATGTAATATTGCCTTTTTTTTTCAATATATAAATTAGGTATAATATTTGTAGGCGGTATAATATGTATAGCTTTCACTTTTCATTGTTTGTCATTGACATTTAATATTTGATAGAAACAATGTAACATTTCCAATACAGATGATTAATTCTATGTGCAGAAGCTGCACTGGCTACATTTTTTATATAAAGAAACTACATGGTTATCAGTATCATAAAATCACTAAGCCTACACTACACATATGGAAAGTTCAAACTAATTCAGATGCCAATATGCACAAATATCACAAAAATACAGCACAACAGCTTAAATAAAAATACACAGTCTATATTTATTTGTTGCAAAGTTTTGTAACATAACGTAACATTTATTATGTCACAACCAGCAGAGCTGGACACACTAGGCTGCTTTGTTAGTTAGCTCATGTTAAATGTCAATGTAAATAAAAGAATAATGTAATACTAACGGACGTTTCTATACACAAGTGGAGTCATTAGGGGTCCTTTTAAGAAGGTAAGTCTCTCATATTGTCTTTTAAACTTTTGCACAACTTTGCACATTGCCACTGTTGCAGTTTAAATATTGTCTGCGTTTGGGGGCACAAGCAGTTGCCCACCTAGCTCACATTCCGCCCATGTAATCCCCAAATGAGTGTGTTCACTGAGTTGACATACTGGGTTGCTGTATGTGAGATCTGTTTTGCAGCAGGGGTCAGTGTTGCTCTCCTTTTCACCCTCTTTCAGACTAGTCACGCAGTAGAGATTTGTACATTTTATGCACACTGACCAAAGTGATCATGCCACGAAAAAATTAAAGATCAGAATCTACTTAAGCCTTAATAAACAAACAAATAAATAAGCCACATCCATTTGCTATACTACATACTGGGCTTCACTAAGAACCCTTCAGTCTTGTGTACACTGTATTGTGCTGCATTCTACAAGTAACTGGACAGTGATTGATATGTTCATGGCTCTGTACACCAGCACATTGGATTTGAAATGAAACTGAGAGATTATGCTGTTTGTAGCTACACCGGTCTAATGGAATAATGGCCACGAGTCATACTGATGTCTTTTGAAGGTTTATTTCTCCTTTTCTCTCTCCCTCTCTCTGGTCCTTCATCGGACACCGTGAAAACTACACAAAACAAAGCAACCGTTCAGTATATGCTAGCTAGCACAACAATTCTGTGTACAACTCGAAACACAAGATTCATTGAAAAAAGGCATATTAAACACATTACTAAACAGTATTTAACAGACAAACATTTACCGTGTGCGCCTTTAGACCTCGTGTTAGCTTTAATTCTTGTTCTCCCTCTGCTGCTTAGTTAGTCTTCTCTCTCTGCCGCCAAGTTAGTTCTGACCCATAATTCTCCAGTTACCCGCCTAACTAACTCGCGTCACGTGACTCATTACGCTCCACAGTAAAGCAGCACTAAACTAAAAGTCCTTCTTTTTAAACAAATATTATTTTAGAGACATATATTTATTAACACATTTTACCCTCATTTTTACACCTTTTCATATAGATTTTTAGCCCTTTTTAACAACCATATGAAATAAAACAACAATGAATGTATAATGATAAATAAACAAAAATATCCGTATTAACATGGCATTCTGACAGTTACACTCCCACCAAATTACTACGATTTATGATATCCATTCCAAAATGAATAAATCTAGTAATTTCCAGAACTGAGTATATAAAACCTTACACTGTAAACTCTGTACAAAAGTGTTTTTAAAGTTTAGGAACAACTTTAGTTGTTCTCTACAAGTACGACTAACTTATGAATTGGCCTTTCAAGAATAGATGTATTCATTACATTCTGGCCTGCTTTTCCTAGCTTTCTAGAGCCTAGTTGTACTGTGGCCTTTCGCACCAGTTCATCTTGGTCTTTACAAACATCAAGTACTCTTCCAAGTCTCCACTCATTGCGGGGAACCTCTTCTTCTTTGACAATGACAATATCCCCAATCTTTACGTTTCGTCTTGGAGAATGCCAGCGTTGTCTGAGGGTGATGTTTCCCAAATATTCCTTCCTCCATCTACTCCAAAATTGCTCAGTCAGATACTGCACTCTACGCCATCTCTTTCTGGCATACAGATCCTCTGCTACAAATTTTCCTGGTGGAGGCAGGGGAACAGAGCCTTTCATGGTGAGTAAATGATTAGGTGTGAGTGGTTCCAGGCTTTTGGGATCATTGATGTTGTTGGTAGTAAGTGGACGGCTGTTTATAATTGACATGGCTTCGTAGAAGAATGTCCTTAAAGAAGCATCATCTATTCTTCCAGTGCTCTGTGAGAGGACACAATTTAGGACGCTCCTAATAGTTCTGATCTGCCTCTCCCAAACACCTCCCATGTGACTAGCATCAGGTACGTTCATAATGAAGTCACATTGCTTTTCAGCAAGAAAGCCAGTCAGTCTGTCTTGGTCCAGTTCCTTCAAAGCCTTTGCCAACTCATTTTTTGCCCCAACAAAATTGGTCCCTTGATCCGATCTGATTTGTCTCACAGCTCCACGGATAGCTATAAAACAGCGCAGTGCATTTATGAAGGCATCAGTTGTTAGATCTTCTAACATTTCAATGTGCACTGCCCTTGAGGATAGACAGGTGAATACAAGGCCATATCTCTTACTCTCTTTACGACCCTGTTTAGAATAAAAGGGTCCGAAACAATCCATCCCACAGAAGGAGAATGGTGGCGAAGGATTGACGCGATCTGCAGGTAGATCTGCCATCTTTTGTGTTTCTGTTGGCCTGCGAGCTCTCCTGCATGTCACACATTGCTTAATGTGATTTGCCACAACCTTGCTGCCACTTAAGACCCAGTAGCCATTTGCTCTCAGTTCATTAAGAGTTTGTCCTCTGCCTTGGTGCTGAGTTTTTTCATGGCAGTAATCTACAATCAGGCGTGTGACCTCACCATCTTTGGGTAGGATTACTGGATGCTTTAGGTCAAGAGGTAAAGAAGCATTCTTTAAGCGCCCTCCCACCCTGAGAACACCATCTAGAATTATTGGGTTAAGCTGATACAACTGATGACTTTTGGGCAGTTTGTCATGACTCAGTATTTGCATTTCATCTTCAAAGGCATCGTTTTGTGCCAATTTTACAAGTGCAAGACTAGCCTTTCTTCGATCTTCAACATTAAGAGGCTCTGCTGCCTTAGCTCCCTTTGCTAGATGTTGGATACGTGCAATGACATTCAGTGCTGTATGCCATTTTGAGAATTGTTTGAGTCTGTTTGTGAAGTTTTTCTCTTCTGTTACATTTGTTTGTAGCGCTTGTGTCACTTTGACTTCAGGATCCCCCAACAGAAGCTGTGGAACTAACTTTGGTGCGACAATCTCTCTTTCCCACAAGAACTTGGGTCCAGTCAGCCAGTCTGAACTTATCAATTCTGCCACCTTGAGGCCTCTGCTAGAGTGATCTGCTGGATTTTGATCAGTGTTGATATAGTGCCACTGAGCTGGGTCAGTCATTTCTCTGATTCTTTGAACTCGATTGGCTACGAAAATGTGAAATCTTCGAGCTTCATTGTTAATGTAGCCCAACACTACCTGTGAGTCAGTCCAAAAATACTCCTGATCAATTTTAAGCTCTAGCTCCTCTTTTAACATGCTGCTTACTGCTGCGGAGACCACGGCAGCAGTTAACTCTAGCCTTGGTATGGTTACCACTTTTGTGGGAGCAACTCTAGCTTTACCCATCACTAGTGAGCAGTGTACTTTGTCTTCGCCCACCACACGAATGTATGAACACTGTCCATACCCATGGGTGCTAGCATCCGAAAAGTGATGTAGTTCTGTTCTTTGGACTTTTCCCATTTCTTCTGGGATTAAGCACCTTGGTATCTGGAGCTTCTGGAGATTCTCTAGGTCACTAAGCCAGCTCTCCCATCGTGGCTTTAACTCTGTGGGCAGAGGTTCGTCCCACCCAATGCCTCTTTGACACATTTCCTGTAGAACTTTCTTTCCCAGCAGGAGGAAGGGAGCAAAGAAGCCCAGCGGGTCGAACACAGAAGCTACAGTTGAGAGGACTGCACGCCGTGTTGCTGGTTTTTCATCCAGAGTGACCTTAAAGAAAAAGGTATCACTGTTAGCGCTCCACTTTATTCCCAACACACTTTGAACTGGGAGTTCTTCATAAGTCAAGTCTACATCTTGGATTCCGCTAGCTCGTTCGCTCTCAGGAATTGACTCCAAAACTTCTCTGTTGTTGGAGATGAATTTGTGGAGGTGTAATTTTCCTCTTGCACAGACATTTTGTGCATCTCTCACTAGTTTGATGGCTGTGTCAACAGATTTTACGCTAAAAAGCCCGTCATCAACATAGAAATTCTTTTTGATAAAGTTGGCGGCATCAGGATACTCTTTTTCATTTTGGCTTGCAAGATACTTCAATCCATAATTTGCGCAGCCAGGGGAGGATGCTGCTCCAAAAAGATGGACATTCATGCGGTATTCTTTTGGCACTGATTCTGTGTCACCTTTCTCCCACCACAGAAACCGTAAGTAATCTCTGTCTTCAGGGTTTACGTGAAACCTGTGAAACATCTTTTCCACATCACAAATGACTGCTATTGGATGTTTTCGGAATCTGCAGAGCACTCCTGTGAGCCCATTTGTAAGATCAGGTCCAGCCAGCAAGTGATCATTCAAAGCGGTGCCACCATACTTGGCAGAGCAGTCGAACACTACCCTAATTTTATCTGGCTTTCTAGGGTGATAGACCCCCTGGTGTGGAATATACCACACATTTCCAGCTTTGGGTTGGCATACAGCTCTCTCTGCTTCACCCTCCTTGAAGACACCTTCCATAAACTTGAGGTAGTCATCTCTGAATTTGGAATTTTTCTCAAATTTCCCTTTCAGGCGCTTCAGTCGAACCAGGGCCAAATGCTTGTTGTCTGGCAGTTGTGGATGTGTCTTAAAGGGAAGGGGCATTTCCAGGTGACCGTCTGCATTCTGATGTACTGTCTTATTCAGTAATTGCATGAACTGTATATCATCTTGTGATACACTCTTTTCACCAGGGCTGGTGTCTTTGAAGTCTGATTCGAGTGCTCTGATAACAGTGGCTGGTGTCAATGGGGGAATCTCTTTAACTGTTACACGATGGCATAAACCTGTCACTTCTGTCGACTTAGCAGCCTGTGGTGAACTACCGACAATGCTCCAACCCAGGTCAGTCTTGATGGCGTATGGCTCATCATCACCTCCAGTGATAACTTGACGTGGAGCCAATGCTCTGGAACAGTCATAGCCAATGAGGAGTCCGACCTCACAATTCATCAGTTCTGGCATTTCTTGGGCTACTCCTTTTAAATGTCTCCATCCCTTGGCAGTTTTAGGAGTAGGAATGTGAGAACGTTCAAGTGGAATGAAGTCTCTGGTGTAGGCAGGTGGCAAGTTAATAAAGCATGGTGAGGAAAACCCTCTAACTCTAAGCCCACTTACTCTTTCACTCTGAATGATGGAGTCCTTTCCCATCATAGTGGTAAGCTTTAATTTAACTGGCTCTAAATCTGCCCCCATCTTCTCACATACCTCCTTGTCTACAAAGGTGTTGCTACTCTGGGTATCTAGTAAAGCGTAAGCTAAGGTCTCTGATTCAGGAGAGGTGGTTGTGGAAATCCACACAGGAACTATCATGGAGGTGCTCCCACCATTACATCTGTCAAGACTAGGGTTGCAACGGTATGAGATTTTCACGGTATGATAACCGTCTCAGAAAATACCGCGGTATCACGGTTATCACGGTATCACAGTTTGTTACATATATTATTAAACTGACCCTTAAAGAAATTACAACAAAGGTTTTTTGTTCAATTAACTATTTATTGTAGAAACCTGGAACAACTATATAGATAATGTCTCCTTAAAAAAAATAAACTGTACACCATTAGGTGAAGGAAACCAGGTTTTTCCACTACTCTTAATGGCATTAAGGGTGTATAAAAAAAAAATATATATATATATATATATATATATATATATATATATATACACACACACACACACGTGTCACACATTACATGTCCTCTAAGAAGTAAAGATCCTGTGTTTAAACTATTAAGTACAATTATTTAAGTTTAAATGATTTAATATCTGATAAACTGAGCCTGGGTCAGTGTCTGATCAACAACTGTTGTAAACGTCCGTTTTACTGCCAAGTTGGTATATAACCAGATACTGCAGAAAGAGGGGATTTATTTCTGACATGATCCTCACAATAGAGATTTCTATTTTAAGGCTTTCACACAGAGTCTGGTTTTAACACATGAAAAACAGGCACGTCAGAATTTGAAAATTAACGCATGTAAATGAATGGCGTCTTTCACATCCAGTCCGGCCAGGACCTTTACACGGACACGTGAATCCATCGTAGCACGCACTTCACGCCTGTACCTGCGTGCCCAAATTTCGGATAACTCAGCGCTTTTGCGAGCGCTTACCGCATGGGTTGTGCACGACTACAAAGAGGTTTTATTTATGTTCAGATTAAAATTATAAACTAAACACATACTTTGCGCTGCACGGCGGGGTGGTGTTCTTGGAGATGGGAGAACAGGTTTGACGTATGTCCACCTTTAGCTGTGACTTTACGGCCACATTGATTATAAATCGGATACCCATCCTCGGGTGCGTTTGGCGGGTCTCTGAAATAGTCCCACACTGCTGATTTTAGTTTAGCCTTTTTTTAGGCGGACGGAGATTTGTTTAGTCTGATGCACTTTCTGCTGTTCTCACCGCTGTGTGCTGAGCAGCTGAAGCGGAGCAGAGTTGCGCATGCGCGGGTGAGTTTCTCCGCTGGCTTGCGTTTTACCGGTAATAAGCAAACACACACGGTATGATAACCGTGCATTTTAATACCATGGTATACCGTGAAACCGGTTACCGCTGCAACCCTAGTCAAGACAACAAGAAAGTGAAGATGTATTCTCTGGTACTTGTCTAACAGAAGATGTGTTCGCAGAGACAAAGGAGTGGTCTTCGTGAAGTGGAGTTGGATGATGTTTCTTGCATATGCCACAAGTAGCTTTATTCTTGCATTCCTTTGAATTGTGTCCCTTCCTAAGACAGCCAAAGCACAGGCTATTGTCAAAGATAAAGCTTCTCTTGTCTTTCATGGACTTGTTAGCAAACATCTGGCATTTGTGGATAGAATGGCTTTCTCCACAGCATACACATGCTTTCATAGCTGTATTTGCATTTTCAGGTGCCTTCACATTTGTCATAAATGCATTAGCCTTTGGGCGCCTTGTGTCTCTACCAGGCCTTTCGTCAATATGCTTCAATGCATGAAAGGATGTCACAGGATTGCATGCAATCTCAGCTTCTTGTGCCATAAATTCAGCAAACTCTTTGAAACTGGGGTATTCCTCTGTTTGACGCAAGCACTTTGTGACGTGACGATTCCAGCGAGAGGTCACCCAGTCAGGGATTTTGTGAAGCATCCTTTGATTTTCTTCGCAGTCATTTAAGACCTGAAGCCCTTTGATATGAGGCATTGCATTGCTACAGGCAGTTAGGAAATCGCTAAACTGTCTCAGTTTAACTGACTCTCTAGGGCCGATCTTTGGCCAGTTGTTTAATTTTTCTCTAAATGCACGTTGAATTACAAATGAGTGGCCATAGCGAGTATTCAGAGCCTCCCATGCTTGGTTGTAGGCTTCATCATCCTTTCTGTAGAAGCTGCCTTCTAACACGGACCTTGCCTCACCACCAATGTACTTCTGTAGGTAGAACAACCTGTCAGCTGGACTTGTGCATCTCCGTTCTATCAATGTCTTGAAACTTGTGCTCCACTCTAAGAACTTGAGTGGGTCTCCATAGAAGACAGCAGGCTCAGGTGCAGGAAGTCTGGTAAGGACTAGTGTGTCATGTAGGACTTGTGCTAATGACGCTTCATTGTTGAGATGAGCTGTTTGTTCAGTGCTATCATCCTGCCATGTTTGCTCCTTTTTAATTTCTTTTGAGGACAAAGGTACTTGAGGACAATTAGCCACCTTGTTTTGCACTGTTCTGTTTTCTTCACAGTCCTGATCTGAGTCATCTTCACTGTATGCTTGGAGCTTGGCAGCTAGAACTTGAAGATCTCTATGATTTTCTAATCTCTTTAGTTCTTGCCTTTGTGAAGCTATGGCCTCCTCCATTTTTATTTCAGCCCTTTTTGCAGCAAACTGTGCGGCACACTCTGCTCGTTTCGCTGCAATGCTTTGCTGTTCTGATGACTGAGAGTGGCTACTACCATCAGTAGACCTGGAGATTGTAGTCCCAAATATTGATTGGGCATACTCTCTACCGAGCACATTATGAAGTCTTGTGTTTTCTGCTTTAGCATCAAACTCCTCTAGCCCCACTTCACTCATCCGTATTTTCATGAGCCTCATCAGATCTGCTGTCACTGCTATGCAGGAATCCATCCTTCTTCTAATCTCAGGTGAAGGTGCTAGTTGAGTTCGTATGTTTTCATACAACTCTTTCAATTTTGTCTCTAGCCCTTCAATATCATCCATCATGTCAGCCAGATCACTGTCAGAGCACTCATCCTTAAGTTTGTTTCTTGAAGCTCTAACTTGATCTTTCCAGCGTTCATACAGCTTGATGAATTTGCTCTCTCTATGAAAGGCCTCTTGTTCTTTCAATTCTAGCATTTTGGTGGTGTACTTTCTCTCACGTGAAGATTTTCTGGTTTCAACAGTCTCTGAGGTGGTGTGGGCAGGCTCTACCACTGCTATCTTTTCTACTTCTAGGTTAGCTTGACTGTCACCTGTAAGTGACTCTAATCTTTCCTGTTCAACATCATCACATTGTGATTTTAACTGTTCACTAACTTCACCCTTTTTTAAAGTTTCTTCATGAATTGACATTGTACAATTTTTTAGAAATTACAGTTTTGTGTAAACATATAACCGTACGACCTTAACAGTTATATAGTTGTCTGTTCAGTAAATAACGTCAAGTACTTTTTTTTTTTTTTTTTAAATATAACCCTTAATGCACTTCTTTGAACATGCTTGTGAAATCTTACTTTAAAGTACCATTATGCACAATAATCACACATTCATAAAACAGGAATGACAATTAGACTCTACTGATAAATGAATTACTTTTCTCATAAGAAGTGTTTTTTTTTTTTTTTTGTGTCTTGTGAAAGGAGCACAGTCAAACCTGACGCCGAGTGCAGAGCTGCAATGTCCTGCCTGAACACTTCACTTAGCTGAAACTGGCGCTGCACTGAAACTTTGCTTAGCTGTAGCCTTCGTTGTTGAAACTGTCTTTTTCTTGAATTGGCGTGCTCCGCGCCGTTTTCGCGGGCACGCGCGCTGGTCTCTCCGCCGCGATGCTCGCTCCTCCGCGGGCACACGCGCTGAACTCTCCGCCGCGTTGCTCGCTCCTCCGCGGGCACACGCGCTGAACTCTCCGCCGCGTTGCTCGCTCCTCCGCGGGCACGCGCGCTGAACTCTCCGCCGCGATGCTCGCTCCTCCGCGGGCACACGCGCTGAACTCTCCGCCGCGTTGCTCGCTCCTCCGCGGGCACACGCGCTGGACTCTGGGCCGCGATGGCGGTACGTTTTCACTGTAGCTACACCGGTCTAATGGAATAATGGCCACGAGTCATACTGATGTCTTTTGAAGGTTTATTTCTCCTTTTCTCTCTCCCTCTCTCTGGTCCTTCATCGGACACCGTGAAAACTACACAAAACAAAGCAACCGTTCAGTATATGCTAGCTAGCACAACAATTCTGTGTACAACTCGAAACACAAGATTCATTGAAAAAAGGCATATTAAACACATTACTAAACAGTATTTAACAGACAAACATTTACCGTGTGCGCCTTTAGACCTCGTGTTAGCTTTAATTCTTGTTCTCCCTCTGCTGCTTAGTTAGTCTTCTCTCTCTGCCGCCAAGTTAGTTCTGACCCATAATTCTCCAGTTACCCGCCTAACTAACTCGCGTCACGTGACTCATTACGCTCCACAGTAAAGCAGCACTAAACTAAAAGTCCTTCTTTTTAAACAAATATTATTTTAGAGACATATATTTATTAACACATTTTACCCTCATTTTTACACCTTTTCATATAGATTTTTAGCCCTTTTTAACAACCATATGAAATAAAACAACAATGAATGTATAATGATAAATAAACAAAAATATCCGTATTAACATGGCATTCTGACAGTTACACTGTTTAATGATTATTGCAATGCACTGCTTTAGTTAGAGAGTGTTAACATATAGACCCTCTGGATGAATCAGATGGACATCATATATCTTCTTAGATACAGCCCCCCATCTCAGGGAACTTAAGTAATTAACAGTTGGCAGATCAGTCTTGGCCAGCTGTATGTTGTTGCATGATTAGTTTATACATAAGAAGTCTAAGGAAAAAAACTGACTTGATGTGGGATTTGTTGTTTTTTCCCCAGTTTGAGAACCAAAGATAGGGTTGATAGCAGTGAGATTCACAGCAACCAACAAGCTAAGCAGTGGTGGATAATGAAAGAATACATACCAAATGGTGTTGAACCAGTTGAGGACATTGTGTAGGGTCTATTTATGTTACTATGTGCGGTATGGTCTTATTGGTGGGTGAGTTTAAGATTGGGTAAACTTTTCCCCCTTGTATTTTCTCTTTGCTTTGGTTGTGAGGAAAAATGGAAGCACACCAAAATGTGTCTCAACAATCCACATGGGAACATTTCCTCTTCTAGAGAACTAGCCAGAACTTTTTGAGGCAGGAGCAAGAAAGAAAGAATTTCTTGTGTTTCGGACTATTTAACAATTTAACATGAAGCAAAGGCAAACTAGCACTTGTTCATAGCTTTAGTAATTATCTGGGCATTATACCATGTTATCATGTAATTCAAATTTGCAGATTACACCTAATCATTGGCGTGTGAAAACTTCCTAAACTGATAGAATGGAGCTCCTCTGAAAATTCCTACTTAAACTGCAATGAGTATTCTTGGGTTAGTGGGTGGACCTTATTACATATGTATTTCACATACTGAGGATGAAAGTAATACAAAAGTAATCAGATCATTATTTGTGTTATATGACTTATGAACTTGTCTTGTAATCAGAAATCATTTAGTGGTTGTGGTTTGCACACAACATGAGTGATCATGGACAGAAGTGTAGCTAGCCCCATTTTTCTATGGGGGCCCAAGCACCCCTAAAACAAGTTCCACCACCCCCAAGTTGTGTTGTGTTTTTGTTGTTTGTTAAACAGAAGTGTGTCTCTGATAAGCTTAAAATGTTTAAATCAAAGAATGTAGATCATTAAACAGAACTTAAGAATGAAATTCTCCCGTGCAAACAGTCCGCTTTCTTTCTGCGCTGTTTATGCTGTTTTTGACTGTTCAATGGTTAAACTGTAGTGAGAGTTTATATTAAAAGTGAGGTGCTAGACTAGTACTATCTGTATGTGTATATATCAGCTAATTAATGATACAATAAAAGATATGGTCAGACAATTGATGTCCCACTTCTGATTCGTCATGAGTAGGTAAAAAAATCAATAAATTTTGAAACTTAACCAGAGGGTTTAAGTCAAATGCTCAAAACAAAAATCCATCGTCAGTTTTTGGGTAGCTTCCTGCTTGTAGCTATAGTGAAAGTATCACACAACATCTCTGTACATAATAGTTACTGTGTCTGATTAAAATAGATATTATTATATTTCTTCTGATTTGAGATAATTACCACTCCTGGGAACTTCTCAATTTCTTTTACAGTTTTTTTTTAATCAGAGGGCGTGGGGCTGGGTTCTTTGGGTACTCAGCATGACTAAACCTCTGCTTCTAGAATCGCCACTGGTCATGAATTACAAGATCTTTAACCAGGCGGAAGGTCTGTGCTCTCCAAAATCAAATGCATGTCTGTATGAAACGAGCAATAGATAAGTTGTCTTTGTATTAATTTGCAGCCAAAGGAAAAGTAAAGAATAAAGCTGCTAGATAACTCTTCTCTCTACTATTTCCCTACCCTGATTCTCGTGCTCTCATTTCTGTGGCTAGTTGCTTCACTATCTTTCAATCACAACATGTATACTTACAAACGTAGAGTTGCCAACAGGTCCAGATATTAAACCTGCTAAATATTTGCCAAGGGCACCAGTGATCACTACTCTTGACTCGTGTCATTCAACAGTTCACTTGTAGACAATCTCCAAAAACAGCAATTGAAAAATCAGGACTAGAATTGTGCAATGTAAATTTGGCATATATCCAATTTTTGTTGATCTGCCTTATCAAACTTATCAAGTATCTGCACATCAATCTAATGTTGCCTAATCATGAAGTCATGAAGACTTAGCTCACAGGAACACCCTCATTAACCCTAAACGTGTAACATCTGGTGTAATGCTAAATCTCATCATACTACCAGTCAATGTTTTTTGCTTCAGTATTTGGAAGAATTCCATAAATTGTGGTGCCATAAATTCTGCTTTCTACCAGAAAATCCTATGGGAGAAAAAAATCGATCATCTGCAGCTCTGCTGTACTTTAGTTTTATTATATTGTCGAAATTTGCTTCGCAGCACAGACAACTGAGCAGTATACACAACCTATACAGAATTAACAGCATACTACCCTCCTCAGCACACCTATACTCTAGCTCAGTTTTAGTTGGGTTGTGGAAGACAACAATCCTAACATTGGCTTTAAAAAAACTAAATTAAGTTTCTTGTTCATTATTGTAAATGTGTTATGATGCAGTAATGAATGAATGTTCTATGGTGTGATAGAAATAATGTTTTTTTTTTTTGCAAAAAAAAAAAACAAAAACAAAAACTGGCCCACTTGGTTACCGCTCACAACCGGATTTAGGCATGGTCCCAGTAGGTTGATTTATTGTTTATCTCATACTAATCTTTTGGTAATGCCTATTTTGTACAAGGATAAGCTAAAGCTGAAATCATTCATTAGAAAACATTTGGATATATCATTTATGTAACAAGTTCTGTATGTTCAGGTTCAGTCTTTATAAAAAATATGTCCTACATAGAAACTCTGTACCTTAAACGTATGTTTGCCAGCTAGTGGACAAGCCTGAGTGCAGAGCTAAAAGTGGTCAAGTACAGACTCTGCTGTAGGTCCTTCTCTAAGCTGGAACAAATCAAGGGTCCTTTTTGAAGAAAAGCTTGAGTTTTCATGGCGTCCGTCCCCACTGGTACACTAGAGCTCCATTTAAGTCATCATGCAGATACTTAAGTCTAAATGTGATCTAATTGTTGTGAGAGCACATGGACCTCAGTGCACTCTGCGAGGCCCCACAGCCCTCTGCTAGCCAGCCAGATTTACGTCACAAGCGAAAAAAGGAGAGAGAGAGAGAGAGAGAGAGAGAGAGAAGGGAAAGAGTATGTTTGTGCCTGTGTGTTTTTTGTGTGTTGTTTGCGTGTGCTTGCTTCTTTTAGGGTGGGGTGATGGGGGATTTTTCCCTGCATGTTGTCTTACAAGCTGCTATGGCATGGTGTAGAAAGAGGCATTTTTTTTGACCAGTGTATTAATCCTTTTAGGCAATGTTCCCTATTCAGAAATGCAAATTGAATCAATCTGAGGCTGACTTTTAAGACTTTTCAAGTGGGATTTAATTAGAAGCCAGAGCCTGCAGTTTTTAATGAGAGAGGGGGTGGAGAGAGAGAGAGGGATGGGGGGGGTGAAGGGGTGGGCATGGTTTTGATCTGGGGTCCTGCTGGAGAGGCACAACACACACACACAGACACATTAGCACATGCACGCACACGCACACACATTACACTTTCTTGTATAACTGTGCGTGTAAAGTCAGTGACCTAAATGTAAATGTAAATAATTCTAATTATACACCCAGTCCTAACCTTAATGTGACCTTAGACCTAAACTTTATTTTTCTCTATCAACTAAATCTGATCCTAAACATAACACAATCCACAGCTTCATGCATCATGTTGATGCCCCATTAAAGTGCTATAGACAAAAAAAAACGTATACATTGCTAGTTTAGGCTTGGCATGTCGGTAGGTAGAACATCCTCACAAGAGCTGTGTAACTCAACTGTGTCAGTCCATATGCTGCTGTGAGGACATTTTTGCATCTCTCAGCTTGTCCAGAATAGCATGTGTACGGCGTGTACTTTATGCCAGGTGTTGCCAAGCAGACACTGCCTGATTTTAGCCCTAATTTTTTCTTTGTTTATTCTTTAAAGGTTTATACAATCCAGCCAAAAGCTTTTACATAATTGGGAAAAATGCTACGTGTTATTTAACTCAGAAACTGCTTTTGTTTTAATGAATAAGCAGCATTTACTCTCATTGTCTGAGAGGATAACATCATGATTAAATATAGAAATTAATTATACAGTTAATGTTGCACTTTATATATGCAATAGATTGTGCTGGCTGTTTGTGTGCTGTACCAGAAGTGAATGTGAACATTTGTGTACTTTGTTAGCAGCAAACTCCACTGTAAAGTAAAGGGAACAAATCTTCAGTAGGATCCAAAGTCAGAGGTGCTGTTTTGAAACCTGTATTCTGATTGGAATTCGCCAACATGTCACTCATATTATTACATCGCTAAATTTGCCCACTTTACGTTACTTATGGCCGAGTTGCCAAACACCACTGGGTGTCTGGCCGTTGTGTCACTTTTGTTGTATAGAAAAGGATAAAACCATGTAGTGTGTGCATGGCTTTACAGGTAGCTCAAAGTGTGAGTTATAGCAAAAAATATTAATATTTAGAATCTGGCTACAAATGCTGTTCACACTGTTAAAAGACATACTGTTAGAAAATTATACACTTTTTTTTGCTCATTTAGTATTTCTTAACCAGCTTATGTCTGACCTGACTTGACATCACAAGTGATTTTCTCCACATTTTACTATTTTGTCAGATGTTGGTCGTTAGAAAGACATTTGTGTAGAAACTCTGACTCTCACTTTCTCTTTCTTTCGCTCTCCTTCAGTCTGTCTCTGTCTCTCTCTCTCTCATTATAAGTATACTCTGCTGCTTGGCTGCACACAAAGGCTGAAAGAATGGAACACACATTAATGCTTGTTAAGAGTTAGACTGTAATAAAGATAAATATAAGATGGTGGAGTTCATTTTAATGAAGCGTTACTATGCTACTATCTCTCTCTGGGTGCCAGAATAGGTTGTGTGCGTGTGTTTGTGTATGTGTGTTTCTCTGTGTGTGTATGTAAAAGTAAGAGTGAGAGAAAGTGTGTGAGTGAGAGAGTGAGAGGGAGGGAGCTAGTAAATGAGTGAAAGAAAGAAAGGGAGAGAGAGAGAGAGAGAAAGGGAGAGAGAGAGAGGGAGAGACAGCCCTGTGTGTGATGGAGTGTGTGAGGTCCAGTCTATCACTGTTATTAATAACACTGCTGGACCCTGCAGCCTCGCTCCAATAAATAAACCCAGCATGCCCCCCAACAGCCGCCATATTCCTCCTGCCCTACACTACTCCATCTATCAGCCAGCCACTTCACCCTGCTCTTGATAAAGCTGCAGAAATACAGACCCAGAGAGAGAGGGAGAGAGACAGACAGAAAGAGTGAGAGAGAGAGAAAGAGAGAGAGAGAGGAAAAGGGAGAGGGTGACAGAGAAAGGGAGGAAAAGAAAATGAGAGAAAGCTTTCTTGCTCGTTTTAATAGAAAAGTTGCCGCCCAGGTTTTTAAAAGTAAGTACATGTGGCTTGACTTTTTTAGACCGAGACTGCCTGTGAATTCCATGACCATCTGAATATTGTACATGCTGGATACTGTATATATTCAGGCAAAAATGGCATACAGTTTGTAATTATGGAAATACAGAGTGCCTGTGTGTGGCCAGTGTTGCTGGTTGAATGGACACAAGGGTGATGTTAATTTTATGGCTGATTGGTGGATATAATCACTGTCACACAGAAGTCTAGCCTAAACTATTCATTACATTATGTCAAAATTTCATAATAAATGTACCAGAAGAAAAACTATACAATATTATTTGATGTAGTAAAATCTTGTTTCATTGACTTCCATTGAAAGTTATTTTTCTTTCTTCTATAGCACTCCAAATTTGTAGATATAAGGTTTTTGTGTGACAGCAAAGCATATATTAGCTTAATCTAGTCAACATTAAAATGCTCCTTTGCACAGCACCTCTAGAGCCAATCTGATTCGACTATTAATTATTACTTATTAATATTTTGGCATGGTGTTTTATTAGTTACAGTTTAATGAAACACCAGACCAGACATGCTGAGAACAGATTTGAAGTGGCTGTTTTAATCACAGGTATTTAAGAGAAAGTGATTTTTAAGGAATTTTCTGTTGGCTCAATATGCACAATATACCCAGCAACTGTAAATGTCTCTCACTCAAGATTCATCATGAGGGATCAATATAAACATTTAACAGCATCTAAATAATGATCTAGCACTTTGCGTTATAAGAAAACTACTGCAGTCATTTTTCAGTCAAATGCAATTATTGAGTCCCCACGTGCCTGGGAGCATTAATAGGATCATGAGAGAGATGAGTGTTCTGAAAAGGGGCACAAACTCAGCTTTGTCTAACCTGTCAGGACAGAAAACCAGACAGACAACCAGATTGACTTGATAACACTGAATTAGATAAACAGCTACAGCAAAACTAACCATTCAGTGTCAGACCTTCGTGTTTGGGATATATAATGCTGATCGGCCACAGTAACCCATCTGTTAGGTGTCGGGTCTTCGGGTTTGGACAAAATGTTGCTAATCGGATCATAAACGACCACAGCAACCTAGCCTTTAGGTGTCAGGTCATCTTTTTTTGGGATCATGAACAACCAGAGCAAACTAGCTGTTAGTTGTCGGATCTTTGTGTTTGTGTAAATGTTGCTGATTGGATCATAAACGACTACAGCAACCTAGCTGTTAGGTGTCGGATCTTCGTTTTTGGGTTTAATGTTGCCGATTGGATCATAAACGGCCATAGCAACCTAGCTGTTAGTTGTCGGATCTTAAAGTTTGGGTTAAATGATGCTGATCAGATCATAAACGACTACAGCAACCTAGCTGTTAGTTGTGAGATCTTTTTATTATTATTTAATGTTGCTGATTGGATTAAAAATCACCACAGCAACCTAGATGTTAGTTGTCGGATTTTCGTGTTTGGGTTAAATGATGCTGATCAGATCATAAACAGCAACCAAGCTGTTAGGTGCCGTATCTTCGTGTTTGGGTTAAATGTTGCTGATCAGATTATAAACAGCAACCAAGCTGTTAGGTGCCGGATCTTTGTGTTTGGGTTAAATGTTGTTGATTGGATAATAAACAGGTACAGCAAACTAGCTGTTAGTTGGAGGAGATTACTAGTGTTTTGTTTATTTAATAGTTTATAATACAGTTAGTGGGAGATAGATTAAGGGAGGAGAGGAAGGGAATGAGCCCTATGTGTAACCCCAGATGCTGGGTGCAGGATTCATCATCTTCATGTGGTATGTTACTTTCCATTTTAACCCTTACACAAGTAAGTTCTGGCAGTTTGTAATGCAGCTGACTCTGCCATCTCTAGAGTAGTGTGCGGAATTAACAGCTATGCATGCAGTACATGCAGACCTTTTTATTATAAAAATAAGCATTTTGCATACTTTAACACTTTATTCACCAGCACTGACTGATATAAGGTGTATTAAATAGTAGTAAAGATATACACTAACAAAAGTCATGGGATGGTGATGGTGTGTATAAATCGATCATGAAGTGTTACCTAGAGGTATGGTGTAGGAAAAGCTACACCTTTATAAGTCGTGAGGTGTTATCTTGTGGGTGAGGTTTAACACTACTCAGTATGGTAATGGCAGGATGTTGTGAATTATTGGAGTTTGAACAAGACCTGATTATGGGTGGTAATGATCGTGAGCGGTGGTGTCTGTTTAGAATCGCCCATGTAAACAGACAATCAACTCTGCCATAGATCACGTTCACATTTAATGCAGGAGGCCTCATACACCCATAAAAAAAAATAAAAATAATGCGACAAGACACTATTTCTTGTCACAGGATCTGAAACACCTAGTACACCCTAGCATCAACACTAATGAGGTGGTCTATAGAGGACCAGTCCTGCCAAAACCAAAAACCTATTTAATGTATTAACAACAAAAAAACTTTTTCTGAACAGAGTAGAATGTCTGACTTTCCAGGTGTATTTATATAAAGAAAACTGCAAATGCAAAAAGATATATCTGAACAGCATCTTCGGTCACGTAATTCAAAGGTTGTACATTTACATCAAAGCTTAAAATACATATACTTCTCCATTTCTTATATTGATCCAGTTTGGGGCCAGTTATTGCCTCTTTGTGAGCAGATCACAGACGGACCTTCGCCCCAACATTGTGACCCTGGCTGTGGTTTATTGAATCAACTCCTGTCTTTCTGGTCTTCATTGCCAAGCTTGAGCATGAAAAACACAGAATTCCTTACCATATGAGAGAAGAAATACAGAAAGAGATTAATTCATTAAATATATTGAACAGTAGTTAAAAATATACCTACAGGAAAAATAGGTACATAATATATAAATAATTAAATAGTGGAATATATATACTGTATATAAAACAATTAAATATATGAACTTTGTAAATCAATCTATAATTATTTTTGTATTTATTTAATTCTAGGATTTAAATATTTGTTTGTCACATATTAATTAATTTATTCATTTGTGTTCTTAAACTCCTCATTTATTTATTTGTTTCCACTTTTCTTGATTAATTTATTTATTATTAGTTTTGGCAGGCTTGGTCCTCCTTAGTGGCCAAGAGCGTCACATGATGTATGTCCAACACACTTTTAATGTAGGTGTTGTTCTTTCAAATGTGTTGCAAACAACAGTTTCTCATTAGGTTGAATGTGTTCTGTGTTCTCTAAAGCTTTTCTCAGGTCAGCCTGTGGGAGATTCTCCAATTCTCCAGTCAATCTTCAAACAGCACCTTCCTTACCTACAGTATACACTGTCTGATTAGCTCTAAACAGGGTAGAAGGAATGAGGAATGATAAGAATCAGTGAAGGAATGCACTTTTTGGAAGCATGTGATGCAATAAAATCATCACACAAACACACACACAGACACACAAACGCACACACACACACCAGGACAAGAAAACTGAGTAGATGGTCGATGGTGTGTGCTGACCCGCACTGATGTGCATCACATGCATACTGTGCAGACATTAGTGAATGCATACTGTATATGTGTGTGTACTGTATGTGTGTGTTTGAGGGTCTGTGGAAGAGTGTGTGTTCGGGGGGAGGGGCATCCTCTCTAGTGAGCCTCCTTAACATCAAACAGCTGGAAGTAATAAAATATTTAGGATGCACTGGGAGTCTGTGAATATTAATACTCCCTTTCTCTCTCTCTCTCTCTCTCTCTCTCTCGCTCTCGCTTGCTCGCTCTCTCTTTCTCCAGTTGCTTGACCTCCCGTCTCCCTGTGCCCTTGTTCGTGGAGAGGACATTACAGATTGCTAATAAGGGGCAAAACCCCGGTGGGCTTTTGTTTCACCCCAAGCAGGACACGTGGTAAAGGCGGCTGGAGTGGACCTGGACTAGCCAGCGGTTGTGCTTCAAACCATGTCTAATGACACGTCATCCACCGACGCCACAGCACACTCTCTCTTTCTCACACACACACACACATGCACACACGCAGACAAGAACAGGTCCCATCATCCTTGTCACCTGTGCAGGCAGCATGGGGGCAAATAGGAAGCTGCTTGAGATTCAAAGGGAAGGCAGGAAGAGAAGAAAGAGAGAATGGCAGAAAGAGAGAGAGGGGTAGAGAGAGAGACAGCGTATTAGACCGAGAGGAGCCATTCAGTTTGTGAAATAAACATAACACGGGGGAGAAAACAGGCTGATGATTTATTAATCCTCCCCATTGCCTTTGATAATTCATTCCAGGAGACAGGATCCAATCTGAGCTAAGCAAAAAGCACCCCCTAACCATCACCGAATAATAGGTAGAGCTGTCAGGTGCCAACTCCGATGCCTCCCTGGCTCGGCTAAAGAAAGGCGAGCTCCTCTGCAGCTTCAGCTGCAGCAAACCTGGCTAATTCATCATTTTGTTCAGACCTTTGAACAGCAGTTATTACAAGTGGAGCTCAGACAGCGTATCATTAAAGAGAGTGCAGATGTTTATCTTCAAAGAACGTCTCCTCGTGAAAAAAAAAAAGAAAAAACTAGCGACGAGTAGATGATATTAGTGAAGCCGTTAGATTTGTCATGCATCGATTAAAACTGGGAGTCAGGAGGGTTTCTTTTTTAAATTATTATTCCAGAGATGGAAGCGTGAACCCAATTTTTTTTTATATAATTTTTTTTATTCACCATCAATAACACCCTGCCACGCTGGTGCATTCAGAAACCTGACTGATACGTGCCTAACATAGCAGTGCACGGATCTTGGGTGTGCATTAACTGTATCGTATGCGCCATATGCATGGACCTCGGCCATATTCGTTGATTAATTGCTCACAGGACTGATGGCGCTATCTGTATCAAATCAGCCACGCTGACTCGCCCTCTGAGAGCCAGAGCCGCAGTGCTTATGTAAGTCTAAATGTAGGATTGAAAGACAGATTGACAGGGGAAGATGGAGGGAGGGAGAGACGGAGGGCGAGGGATGGAGGGAGAAGGACAGGAGGAGGCAGTGAGAGGATTTATGAGCTGCTTGACGCTTCACTCTGCTCCGTCTCGTTGCGGTCCACGCCTCTGTAATCCACCATTCTCCTCCGGCTCCCGTGAGTCTAGAGAGAGAGCGAGAGGGGCAGAAAGAGGCAGTGAGAGAGAGAAAAAGGCCCTGGCCTCGCCTCCTCTCAATCCCTCCCTTCTTCTCTACTCCTCCGCTCCCTCTCTCTTCCTTGGCACCCTCCCAGGAATCTATTGGGCAATTACAGTTTTCACAGGGCATCGGGAGACCAACCCAGTGACCCCTTAGTGCAAAGACACCCTAAACATCATAAACAGACCCTTACTACTACTCTACGCTTAGAGAGAGACAGCAACGTAGTGGAATTTGATCAGATATACATTCAAATGTTTTTTCAAGTTCTTGTTGTTCCGCTATCCCTAAATAACCCCCGTAGAACCTCTACATGAGTGTTGTAGACCAAATATTCACAAAGGTCCAGAAGCTTTGAATTTTAGTCAATAATCAAATGAGTGTTAAATGCAGAATAAAAGCCTGTTGGATATACTAGCAGGTTGGATCAGTATCTAAGAGTGGGTATTTTTAATGGTTCTGATCTTTAAAGGATTGGAATGGAATTAAAAAATTCTCAGTTTTGGAACATGTTTTACATTTACACTTTGGGCAGTACTCACTGTCTGTCTCTCTCTGTCTCTGTCTCTCTTTCTGGGCCCTATTTTAGCAATTTATAAGTGAGCCATCAACCCCTAGGGTGTGTCTTTGCTATCATAGCGTTGGGAAAAGTATTCCTTGGGCGGTCGGGTTGGTATTCTAACGGCACAGTGCCTCTGCTCTTCTCAGCTGAGGAAGCTAACCTGCACGTTCACGCTGTATAGGTGTGTGAGCAGGTCATTTACAGGCACAGGAATGTACTTTTAGCACTTGGTTTATTGTACAAGTTGGGTTTGTGCACTGCTTTGCGTGCTTGTGTTTGTGTGTGTGTAACAAGCAGAGGTGTTTGAGTGTTGGAAGCAGGTAATAATGAAGGTTTGATGGTTCACTGTTTTTAAGGTTCATTTCAGTCAGTGGTGCACCTGTGTTTTCCGCTGCCAAGATAGCAATATGCCAGACATTTACCTGAACACACCTAATTTTGAGGCCGCATTCATTCAGATATAACTGACATAAGAAAACAACATGAATAAAATCAATAAAATGTGTTACATAAACACTTGCCACATTTAAATCATACTCATAGAAAACCAAACATAATATGGTTTAAATAGATTGTATAGATACTGTCATTTCGGATCATTACTGTGAATGCAATCAAACCAAAAGCCATATTTTATGGAGTTTAAATACTGAATTCAGGACATGTGTTTTAAGAAATAAAACATGCATCCCTAAAAGAAGCAACAGTTACAATTCTGAGATGGTCTAGTACTGTAATCTCTGACTATTTGTCAGTCCTACATATATCATGTCTGGTAAAGAAGGTAAAGGAAGGTGTAAGTGAGTAAGTATTAGGACCTTAAAGTCATAGCGAAAAAGGGCATGTGCAGGACATGGCCATGTATTATTCAGAAGCTGCCTGCCTCCCCAATGACCTCCTTCCTCTTCTCTCAGCCACTCTCACCTTGAGACTAAGAGCACAGGGAGAGAGAGAGAGCGAGAGAGAGAGAACCAGTAGAACACCACAGACAAATAGATGGACAGAGAGTCGTCAGTGTAAAGACTACACTCTTAAAAATAATGGTGCTACAACAGGTTACATACACTGCCATGCCAAAAGTAATGGGATAACAGAATGTAAATTGATTATTGATCATAATGGAATAGCTTAGAAATAGCCAAACTGGTATTTGTACCTTTGTAAGTTCCTATTTGTGAGTAGCATAGAGACATGAATTTGAGCGAGGTGTGACAGTGGGTATCAGATGGATGAAATGTTCTATTTCTAAAACTGTGCAGCCTTTTTTAAATTTTCTATCCACAGTGTCAGCCATTACCACTCACAGTGGACAGTACAGTGGGTGGTAATCATTGTAACTGGTAGCATCTGGCTAGAACAGTCCCAGCAAACAGATAAGTGATTCTCGCAGAAATCACATCT
Organism: Astyanax mexicanus; assembly: GCF_023375975.1. Taxonomy (NCBI): domain Eukaryota; kingdom Metazoa; phylum Chordata; class Actinopteri; order Characiformes; family Acestrorhamphidae; genus Astyanax; species Astyanax mexicanus. The sequence continues at coordinate 34,687,292 of NC_064413.1, read as the reverse complement.
ACATTCAATGCAGGAGGCTCCTCACACACATCCCTCAGATCACTGCAGCACTCTTTAGCTTTTCTTGGACATAGCAAATGGCATGTAAAAACACAACACTAGCTCATGTCTTATGACATGTGGCATGACAGTATATCTCTTTTACAGAAATGGTTATTGAGCCAAAAGTGTTCCTTCTATGACATTTAATGAAGAATTCTGTAAAAAGTACAAGTTTAAGAGTTGGGTCAGTTAATTTTATTGATTGAAGATGTGAAAGATGAGGCACTTGTTGAAAAAAAGGGTCGTAGGGTGTAAAAATAGTTTTTAAAAAAATGCTCCTTTCAAATAGAATCTAGAATCTAGAATCACATTCTCTTATTAGATGTCAAAGGGAAGGGAGAGAAAAAAGAGTATAAGAAAAAAGGGAAAAGAGTAAATACGAAAAGATAGAAAAGTAGTGGAATGCGGAGAAAGTCTGTATTGGAGTCTGTGAAGGAGCTCGATGTTTTGGAACTCTTCAGACCAGGCGCTTCACCGACTCCGACGAGACGCCACTTCAAAAGGCCACATCCCCACCAAACCCCTCTCAAGCTCCACTCAGTTTCTATAAGAAAGCAGGACAGCCCTGCGACCAGAGAAAGAGAGCAACAGAGAGAGTGAAAGAGACGAAAAGGAAAAGAAGCAGAGTGGTGACTTTCGCCGACTTTGCTCTTCCTGCCATGTACAAACAGCATGGTGAAAGAGGAAGCACTCGCTGGATAGCCGTGTCGCCGCTGTGGGGACCAACAACTTTTTTCAGTTCAGCCACTTCCAAGCAGGTTATGTCAGACAGGCAGAGTCCCAGAGAGAGAGAGAAGAAGAGGGAGAGAGCGAGGGAGTGGGGGAAAGAGAGTATGGCATATAACATGTTCAAACAGTTCGGTCCGACTGATCCGGCCCTGAAAGAGTTTCTCTGCCTCTTTGAGCTCCCTCCCCACCCTCCGCCCCCCGACCGCAACTTGTGGATGTTTTTAATGAGCATCTCCAATGATCAGTATGTCTGTCTCTCTCACTCTCGTCTTTTTTTTTTCTCTCCCACACTCTCTTGCTCGCGCACACACACATAAACACACACAGATTCTCCAGAAAAAAAACAGAGTGCAGCATTTTCTCTCTCTCCTTCTCTTTCTATCTCTTTTCATCTGCCCTTTTTATGCTTGTCTGTTGTTGCGTTTTTGGACACGTGCGTGGCAGTTTATGATGATAATGAACATTACCTATAGTTGGAAGAAAAGCAGACACACACCTGTCGCTTAAACATCAGGGATGGGGTTAGACATTACAATGCCTGCAAGGGTGAGAGACTGAGAGGGAAAGAGAGACAGAGTGAGAGAGAGAGAGAGAGAAAGAGAGAGAGGGAGAGTGTGTGTACTGTATGGCAGGAACACATATCAAACATGCCATACTAACTCACTCTGCATTTCTCTCTCTCTTCATTCTCACAAAGAGCTATCTTGTGAGTGAGGTTGTACACTGGTCGGCATGGAGATGTGAATTATCGTAGTTTGAGTGAGGCATGAAAGTGGGCGAAAAAAACTTTACAAAATCCAAAGATTACAAAAAAAGAAAGAAAGAAAAAAGTAAGAGAGAATGAAAAATAAATAGCATAAGTGAGAATGAGTGAGAGTAAGAGAGAAAAGAGAGGGAAGCAAGGGAAAGTGTTATATATATATATATATATATATATATATATATATATATAGAGAGAGAGAGAGAGATAGAGAGAGAGAGAGAGAGAGAGAGAGAGAGAGAGAGTAGAAAGTGACACTGAGAGAGGGAGAAGGAAATCAAGCAAGAGGGGGGAAGAGCGAATGAGAGACAGAAAAAGAAAGACTGAGAGGAAGTGAAAGGAAGAGAGAAATAGTGAGAGATGAAGAAAAATAAAGTTGGAGAGAAAGAGCAATAAAGAGAGAGAAAGAAGGAGAGGGAGAAGATGAGAAAAGGAGAGAAAGAGACTACAGAAAGCATGGCATGGGTGTAATTTGGTACTTTCACCGAGGCGTTAATCCGTGGGCCTCCACCTCTGTGTTTGTGTTTGGTGTGTGAACAGACCGCGCCGGCTGGACCAGTGTCTGCCTGTATGTGAGAAAGAGAGAGAGACAGACTAAGAGAAAGAGAGAGAGAGAGAGAGAGAGAGACCAGCGTGGCAGACTGAGGCTGCCCTGCGGTGTGGTAAAAAGCCCAGGCGTAAAATAATCCCAAGCCTATAAAAGCTCCCACTGGTGCATGTGTGGAGCTAATGAGGAGAAACCCCCACCATAACCCACACCAACCTCTCCCTCTCTCTCTCTTGTTCTCTCTCTCTTTCTCTGTCTCTCTTCTTGTCTCTGATGGGCAGAGGGGTCGGGTAAGGCCAGTGGTGGGTGCGCCCTGACAGAGGGCAGGAAGAGTGAGTGAAGGAAGGGGGGCAGAAAGAGTGCGAGCGTGGGTGAGAGTGCGTGCGAAAGAGAAATGGGTGAGGGAGAGGGGGGTGGATGGATGGAGACAGTCTGCCCTCCCTCCACCCTGTCTCACTGCCACAACACATCACACAATATCCAACAACTGCCGCTTAAAGTGAGAGAGAGATTGAAACTTTTTTGATTGACTGATACAACCAGAAGTATACAGCATAAGTCCTGTTCTTTGGGTCATTCATGATGAAGACTCCATATCTCCATTCAGCAAAATAAAAAGTTCTGCATCATCTACAAAAAAGAAAAAAAACAATATATCATCATATTACAACTGGATTCAATGTAATACCAATCACATCACCATCAAAACAGCACAATCTCCCCCATTTCCTAATCCTGTTTATTTTTTTCAAACACTAAATGACTATATTTACTGCTTCATACAAATCATTTAAAATTAATTATTTGCTGCTTTTTGAAGAGAACTAACCATAAGACAGAACACAAGAAAACAAAACAGAAGAGAGATGAAAGGAAAAAAGGGGAAAAAAGAAATGATGAAAAAAAGAAGAGCAAAACTTGAAAGAAGGAATCAGAAAAGAACAGAGAGAAACCAAAAATAACAGAAGAGAGATGAAGAAATTAAAAGAAAAGGGAATCAAGAGAACAGAAGCAAAAAAAGCAGAGGACGAGAAAATAGGAGAATATATCAAGAGAAGAGAAAAAGTAAGAGAATACAAAAAGAGAAGAGTAGTAAAATGATCAAAAGGGGACAAGGAGAAGAAAAGAAGATAACAAAAAACAAGAAGAGAACATGAGAAATGAAAAAAGAATGAAAGAAAACTCATTATTAAGAAATGAACACAAAACAGAACATACAACAAAAGAAGGAAATAATAGAAGAATAGAATATGTATTTAATATTATAAACGACAAAACAAGAGGACCATGATAAACCAATTTAGGAACAGATGAGATGAAAAGATTCAAAGTAAAAGAAACAACAAAACAGAACAGAGGACAAAAGGGGAAATAAGAAAAAGAATAGAATAGAAGAGAGAGACATTGAAAAAATGAGAAAACAAGAAAAGAGGAAAAAAGAAGATGAGACAAATGAAAATATTTACAGAGAAAAGACAACAAAAAGAGAAGCTAAGATAAGAGAGAACCAAGTCAAATTGAGAAGAGACAAGATAATAGAAGAAAAGAGAACCGAGACAGATAGAATAAGAAGACAACAAATCACAACAGAGGACAAAAGTAAAAACTGAGTAAAAGATGAGATCAAAAGAGTAGGGAAGATAACTGAGACAATGAGCACAGAAGAGAAGTCAGAAGTAACAGTAGCACAGGTGAATAGATGCACAGTTGTGAAGAGCAAGGTGTGCAATTTTCAAACTCACACACTCCCACACACACACACGCACACACACCCTTCCCCCTCAGTCTCTCATCACTTTGAGGCTTGGCAGTGTCGGAGCAGAGCGAGCCCGAGGGAGGCAGTGAGGACGCCAGCTGTGTGCCAACTGTGCCCAGAGCTTGCCCTCACGCCTCTTCTTAAGAGAACACACATACATATATACATACATACACACACAAACCTACACACACTGGCTTAGGATTAGTTGTACACTGAACTGCTCTGGGTAATAAATGCTCATGTCACATAGGATATCAATGAGCATAAAGACACAGTACATACAGGAACACACTGCACAGTCTGACTCCAGCACAACAACTTCATGCGATATAAGAACTTTTTAAATGAACATACCCTGCACAAATGATGGATTATAACATTGGACAGATGTTGGATATTAGTTGACAATTTAAATTGGGTTGGTGTCAAACCCCAATGTTGACTTTTGTCACACCCCCCCAAACATTGTACAGACATTGAATTTCAGTTGGAAAAATAAAGTTTGCAAATACAACAAAAGCAAATGTTGGCTTTATGTAAGCCTTTAACATTGAACAAAAGTTTAATTTTTGTTGAAAACCAAAACCAGGTTCTATTGTTGGCTTTTGTCAACCTCCAGTGGTCACCATGACTGAATGAAAAAGGTCAATGTTAATATGATCTTGGCATGTTACATTTAAAAGAGGTTGAATTTTGGTCATAAAATCATAGCTTGAACACAACAAGTCAACGTTAGCTGTCCTCACTTTTCTATATCAGCATAACGTAGGCATAACATTGTAATCACCTGACATCACATCACACTCAACTGACATTGTTCGCTAGCTGGATAATGTAGAAAATGTACCTTAAAATTAAAAACAAATTCAAAATCACTTTGAATTGTACCCTGACTTGTAATAGGGAATTGCGGAATACTACTATCTGCACCATGAAACTATGTAACATACAGCTTTGGAAAAATGTACAAAATGATAAGTTTCTTTGATTTTACCAAAATAAAAACCTCTGGAATATAATTAAGAGGAAGTTGGATCATCACAAGTCATCAAACCAAGCTGAACTGCTTGCATTTTTTGCACTTGGAGTGGCATTAAGTTATCCAAAAGCAGTGTGTAAGACTGGTGGAGGAGATCATGCCAAGATGCATGAAAGCTGTGATTATAAACCAGGGTTATTCCACCAAATATTGATTTCTGAAACTTTGTGAATATGAACTTGTTTTCTTTGCATTATTTGAGATCTGAAAGCACTCCATCTTTTTTGTTATTTCAACCATGTCTAATTTTCTGCAAATACATACATATATCTATAAATATATAACTTAAAACATATACCTATAAATAGCAAAATCAGAGAAACTGATTCAGAAACTGAAGTGCTCTCTTAATTTTTTCCAGAGCTGTATATCTCCCATAAATTGAGAGAACTTGTTTCTGCTGAGCTTTCCATCATCTCTGTTGCCCACATCAGTGCTGCCTTTTTCAGAATCCTTGTGTTGATTTATTAACAGCAAGATGATACTGCATATCTGTGTATGTGAGTTACCCTGCTGCGATTTTAAACCAGTTTCAGTCCTTGTCACAGTAGCTATGAGCATGTTCCTACACTCACACAAAGGAGTCTTGGTTCTTCTAAACGAACATGTTTACACCTAGTCACTGTGTGACTAGTATCTGAATTGGGATTAAAGTAGCCAATACCTGATTCATTCAAATATTCTTGGATCAGCCAGATTCCAAGACACTTGACTGGATCGAAACATCGCTAATTTTTACATATGCTTCTTTACGTCATAAAATACAAAGAAAAAACATAAGCTATACTTTCTAAATGTTCTATTTGTTGGCATGGAATGTTAGTTAGGATGGCTTGGAAAGGAAAGAACATCTTGGAAACAGTTGTTGCAAAAAGTTTACTCTGAATAGTGATGTCGAAATCTTTACATTTCAGAGTTGTCCTCTTTTTCATAGTCGCAGATGTTCAAACCATTGGTGGCGTGACTTGCATGCGAGTGTGTGCGCTGTTTAAGGAGAATGACAGAGTGACATTCTCTTTTGTCTCAGTCGGTCCCTGTCTGCTATGTCATTTCTCTTAATATGTACCTTGGCGTCACACACCCCTCTGAGGGAGCTGACACTAATTGCAGTGTTCTCCTCTCCGCCTCGTCACCATGCTCACCGGCCGGCCTCCACACACATGCATATACACACACACACACATATGCATACATGCACAGTCTCACTGTCCAGTGCTAAAGCCGCTGCTCCAGTATCAGACCCACAGAGCAGCCTCAGAGGCCAGGACTGTTCTGAGCACAGCCGTTATCCAATAACACGCCACTTAGAAAAGTGAGCCACTGCTGAGCGGGACAAAATGACTCATTCACTCTACTTATGCACACCATTACAGGCCTGCATTCAGGTACTTTTATGAATATATGAACATATACACACACATCACAAACATATACACACAGTAAACACACACAGATATGACTGAATTGCCTGGCCTGGCTTCTGGGTGCCTGTGAAGAGGAAAAAAAAGAAATTAGCCCATTACACGTGAATGCCTTATGCAACAGAAGATGCCACCCATCAGCGTTCGGCTGCAACTCCGAGCTGGTGGTGGGAAAGGAGAGAAAACAAACAGAGACAGACGCTCCCCTTTGTTCACAGGGCCTCTGCCTGAGACGCAGCTTGCTCGTCTCGTCTGCCTCGCTTTAATTTTAATGTGCGCCATTGAGTGTGTGATGCCGGGGACTGATAAAGCGCTAAGTCTGCCCACTGGAGCACGTAATGGCCAGGGCAGAGGAACGTGCAAGCGCAGGCGGCTGGAAGGAAGAGGCATCATAAGCCTCATCAACATCACCAAGGCCTGCGGCTGCATCTCCTGCTCACTGCCACTGCTCCTCTGTGCATGCACAGACACACATGCTTTGACATCTTCGTTCTCCTCTTCTCTGGAACAGCCACAAATCTTGCATAGTAGTTCGGAGAAGATTAGCAAGGTAATAGGAATCTAGGTTGGAATATTATAGGGAACGTTAAACTTCTTTTTTGGGAAAAAGAAGCTCTTTCTACATCCACTTCCCTTAGAAAAGCATCAACAAGCTACAAAAGAGGCAAAGAACACTTTCATCCATCTTCGCTCTAGAAGGAGCATCCAGCTTTTGTCCTACAGTATACTTGTGGCTCAAGTGTTTGTGAATGTACGTCATTGGTTCTTGCATTGGTAGCAAACTGTGAATTTAAGGCTACTCATATTCGGTGTATTTCACCGATTTTTTATGACTGGTTGGTGGGACTTTGCAGTTTCTAAGCAGACATAAAAAAAACAATTTCATTCATCTCTTTAAAATACTAGCTACAGATCTCAAAGGCTCAGTCCAGACAATCGGTATAGTTCTCCAACAAGTTATTCCAGCTGTGTGATTGAAAGGTCACCAGGTTGATCCCCTGAATGGACAATACACAACTGAATTGTCTTGAACAAGACCCCTAATTCCTGGGCACCTGGATGCCATAGTTAGTTCTGCCCATCACTCAGTCAACAGTGTGTGCCCACTGTATCCTAGTGTGTGTAGCACAATGGAGATTGAGTGGTTCTTCCTTCCTTGCTATTTTCCCAGATAGCAAATGAAACATGGTCCAGTTCCAATCCCCTCTCATTCAGCCCAGACACCATCATGATAGAGATGACTTCACCTGAAACCGAGTATTGGAACACAGCCACAGGGTCAGTTGGTGATGGGTGTTGGTGCATAGAGTTTGTGTGTGTGTGTGTGTGTTAAGTGGCGGGGGTGGTGTTTTGTGTTTTGTAAGTAGCATTGTTATTAGCTGGAGACAATATTTCCCAAAATCAGCTCTTTATTTTTATGATGTAAGTATTAATTCCTCACATGATGAGATAACTTGCTGTACTGTAGGCTACGCTTTGAATATGGTGTTTGGGCATTGTCTAATGTGTATCAGTCTTTGGAAAGTTCATGTAAATTTTACCTGTATACAACAATGCCATTTTTGATTGGCTGTTGTATAGCTATGCTTCTCAATTTATTGACTGGACTTCGGAAGTCTGCAGGAAACCGCTTGATGCCTGCTCTTCGTCCATAGTTCAAAATAGTGTTGCACTTTGGTGGGCATTGTGCGTGAGGTACAAGGTATAAATGGGTGTGTCTCACGCCCAATACGTGAGATTTGAGAGCCCTGCCGCCATGGGAGGCTACAGTTGGGTCTGTTTTGGCCCAGGATAGAAATGCTGTACAAGTGTTTTAAATGATAGGTTTCATGTGGAATCATCTGCTTTCTAAGTTATTCTGCGTGCAAAAACGGGTACCATTTACCAACACACTCTAGCACATCTCATATACCATTAAAAGAGACAAACCTGTACTTCCACATCTACTAAGTAAGTTTTCACATAGTAGCCACACTTTCATTTGAATACAATATCTAACACATTACAATTTATGATGGCTTTATTTATGGGATGTGTTAAGTTGTTGTTATCGAGTGTGGGGACTGTTGGACAACCTTTAATATACTGTAAATATGGCACTTCACTTCAGGTAACCTTTGGTCATTTGTTTAAATATGTTAAATATATGTTAATTTGATCTAGTCCAGATCTATTCCATATTTATTCTGTAAGCATGTATCTATCTATTTATGTTGATGTATTTGTCTGTCAGTGTTTTTTTTTAACTACGTGGCAAACAACTAGACAGAATTCAGATTCAGGGTACAACCAGTAGACATTTGGGAAAAGATCCATATTCATAAGGAACAAGGAATTTTTATTCTCTTACCTGAATGAGCTGCCAGTGTCCTGGGAAGATACTGAACACAAATTAATGCCTCAGATATATTTGTGATTTGTATACAAGTAATTCCTTTTAAAACTCTTGCCTGCTGTCATTCCACTGTACCATTCAAGCACTGCTGTAACTTCCAGGGAGACAGCAAGAACGTGTTTTTGCTATTATACAAGAATTATGTGGGGTTGTAGAATTGTTTTCAGAAATGTGCACAGAACATATATTATTGAGGAGACATGTTTGAGAGTTATTTCCCTTAAACTCTCCTATTCTAGTGACATTGCATTGACACTGTTACTTTAAACAGAGAAGACGAATAAAGACAAACACTGTGCCCACACTTGGCTGTAGCAAACAAAAAGCAAACACTGGATGGCAGTGTGTGCTACTCAAACAAATACTTAGCATAATAATTAACTTTGTTAACTATTGTTTTATCAATGATCAAATATGCAATAATCTCACTTTAGTACAGTCTCTGTGCTTTCTTCACATTACACTTTAACTGCTTCAGAGAAACGAAGAAAATAGATAAAGGAAGAAAAGGAAAAAGTAAGAGAAGAGTGCTGAGAAAGCAGTGGAGAGGTAAAAAGAAGAGTACATGATAGGAGAAAAGAAGGAGGAGGGGAAAACAAAGCAGAGGAGAGGAGAAGGAGAGAAAAAAGAAGAGATGAGAGGAGAAAAGAAGAAGACAGAAGGTAAGAAGAAAAGAAAAGAAAGAAAAAGATGAGGAAACAGGGGAGGATAGAAGAAAAAGACAGGACAAGAGGAACAGATGAGATGAGAAGAGAACCAAAAACATGCAGAGAGGAGCAGACAATAGCAGAAGAAATGAAAGAAGAAAAGAAGAAGGCAGGAGAGAAGAGGTAGAAAGGAAGACATAAAAGGATCATAAAACTGGAGAGGATAAAAGAGAAGAAGAGGAGAGAAGGTTCATATTCTACATATCGAAAATTAATAGTGAATTTAATCTATCCATGTAAAAGTGGGTCAGTCCGTGTCTCTAACAAAATAAAACAAATCAAGACCAAAGTAATCGACTCTCAAGCTTAGTTTATCTTATTACACAAATAGATATGTAATAACATAATTATATTTTAATAAAGGGTCCCTGCGAGTACTTAAATAGTCTTAAAATGTCTTAAATTAAAATCTGGGTAATAAAGGTCTTAAATTTACTGTAGGTAATAAAATCTTAAATGGTGCATTTAATGCAGGTGGGAAAACTAGGTAACGTACTAACTTTAGCGTCGAGCTAGCTAACATACTAACTTTAGCGTTGAGCTAGCTAACATACTAACTTTAGCATCGAGCTAGCTAACATACTAACTTTAGCATCGAGCTAGCTAACATACTAACTTTTGCTAGCTAAAGGGAGCTAGCTAATGTTACCAGGGACAGAACTAAGGTTAGCAGAAAGCTAGCTGACATTAGCGACGAGTTAGGTGACATACTAACATTACCTGGGAGAGAACTAAAAGAATTATGCAACATTTTTGGGTCTTAAATGATATTTATTGAGGGCTCAAAAAGGTTTTGAAAAGCATTAAATCCGGCTTTTAAAATGATGCAAGGACCCTGTTATAGTAGCTATATCAAGAACAATCCCTCAACGTCTAAGGTTTACAAAAGTAAAAGGTGAAATATGACTGTTGTTATATAGTTGTGTAGGAAATATAGTATCTTATTCTGCGTCTGTCTCTCAAATACTCAAATACTACAAATTACAGTGATTGGAGAAATCCTTGAAAAAGGAGAATACCAACTGCTGTGCTCTGTGGCTAATGCAGTTCTAATAGTGCTGGTACACTCAATATACCACAGAGCTACATGGCTACGGAGCTGTAATCAAGACTAAATAAAACATTGGCCCTCCTCTAAACCCAGCTGCAGGCCTAGAGTGTTCGTGGCTCTCCGTTATTAGTTCAGAACATCACCGCAGCACCCTATTAAAGGCGCTGAGCACTACGGGTGGGAATACTACCAAGGTTTGGGTGAGAATTAACTCCATATGCTTCCTGCCCTTCTCTGGGTGGCCGGTGAACTTATACTGTGCTAAGACTGTGTGTGCATGTGTGTGTGTGTGTGTACTGGTGGGGGTGAGATTTGTGTATGTGTAAGACAGGTGTATTCTGAGGTGTCACAGACTCCATTTTTTCTCACTGTTTCCATGGCCTTCCACACATTATATATCTCTCCTCCCCCCTTGTATTCTCTCCTCTCCACCTTCTTCTACTCTCCTCCCACAGCAACATGCTCTCCAGATGCTCTATACACCTGTGAGTCAGCCTTTAACAAAGCCAAAGTGACCCCCTCTGAATATATACACACACACACAGAAAAGAAGTGATGCACTGAATTCATTAAACTACGTACATCATTTACAGATGATGTCCACATTTTGACAATAACTTTTATAAGACTGTAACTTGCAGCAAGCCTCATCTATATTTCTTTACTCTTTATTTGGATAATTTGAAGATACTTTAAATAATTTATTTTTTTTTACTTAATCTAACCCTAAATTTAGTCCTAATCCTAAATTAAAGCCTAAAAGCATACACTTTACCTTTAACCTGGTCCTAAACCTAGCCCTGATCCTTAAATGTCTCATTCCATCGTTGTTTTTGTTCATTTGAAAATGTCTTTAGTATGAATGAATGCCATGTGAGCTTGTTTTTGTAAAAAACATAAGTGCTCTGGTGATCCAGTATAGCGCTGCTTTAGTCAGGTGGAGGACTGTGACACCAGGAGGCAGTGTGAGACAGACAACAGTTACAAACATTTTAAAATAAAGACATTTTTACACTAATAACAGTCTTTCAAATGTCATATGTTACTTTACAACATGTGTAATGCTCTGCTAAGTGCAGTTCAGCCACAGACCTAGTCTTAGAGTCTCTGTAAATTGAAAAATCCATCGGAGATCCTATGTAAACCTTGTTACTTACACACAGAGGTGGGTAGTCCAGGCCCAGAAAATTAAGAATCAGATGGATTTTTACTTTTAATTAGTGTAAACAGAACTGTTCTAAACACACACACCTACCTATCTCAGTTGTACTTTGCTGGTGGTGTTACAACTCAGAGATATCTATTGTATTTCCCAAACATATTTGACTGTTATTATGAATATCAGTAAATAATAGCCAAAGCACACAGTCCACAAAGTGATTTGTCACCTAAGGTGATGTGTTTGGAACATCAGGCACACCTGTATAAGTTGTGAGGTGTTTTCTTGTGAGTGAGGTGAACATTTGTCAACACTGTCTAGCTTGCTCATGGGAATATAATATGAATTTATATGAATTATGAGTTCCAGCAAGGACTGATAGTGGGTCCCAGACAGATGGGACATTCCATTTCCATATTTGTGCAGGTATTTAATATTACTCAATCTACAGTGTCACATGTACTTTTAATACGTCATAGAAGGCATTACCACCCACTGTGCTGTAACTGGGCTGCAACTAATGATTATTTTGGTAGTATTTGGTAGACTAATCTAGTGATTATTTTTTTTTGATTAGTTGATTAGTCAACAATTATTTCTGCCATGTCCTCCATCCCCAAAAAACAATAGAAACAACTTAACATGAGATTTAAAAGGCATTTAAATGTATACTTGTTGTTAAAAAATGGAATTGCCTACATATAGTGATTACATATTTAATCCGTTTAGTTTGGGCCCTTTTGGAGACATAAACTAAGTTGAGTGTAAACTGTTTGAGTGAGTAATTTACCCATCTCCCATTGCGCTTCTGTCCCCAGCACTTCGTGTGTAATGCAGTACTGTTACAAATAAATGATTAGTCGACAATGAAATTTGTAGTCGACAAATTTAAATAATCGACATTGTCGATTATATCGACTAATCATTGCAGCCCTAGTGGTAATGATTGTGATGGGCTTCATCTGGATAAAATTTCAGATGCAAACAGACAAGCTACTCAAGCTGAAATCACACCCACAATTAAAGCATGCTGCAGATCAGGTCAGGGTTTTTAGCATCCATGAGATGTGGAAAGGTCATTGGCATGACAGCGTACTTAAAGCTATTTATCTGCAATAAGAGTGCTTTTTCTGTTAACAACAGTAACAACTAAATATTGATATTACAATAAATTCTTAAGAGCTCTGAAAATGTTGAAATATTATTATAATATTATTTCTAATAGTAGTGTTTTACTGAAAAAAAAGAAAACACTATTCAAACAAGGGACTTTTTCTAATTCTAATTCCACCAGTTCTGATTTTCTGGCATAGAACTGTGTATCTATTCTTGTGTTTTGTCAGCGACAATATCTAATTAATGTAGATATTATGTACTCCATATTTAATTGATTGAATATAGTATATAATTTTTCAGTACATACTTTACACCTGCTTGATTTAGCATTGAGGAAATTAAGGTTTATAAGTCCTTGGCTTGAGAAACTCTGACATCATGTATGTATGTATAAAGACCTATAGACATTTTCTCGAATCTTCATCATGCTCATTCACATTATACACACAGATTCCATAGGTTTTTAGAAGCAAAATTTGTGTACAACGCTTGCTTCAGAGCAGTATTAAACCTTGGTAGCATATTGCTGGAGCTGATGGCTGCTTTCCCACACTCAAAATGCTGCCAATTAGCCTGCCTGATAAGACCAATTGGATACTTAAAATGGGCAGTGGGTGTTTGCACAAAGGATCAAAGTTGACTTTATCAAGATTTCATCTTCCCCCTCTCGTTGCCACATTTGACTGAGGAGGGGGAAGTGTGTGTGTGTGTGTGTGTGTGTGTGTGTGCGCGCGTCTGTGTGTGTTTGTGTTTGTGTGTGTGTGTGTGTGTGTGTGTGTGAGGGGCTGGTCAATTTCTTAAACTTCCCATTCTCTCCATCTTCACACATTCCAGACAGGGAGCATATTGAGCTGATTAACAGCTTCAACTACAATGGCAAATTCATGGCTGCAACATCCCCCAACATACACATACACACACACACACACTACACACACATACACACACTGCATCATATTATGTGCCAAATAAGCCTCAACTGGAATGTGGAAGAGGAGGGGCCTTTGTGTTTAATCATTTTATAGAAATCTTGCTGTCTTTCGGAGCCATTTATAGTAAAATCACTAAAATACACTATATATTATGTACACATTTTTGTAGACAGCCATTTAAATGTATGCATTTATCACACACACAGTACATGTAGAAAAGCATTGAAAATTACAATAGGACTGTCAGGAACCCTACTGGCACCATGCCTAATACCAAGTACTAAAAAACTACGGATTGGTCTGTGAAGCAGGTGAACTGTGTTTTCTGGAATGATGGTTTTCCATCTAGTACTTTTGGGATGAGTTGCATGGAGTAATAAGGTGAAGATCATCCAGCATCCTGACCTTACATATGCTCTTGATGGTGAGTGCAATCAAATCATCACAGCAATGCTCATAAATCTAGTAGAAAGCCTTACTTGGACAGTAGTAAGAATTACTCCACAAAAAAGAAAAAAATCCTTTTAAACCTTTTGATTTTGAAAGAACCAATTTTGTCTAGTGTATCTAAACAGTAAAGTGTATATTTGTTGTTGTCACACAACAAAAACCTCATAACTTAAAAATGACAACTTTACAGAAGGAGGAAAACCCCCTCTGAACTTTGAATAGAAGATTGGACTCTAATTTTAGACATGTAAAATTTTACTACATGTCCCAACATTAGACAATAAATTTTGATTCCCTTACACCATGATTTTAAACCCACATCTTACATAAACATTAAATGTTGGTTGCTTAATACTATTAAACCAATACAACCACAGTATTTCAGTGTCTAAGTATGCATTTCTAGTAGTTGGACAATGAAACTGAAACCACAATAATTTATTGTCCCAAAGGACAGTTCTGGTGGAAACAGGAGAGTTGAGGTGCACATTGAATTCTGCCGTGATTTGGGCAGCCGTGGTTTCATGTTTTTTGGGTACAATCCTGGTTCGCACCCGAACATCCCTTTCAGACAGCTTCCTCTTACAGCGTCCACAGTTAATCCTGTTGGATGTGGTTCTTCCTTCTTGGTGGTATGCTGACATTACGCTGGATACCGTGGCTCTTGATACATCATAAAGACTTGCTGTCTTGGTCACAGATGCACCAGCAAGACGTGCACTAACAATTTGTCCTCTTTTGAACTCTGGTATGCCACCCATAATGTTGTGTGCATTGCAATATTTTGAGCAAAACTGTGGTCTTACCCTGCTAATTGAACCATCACACTCTTACTGGTGCAATTGCAATGTTTAATTAATGAAGAATGGACACCAGGCTGGTCCAATTTAGCCATGAAACCTTCCACACTAAAATGCCAGGTGATTCAGTTTCCTTGTCCATTGTCCCCTGTAGCTGTCCAGCATCTAGCTACCTGCCCTGGCTTAGTTGCCCACCCTCCATTACCAAATACGTTCAATTTTACTATTTGCTGCTTTAACATGATTATTATTATTATTATTATTATTATTATTATTATTATTATTATTATTATTACCTCCAATGATTTATAAGCAGTTTTGACCAGAGAAGCATAAAAACATAAAAACCCACTTGAGAGTCTTGGTTGAACAAGCAGAAGGTGAAAGGACATTACAAAACTCTCTCAAAGCTGAAGGAAGAAACTTTGAGAGAGTTTTGTAATGTCCTTTTGCCTTCTGCTTTTAGGTTTTATGTTTTTTGATCCTTTGTCTTTACCAGATTTCTGTAAGGCTGATTTGCAACATAATCTATAAAAAGTGTAATACAAATAAACTTAATGCTTATATTTTTTAATGCTTTTTTCCCCAATGGCAGTTTCCAGTAAAATATGTTCAAAGTTTGGGAACTAAAGTTAGCATAAATAGGCCACGACTTCCCCTGATGGAACACAGTTTATTAGCTTTCTACTAAAACCATGCCAGGTGTCATTATTACTGTAAAATGCTGTCTATATTACTGTAAGTTGCCGTGTACATTACTGTAAGTTGCTGTGTATATTACTGTATGATGTTGGCAGGACACTGAAAAAGGAAAATAGATGACAAGCTCAAGTACCTACCCCTTCCACCCCCAAACCACCCACACCCCCCTTCACTTCTTTGTCTGTAGATCCACCCATGGCCAGACAGCAGTGGCGGAAGGAGACGGCTCCGTCTAGCTCGCAGCAGTGGCGGCAGTGCCGCAGTGAAAGGTTAAAGAGCCCATCTTTCATCTCCACTGCATCATCCCCACATCTGCATAATTCATGGGCCTGTTACTGTAATCAAAAATTCTTATTTATTTGGGAAGAGGCTGAGGAGAAGACTGCTCTCCCCAGACTAACACTCTCTGGTGGCTGGATTTCATTTCGCGGCACCGCAGTACTGCAGCGTCTGTGGACGAGAGAGGTTGAGGCTTAAACATGCACAACACACACACACACACACACGTTCTGCATTCTCAAAACATTCTCCCAGACAAACACCATATTTTCCATTTCTCTCTTTTTCCTAAGTATGGTGTCTGTCTCACACCATGCCATCCACGCTAACTTTTCATCATGTGGGTCAGGTCTGGGCCAGGACGTCCCGTATTGAAGGGTCACACTAGTCCCTCGGCGGGCGAGCCGGCTATGTAAGCAGCTGTGTGGGCGTCACAGCAACAACTCAGCCTCCCATGAGTCTTAGCGGGGTATTCACACCTCCAGGCAGAGTCTGTCAGAGCATACGAACACCAGAGAGAGAGAGAGAGAGCGAGAGAGAGCGAGAGAGAGAAAGAGAGGGTGAGAGATGCATTAGAAACAGTATACTCTATATAGACAAAAGTATTGGGACACCCACTTTTTCATAAGAAATCATTAATTATGTTAAAAAGTATTAAAAAGAGTTTCTACTGCATTTAATGGAGTAACTATCTTTATTATCGAGGGAAGACTTTCCATTTGATTTTGAACGTTCAATCTTTCAAGTTTACTGAATGTTTGAACATTATGGTAATGTCACTGCAGTGTCAGAGTTTTTTTTTTTGGTTTTAGGAATGTTATTTTCAACATATTGATAATGTTAGTATTGGTCTAGCTGGGAATGCTATGTAATAATGTTATGGTGCAAAGCATCATTGTATCACATGTTATCAGAACAGTCTTGGAACATTATTCCTGTAATGTTACAGGCTAAACTTCCTGGGACCTTTTTAAAACAATGCTAAATGCTCTGTGTTAGTCGGGCAGTATGTTAGTGGGGCGTATGGTGTATACTGTAACTAGAATTTAGCTCTTCCATCAAATAAACATATATCAGTCTGTTCTGCCTTTTGAGAGAAATCATTTATTATCAGTTATTCGAATGCACTTTATTTAGACACACCCCTTTCCATTTGATGTTTTTTTCTTTATTTAATTTTTTTTCTACATTGTCGGCTAATATTAAAGACATCAAAACTATGAAGAAATGCATATGCAATTTTAAAGTAAACAAAAAAATATTAAACACGCCAAAATATATTTTATATTTTTTATTCTTCTAGTGGCACCTTTTGCTTTGATGACAAAATTGCCCACACTTGGCATTATTCTCTCAGTCGGCTTCATGAGACTGAACTTGAAATGGTTCTTCAACTGTCTTAAAAGAGTTCTAGATGTGTTCTCCAACTGTCTTGATAGAGTTCTAGCATTTTATGTCAGTTTTTTGTGCAGGCCAAAGACTTCTTTTGTCTACTAACTAACTACATATGTGTTACTTCACCATTCCTTTAATATTAATCTACAATGCAGTAAACAATACAGAAAAGAACAAATATTAATGAGAATGTGTGCCCAAACTTTTGGCTGGTTCTGTACATTCTTCATTCTTTAAGGTGCTTGTAATAAGATACATTACAGTAGTAAAGAAAATAACTGATTTCTTTTAAAAGGGAGAAATAGACGATCTGTGTGTGGTTATTTGTTGGAAGAACTTAATTGTAGCAAAATAGGAAAACTTATAGACAGACTATAATCTAGAGAAAGAGACGCTGAAGTATTGAGATATCACGTGAGGGACCTCCAGCGGAGATCATTAAGGGGCTAATGAAGATAACAAACTTAGAAGCTCAGTTTAACTGATCAGAGTGGAGGATTAGAGTGAAAAAGAGAAAGATGAGGGAGAGCAATTATTTAGAATGCGTAATTCATAATCACTCTTCTGTACCTGCAGGACCATCATCTAAATCTGTTACTCTCTTTCCCTCTCTCTCTCTCTCTCTCTGTCTCTCCTCCTTTCCACACACCTCTCCATATTTCTGTATTTGTCCTGCTCACACACACACACACACACACATATTAGCCAGTGCTTACGCACACATGAGCACGCACACATACACACAGGCTGTCTTGTTGTGTTTATTTCTCTTGCCACTCTCTCTAATCTTAAGAGGCGCTGCCATTTGCATGCAAATCAACCATTACATAGCGGCACGGAGACACTGTGGCGCTCTATAATCAAGGGCAAGTAAAGAGGACAAAGAAAAGGACGTAAGAAGGAAAGAAAGAAGGAACAAAATGAAAGAAAAAAAAAGAAATTGGGAATTATAAAGGAGGCAAATAGGTGGAGATTGAGAGGATATACGAAAGAATGTAATGATAATAAATTAATCTTTTTCTAGAAGCGCTCACTCAACCGCTCATTCACTCACTTCCCATTCACTGATACACTGAATCACATTCATTCTTCCACTCTGTCACCCAAACACAAACTCACTCACTTAGTATTAACAGAACCTGAACAAATAACCAGACGCAATAAAACTTCCCCAGTAAAACAGAACTTTTGATTGTTGGGACGCTATATATTTCTTTCTTTCTTTCTTTCTGGTGAATTTGGCTGGGTATTCTAAAGTCAGTTCTTATATTGTGTTTATTGCAGTACAGTGTTACTTCAGTAGTTTTGCAGTATTCGTCTTTTATACTGCTCCCTACACTCTAAGAAATATAAGTACAGATTTGTACTTAAAAGAGTACCAAGCTTGTCGCTGGGGCTGTACCTTATATTGAGGTACAAAAAAGTACCTTTCAGTGAAAGTCCTTTTTTGTACCCATGTTTTTTGTGCCAATAAAGATTATAAACATTATAAACATCATCATCAACTGAATATGGCTCAAACACTTGATGATCCAAAATTGTCTGGCTTTTAAATAAAAAAATGTGCAATTAAAATAAATATTGTTTATTAGTACAGTGATACAGAATACTGAATATACCCTTTGGCCAAATAAAAGGTACAATTTTGTACTTAATGCTGTCATAAAATGACTTTGAACTTCAGAGGGAACAAATCTGACCCTGTAAAGACCAATATTGTACCTTTGAGGGTACAATAATGAAGAGTGTACCCTCACTCTCAAAAAAATACTCATATCGTACCTCTGTTTTTAGAGTGTAACAGTCCAGGCAGAGACACTAGTTATTCCAACATAGAACATTCTAGAACTATGTGAATGATGGGAGTACATTTGTTCAAATAAAGTAAAACGTTTCAAAACTGTGTGATTAAAAAGATAGCAAATTCTGGAAATGTGTGGAAAAAAGGAAAACATTCTAAAATTGTGTGAATAAGATGAAACACTGTAGTAATTTTGTAATGAGTGGAAATATCCTAGACGTTTATACTGAACTATAAATGAAAAGAGAGAATCGTTCAAAATGATGTAAATGAGAGATACATTTGTAGAAATTAATGACACAAAATTTACAGAATGTTATAGAACTTGGCAAAAGGAGGGAGGTATTGAAAAAAGGATGGCATGAAAACAGAAAGGACCTTCTGAAACTGTTTGGAAATGTTAAGAGCATATTCTAGTACTTTGTGAATAAAGGGAGGTCATATGTGAATACAGGGAGAATATTGTAAAACAAAAAAGAAGCATTGTAAAATAAAAAAGAAGAGACCATTCTAGAACATTGTTAGTGAAGTGAGAGTATTGTAGAAATAGATTAATAAGGAGAGACCATTCTAGAACGTTTTTAATGAAGAAAGAGTATTGTATAAATTAATTAATAAGTAGAGACCATTTTAGATTGGTATAAGAGAACATTCTAAAATTATGCCCCACAAAATGTGGAGTTCATTCTAAATGTAAAATATGAAAGATGAAGAATTGTTCTAGAAATGTGGAAATTGGAGGAAACATTTTAAAATTGTTTAAAGGACAGAAGAGAACATTCTAGAATGAAATGAATAAGTAGAGAACATTATAGTATTCTATAATTGAGCCAACTACATTCTATAACTTTTAAAATTATAAGACAGTTCGAGATTTGTGTAGATGAATTCTAAACCTTCTATATAAATTCTAAACATATGCATAACTTTCTAAAACTGTGTATAGAAATTAACAGAGTTCCAAAAACTGTGAAAAAATAGAGAATGTTCTAGAATTGTGGAAAAATAGAGAATGTTGTAGAACTATGGGAAAATAGAAATGTTCTAGAACTATGTGTGGGGGAGAAATAGAGAGTTTTCTATAACTGTGTGAAAAAATAGAACATTTTCTAGAACTGTGTAGAAGAGAGAGATTTTTTTTGTTCTAGAACTTTGTGTGGAGGAAAAATAGACATTTTTTAACTGTGTGAAAAACTTGAAAATGTTCTAGAACTGTGTGGAAGAAAGAAATAGACAATTTCTTTAGAACTGGGTGAAAAAAACAACATTTTCTAGAACTGTGTAGAAGAGAGAGTTTTTTTTTTCTTGAACTGTTTTTTTGGGGGGGGATGGGGGGTGGACAATTATTTTTTTTTAACTTCTTTTTAAAAATCTAGAACTGTGTGGGGGAAAGAAAGTATTTAAGCTTTAGGCTTAGGAGGACCACCACAGGCAAAGTTAGCATAAAACGCTATTGGTCCATGATTGGTCCATAATGATATAAAGTGTTCATTCGGAGTATGTTTGCCTTAGATTTCCTTGATAGCATACATAAACACACACTTGCACACTTGCAAGTTAAGAAATGAAATGAAAGTGCATGGAAACACGTCTTGAAGATCCCAGTCGGTCCTGAGTCTGGGGGCCAAACCAGTGGAGCCCCTCTCGCTGTGAGCGAATGGAGATGCTGAGGAGCCAAGCGCAGCGGCACTTATCAGCTGCACATTTATCATGCTGCTTGTTTCCTTTCTGCCTGCTCTCTGATTCCTGTTCGTTTGAAGTTGCAGCTCTGCTCTAGAAGCTCTCCATCTTTCTCTCTCTCTCTCTCTCTCTCTCTCTCTCTTACTCGTGATGACTTGTTTGAAGTTACAGAGGAGCTGGATAGGTTATTTTCACTCTGCGCTGAAGAACATGGAGGGAGCTCTCTGTAAGGCTGTTGATTGTGAGCCGTTTGAAGTCCTAAACGCGCCACGCTAAGATTCGCTCTCCGCCGCCGTCGCCAAAGCCTTTTGAAGCTGCGCTTGAGCGACACACACATTTTATACGTTACACTTCTCCAAAACGGGCAATTATTTTTCTCCCCCTTCTTTTAGTATAGCCGAGAATGTGCTGAACGCTCCGACGAAGGAGAAGCTAACTGCACCCACACACATCATGTCGTAAGGAGAATGTGTGAGTGTGTGTGTGACAGTACTGAGTGCTCCTGCTTAGCACTCGTCACTCACACACTCTCACCCATGACTTTATATGTTATGAAAAGCTAAAAAATGGTTTTGGATGCCTGCTAAAGAGCACACCTAAATAAAGGTTCTAGAAAGGCTCTCTGTTTTACGTGGACACATCCTATAACTTCAGGATTTCTTTGTAAGTAATGGATTATTGCTCTTCCTTTTAGTTAAACATAATAGGTAAGTGAGAATTGTTAAAAAGGTTCTTTACAATTGTGTATTGAATTAGAAAAATGAACCACCACTTATGATGAGCAGTTTTGGAGGAACTGGACTTGGAGGAATTCTGCTCTGTACATTTAAGAGGATTCATTGATTAAGGAGGTGATTAGTTGATTCAGGTGCGCTGGGATCAGGTAAAGCACTTAACTGTGCAGGACAGGGTGCCTCCAGGACCAGGGTTGAGAAACACTACTTTAGAGAACATAACACTTAAAAATACTCCTTAAAATAAACAGTGAAGCTCACACTGGTTGCCAGATTGCGGAACCTACACAAATGAGCAGAAGTTCAAGAACTTGGAAGTGGCATTGTATAATCACATTCATAGCTGAATTGAGTCTTCCATTGTAAGTAATTGCAGTTCGTATTAGCATGTTGTAGCAGGGGTATGTTGGCCAGTACTAGTCTGGATCAGTTTACTGCTCACAAACCACTAATTATGAGTGTAAGTACTCAAATGTTTAAATGACTTCTAATTTAGTATGCCTACTAGGGATTTGCCATATCGTATCATACTCAGTAATATTGCCAACATTTTTTAAAATCATGAACGATATTATAACCTGAATTATTGTGCTATATCACCCCATGCCATTATCACATCAAGGTACTACTTTTTTTGCTGTTTTTTAGCAAAAGAAAAAATTATTTCCATTATATATCTACCAGACACAGTATATACCTGTGCATTTTCATTTATTTTAATTTAATCTTGGATATATGGAGATATATGGAGTGCATTGTTAGTATTGTGACATTGCGGTTTATTGAATTCTGTTACAAATCTGATACAATTTTTGTATTTTTAAATATCTATATATATATATATATATATATATATTTCCAGTAGTGTATGCTTGAAATATCTTTTTAATTCAGTGTTTTGTCATATTGCCAAGAGTATCATTATTGTAAAAATACTATGAAATATTGTGATATTATTTTAAGGCCATATCGCCCACCCCTAATGCTTACTAGTACTTGTGATATATTACCTATAAAAAATGAAGAAGAATAGCCATCTTGGCATATGTCTTGTAGACCTTCTGGGATCTCTATTGTTTTCACCAAGTGAATAACACAAAGAAGAGATAGCAAATGGCTATAGATGTCTAAGAGATGACAGATAGATGCCGGTGTCTCTATCTCATTTTTCTTTAATATCTGATGACATCCTGATTATTTGAGTTAGTACTGAAAACACTATACGGTTTTTTTTTTTTTTTTTTAGTTATTGATTCTTTCAGAGGGACCTCCTGTTTTTCATACGTTGATCTTTGTCATTTTAATTATCTGACAGTTGTGAACATTATTTGGCGAGCTCAACTTAATGACTTCCCGCCAGAGGGTGCAGACTAGGTCGTGTTACTGTGATGATAGCCCAGATTGGGTGCACTTTCCTCCCCAGCGAGGATGACAGAGACAGCAGAGCACTGAGTGAAGGGTAGTGCCAGAAACAGTTCCATGGTTGTTGATTTGGAGGAACAGAGAGCAAGGCTTCAATTACCTCTGAGAGTGATGTGAAATACACTGAAATGGTTGAGAGAAGGAGGGGTCGGCTGGGTGGGGAAAAAGAGAAAGTGGGAAGACAGAAAGTAGGTGCAGAAGAAGGAAAGAGAAAGAGAGAGAGAGAGAGAGAGAGAGAGAAAGCATGAGTATGTGTTCACAGAAGAGATCCAGAGTTTTACAGATTGCCTGTCTACTCTTTGTGAGCTGTAATCATAACTTACAACACACTATCTTTCCCTCACACACACATCCCTCACATCCCTCTCAAACAGAGCACCGAATGATAGACTCCAGGTTGCAGCCTCTGCTCTGGAGAAAATGTTCTGCCTTCTAGTTGACAGGACCTTTATGCTCAAGCAGTGAGATATCTCGTATAGATCTTGCTATATGAGAACAACAGGACCAATGACTATTCATGCTCCTCCCACAAAAGCATTCTTTTATTGTCACTAGCATTCAGCTGTAGGCCATGGACTAGACCAGGCAGGGTAGGTAAGGGTTGTATAAAGGTTAGCCAGAAATATACCTCAATTAAGTGAACAAAAGATTGCTGAAGATGAATAAAAGCATATAAATGTGTTTGGAAAACCTTGGGCGCATCTGGTTACACTATATCCAATGTTTTGATTTTGTTCATTTTTGCAGTCTGACTACCAGGACCCCTAGGCCAAAGGTGTCACAAAGAGTCAAGACAACCCAAAATTAAAAAAATACACTTTGAAAAATCGCCATTTGAGAGCCTGAACTCTCTCTGTCCAATGGCAAGTATCAACTAGAGGTTTATAAGTGCCGCCAGCATTGATCCCTGGAGAGGTAACCATCCAATACCTTCAGGATAAGTTCCTCTTGTTGCTCAATTTTTTACAGCAATACATTCCAACATTTAGTGCAAAGACAACCTAAGATTAGATAACACCCTACTATTGATGTCCCAATCCGTTCCAGTGGATTGGATTTGACCAATCCAGAAAATCTTAGAAAAAGTTCTAATCCAGTTCCCATTTTTAGTTTGGTTGTAGTAGAGCCCTTTGCCATCCTCTAAGTAACATTAAAAGAAAAAGTTCCCATCTGTGTTTCATTTGTGACTGTATTTTGGTAAACAAAACAAAAAAGAGCTTTATTTCAACTGATAAGTTTGGTGTTATTTCCAATTAGCAGCCAAACATAAGGATGAATTTAGCTTACAAAAGGGCAGCAGTTAAATAGTGTACATATGAAAAGAAAACTGAAGAAAACTGTTGCAAAACAATCAAGGGTCTAAACCAAAAGAACAAAACAAAATCTACAACTAAATCCAAATGGATATTTAAAAGATACAGGTCATTAATGAGAAAATGCAGACATATGAAATAATGCTCCATATGCAACAAGGATAGTTGGCAATACTTTGCAACTGGATGGAGTGTAGATAATATATAAGCTATTGGCACTCACAAAATGCCTCTTAGCCAGTCATATTAATATGTAGGATCTAACAGTGATCCTTAAGCTATAGTACATCCTCGATAATGCATTGTCATCATCATTAAACATTTGATTTTTCATTGTTATTATTTATTATTAGAATATTTGTGGTATTGTCTTAGGACTTAGCAATTCATTTAAATTTAACAAATTTAGGAGACATTTAAAACTGATATATTTTATCTGCTAATACCGTTCAAACTGTGTGCTCCTGTATTGTTCCCTTAAAACATGGAAGCAACATGCAGAAGAAAAGAAACAGCAAAGAAAATAATCATTGTTATTAAGGTGAAATGTTTAATAATTTGTGATGTTTATTTGAGGTTCTAGTTTTTTTGTTTAATATCTGGCAAATCCGAGTTCTCTTTTACATTTATAATTTAATGTCCTTTAGTTTTATATTTTTTATAAATATAGGTTCTTCAATTATGTTATATCAGTTAAGCTTAGATTGAGGATTTTGATTTCTGAATTCTTGGCAATCTGCAAGAATCTGTGTTATCATACACTCCTGCAGACAGGGAAAGGAAAAGGGAGAGAGAGGCTTTTATACGATGTCTGCCACTGTAGCCTAGACTGCTATCATGGCCAATATTTTTATGTGAAAATCAATATGCACATGGATATGTGTGCTCTCTCTCACACACACACACACACACACACACTCTCTCTCGCTCTTAGTCTCTCTCTCTCTCTCTCTCTTTCTCCCTCCCTCACTCATACACACACATACACACGCCGGGGCAAGTGTTGCTCTGAGTCTGGCCGCAGTCAGAACAGCACTCATTTTTTATAACCTTCCTTTATGGTTTATTTAAAAAGTTACAGTCCTTTTATAGCTCATTAAAAGAGAAATAAAATCCAGTGTACTGCCCTCATGCTGAATGAAGATAGGGTGTCGGGAGTGGGTATCAGCTAAGTCTGTATTCACAGTGGAACAAATTAGGTGAAGGGTTGTAATCCTACACAGGCACATACATATAAATACACACATAGTGATGAGCAGTAAGATGGTATTTTATAATTATCCTAATTAAACATTTTTATTGGGAAAAACTGTATTATAGGGACTGAAAGAGAACTTACCAACTGCATATTGTATAATAAAAAGCAAAATTAAAAAAAATTATATATTATTTTTGTTCATATTAAAATATATCAAATAAAGCATTATCATCACCTCTACACATAGAGTATATGCATATTTTTCTACTGAACTTACGTATATCCCAGCATTACAGAAATATTATGTTCATGTTTTTCTCACTCTATGTATGGCTGTTAGTAATGTAAATTGTCTGATCTCACTGCATTAATTAGATCACACTTCTTTAGAAAACGTGCCTCATGAAAATCGATTTAATTCAATTATATTCTACACTTCACAATGATTTCTGTCTAAAATTCACTAACTATATTGATAATTTTATAGAGTAGTAATATATAAGTGAATATACAGTATAGCACTTATAATTCAGCTTGTAACGATGTTGTGCTGTGATTGTAGTTGACCAGTCAATATCTTTACATTTTCCCTTCCACAATTCATTTTACTTAAATAATTATGTACAATAAAGTTTGCATTTCAAACACTTTATTCTACTATCTCCATTTTGGAAAAGCACTTCTAAATTCTAACTTGTGTCTAGCATGTTTCGTTCCACAGCGATGCAAAGCCCTGATTAACTTTGGTCAAGCTGTTTATTCAAAGCAGTGACTGCAGGGAACATGGACACCATGGTCCCATACTATGGAGTGAATTTTGTGCCAAAAGTTTTACGTAAAAAAATAAAATCTGCAATCAAAATTTAAAAAATAAAAAGGAAAAATTGTATGTTGCAAATTTAAAGGAAAAAAAATATATATAGTAAATACATTTTTTAAATATATTTGGTTTATTTATTATCTTTTGCAGTTATTTGAAAATGATTTCAGTTTGGATTTTGTCAGTCATTATGTGTTTTTTTGTTTTTGTTTTTGTTTTTTTTTCGTCTGTTAAAGACTTTTGCTTCTGGAATCTTTCATTTGCTTCTGCTTCAGTTTTTGCTTCAAAATTTTGGAAATAGAGATTCAAGGGGAACGCCTTCTTCCAAACTGTGCCAAAACTCAGAAGCAAAAAACTAACGCAGAAACAAACAAGAGATTCCAGAAGCAAAGGCTTTAACAGAAAAATCCCCAAAAGATCCACAGAAAACAGAAAAATTCACAAAAACAAAAACATTTTTGGCACTAAATTCACTTCATACCATTCCCTTCTCTTCAATGGAAACTAAAGCCAAAATTCCACCAAAGTTTTAACTTTGCAACTAAAATCATCACCGGTGAGACTGGAAATTTCTTTGAGTTTGTAACATAACCTGAAGGACCAGAATCACAGCATATTTTTGTTCTGGAAAAACAGATTTCCCAGTATGTGCAATCTTTGTAATATTTGTACTCTGTCTCTGCCAGT
The DNA here is from genome assembly GCF_023375975.1 of Astyanax mexicanus. Classification (NCBI taxonomy): domain Eukaryota; kingdom Metazoa; phylum Chordata; class Actinopteri; order Characiformes; family Acestrorhamphidae; genus Astyanax; species Astyanax mexicanus. The sequence goes on along the minus strand of NC_064413.1, from coordinate 34,660,354 downwards.
GTCCAACTATTGAGAGTGCAGAAATTCAGTGTAATAAAAAAAAGATCCTGTTCCTGCCAAGGCTGTCAATCCTGACCCTGTGTAATCATGTGTTTTTAAAGGAGAACTCCGGTGTTAAACAGACTTTTGGTGTAGTAAAACATGATAAAGATTACTAACGTTTGTTTAAAAAGCACACCTCCGGTCTCTCACAGCTTTCTGAGATCCAGTAATTTTGTGCTTTTTGCCCAGCATTCTTTACTACAGGCGTTTCGGGGCATAATAACCCTGATAAATCAATTTTTACACCGTTATCCAAGCTCAATATAGCTCCACACCTCATTGATCTGAAGAGCCATTACATTTAAAACGAGGGATTAACAACTTTAAAACTTTAGAAGTGCACAAGAAGCTTATTAAAAACCACTGTTTACATCTTGTAGCGTAGACTAATCTCTGGGCACCACCATCACTGTACTGATCATGACTTTACTGACGTTCTCCTTTACGATCTAACAACATTTTATTATTTATTTAAAATACAAAATGGCACTATTAGCATAAGAGAAACTGGAGATGGAAAGACAGTTTAGAGGAGAAAAATAGTTTAATCATATAGATATAAACATTTACTGCAACCAGCCGGCAGAGGCACTAAACCTGTGAAGGCTTCACTTACTTTTTGGAGGGGCGTTGTGCCGTCCGTGCTTTCCTACATCATTGAACTGAAAAAATAGAGATGAGAGTGGAGTATTTGGGTGCTGAGGAATGTTGTGCAGACTGATAGGGGATCAGTATAAACACTGAGAAGAAGCCTTTCTTTTCAGGCACCTGTAACATGTGCCGATGAAATGGCGAAAATACATTTTTATTTTGATCAGAGTTTTTAATTAGAAAGAAAAAGGGAAAAAAATCAACTAATGCTCATTTCATTTCCTTCATACTTCATTGAATAATATCATGAACCACAAGAACTGATTCAGAAAAAAAAATCCAAAATCATTGAATCACCAGCTTTTATACCCCTAATGGACACACATTCGCTGTTTATTGATTTGAACTGCTTGCTGTGACACTACATTGTGCAACCATGTGGCAGCACCCATGTGTTTCATTTGGATACTGAGTCTTACTTATTGATCTGCAAATAGCGATAATCAACAGAGGAGAGAGAGAGAGAGAGAGAGAGAGAGAGAGAGGAATTCTTCTACAGGGGGATTTCAGCTCCAGAAAGAAGCATGTAGAAATAGGTCATCATTGTATGCACGAGAGTTGTGAATAAGAGCTCATCTTCAGTGACTATTAGCATGTCTTAGTGCTAAATATAGCATATGTGTCTAAAGTGCTTCTGCCAGTGTGAGCTGTGTTTTTATGTGTGTGTGGAGAAGGGGGGGGCGGGGGGGTGTCTGTCGAGCAGAAGGTTGCAGGGAGTGAGAGCGTGGCCCCTCGCAGTCTTATTAGCGTTAATGAGGGAGTCCGACTCGGCCAATTTCCAGCAGTAATCTGATATTAGCTTCAGTCACCGAGGCCGAGAGGACACCATCGCCTTCACACGCACGCACAGCCCTGCTAACACACTCACACAGACAGATAAAACCCCTATTAACACACTCCCACACACATACAACCCCTACTGACACACTCCCACACACACACTAACACTACACCACTCCAAAACTTCTAAATTAAGCTAATGCCAGTTAGAATGTCAGTTTTGCTTTACACAGGGGGTAAATGGTGTGTTTCCACTGTGTTTGTCTTCAGCTGGAGCAAACAAAGCTGTAACAGAAACCTTTCTTCTTCCTGCTTATTTCTGGTTGTTGGAGTGTTAAATAGTGCCTGTTCCTTGTTTCCACTCTCATTGGTTAGTGTCTAATTAAGAAAAAAGAGACAGCGCTAGTTTTATGTGTATGTTTGCGTGCATGTGTGTGTGCGCGCTAATGGAGGGAGCCTTCGCTCTGTGACAGTGCCCAGAATATGCTTTTCTGCTCCTTGAGCAGTGTGACTTACGTAAGCTTGTGGTGAAACTGTAGTAACACACACACACACACATACACATACAGTGCTGTCTCCACCTCATTGAACCAGCCTCATTAAAAAGCCCAAATACTCTGAACTGTGAACTTCAGTTTTATGCCACTCTGGCAATGCATCTCAGAGTGTGTTTGCGCATGTGTGTGTGAGTGAGTGAGTGAGTGAGTGTGTGTGTGTGTGAGAGTATATGAGAGACACATGTTGCCTCAGTCAGCCATCAGTTGTCTCCTGTAGATCACCGCATCAACAGCCTGTACTTAAAGGTCCAGCGTGTTCACATTAAATGAAATGTGATTAAGTAAGTAAAAAAAGTTCTCAGATTATTTTTACCAGTGTCTCAGGTAGCCATGGGCTTCCCTTTTTTATTTATTTTGTTGTCTCACCCATTTAGTTGCTAGCCATTTATATATCCCCCATCACTAGTGATGCCTCAACACACCTCCTCCCGACACTTGTGAAGTCAGCCACCGCCTCTTTTCGAACTGTTGCTGATGCATCATTGCCGAGTAGCCAGCACGCTCGGAGGAAAGCGCAGCGATACATCAGCTCACAGATGCCTTTTTCTAAATGGCATCATTCTGGTGGTGTCTGGAAAGAGCACCATCTACCCACTCAGAGAGAGCCAGGCCAGTTGTGCTCTCTCGGGGCTCTGGCAGCTAATGGCAAGCTGCATGATCGGGATTCGAACCAGGGATCTCTCGATCATTGTGGCAGCACGTAAGACTGCTGTGGAGTTGCCTGTACACAAACTGGAGTCGGATTCTGACTGAGAGCTAGAATTCGTCACAACACCTGGCAAACCAACTTGCTGAACCCATAACTAACATTCTACAGAACAATTAATATAAAGTATAGAGAACAGAGTATAGAGAAACGCAGCCCATAAAACTGATGACCACAGTCATGTAGTATCGTTCTTTAGTCTGCTTACTAAACTAGAGTGTGAAACCAAAACTAACCAAACCAAATACTGTACACAATGAAATAAAGACATGAACTTTGGTGTGTTTTTTATTTTTTTAAGAGAATTAAGAAAATCGGAATTTCATGTGCTGTAGACACCAAATGGTTAAAATGATGGTTAAAACATTTTAACCACAGTAAACAGTAAAAATGTTGTGTTTGATGAAAAAAATTAACATTTCACTGGTAGAGAGTGAAGAATGGATTTATTTAATGGCAGCAAATTCTGGAAGCAAGCATTACAACTTCCATAAAATAGATAAAGATTCAGAAGTCAATGTCTTAAAGCCGCAGTGGACAACTTCACGAAGTGCAAGTTGAAGGATTTGCCATGTCCCTCACAGTCCTCCAACTTCAACTATATCAATCTGTTGATAGATCTCAAAAAAAGCAGTGCATGCAAGAATCTCACAGAAATACAAACCTTGCGCAAGGTAGAGTTGGTGGAAATCCCTCAAATAAGAACTAAAGGACTCTTATAAGCCTACAAAGTGCTTTTAGAAACTGATATTTGCAGAAAGGGGTGTTATTGACCCTGTTAACTACTGACCACACAGGGCATGCACTCTTTTTTGGGGGTCTTATTAGTTTTTCATTGGGCATTTGGCAAAAACTATATAAGATTGAAACAAGCAATCAGTCTAAACCATTAAAGAAATATTTAATTTTAACTTTATGCAGGTCACTTTCTACTGCTATTTACAGCAGTATAAATTCAGACCAGGGCTGCCCACACTTTTGCATGACATATATAGCATAGAGAGGCAGAGCAAGAGGAAGGAAGTGAGAAATAGTGAGGTATGTGTGTGCGTGTATGTGCGTGTGTGTGTGTGTGTGTGTGTGTGTGTGTGTGTGTGTACATTCGCTGTTGCTCCTCTCCTTCTTAAGGGTCCCTGAGAGGCAGCCTGGGTTCTTATGAGGAGAGCTCTGAGCTCTGAGCATTAACCTTTCCTCCTCTATGCTGTTAGCTGTGGCTGCTTCTGTCTCCACAGACATCTCTCACAATCAGCCTGCATTCAGCCAGCCACACACTGCCCTGCACACACACACATTCACACTTACACACACACACACACACACACACAAAGCCTGCATTCACATCTTTCCTCATTCTGTAGTCTACTACTGAACTGCAGCTCTGCCTGTAGGACACTTACACTAATTGTGGATCATGAAAACAGCATTTAATAAAATCACAAGGTTGATGTAATGGCATTTAGTTCATTTGCATCAATTATCCAAGAGTTGATGCTAAATGTGGAGGAGAGTGAAGATGCTGATGGTAATAATAAGAAATACACTATTGAATAGTAAAGGAGGGTTTTGGGAAAGTGATGACATAGAATAGGGGTGTGCACTTCTGGACTGGGGAGTTCTGGTGCCCAGCTCAGTTTTCCTTGCTCAGCACACAAACTGTTTGAAATTCAGGGGAATCACCAAGCTGTTTTGGACACCAGCCATCCTGATGTCCATCAATGCTGAAAAACTCTGCCAAAGAAGAACCACTTTTGGTTGCCTGAAGAGCTTCTCAATGAGTGATTCTACTTTTGTAAATGAGATGCAAATGTGGCAAAATTCACAGTTAAAGAAAATACAGGGATTACAATTCTGCATATTGATATTTACTGATATTTTGATATTTAAGATATATATACATTTTCAAATCACATTTTAAGAAAACTATCATAATATGAAAATTCAAATCGTATGCATTCTGTTTCGTTTCATCAATTGAAGTAGGGAGGTGAATGGTAAAGTGGGGAAGTAAAGCAAGAAATAATTGCTTCAGATTGTACTATGTGGTTTGTAGATTAATGCTCTAAATAGGGGTTGGCGAAAAAGCTGAAAAATAATATCACAATATTTCTAGGTATTTATTAATGAACTTTAATTTCTGCATTTCAAGCCTGCAACACCTTCCAAAATTTGTAAAAAAAAAGGGGATTGTAATATTTTTTGAAACAAAATCTCTATCCTAAAATGGCAGAGATTTTGAGAAGTGAAAATGAGCAGATGATTAACAAATGTGTGAAAAAAAAAATTAAAATGTTTAATACAAGAAAGATTGGAAGGGACTGGCATATTTCCCCCTCTATTATAATGCACAAGCACTCAAGGGCACAAGCCTAAACTGAACACCCCTTAGACATCATGAACCATTATTCAATAATACAGCTAATAGAAGCACATGGGTAAGGAGTTACTTTGGCAAACCTCTATTAAGCACTGCAATAATGAGTTATATTCACAAATGTCACATAAAACGTATGTTAACCCAAGTCCAGTAGCTGCAAAAATTCCTCTAGGCTCAGAGGCACCTGCGATGGGCAATTTTCCACACAGTGGAAAAGTGTATTGTGGTTGGACAAAACAGAATTCTACGTGTTTTTTTTTATTTAAGTAAGAAAAATGCTAGTTCTCTGACTAATAATTATGCACAAATTTGATTAAAAGAAAAGAAAAACATGCTCTCCAGCTGTCAGGGTTTAAATGCAGCATCTGTCTGCCATGCATTTTCGCATGCAAACTATTAAATATAAACCAAAACTATGTTTTTTGAATATCATTATACAATTATATAAATAAATAGGGTATTATAATATAATATAACTTATATAATATAATGATAAATTGTATTAAAAATATATAAATTTTAGTCTTCTTAGTCGTCTTAGTCAGAGTTTTAGGTTCTCTGTTACTTACAGGGTTTTCCAAATTTCAACCTGTATGTACAACTAACAACAGGACCATTTCGAAACTGTATTTTTAAGAGTGTTGGCAGCTACGGCAAATAAGGCTAGTCGTGACATGCCTCCTTAAGTTTACAATTAAAATATGACTGGATTTGTGATGCTGCTGAAGATTACAACACATTTTGTCATTTCGTTTCATTATTTTATCACTCCGCTGATTTATTTCTGTCTGTGTGTATTTTCACATTCCATTTGCCTCCCCTCTCTCTCTCTATTTCTCGCTCTCTTGCTCTCTCTCTCCCTGCCTGTCTGTCTGTGTGTGAATGTTTGTGTGGTGAGCGTGCAATGTGTGTGAGAGCATGCAATATGTGTGCGTGTATGTGTGTGTGTGTGTCTCGTTCCGTTCCTGTTCCCCCTCAGGATCTCATGTATAATGTATAGGCTCCCTCATGAATATGCTAATTTTGCAACATGGATAGAGAGGTGAGAGGGCTTCCCCTGTTCTATTCTTACATCCGCCTGATGAGAGAGAGAGAGAGAGCAAGAGAGAGAGAGAGTAAAAGAGGAAGAGGAAGAGAGAGAAAGAGAGGTTGTGGTGGTGGTGGTGGGGGGCAGGCGAGAGCGGTATGAAAAGAGGCAGTCTAGGATAGTGGAGAGTGAGAAGTGGGTGAGAAGAAGAGAGACAGAGGTGTGTGAAAGGGTACAGGACTTCTTGACAGGAATAAATTGGAGAACACTGTTTGAGAGACAGCACAGAAACACAAAAAATGAATAAATATGAGGACTAAAAGAAACGGAAAAGGCCCTAAATAAAATAATAGGAGTGGAATGCCCTGTGGTCTCTCTTGTGAAATGCTAAATAAATTGTGAGGACTGCGCGACTGCGGGAAGAGAGGAGTGAAGACAAAGGCTCGAAAGTGTCAGGAGAGTGAGAAAAGAGTTGCTGTGCCGCTTTCAGAAACAGAAGTACGCCGTCGCTAATTATTCATGTTAACTCCGAGAGTTCACTGTAGCGCTGCACTTTTTATTTCAGAGCACAACACCAACACTTAGTGGGGAGGTAAAGCGTGAGATAATTGCTTCAGATGGGACTCTGTGGCCTTAGATTCACACTCTAAATCGGGTGATTGGACACGGACGCTGAGTTATTTCTAAGTTTTATGATGTCCTGTGGACTGATGGCAAGTCTGAAAGAAAGCTACAGTACTGCTTACTAGACATTATTATAAAAAGTACAGGAATTAGGCAAAAAAGGAAAAAGTTATGTCAAGAATTTGTTTATAAACTCAGCTCATGTACAGCTCTGAAAAAAAGAGCTCACTTAAAAATGACGAGTTTCTTTGATTTTACCAAATTCAAAACCATTGAATTGAATAACCAAGCTGCCAACTGCTTGAATTGAACTCATGAAGTTATCCAAAAGCAGTGTGTAAGACTGGTGGATAAGAACATGCCAAGATGCATGAAAACTGGGATTAAAAACCAGGGTTATTCCACCAAATATTGATTTCTGAACCCTTAAAACTCTATGAACTTGTTTTCTTTGCATTATTTGAGGTCTGAAAGCTCTGCGTCTTTTTTGTTATTTCAGCCATTTCTCATTTTCTGCAGATAAATGCTCTAAATGACCTACGTATAAATAGCAAAATCTGAGAAACTGATTCAGAACCTGGAGTGGTCTCTTATTTTTTTCCAGACCTGTAAATACAAAGTTTAGACACAGTATTATGTCCAACTTCTTATTCTACACATACTGGTACGAGTAGATGAAAATAATTGTTTATCATTGAGTGGACACGGTGTTTAAGAACTCCAGCAGCACTGCTGTGTATGATCCTTTTGTACAAGCATAACACACACTAACACACACTAACACACACTAACACACCACCACCATGTCATTGTCACTGCACTGCTGAGAATGATTGACAACACAAGTAACACCTCCTCTGTGATGGTCCTGTTGGGTCCTGACCATTGAATAACAGGGGGAAAAGAGGATAATAAAAAAATACAGAGAAATAGGACTACAAGACTAGATTAGCTGATTAGCTGATGAGCTGATAAAATGGATAGTAAATGTAGAAACAAGTAGTTGGACATATTATTGCGACTTGACTGTTTTTATATATTGTTGCTATCATTGCCATGATACTAGCAATGGAGGCAACCAAGACACCTATGACTACTCTGCAGTAGTTAAATTGAGGCTTCCACCACCATGCTTCGCAGTGAGGATGGTGTGTTTGTGGCGATTTGCAGTGTTTGGTTAATGTTAGCCAAACATAACGTCTAGTCTGATGACCAATAAGATAATTTTTGGTATAATTGCACCTTCTTCCAGTTGAACCCATCGTCCTTTGGCTAAATTGGAGTTGAGATTTTATTATTATTGTCGCTCTTTTTATAAAGCTTTGATTTGTGAAGAAACCAACAGCAAGATTATCTCCCATTTGAAGTCCATTTGGAAGTTATAGGGGTCCTTGTGGGCTCTATCTTGCATGGTCATACAGTGAGGGTGGCCTGCTCTAGGTAGATTTACATGTGCGATATTTCTTCCATTTTTAATGATGGATTTAACTGAACTCCATGGGATGTTCAGTGACTTTTATTTATCTGTCTCCTGACGGATGCTCTGTAAAAAGTGTTTTTTGGTCTTCATGATGTATTTGTTGCCAGGAATACTGATTAATCAGTGGCTGGCGCTTCCAGACAGGTGTCTTTCTACTACAGTCCAGTTTAATTAGTTAAAATAAGTCACTTTAAATGTGTTGAATATTTGTGCAATCACTTGTTTTAGATTTTATTTTTAATTTCACAATACTTTCGATTCTTTCTTTCAATGTATAAACCTTATAGTTTTTGTATTTTTTTTTGCTCATTTTGTAGAAAATGTTACTTTTAAGTGTGTTTATAATATAATTTAATATTATTGTATCGTATTATATGTTTTAATTTTATGCAAGAGAAAAAATACAATTAGACTGACTAGTGCTGCACAACAATAATATATATATATATATTTACTGTACATACATGGCCCTATTAAATCTAGCCTTATTATTTTTTTGGTAAATTCCATTTTCCTCCTCAGTTTTGCCTCATTTTCGCACTTATTTCCCAATATGTTTTCACATTTTAGTCTCTATATCTGTTCTTCGCATATCTTTATAACAATGTGGGCTTTGTGGCAGTAGCAGTTCTTTCACAGCCAATGAGCTGCTTTGCCAAGTTCACAGATTTTTTTTTTATTTGTTTGCACCTTCATTTTAGAGGTGTTGCCATTGCAGAGACTTGTGCCATAGGTTACGCTGATCTTAATCATGCAGTGCTAGATCAGTACTATCAGTTTTGACGGCTCCTTTTGCTAACGATGCCTCAGAAAGTGAAGGCTTGTTGCGTTTCCTTGAAGATCATTTGAGCTCTTCTTCAACCTTTTTTAGACGTTCATGTTAAATCCAATCTCTTCAGACAGACAAAATACATCATCTCTGTCTCTTCTTCTCTTTTTTTCTCTCTTATACACACACACATAAACACACACATCAATTTACATAAAAATAAAACCAACAAACAAAAAAGAAAACAAACTCAAATATGCTGTCAGCAAAGAGAGAGAGAGAGAGAGAGAGAGAGAGAAATTAATCCAACTGATTTTAACTAACTTCAAAAGCCCAGTCTTCAAAGTTGGATAGCATATAAAGGGCCTTTCCACTACATCAAAAATGGGCGGACAGCTTAGAACACTGCTCTCTCTCTCGCTCTCTCCCTCTTTCTCTCGTTTCCTTCTCTCTCTCTCTCTCTCTCTCTCTCTCTCATTTCCTCATTTGCTGAAATTCTTGTGTTTAATGGTTTTTATGGAGTGGTATGGGGCGCCTTCTATATGGTTCAGCCCTAAATTGTCTGTGTGTCTTTGCAGGCTGGGTGCAGGGGGGTACAGTTATTTATCTCCTGGTCCCCTCTGGGTTTGGAGAGAGAGCCAGGGGGCGACTGATGATTCAGCATCTGTCTCCAGTTGCTCAACACTGGAAGGAGAGAGGGAGGGAGAGAGAGAGAAAGAGAGGGGAAAAGAAAGGGAGAGAGGGGCGCAAAGAGAAATCAAAGGAGGGACAAACTGGCTGAGAGAAAGAGTTACAAAGGCTCAGCGAGAGGGAGAAAGATTTTAGGGAGAAGTAATTTAGCATTCAGGGTGGAAGAAGGAGAAAGGAATACGGGAAAAAAAATACATACAAGTGAATGCTCTCTCGCTCTCTATCTCACTCTCTCGCTCACAAACACACAGAGCCCTTAGGCGTACACACAGCACTGGGAGGCAGTGTGCCGGCTGAGGCTGCCGTTGAAGGTTGTCAGTGGCCAGAGGGAAACTAGAGTGGCCGCTAACACGGTCACCGAGACACTGAAGACAAGATACAGTGGAGGGCCAGGGAGTGTGTGTGTGTGTGTGTGAGAGAGGGAGAGAGAGAGAGAGAGAGAGAGAGATGGAAAGAGAGGTGTGTGACCTTCAGCAGAAAGCAGTTAGATGGAATGTAACTTCCGGGAAAATGTGAGACTTGGCAAAGTCACTCTCAGACAATCTACATCTCAGAGCATGCAAGCAGACACACATTCGAACACACACACACAGACTGGATTGCTGTTCAAAATTAATCAAAAATGGCAGTTTTTAATAATGTTTAATCTAGTTATATCAGTTATATAGATTTTTGCTTTTTTTTTAATAACGTTTTATTACTACTTTACCCACTGTGTGTTTTCATGTACCGTCTCCTTAAAAACACTGAGCAGTGTACTAATAGCAAGATGACACGAATTATTGGAAGTTAAGCAAAGCCTGATAGTGGGTGCCAGAGAGAGAGAAAAAGAGAAAGTGAAGCAGAAGTGTAAGAAGTGTAAGAGTTAGTCATGAGATTTAATCCATATTTTAAAATAGAAAAAGTCTTATCTTTTGAACTGTCAGTGACTATGTTGTGTATTCATCGCTAAATAAACCACTAATAAACTAAATGTCTAGGATCTGTAAAAAAAAAAAAAAAGAGTGAATTATGGAAGGAAGTTGGGTCCAAGCTTGCTTAAACGGTTATATAAGCATTTAAAACGTGTAAATGTTTCTAAAATAATCATTTGACAGCTGTACATTTTTTTTTGGTGATCTGTGGTTACGCATTTCACTTTCTAGTGATTTCGGTTATTCTGGTAATTCTGTCTTCATTTCTCTATTCTGTAATGTAAAAAGCATGGTCAGTTGAGTTGAAGTCAGGTATTCCATTTTGGCCTAAGAGTCTCTCACTCTAGACTCAGTCTATGCAAAAAGTATAAAAGTATCATCCTGCTATTTCAGCTATCCTCTGTTCTATCATCAATAAACACCAGTGATCCAGCTCCACTAGCAGCCATATCACTGCCTCCACCATGTCTGGCAGATGATGTGTTATGCTTTAAAATAAGAACCCTTCTTTTCATTCAACATGATTTCTAAATGATTAATGCGATATTTGGTTAAACCTCTTGAATTACACATACAATTCTACGCTTCATTCAGTCTTAATCGCTTCATTTACAATCCATTGTTGTAATGTACAGAGTAAAAATTACAAAAAAAATGCCACTGTCCAATAATATATAGACTTGACTGTACATCAGTGTACATCAGTGTCAGCGTAACATAATGTATGTAATTCATAGCCAGGTCTCTGATTGAGGAATGTGAGAACTCCTAGTAGGATAGAACCTGAAGAAGTCCTTAATCACTGTGCTGTTAATTTGGAGAGGAGGCTAAGGTATGAGGAAGATGATTGTGGAAATTAAGAGAGAGAGAAAGAGAGAGAGAGAGAAGGAGAGAGAGAGATGTCGCTTCTGTTCACTGATCCCTATGCTGAGGAGGGATTTGCATAAATTTTTAATCAAAGCAAATTAGATTATAACCAAATTAAATTACACTTCCTGCAAACCCCCGCCTGCTCCGTCGCCAGCCCCCACCATTAAATGAGAGTCGCCAATAAGAAAATAAATTAATAAATAAATGCTAAGCCTGATCACTCTTGGAATTGGATTTATTCACAAGGGGATGTTCATTATTAGAAAACAAAAATGGATACCTGTGATCCTTCTAAGCAGGAAACAACAGTCTAAGTGCTACTTCTGCTGCTACTACTTCTGCTGCTGGTGCTGCTGGTAGTGGTGTAAAATACACACACTCCAAGCTTTAGAAACGTTAGAATGCAGATTTACACTAGAACTATATCATTTAATAGCTTCTAATCGGCCTCGTTCCTCTTAGGCTACAGTATGTTTAGACTGCGGACACATCGGTTTGTTTTCTCACATCAGATTTGTTGAAATAATTTACTGATATTCGCAAGTGATCAGATTGGATTTACACGTCTTGTCATCACAAATGTGTGCATGGGTTGCTTTGGAGTCCTAACCTATGGTGCTATTTGTGGGTCCCTACATCTCCATTTTTAAAAGAAAAAAAAACAAAAGAAAAAAAACAAACAAATTTAATGTGTTTTCTGTCTGTTAATACTATCGAAAATAAATCTGGATACAATTTAGATATCAAGGACCCCTACACTTCCATTACTCTGGATTTGTAGTTTGAAAAAATCAGATCTCATGTGTTTTCTTTCTGTTCAGATACTGAAAAAGCAAAATCTGGATACAAACTAGGTATCATATGTTATCTATTATATGTCTGTCTGCACTGGAATTTGCAAGTGATCGGATTGGCTTTGTGTGTCTGTACATCACATGAGTGTCTGTGGAATCGAGCTTGGTGTCAGTAACTTGGTGTTTAGTGCTGTTCTTGGAAGCTTGCACTTCCGTCACTCTGAATTTGATGTGGTCTTTGTTTGTTGCCTAGAGAGTTTCACAAAAGACAAACCTAAGGGCATCGAGCGGTCCAGCCAACTAAGACACTAATTTGAATCCCGGTCATGCAGCTCGCCATCAGCGGCCAGAGCCCCGAGAGAGCACAATTGTCCTTGGTGATGTAATTTAGCACAAGGCGTCTGTAAGCTGATGTATTGGATCTGAGTCGCTGCTCTTTCTATCTTTGGTGGTTTGGATCTGATTTGAAAAAATAGATTTTATTAAAAAAAAAATTAAATGTGGTTTCTACCTGTCCATACATGTACTAGCAATCATTAACCTGGTTTGGTCAGATTTAAACCGTAGTATGAACATATCCTCAGTATACTAACTGTAGATCTAAAGCAGTTCAGCTCCAGTCTCACACACAGCCTGCTTTCCACACCTCATCTTCTTCTTTTTCCTTTCCAATCCATTTTCTGCTAGTGACAGGCAGAGACACACAGGGGGGTTGTGAGATAGTGTCTCTTTCCCTGCGAATAACGTCCTTCAGAGAAAGCTTTACAATGGCAATGTGAACCAGATCTAAAAAGCACTTTAATAAGTGACGCCAAATGATAGATGAGCGAGATCTTTGAAGTCTTGCATACAATTAAAGGACACTGGTTGAGTTAACATGAGCTACTGATTGTCGCTGAAAATGAATGAGATGCCCAAGAATGTTTCATATAGTAAACACAATTCTGTTGAGCAGTACAGCTATAATAAATCAAGCTTGAGCTGTTGTGAAGTAGCTGCAATGCATTAGTCAAGGGTTACAGCCATTAATATAGTATAGTCTTAGTGGTTGTCAAATAGGGCCATGGGGGCGCTAAGCCAATACCATGAGCACATACTGTAGCATGTTAACTGTAATGTCACAGGAAACAGCACCATGTCTTTCATGCATTCAGGTCAGCAAAAGCTGCCTATAATGTTAGTCAAAACTGGAGACAAAGGTCATTTTAACCTGTTTTTGGTTTTTGAATATACTTACAGGCTTGAGTTATTCTCATCACAAAAATACAACATAATTATACTACTATTGCTTTCACAATTTCAGAAATGAAATGACCCCTCTATCTACCTGCACACACAATCAGGCCTGTCGCAAACTTAAATTGATAATTTAAGCTGCCTTGCCATGAACACACAGGCCAGTGTTAAGCCTCACTCATAATACCTTTCTTATAACTTATACAGGTGCCTTTTGGTATTTCAGTGTAATTTTAAGCAGTTCATTTAAAGAAACAGTATATAATTAACTGGATGAATTGTCATGAAAACTGCGCATTCCTTACTTTTTCTAATTGGTGATTCCCTTAAAACTGCTACAAAATGATCTGCATATATTTTTTGAAGTGTAAAAATCATCATGCACATTATATTAAAATTATTTATTAGATATGTTGAAGCTCAGAGTGCTCCACCAAAAGTGTAGGTATTTATTTAATAAGAGATTATCCTATTATTATTAATTTTTTTGCATTCTGTCCTACAGTTCTCATGCTTTTTGTAACTATATTAGCGAAAAAAGAGAAATCTCTCTCAGAGATTTAGAGTCTTTATTAACAAATTAACCAAAAGCAATGCCAAAAAAAGAAGCACAAAAAATAGCTGTCAATATATTGTGGTATTATTTTTAAATATATAATATTATTATGAATAGGTTAGGAAATGCTTAGACTATCAAGTGTGCACAAACAGAAACAACTAGCAGAAATACACATTATTTAATAGTTTAATCAAATTGAATTGAAAATGCTATAATGATAAATTATGTACTTTTATGTTTTTATTTTAGTTACTTTTCACTATAAATACTGTTGTTATTATTCTTGGTTCATTCATTCATTGACTGTAGTTTTTTTGCCTGTAAATGTTTTAATACTTTTTGATTGAGTTTTTAATATGTGGCAATATGAGCCAAAACATATCATAATATTATAAAAATGTCTAAGTATTATGCTAAAATCATTTGGTCACATTGCCACACTTAATTTGAAATGTATATGCATTATTATAGGAGGCATAAATCCATCTCTGACACCTTTAATATTCACACACAACATAAAAAAAACATCCATATGTATAAACACAGACAAAGATGTGCACATATTTAAGAAAGACAGTGAGAAAATATACACACACATACATATCTCCTCCTACATGCCATACCGCATCAACATGATGGTGTAACATACACACCCCTCCCCCATACACACTCTTAGGTGTAACACACAGATTCCCACACAATGGAGCGCAGTAGGAAGGCTCCACACAGCATGGTTTTAACAGAGCATATTTTACACTCGGAGTCTGTGACAACAATAAACTTCAAATCAACATGTATGGCGGGCCTGCATGAATTATTAGACACAGATACACGCGGCACACAGGAGGTTACAGACACACACTTTTATGCACGTATGCAGTGTCTGGGCTGCCAGACCAGACACTAATACACAGACACTCACACACACACACACACAGACACGCAGAGGCACCTCCAGGCTTATTTAAGATGCAGCCTCTTGTGTAAGAGTAAATGATATTAAAAGTCAAATCATAAATAAAGCAGCAGACAGGGACTCCTCCTCTCCAATGTGACACTTCTGCAAGGCCACAGAACACAGCCACACACACACACACACACTTACACGCACAACCACACACACACACACACACACACACAGCATCCTGCCTTTCTTGCTCTCTCTCTTAAGCACTTCAGGACATGTTAATTTATCTCTATCCTCTATCGCATATATTAAAGATTTGTTGCATAACTAACAACTAAGAGCGAAACAGTTTGAAACGATTTTAAGAAACGCAGCCTGATCTTTTGTGTGTCCGTTACAAAGAGGGGTTGGCAGTATGGAACTTGCCGGTGGGCACAGGCATGCCGCCTGCAGGTTAAATCTGCCCGCAGGCAATGCATCAAACTTTTAGCTCCACACCTATCAATTATTCACCCGGCTCACCAACTGGAGCTAGTCTGCCACTGCTTCAGACAAGATGGGGAGAGAAAAAAAAAAACGAGGGAGAAAATGTAATTTTAGTCATCCAGTATGGTATGCACCAAAAAAGTGTCCAAACATCTCCTCTCGGCTTGCTTTTAATGAGTGCTCACTTGCCTCCTCACGCTCCTTTAATGGGGGGACATGATGTGGAAGGTTGCTGCTGCTGGTCAGAGTGGTGGGACAGCTGAGAAAAGGAGAAAAGAAAACAAGCACCAGTCAACAGTCAGATGATTACAGGGGATATGTCTGCTAACTTACAACAACATGCTGAAACAGTTTGTAGGTTATGAAAAGACTGGAGTTCTGCATTATGCTGCCTGAATTTGGTGTATCTACCTTATTAAACAGACAGCAGCATGTCAAGTATAAAATCAATGCGGTTATTTGATTTGCTTCAGAAAATGACTGATGCATGTTAATCACACTTTAGCTGCCCAAACAGGAGAGCCAAGCTCAAAATCACTGAGGTTTCCTGTCCAGATACAGTAAATGTGCCATAAAGAAATCAAGGCTATAATACAAAAAATAGAAAGCAATAAAAAATTCTAGTCCAAAAATTTGGAAATGCATAAGATAATGGTCCAGGCTACACTGCATATGTGCCAGTCTTAAAACAATGTTTTAAATGTAAGTGTATTTTTCAAATAAATCAATCAACCTTCATTTTGACTTGGAAGTACGTTAAGGGCAACCCTCATTTTCATATAGCCGAGCACTTATAAACATGACATGACAAAGAAAATTATTACAACATTTAATAATTTAAAAATAACTGTGAATAAAATAAATCAAAATAATAATTAAAAATAATAAAATAGTAAAACTTTTGTTTAATTGATAAGAAATTAAGTTTAAAATAAAAAAGGTTAATACAACATAAAATACAGTTAAAATTCAGCTAAAGCTAACTTTTGCATAGTACAAAAAAACAAAAATAAATAAATAAAATAAAAATTAATTATGATAAAAGAAACGAATCAAAATAAGTTAAAAAAGCAATAACACAAACTATAAAAAACAATGAAAGAAATAAAAAGGAAATAAAGAACTAAGAAAATAAGAAATAAGTTTACTTATATTAGATAAAAAGCATTTTTATGGGTCTGGCTTGAAAACAAATAAATGTGTACTAATGTACAAAACATATATATAAAATCATTGTCATATTAAATTAGGTTTAAAAAAGCTAGACTGGCAACAGTGCACAAATAAAATCAAATTTTGAAGAAAAGAAAAAAAAACTTCTTTAATCTTTAAATAAATCGTTAAATAAATGAATGACTGCTGTCTGCTGAGGGTCTGCCTTCAGCCCCCATAATCCCCACCTCTCTAACACACACACCACCATCACCACCAGCCCAAATACTAGAGAAAAACTGTAACAGCCCCTTATAAGAAACCCCCTGATCTCAGACCCACTAGCCAGAGAAAATGCTCTAATAATTCCTAAATAAGCGCATTACCTGTGCCTGTATTCTCAGTGGGGAATACCTTTTAGAGGCATTAAATGAAGGAAAATACATGTACAACAAATAGTACTGTATATCTGGCAAAGGGAACCATGGACAATATGCAGTACCGTGCAATATTATAATAATTTTAGGCACTTGTGAAATGAAAATTAGAATAATAATGCTCCTTACCTAGGCAGAAAGTCTTTAATCTTTAAACAAATTGTTGAATACATGAATTAAATAGTTATCATAGTTATCAATCAGTACTTAAAAAAAAATTACCAACTGCATATCAGTTTTTGAAGTAAAGCACTACCACTGTATTTTGTTTGTGGGACAAAAAGTATCTCACTATAGTAATTTTGCCACAGTTGGCCTCCCCTGATTCAGATGTACATTTAATTAACACTGATAGTGTTGATATCAATCTGTCAGATAATTATTTTGTAGTGTATTTTGTTTGTTTGTTTTATTAGGTGCAAATAATTTTATCTACCTGGGGTTAATCTGCAGGTTAACAAATACAGTAAGCCAGAAATACAGCTGCTTGTTAATAATAATAATAATAATAATAATAATAATAATGAAAACTGTTTGTTAATAAGCTCTCATGCTTATCCTAACACACACAAACACACCACCACCCTAATGTCACTGTTACTCACTGCAGTGCTGGGAATATCCCATCACTCAAATAATAGCTGCTCTGTTAACATTTTTCTTAAATATTAGATCTATGCTTCTTCAGTGTTGCAATGCTAATTAACATCATTCTGAACAGATTTCAGTCATTTAAACACTCCAAAACTTATTTGAAAAAGTTCAGTTTTAACGCTCTACTTACTTAAAAAAAAATCCAGTTTAAATCTCGGGCCTGGGCTCGGGCTCATAATGACAGTGCAGAACGTGCAGGGCTGGATATTTTGGACCTAATCTAAGCTCTACTATATGCTCAGTGAAGGTAATTAATTAAACAGTGAGTGTAGAAAAAGGAGGTGGTCGTAATATTGTGACTTGACTGTTTAAATTATATACAAATGTAAATCACTATTTCACTGTTATTCTAACAAATGTCTTGTAAAATTAGGATTAAGTTAACTGTATTATATAATTGGGATTTTTTTTTTGTAAATAAAAAAATATTCTTTTAGTCAATATTTTCTGCTCGTAAGCATTTAGGATGTCAGTGAGTTTGTACCACTTCAAGAAAAATGGTACTTGCCCACTTCTGCTGAGTGCAAGTGCATGCCAGGAACGACTGAAAGCACTGTCAGACAAGAAGCCAATGGCAAATGCACTGATGTAATGGTAAAAGTAACTTTCTGGTAGGCTGAATCCAGAGGTGTCATATAACGAAGTACACATACTTTGTTGCCTTACTTATAAATAAATAAATATTATGGTTATCTATACTTTACTGGATGGACTACTTTCTACTTCTGCTACTTACATTTTCACCAATTATCTGTACATTCTACTCCTTACATCTTAAAAATAGCCTCTTTATTCCTATTTCAGTTCAGCTTGTTTTCATAATGACTTTTCATTGTTGATAAAAAAAACCTATCCAGATAAATCGCTCCATACAGATAGAGTAAATCTGTTTGTGGTTGAACGAGAAGTATATACGTACACCATACCGACACCCTATTAGTTTATACACAATCCATCACACCTGCACATCACGTCACGCTGCACTCCAGCAAGAACATAGCAGATGTATATGTAACCTAGTATGAAGATGATCCAGGCAGAGACTCAAAAGAACTTGAGGAAATGTCCTGAAATCTTCTTCTATATATTTGCATTGCACTAAAATGTATTTCATTTCAATGGGCCTATATGCGGCTGAAACAGGGAGCCAATGGCATCCCAAATCGTTCAAGAGTAACATTTTAATACGAAATTATAGTCATTATGGCTTTTAGAAAAATGTGTTTTGAGAAGGGGGGGTAGTGCACTATAGCCTCCTTAGCTTTTGTCCTTAAAGCCTTTTTTTTCTTACATTACTTTTACTTTTAAACTTTAAAGGTCTCATTTCATCATTTTTTGATTCATTTAAAAATGTCTAGTTGTGGTCTCTAGCATAAATGAATGCCATGTAAGCTGTTTAGCCCTGCTTTAGTTCACTGGATTAGTGGTATCTAAAGAAAGACAGGATTTCGGCTCTTGCTCATGAATATTCATACTTTCTAACACATATCGCCTCTGATCCCCCCACAGTCAAATTTACAGCTTTAAAACTCAAAGGACAAAATGTTTTCAGAAAACCAGCCTTAGCTATAAAGATGAGGCACTGAGTGCAATGTTATCAATGCCACGGTGCGAGCAGAGACTACCCATCACAACACTGTACGAATGAACTCACTGGTTGACGTAGACACAGAGCCTTTCCTGATCAAATTGTTTTTTGCAGAACATTTTCTTTTACTAGCTACTTAAGACAATGGAGGCTAAAGAACAGTTTCATGTGCAGCATGCACATACAACTCAGAGAGACCTATAGTATTTCACATAGAACAAAAAAATTTGGATTTTAGCGGAAGGAGACCTTTAAGTGATTTTGAAAGCAGTACTTTTACACTTTTACTTGAGTAAAAAGCTTGAGGTGATACTTCAACTTTTACAGAAGTATTTTAAACCCTAGTATCTATACTTCTACATGAGGAATGAATGTGAATTTGGATCAAACTGATCTCTAGCTAACTCTTTTCTGACTTTAGTGACTTTGGGTAGTTCTGTTAGTGTAAGTGAACAGCAAATAATCTATATATTTTCTCATAAATTATCACTTTCCATCGGTCACCTCTATTAAGTGTCTGATTGAATGTTTGCTTCCACTGCAGGATTACATGACTGGCACATTACTGTACCTAGCAACAGTACAATCATACCCTTAGTGCTAATTCTAGCCAAGCTGTCACCAGTAAGGATAGCTTAGTAAGCATGTGTTCTTTTGGATGGGCCCAAAAAAATGTAAGCCTACAGATAAATTCAACTTGGTTTATTTTCTGACTTTTCCATCTTTGATAATCATTTTCCTCCACTTGATCTTCCTCTCTCTCTCCTGTTGACTCTCGCCCTTTGTTACTCTCGTGTCCACACATCATACACACACTTACTCACATGCTCACACACGCATGCACGCTCTCACTCACTCTTCCTGACACACACATGGCTTCTGCCAGTAGAAGTGGTGTGTAGCTCAGTGGGGCATGTGCGTGCCAGTGCTGTGTCTGCAGCCTAATTGAGTCACTGAAGCAGGCTGAGTGAAGAAGAGGGATAGAGAGAGAGCATGCGAGACTGAGAGAGGGAAAGAGAGAGAGAGAGAACTGCCTTGCGACCTCTGAGGTCATCTATATTTCATGGCACTCTCAATTAGTGTCAGTATTTGGCTGGGTTGGGGAGGTGCATCGGCCTGCTGCTGTCTGCTGAGGGTCTGCCTTCAGCCCCCGTAATCCACCCCACCTCCCAAACACACACCACCACGACCACCACCAATACTATTTCAGTCCAAATATTATAGAAAAAATTTAACAGCCCCCTATAAGAAACCCCCTGATCTCAGACCCACCAGCCAGTGAAAAAGCTCTAATAAGTCCTAAATAAGCACATTACCTGTGCCTGTATTCTCAGTGGAAAATGCCTTCGAGGCATTTAAAGGAGGAAAATACATGTACCACAAATAGTAAATATATATATGTATGTATATGGCAAAAGGGGGAAATGAAAAATGTACAGTACTGCGACGTAGTAATGCTCCTTACCTGGGAAGTAAGTGTTTATTTGCTCAGAAAAAAAGTATTAGAATAAATACAAATAACATTCATAAAAAAGTGGTGGGTAGTAATAATACTAAACTAATGTGAGTCTGGTATAATTTATAATTATCATCCATCACCTGGTTTGGTAAATTAGTGATTAGTGATGATGAATTAGGTGAGCTGGCTATGAAATTGAACAAATCCAAATTCAAATGTGAAATCCATGTTACTTTTTACTGTATCTGATTTATTTTTTTAACAATACAAAATGTACTGCTAAAATAACCTTCTTATGTGCCTAAATTTTAGTACATTTTAATTATGCTGTACAATGTTTTCATAAAAAATGCACATATTATATAATATATGTCTTAGTTCAGTGTTAATCTTTGCTTGGCAAAAAATAGTAACATGCAGAAATCCTTATAAGGAAGAATTGTCCAATGAGTCTTTCAGCCAAATAAGCTCTTTCATTGGTTAGTACTCGACTGGTAGGACTGCAGGCCTAATTTGCTATAGTGTGAGATTAATCACTTTATTATTTATTTTTTTATTTTTTTAATTAAGAAGTGACAAGGAATAAACCCAACAAGTTTCAATGTTGATGAATGAGATTAACTGATCAGAAACCAAATGAATAAGCACATCTCAATATAACTAACGGTTTGAATACTGAGAACAACTAGTTAAACCAGTGGAATCAGGTGACGTCCAGCTTGATTACAGCATGTGCCTGCAGCTGAACTGGCCCTTTATGGATCGGGGACCCTATACTCTGGACATACTGGAAGTCCTTATTGCCTTTGACTTTTATGAGTGATAGCCTTACCAGGATTCATTCATTTATTAGAAAAGAGTGTCAGGATTCTTTATTGAGTCACTGTTAAACTGCATAAGGGATAAAATACAAGGCCAAATGAGAAAAGTTGTGATGAAAATGAACCCCCTGGGGTCAACAGGTGCTCTGATGCATCATTTGTCCACCACCTGCCTCTCATCTGTAATTGGTGGATTTGTGCATCTATCTATGTTTGAAGTGTGAAACTGACCAGTGGATATTTAGATAATCACTAAGGACTTTTTTATTGTATAATTGACTTTAATTGACGTTTAATGCAGACGTCCAGTTAAGCTTACTCCTTCTGTGAGGCTAAGAATCAGGCGCTAGGGCCAATACAAACCTCAACTCTCATTCATTGCCTTGTAACTATAGATGTGATTTACTTGTGTTCTTGTAATTGGAGTCACTCTAAAGAGCAGATTCTAGAGACTAAAAAATATTTTAAACATTTTTCTTTACGGCAATACAACAAATGTTTTAATAGAAACCTTGTTGGATGGATGAATGGATAGATGGATGGATGGTGTGATGGCATTATAGCATTATAATGTGGTTTAGTAAATGTCCATGTAAAGGTTAATGTGTCAGATGTGGATGAGTGATTGTCCAAGTGGTGTGACTGGGTTTAACTCTGTCTGTAGCAGCTTCATGTCCACGTCTCTGATGGGTTTTGATAAGAAACATCTCTGTCTGTTGAGCAGATTTGTGACAGCACATTATTAATGTTTTTAAGTTAGAAGAGTAAATAATTTTAGCCCTTTTTTTAATATTGATTTTTCATCTCATTTATAAAATACTGTTAGACCATCTAGTTGTGCTGACTTTGATAGACCTAAATTTTCTACCAGAGGGAGATGGTAGAGAAATGTGATGTCCATGGTCCAGCACACTTCCTGACTCTGTATTGGCAGAACACACCTGAGGATAATTTCTGCTCTCCTTCTTCAGGACTCTAAGTAGAACATCCTCTACTGTGCTCACCTCTTACTGAAAGAACAACGGTATAGTGGAGCCCAGAACTTGACTGTGATTCCACAGTGGAAACCAAAGTGTCAGTGAGATAGTTGGAGAGTGCATGTGAAGTTCACCAGCATCTCTACAATCATTTGTGTGTTCCTCTGCTGGTGGTTACTGCTGCTTGTTTCTGTAGGCAAACTGAACACTGTTGGTTATGAGATGGAGGGTTTGTCTACAAACAGACAGATACAGATTGGTCCTTGGAGATGTCATTTGTGTAGATTCTGAAGGGCAGGCATCATAAAGGTAATACCACCCAGAGTAAGGGCTGGGTATCAGAATTTGCTACCAAAAAGTCTGGCCCTACATTATTATTACTGTCCCCTCCCAGAGATACAAGAAACTACTAGCATTTAAAAAAAATATCTTGACTTTAATTTTTAAGTAATTGACACCACTTATATACATTTAATTTTGCCAGTCTAATGTGGATTCTTTTATTTACATATAAATACACAATGATAAGCACAGCACTATTTGATATTTGCACTCAAAGTAATAAAAATGCCTTAAATATATAGTTTATATTAGTGTATTGAGCAACTTTTTATTCATTTTTAATAACTGAAGGCTAGTACAATATAACACTTTTTTTTTTCAATCGGAAAATATAATTTATTATTGTCATCAAAATTATATGAATTATTGTGAATTAATTGTATTATTGGCGGGTGTGTGATTTGTACTTATACAATTCTGGAGCTGATTTTTTTTCCCACAGCATGGGATATCAATAGTTAGGAAAGAGCAAGCATTTTATGCTTACATTTTTTTTTCTTAAATCCAACAATATGCTTACGGAAAATAAATATAGTTTAAGCACAAGTAATGCTGTTGTTTTTGCTCATTGTTTTTGTGTCAACAATATCCAAAAAGATGGTAGCCTCTCATGGTGTATGAAAAGTATGAAAATGAGATTACTCATGTTGACTGTTAAATAAACACATTGTGTTTAAATAATAAGCACTTTTAGTGTTTTGTTTGTTATAATTAAGAAAGGGGTATCGAAAAAAAGTATTGTTTTGGGATCAGTATCGAATTCAAAGTATTGCATCGGTATTGAAAATTTTAAAACAATACCCAGCCCTACACAGAATGGACAGCGTGGTAGATGGTAATAATTGTGACCTGCGGCATCTGGTTAGAAATGCCACATTGCAAACAGGCAAGTCAGTCTGGCAGAAATAACATTCACATTCAATGCAGGAGACTCCACATGCATATCCAGCAGGTCATTGCTGTGTTTTGTAGCTTCCATATGTCATGGCATGAGACATGTTACTTGTTTCTGAGGCTCTTAGGATACAGCCAAGGTCAAGGTCCTGAGGGTGCATCATAAGGTACAAAGCTAAACAGCATCGTGAACTATTTCTAAGAAAGTGAAGCAAAAGTCTTCAGCAAAAGAAATGCAGACATGCCTAAATGTTACTTCTATTCAGTGTTTTCAGTGGATCGCAAAAAAAGCGGATGACCTGTGCCTGAATTCTTCTGCTGTTCAGTCATTTGCGGGTCGGTGGTCAAGGCCGGAGGATCTCTCTTTTTCTCTGTATCTCTACCACTACGAGACCTTCAAAATGGAAAAGGTGACCACATTCTCTCCTTATCACTGCGGTTTCAACAAGCAATTACAGCTAGAGTTGAAGTCAAGCACGCGAAAGGCTCTGGGGTCTGGTCTTGCTGTGTGTGTGTGCGCATTGTTGGAGTACTGACCTTGGGTCGGACTTTTACCGCACTCCTACTAAGACATGCCTTTCAAACAGCCCCTATCATCACTGAGGGACTGACCACAGGTCAGGGGAGATGGCTGAATGGAGGCTAAGAGGGGCATGGGTGAATTCTCAGTGAGGAAGTGGTTTTATAGAGCCGACCAGACTAGAGGCCAGTTCCAGAGGAGGGTGAAGCACCACTGGCTCCAGCACTGAGTGAGAAATTAATTAAGACTGGAAAACGACAGCGGTGGCGGAGGAGTGGTGTCTGCCTCTGGGAGAGCCCCCTCCTTCAACACTATTATTGCCATTATCATCATCTCATTCTCTCCATCCCGGAGTTAGAGAACTCCCCCTCCCCTCTGTTTCGCTCTCCCTCACTTTGCTCTTTCGTGCTCTCTCTCTCGCTCTCTCTCTCGTGCGAGCTCGCCTAGCTCAATACTTGCCGGTGGTGATGTGTTAGAGCCTAATGAGATGTCTATCGCCTGAGTCTAGACTGGCTTGCTCGGCCCCGGCCGGCTGCGGTGGAGGAGTGCAGTGACACCTCGGGAATTACAAAGAGCCCCAACCCAAGCACAGCCAGTTAGGGCTAACGCATGTTTTTGGACGTGTATGTGTGTGATGGATATTCTGTAACAGCGTATGTATGTGTGTGTGTGTGTGTGTGTGCTCTTGACGGGGGTATGTGTGAATAAAGCATTTAAGGACACACACACTATCATGATGGATGGCTAGCCACCTCCCCAAAGGCCTGAGATCTCATCTCATCCCCATCGCTCCCTCTCTCTCCCTCTCTTTTCTTTTCTCTCGCTAGCTTTATCACACTCTTTCTTATCAGTGTTTCTATCTTTCTCTCTGTCCGACACACACTCATGTTAAATTCAAAATTCAAAGTATATAATAATAATAATAATAAGAAGAAGACTTATTTTATTATTATTATAATTGTTAGAATAGCCCAGCTTCCACATGACCAACCTTTAAGGTTGAAATGAGGTTGAAATAATGTCATTAGAATTTGTAGTGATGAAAATTGTATAAAAAAATATATATATTTTAAATGGGTTTGAAAATGTGAACCTTTTTTTTATTTACGCTGATAATAATGCTGATGAAATGAACTAAATGTATTGGTTTTATAAATATGATCATTATTATGACTTTATTAGCATTTTTTAAATATTTTGATCATAAGACAACTTCACATATCTAATTTATATGTGTTAAAAATAAAAGCAAAATTTGTGAACAGACTTTGCTCCAATCGGAAGAAGTTATTCAGCATGCAGATGTTTTGGCAATGTAACCATTGTCTTTACTCTATACCCCTAAAGAACCATAATTTGTAATAGTGTACAATGTAGAATTAAAACGGGAATATAATCTATAGTTTATTTAATGTTTAAAAAAACATTGAAACAACATTGCAGTATTAACATTGATTCCTCTTCAAAACATGAAGTCAAAACTTGATTCAGCACTGATCGAACCCCTTTAACCCCTTAACAGCCCAGCATTTGTGTACATTTTTGTACACAATCTTGTACAAAATTGTAAAATCTTTCTAAACTTCATTTTAAAATCAATATTTTTGTGAATGTAAATCAAGCATTTCATGTCCTTAAAACCTTTCATTATTTTACGGTTGTCTAGTTTTTATATCTATTTATAAATGTATTTATTAAGTAGAGTAGAGAGTGGACAGGCAGCTTCTGTCCTGTAGAAGTCTTCAAACCATAAGAAAGAAAAGTGGTTTTATATTAATTTTACAGACAGTGACCAGATAAGGAATTGAACCCACAATGCCATGGCTCCAGGAGCTATGTGGCACGTATGTTACCTGCTGCAACTTCATGCCCCCCCTAATAAACAAATTAATTGTAAATTAATAATAAAGTCATCCAGAATTTGAAAGAACACATAAGAAATCATGTAGTAACTTAAAAGCCTTAAACTAACCGAAATACTCTGTAAAGCGTTTAGGTCCTCTTAACTTGCGGTTTCTGAGGCTGGTAACTCTGATTAACTGATCCTGTACAACAGGGGTAACTCTTGGTCTTCCTTTCCTGGGGTGGTCCTGATGAGAGCCAGTTTCATCGTAATGTATTTGACTGCACTTGAGGATAATTTTTTTTAAAGATCTCCATTTCTTAAAGTATTTTTTTTCTTTATTTGGTTGAGTAGATTTTGCTATAATATGGATTAGAACATTACTTAAATAGGGCTTTTCACTGTATTCACAAACTCTACCTCTTCACAACACGACTGATACTCACAAACAAAGAAAATCTTCATAGTTTGGATGAGTTTAGTATTAATCTACAGTGCAGGACATTTTAAAATAATGAAAATGCACTGAATTTAGGGTGTGTTTGACTGTTACTATGTTTAATCCTATATAGGAGGCATAGTAGCACAACAGGTAGTGTATGTGCAGCACAGCTCCAGTGGTCTTGGATTGTAGGATCGATCCTCGCTTTGGAGCTTGGTCTCCTTCTGGCCACATAAGTTTCCTTCCTTTACTCCATATGGAAGGTGAACTGGCTATGCTAAATTGCCTCTAGCTTTTGGGTGTGCTTGGCATGCTGCAGTGGACTGGCACCCTGCCTTGTGCCCAGTGACCAAGAAGAAGCAGATAAGAAAAAAGATGGATGGATTACAGGAATTTTTCACATATCATTTTGAATTTTTGACAGTGAAGAAGTGCAGCTCTGTCTGGAACTCACCACTCTCACAGTGACCACACACTCCTTCTTCTCTGGGCAGCCAGGATTTGTTACATCTACCCATCCATTCCTACCCACTACAGCCAGGCTGTAGTCAGTGATCTTGAACTCAGTCAGGGTCCACTACAGCAGAAGGCGATTCACTAATGTATTGTAAAAAGGTCTAAGGGCTTTTGATTTGTTCACTTACTCAAGACTGTGTCAGCCTGGAGATGGCAGAGATTGTACAGTATATTAGGCTCTTTTTATCCACCTATCCATTTCCCCATGCCCACTTTCCAGAGTTTCTTCTGCCCCTAGTCATTCTGTTGTGGCATTGAACTATGCTAGCCCAACATTCTTACAAGCTATTTAATGTGATTTCAAGTGGTAAATTAGAGCATAGCTAACTAGCTTTCTAACACAATACAGAAAGATTGTTGTTTTGTAAGGCATCAACTTTATCCCCACTGCATTCCAAAGAAATGAACCTCCAACTATGATTTAATCATCTGCTCTTATTATTTTATTACTATTTAAGGGTTAACTTGGCTTCTTGGCCAGGTGCTTGCGAGGCTATTTGGTTAGATATTAGCCTTACCCAAACTAACCTAAGATCCTCACAAGCACCCAATGCATCTTCTTTAACAAAGATTCATAATCAAGCAATTTCCCTAGTTAAGGATTCTAGTGTTCTAGTGTTGGGTTTTTCTCAACAAATTGGAGACTCACAAAAAGCAAATGTATGGGAAATTTGAGGGTGGATGTCATTGCATGTTTTTAAAATTTAGTGCCTTCAACCATAGACACAGTTCCTCTTCTTTAGAAGGTGGTTAATTGGTATTTTTAGTGAAAGACAAATTTATTAATATTATTTAATACGTGCCTGTAACATAAACAATTTCTGCAGTGTAATGTTTTTATCACTAGAAAAAAATACTGTTTGTTGAATGCTTTAATAAATTCTGGATTGGAAGTTTAGTTTGTTCCAGTGGCACTGGGTCACTAGTGTTTACTGATGATGTGATAAAAGCAGAAGGATTAATTCTGAGGTGCACAGGGATTTACTTTTTGCTCAGATTTAACCAAATGCAGCAAGGTTGAGTTCAGTGCAGATCAGCATTACATTACATTACATTTGGCAGACGCTTTTGTCCAAAGTGACTTACAGTAGTGAAGTACATAAAGTAATAGAAGTTAAAGGTAAAAACATCTTTATATAGGGCCGAAAGGAATGTCAAAGGGAAATAATGGGATAGAGGAGTAAAGAAGGGGGAGGAGGAAATGAGTTTAGAAGTATTTAGTTTGTTAGATGTTAGGATTGTAAATGCTCTTTGAAGAGCTCTGTCTTCAGGAGTTTATTAAAGATGGCAAGGGACGCTCCTGATCTGGTAGTGGAGCAATGACCCAAAACACAGTGTGGAAGCTCAATTACCAGATCTCAACCTGATCAAGCAGCATTTCACTCGCTTAGGACAAAAATAAAGGTATTAAAACATACAAACCAGCAACAACTAAAGACAGCTGGAGTAAAGGCCTAAAGAAGCATTATAAAGTAGGGAACCCAGTGTTTGTTGATGTCCATGGGTTCCATACTTCAGGTAGTCATCACCTGCAAAGTATTATGAATATGGAACATTTTATTTATGGTAAAAAATTATTTTTCTATTTACTTTTGAGCCCCTGTAATAAGGAGGGTTTATAGTAAAATGGTTTAAATAAGCACTTAATTCTCTTTAATTACACTTGGAAGTCTACACTTTAAATTCATTTTTATGGCATGCAGAGCCCAAATCATGAAGATAGTGTCACTGTCCAAATATTTATGGGCCTAAATGTACATGACTGTAAATATTCATAAAAATGCATAACGCATGTTTTGTTATGTTTATTATGCATTATAATCATTGTGATGATTATATATTGCATAACATATTAAGTATCATCAATTAATGATCTTTTCCTTTAACAACAGTCTATCGCAGGGGTGTCCAAACTACGGCCCGCAGGCCATTTGCGGCCCGTTTCCTTTGTTGGAGCGGCCCGCGAGGTATTTTAGAAATAGAATGTTGAATAGAAATAGAAGTTGGCCCACTGGTAAGCAGGTTTTTATAATGTGAGATTCAAAGTTTGAACGGTAGGTGTCAGAAACGGGCCAAAGAGTCTAAAAGCGGAGAGGGTGCGCAGTTGTAGCGCATAAAAACAAGCCAAAGAGAAGCGGAGAGGGTGCGCTGAAAGTAATCAGGAAAATGTATTATTTAAAGTGGTATATTTCATTATTTGTTTTATTACAGAGTCTGTGGCCCGTGACTTCAAATATATTTCTCCTTCTGGCCCCCAACAAAAAAAGTTTGGACACCCCTGGTCTATCGCTATACTTGGAGTGTACAAAGACATGTTATAGTACATTATGCATGACTATAAACTATTATAATATTTCAGATAAGTATGATTCATGAGTGGTTAAAAGTAATTACTACATGACTCACAGTGTGTGTTTCGAAGTTGGCAGCTTTGATAGTCATAATGCTGTATATGCAAGCTGGGACTTGTTGGTAGTTTCTTGGTATTACTTTTAGTACTGTGTATAAAGAACACAGCTCATTGTGCATTATTATTATTATTATTATTATTATTTATATATATATATATATATATATATACTGTCTGTGTGATCTTACCTGTGTTCTCCCACGTGACTGTTATCTGTAGCTCCGCCCCCTCGTTACCTGATTCCCCAGGTGTCTTTTCTTTCCATTTCCCTCTATGTGTATTTATACCTCAGTGTTTCCTGTTTTTCTTGGTCGGTTCGTGTGCGAGTTATACATCAGTCAGGTTGTTGTTTCTTTGTTTTCTGTTTTATTTAGTGTTAAATCTTGTTTTGAGTTTAGTTTTGGTTTGTTGTTTGTTTTCTTGTAAATAAATTACCCTGCGTTTATGTCTGCCTCGCATCCTCCTGCTGCAAATAAAGTTATGCATTTTTATAAATAATTATAGCCCTTTTTTTGGTGCCTTATACATGTGAATGCATTATAATGTGTTATGAATGTGTTCATAATGTCCTAGAGATATGACATTCCAAAAAATTGTTACCAAAGATTCTTGGAGTACCTCCCCCGCCTCCTCATCCTCTGTACTTCCTCTCACAGTGCGGCCAAACATCCAGCAGGACATTTCAGCACCTCTCCAATGGCAAAGTAAAACAACACAGCGGCCTCCTAAATCCTACCTTTCTTACAGCTCATACTGTATGTGGTCATATTTCACTTTTCCTTTAATGTCTGCTATCTGTGCTGCAATTAAGCAATACGCCATAGGATGCGTACGTGACAAGTGAAGCAGCCGGTCTACAGGCTGTAGACAAGACTAGTGTCTCCCTGCTAAGCTATAGCTCGTTAACTAAGGGGGACAGCTTCACTGGATATCTCCCGCTTTTAATCAGCTGCCGTCTTCTGAGGCTTCTTCAGCGCTAATCTGCTTCTCTGAGTGTGTGTATGTACTCCGAAGTGATTAAGGTGGCACACTAGTCTGGAGAAAAAGACAGAGAGAAGGGGAGTGAGCAAGAGGCAGAGAGACAGAAAAGGAGAGGGAGAAAGAGAGAGAGAGAGAGAGCTTGTTAGCAAACAGTGTGAAGCACGGGTGAAGTTACAGGGCTGAATGAGAGAGACTGCTTTTTCCTCTCTCTCTCTTCCTCTCTCTTCCTCACTCTCCTCTTCTCTCTCGCTCTCTTTCTGTGTGTGTCTCTAGAGGGCCATTGGTTCCAGGTGACAGACTTGCTGAGGGTCAGGGTAGACTGCACACTGGATAATAGACCTCAGTCACACACACACACATCCTGGCAACACACACACGCTTACCACTCCAGGCCTCATTAGCCACACCACCAGTGCCCTGAGTTCAGACACACATACACACATACATACACACACACAGACACACACATATACAGATATTCTCTCACATTCTCTCTCTCTCTCACACATACACACTCTCAGTCTCCCTAGGTCTATAAAGCTTGCTTTCCTCTACCTGCCTATTTTCACCTCCAGCTTTCTTCTCTCATTTACTTCCACTTTTGCAATGTGCTCTACGCGCTCTCCTCTGCATTGGAAGGAACATTGTGTATCTCTGAAATGGTAACTTTCTAGGTGAGAAAGTTACCATCCTAAAATTCCTAAAATTATTTTGTTTGACGATTAAAAGATATATAAGATATTGTATTTGAGGAAGGTGTCGAACACTGTGTGTATTAGAGTGGAACTCTCCTGGTACGGACATCAAGATTTGAAGCATGCAGTCGTACAGAGTAGACAGGTACTCATAGCCTATAGGTGCATATAGCCTATGGGTATGCATAATGCGAAACAGAAAATGCAAGTTTCCTCTGGAATTGAGTGCTGCTCAGACATGCCCGCAAATCATATGCAATATCTAGAAGTTGGGATATCATATCAGGCTCGCTCGCACACTTTTTTTTTTTTGGAAAGCTAAAGTGAGACAGAATGGATGGTAGGTGTAGGTGTAATTGGAAAATGTAACACAGAGAAAATCCTGATTGGTCTGTCTACGTGTTCAGTAGACTTACTGTTACAGGTTTTACCAGAGGGTGGGATCTGCTGCACTCAACCTTTTTCTTTCACAGTGCATCATTTAGTTTAGTTCTGCAGCTAGTAATCAAAGTGTTCAAATCAGGGTATATAAAAGGAACAAACCCAGCCTGTTTTGCCCATGGTGGGCAAATGACTGTAAGACATGATTTTTTTGTTAATAAAAAAAACATTGAAAGACCATTTTGCGAAAGAGATGTCTGTAATGCTTGAATATGGTTTGAATACGTATATAAGGTTTTTAGTTTAAATTAAAAAAAATACAATTAAAAAATTATTTTTTTTTCATATCTCTTTTATAATACTGTTTTTTATATTGTATTTTTACAATACAAAAATGCTTCTGCTATGCTATTGCTATAGGAATCATAGGCATATTTTGGTGCACCAGCTGCTATTTTTGCTGCTCTGATGATGTGAGGCCAATCTCCCTGTGGACTTGCTTGAAGTCATAATATAATACAAAAAAATTAAAGGGGTGCATGGCTGTTTGTACAGGAAATCTTACAAACGCTTTTGCTAAAAGCTCCTTGCAGAATCCTTTAAAAATCTTTGTCTGACTGGTTATTTCTCAGCAATGCACCAGTGAAACTGATGCCGATAGTAAAGGTGATCAGATCATCTTAGAGCTCTGGTAGATCTGAGAGTGTTACATATGATGCTCATACCATTTAACAATGATCTTTCATTTGTTATAAGAATGAAATTCAGGCCTATAGCTGGCAACACAGTTCAGAAATCACAAATGTATGTTGTTGACAGAAACGCGGACATATTGCTTGACATCCATGTCAACATCAAGGACGCATAGAAGCATGTGTGCAGTGAAGGTCACATCCTTTGAATTAGTATAAATGGGAGTATAAAAGGCAATATAAACGTCCCTTTTATTTCCTTTATTTAAGAATCATGCCCAATGGGCTTTGCAGCTGGATATATATTATTAGCACGATAAAAAGGACATCTGGCACTTTGACGAGTTTTGATATGACACTGACAAGTGCTGAACAGTTCTATTATTCTGGCCTTCAAAACCAATAGCCTCGCCATACTGCCCAATCTCCGGCAGCCCTCAGTCTAAAAGCACGAGTGCAAAGCTGTTCTATAGGTGGCTGACTCTCTTTGATCCATACAGAGTAGATTAGCATCTCCCAGCATGATCACAGAGTCTGTGCCATCCCAGCCCTCCCTCCGGCCGTCCCTGGAGTCCTGTTGCCACAACACTATCTTCCCTGATCCAGAACGTTCTCAAGCTCCCGCCATTAGCCCGGCTCACTAATTACTCTTTACTATCAGCCAGTAATTAAGAGTGCCAGTCGGACTGCCGCGAATTAACGAGCCTGTGTGTGTGTGTGTGTGTGAGAGAGAGAGAGAGAGAGTGTATGCGTGTGTGTGTGTTACTCGGAGAGATCCGTGGCCTGACGTGAGATGTTGAGATTAAAGACTCTGAATTGAAGAAGGGAGGAGTGAGAGAGATTACTGGGGGTGGTGATGGTGGTAGTGGTGGGAAGGGGGGTGTTGTGAACATGAGAGCAACACCAAACAGCATTAACAACATTTTCTCACCTTGTCTCACTACAGAGCTGATGTTTGGAGACAGCACACACACACACTGAGGTGTTGCCCGTTCCATCATATTGGTGAATGTTTAACAGCAAGGGGAATAAATATTCAGTGGAGCGTTCAACACCTTCCTGTGAGATATCCTTAATAATACTGAATCATGTTTTACTTCAGACTTCATACACCTTCAATACTCACTCACTGGACAATTAATTAGTAGGCTTCCTTACAGAAGGTGACTGTAGTCCGTCAGGTGCCGCATGATTTATCAGCAAACTTTGTCATGTCTATCAGTGGAAAGAGACCATCATAGGACCATCACATATTATTTTTTTGTGGGGGCCTCTGAATATTAATGTTTTTAGGGTGACAGATACATTTAGATGGTGCTGTGCTGGTATTAGTGGTCTGAGTTTTGTAAGCACAAATATAAAGGCAGTATGTACAAGTTGTAACAAAGACCTCATTTACAGATGATCACTTCATGTGACTAGTTTCCAAATTGTATCTGGATAAGGATTTTAGGCACATGCATTTACACTAGGTAGACAAATGTGTCCCCACTTAGTGATACTGATGTTTCACTTGTACTTCAGTTGGAGATGGTTTTGGTTGCTCAGTGCCTCTTGGAAGGATGGATGTGTTTACACTGATTTTGATGTTTTAAATGAATCTTGGCTGCATTTATACTGAAATTTCCATGTGGCCTTATCGATATATAATCCTCATCCAGTAAATGTACAGTAAGACATTCATGTCATAAAATTGAATCCCTTCGACCGAAGAATGGGGTAAAGGGTGGCTGGCAACATCCAAAAACACAGCTCTGGAAAAAATGAGACAATTATGCTATTAATAGGTATATGTTTGAGTAAAATAAACATTGTTGTTTCATTCCATGAACTACAGATAACTTTTCTCCCACATTCCAAATAAAACTATTGTCATTTAGAGCATTTGTTTGCAGAAAATGAAAAATAGCTAAAATAACAACAAATACAGAGCTTTCAGACCTCAAATAATGCAAAATTCATATTCATAAAGTTCATAAAGAAATCAGTATTTGGAATAACCACATACTGATTGTTTTAATCACAGTTTTTATGTATCTTGGTATGTTCTCCTCCACCAGTCTTACACACTGCTTTTGGATAACTTTATGCCACTCCTGGTGCAAAACTTCAAGCAGTTCAGCTTCATTTGATGTCTTGTGATCATCCATCTTCCTCTTTATTATATTCCAGAGGTTTTCAATTTGGTAAAAATGTATATCAATTTGGTTTAAGTGGTCTCTTATTTTTTTTTCAAGGCTGCATATTATCAGTAATCTGTAACTGTTTCTATACATAGAGGTAAAAATTTGATATACAGTATGTTCTATGTAAAACATTTTCAAAAGATTTTTAAACTTTGGTCTATATATTCTTCAGGCAAGCTTCACCCTGGGTGAGGCCCTGAATATGATCTAGGTAAAGCTACATGTAGCACATACGTACTGGTTTGTAAAAACCTTTCAGTGAATA
This sequence comes from Astyanax mexicanus, assembly GCF_023375975.1. Lineage (NCBI taxonomy): Eukaryota > Metazoa > Chordata > Actinopteri > Characiformes > Acestrorhamphidae > Astyanax > Astyanax mexicanus. The sequence continues at coordinate 34,625,633 of NC_064413.1, read as the reverse complement.
TTTCTGTGACTGTTTCTGATGAGTTCTTTATACTGTACACAATGTTAAAATCAAATGTTTGAGTTTAAAGTGACTGTCGTGAACTTTTTTGTTTAGAATGTGTAATTGCACCACACAAAAAGTATTTTTTTAACATGCATTGTTGAGCAGCCTTTTCAGAGCAGGTAGACAGTAGTTCACAATAGCTCTTGTATCAATGCTATTACCAGCGCCACGGTAACTTAACAGTAACCACCAAAATGCTGTCATGGCCAGAAAAATTTGTAGGAAGACCTACCAGAGACATCCTGTCTTTAGAGTAAATATACTTGGTTTTGCGTGATGGCAGCAGACTCACATTTATGCCATATATTAGACTTTTTTTTGTCACTTTGCCAATTAGAAGTGATACGTTTGCATGTCATGAATATTCATAAATAAGAGCTGAAATCCTGTAGTTTTTCCTGGTCCACTCCTTCACAAGACTGAAACAGTCAAACAGTAAGAAATAACTATATTGTATACTATATACTATACTATATATTATATACTGTAACTATATACTATTTTCAATTTTAAAAGAAAATAAATAGGACCTAGGGATTTAAAATGAGTCTTAGGAACTGCAGCTTTAAAGATCCCCTCACATGTAGAATATCAATTAAATGCTTCTTCTTTGAATTTTAAGTTATTAACCATTCAAATACACTTATAAGTAGAAGTAGTATGTGTTAAGTATACAATCCTTTCTAATTAAATATTTATTTTATATGTTATAAAATCAGCATAGGAATGTGGGTCGAAAATGAAATTTGTTAAGTATTTATATGAATTATTGAATGTCTTAGTATTTATTATGTCCTATTCTTACTTTACTGACAGTGGATGCCTGAGCTGAACTGCACAGATTTGTGCAAAAGCCTCTGATGAGAAGATCAAATCCACCTGAGAATAGTTTGAGTTTGAGCTTAAAGGGAAGACATACAAAATAACTAAAAAGATTATAACTAAAAAGAACTAACTACTTAACACACCCATTAAGTGGTTTTTCATTCTTAAAAAAAATCTACTTTGTAAATTAATGCTGAAGTCATTCAAACCACGAACAAAACCATATGGGATTATTCAGTAAGCAAAAAAAGGTGTTAAATAAACCAGAATATTTTTCATATTTGAGATTCTCCAAAGTAGCAGTGCTTGCTTAGGTGACAGCTTTGCTTTTTCTCAGTTAGCTTTAAAAGGCAGTCATCTGGAATGGCTTTCAGTTAACAACTGTGCTTGTCAAGAGTTTGATAGTCCATCAAAAACCATCAAAACATTATGATGAAACTGGCACTCATCAGTACTGTCCCAGGAAAGGAAGAGCAAGAGTTATCTCTATTGTACAGGATAAGAATATCAGAGTTACCAGCCTCAGAAAGCACTTCAAATAAGAGCCACTTAACTGCTTTACATAGTATTTTGGTTTGTTTAACACTTTTCCTTATGTGGTCCTTCATATTCTGGATGACTTCAGTATTAAAAACATTTGACTGGTACAGAAAATATTTTATCTTCCTAACGTTTCTGAGAATGTAGAATAAAGGTTTATTTTTTTCTCTACGGGTCAATTTGACCCATATTATTATAAATGTATTTTGACTTAAATGAAAAGAAAGTCTCTGGTGTTTTGTGTGGTCTCAGACTTTTGGGCCATGCTGTGCTCACTAGCATTGAAAAACATGCGTTTAAGCTGTCTGTCCAAACAAGTATTCAAACTCTAGATAGGTGATATACTAGCTTCTATTGAAGCTTCACTAAATATCTCTTACTTTCGCTTACTATTATATCTCAGAATTTTTTTGAATCATATTTTAAGTCCAAATTGAAATAACTGTTAACTGTGCAACAGCATTTCTTTTAGAGGTTGGTACATTCAGGGCTGGACTGAGAAATATATTTAATATATTCTGGAGTTTTGTGTAGTTTGCCCCAACCCCCCGCCCCCACAGCGCACACATATAGCGGCGAACCCACATATAGTGGCCAATGTTTTCCTGTGTACATCCATCATGAAATGTTCATATACTGTGTGAAAAGCAGCTGGCATTAAAGCTGGAACAACATGTACTATTAATATGGTATAGTTTTGATATGACAGATATAACATGTAAGATGAATAGCTGTGGAGAAGCAGAAATAGTTATCATCTACCTGTCTACCTTTCCACTACCTATTGTTTCATGAATCTGTAGTGTGTTCCTGTTCTGCACATTTTTTTTCCATCTCTCTCTCTCTCTCTCTCGCGCGTGCTCTCTCCCTTTCTCGCTCTTTCTCTCTCTCTCCTGCTCCCTCTCTCTAGTGAGGCTCTGGCAGAGTTGAGTCAATTAAAAGCGTGCATCTCAGCCGGAGTGGGAGGAGGGAGGCTCCCTGGGGGGCAGACAGTATGGCTGTGCAGAGAGGCACTCTCCCTCTGTGAAAACGCCTCAGATGGGACTATGACAGCTGTGACCAACCTACAGCTTCAGAGGCGATAACAAGCCTTATTAGATACTCACCACCCCACCCCCAAACCCTCTCTCTCTCTCTCACTCTCTCTCTCTCTCTCTCTCTTTCTCTCTCTCTCTTTCTCTCTCTCAGATGAACACCGTACAATCCCCCCCACCCCACTCCACCCCAACACACACGCGTATGTTACCTGTGCCGTATATGCAGACCTAATTTCCAACAGACGATCTGTCACTCAAATGTGAACAAGGCTACACAGCTACACCTGAGTCCTAGGATTATTCACATTAAAACCATTATAGAAAATATGTAAACAACTCCTAACCTCACTGTGTAAAGCAACAGTCACTGTCAGCATGTGATACACGTTTGCACACTTAATTAAATAATTATAATGGCTCTGTGATTGAAGCCATAGAAAATCTGTTTTTGGTTCCGTAATGTAAAGCATGCTTGTGATAGAGATGAAAAATTTTAAAAGCTTAAAAAGTCTTTCAGTTGATGTAGAGGTTCTTCACACTTGAACATCTCTCTCTATTGCAAGCGTACAGAACCAAAAGAGGTTCTTCTATGGCCTCACTCAAAGAACCATTTCTAGGAATTTGAAAAAAGTGCTGTTCTACAATCATCTAACAAATAAACAGACATGCCAAATGTCATCTAACACAAGACTAGTATGGTGTCCCATAACTTTGTCCTGTCCCATGGAATGCATGTTGGGCCTCCTGCATTAAATGTGGATGTAAATTCATTCAGAGTCATTTGTCTGTTCACACAGTTCTAGCCTAATGCCACCAGTCAAAATCATTACCATCCACTGTCCACTGTGTGGCACAGTGTGGTAATGCCTTCTATAATATACAGCTCTGGAAAAAATTAAAAGACCACTTCAGTTTCTGAATCAGTTTCTCTGATTTTGCTATTTATAGGTATATGTTTGAGTAAAATGAACATTGTTGTTTTATTCTATAAACTACATTTCTCCCAAATTCCAATTAAAAACAGTCTTTTAGAGCATTTATTTGCAGAAAGATCTAAGAAATGGCTGAAATAACAAAAAAGATGCAGAGCTTTCAGACCTCAAATCATGCAAAGAAAACAGGTTCTTATTCCTAAAGTTTATACATTTTATAAATCAATATTTGGTGCAATAACCCTGATTTTTAATCACAGTTTTCATTCATCTTGGCATGTTCTCCTCCACCAGCCTTACACACTGCTTTTGAATAACTTTATGCCACTCCTGGTGCAGAAATTCAAGCAGTCCAGGTTGGTTTGATGGCTTGTGATCATCCATCTTTCTTTTGATTATATTCCAAAAGTTTTTTAATTTGGTAAAATCAAAGAAACTTATCATTTTGAAGCTGTCTCTTATTTTTTTCCAGAGCTGTATGTCTCATAAAAACATGTGATACAGTGGATCCAAAAATGTTAATTTCCTACACAACATTGTAAACGGAATGTCTGGCATCCAATATGAATTCCAATAATAACAATATTAAACGTTCTCACTCAGTGTGAATGTGCCCCTGAAGCCTCCTGAAATAACACTTCATGATCTTTTGGCATGTCAGTACCTTACACCCAAAAAAGCCATAATGTAACATGATATGAATCACATCTCGGACATGAATGGTTAGCATTTTCTTTTCATTTATTTATCAGTCACCAAATGATGAGATACATTCTCTTAAAAAAGAAAAGAAACAATGAAAGTGATATTCGATTTTTTGTCCATTTTAAAAACTATAATACATTATTCTCAATATATAGATTTTTGTACAAAATAAAAGGAATCATGGAACAGTAAAGAAAGACGTAAATCCCATAAACACACAAGAGGAACGAGGGAGTCGGGACACATGTAAGTCAGTCCTCGCTTCCGTACAACATTGACATTTATACGTGTGCTGTTATATATTAAATATTTCATATTAGAGCTTACTATTCTGATACCAGCGCTGACACGTCTTCTTTTATGCACTACGTCCGTGGAGTCAGTCGGAGTCGGAGTGGCGGGTGCTGCGGTGACGGAGCTTGCGCGGGGCTGTGGTTAACGGGCGAAGCAGGGGACGCAGTGTGTGGTCTGACTTATCAGAAGACTGGGACAAATATTAAATAATGACATCGAAAATTGTATGAAGGATCTCCCACTGCGTCACAGATTAGCATCACAAAAGCCGGGCCGGCTGAGTAGCGTTTATCTGAGCGAGAGGTTTGATGGAGTGAGCTATCCTTGACCTTTTGCCATAATGACGCGCCCCATTTCCCTCCCGCCTGCTTTATGGAGCAGAGCCGTGCTTAAGGGGGAGAGAAACAGGGGCTCAAGGGGAGCGTGGGGCTGTAGCAATAGAGACCACACACACATACACACACACGGCTAGGAATTGAGGAAGAGGCAGTGGTTCTTTCACAGATGTAGCCAATATAACAAACCATTCTCTGCTCAAGCCCTTTTTGTTTTCTTTGCCTTACTTTAAAAAGAAATTAAAAACAAAGAAAATGCTGACATAAAAAAAACAACTGGTCATATGTATACCTGCTTTATGGCACCTCAAAAAAAAGGACAGAAAAGGTAACACATCACTTCCCAATTATTCAGCCACACACAAAAGAGACAACTTGTATTATGGATAAAAAAAACTATTTAGCTTATAAGAACAAGAAATCAAAGCCTAGCTCCTTCATCATATATGTTTTCTGCATGTATGAGCGTGCCCTAGCGCGGACCTACGGACAATGCTACTGCCTTCCTGAGTGCGGGATGACTGTGTGTTAATCATGCCCATCACTCAACACATTACGTGAGAGAGGGAGGAGAGGCCTAGTCTGTGGGGGGAGGGGGGTTGTACTCAATCTGCAATAATGATGCATCACTGCAGCATCACTTTGGAGATTAAAAACAAGACGCTGAATTTCAATCAAGCCACCGTTAATGGGCCAGTGAAGGATGATGGGCCGGTCTGGGCTGGCAGAGGAGCTGAAGCTATCGGCATGAAGACAAGGTGAGCTCTAATATAACCCCCCCGCTGAGAGAAAGAGAGAGAGAGAGATAGTCAGAGAGATAGACTTCTAATTCCAATAGAAGTGGACATGTCTAAACCTGGTCGGCACTAACTTACGTAAGATGTCCACGGTTGTCCAGTTTTGGACCAGCTTGGCCTAGCATAAATAAGCCTGTTAAAACATGATGTTATGTTAAACTATAGGCTATTTACATTTCTCACCAAAATATGGGCACATAATATGGGCAGCCATTAAAGTTTTGTTTTGAATACTCAAAACAAAGTTTAGATATATAAAGAACCTCTTCAAAGTAATCTTTAAGTGTTTGACCTTTTTAGACCAGTTAAAAACGGATTCTGGTTCATTTTGTTAATATATTAACTGCACTTGGCTGCAGACCAAGACAACTACACTGAGACTTGTAAGAAGAAGGGATGTCGGGCCAGTTCAAAATTAACTGAAGAGCGGTTTGTTTGTGGTGAGAATGTGATCTGACCTCGTTCTGACCCATCCGTACACTGTACTCCACAAGTTTGAGATAAACAGCTGTTCAGGTGCAGTTTAACCGGGTATATTAACCAGATAATTACTACAGCTATGAACGAATGCCATATGTGCAATTTCACCAAGCTAAATTGCGCAGATATCTGCACTAGTCCAGAACACAGGATCTTCTTCTTGTATTTACTTTCTTGCTCCTGATCCAGACAGTGGGGGATTTATGTGGTCTGTTGTGATACATTTTGGTGCACTTGGGGATTTTATTTTTTGAAAACATCTCCTTAAATGTGGACCAGAGAAAAAGCTGTTAAAGCACCCCAATTCAAAAGGTCGCGCTAAATAGAATAGTGAAATTACTGTAAACTAGTTTGCTGAGCTGCCAAATGATATTGATTCTCTAATAACTAATGGTAAACAATTAACTAAATAAAATAAATCTCACAATTAAAACAAAATTCCAGTTACACAAAGGTCAACCCAACAGGGCAAATGCTCAACTCTCCAGCAATGCATGTTTGCGTAATAGAAATAAAGTTATAGAGGTTATTCAGTCACCCCAATAAGCAAACCGAAGTGCCTCTAAAACTTTTCTCTGAGCAGATAAATCTGTTTCATCTTTTTTTTCTAAGTACAGGACCCCCATGGGTGTGAGATTTTCCCACTTGTGCAGCAACAACAACATGCCAGCTACAGCTCCTGCCACCCGGGAGCCAGCTCCCCATTGTGAAAGTGAGATACGGATTTGTTTTACGCAGTTAAAGTGCTCAAGAGTTTAGTTTTGACTGGAGAAGAAGGCATTGTTGGGCAACACAGTCGAGATTGTCATCACGGTTCTGTCAGCGAGAGCATAGTGGGTTGACGTTAAGCGGAGTCTAACAGATGTGTACTGGATGAGAGGAGAACGCACATTTCAGAACAGCACAAAGGGAGATGAGCAGGCAGAGTAAGACAGGAACTGAAACTGAAAGTAAAGATTATCTTCTGGATTTTTTTTGTCCTTTAGTTGAGGAATGTGTGAATCAAGCACAGTGCATCTCCCCTCTATGTATCAGGGAGGCCTGTAGGAAGTTTGGTCATTGAGATTGTTCATGGCATTTTGTAAGGATGGGTCTCAGCCAGGCACCCAGTTCTGGTTGCTGTGGCTCTGCTGTGGGCCAGTGAGTCCCATGCTCACACCCATACCCATGCCCATTCCAATGCCCATGCCCTGCGCCAGGGAGCAGTCAAAATTAAAGTCCATCTCCTCCCCTGAGTCCATGATGTCATGGAGGAGGATGGACTCTACGTCACAGTCCAGGCTGCCGTGGAAGACGTCCACGTCCAGGTCTGCCGGCAACCGCTCATGAGGATAGGGGTGATGAGGATGGTGGTAGATTTGGTATCCGCTACCTCCTCCTCCCCCCATGCCCTGAGCTTGATGGTATGGTCCGTCGGCCATGGCTTGCTGGTGTGGGCCTGGATAGGTGTTGTGGCGAGGGTGCGGGTGTGGGGCAGTGGCCAAGTGGCAGGAGTCCTGAGGGACACCCTGCATGCCGGCAGGGTTTGGGGGAAGTGTGGTGGAAGCAGGAAGGTGTGCATGAGCCGGGGGACTGTACAGGTACGGCGCTTTAGGGTTGTAGGGCTGCATGTGGCCAGCATTGGGTTGACCGTGGGTGGCAGGACCATGAGGTCGATGGTTCTGGCCCAGGCTGTGACTCATGCTGTGGTTGTGAGCAGGATTGGCAGCTGCATTCGAAGCAGAGATGTGGCTGTGTGGTTGGTTGTGACTGTGGGTGCCGTTGTGGCTGTGAGCAGGGTTGTGATTGTGTGTGCCATTGTGGTTGTTGTGGCCATGATGGTGGCCACGGGTTCCGTTGCTAGGAGGAACCATCATGGCCTCGTGCTCTTGGCCAATCATCAAGTCCTTGGCACAGTACTGTTGGCCTCCCGTAAGTAGACTCTGCAAGGCATTTGTGCCTGAATAGGTCTGCAAGTTGCCGGAAAAGCTGGCAGCCTTGTTTTCCTGGATGGTCTGCAAGGGTGAGTGATGGCGCAGCATGCCCACACCTGGCTGGCTGTACACAGGGCCACAGTAGGATCCCTGGGCCTTAGATCCACTGTTGTAGTGGTAGGTTGGGCGCTTGTGGCGTGTGGGCTGATGGTGGTGGTACCCTTCTTCCAGGCTGATTGCTCCAGTGAGATCTGCTAGCTGTGGCAGTTCCACCGGAGTGCAGTGTGCTGCAGGGGAACGAGTGCTGGAGGGACTAGGGTAGAGGTGTGGTGACGTAGAGCAGGACAGTCTTCCTTCCTCTGGGTTCTCCAGCTCCCCTTCTGCCATAATAGGGGACAAACGACCACTTAGTGTGGAAGCTGCAGAGCTGGCTCGAGAATGGAGGTCAGTCCACGTCTCAAAATCCTCCCCCACACCTGTTGCTCCTGTCCCAGGCTTCCCCGTTGGGCTTGTCTGCTCTGGGGAACCATGAAAACTCACTCGGGTCACAGAGGCCAATCCTGCTCTTCCGCCTATCTTCTTGCGATTCACTCGACCTTTGCTCTTTAGATACTTAGTGCTGTTGTCCATAGAGACAGCCCTTCGCCGGGGTGCTTTGCCTGCTTTTCCTCCGTCAGGATTCAGCATCCACCAGGAGCTCTTTCCTGTGCCTTCATTCTGCACACGGATGAAGCGGGTATGAAGGGACAGATTATGCCGAATGGAGTTCTGTGAATAAAAAAAAGACAAAAAGGACAGACTGTTAGCAAATCTTAAGGATGGTTCAGGAATCTTTTACATCTATGCTGTAAATCTTAATTTAGTTTTAAATAAGTCAGTTGAACATTTGTGTTTACTATACATTCAAACTAGATCTTACATTAAACTACATTAAAACAGTTTATAATAATTGAGTTAAAATTTTGTTTTGGGAGCTTTTCCACTGGCTCCTGGCACCGTCTGTTTGCATACTGAATGTATGTCCTTTAGTCACTGACACTCACTGTCCGTGTGTAGTCATTCTTATTTTTTAAGGCAACTGGTTTCTATTCCTCCAGTGTACTTTTATACAGGCAGCCATTGTGCATAAAAGTATAATTGTGTAATTTGTACATTTCCTTTTTTATGCATTTTATAACAACCAGCACGTAACTACAGTTGAAAATTTTAAATGCTAAACAATATGTTTATATTTATCATAAAAATGCAGTCACTTTTTAAGAGTGCCACGAGCCAAGAAATCCTGCTCGTGTTTTTTTTTTTTTTTTTTTGAGGCAGGGGGATCCCTCGGTTGGCCTGGTGTGGATGTCGGCTAATCCCAGGTTCAGTGCACTTGGCTTGGGCTGTTTTTGAAGCCTGTGCCAGCCTGGCCCCTTGCCAGTCTCCTCTCCCATTCTGAGAGAGGAAACGTATCGAGTGATTGAGCCGGGAGTAAGCACAGATAATGGAGTCAGATGAATCTGCCTCCCACTTGCATTCACGGTTCTATATTCTTCATCTTACCCTCTCTTTTCCTTCCTAACCTTTGCTCACCCCAGAGAGTCTTGTTTTCCATTCACTCACGCATGACTATATTGCATTTCATTACTTTTATATCCAGAGCCAAATCAAATGAAAAAGATGCAGATGCTAACATTATTGCTCATTTTATCTCGGGCTCAGTGACTGCTCCTAGCCACTCATTTTCAGAGGAACACACTCAATCCATCATTCTTTCTCTTCAGGCATGACTAATTTCATTCGGGCTGCTCAAATACATATTAATATTGCTATATTAAAAGATAAGTGACTTATGTTGTGAGGGAAAGTCCTTGTTTCTTTCTAGGAGATAATAAAATGCAGACAATAAGCTTAAAATATTATCTACAGCTTAAAAAATCAGTCAGGCCAACTGGGATTGACATCAAAAGTCGCCAGCCTCTCAGCCTACAGTGTGTAGAGACGGTTGTGTATGATGTATAGGAACTACGATGTTGAATGAAAAGAGAAATGAAACGTTTGCATCTCCAGTCAGGTGATCGAAGAATGGCTCCTCAAGGTAGCACCTCCTGTAAGGAGGGGTAACCATGGCAACAGGGTAAACGTGAACGCAAAATAAAGCAGGAATCTGTTGTGGGGTTTGCTGGTGAGGAGGAGGAGGAGGAGAAGGGGGGGCTGCTTTTTGAAGCTGCAGCTGAACTCCCCATAGCCTTTCATCAAGCTGCTAGGCCTGGGGTTCGGCTTGCTGGGGACGCTCAGAACACCAGCCTCACGAGACTCAATAAAATATGTGCTTCCTGTTTCACTACAGACAGAAATGTATGATTTTGTCTACAGTAGGGGTGGGTAATATGGCCCTAAAGTAATAATACAAAAAAAATTGCGCTTACAATACTAACAATTTTGGCAATATTACAAAACACTAACAGTATTTTTTTAATTTTTTAGAATATATAATTATTTTCATTAAATGTATAGATCCTTTCACTGAACACAAGGTTACACTCAACACACTACACAACCACACTCACACATTACCTTCATCACTCACAGCACACAGCATACTCTTAACCAGAAATAACTGTCTACCTGATGGACTGTATCGGGCACTAAGGATCTGACCTAGGCCTGCCAATCCATATCTAGGCATACAGACATTCACACTTACACACCAGGGCAATTTTTAGTTAATCTGATCTCCATGTTTTTGGACACAGGGCAAACATAAAAACTCCACACAGATAGGGACTTGAACCCAAGACCTAGCACTGAGAGCTGAACATGTGATTTTCTAAATGTTATACTGTCTTTAGATCCCACTGTTCTAATTGGCTAAAAAGTAAACTTTTATTTTACTTAGGTTTACAAATATTATAGTGAAAGCTTTCTTAAGATTTTATCAAAATAATCGCTATATATCGTCTTGCTTGCAGTATCGCAATATATAGTGATATATTGAATAGTAACCCCTGTATCTTGATGCATGTCATATTGCCAGGCCCCTAGTACTGCAGCATATTTTTTAAATAAATGTTTACAATCGTACAAACGTGTAACAATTTTAAACATTCATAGAAACAATAAAAATCTATAAACTTTTGTATCTATTAAAACAAGTGACACACCAAGACAACATTATAATAATGTAACATAATAAATCTACTAAAATCTACTAAAGTAAAGAATATTTAGTACATTTAAGCCTAAAGCTTTACATTGACTAACAGATCAAATATGTAATAGACTGCTTTCAATTAGAATACCTCTATAGTGGATCACAATATGGATTTTTTTTTGTTGTTGTTTAAAAAATTATAACCATATTAGTATATTACATGATACGGCACATTACCCCTAATCAACACTATGCCATTGACATTCTAGACATACAATAAGTGTGACTTCTTCTGTGGACCCTGTTCATGATGAGTAACTGTGTGTGTGCATGCGTGCGCTATGACTAAAAATCCACATTTCTCCATCCATCATAGTATTCTCCACCATGGGCCAAACTGATGTACTCCTGTTCTACCTGTCTGACATCTTTGCTCTACAGTTGTGTAGTTCTCTGTGCTAGCTTCTCATGCATATGCGTGCCTGTTTGAACGGGCCTGAATCAGAGGATGAGTCAGGGGCTATATGGGCTGCCCAAGCCCCTCACACCCCCAGAAACTGGCAATCAGTGCTAATCCCTGCTCCATTCCACATAATCCCAGACAATCCCAGGCTAATCCCGGTTGATTCATGGGCACTCCCAGCTGGGTGGATCCCATTGTTAGAGTAGGGATGAAATTGGTGCGCGTCTTACTACTTCTGGGACAAGAGCATATTGTGGGGAAGAGTCTGTAATGGGTAGAATGAATGAAACAGTGTTGTTCTAATATGGCTTGTTAAGCAATTTCAGCAGAAAAGGTGGGGTGTCTAAGTTATTTATAAGGCCCAAAAATGATATCATAATATATTTATGTTGATACAATAAAATTCCGAAATTAAGTCTGATTTAACAGTTTATCGTGACAATATCAGTCTCTGTTCAAGGGTTGCCATAACCCCCTACAACCCCATCCCCATCCCCTAGGGAGCAGCTGTAAGCTAAGCTAACTAGCAATGACGTTGCCTGCTCCTATTAGAACAGAGCTCAGAGCCTGTGTCAAAGGCCGTAAAATCAGGCTCCCCTCCTTTCCCACCACTAAAACACTTCCAGACACTTTTAATTAACTACTTGAGCACATAGACACACATACACATACAACACACACATACACACACACACATCACTATGCTTACGCCAAGACCTGACAACACAATGAAGTGAGCAGGAAACAAAGAGACAGGAGGAGAGCTCCTGCTCAACGGAAGAGAGTCCAACATCCCCGTAGCCCTTCAGGCCAAAGTGTTTGAACTCAGCACTCATTAAGGACGGCAATCCAGATAGTTCTATTAGTGATCCAGCTTCCACTTCCACGCCTCCTCACCCGAGTCCTCTTTGTCCCAAGATTAAGAGCTTAAGGTCTACTAACCCCCCCAGCCTGACAAGTTTGCGCTTTTTTCCAATACACAGGTGGCCTTGGCACTGAATGGGCTTTTCCAAGAGCACGCATATGTTTGGAACCGAAAGGCCTAGACTTCCTGTTTCAAGCAGCGTTGCTTTGTACCTATTATCACAACAGAGGATTCATCTCTCCCTGATTCATCGCTTATTCCTCCTGCTTTTTCCAACTGTTTTGTGCCCCCTGTGCAAACCGCTTCAATGGCATGTACTCCCACCCAGTGGGATCGTACAAGGATACGACAACACTGAAGACCAATTTGACACAGGTTAGAAAACAGGTTTGTCTGGTTGTTACAATCAACCAATCAAAACCAATTTAGCTTTAGCAGCTCAAACATAGAACCTGCAGTGAGTGAAAATATAGTTTTTTAAGCATATTGAGAATGGCATCATAGATGACAGGACATTGACGACCTGCACTTCATTAGCATTTCATTACAGAAAGTGTGATGAGTGCTGTTTAATTGGATAAAGCACTGTATATTATGTAAGTATGTGATAATATTTGAATTTGATTCTAAGGATCTGTCCTCACTGATGCATTTTGACTTTGTATGGGAGTAAATATTGTACATTGTGAACATTAGGCCCAGGCCTAATCAGAGCTGGAGGAAGAAACATTGGAAAGAACTAAGATTCTTAAGAGGGGACCCATCCTCCTGTGGTCAAATTACTTCTAGATTATTGACTTATTGACTGATGTGTCTGTCACAAAGTTACATTGGTCTAAAACAATAGTGGTGGTAACAATGATTAAACTAACAATGATTAATGGTGTGAACCAAAATTCCATCTCCAAAATGGCACTTCTAATGATGGCCTCATCCACTCGGATAGACAGAGTGAAGCTTTGCGTGAGCTCCGTCACAATGCCCAGTGCACAAGCTTGGCTCTGTGCCAGCTGCTCCCAGGCGGGCATTCTATGGTTGGCTCTTGAGGGAGGCGTGGGGTCCCAAGAGCCATGGTTGAGATTGGGCTCCACAGACTGGCATGGGGGGCAGCTGGCTGGCTGTCTGGGTAGAGGAGGGAGGGAGGGAGGGATGGGAATGTGGGGGCATGGCTTGAGCCTCAACTGTGAGAACCATCTAAACAACACAATGAACGAGTTCACTTCCACAAACCCACCCCCCCCCCCACACACACACCACACCTCCCCTCCAACACACACACATACACACACACATCAAAACTATCTATCCCCCAGCACTAACTCAAGAGACTTGTCGCAAGAAGAGCCGAGGAAACAGGTCAAACTATTTAGGCCCAACTTGCCAGGTGCATAATCACGAAAAGAACTGGCTGGTGAGAGCAAGATGGAACAAAAGGAAGAAACCACTCATCCAATTCAAATAAGTTTACTACGGAGAGAAGCATCTGCCACACAAGACCAGTAGTCCTCAACCAGTTATTATTGAGCCATTCAGGCAGTCAGCAGCCATTATATCTCGCCAATGAGTATCACTTTATACATTGCATTAATTTGATAAGCACCAAGGGGTGTGTGTGTGTGTTGGGGGGTGTTGGGGTTTTGGTGGGGTAGCGAAGGAAGCGTTAACTGCATTTATTGTGAAACGTTTTCTTTTAACAGGCAGAGGTGGGGAGGGGCGAGCGACTCGATGCAAGAGGTTTTGTTCGGCACGGGAATGAGTTTTGTCAGCTAAGCCTGTCTCCAGGCTATTGATGGAAATTAGCAGCGGATAAATATTCGCATCCTGTGATTGATGTCACGGCTGGGCTTGTCCCTTTGAAGGGAAATAAAGAATGCAGAGGCGCGCAGATTAATGGAAACTGGGGGGTAGGTGTGTTCACACAGTTCTCACAGGGAGGGGGGATTCTGGCACAGAGGTACAGCTTAAAGCACAGAAATACAGAATCTAGCACATGAAGTTAGCACATTATCAACAAAAAATAAAAGGATCTGGCTCTTCTCAATTTGAGAAGATAGACCAAGCTATAGAGGAGCATAATGAGAATGTAAAGCATAGTCGTAATTACGGAAGAAAGAGCGAAAACAGATTTCCTTTAGCTAATAGATGAACTAGGAAATGATGCTGGCTGGTGATTCTGTGCATCGAAAGAAAGATTACTAGGTATTTACTTGATTTGAAAGTGTCCATCATTTCTACAAGAAAAAAAATAGATCAACACATAGTTGTCTTTGATTTTGATGTGATGCATATTGTACACATATAGAGAATGGTTACTATATGGAAAAATACACTGTTTTTTTTGGCAACCGGAAATATTTGGCCCAAAAATAAATTACACCCTGTGAACAGCCTATTTTTATGCCGTGTGCCCGTATATCTATGCAGATGGGTGTGGTGGTCTGGAAGTGAGGTGTGTTTAGGTAAATTTCTGGCGTGTTCCTATCTTGGTGGCGAAAAACACAGATGCACCACTGACTGATTTAAACCCTGACTATAGTCAAACGATCATTACCATCTTAGCAAGTGACACTACGATTGGTTTATTTTACGTTACACCCAAAACAAACCCAGGGTTAATTAAGAGAATTATTGCCTTTTTTCATTCAATTAAACTGGACAAATTAAACTCTTTCTGTGCAGTTGGTCAGTGTTCCTTAAGCACTGGTAATAAATATATAATAGATATAATACATACGTTTGAATCAAACAAATTTCTCTTAAATCATGTTTTGCTTTGGCCGTCAGAGAAGGGAAAGATCTGGAAGGATTAAAACCACCAGGGCCCCGTCATCAGACAGTAACACGACAAGAACCTATGATTTTCCCTGTGTGGAGTGAAATTAAAAGCACACAGCAAGAAGAGATGCTCATGTCTTGTCTCCGGCTCCTTGGCCAGTAAGTGGGGGCCGCTCTGCTGGGAGGGTAATGGGGTTGGTGGGTGATTCCTGCATGGATGTGTGCTAATTGCAGCGCCCAGGCTGTGCTTCCTGCAGGCTGGGAGGATGGCGGGTGGCTGGGTGTGGATGCGGGCACGCGTGGGCTAGGGGGATAAAAATAGCGGCGCCAGATTAGCCGAGCATCTGAGTGCCGGACAGGGGATCGGAAAATCCGCCGCCCAGTGCAAGAGCGGCCATTGCCTTCTGTGCGGTATAGGGCAGTGAGCGGCCTGGGATCCTCACATCTTCCAGCCCACTCAAAAGCTGCTGGGCGCGCGTCACGAGCGCGGCACGGGGACAGCTTTTTCGACGCCGGCCTGCCAGATAACTCCAACTCTTCCCTCCACCCCCCAGGGAGCGTTCACACAACAGGTGCAGGAGTGGTACACCTGTGGGAGCTCCTGATTGCTCCAACCACACACTCACATAAACACACACACACATACACATACTGTATACACACATATACACACACCCACACCGGCACCAGCACCTTCTTCATGAACTAGACTCACATTTTCCACAGTGCCTGCCATATACTTCATTAAGTCGTGCACGTTTTTAAGCGGGCTTTAACTGCGGCCTTTTATTTTTTATTTTACAAGGAGAGGCTGTAAGCATGTCTGCGCTTAGGTCTGTCTGTGTGTGTGAGAGAATTAAAGAGAAAGTAAAGTTGGTCTTTTTAATAGCCCACAGGCAGCGTGCGGTGGATTTGATTATATTGCAACCTCCATCTGCCATACACACACAAAAAAAATGAGATGGACAAGCAACAATAAGACAAATGCAGGCAGCGGCTTTTTTTTCTTCTCTCTCCCCATAATCTCATTCATAGTAATAAGAATCTCATTTCCCACATTCTAAAGGTCAGCGCACACCTCTGATCAGACTTTAATACAGATCATTCTCTGGGTTTAATTTAATTTCAGCAGAGCAGGAAACTCATTTGCGAGGCGTGTGTTCAGCATGCGAAATTCACACAATCATCGCTTTAATTGTTTCAGTTTCAGAGCTCAAGGAAACATAGTTGCAGGCAAGCAGGTGGGCATATAGACCCCCTTCACTCGTACACTGTCGTACACACGGAGGCATACGCCCTGCACACTTGCTAATAAAAGATGCAGACAGATACATATACAGGTATACAGTCAGTGTGTATATGTACATGTACATGTATCTTAATGCCATGCCTTGCTGGAGACAAGCTGTACGAGATGGGATATTGCAGGACACCATTAGGAACCTCTACAACTCCTTACCAAGATGTCTGTCATGTAGAGTTACATGTGTGTGTAGTTCAATAAATATGATCTAAAAAATATATTACTCATTTAAAGTTGTTGGTAAACTTTATCTTCCTGAATATTGCTGTGATTGATCTGATTATTTGTTTTTAATCTTTTGACATAAACTGTAATACATTAGCTACATACATGTACCTAGGAACTTACACACCAATTACACCAATTACAGTCAGTGTGTGCATGTGCATGCGCTTCATACTGATGACACAGTCAGGGAGCACTAGCTCAGTTCAAAAGTCCAAATCTTATGAATTACTCAAGCCCAGAAAGCTGGAGGAGAAGGCGTACACACAGGCATGCCCACACATGTATGCCATTGACCAAGTCACGCAACACACATGCACGCACGCATCAACGGCTGGCACACTGGGCACTCTCCGAACAGCGGTACCAAGCGACCAGTTGCTAAGGAGACCCATGGGAAAGGGAGGGCTCTTGTTTCTATAGCAACCCGTTCTCTCCCAGCCAACTATCCCTCCCCAAGGGAGTGACATGGGGGAGTTTGGTGGGGAGGGAGGGAGGGAGGGAAACTGGGGGAGTTGACTGAAGTAAAGGTGGTGGTGGTGGGGAGGGGGGGGTAACGAGAGAGAGAGAAAAGATAGAAAGAAATAAAGAAGAAAGTGTATATGTATATATATATATATATATATATATATATATATATATACATATACACTTTCTTCTTTATTTCTTTCTAGCTTTTCTCTCTCTCTCGTTACCCCCCCCCCCCTCCCCACCACCACCACATATATATATATATAAAACCATCATCTATAACTACATACTGGAAAATGCATCAGTATTCCAGCCCAACAACTCCACTATGTGAGCAGAATACAGCACATGTAAATTTGTAAATATAAAAAAAGGGAAGTGACAAATCGCAATGCTTTTTAGACTGAAGATATTAATCACAAGAAAGAAACAAATAATTAAAATTTTAGACTGATATGGGCAACTCTTGCTCATATTCACTGAGCTACATACACAGACACAATGTGTAATGCGTGTGTAATACATGTTCTGCAACACGAGGTGTCTCTTAGCATGGAGTAGTAGAGGTTCCTAATGGTGTCCTGCAATAATCCATCCAATGCAGCTGGAACATTCCTGCATAGTGCGTCAAATAACATCCAACGCATTTTAAATTTGGTATAGATGTAGCAATACAGCTGGCCATGGCATAGCATTTTTTGTCTTTAAGATTTTTTGTCTTTTTGATACGGCAGCAGTATGTGGACAAGCATTGTCCTGAAGAACCAAGATGATCTGACGTTGTACGAAAGTACACCAGTACTTCTTGACATGTGACGTGTGATAGTAAACTGTTCATCTTGCCACTGACCACAGTGCTTTCGCACACATGGATCCATTGGTCGTCTTCACTAAGTCATGTTTTGTCTTGGTGGAGACAAGCTGCATGTGATTTGATTATCGCAAGACACCATTAAGAACCTCTACAACTCCATGCCGAGATGTCTGGCTTGTTGGGTCACACGTGTTAAATATGCATTACACACTACATCTGTATGTGCAGCTCACTGCAATCCAACACTTCCTTCTGGGTGCAACTATGTAAGTAGTCAGGTATTTCCCTTATTAATCAAGACCTTTATAAAGGGATTTAAAATGCATATCAAATTTAGCTCCTGAAAAACAACACATTTGTTACACATGGGATCCTCCAGTCAATACCAAGGACACTTTTAAATTTGAAGCTCCACTCATTTGCTCACACACATACATCAAGTCCTAGTGCATGCGTCTTCAGTCTACGCATTTATCCCGCTGTGAAGCAGGCTGATGTGATCCTCTCTGAGCTCAGCAGTATTCAGAGCATAACTCTTGTTGGTCTCTGCATCTCTGTTCCTCATGCCTCAGAGACAGGATTTCTTTAAGTGCTCTGTGACAATGACACTGTAAAAGCTTAGCGCAAATAAAACCCAGTTAAACCGAAACGTGACGTGATGCTGCTTGAGAGGTCGGAAAGCCTGAAAAATAAAAAAAGCAGGCTGTATCAGATGAAGGAATTAATGAAATGTCTAAAATATGTCAGGAGAGGCTTTTTTATTTTTTCGCCTGTCCTGCTCTTATCAGACTTGGACACTGATTGCAGGCAGTTGTCAATTTGCTCTGCCCTTCTCACACAATGCCCCTGTCATTTTGACATTTTTGTCTCATTGATGTTCTCACATTCTCGAAAACTCAATAAGCAAGCTCTAATCAGCTGGTGATTATAATGCCGGACCTGGCTGTTAAGTCTAAGTGCTTTGATCAAATCTCAGATTTCAACCAGCCAGTATCAGGATTAGCTGGAATACAGATATATGAGAAAGAGAGTACACAAGAGAGAACGAGAGAGAGAGGAATAGACAAAGAGAGTGATTACGCTCCATCTCTTTATACAGTTAAAGGTAGGGAAAAAGAAAGAAGGCAGAAAAATGCGGGAAAATGAGGAGATACCCCCCACCCCGCCCCCTTTAGCCATTTCCCGAAACAAAAAGAGCCCAATTAAGTCACTTTGAGTTAGGGTCTAGTGGTGGGAGTACACAAGAGAGAAAGTGAGTGAGGGAGAAAAATAGAAAGAGGGGCAAAAGAGTGTGGGAGCAATAAAAAGTGTGTGTGGGGTGGGGGGGGGGGGATGTCTGAGATGGAAGAGGGAGAAGGAAGATGGGAAAATAGGGGGTGGGGGAAGCAGAAAGGGAGAGAGACAGTAAAAAAAAAGACGGGAAGAAAAAGAAAGACAGAGAGGGAAAGAGAGAGAGAGAGACAGACAGAGAAAGAAAGAGCTTTAGACTCCAAAAGGGGCAACTGGCTCTCAGCTCCTCGACGGGAGCTACTAAAATATTAACACAGACTGCGGCCACAGACTGCTGAGTCCAATGGCTTAAGTAAAACTCAGCCTCTAATGAGAGGGAGCGTGAATGGCTAATGGCCCCACAGGAGAGCCCGATGGGGAGGTAAAGAAGATTTGGGTGGTGTTCTCCGAGGGTGGGAGATAGATGTTGGGGCACGTTCTGACCTTTTACAATCTCCTGAAAACTTAATAAGAGCAGCCCAAGCCCTGTCTGTGTGTACGTGCCTGCGTAAGTGTGTGTGTGTGTCTGTGTGTGTGTGCCTGTGTGAGTGTGTGTGTGTGTGTGTGTGTGTGAGAGAGAGAGAGTGGGTACACGCTATAGTCTTATCTTCACCCTGACCCTCCATCTCCTCCTGAAACTATCATAATCCCACACCAACACACACTACATTCATACAGTCTGGATGTCATTGCTGTCCCTCAAGATCTTGTGTGCCCGTTACTCCGTTATTAGGACAAAGGCTTTTAGGCTACATTTACATTATCAGGCTGAAGAGTTGTGGACGCGCCAAATACAATACAACAGATTACGCTCATTACTTCTATTGTTTCTGTTTATGGAAACTATTAATAATAAGTTTTCCAACAACCAAGAGTACATCATTTGAGCAGAGTCAAATTCTGGCTGGGAGTCACCAGCAGGGCCATTTCTGGAACAGATTTGGTCTCATTACAGACAGATACAGCTCAGCTTTATTTATGAATGTGAACCATCAAGGTATAATTGCCAAATCCAAACAGAGAAATAAAATCAGAATTGCTTAATAAGGCTTGTAATGTTTGTTTGTCTAACAAGAAATTTAGACCATTCAAATTTCACTTTCCATGAAGACTTTTGGAAGAAACCAGTTATTTCCTTTACTATTGTAATTTTTAAATACATTTTCATCTACTTAAGTTAAAAAAAGGGAGATGGAATGGAATCAACAGGAAGATGAATGATCACAAACCTTCAAACCAAACTTAACTGCTTGATTTTTTTTCACCAGGAGTGGCATAAAGTTATCCAAAAGCAGTGTGTAAGACTGGTGGAGGAGAACATGCATAGATGCATGAAAACTGTGATTAAAAACAGTTTTTTAAAAATTAGGGTTATTACACCAAATATTGATTTCTGAAGTATTAAAACTTTGTGAATATGAACTTGTTTTCTTTGTATTATTTGAGTTCTAAAAGCTTTTTGTTATTTCAGTCATTTCTCATTTTCTGCAATAATAAATATTTTAAATGACAATATTGTTATTTGGAATTTGGGAGAAATGTTGTCCATAGTTTATAGAATATATAGAATGTTCATTTTGTTCAAACATATACCTATAAATAGCAAAATCAGTGAAACTGATTCAGACGCTAAAGTGGTGGGTATATATATATATATATATATATATATATATATATATATACACATAAACAGTGACTGTTTCTGTTTTGATTGACAGTAAACATGATTGGTTAAGAGAGGGGCATCTGAACCTCCATCAGCATCAGCTCTCAATCTCCCACACGTTTGATGAAAAGATATCAGTCAAGAGCTAAGAGGTTACAGTTTCAAACACTCTGTTCTGACGGCACCTAAAAGCACAAAAAGCTCATTAAAAAGCCTTTGCTTTTTAGAAGCAGGTAATTTTTGTGGCCCATCACCATAGAAATCCACAGTAAGCAGGCTGTGAACACTCGATCTAGAGTTAATAAACTGTCCTTGAAGAAACTCTTTAATTACTGCAAAAAGGGAGGCAATGAACGCATTGAAAACAATAGTTAAAAATAGTCTCCAGTTCTTCACTTTGCAGCAGAATTATTGCAGCAGAGTCTGAATGCAGACGCTAATTAGCTCACCTATCAAAGGTGTGCAGTTTGATTTTAGATCTTATTAAGGTGGCCAAGGAGTTTCTGGAGATTTAAGAACGAAGACGAGTGCTCTATTTATGTCGATTCTCTCTGACTAAAATCTAAACTTCATGGATTTAGAACAGAACTGGTTGATAAGTAAACTCTGTTTAGTGCTGTTTAAATAAAGGGCCCTGAATAACTCCTGACTCTGACAGATGGTTCCATGAAAACCTTTAATTGAAACTGAACTTTTTTATATTATGTGGAATTCTTAAAAGTAAAAAAAAAACGTTCTTCCCACACTTGTATATATCATTAATAAAATGGTTCAACACAAAACCAGCTTCTGAAAAGTTTTTCTGTGGCAGAGCTCCAAAAACTTTTTTTTACTTTTTAAGCCTATTTAAGCCATACTCCAAAAAAAAGTTTAATAAGATCCATAAATCATCCATAACATTTCCTGATTAATGGACCAATGGAACTTGCACATTACTTAAAAAACACTTTCTTTAGTGCATAACTATACACTTACTAAAGAACGCTGCACTGACTTGTGGGATACCTCTTGTGTGGAGCCTCTTCCTCACATTCCTTAAATGTTCAATTCCTGCACAACTTCAGAAAATGAACGTCCAGTCAATTTGACACCCACTATCACTATCAGGACTCCCTTGATAATTTGTTTTGTTTATTCACATAAATATTGTCATAAGGCGAGTGTTACTCACAAGATAATACCTCACAACTTATACAAGTGAATTTCCAAGCTGTCCCCCGAGGTAATGCCTCATGATACATTTTCATACTGCTATCCTGTGACTTTAGGCATATCTTTGTACATTTTTCCCTCTCTCAGAAAGTTTCCATTTTAGATTTTTTTTTAAAACACTGTTTTTCACCTGTGTTTTTGGTCCTTTGGTTTTTGGTATGTGAGTCCCATCTTACCATGCATAATACAGTAAAGCAGATGGCCATGAAGAGAAAGTCCAAAAGAAGCTCAGTAAAAAAAAAATCACACCCTTAGATTTACCCTGAAGGTAACTAAGCCATGCATAGGAGGTCCCTGACCCATATGGTCCTAAATTGCGCCGATGAGGGCAATAGTACAGCTGGGCCATGTGTTAAGGATGAACAGCTCTGGATTAATGGCAGAAGCATGGGAATGTGGGTTATGCCATCTTTCCAACGTCTCTCCATTAGCATAAAGGCCGACGCAGGATTAGGAGAGAGTGGCGTATAGACGCAGGGCACACTGCATCATCCTCAAACACACAGACACACACTCTTTCTCTGTGGAAGAGTGGGAAGCCGTGACCCAAATCCTAACCTTCTGCTCACCTCCTCAACTGAGGATTACAGTAAAAGAAGCAGTTCATCAGGGGGAACGAGTGAGGCCATGATCTTCATCTCTCACTTTTTTGGCTAAACATGTACTGTGCATTAATAACTATGATATCAGGGTTATTGGGTTTTCCTGAATATTTAATTTTTTTATAAATTATCTTCTATATTTACAAAAATAGTTTATAGTAATATTACAATTACTACTGGTTTAGATTTACCTGTAGTGGAATTCATTACTGCACAAGTACCTGCATAATAATTATGCTTTTTACCTCTTACATCTGCACATCATACGTTTCCTCTTAGTTGTATTTTTTTGTTAATTACATAATTTTTTTGTTAATTACTTATATCTTTACACTGTTGTATAACCTATGTCTCATTCTATTTATGACATTTTTTGCTTTTTGATTACTGTTCCTTGCACTTATTGTAATTGTGCTGCTGTAAAATCTGTTTTTTCCTATCTATCTATCTATCTATCTATCTATCTATCTATCTATCTATCTATCTATCTATCTATCTATCTATCTATCTATCTATCTATCTTAACAGATTACAGTTTTTGATTATTGACTCTAGCTGTTGTTTTTAGCACTTATTTAAATTTACAGTAAATGATGCATGGACTAATAGAAATGCTCCAAAATTACTTTTTTTTAATTACTATTTACTACATTTGTCCTTCTGTAAATTTGCTTGACAGCAACAATATGCATTTTCATATTTTGTGACAAAAATATTGGGACATCAGCTTATTGACTGTTTCTTCTGAAATCAGGGATATTAAGAGATTTTTCCCTGTCTCATTTTTTTTTTTTTAACTTTTTTTTTACTAGAATCTGGAGCTTTTCTGTGAGGATTTGATTGCATACGGCAACTACAGCGTAAAAGCATATATTCAGCTGTATATATACAGTTATTAATATAATGAAAAACATCATTATACAATTACATTTAAATGATAATAAAATAAATAATAAGCAACAAATATATATGTACACATTTATATAATACATGTGAGACATATGTATGACCTCAAATCCTAATAGTGTATGAAAAAAACTGCACGTGTGTGTGAGTATATGTCTGTGTGTGTTTGTGTGTGCGTGCTTGTGTGTGTGTGTGTGTGTGTGAGACGTCTCCTGGGCGGGGGCTGCAATGTTTCTGCCTGAGTGGTACTGTCAGTGGGCATCACTCAGCCAGGCCGTGTGGCAGGGCGCGAGGATCATTAGTGCAGATGGAGAGGGAGCAGAGAGAGAGAGAGAGAGAGGGAGAGAGAAAGAAAGGAGCAGCTCTGAGAGGAGGCCAGCTCTTCTTAATATCCGTCTTGAGAGCATTACACACACAGCAGTGCACTTTCCTCTCAGTCACGCAATCATTGCTCTCTCCTCCTTCCATTTTTCTCCCCTGCCTCCGCCACCTATCTCTCTTCATCCCTTTATCCTTTCGTATATCATCGTCTCCAGCCTGTGCCAAATCACAGCCTCTTCTCTCTCTCTCTCTCTCTCTCTCTCTATATAAATGTACCTCTTTTTCTTTCCTGTTTTTCTCTCAGCCACATTTTCTCTTCTAACTTTCCTTCTTTCTCTGGCCTCTATGGTTCTGTGAAGTTATACACACACACACACACACTCACAACACCGCCCTGCCTGAGTCACCTTCCTCCCCTCGTCTCTCTCTGTCATTCATTTCTTTTCCAACACCTCAGTAAAACATGAAGGGTCAGGGCTAAGTATAAAAATCAATATATCTGACATTTACGAATATGATGGCAAATGTTGGCTTATATCAGTGAACATGGAACACGAAGGGCTAAGATGACCATTCTACTGAGGTCAAAACCTATCAAAGTATGCTGAGAACAGGACAGTGTTCAGCCATTAAACACACAAGGAGACATATTCACTTGTCCTAGTCTAAAAGAAACTAAACTAAAATTTGCCAGAGAACATCTACCGTAGATAAAGAGCAGCACTGGAACAGTGTTTCTGGATAGATGAATATCTTCCTTTAAAACCTCTTCAGCATCAAGTAGTTGATGCTGTACTTTAACATAGCTTAACTATGTAGTATAGTCTATATACTATAACTGTATGTCATTTAGTGACATATTATGATTGTTTGAACCTTTTTTTTAACACATTTTGCAGTCTGATCTTGGGCTTAACTCATATAAAAAAATGTCTGATCTGGCAGCATTCTCAGTGGTTTTAAATGGCAAATTATTATTTGGTAGACAGTGAAATGGCTGATTTCTAACTGTTCGGGCATCTTTCTGAAACATTTCCTGGATTCATCTGCCTCTACAACCTTCTGTCTGAAGGCCTCAGAGAGCTCTTTGGATCTGATCTCATCATGCTGATCCACTCACTTTAAAAATCAAGATCAAAACAAACTGCACTGACATGCCAAAAGTCATGGGTAAGCAGTGTGTAAATGATTATGAAGTGTTGCCTCAGGAGATGGCTTGGAAACACCCACACCTGTACAGGTTGTGAGGTATTACACCTCACATTCCTCGATCCACTGTGTCACGTGTGTCCCACAGGTCATTGCAGGTCTTTAGCTTCAATGGGACATGGCAAAATCAAATCTAATCTAATTTATGATTACTGATGTTGACACAAAGCAGCTTTACAGAACAAAGAATCAGACAGAACAAAGAATTAGACAAAAGTCATGGGAGAGGAACCAGTTCTGTGTTCCATGACTTTTGGCATGTCAGTGTTAATGTTTGATTTTTAATCTTTAAAGACAGACTGCTCTGTAACGATGTTAATTTTCATTCATAAACCATTTGGATTTTGTATAGCAATAAATGTGGGGAAAATCCTTTTTTACTTTTTTATCCCAAGAAAACTGCACTTATATAAAAGAAGAAGAAATTTTACTAATTGATTTTCTTCAGATTAATGTGTTTATTTATATTATCTTTATGTAACAATAATGCTAAAAGTATGATTATATGTCCATATTGCCGTTGCCAGACAAAAATGTTGCATTTTCGTGTTTTCTGTTTTTTATCTTGAAGTCTTGAATTTGTGTGTAAATCTATAGGTTCTTGAGTTCTGTTTTTTGAATTGTGTTGTTGTTTGTATTGTGTTTTCTGCTACTGTTGGGACCATGTACCAAAGTTTTTTTGCTACATATACACCTGTGTTACTGTCATGTGACACCTAAATGATTAGAAATTTAAAAAGTTCTTGTCTGTCTTGCTTTTGGTGATGCAAGGCCATGCCTTGGCCATGAAAACCCATTTTATGAAGCTCTCTTTGCTATATTTTCTTTAGCTGATCTGAAGACCACGTGAAGTTTGTAGAGGTCTGTAGTGATTGACTGAGAAACACAATCTGCTCACTATGCACCTCGATATCTGCTGGCCGCACTCTGTTACTTTACATTGACAGAGCAAGTTACTTTCATTCCCAATCGCTTCCACTTTGTTATAGTAGCACTGACTGTTGACGATGGAATATTATTTAGTAGTGATGAAATTTCATGACTGGAGTTGTTGCACAGGTGCTGCATCCTAACACTATTTTACAGTGGAATTTACTGAACTCCTGAAAGTGACCCGTTCTTTAACTAATGTTTTCTAAAAGCGGTCTGCATGCCTAGGTGCTTGATTTTATACATCTGCAGCCTTGGATGGGATTGAAACACCTGTCTTCAATGATTTGGATGAGTTAGCAGATACTTTTGGACTTTTGGAAATATAGTGTATGTAAGAAAAATAATAAAAAAGGGAAGGAAGAAGTCATGACACATAACTGTATATGTAGCTGCCATATTTCTGGCCATTTCTGCAATATTTGAGTTTTGCCTCTTTTCACAGCCACGGTCCCTAAAAGAGGATCAAAAGAAGACTAAGTGATGCAATATGGCACTCCGCCAGCAGTGCTTTAAAAACAGATTGAGGGCTCAGATGATGAGTGACAAAAAAAATAAATAAATAAAGCAAAAGCGCACTGCACAGACAGGCAGGCCCTTTCAGCCTGGGTAACATCATGCGACCTAACAGGTGCAACAGCAACACTGGGGCAAGTAAGGGCGTGGCTTTGACCTCCAAATCCAACCACACACACACAGACAGACACACACACTTACACACCTTTCAGGTGACCCCGTCAACTTCCCGTCTCATCTGCAGCCTTTCCCGTCTCATCTGCCCTTAAGACCTGAAGAGTTCACTTGAGGCCCGCAACACTCGCTGCCCTCTAAGTGTGTGTAGCTGCATCAGATCCCACCCACACAACACCGGCCCTGACCTACTTCCTGCCCCCATGCCCCCCCCCCTCAAACACACACACAAACACACCATACGCCATGATATCTCCTCATCCGGCCAACTGTCTCCCTCTCACACACACACTTGGGCAAGCACGCACATCTGCACAAAACACACACACACACACACAAAGCATGCAATTAGATAAATGAGTTTACTATCTCAAGCTCATTCCGACTTTACAGACTCCAACTACCAACCCTCCCACCACCACCCCACTCACTCACACACACACACACACACACACATATACACACATATACACACCAGTCCGCTTGGCCTTTCTCCCTGAATGAGTTGCAAAGGATGGAGAATGACTCCGCTAAGCTGATTGCTAAGGGGAGGGAGGCAAATCACCACAGTGCAACGGCACGCTGCCCTTTTTTCGGGTTGTGGTCTTCCTTGCGTAATGCACAGCATGCTTTCCCGAAATACCTCCACTTCCCCAGTAGACCCAACCACTTCACCCCAGTCACCCATTCTGCTCTGCGCTTAATCCAGAAGGCTTCCTTCTTTTGGGAAGCTGCTATGGCATCTAATTATTTATTTAGTCCGGAAGCTGAGCAATCTGGATGTCTGGTGGAAAAGTGAGCATGTATCAGTCAGGGAGTGAGCATCAGGGGGAGGCCGCATGTGAACAACCCCATAGATGTGAGAGAATGTGTGTGTGTGTGTGTGTGTGTGCGCGCAGAGTGCAAGCGCACTAATGGATACACACTTGATTTGAAGCGCAGAGAGTAGCTGAAGTGCAACTGAGTCTTCAGTGCTCTCTTCCCCTTCTTCTCCATATTTTTTCTCCACTCATCTACCACTTTTATCAATCTGTGTTCATGCGTAGTATATTCTAAAAGTTTAAGGGCACTTGCTGCTCATCAGATGTTTTATCTCAGAGTAAAGGCTCATTTAGGGCTGCTATATAATTCTGCAGCGAGGCAACACAGAGCTTATCTGCTCATGCCCCATGCCATTCTGAGCATTTATACTTGTGCATTACTGTTTCCGCACACAAAGGTGGACAATACAATGTTCAGCAGACCAATCACAGCTGTTGCTGTCAGTGTTGCCTCAGCAGTGCCAGGCTAAGGCACAGGCTAAAATACATGCTACAATACAAGCTACAGTACAAGTTATGGGATATGGTATGTAGTTATGTGTAGGTTATGGCATAGATTTGACTCTCTAGATTTAGGAACACTGGTGTGAATATTTCATTACATTTAGTCACAAGAGCCGAGGCTAATTAGTTCTCAATCACAGACGGCGCTCCAGCGCATCCCAAATGTTTTGGGGCATGGTGACCTCGGGCTCATGTGCAGCTGCTCCAGAACATCCCATCTATTAGTAGTGCTTTTCTGTGGAGACTATACAACCTGTGTGTCTCTAGTTGAACACGTGTCTAAAGGGGTATCTTTATTTGGATACCTTACAGTGTAATATGAAAGGTTACATAAAAAGTATTTTTCCACAGTGTTTAATTATTTAGACTATTTGTATATGTATAAAATATAAATATGTGTATATATGTAAATGTGGCACTGATACTGTTTTTTTTTAGTAGTTTTTAGTGGTTCTGCTTTGTCTGATTTACCCTTGCAGATGTGAGAAAATGTAAATATTGTGAGATATTGTGGATTGTGGACATTTCTGTCAAGCAAAGGTACTTAGCATATCACAGCTTCAAAATCATTGTGATGAGAACTGGGCCTTTATAGTTGGTAGGCTTCCAAATGTACTATATAACTTTGGAGAAGTGGCCAGTAAAATGCTCTGTAGAACTGCGTAGCCAAAGTTATATTCGTGAGCAATCCTGTAATATTACTCTACCCTGGCATATCACATGCTTCTTTCATTTTCAGTGTTGGTCCTCTATCCCTCAGCTTGTCCAGAAATATGTGTCCTTTAAGAGTGCAAATCACACTTTCCGACTGTAGAGGAGACAAAAAATGCCCATTCTTCTAGACTGTCGTTTAAAAATCTAATTGATCTGTTTAAATATCTTAATGTGTATACAACATGCAGTATATATGGATTCTTTTGGACATGAACTGAATACTTTGTGTATGAACAGTATGTGTATAGACAGACAGAGGGTGATAACAGTAATAAAGTACTATCAAACAGCTTCTACATTTCTGAGAAGGCTTCCTACTAAATCTTGGAACATTGCTACTGGAATTTCTACTGATTGCATTCAGTCAAAGATCACTACTGAAGTCATGTACTGATGTAGGCAGATCAAGTTTGATTCCTGTGTAAAACGTTTACTCCATTCGTTCACACATTTAGCTGATGTTTGTCATTGCACGTGGTGATTACAGGCATGTGTGTGTGGTTTCTCCAGAGTGACCATGTCCAGTGTTTTTTTTACTGAGGTCACCTAACAGTATGTACACCTGTAGGAGCAGCAGGAGTGCATTGAGCTGCTGAATGCACTCTTTTTGGACACTTATTCTCTTCTGCAATCCTCTCTCACAAAGAATCAATATGCCCTTCCAGGCCAGCACCCTGCTCTGGAGCCACGCTCCCCTCCGGGCAGAACTGAGATGGAGGCCGAGCAGCAGCCGAGACGGCCACCAGCTCTGACCTTTTGTCGAGCTCGCAGAGCCACAGGACAGCAGCAGAGTGCAGCCAGCCTCTCTCAGCCTGCAGCACACATTGCTGCTCACTGTCAGACACTGCTCTGCCTGTGCCACCAACAAGACATCAACCGGGGCGGGTCTCTGGGGTAGAGAGAGATACAGAGAGACACGGAGAGAGAGTGAGAGAGACAGTGAGAGAGTGAGTATTGAAGGCTCCACACTCCTTGTCAGGAGCTGTAAATGTGCCAAACTGAGTGCCGCTGTCCGTAAACGTCACTCATGGAGAGAGGTGTTAGAACAGCGAGACAGTGGCAGCGCTACGAGGTGCAGGGGTCGAGAGAGCTAGCACACTACGAAGCACGCAACCATGCAGAGAGAGAGAGAGACAGAGAAGGAGAGACAGAGAGCGAGAGAAAGAAAGAAAGACGGATGAGTCAGGGATTTAAAGATTCTCAGAGTGTGCCGGCATAGTGAGGTGAATGCTGAACAAGAGAAGAAGAGAGTGAGATGCATATTTGGATTCTGAATAGAATAGTGTGAGGGGAGGTGAAAAAGCACAGGAGAATAGCGAGAAGGAGAAAGAGAGGGAGAAGAGGCAGCGGAGAGACGAACAGAGAGGTAAAGACAGACAGGCTGGGTTCATGCGGGGCTATCTGCCGGCGCGGAGTTCAGCGCTCGCACGGACGGAATACTAAACACACGGGCTCCAGTCCTGACCTACTTTAATCAAACTGACACACAAATCCACTTAGGACTGCCGCATTTCACCCACCCGAGTCACCGCCATCTCCCCCAGCTCCCTCACCCTGGCCCGGTGCTGACCTCCTGCCTGAGCAACACATTCCTGTCAAGGAGTGACCCCACTTAAGCCTTAATGAGCCAAACCCTTTAAAATATTGAAACCTCACCGCCGCATCTTTCGAAAGCTGTTCAGCTCATGCACTCACCCCTATTATGTTCATATAATACTCTTACCGAGTGCTGACCACATGCCACATCCACAAACCACTGGTCTTGCTAAATATTGCTCCCCTAACGCCAAATACTGCTCCACAGTATACTGACAAACAGTAGTAGCTTGCTTAAGAAACTGCAGTTAGAACTCTGACTTTATACTCAACTTCACAAAGACAATGAAAGATGCCAGTTTCAAAATACACAATAACACTTTTTAGTATGAATATTGTAATTCTGACAGAAACAGAGAAACAGAAAAGCCTGGACCAGAACTCTTCTATTACCTGTGTATCTACAGATCTTTACACGTTTCTGACCACCTGTCTCAACCCATGACTGTAGAAACTATAGACATTGTGGTTCCATTCCTGTCTGTTCCATAGACATTGCATCAAAAACTATCA
Organism: Astyanax mexicanus; assembly: GCF_023375975.1. Taxonomy (NCBI): domain Eukaryota; kingdom Metazoa; phylum Chordata; class Actinopteri; order Characiformes; family Acestrorhamphidae; genus Astyanax; species Astyanax mexicanus. Next base: position 34,594,728 of record NC_064413.1, on the reverse strand, counting down.
TAATGTTTGCTACAATTTGCTACAATAGTTTGGACAGTGAAGACCAAATGCAGACCCAGGCACACTTAACTATTTGATTCCCTTGCCAACTTTCTGCAAACCAAGTGTCTTAGACCACCTTTTATTAAGTTGCAGTACAGTGCAGCCTAAAGGATCAGAAGCATTTGGATTTGCCCAGTAAGTATGATGTTACAGTGTGGTGTAATAATGCAGCTTATGTATTTTATTACCTAACCATCTACATTTTCCTAAAATGAAAGGTACTACAACTCAACTGTTTTTTTAGCTACTACAAACCGGTTAAACCTACAATAATGTATTAAACAATATTTAGACTCAATCCAGACTGGAAACGAAATTTGCCAAGAGCACATTGAAGCACATCTAAATACACTGATGTTAGCTGTCTGGCTAACTAATTAGATCATACTGGTCGTTTTACACTAACGTCAGACTTACCAGAAAAGCTGCAAATAAATTAGTACAGAGTTTCTTTTAATGCAATCAACCAAAACACAACACAACATGAATAATAACAGAATAATAAACTAGCTGGTTACCTGACAGCTTCATGTATTGAACATAGCACAGAGACAACTGTTGGATTTGGGCACTGGGGATGAAAAGAAAAGTCTGTTTTATCAGTAAAACATATGGGGATGAGTGGAGCTACTTAGCATAATGTGACCAGCTAGCAGATGCACTAGACCTCTAGTGGATTCACTTCTGAGAGACTTTGCATTGTCCATGCTTATTAACAATCACAAGTGTAAAAAAGAATGAATCTTTGTAAATTGTAATGTTTCCAGGAAATGACAAAAACTTTAATGTACATTAATGCAATGTCACTGTAGTTCAAGTGGTGTAAGAAAAAGGGGCTTTATCTAGTGCTGAAGGGGATTGTTTGGACAGTGGTCTACTTAAAGAACCATCTGCAAAAAGGATTTCTACCAATCTGAAGTATCCTTTAGGCAACATTTAAAAAATCAAACTGGTTTAAAAAGGATGCCACTGTTTTATTACCATTGCTTTTACATCAGAATCATTAAAGAACCAGTGTTTTAAATTATAGGGTAAGCTAAAAGAACCACTGTTTTTTAAGTACTAATGTACCTTTTTTACTGGTCCATCATTATAAAATGTATAAATATGTTTTAAATATGTTTCTTTTACGGACATAAATATTTCAGATAAATTAAAACAGTAAAAACCTCAGCCAGCAGTATTGTAGACCCAAGAGTGAAACGAAGACAGTGACAGCATAGTACGAGGTGAAGCACTTCTCACATGAACCACAGCCAACATGTCCTCCCTTGGCCTCTCCTCTACTGTAGAGCCTGACATTGAGATGTCACACTTCATATTTCTCTCCCACTCCTGCACCTGCAGCCCAGGGTCTCGGCGCAAGCGCTGTTTCTGGGTCAGTTCAGCTGTTCAACGCGTAAAGACAGATGCCAAGCGAGGCGCAGTGAAAGCTGACCCTGGATCAGCACTTCTGCTCTGGGATTTCTTTATGAATACAGGCCCAGAGCTGCACCTCACGTAACCCTGCGAGAAACTGCCGAGCCCTCCCGAGCCTGTCACTGTGCGTCAGTTGGCACGAGAGAATGCAGAGCAGCATGAGATACGGCACTCTCCGAGGCGTACATCACCTCAGGCCCCTCACAAGACACATTACCAGCCATCAATCAGCACTCACCAGCAGCCTACGAGCGAAAGCTGTGTCGCTGCCTCCGAATCAATCCACACACATCTCAGCACGCTGCCAAAAGCATGCCGCCAAGCCGCCACGATCCGCTCGTATGCTCTGAGATTTCCACATTCTTTCAGTGACACGCCAGAGTTCATGAAAGTATTATCAGGGTGATAATTAGGCAGAATGTAATTGGTGACGCGCACTGGGAAGCACAATCATTTTCTGCTGTGTGGAATCTGACTTATGGAACAATCCCAACCATTATGATTGAACTTGGAATGCCCTTGGGTTTAGTGGTGGCATTTGGAAGCAGATTGCACAATGACTGAGCAGAGGAATGCAGTGAGGGGGGGGGGGGGGGGGGGGGGGACAACCAAAGATTATGGATTTCCACGGTATGTCATTGCACAAGCTCACGTGAGTAGTTTGACTGTTTAGCGTCTCGTAGGAGCCCGGAAAAAAAAAAAAAAGAATGGAGCCATTTAATCATCTCTTCATTTCATCTCTGTGGGGAGACAAGTTCAGAAACAAGCTGTGATTACGTCCAATAATCAAAGTGAAATACCATCTTATGAAAAATACGCAGAAACATACCGCATATTGCATGTGTGGGCCTGAGCTGATCGACAAGCTGGAGTACATGATGGAGTAAGCATTATCCATGACATGAAGGAGATATAGGTTCCTTTTGTTTCCATCTGAATTAAACTATAATATAGGAGTAGCTAATGATAGCAGATTTTCACAAACAATTTGGTCAATTCGATTTTTTTCAAATGTTTTAAATGGCATTTTCAAAATAGTGTAGATTGTACATTGTACATCTTGTTGTATATAGATGCACTCATATGGCATATATATATATATATATATATATATATATATATATATATATATATATATATATACATTAAGCCTAAAACAGTAGAATGGATTGTGTTTCTGTCAGAAACCAGTATATAAAAGCTAATTGTAAAGATAAATGGATTGTAAGAGCTGCTTCCATTAAGAAAACAGCTAAAACAATCCACTAAACCCTAAATTAGTTATTCTGCTATTAATCTTAACACTAGTTTTAATTATTTTTAAAGCATATATTTTTTGTCCCCCAGGGTTCTATTTTAGGGACTCTGAAACTGATATTAATTATAACATTAATTAAGTTATGAGGGTAACAATCTGAAATATGGTCCTTTGTCCGGGATTTAAGAAGTAAAACATTTATATTTATTTTTATATTGTTTTCATTTTTCAATTTAGTTGTGCTTGCATGGTTTTGATTCTCTTAAAAATCTCTTAAAAAACTAATAACAATCTGAAATGTAAGCAAAAAATGGCTTAAAAATATTAAAAACTTTGAGATTTAATTTTTTTACAATATTGCCCATTAGTCATAAACGTATCTAAGGTAAATAGAACAGAGGTCTTAAATAGTCCTCTCTCTAAGCTTAGTTTCTTGATGATATTCAGCTTTTGGACATCTTGGTCCAAGTTTTCATTCCACAGTCTGATGACTAATCCTGAAAGAAATCTGTCCAGCTGGAACAGAGGGAAGACTGTGGAGAGTACACACCTGAACCAGAAACATAGAGCTGAGCTGAACAATAAGGAGAACATGCTGGACTCAGCATTTTGCATGTCGTGAAGGACTCTTTTCTATAGTTCATGGAAATGGAAATTTTGATTAGTTCTGCCTTTGTGTTTGACCTTGTACATACAGGTCATTGTCAATGCACTGGAGTTGAGAATATGGTTCTAAATGTATTTTGTTGGCCAAGATAGAGCATTGACCTCTTATGTGAAACATACAGCATATAAGGACCCATGAGGAATTACCATATAATGTGGTTTATAAGTAATTGCAAATCAGCAGAATTGTTGTTCTGCTTGAATGGATATTACAGGATAACTATGACTCTGCATTATGGAGGGCAAAATGTCATGGGTATTTACAGTGACCAGCCTTAACAATAGAACCTGTTGAAGTTGCCCTGTGATAATGGCAACAAGACTCTTTTAGCTGGGACTTCATGGATGGGCAATATGGCCCTAAAATATCACAATATTTCTTGGTACTCTTGGCAGTATTACAAAACACTGAATTAAAAAAATATTTCATGAATAAACTACTGCAGTAAAACTAAATAATAATGCATGCAATATATGTCACACCCCTAACTAAGATATTAAAACAAATACAAGAATTTTATCAGATTTGTAACAGAAGTCAGTGATGTAGAATGTCCTGATACTAATAATGCACTCCAAATATCTCCATATATCCAGTATTAAAGTAAAGTATTTTTTTTTTTAATTTTAAAGTAAATTTTTCTTTTACTAAAAACAGCAAAAAAGTAGTACCCTGATGTGATAATTAGGGGTGGGTGATATGGCACAATATTTCAGGGTATAATATAATTTACAATATAAAAAAAATGTTTTGTGCATTTGTCCTGCTTTTAGCACATCAGCTTCAAGAACTAACTGTTCACCTTCTATTTACTGCCGTAACCACCCCCCCCCCCCCCCCCCCCCCCCCCGATTGAGAAGTACCATTATAATGAGATAATCAATGTCATTCATCAGTGGTTATAATGTTATAAACAGTGTTATTATCAGTGTACACCTACACTAAATGAGCAACATACAGTTCATTAGCAGAGATGCAGACCACCCCCACCCCCACTTCAGGAACCATTATTAACCTCACAACTGACTTTCAGGTTGTTTCTTTACAGCTGTGTGGCATTGCATCATTGCACAAATTCACGGGAGCTGAAAAAAAAAAGCCTAGATTTTAGACGTGCCATTTGCATCTAGAGGGGTAATGCCTTCCAACACAAGGACCCAAAAAATCAGGCCATTGTGAGGCTGAGAAATCTGAATAAATTATAGATGTAGCCGAAACAGTAGTCCTAGCAAAATCAACTGTTTGGTACACTGTTAAGAGCAGAAATGCACCAGCAATGATGTATGAATATGTTTAATCAATGAGTATAACTTGGCGGGCTGGCTGACGCATAATAAAAAAACTATACAGAGCTTTCTTCAGGGGTTCTGCTACCAGAAACTAGAAATATAGATAGACAAAACTGCAAGGACAGGTCGAAAACTTTTGCTATTAAAAAAATCATGTTAAAATCAGGCTAAATAACTACACAGTGTTGCATTGACCAGTGGGATATGTATGTGGCGCCTTGAATGTGATTTCTTCCACAGTTGCTTGTATGTTCACATGGACAATTCAAAATGCCACTAGTCACAATCATTACCACTCGCTGTGATGTCCACTGTGGGTGGTAATGCCTTCTATGACATGCAGTATTTCTGATACACATGTGACACTGTAGACTGAGGAATGATACGTGCCTGCACAACTTTGTAAACAGAATTTCCCAGTGTCTCACAGTTTATACAAATGTGACCATTCCCAAGCCATTCACTGAAGTGACACTTTATGATCAGTTCGCATACTTTTATCTCTTGACCTTTGGCATGTCAGTATAGAGTATACTAAAAGCTACTGAACAAGCCTGTGGAATTATTGTGGTAAGACGCAGGAAGACTGAGAGAACTGTTCATAAAGTATACAATTCATCTTGGAGGACTGTAGTAAAAAAGAATGGCTTTGGTTTAAACAGTATGGCTCACTTTACTTTATCAACAATATGTCTGACACAATATAGTGAACCGTAAGGTGTACAGAAGGATCTTAACAGCTTACATTTCTCAAACCTGGATTTATGTCTCTATCTGACGGATGTCCTTAAGACAAATGTCACCTGAAACTCCGACGTGTTTTAGGGTGCTGAATCCAGAACATCATAAAATAAAATTTAACATAAAATAAATAAGTAAATAAATAAATGAATAAAAAAAAAAAGATAAAAGGCAAAACAAGCCCCAAATGGCTGCATTAAAGACCTGACAGAGCATCACCAGGAAGAACACCCAGCATTTGGTCAACTGTGTGGGTTTCAGCCTTCTGGCAGCCATTAATTACAAAGGAATTTAAAATGAGGTATTAATTATGTCAGTGCTGCTTGAAACTGCTTAAGCGTATTTGCTTATTTGTTCAGTTATTTAGCATCCTGAAATCAGGCTCTATGTATAAACATAATTTGTATATGGCTATATGTAGATGTAAGTACCCCTTTAAAGTTTAAGTGCCTTTATGCAGGAATGTGAAACCTGTGCACATTGGTGCAATGTGGCTGTAGTTTTGCATTTCGGCCAAACAGAAGCATAAGTCATTATGTATTTAAAGCTTGACGGACACTGGCTCAGTGTGCACAGGTGGTGAAGTCCAGAGACCAACCAAGGCAAAGACTGTGCAGAATTACTGTTTAATAAGAGATGATGCCAATAGGCCCATGATAATCTGCCCCAGAGATTCCTATTCTATTGGCAATACTTCTTTACAGGGGCTAGACCGTATGTGTGCACGTATGAGTGTGTGCACATCTGTATCATCAATAGGTACAATTTAAGGAACTGAACACATTCATTAGAAGGGGTGTCCACAAACATTTGGACATATAAATGTATATATATATATTTGGGAGTGTGTGTCACACAAAGTATGAAGTAGAGAGAGAGAGAGAGAAAGAGAGAGAGAGAGGGAAAGAGAGGGGGAACACAGCATGACTACAGACTGCCTGAGTGGAGCAGGCTGCCTGCAATTAAGGTGAAATCAGGGAGAAATCTGCACTGCCTTGATAATGAGCCTCGTCTGAATTATTAACGAGAGTTATTCCCCCAGGACCCAGTCTCCCACTGAGCCCATCAGCGCACACACACACACACACCCACCCACACACACACACACACACACACATGCACACAGTGCCTCTGTCTCACACACATAGGCATGTACACTTCCACAGCCAATGGACTCACAAATATACACACAAATGCATTCAAACACAAATCCTTCAGAATATGAATGCACACACACACACACACATGCACATACACAGACAAAAAAGAAACCTTCAGGACCCACCGAATACAAGGCCATAAACAAATCACAGATCTGTTCTTGGCCAATGGTGAAGCAAAAAGGATAAGAAAGAAAAGCGCTAAGAAAAATAACGATACTTTAGTAATCGAGAAAGACTCAAACACATAACTGTCAGTTCCACGTTTAATCAAAGTGTTTGTCAAACATGTAGGGTGACCTTGAGTGTGAAAAGGCCCCACAATGGGAAGACAAACACACTACAGCAAAAAGTACCCACACGTATTTCATGTAGGCAGCAGCATTCGTACACTTTTACAACCCAGTTATTTGTCTTGCACATGCCATTTTTCATGGCTGCTTAGAAAAAAAAAGCACTCCATCGCCCTATTTTGTGTAGATTCATGCACACATATTTCATAAAAATGTGGTGACTCACAAAGTTTAAAAGTAGCACCCAGCACTCTGAAAATATTCTGAGGAGTATATAAAGCCTTTATTGAGTCGAGTGTAATTTTCGCAGACCTTCAGAGGCAGAACAGCCTGTCCTTGGTGCTGGTCCATTTGAATACATTTCCTGAGCACCATTATGATGCCTGCCCATAGAAGCTTTTTAGAGGGCCCGGTTTACTGACAGTCAGAAGGTAAAGTGGAGATCTATTCCAGGGACACAGCCTCTTCTTACGAAATCAGGCTCGTTCAGGCGTTTGGAATCATGGAGCTCTGATTGATGGTCTGGATAACTCTGGGCAGATCTCTCCAAACCACTCTCAACCACCACGGAATTTCCTCCCTGTCCCCTCTGTGACTGCGCATCCCGCTCGAGTGATCCGTGTAAACAAAGCCCGTCTGTGTGTGTGTGCGTGTGTGTGTGAGAGAGAGCGAGGCGACGAACTTTGGAAAACAGCGTTAAGCGCTGAGAGGCAAGTTGCACCCTAGGCCTACACTTATGGCTCTGTGGGTCCAGCGCACCTCAAGGGCCTGCTTGCAACCATCTGGTTGGACGGCTCCACCACATTCTCATTCACATATTTGTCGGTCTCTTTGGAATTTGCACACAATGAAGTTTTTCTCCACATACATTATAGCACTTCATATACTACGACGACAACAATGCCCATGCCATCATTAGCACCCACATCCAGCGCTAGTTTAGCCCTCTCTACAGCACTACCTCCCGCCCTGCCCAGCACCAACTCCCCCCCACGCTCTTAGCATGGCTGGTCTGTAGGCTTGGCATGGACATCTACTACTCCTCCCACTATGTGCTCATAAACTCCTGGCACATGAAGTCCCATCCGAGGAGCCAGAAAAAGAGCACCAAAGCTGAGGACACACACCAAAAACACCATGACACACCCCCGCCTGGAGCCAATATGTGAGTCAAACTTCAGAAAGACTGAAGAAGAGAAAAAAAATCAGCAAAACAGTCTGGTCTCTGAGATGAAGTGAGGAAAAGCGAGCGGGAGATGACACAAATCTAGAACAGACTGTTCTCCCAGAAGTAGAGATGTGCTCAAGGGGACAGGGTGAGACTCTAGTGTGTGTGTGTGTGTGTGTGTGTGCGATCTTCAGATTTGCTAATAGACTGGGTTCATTTAGATCCAAATTTCCTGCTCGATCCATCTTCAGATCCCACTATTCAGATTGGATAAACAATAAACTTTTTTTCTTTAGATTTTATAGTGTGTTTTACACTATGATAAAGTATAGCTCAGTGTGTACAGTATCACAATATATCACAATATATTATATCATAACCCATGTACTCTAATATGTATTGGATGCTTGCCCATATACAGCCTTGGAGCACTATGGGATCTTACTATTCTAATTCGATAAAATGTAAACTTTTTTCTCAGACATTTGATGGTGTGTTTTCTACTATAATATGTTTTTCTAAAATTTGATAAAAAAAAAAAATACAATATTTCGCTATGTTTAAAGTATTGCAATATATTAGCATATATTGAATCAAAACTCTGATATGTATTGGATTCTTGTCAATATACAGCCCTACTGTCTTATGGGATCTGTTCAAATGACAGGGTGCCCAACGTTCAGGAATCAGGAAGCAGCAGAACATTCCACATAGCCTTTTACAACTGATCCGTGCATTGGCATGAGATGCTATACTCGCAGCAGAGGACAAAACCTTCCCTGTTCTGAATCTTTAGAGCATCTTTTTTGCAGGATGATCTGATCTATCAAATACAGATGACATCAGTATTGATGGGTGTTGGTACTGAGTCAACAACGGCAGAAAAATTATGGATCGGAGGGAAAAAATATGAAAGGATTCCAGTCCAGCAATAAATATAGGATTAAATAGTACACAACACTTTTTTAACACTATTAGTGTTTAATTACCATTGTAAGTTTAAAGATGAAAAAGGTTAACATTGGGAAACTTACTGTGCAGCTTGTTAAGTGTTGAAGACATTTGTAGATGATAGCCTACTTCTCGCTAATCTTAAGAGCTAGAAATAATTCATTTTAGAGTTCAGTAGTATTTAAAGATAACTAGATCAGTACCAGGTGATACTTAATATTTAAATATAAGCACCAGTATTGAAAAGGAAAAATTATATTGGTACATTTATCACATAAGGACCACTGAACAATGAGGCTCCTGACTGAAGGAGCTAACCCCTTTAAAGAAAGAATCCTTTAACATAAAGTTGGATCCCAAGGTTTATAGGTTGTAGCTGAGGTAGGTTGTATTTCCCGGCCAGTACATCACCGAAGGCTGTTCCTAGGTGAAGGACCCTTTGACTATAGCCTAGATATGCAGCCTTTGTTTGGAAAGATGTTGAGGACATGACTGATGCAAAAAGTAAGAGGTGCATTGCAATGGGTTCCATTTTCTCCCCCAAGGTTTGAGCTGCAATGGCAAGAGGCAGTTTGAGCAACACAGAGTCATCAATCTTTTAAATATTTGTATTGCCATTTTTTATTATTTTTGTGTCTAATAAAGTCAGTATCAAATTCTAAAAACGAGATAAAGTCACAAAGATAAGTTTGTGACTTTTATCTCAATAATGCACGTCTTTTGTTTTTACCTGTTTTAGTAGTTGCGCTTGGCCAGATCTCCACACCTCCCCTTAATGAACCTTCCCCTCTAGAGCATCACTCGCAGCCTAACCTAATTTTTTTTTGTTGAAGAGCAGTAATTTATTCATAAAGAGATGCCATGTTGAGAGTTATAAAATATCCCAATCATATTTCCAACCAGCAGCTTGACTCTGGTATCCAGTTCTGTTGCCCCTTGAACAAGGTGCTTAAATTCCAGTGCTGTGCTGTACCCAAAGCCGTCGCTGATCTGGATTACACTACAGATCTAAAATGTAAAGCGGCAAAGGTCATACTGTGAATATATGGAGCAGTTGAGAAGAAGGACAAATACAAAGAAACCAACACTCAACCACAAACTGGCGGGAAACAAAATATATATACTCTCACTCAGCAGTACTCTCACTCTGCTTTTCTCTCTGTTGCCTCGCCTTCATTGCTTGCAAAGCCCTCACTAGTAACAATAAAATATGAATCAGACAAGGCCTCGGGTGACTTCCTATCTCCTGTCCTTAAAAGAGCTCTTTCTAGTGCTTAGAGACTCTCACATACACCATGTAACCACTTCAGTGTGCCAAATGAGCCCGTTCACAAGCACTGTCTTTATAAGAGTTTCTGTAAGTGCTACACCTTGAACACAAGGACATCAGGCCATGTAGGTAGGCCTGCCACAATAAGCAATTTCTGTTTTGGACAATACATCATCTCAGAAATAACTGAGCTATACAAAATTATTGTCATTATTGTCAAGACCGTTTTATGCCACAAGATAATGAAGATAAAATAATAGCTTAATAGTGCATTTACACATATTTTATAAATAAAATAAAAAATAAAATAAAACTAATATTTTAAACCTAAGAGAACATACCAGTTCATTCATGCTAATAGGCTCTCCTCACAAAATAAACAAAACAGTTGTATAATAAACAGTTGTTGTGTATTAGCAAGAACTTGGAGATATGAAATGTACACCGATACAGGGGATTTAATTGCAAAATCTTTTGAGCAAAGCAAATTTTAGGAAAACTTGAACACAAAATTAACCACTGTCTACCAAAAATCATCACACAAAAACTATTAATTCAAAACCAGTATTGTATTTCTGATAATTGATACAGTATTGCAAAACATAACGCTGTTACACTAAATGTATCTCTATGTTCTTACACCACTAAAACACAACAGACAATACTGAGATTCGCAACAGTTATTGAGGTTATGTCCAATAATATAATATAATATAATATAATAACATTGTGGCTTAAGGGCATCCCATCTAAAAACTACAAAAGTATGATCTCCTCAAAGATAAAAGATCATTTTTGCAGCTCTGTATCAATCTACCTCAATCTGACAATTGAATTTGAACTACCTCAATCTGACAATTTATTTTACCTGCAGTTAAGACTTAACATTTTCAGATACATATATCAGTTATAATAAGTCTTTTTTCCCTTCCCATATTCTCTCCCTACGAGTCTCTCTCTCTCTCTCTCTCTCTCTCTCACTCTCTCTCTTTCTCCTGCTCACTCTTGTTTCGATGGCCTGCGTGCAGTGGCAGGCGACTGACCCTTTGCCCTGCTGGCCTGTGCTCTTACCTAAAGACACGTTATAAATAACGCTCTCGTCACTTCAGATTAGAGCGTCTGACTGACTGCCTGGCACCCGCTCTGACCTGCCTCGCAATCCCCTGGCATCAGAGCACCAGCGGTCAAACACTCACGCACTCCATCTCTCGCCCACTCTTTCTCTCTCTCCCTCTCCCTCTCTCTCCTTCACACACACACATGGTCTCCCTCCTTCTTTAGGACTTACATTTGTTTGACAATCTGACACAGATTTGTTTCATATCTTTAGTCTTATGATACACCTGGGCCAGAGCCAGTTTATGAGGAACCTGGCTTCTTCCTGCCATTATCACAAAAAAATTACAAAAAATGCTAGAGGGCTCTCCTGAGCCAGTCATTACTGAACCAGGGTTAATGGGCTGCAGGATCTATTCTTTAATTTTGTAAAGTACATGAATGTATTACAAATTATAATTTTGCAAAAGCTTCATTTTGGACTCGCTCATGAGTGCCCTCTAGCATCTGAAAATACACATTATCAACTGGTACTTCTCCTTCCTACAAAAGAAAGAAAGAGAAAAAAAGAAGGAAAAAGGGTACCAGCTACTCATCTGCACATTGAATCAAATGTTACTTGCTATTCACATATGCTTACAACTGTGAGAAGACAGACCAACATGAAATCACATTAAAAATGAGCAGTGTAAGAGGGGATCTAGGCAAGATGTACTGGAGAAAAAGTTTAGGTTTGGCAAAGATTATAAGCAACAGAGAAGAGATATTTTTAGTATGGCTGGACAATGGGCAATTAATCAAAAAATAATTGAAACTGACATCCAGAACCTTAAGACAAATTAATCTTGCATAATCTACATAACTGACTAAATTTTTGGCCTATTTTTTTCTCCTACCTAATCTGTTTATACTATTTGCTCTCTGTGTGTTTGTCTACTGTCCCCATAAACCATGTGAAGTCACATGACTCCACTCCTATCCAGTCTTCAATACAAAGGAGAACTGAAACACTGAGCCAACTGAGCAACTTGACTTTTACCAAAGAAAAAATTTTGTTGGCCTCTTTTTTTATTAAAATAATTATTTATTTATTGTAATTGAGGTAAAATGTTCAATAAATCTTAATATTGATTGGGGTTATATTGTCAAGCACTTGATTTATGGTTAGACTTATGATGGTGTTATACTGTATGATACCTACAGTACTCTACTTAACTCTACTCTTACTGTCTTTGTTGCTTTTTTCCATTTATTTAAAGTTGATCCTGTTGACCCTGTACTTGGAAATAGGTACGTTTTTAGAACCTGCTCACTTGTGGTTTCAAGCAAGCTGAGAAGGGACTAAAACATAACAGGGACGGTGAAGGTATTTTATGGCATCACCAGCTACATTTCATTGATTTTGTTGATTAGAGTTAAGTAGCGTAGGTACCATGTAGTGGAATAGTGCCATTACATTTTTGAACCAGAGGGGGAAAGCAGTTTTACTGCTAATGTTATATATAAGTGATTTCGTTTTTTTTTTAAGCTGAGGTTGGTCCTCTGGCCGGATTTAGACAGTTCTTAGAAACAGACAGGTATTAATAGCTACTTACTGCTGCTCTCTAAGACTGTGGGAGCGTCCACTCGGTCTAATAGAATAATCCAGCACCTTAATTGAGACTACCTGCTCTTGTGAGAAGATTGTGATGCTATTTGCAGGCTGCTTTTACAACTGTGTTTTGTAGCAGTCTTCTTTGAACTTGTGTGATCATCCCCTACCAAAACAAGGCATTTAATATTACACTGCATTTCATCATTTAGTTTCGTTTAGTACAATTTATAGCCCTGAAGCTAATGTAAATAAACATTAAATCCTTGTTGCCTCTCATACAGTCTTTTCCAAGGCTACCCAAATGTACAAATGTGGCTTGCATCATAGGGAGTCCAAGGACTAATCGACTGGTGATTAAGCGAGATAGATGATCATTGATGAGTCACCGAAGAGGTATTCATCCTACAAGCTTTGCTTGTGTGTCAGTCAAGACCTAAAATCAGACGATACCAACTGAAAAACAACAGACTACAGCTTTAAAAGTGCTTGCACATTCATGAAACCGGTCTTCTTCAAGGACTATCAGTATGCGTGAGTGCTACAGTGTGCAGTGTATACGACTTGAGTTTAGGGTATGTTTTTTAAAACGGCAGGGTGTGTGTTTATGTTGTGTCTGCCGGAAACGAGGTCAGGGCTATAACCGAGCATGAGCATGCTTTTAAAAGCATGCCTAATCACCTTCATTACCTGGGCTAAGGCTGTGTCTGGACAGGCTCTGAAAATAACCGCTGCACTACTAGACTAGGAGTGCTGGTGTCAAACCCCTTAATTTGCCCTTACGTAAGCCTGCAGCGAGACACTGGTGCTAAAGATATGGGAGCCATCCTGTGGTTGAGCAGCACAGTGTCTTGTCACAGCGAAGGGATAATGGAGCTCAGACACCTGTAGACAGCAGCGCTTGCTTAAATGAGAAGGCCTTACGCCAGGTCCAAGTGACTAGGCCTGGGGAAACTGAGGCTCCATTGAGCACTTAGGGCTTGTTTTTATACTCTGCCCTTCTATTCACAGCCCACAAAGTGGTGAACCACAGCACTGTGGTCATGGTGGGGTCTTCAATGTGCATTTGTCTCCCATCAGTGGACATTTTCAGAACAGTCTAACCAACAATACTGACATTGAGTAAAAAGAGACAGTGTGTAAGCCTGGCCTCGTATCACTGTCTCTACTCAGGAATGGAACGGCTAAATATGCCTTCACATAACAACTCAAAACAGTCCTCTGAAAGGAGATATCTGCATATATGCTTTTTATTACAGCCAATTAGAAAGTTAGAAAGCTGCTTAGCATGCAGGAGCTTCTAGATAGAGCAAATTCATATGTGTTCCTGGTTTGAGAACTTCAGGAGCTCTTATAAAATTATTTAAAAAAATAATATCCTGTACAGTGACTTTTGCCATGTCACATTAAAAATTATTAATGCTGCACTGATCAACAGAATATGCATGAAGGGCTTTTTTTATATTAAAATGTGGATGTGATTTTAGCCAGAATCGCTGCCCTAGCTAGACAATAGCAGCCATGATTTTATCGCACACTGCACTGTCCACTGTGGATGGTAATTCCCTCTATAAAGCATTGCAGGTACACACGTGACACTGTGGATCAAGGAATTTACTTAATTTACTTCACCTTGCCATGAGCATGCTGACCAGTTTTCAGCCTCACTCAAAAAACAATACTTTACATTAGGGGTGGGCAATATTATATCGTATACAATATATCGTGACACAGAAATATCATGACATTAAAAATCCATATCGTGATAATAGGGCTGTTCTGTCTTAAAAGTAGTCTATAATTTACTGTGAAGCTTTAGGTGTATTTATTGTATAATTGTTTTAGTTTGCAGTTTATATGCATGCACTAAATATTCTGCAATATTATTTGCTGCATTATATTATTTTATGCTATATTATTTATTTTGCCACATTATTATTATACTGTTATACTATTATACTAAATTCCTGACATGAATGAATTATTTTAGTTTTCCTATATCGCCAAGTATATCGTTATCGCAAAAATACCCTGAAATATCGTGATATTATTTTAGAGCATTTCCAAGTCTTCCACTGAGGTAACATTTCATGATCAATTGACATTGCAACAGGTGTCAAGAAGAGGATAAAAAAAAAACCAGCACAGAATACTGTAGACTACAGTACAAAATATATTATAAGCTACAGGCTACTAAGATATTTTAACAATACACCATTAAATACACAGGTTGAACAGGTGCTTGTACAGTCTGGAGACACTGGTATTTTATTTAACTGCATTCCATCTCAGTTTTATGTTTTTTTTCATACACTTCATACACGTGACTAAATAGTTAGCTTGCTCAGTTTGATGTCATGTGATAACCAATTTAATAATCAATTTAACTGGCTCTAATCAGTTTAATTACTTACTTTAAATGAACAGACCACATTTAGTTAATTGTTCCCACATTAAATTCTTTTAATGTTGCCATTTTTTTAAAGTGTAAGATTCACCTTCACATCACTAGTCATTTGGAGGAGAGGAAAGTTGGTGGAGAAATGGAGAAGTATCTCACTTGTTACTGCTTTGCTCTTTTATATACAAGAAGGAATGTGTCTGTAAATATTTTAAATATTTTCACCATCAAATCATGTAAAATAATAAATTAATTTTTTTTTTTAAATGTTGTAACCGTCATTGGCCACACGCTTCTGTGCATCTTATGTTGGCATGCATTTTAAGCAATACATCCACTAGAGGGCAGATCAGAATCAAAACATTTCTGAGAACATCATGATGGTGGCAGAGGACGAGGTCATTATTAATTTACCTGAAAAAAAAAAAAGATCAAACAAAACGGTTTTATAAAACATCTACAGCTCTGGCAAAAAAAAAAAAACTTAAAAATTATGAGTTTTTTTAATTTTACCAAATTGAAACCCTCTGGAATATAATCAAGAGGAAGATGGATGATCACAAGCCATCAAAGCAAGCTAAACTGCTTGAATTTGTGTTATCCAAAAGCAGTGTGTAAAACTGGTGGATAAGAACATGCCAAGATGCATGAAAACTGCGATTAAAAACCTGGGTTATTCCACCAAATATTGATTTCTGAACTTTTAAAACTTTAAAGCTCTGTGTCTTTTTTGTTATTTCATCCATTTCTCATTTGTATTACAATGTTTTTAATTGGAATTTGGAAGAAATGTTGTCTTCAGTTTATATAATAAAACAAAAATGTTAATTTTACTCAAACATATACCTATAAATAGCAAAATCAGAGAAACTGATTCAGAAACTGAAGTGATCTCTTATTTTTTTCCAGAGCTGTACATCCATTCTGTCCATTCTGTCCAATCCATAAGCTGTCAAAGAATGTGTATAAATATGGACAAAATTAAAGCAGACGACAGAAATAAGGGTCCATCCCTATCAATATCCAAATTTAGCTTTGAGCATAAGCCAGTCTTTTTATTGCTAATTTACTGGACGTGATTATTTTTATTACTTATTCTTACTATACATAATTTACTGTTGTTGTTGTTGTTGTTGATGTTAATTCAAATAACTAAGTATATTTAAGCTTGATGCTCTTTATAAGTAATCCAGACAGCAAACAATCAGACAGCAAACAATCAGATTCCAGTGAAAAATGATGTACAGTCATATCTATAAGACAGGGCACTAATCAATATTACAGCTGAGCTGATTTGGTAGTGGAATGAGATCCATGGTTAGTAGTAAAGCTTGGTATAGTGCTATAGCTTGGCAACACTGCACTGGTCAGAGAGCAAGGTTAATTTGAGCCATCTCAAATGCTCAAAATGGTAATCTGTTGTTCAGACTTTACCCATTCTTCTACAAATCATTTGGAAATTCAATTCTATGTATAGTGTTTAGTGTTGGAGAAGATCTACAATGAGTAGACACACAACGTTTCCTCAAATTCTGTCTGCATTTCATCATGCATGAGGCGAGAACATAAGACTGCTGCTATCCTCTATTAGTGCACTCTAATGGAGTGCAATGATGGCTATTAAGCGCAGCACCATCAACTATTACGACCATGCTGGACAATCCCAAGCACAAGCGCCTTCTAAAGAGGGAAAGCCCTCTGAGTATGTGAATGAAGAATTGATTTGCAGAACCGATTAAGGTGGATCCTAGCCAACATGCTCATGTATGAGACTCACATGGGTCAAACGCAGGCTAGGTGGGATCCAGGTGAGCATGGACTCTGAGTGGGTTTGTTCATGTTGTCCATGGGAATAGAACTGGACGATACAACTAAAAATGCCTCGATTTGCTTAAGAAAAATGGTGATATAAAAATGTTATATGATAAAAATCTTAACAAAGAATAATGTTAAAGGGTCAGTTTTCATTTGTAACAATGAAAAGCACAACCTTTAAATTTAAATGGTGAACATGGATAACTGTTTATCTAAGTGATATATTTTTATATATAATAATAAACAGATACAGAATAAGACAGTTGCTCTCTTTGTGCTATTTGACTGATTAAGCAGCCTGCACTGAATTGTAACGTTTAAGATGGTGAGATAAAGTTGTCATGCTGTTCCTTTAACCACAATGTTTCTACTACATAATTTGAACAGGACTGTACTACACTGTTTTTTTATATCTTGCATTGATATTTAAAAAATGCATTGCCCAACCAGCCTACCTTAATTTCATGTAAGTCCCATGTAGACCCCATGTGCAGTGTGAAACACAGATGGGGCCCATGTTCAACCACTCTTGGTTAAATCACCCTAACTAATCACCTTATGGGGCCCATCACATGAAACCTATGGACAGAACTTTTTCTTGATCCCAGTTGGGCTACTCATTCTCTACTCAAATCCGTCAATTGGCATGTTTTATGAAAAGTGTGCATGCTCAAAACCTTCTATCTGTCTTACCTTCCATCCAGCTGAGCTGTTGCTGTCTCCTTTATCCTTGAAATAAGGGACGTAGCGGACCATCCAGTCATAGATCTGAGATAGGGTGAGCCTCTTCTCAGGTGTGCTCTCAATGGCACGCGTGATCAGGTCTGCGTATGACAGGTTGCCCCATGCGTTGCGCCGGGACGACTTGGCTTTGCGCAACTGTCCGGCCACGTCCAGCCCGGGCGCAGAGCAGGGCAGCGCTTCTCGGCAGGACGATACACTATCGGGCTCTGCTTTGACCAGAAGCTCTCCATTCTCGGGAAAGGGGTCTGGACGGGGCAGGGGCCAGGTGCAGGATCGGGGCCGGCTTTGGGGCTCCAGGTCTGGGTCAGCATCAACCTGATGAGCCTCAAGCTCGTCCTCTTCCATCATCATCATCATTTGGGTGGGCTTCAGGAAGAGGGGTGTGCTGGGCAAGAAGTCAAGAGGGGTGGGATAATGCCGGTGTTAGAGAGGGGTGGGAGGGATGATTTTGGAGGTGCCCCCTCTCTTCCTCTCTTTCTGGCTTTCTCTCTCTTTTTATTTTATTCTTTCTTTCTTCTCAAAAGAGAAAACAATAAATAAACAGGGGCTTACCTGTCCAAGCTATGTGTTGTGTTGTGTTGTCAGAGTGAGTGTGTGTGTGTGTGTATGTGTTTATCTCTTCTTTTTTAATCAATAATATCACAGCAAATATCACAGCAGATCATGATGAAGCTTGGGATCTTCACAATCCACAGCATGGCAAAAAAGAAAAATGACCACTGCATCCCATGATCCCATCAAGATACCGGCCACTCCATCTGTGGTCAGATCAAACAGTCAAGATAAAGATAATGATGAAGAAGAAGACATGCCCCAAGCATTGTGGATCCAAACAGAGAGAAGAGAGCTTGAGTGGGGTTGATTCAGACTCTTCACGCGCGCGCTCTTGGTGTAGTGGGCTGCAGCAACAGATGATATCTCAGCCTAGCCCCCCAGCAGCATGCCGTGTACTGCTGCTGCTGCCTGGGCTGGGAAAACTCCCATCTCTGCGAGGGAAAACGTCAAAAGTGGATAGAACACAACTACTCGTCCAAGCTTGCTGTTATTGTAGCTCCACAAAAAAGGCGCAAAATCCTTTTATTAGAGGAAGAAGAAGAAGAAAAGCCGGAGAGCACAGTGAGGTGCTGCGCAGTCACTCGGTCCTTGCCGGTCTGCTGGTGTGTGTGTGTGTATATGTGTGTGTGTAAATATATAAATGTGTGTGTGTTGAGAAGCTCAGAGGCTGGAGTCCAGAGAAATCCGCCCAAACGTGTCCTTCACACCTTGCTCACTTTGCATGGCGCATCTGATGATCCATCTCTCCACCTGCAGCTCGCCCGGCTCCTCGCTCTCTCTCTCTCTTTCTCTCTCTCTCTCTTTCTCTCTCTATCGCTTTCTCTGTCTCCAGCTCTCTCTCTCTCTCTCTCTCTCGCGCTCTCTCTCTCTCTCGCGCGCGCGCGCTGAGCTCCTTTTTCATGCTCCGCTACGCTCAGCCCTCTCGCCGGTTGTAACGTGATGACGCGCGCTGGAGAAGCGCAGCTCGCACGTGATTGGTCCAGGCCAGGAGAAGGGATTCACTTCAGCTGGAGCTCAGCAGCTCATTGAGAGCATGCTCAGGCTCTGCTGAAGCTCTGCTGAGGTGGATGGAGGACTTCAACCCAGGAGCCCTTCACTCTCACAGACACACACAGAGATTCTTTCTGACACAGCTTCTTCATAGGCTACGTGGCACACAGACCCTGAATGGGGTGGTCTTTAACCCATAAGAGCCCAGAAACCTTTCTGAACATTGATACCAGATTCAAAAACTGAATCATATCAATTCAGTGAGCAGCTCATTCAGGTTTTTTCTAAGTGTGGGAACATGACTCTACATTTTAGGGCTGTACGATTCTGCAAAATTTGGTATCGATCCAATACCAAGTAAATACAGGTCCAGTGCTGCCGATACAGATACCAATACCGATATTTTTTACTACTACCATCTTTTTGTGTAGGGGAGAGAAATATATCATAATTTATTAAGTGAATGCATCATCAATATGCAAATTCAAATGAAAACTTGAATTTTCATGATTATTTAATAAAGTTTTCCTTTAATTCATCATGTTTTTGATGATAATAAAACACAGGACAAAGTTTTCAGGCAAATAAAAATACTTTTATTAGGTAACTCAGAAATGTTTATAGAAAAGTTAAAACTTAAATTTCCCTGTTGGGGTGGTATTCCTGCATTTACAATTAACAAGATCAATATTTTTCTAAAGTTCCTTTGACAGTAAACATAAAAGATATGTTCAGCCATATTCATATTTCAGGTGTAAGGCATAACTATATCTTTTTGTAGGTATAATATCTATTCTTCAGTTTTAGTGAAATAATTCCTTTAGTTTTTAGAAAAGAGGAGGGGCTAATTGAGCAGTGTTGTACAGCCAGTCGGTCACTCTGTTAATGTCTGGAGTTGTATCAAAGATAAACTGAAACTTAAGAATCGATTTCAACATGCAAGTATCAATAAATACCCAATACCAATGTTAGTAATCAATACTATCAGTATTTTAAATCGATCTGTCCACAACTAGTAAATATTATAAGTTTTAAATCAAGGATTCAAAGATTTAAGGAGACGTTATTGTCATTCATCACATCACATGTGGTACATGAGCTGGAACGAAATAGTATTCTTAGGGTCCATTTACACCCCACAGAACAATTGATAAAACTAGATAAATATAAAGATAAAATAAAATAAAATAGATATTAGGATAAACATGTCCAAAGTGCAAAGTTTGCTATAGCAGCATGGATAAGTGTGAATGAAGAGCAGTAACGTGATAAAGTGTCTTAAGCCCGAGCTGGATGGGCTTAGTTTCTCAGGGGGTTCTGGGGTATCTTTCCCATCTGGAATCACCATGTACGTGTTTTTCCTCAGACGTCCTCTGAGAAAATTACAGGTTGAATTATCTACTGTTTTTCGCCAAACTCGTGGTCCTCCGGTAATTTTAGTCTCATCCGGATCCACATCTCTGAGTTTCATCACCTCACGCTTATTAAAATAGCTATTTGTCCACTGCCGTACACCGTAATTACACTTTGGGTGTGCGTTTCCTGGGAGATCCATTTAAACACAACAGCGAGTGGAAATGGAGGAGCTACTGAACGGGAAGTCATGTGACCGAGAAAGCCAATAAACTCACTGGTCCTCCTGTTTTTTCAAATGCTGTCCGTATGTAAGAGTTTTATCACTGAGTCGTGTACAGCTAGCAAAACTATGTACATAGATATTAGGTAGATTCAGCATTAATTTAACAATAGGTTTTTATGTGATGTTATATGTATTGTTTGTATTATACTTTTTTTTAATCAAATATAAATTTCTTGTTTGTTTTTCTAATTTGTTATTATTATTATTATTATTATTATTATTATTATTATTATTATTATTATTATTATTATTATTTGGGGAGCACCTTTTACCTTAACATATTCAGTGTATAATAGCCCCAACCATTCAAAGTCTTTAAATGAATATAAATTTAATGTCAGAATGTAAACAGCTAAGGTAAAGTAATGATAAATTAAAATGGTTATTTAAAGGTTATTTGTTCATTATTAACATTAATAGATAATACAGCTATAACTCAATATTAATTTCAATCTGGGATGCTATGCTGTATACTATGAGTGAAAAAAACTTCTTATGAATGTATTTAGCTACTTTAATTTGCACCCATTGATGAATTTCTGACAAACACAACTTAGTCCCCGTTAAGAAGTATTGCCAATAGAATAAGACATTCTTACCGCTGAATGTAATCAAAATCTTACAGCAATGCTCCAACATTTGGTAGAAATCTTCCCTGGATAGAAGAGACAATCCCTCCAACAAAAGCAGGATATACTCTTTATTAATATCCTTGGTTTTAGAAGTAGCAGTGATTGATATTCAGTATGTGTTCCAGTCTTGCTGTCGATATACTGGGTATGTATGTGTGAGAGGGAAGAAACTGTCTGCAAGAACTCTCTTTCTCAGTGCTGTGTGCCATTTAAGCGGGTTCAGTTTGTTTTAAACACCCTGGAAATGCAGTTTGCCGCCACGATTAAACAGATTAAAGAGGCGAGATTAACAGGGATTAGTTATCGCCTCGGTCTGAGCCGATATAAAGATTTGGCAACCTAAAATATGCTGAATTATTCCCGTCAAAGTTTGAGACTTCCAAGATAATACAGCTTAACGATCCTTCCCTAATGATTCAAGGATCTTATTTAACAGCAAGTAGAGCTGATACAATATGTGCTGTAAAGCGAGGTTTCTGTGGAGGGTTTCATAGAGCTGTATAGCAGAGACTTGTTCTTTGTTCCATAAACTGAAACAGCACTGCTAGAGCTGCACAGCTACACACAATGAAACAGCTTTCCTTTCAAGGGCCAAACAAACCGTGACATACCGTTTTTCACTCTCCATTCGTGCTTGCTCAGAGTGCGCTCAACAAGCTCAGGGTACTCTGAGCACTCTGAGTGTTCAGGTACAGAGGCTGTCATTTTACTCTTGTCAATGACTGGGCATAGGCAACCCTATGGTTTGTGTCCTTTGGGTGTTTTTTTTTTCTCAATAATGAGGTTTCTCATGACAGCTGACAGGCCCATCTTACTCAAATGATAATTATTATTGTTGTTATTATTTTTTTTATTCTCCATATCCAGTAAAATGATACGTGAGATGAGGAATCTAACTAAAGATTTAAAGGCTCTAAATTAAGCAGAAGTATCAGCTATGCACAGTTACATACTTCTCACGCCCATCTACTGCCATGCACAATTTGTGTTGGAAATGTTCTAGCTGACCACAGGGAGGTGGACCGTTCATAGCTCAGTAGTGACATTGACGTGATGGTGGGCATTTCCCTGGTATGAATTTATCAGACACAGCAACATTGCTGAGGTTTTTACACACATCACTTTCACTGCTAAGTTGAGAGTAGCCAAATATATTCACCCAAAAGCAGCTGTGTGGTCAAAAACTGACCTCTGATGAATACTTCGAGAATGTACATATCAGCACATGGGCTACACTCACTAATTGTACAGCCACTTGTTGATGTTAAACTTGGTGGGGGATCTTTTTAATATTCAAATAAGCTACTTCTTCACAACCAGTATAATGGAATAGAGAACAACAATATTTTTTGTTTTACTTTGCAACTGTGTTTGCAGATGGTTCATGGGTTCCATGTTATTAGTTATGGTTTTAAAGTCCTGGCTTTTCAAACTAAAAACAGAAGAGGATGGCCAAATGGTTACACATAGGCCGTGTCGTACTGTTCCGGCCACTGCGAACCCATTAGACTGGCTATGGTTCTTTTTCCATTTGTTGTGTTGCTAAAACGGGACGAGTAAGTGTACAGTGTGATATAATAATTATGGGACATATGGCTGTCAGATATCACACTCCCACCCTAAGCTCACAGACTTGCACAGACAGCATGCTAACTTACAAAACGAAGCATATTTTATAAATGCAAAATTTAAAGCAAGCAGACTACACCCTGATAATGCTAATCAAAGCTACCCTTGTAAAAAAAAAAGAAAAGTGTATTAATTATATAGTTTAATATAAATATACTTAACATGGAAAAGTACATACTAAATACTATATATTAAAATAGATACTTAAATACATACTAAACGTACTATTTTACTAATAGTTTTTTTAAGTATATTTTAGTTGTAATTTAACAACGTAAAAGTATTAAATTGTGCTTTTGTGTGCTTTTTTTGTAAAAACTTATGCGAACTTAGGTAGATTTAAGTATGTGTTTTGTAAACACGTTTTTTAATACACTTGAAGTGTATTGTAAATGTACTACTTTGCATACTGATGCACATATTGTGTACACCTTAAAAAACTACACTAAAATGCACTTTAAACTGTATTTATAGCCACTACATATTTTTTCTATCAACACATCATATTATTTAAAGCATTGCTTAAAAATACATTTTATGGAAATACAGAGAAAATATCTAAAATTTAAAAATGCACTTTTAGTATTCTTTTCCTAATTTAAACATACCCTTAAGTATACTTTCTTTTCAGAAGGGTAGTGTTTCCTCTACATTCCAAAATATGGTCTCCACCTTTTTCTGTGCTGAAAATATAAAGTCCACGGATCTTGCAGCATTAAGCTGAGGTAAATTTTGATTCAATTAGCAGATCTGTACAGTATTAAGCCCTCCCACTGCATAGATTTGTGACCCCAAATACAGATAGCTAACCATACTAAGGAAACCAAACTCATCTGGATTTGTTAGCGCTTCGTGCCGAATTACATCTGTATGGAAAATCCACCTCAGAATACCGCAGTGTTTTTGCCCTGCAGTGTAAAAGAAGGTGATGATTTTTGGGAGTGAATAACAGTAAGTAGTTGAGGATATTTAGCTATTTTAATAATATGTTTTGTAATACAGTGTCATTAACAACAAGCTTTTCGTCTAAAAAGGCAGCAAGTCAACAGATAGTTGTTTATCTTTGTGGCATCTACTAAGCTTTGAGTTTACAAAAAAAAAATATATATATATATATATATATATATATATATATATATATATATTATCTTTAGTATTAGTGCCAGTAACATTATGTTAAGTGTTCCTTTTTATTCCAGTTCCTTTATAACCAGTGAACCAGTCTTCTTTCATAATGTCTCTGTTCTCAGTGATATATACTGTAATTTGTCCCTTCCAATGTCCAGCTCTCTCCTATGTCCTTGCATCTACTAGGTAGATGTTTCTGATAAATAATGAATGGCTCTGGCTCTGCATATGTGAATGATATGTAGAGCTTCCATAGGCCACCAAATGCTATGTTGACATATTATATTTCAATCTACAGCAAAAATGCACATGGTGCAGGAAAGATTCAAGACCTTTATGGACAAACCTTTTTTTTTATATATAAAATGTCTTTTTATAGATATGATTCCAGCATAAATGATGCCTTTCACTGGAATACAATGGAAGATTCCTTCACGAGATGTCTTTTAAGGATAAGGCCGACAAAAAGCACAATACACTGAGACATTCCATGAGTGACATAAGTTACCACAATCCAAATCCACAAAACACGTCCATATACAAGCATGAATTCTTTCCCCTGTCTCCACCCAGCACACCCACTTTTTGGGCACACTCAGATGTTACACAATACACCCACTGAAACTTCAACATGTGTGGTGCCATTTATTGTAGAGTTACAGTTGTGTTGTTGCAGATGCTAAACATAGTGCTCGTGTGAGGTGTTGTTGATGAGTCATGTGCAGCAGACCTGGTGTTTCACAAACACATAGTCTCCTGGTATTTTGGTACCAAGGTTCTGCACACCACGATCTGCATTGCGCACCTAATGACATTTCCAATGAAGCAATAGCCAGGAGCTGGTCTGCAGAGTGCTGCCACTCAGAAATGGCATTCGTATCATGGTTCAGGCAGAACGGGCACTGGAGAAGGACAGTAGGAACACAAGAAAATCAAAGGTCAGTAAGAGTCAGAAGGCAGAGAAGACTATATGTCCAACAGTTCACTTAATATCAGAGACTGAGAGAAAGGAAAGCGAGAAAAATGGCTTGTAAAATGATTGCCACTCCCCCAAAGCTATGAGGAGTGAGCTTCAGAAAGTGGGCGGGGCATAATCTCAGCAGACGCTGCTGTGGCGTGCATGTGTGATCATCTGAGCACCACTAGACAGGGTGCTTCACACAATCCATACCAGACATTCCAGAGGCAGGAGGGTTGGCTTTTGGTGCCGATCCCAGAACAGTGTGTCACACTCAGCAGACCACTATAGCCACTAACACACCACTCAGAGCAGGGCAGTGCTAGTGTGTACACAGAGAGACAAAAATGGATCATGGAATTTCATTCATGTCTCATCATTAAGACTTTTCCAACAACAACAACATATATACTCCGGCACCCACGTGAGAATTTAATCAAATAGTTAAAATCTAAACAAATCCAGCCTAATAATCAGTGTAAATCATTAAATTAATTGACAGGCTTAACCCTTTAACTTCTACCCACCTTTTAGATAGAGCAGAATTAAGTCAGTGTATCTTAATAAAGAAGGTGTTGAACTCAACCCAACCAGATTTGTGCCATCTCTACCCGTCAGCAGATGTATGTCAGGGTTAAATCACTCGCATATCTTTTTTTACAAAAAACATGTCTCTTTATGGACCCAGAATGGGTGCTTCTATGGCCAAAGAACCATTTATAGCAGCTGTATTTTTGTATTTTATTAAAAGTGTAAGGCATATGCAGCATTATATAATATTCCTCCATATAGAGGTGTCAGCTCATTAGTTATATTTGCCAAGTACCTCACTTGACTCATTATCTGACTGTAGCCCATCTGTCAACCACTCTGCCTACAGTGTGAACTTACACTGACATGCCAAAAGTCATTGCATAGCAGTATGCAACTAAATCATGAAGTGTTACCTCAGGGCACGGCTTGAGTTTTGGAATGCCCATATTCCATTTTCAAAATTGTGGGCATTTACTATTCCTCAGTCCACAGTTTCATGTGTACCAGGAAAATGCCATGTCATAGAAGACATAACCACCCACAACGGACAGCACAGTGGGTGGTAATGATTGTGATTGATGGAATCAGCACGACAAATTACATATAAGTTCCAATCTTTGAACCTTGGGTACTAGATGATGGTCCAGTAATGGTGGAGGAGGTCATGATAATGTACTTACTACTAAAAAGACAAAAAAGGCAGCAATGTAAACAGGGGTATCAACCTAAAGAAAAAACTAGTACAAGATTCTTCTTTGTTTTGTCTGTATGACAGTGGCTGTTTAACTTTAAACTATTAACTACACTGCCCTGATGATTTCCTGTGGTACCACTCTGTTCCAGCCATATCTGTTTCATGTTAGAGAATGTGCCCAAATATGAACAAGCCTAACACAGAGTACAGACGGGAGGCATCGTTCATTTCAGTGTTTTAACCAAGCATGTATAAACCTTCAGGTGTTGTACTTGTTTATCTTCTTTGTGCTTTTGAAGAAGTCCTTTGCAGACTGAAAAGCATATGATCATCATATTGTTTCATTTGTATTCCTTTTTTATGAAAACGTTTGTTCTTCTCTGATCTCCTAAAAACTATCAAAATCGTTTTTTTGGGGGGTAACAAAAACATCAAATTAAAAAAAAAATTGCCTGAAGAGGTGCACCTCATCGGTTGGCTATTTCAATCAGCTGCATACTAATAATTCCAGCAACTATACCAGAAAACTACGCTAATATCACTCATTTGGAGCATTGGTCTTTTAAAATATCCTAATGAGGTTCATTCCCAATAATAAATGGCAATGACAAAGGCACAGCTCCAAGTATCAGGAATGTTCCAGAGAGTAGGTGAAACCCGATTTCACCCCTTCATGGCATCGGCCCAGATTGGCCTGTCTTTAATACTTCCTGCCTCTGGCAAAAGTCATCTTATCATGCCAGAGATCTTGGCGCTGATTCCTCCCGAAAATGCACAGAATGTTCAGAGATGCAAGGCTGTCAGAGGAAGGCCCGGGGGCTTCAATTAAGACAGGGCTGCGAGTTTGAAAATAACTAAGAGTGCAGGTAACAGCGCTCTTTCACACATAGGAGACGCTGACAGAGTTTCGACTAATGTGATCTGACACACACCTCTAATCCCATTCACAAATGAAACACTAGCACATCGCTGAATCCCCTAAGGGAGAGAGAAATAGGGAGTGACACTGTCTCCTGCCCAGTGGTGCCGCAGAATCCTGCATTACCTTTGAGAGTCCTGCTATAATATTCATTTTTAGCCTGACAACATTACGACAAAGGACATAACCTGAACACACAGCAGCGGAAAATGTGTTCTCCAGAGGGATCTGTTGAACTAAACTCCTGCCCTCTCATAACCGCAGTCAGGACAACTTAAGACATGTAATATGTGCAGCAGACTTCAAATGACAGTGATAATGTCACAGGGGTACAGAGGAAAAAAAACGACTAGGGCAATGACTATGAAGGCTAGAACAATGAATAACAGACTCAGGAGGAAATGCAGTTTTGTTGAAGGTGCATTATTAGTTGATTTATCCTTCATTTTCTTATTAACTTCAAAGAATTAAAAAAATATGTAAGAAAAATCCTTTAAATAATCATTACTTTATGGCATCAGCATAGGTGCATTAGGTCCTGAGAAAACAACCATGAAAAAACAGCTCATCGGGAGCTTTCTTTATTTAAGTATATTTAAGTATATTTCACCAGGCAAGTCATTAAGAACACATTTTCTTATTTACAATAACAACCTGGCAGCCTGGTCTGATAACGTGCTTCATTTCATGTTCTTCACTCCTGTCCACAAAAATCCTGTAATGGTTAAATCTTCCCTACCAGCACAATCCTAAAAGTTTTCAATGCTATTCAAACATAGTGAATAGCTGAACTTCCTCACTCTGAACCCACTCCATAAATTTAAGAGATGTGGCAGCTTGTTTAGTCATGTTGACAGATCAAGTCATTTTGTGTGATTTTCAGTCAACAAAGAAGAATCCGATCCCTTTAACCACATCCAAAACAGATGATGAGCAGAGTTGGGCAGGATACTCTCAAAACAGTACAAGGTACCGGTAAATATTGTCAGTATAAGGGCAGGTTCACAAACTCTGATTAAGCCTGGTCTTGGACTACACCGCATTTTGAATGGAGATATTCCAGGGAAGGGAAAATATAGTCTAAAATACTTTTCCAACAGGGACTAGACAAGTAGTCTATGTGCATTTGCACATCTGTGTCAGACGATAAATGCATTTATTGGCATTTGGGCACCTACTTGTATTCAAAATATATTTCTAGGAGGAACATGAGGAACCTGTTGTTATGCAACATCAAGTATTTTGCTGCTTGATAAAATTTGAAATATTTGGAATATTACAATTTTAATGGTGAGATTATAACTGCCCAGTATCTTTTAGTTTTTTTTACTTCAATCTTGAATACAAGTGGTGTATTATTAATATCATAATGTTATAAAAGGTTATCTAAAACAAAAAAAATAGCTTCTATGCTAGCCATATTTGCACTTAACAATGCAATATAAATGTGTCAAGTACTGCAGTGTCTAATGTTTATACACGTTTTTTTGTCTATAGTTGTTTTGTCTAGAGTTTATATTTTTGCACTTTAAAGAAAGAAATTGCACTTCAATTTTGTTGTTTTATATAATGACAATAAAGACATTCATTCATTTATTCAAAAAAACATACACCACTAAAAACACTCAATGACCATCTACTGAAAAAATCAGCTCAACACACTAAAGTCTTTGTTTTAATGCAGAATGCTTGACTAACAAAACTCAGCAAACACAGCAAGAAATTTTCATTTCATTTTCATTCATTTCAACAGGAGGGAATATCAAATGCTTTATCTGTGCAAACATGAACACTCCATTCCCAAAACAAAAATTAATGGTAAATTCTCTCATACATTTTAAATAGTGTGATCCCAGTTGGAGCACTGGAAGAGTAATGGCCTCATCTCTAGCTGCCATCGCTGGTGTCAGCTCTCATGAGTTAATAGAGGAGATGAGAGCGCACAGGAAAAAAATATCTGCACTTTTCTGACAGGGAAGAAAGGAGAGCTTTCACAGGTCCATGTATCATTAAGCAATTGAGAAAGCTAATTAGAGCTAGTGGTGGTGGGGGTGGAGATCTCGCACCTAATTATTGCCATAGCAACTGCATCTCTCATACATGAGGTGTACAAGGGAGCACTGCTCCGTTCTGGAAAAGAAGAGGATTGAAACAGAGCAAGAGAGCCACCTAGTGCAGCAAAACTGTAATACAGTAACAGCGCAGGGTTACTGAAGAAAGCTCAATCTTCGAAGGCAAATCAGATAATTTGGGCATAATTGCTTATTAAACTGATGCAAAGCTAACTGAATTAAGAATTGTCTATTTAGAAAAGAAGAACAAATGCAAATACTATTTTATCCTCTTATATCTACTACTGCCAAGACTTTATACTATGTTTTATTCCAGAAATGTACACATTTTCCATAATTCCAATTCTAATGTGTTTTTTTTTAAAAGAACGTGTAAATACATTTTAATTTATTTACATTATTATTATGAGTGTTATAATAAAATAAAATTATATTGTTTATCACAATTATGTCTGGCATAAAATATTCTTGAAAAATTGGTTATCGTGCCAGGCCTAATAGAACTATTTCAATATGATGATCTAGTTAGGACAAAGACAATTTAAACAATGTGTAAAGTATTACATTGCAAATGAAAAGCCACTTTCAACAAAACACTACGTTTATTACACAATATTTTTTTTTTTGTTTGAGGTTTTACAGTTTTCAGCTTAGGGTGGGAAGCAAAGTCTCTGTTACTTTGAATAGCTGTCAAGTTTGGCAATTCACATCTAGTCCCTTGCATCCATGAAAAAAAAAAAACAACAACTCTTGTTTGGTTGATTAATTTATGACAGCTCACAGCATCTACATGAGCCTTTTTGGGTCAATCTTCTCCAGGTGTACGAGGGGCTTAAGCTGCTCTGCAAAGCTGCGCATGTCTTCAGACACTGTGTCCTGTCCAGCAGGTGCCAAAACACTAAGTTCCACTAGATAGGACAGAGACAGCGGTTCAGTGTTGTCCGTGTTGCCCGGCACAAGCACCCGAGAAAGTTTGCTAACGACCACTTTGAGCACACCTTTTCGGAAAATATGCCCTTTAGCCACAAACTCATGGTCCATGCGAAAGCCCATTTCGTTGAGGAAGTCTGGCAGGCTGTGAGACGCTGAAACGTCCACACAGTTCCGAACGAGGGCGTGGCGACTCTTATCGCCCACCTCTGGCTGGCCAAGGTAACGCAGGTGCCAGGGAGCAGTGGGGTGAGCAAGAGAGCGCCTTGCCCGGAGAATGAAAGGGTTTCCCTGCTGACCTTTAAGAAGGTAAACTAGTTCATGATCAGCAAAGCTCTCTGGTTCCATGTTGTCACACAGACCTCTTAGACGATGGAGGAGACTGTCTAAGGACTGGTCCAGCACACTGCCTATGGAGTGCAGAATACAGTATTAATTTCAGAAATACAGTAATACTACAGATAAAGTAATAATAAAGTAATACTACAGATCATCAAAACAGTGTTGACCAAGTCAAATGATGCTGATAATTCTTTTTAAAAAATATTTAATTGTTCTATACTTTTGTTTGTTTTTGTATGTTGTACTTGTTCTTGGGGAAAAAAGGAAAAGGAAAAGATATTCACAAAAAAAAAACAATTCCAATATCGCTAAAATTTAAAGATTCAAACCAGTCCTAAATATATAGAGCGCATTAATAGTATTGTAACACGTTAGATCATTACCTTTGGTTTCAACCTCAATTAGGGATTGGCCATATCATACTCTATGCAATAATACTGGCAAATCAAATACAATAATTTTGTTGCAACAGTGTTTTTTTAATAATTTATTTTATTATCCAAATATTTTGTCACATCGCCAAAAATATTGTTTTCACAAAAATACTTTTAGGGCCCCATTGCCCACCTCTACAAATATGTAAATGGAATTACATGTAATCATCAAAATAACCTGCCTGGAATGAAAAAGGTAAATGCAAAATATTCTACAATAATTGTACAAATCTAGTTTTAAGCTGGTTGCAGCTGTTCATTTCAACACAGCCCTGTTCCATCCCTTCCCAGTTATGCTAAAGATCACATGTGTACATCTATCCGTTTTGTAGTTAAAGTGTATTTGTAAATGAAAATCTGAGTTTAGAAAGAAAGTTAAACTTCAGAAAAAGTTAGAACTAAACACTAGATGGCGGCGTGGGTACAGGTATCGAAGCTTCATAACGATACAACTGGTTTAACCCGGTTGTTGATAATCATTTGGAATCATTGTAATGACCATGCCTCGCTGAAACAGCGGAGAAACGGGATCGACAGCTGAAAACAGACAGTATCTTACCCTGCAGTAAATACTCCATCATGTTTATCGTGCCCCCGGTAACGGGCATCACGGTGACCGGCGGGGCTTCCATCACTCACCCGGGGAGTTACAGTTACCTTCAACTTCTGTAAAAAA
The DNA here is from genome assembly GCF_023375975.1 of Astyanax mexicanus. NCBI lineage: Eukaryota > Metazoa > Chordata > Actinopteri > Characiformes > Acestrorhamphidae > Astyanax > Astyanax mexicanus. The sequence goes on along the minus strand of NC_064413.1, from coordinate 34,562,731 downwards.
AATTAAACACAGCATTAAATCAACGTAGGTTAAATTAGCTAGTTAAGTAGATAAAAGAGTGCTAGACCCGAAAGTAGTTAGGTTACAGGTTAGTAATCAAAGGCTGTTTGTTAGCTTGAGCAAACAATAAAATGAAAGGTGTCTGAAAAATTGGTTTTCACATTTTTTGGGGGTTTTACACACAAATATATAGCTTAAAACAATATAGTAAGTATATGTAGCGTGGTCAGTGTCAGCCAATGGATAATCAATAATAATCTATCTATCTATCTATCTATCTATCTATATATATATAAAAAAAATAAGAGACCACTTCAGTTTCTGAATAAGTGTCTCTGATTTTTCTATTTATAGGTAGTTTATTCTATAAACTACGGACAACATTTCTCCCAAATTCAAAATAACAATACTGTCATGTAGAGCATTTATGTGCAGAAAATGAGAAATGGCTGAAACAACAAAAAAAGATGCAGAATTTCCAGAACTCAAATAATGCAAAGAAAACAAGTTCATATTCATAAAGTTTTAAGAGTTCAGAAATCAAAATTTGTTGGAATAACCCTGTTTTTTAATCACAGCTTTCAAGCACCTTGGCATGATCTCCACCAGTCTTACACACTGCTTTTGGATAACTTTATGCCACTCCTCCTGCAAAATTCAAGCAGTTTAGCTTGGTTTGATGACTTGTGATCATCCATCTTCCACTTGATTATATTCCAGAGGTTTTCAATTTGGTAAAATAATAATAATAAAAAAAACTTTTTAAGTGGTCTCTTATTTTTTTTCCAGAGCTGTATATATACGGTGACTGGCGGGGCTCCCATTACTCAAACAGCTAGTTAACTACTACTTCTGTGAAAAATTAAAAACATCATTAAGTACAGCATTAAATAAACGTAGGTTAGCTGGTTAACTAGATAAAAGAGTGATAGATAAATATTAAGTGACCCTAAAGTAGCTAGGTTACAGGTTAGTAATCAAAGGCTGTTTGTGGTCACGATGAGCTAGTTAGCGTTAGCTCGTTAACTCTAGTTAAGTTATTAATATACTACCCTTAAATAAACCAGGAACAAATGTAACATTTAAACTAGCAGTTAAATACTTTTTATTTTGGTAAATTAGTGTTTTAAAAGGTCCTGGTGTGCCTGTCTCTGTGTGTGTGTTACTCAAATGTTACAGCACAGTGGCGCCACTGCACTGGAGGTGTGTGTGAGAAAGACGAGGCCTAAACGAAACAAGTAAATAATTCAGAAAGATAGACAAATACTACAAACCCAGCTCTGAATATAACACATACCGGCTCTGTGTAAAGAGGAAAGCGTGAAATATTCAGCCTATAACGTCTTAACCGTCAGTTATCTGACTGACCGGCTGTGTAACACTGCTGTCTGTGCACTCTGTTGTCGCTTAGCCTGCTAGCGCTTTCATTGTCAGGGTTGCCAGGTCCACCATAAATACTCAAAGTCAGTCTAAATCCCGGCCTTCAGAAGCTTAACCTAGCCCAAAATATTAAATATTTCTGTCTTACATTCGACGCAAATGGCAAAACAACTACGACTTAGTATTTTATATTTATAATATATTTATTATCAGTATTGCTATTTACCTTAAAGTCATTAATATTGTATTTTTGTATTGTATTTTTTTTGTATTATTGTGTTTTATTAGTTCTTTCATAACAGTTTTATATCCCAGACAAGAACATTTAATAGTAACATAATTAGCAAAAAAAAAAAAACTTGACTTACTCATTTATGTTTCTTTCCCATCCTGAACTCCCTTCTATCCTCTTTAACCTTTTTTTCATCGCGGGGTGATTTCTGGTTAGATTGTGTGTTTTTTTTTCTTTTTTGTGACTTTTTTGGCGAGCGCGGTAATTTTTAAAAAGTAGCCCAAACAATGCACCCCGCCACCCCTAAATTTTCATCCGCGAGTGGATTTTGAAACAAGCCCAATTTGGCTGAAAAACCGCGAAACTGGCAACTCTGTTCGTTGTAGAGGTACAGGCTTTGCGCATGCGCGTACATTTGGGTTGCCAAATTTGTAAAAACAGCACAACACAATGTCCTCAAACGTGTAAACTTTTACAATATATATATATATTAAATGTTGTATTAGTTCAATATAATTGTAATGTACAGGAAAATAGCAAATTAATCAATCTTAACAAAAAACGAAAAAAAAAAAACAAAAAAAAAACAAAGAAAGCAACCAATACAGAAGAAAATGAAGAAGAAATGTTACATATGAAGAAGTGACATTTTTAAGTCCATAAGCAAATTTTATGTTGCGCCATATTAAATTTCAGGAATTATCATATAAACCTTGGTGTTTTACTTTATATTGTGTGTGTGTTTGCATGCATGTGTGTTAGACCAGTACAATCAGTAGAGCACCAAGACATTTATATGTGTATGTCTGTGCGTGTGTGAGTGAGCTTGTCTGTTGTTTTCTTTTCTTCACGTGATAATCTTATTCAAGGAGACTTTATTGTCATTCACATCACATGTGGTACAGGTGGAATAAAATTAATAAACTCACGGTCCAATTCCACCAAAAAGGAGCAATTGTTAAGTAAATATAAATAATAAAATATAAAGATAAAAAAATATATATATAAAAAAATGAAAATATAAAGATAAATACACAAAATATAAAGGAGAGTTGGAGAGTAGCAGCAATATGATTTGTCAGTGCAGTTCTGGAATTAAGCTGTTTTTCAGTCTTGTTGTTTTGTACTTGATGCAGCTTCTGCCTGGAGCGGGACATAAAGAGAGGGTGGTGGGTGGTGCAGGTGGCCCTTTTCCTTTGTATGGAGGTGTAGATGTCCATGGTGCTGGGGAGGCAACAATCCCCTGTGCAGCCTTCACCACCCTCTGCAGGGCATTCAATATGATAGACTGTTAATGAATAATCTGTATTCATTTATCAATCATAAATCAATCAGTATTTACTTTAAGCAACTTGTATCCAGTTTGCTTTGAAATCATGTGATGTTAAATCTTTTCTTGATTCAATGTTAAGACATTATCTTGTTCTTCAAAAGAACATTGCATGCCGTACAATGTGAGTGTGTGACTCCTTTATGACTAAGTATAGAAGATCAAACAAATGTTCTTTTTAAATAATGTCATTTTAAAGGTTAGATGGGCTTAAAAAATACAGTATGTAACAGAAGTGAGTTATTAATTCATTTTATTAATATTTACTTTTTCATAGGACAACAATGAAGATATGCCAATTTGATACAATTTAAAATAGTCAGTGTACATCTTGTATAACGGTGTACGTTTGCTGCACCCTCAAAATAACTCAACACACAGCTATTTATTTATGTCTAAATCGCTGTTACCAAAAGTAAGTACACCCATAAGAGAAAAAGTGCTTGCATACATGTCTTGGTGAGTTTGCTTTTTTTACTCTCCAGTGTTTGCTTGTGTGTATGTGTTTGCTTATATGTGTGTATATGTATGTGTGTGCTCATATGTGTGTATATTTGCTTATGTGTGGATGCCTGTGTGTGTGTTTACCTGGAGATTCATGTTTCTGTATAGGTTTAAGTTTATGTGAGTATGTGTATGTTTGAGCGCACTTGTGTGTCTGTGTGTGTGTGTGGAAATGTTGGGGGTGGGATTTTGAAAGTTACTATGCCATACATTCAGATATGCTGATATTCACTAACATTGTGTAAACAAATCTGTGAAATGAATGCACTGGAAAAAGTTAAGAGACCACTTCAGTTTCTGAATCAGTTTGTCTGATTTTGCTATTTATAGGTACATGTTAAATGTAAAATGAACATTTTTGTTTTATTTTATAAACTATGGACAACATTTCTACCAAAATCCAAATAAATATATTGTCATTTATATGGCTTGTAATCATCCATCTTTCTCTTGATTATGTTCTATTCTTGATTGATTATGAGATTTTCAATTTGGTAAAATCAAAGAAACACATAATTTTAAGTGGTATCTTTTCCAGAGCTGTATATATATATATATATATATATATATATATATATATATATATATATATATATATATATATATTTAAAATGTATCACCTCACAGTTATCTATTTGCACCATATTTGTCATGCTATATGGAAAAAGAGTTTTTGAAGCTCCACCCACATGGATTGACATGTTATGTCATTAATACATGACATGCATTTGCAAATGCTTTTATTCATTGTTTGATGCCAATTTTATGTATATCACTTGAATGATATAGCATTTAGTCATTTTAGTGTTTAAAAAGTTAAGCAGCACGTTTTGGTGCCAGCTCAAAGGTAAAATTGCTGAAATTGTTTAACCTCAGTAAACAAGTGATGTAAACTTTATTGTATTGTTTTTTTTATTTAAGAAAGGTAGCAAACTGGTAAGTTTTTCTTGCTTTGGTGCCATACACTTTGGTTTATGTGCTCATAAATATGATCGAATAGGCAAATACAATCTCCACTGGGCTACAGGTCAAAACATCAGTGTTACTAGAACTGGGCCCAGAAAAAAACTACAGTTCTTACTTCCTGTGTTCCCAGAAATTTTAAAAAGCAAATTTGGAGATTTTGTCTTTTTGCAAACACAACTGAGTGAGAAAAAACTAGAAGATGTCTTACAGCAGGGGTGTCAAACTCATTTTGGCCGAGGGCCACATTGGCATATTGGCTGTCCTCCGAGGGCCAGATGTAACTTATAAATGTAATAAAATGTAACCAAATGTAATATATGTAAATGAATGTAATTACTCCTTAATGTTAAATAACTCTCAATATATTATTTATTCAATCAAATATTACAGTTGCATGGAAAAAATGTTTGCTTGTTGCTCTATTAACATAAATCCTTTTAATTTGTCATGTCATGAAACTCCATCAATCAAGAACCAAACTATTCAAGTGAATAGAAATGACATCAAGTTATATTAACTTTGAAATTATTAACTGAAATAAGGCTTAATAAATATAAAATCAAAAATTGTGAGCTGTTAAGAACATAGCATTTCCTCAGATTTAGCAGTTCCTCATCCAACCACTAGTGGGAGCTGCAGCAGCAGCACCACAAGTCCGCAGTCTTTACTGAGTCAGAGCTACAGCCCAGCCACGGGCTACAGGGCTCAGCTCAGCCAGTCTGGAGCGTTTTTAAAAATTTTAAGTTCTTCTGTGTATGAAATAAAGATTTTTGTAACCGAATAATACAGCTCTCTACAGTTCATCTTTCAGCCCAATCAGCTAACAGCAGCCGTTTAGAGCATGAGTCACTGCTGTGATTACATTATAAACAGGTCAGTTATCGCGCTGCTAACCTCAGGATGTTTATAACTACGGAGTTTAGTGGACACACCACGGCTGCAAGGTTAGACTGTTGAAGGCTACTGAAGACTATTAAAGGCTATTGGAGGTTATTGAAAGGGTTATTGAGGGCAGAAATTAGTAAAGGCTGGTTAGATAAGTTATTCACGTCCTCGTACTTTGCTGCGGTGAAACTGCGACTAGCGCTGTCCCAGTGATGTTTATTAACGTCATTAAAACAGATTTTGTCAGCTATTGTCTTATAAATATTTACACAGAACTTATATCTCTCCTAAAAAGCGTTTATTTTGGTCAGTAACACTCTTCGTAACACAAAAGGCATACCGGTCGCCTTGAAGCACAGCCGTCCGTCTGCATCAACTTCTCTTTTTCTGGACATTATGGGATAAACATTTATATGTCTCAATTCCACCCGCGAAGTTACACCTTCCGTCCGGCAGGGTTTCCACATCAATGACTACACTGCCGTGTAGTGGCAGTAAGCCGTAACTTTGCGGGTAATACAATCGACAAGCATTGTGGGAAATGTATTTTTTGGTCAAAGAACGCTTCTGACTTATTTATTATAGACACTAAGATCTTACAAGCTCTCGCGGGCCACATAAAAAGACGTGGCGGGCCACATTTGGCCCGCGGGCCTTGTGTTTGACACATGTGTCTTACAGTGACCACTGTGCATCAAATGGTAAATGCTTCCATGCCCACGCATTTAATTAGTATTCAGATTGAACAGTCAAAAACTTGGTGACAGTATCTTAAATCACACCCTGACTCACAAACATTTCAAAAACACTAACTGATGCCAAGTGGAAATTACCCAAATGACATAAGCGAGCCATATTTAAGATTAAAATGAGTACAGGGCTTTCACCTTTCAGGATTGCTGTTGCCTGTAGAAGAGCGGTGTTCTCACCATGCAGAACCGCTCTAATGTGCACTGCTGAGTGCAAGTTATGGAACATGTGAATAATGTCACTATACTCAATAATGTAACACTGTGTCATGACTGGAGGCATTCTGGTTAGTTGCACGTGTGAGATATTGCTTTAAATGTATCTACTGAATGTGTATGTCTCTAATATCTATAAACTTAAAATGGTTGTGTATAATGTTGGAAAGTATATTATTGTTTACAGTAATTAAACACTTTTTGGTATTATTTAGAACAATTTTAAATGTTTCCTTTTAAAGAACAGTTTAAAGTACAAATAAGTCACAGAGAACAAAATTCATCAAACTGTAATAAATAATTTTTTATTTAATTTTTATTTAACATACATAAATAGAAAAAAACAGAAAAAAATACATAAATAATGTGGTAATTATATTTAAGACACATTTTATGTGTTATTCTTTTCCAATATTGTAACTGTCAAAAAAAAAAAGAAAACAACAAAAATCAGAATTGTCTTGATTATTTTTTGACATCTGAACACAGTAGAAGATTTTGTTAACATTCTTTGCTGAACTGTATGATGGAATTACATTTAATTTCTGTCTTACATTATTTACATTATATCTTCTGTTCTGTTAGTTTTGGTGAAACTTAAGCATCCAAACTGTGTTATTTTATAGTGGTGATTCTACAGAGGACCACTGTTTTTACTAAAGAACCATTTTAAGTGCTACTTAATCACTTTAAATTAAGTAAAATAAACAGGGTACTTTTTTTCCTAAATATTGTGACAGTGACATAAAAAAGAGCCTGTAGAACTCTTATTAATAATTTCTTCTTACACTCTTATTTGGCTGTACACACACTCGTGGTCGGATGTGATGACACTCGGTTGTCGATGTTTGCTGAACTCCAGAGTAGAATAAATCACCTGGGTCTCACATTCATCCTATAAAAATGGAGCAAAAGGAAAAAATTAGCGTTAAAGGGAAGGACACTAGGGGCATCAAACGTTAATAAAAGAAACCACAAAATGATCATTAAAAGACAGTAACTTTCTACTATACCTGTACACTCTCCCTGGTATGTGATTGAGATTCTCTGCAGGAGATTCTCTCTGCACAATAATAAAATGGCACTATGTTACAAACAAACGTACATGCACGCACGCACACACATACACATACAGTAAAAGCAAACAAACCTGAGTCATGCTCACCTGTCATTCCTCGCTGTCGTAAGCTCCATAAAATTATGACAAGAGCTACAATGATGAAAAAAGCAGCTGCACATGCTGCACTTATTGGCACAGCAGTGTGTGAAAGGGTTCTGTCCTCTGTGGCGCCTGAAATTTAGCACAAGGCAGTTGTAAACCTCAAACAGGCCACAGATAAAAATCCCACTCAGATTACAATTATAGACTTAGAAGCTTCTAATAATTAATATTAATTTGGAGGTTTTAGATACAATGTAAGGTCATAACTTAAAACTTTGTAAATATTATTTATAATGTAATAAATTTGAAGAAAAATTAACCTGCTTGAAAAGTATTATGTTCCTCAACACTTGTTCTGTTAGCCTCCACATCTCTGCTGTTTATCCTGCAGATCACAGAACTCTTTGGTTTCTTTATTTTCCCAGTAACTGAGATGTTCCCTTTATCTGTCCCTACAGTGATTGGATCTCGCTCTGCATCGACATCCACATCACAGTAAAGAGTGCAGTTCTGTGGAGAATCAGTCATCTCCTCAGCTGAGACTGTGAAAAGAGACCAATATCAGAAGCATGTATCTAGTCACAGTTGACCAGCAGGTCTTTTATGTGTGAGAATGTATATATGACAAAGTTAAAAAAAGCAGTGTCAGCAGGTTTGGTTCACAGTTTTGGAGCTTTACATACATTTGGCTTATGACATGACTTAATGACGTACAGTAATTGTGAAATGAATAAATTACAAATGCAAATCTGAATGTTAATGTACTCACTTAACACATTTGATGGCATTTTGTTGAGTAAATGGCACAATTATGTAATCATTTAAATGATTTAGAGTAAAATTAATAAAACTTCTGGCCTATTAAAGTTTCTGTGGATGAATGAATGAATACAACTTTTACTATGTACACAATTCAGAATATCTGCACATAGAGAATTATTTTTTTATTTGTTATTTTATTTATAAAGATTCATAACATGACAAACTACAGTATTTAACATACTGCAAACACATCAATTCTTTATTTGTTAAAGAAAGAACTTAAAACATTATTCGGACATCTATATTATTTCAAGTGATTTAGGAGCATTTCTACTGAAAAGCACCAATTTTAAATTATTTCAAAAAGTGAAAAGGTCAAACACAGTTTATAGGGTTTTTAAGATTGCAGCTTTTTAAGTAAATATAATAAATATTCCTTTATTTATACTCACCTGTGAGTACACACAGGGTCAGTGAATAACCAGTTTCCCACTGCCCAGTCAATGTTTCTCTCCAACACCTGTATATTCCTGAATGAGACGGCTGAACATACGGAATAGACAACAACGCTCTGTCTGTAAGTTCACTGTTTACATGAGTGAGAGTGTGCCCTCCTTCTACCTTAAAAGTCCATCCAACTTTTCCATTATGTGTTTGATTATGGAGACAAGTGTAGCTGAATCTGCCACCTTCAATGATAAAGTGTGTTTTTAACGTTGGACAATCTTTTTCTGAAAAAGGAAAATTATGATCAGTGTTAGTTTGTTTTTTATAAGATCCAGAGAACTGTAATAATTAAATGATTGATTTTCGCTCACCGTATTGGGGTATTAGGGATATCGCTTGACTATAAGTACAACCCATTGTGTTTTTGCAGAGCTTACAAACATAAATCCCTTTGTCCTCCTTAGTGAAAGGTCTGAATTCTAAATAAAAGTCCCTCAAAGGTTTTTTCCTGATCCGTCTTTGTCCGAAATATATCCTGCCATTGCGTTCACTAAAAATAGTCTCATAGCTTGTGTCTTCTCTTCTGTAAAGCCAGGTAGCAACAGAGTGATTCCCATAACCTTTACATGGTATCTTCACGGTCCTCCCCACTGTCACAAATTGCACTGAGGCTATTAAACACACAGTACACTGAGTAAGAAAATATAACATCATCATCATCTGTAAAAAGGATAGTATGTTTTCTCTCTCTGATTAAAATTTATTTTTCACCACTTCACCACCCAAACCAAATAAATAGTAATAAAAATCATTAATATAAGCAATACACGCAATTATTCAGTGGTTAATGGCTTGAATTTGAATTGTATTATGAAATTGTAAAGATTTGAGACTGTTTTCTTTATACATTATCATACACAACAACTGTATTGGTCAGGTAACTTTATTTAGATTTCTTCAGTAAAATACAATGTTACACTCAAAAGCAATTTTTGAAAAAAGCACCACTAGAAAAAAAGTATTTGCCTAATTTTACAATACATGTGAAAAGACACAAAGTGCCATGCAAAGGTAGTGGCACATAAATTTTTTGCTTTCTGATATGTTAACTCATTCAATACATAGGTGAAAAATCTCAATTTTCATTTATGTAGAGCATTTTTAATTTTAATTAGTTTTGCTTAGAAAATCAAAAAAGGCACCAACTGTGCCAAATCTTGTGTATAAGACTGTGTTTCTCAATTTCCTTTTATTAAATGATAATTTCCTTTAGTAGGGAACAACATTTACTTGATTTTGACTTTGATTTAAATGAAATTTCTATTTAGTTAAAACAAAACAATTATTAAATTGTTTATTAAAAAAGAAACTGATGAATGTAAAAAATAAAGTACTCTACATATTCTCTATTCATGCTTGGGGAACAAAGTCAATTAGCTTTATTAGTATATATATATATATATATATATATATATATATATATATATATATATATATATATATATATATATATTATGTAATATATAAAAGGTAAAAAAGATTGGCTGAATCTTATGCTGTGTGTGTGAGATGATCAGATATTGTTCATAAGAAAATATTGTTCATTCTTTTAAATACAACTGTGTCAAATTCTATTAATCTACATTATAAAAGTATGAGCATTATTTAAAATTAAGTAAAATTTACTTTTGAATTTACTAAAAGTACTCACCGGGAACAGAGTTATCTGAATGCGTCGTGGTACTCAGGAGTAAAATAATGCTGATTAATTTCTTCATTTTGAGAGCAGTCCGTTTCACAAGCAACTTAAAAGGAATCACAAATCTTTTCAGTATTTTAAGCTAAATTTTAGATTTCTTATAGACTAAACTTAGCTAAAGAAATCTAATAATTTGAACACAGAACCGACCGTTGGTCTTACTTTTTCCATTAACTAAATGATTATATCTCTGAACACTTTCTGAAGAGCTTTCCTCAAAGGTCAGTGTAATGCAAGCGATGCATGGTAGAGTTTCCCTACTTCAAACGCCTATGTGTGACTAATGTTTGTTTATATAGAACAAGGTTCAGCAACCACAGAGTGAGACAAGACTCGCATGCACGCTTCCAGCCAAGGCTTATTAGTGTGACTTTACTAACCACCTGCAAACTGCAGAAAACACAGAGATGCAAAGAGATAAACACCTTAATCAAAAAGGTGTCATGAACTGCTTGACGGCATATGCAGAATGATCTGTACATGATTATTAACGTATATTCTTGTTATCATCTGTAAAAAGCTGATGAGTTTCTGAGGCTAAACTCTAACACTGTTATACATGCATGCGTTTTTTTCCTAACACAGCATGTTTCTTATTCATGTTACTGCCATAAAGCTGAAGAAACTGAGAAAAAAGGTTCCAGGACTAGATCACGTTTTATATTCTTTAAACCACTACATCACATGTAGAGTCATATCAAATACAGAACAATACATTTTAAACGGGCAAAATCTAAAACAATTATCAATCATTTCAAAACCATTGTTCTGGTTTTGACTCACAACTGAATCGTGTGGTTAAAATGTAAAAGAGGAGCAGAAACGAAAGTGAAAATTTAAAATCTGAAAGACAAAAATCTAAACAATTCACTAAACAGATTAAAATAATGTAACTCATGTAACCATTTTAGGTTGAGTAAATTTGCTTACTTTCACATCTTCTAAAATAAACTTTTGCAAATCTGATTAACAGTTTATTTTGCATCAGAATTTTCAATATTTTAAGTTGTCAAATTATTAGTCAGGATTGACACTGCCCTAACTCATATTAACATGAATTGACACATGAAGTTACACACTGTATGTGCTAATATTTAAGCATGGAGCTTAGCATGGATACTAGTGGGACCTTACATCACTTTTCGTACCATATATCAGATGGGCCGAAGTGTAAAATAAAAAAAAAGACTTATTGATTTCAGTATGTTTCTGTTAATGCTGAATAAGGTTTTTTTTTTATTATATGCCCCAGTAATTAGGCCACACATTATATCAATTTTTTGGCAAGAGCCAACTTCACTGTGTTAAATATAGTTATTTAGTTTTAAAATGTAGTTATTTAGTGTTATTTAGTAGTTATTTAGTATTATAAAACAGTCATTTTAAACATAAACATGCTAGAATAATTAATAGAATAAATATAAAGACTTCATGTTAATTTTGTAAACAAATAAACAAAACATTTTTTTTAGTATTTCCAGTATTTAAAGTCCCCATCCAATATCTAGATTATTATTATAGGTGTTAATTACAGAAAATCAGATGAGCTTCTGGTGGATTTGAACAAATACAAAAAGACAAATTCCAAAAAAAAAAAAAACCTCAATTCTCCTAAATATGTTTTAACCAACATCTCAATACATTTACCTTCAACTTAAAACACATTAGCTTTACTTTTTACTTGTATTAAATCTAATATATTATAGTGTTTCTTCAAGAAGCTCTTACAGCACAGTTAACTGGAATATCATCCCCCTTCTCACAGCATAAATTACTGTTTTAAAATTTGGATAAGTCTAGGTTCCTGCAGTCATAATCAGCCCTAAGACTTATTCTCAGAATTATTAGTTGACTTAGTATATTTACAACACAGACCCATATATCACTTAATGTTTAGTATCGCACTATCAAGGTAAAGGCTTTCTTTTTGAATGTGTTTTGTTAAAAAGAGCTGAGGCATGACTTCTGCTAAAATAGAGACTACAGCCCACTAACCTTTTTTAAGCTCTCAAAGGCATACATTTCCACCGGGGGTGAGACATGACACGCGGAGATGGAAGATCAGTTTCCTTAACATGCTGTTCACTATAAGAATCAACTGTCCTCTGAGTAGTTTTCTCCTCTTAATCCAAAAACTGTGTATATACGTTTTTACAGTCATTTTCTTAATCCATTTAGAGCAAAAGAGGAGCATGTGCGTGTTTTAACTTCTGAGTCACCCTATGTGTGACATTGCCAGGCATAATGGAGGTTTCCTCTGATATGAGAGTTTTTTTTTTTTTGTTGATCTGTTACAATGCATACTTATCGCAATAAAAAAAATTACTATTACTAAAAAAAATATTCCCATGTTAAACATTAAAAAAAACTCTAATTAAAAAAGCAGTCAAAGATTAAACATGCCTAATGTATATAAAAATATGTGGAATGTGTTGGTTACATAATATTTTTTGCTTGTTTACATACTTTCTTGCATCAAAATCACCAGTTGAATTGACCAATAAAAATGCTTTACAATGAATTGTAATATTTGGAGATCCAATTATTTTTCTGTGACAACAATAATTTATTATCAAAAATCCTAATTAACAATCCATCGAACAACAGAAAATTAGATACTACTTACACCATATTAGATTTTTTTTACTGATTACTAGGCATATGTAAACATATGTATACTTTAATAATTTCAAAGAAAACATTGAACATATCTTGATAAAAACTAGCATTTATTTATAATAAATGTGTCTCCCTAACACTAAATTTGTCTCATAACTGTCACTGATCATTGGGTGGTCCTTACATTGAGTGCTATGTTTTTTTTTTTAAAGATTGCTCCATGCTAATCTAAGATTAGACATTTATGAATTCATGATTCTAATCACATGCCATTACAACTTGTGAAAGTTTGAAAAAGCCCTAAATCAAATGCAGCTTATATGTGCCACCTTAGAGCATTTTACCCTACTAACTCTGATATTTTAAAAATTGGGAAAGGTCAGATTTCCACAGTATGTGCCCTTTAACAGAGACTTGTGGAAGTGCAGTCTTTTCTTTTATTCACAATCTAGTTTTGTTTCTTTTTAGCAGCAGCTGTGGCACTGGGCATACTGAGAGGAGAGGAGTGAAAGGTGAGCTGGCTCACACAACACAGACACAGAATTCTTCACAATATCCACAGAACAGTCCAGACAGGTTTATACAGAAATTTCGCATCTTCTATGTTCTAACCAGCCTTAAATTTGTGATTACTCTGAGGAACATTTTTTCTAAGTGTATTTAGAACATTTATTTTCAGAAAATGAGAAATGGCTGAAATAATAAAAACGATGCAGAGCTTTCAAACCTCACATAATGCAAAGAAAACAAGTTCATAATTATAAAGATTTAAGAGTTCAGAATTTTCAAGTAGTCTCTTATTTTTTCCAGGACTGTGTATATAGGGTTTATTTGCGGATAAAGGTCATTTTTGTTCATTTTAACATTTTTTTTTTTACATTTACAAGGTTTTGTAAGATTGAGGCTCTTGCAGCCCAAATGTTCCTCCCCTTATATAATCGACATAATAGAAACTGTACAGTTTAATACCAGTAAATTGAAAAAAAAAGAAGTTTGGAATCTGTATGCTCAATAGCATATTGCTAAGTGTGCTCTGTAGCAATATGCAACATCCTGAGCACACAGAGACCAAACTACTGTAATTAAACAATTTACTGGTATTAAACTGTACCGTGCCCTTATTTCCCATGAAGACTATCTCTCTCTCTCTCTCTCTCTCTCTCTCTCTCTCTCTCCCTCCCTCCCTCATTCTCTCTGTCCTTTATTCACAGTTGTGGACAGTGACTCGGCAGTGGAGGAGCGAGCAATGGAGATTTCGGAGAATTTTAGGCACGTATTAGAAACTTACCTCGAACCAGTGCGCTTGTATCATGCTCTGGGGGTCGTGTGTGTGATCTATGTCGGTATGCTGCTGACTCGATTAATGCAGCGGAGAAAGACACTGAAGGCTGCATTCGAACAGTTTCCAGGACCACCAGGACACTGGCTGTTGGGAAATACTAATGAAGTAAGTGTCAGACCACTTGTCCTGTTTTTCACTTCAGCGACTCGGTGTAAAAGAAGCAGACCTTAAACTCTTAACTCTTAAACCAACTTAAAATACCCAGATAGCCAGCGACTTTGGCCCGGACTCGTTTCTAAGTCGGCACTGCTGGTTTAGAGTCGCAAGCAGAAAAATACTTCTGGCCCACAGCTGGCCCAGTGTCACTTTCTGACTGTTCTACATCAGTGTCAGTGAGCAGTCGTTTTGGTGCTGGTGAAGGACTGACGCACCTGACCTGTTGATTATCTGAACACAGGTGTGTACTGGCTCAAATACGGCAGACGACCCTGTACCAGCACTGTTATAGTACACACACACGCACACACACACAGCCTGTTATAGTACTGCTTCACACACACACACACACCATACCTGTCAAGTCTCCCGTTTTGGCCGGGAAACTACCGTATTTTACTCCTCTTTCCCGCCGTCCTCCCGTATTAGTATTTTCCCGTAAATTTCCCGTATTTTATTAAAATAAAAAAATATATATTATTGAGGATACAGGGCACTGACCGCTCTGTGTCTCTTAACCAATCGTGGAGCCAGTTCAAGGAGAAGGTCCCGCCTTTCAGGAGAAACAGCCAAGGAGGGTCAGTGTGGGGAAGCCCCGCCCTCCTCGCTGTGAGTTCAGGCAGCTAGTTGGAGCTGCTGATGTTAAAACATACATGCAGCAATTTTTCTAAAAGAAAGGTAAAGGTAGTCTAATCATGGAAACTGTGATGAGATTTTTCTGATAGCTGCTTAAAAATACTCCGAAATAAAACACACAGATTAAACCTTTTAAAATAAAAAAAAATTACAGCTTGTGACTCAGTTTAACTAGAAAATGTGGAGAGGACCGACATTAACTGAACTGATCAGGGGTGGAGTGATCAAAAGGAATTAGTATTAATTAAAAATTATTGTGTAGGCCCCTTAGGACTAATTTTTACTGATGGAATATATCTGGTCCATGTCCTTTTAGTAAAAGCTCATAATACCATTTTTAGGTCACCAACAGTCATATTGCAGAATTTGTGCACTCTTTGTTCAATTTTAAATCCATTAAATAAATAAAAAATATATCATATAAAAGAGTGCATTTATTACAAAAAAAAGACATGAAATCTTAAATAAAAAAAAAGATATAGAAAAGGGTTTTTTTGGCTGTATTAAAAGAATGACATATAGGAATGTCCACAACATGTTCAGATTCTGATAATCTAATTGTAGTGTGTAAGTGGTTCACATGTGGTTATTTTAGATTTTTTGTAAACCTGTTTTAAAATGTAAGAGATACTGAACCTTCGTTGGGCTGGTGGGACGGCTTTAAGCGGACAGAGGAAAATATCCCTTATTTTTAAATCTAAAACTTGACAGGTATGACACACACACACACACACACACACACACGCACGCACGCGCACACACACACACACACCCAGAGAGTCTAATTCTATTGGCCACATTTTTCTACATGGACTGGATAAGCTGTGTGTGTGATCACGTTTAGAGTGATCTAGGTGATATTTACCTTGGTGCCCCTGCGCATCAGCCCAGTTCAACCCGTGCGGTTTCTCGTAGCACTTGGCGCGCGGATTCCTCAAACATTAAAACTTTCGTCAACTGTCAGCTATCCTGAAACCTTTGAAGTTTGTAGGTAGGTAGCAAACCTACGTACCTAAGTATTAAGTACCTTTTTTGAAATATCATTTATTTAGATTCCATGTACTTAATAAATATTTTGGCCGTCAAATATGAGTTATAACCCTATCTGTGTCGCCTCTTCAGTTAGCTAAGCTAGCTAACTTAGCAGCATATCAAGGTGATATTATCTGAGGCTAAATTATCTCAGAATGTAGCATAAACACATTTCATGTTAATGTAAATGATAATGCAGCTATAACAGTCACTAACAGACAACCAAAAAGTATGGTTTTACTTGAAATTAAAATTGTTAACTAGTGTACAAGGCCAGAACAGAAGTACTGTTTCGGTAACCTTATTTAGGTTAGCTAAGCTAATAAATAGTTAGCTTGCTAGGATAGAAACCAGCTAGTTTGCTAGCGTTAGCTTAAATGCTTTTACAAACATACATACCATAAAAGCATTTAGGCTTGCTAGTTATCCAATTTGGTAGTTAGCTGGCGAATTGTTCTTTATTAGCTAACCTAAATGCTTCCACAGAACCTTTGTTTAGATGTTGTACATTAGCTAGCTAGTCAGCTAGGTTAACTTAGTGGTTGTGTGTCTCTACAAGTCACTGTGTAATGTTTGTTTTAGCTAGCTTTTTAGTTAAATAAAATGGTGCTGTGTCTGTCAGTTAATACAAAAAATTCTTTATTCAGTAATAAAGATCAGTAATACGTTCCTGCACACTCTGCTACTTTGTTAAAAATGTAAGTACTTTATTAACTTAGCTAGCACAGTTTTATATAAACACACTCACTACTACCAAATAAGCTTTAGTCAACATTTCTCTAATTTGTAAAATCACACTAGAAGTTGTTTGTGTGTGCAGTAAGTTATATTAGTATACTAGAGACAAAAGTGTTTTACTTAAAAAATGTAAAATCAAATTACATACAGTTATCTATAACTAGACACAACAGGAGAATTTAACAGCATTAAGTAAAATAGTGGAGCTTTTCAGAGCAATTAACTTATTCATGTTTTATATTATATTTATATATATCCTAAATTTCCTTCGGGATAAATAAAGTATCTATCTATCTATCTATCTATCTATCTATCTATCTATCTATCTATCTATTGGCAGAAAATGAAATAGGAAAATCATAGATGCCTTTTATTATTGTCAGTAAATTAATATATGTTTTAATGTTGCTGCCCCTACTTTCGCTTCTGCTAGTGCCCAATTTTCCAAGTACTTATTTTAAGAATGTGATGCTGAATTTAAGATGGTCAACATTATGGCCAAAAAAAAATGGTCACAATGGGCAAACATAACAACATTATATTTGCAAATATGACTGCAATAAACATTTTTAACATTAAACTATTACTGTACTTTGATTCTATTAGTTGATAGTTGTATCTATAGAAACAAGCGTACAATTAAATATGTGTAGAGAAGGTCTAACTTGCTTTTAGAGCCTACTCAGGAAATATAAATAAGCAAAACTATACTGGTGTGTAATGCTCTCAGGCTAATGTTAGGTGTTGCATTGGACGCTAATGCCAACATGTTCTCCAAACGGGAGTAAGATATAAATTTACTGAGGAGGAGACATCAATGAATTATTAAATTATCTTTATTTTAATTGTCTTTATATTATTTTAATATCTATAATCAACACATTTTCCGTATAATTAATGTAGATGTATCTATTTATTTAAGTAGTACAGTATGGTGGACCAAAAATGACATATGTATAAATAAATAAATGCATACATGAATGTAGAAATAAATAAATACACGCATGAATAATTGTATAGTTAAATAAATAAAATAATACATACATTTCTTATTTATTTTTTATATATTTTTTAATTATTCATTTATATGTGCATTTATTTATTTTTTCATTTATTTATTTTAACATTTGTTTATTCATTGATTTATTTCCACATTTATTTATTGATTTATTTCCACATTTATTTATTGATTTATTTCCACATTTATTTATTGATTTATTTCCACATTTATTAATTTATTTATTTCTGTATTTCTGCATTTGTATGATAGTTAGGTAGGTGGTCCTATCCTCGCTCTAAAGCAGGATTAGTTTTTGAGCTGCAAAAGTGTTGGCTCTACTGCTCCTGTCTTGGCCTGCAGAATCCGTGTATCATTCGTTCATTTGATATTCAATTGAGAATCAAAATCGGAAAATTAAAAAACCAATTCGTTTTTTCGTTTTTTCGTTTTTGAATATAATACCAAAAAACGAATAACGGCTTGTATTTTGTATTTTTATTTGGTTATCTTTATTTTAATTGTCTTTATATTATTTTAATATCTATAATCAACACATTTTCCGTATAATTAATGTAGATGTATCTATTTATTTAAGTAGTACAGTATGGTGGACCAAAAATGACATATGTATAAATAAATAAATGCATACATGAATGTAGAAATAAATAAATACACGCATGAATAATTGTATAGTTAAATAAATAAAATAATACATACATTTCTTATTTATTTTTTATATATTTTTTAATTATTCATTTATATGTGCATTTATTTATTTTTTCATTTATTTATTTTAACATTTGTTTATTCATTGATTTATTTCCACATTTATTTATTGATTTATTTCCACATTTATTTATTGATTTATTTCCACATTTATTTATTGATTTATTTCCACATTTATTAATTTATTTATTTCTGTATTTCTGCATTTGTATGATAGTTAGGTAGGTGGTCCTATCCTCGCTCTAAAGCAGGATTAGTTTTTGAGCTGCAAAAGTGTTGGCTCTACTGCTCCTGTCTTGGCCTGCAGAATCCGTGTATCATTCGTTCATTTGATATTCAATTGAGAATCAAAATCGGAAAATTAAAAAACCAATTCGTTTTTTCGTTTTTTCGTTTTTGAATATAATACCAAAAAACGAATAACGGCTTGTATTTTGTATTTTTATTTGGTTATCCAAACAAAAATTGGAAATTTAAAAAACGGACCAGGA
Organism: Astyanax mexicanus; assembly: GCF_023375975.1. NCBI lineage: Eukaryota > Metazoa > Chordata > Actinopteri > Characiformes > Acestrorhamphidae > Astyanax > Astyanax mexicanus. Next base: position 34,543,599 of record NC_064413.1, on the reverse strand, counting down.
GCCGAATTTGATTTTGATTTTGAACTTGACCCATTTGTGTGCCCCGGAAGTTACTGATTTGTTTATTCTTGGTGGGTTTCTGTTGCGCGGGAGTTCACTGCAGTGTTATCTACACAGTCTGTATTGCTGTAGGCTTTGGATGGAGTTGAGGATGGAGAGTTTTATCTTGTTCAGAGGAACTAAACGCGTTGCAGTGAAAGAAGACGATATGACAACAGAAAAAATCGGCAGGATCTTTCAGGTGTTTGTCTAACGTTCCGTAGCTAAATGTCATATTTAGTTAATGTTATTCTGTGAATTGCCGCCTACTAAATATGACATTTAGCTACGGAACGTTAGACAAACACCTGAAAGATCCTGCCGATTTTTTCTGTTGTCATATCGTCTTCTTTCACTGCAACGCGTTTAGTTCCTCTGAACAAGATAAAACTCTCCATCCTCAACGGCCCTCTCCAATTCTGTGTTCGATACATGTCTTTTTCACTTAAGGTCGTGTTGAACACAGAACCTTCTAACACTCATTGCAGAACATCGCTGGATCCCCATTTGCTGCAACGTGCACGAAATCTCTTCATGCGTCTTACCACCTTCAAAAAGATCTTTAATTAGGCCAGAATGTGGTTCCAGTCCGGCCATGCTGCCTACAGCAATACAGACTGTGTAGATAACACTGCAGTGAACTCCCGCGCAACAGAAACCCACCAAGAATAAACAAATCAGTAACTTCCGGGGCACACAAATGGGTCAAGTTCAAAATCAAAATCAAATTCGGCTCCTGGTCCGTTTTTTAAATTTCCAATTTTTGTTTGGATAACCAAATAAAAATACAAAATACAAGCCGTTATTCGTTTTTTGGTATTATATTCAAAAACGAAAAAACGAATTGGTTTTTTAATTTTCCGATTTTGATTCTCAATTGAATATCAAATGAACGAATGATACACGGATTCTGCAGCGGCAACATTTTGAAGCTGTTGACCCTCATTTATTTTCAGCAGTTGTTACTGCAGTAGGGGTTATAGCCGTGATGTTGCTGTGCCGTCCCTTTGTTTCCTTCTCACTGATACCGGAAGTACAGGACGGTGGGGTGTGCGCCGGGACACACAGCAGCACAGCGGGGTGTGCGCCGGTACACCAGTGTGTACTGGTGTATGCACCACTGTCCTGTTATGTACTGGTGTGTAAAACACTGTTCTGTAGGGTGTACTGGTGTATACACCACTGTACTGGTGTGTAAAACACTTCTTTACTGGAACCCCCATGTCTGTTTTCTTGTGAATTACTGTATAAAGACAGCCGCTGTACTTCTGTGTCCCGCAACCAATCCTGCTTTAATTGCTCTAATTACCATAGACATGCAGAAATGTGGAAATAAATAAATGAAGAAATGTGGAAATAAATAAATGAAGAAATGTGAAAATAAATGAATAAATAAATGTAGAAATGTTGAAATAAATAAATGAATAAATGTAGAAATGGTGAAATAAATAAAGGAATAAATAAATAAATAAATGCACATTAATATATAAATAAATGTATAAATAAATAAGAAATGTATTTATTAATTTATTTATTTACCTATGCAAATACTTATCCGTGTATTTATTTATTTATTTATTCATTCATGTATATGTTCATTTATTTATATATTTATTTATTTATTTATTTCAACATGTATTTATTTATTCATTTATTTATGTCTATATTTATGTATTTCTACATTAATATGTGCATTTATTAATTTATACTTATGTCATTTTTGGTCCTCCATAGTACAGATCAAACACACACAAAAACCTATACAGTATGTGTGTATGTACATTACTGTGAAAATGTTTTAGGTCGATGCAATTTTCTTAAAACCAATTATCTCAATATTAAGAGAGTTTTACATAGCAAAGGTACCATGCATTAAAACAGATGCAAATAAAAATAAATACGGTAAAAAGTAACAAGAAGTCCACAGGTGCCAAACCTTTAACCTTAAACCTATTAAACCAATGTTATTCATAGTACAGAGTAGGGCTGTGAATCTTTGGGAATCCCACAATTCGATTCAGATTTGCAAATTGTATTCTGTTTCTATTTTCTTTTTTTTCCTTTTTTTTAATATGTAAAATTTATGAATTAAACATAAATTTAATATAAGTCTTTGTTTTATGTCTTTCTTTGAGCTTTTTTTTCTCATTAACACTAATTGAGTAAACAAAATACTTTATTTAAACCAATGGTAAGTTCCTTATTAGTGTTTCCTATAATAATATATAATATATATAATATAATATAATAATCATATTGATGTACTGATGTACGAAGTGGTTATTTACGTAAATTTTATGTACAAATAGCTTGTAGCTTGTAGTAGTAGGAATAACATTGTAGGTTCCTGAATCTCCTAGTTCTTAGAAAACAAATTCACCAACAGTAAAAGACAAAGTACCTTCAGTTACAAGCAGTTTGCTTACTCTATTCAGCCCAATGTTGGGCACTGGACCGAGTCCGGTGACCGAATCTCAGCCAGCTTCAAGGAGTCAGAAACCGGAAAAGGCCCAGACCTGGTCCTACGTTCAAAAAGACACTGGACCGAGTCCGGTGACCGAATCTCAGCCAGCTTTGAGGAGTCAGAAACCGAGTAAGGCCCAATCCTGGTCCTACGTTCAAAAAGACACTGGGCCGAGTCCGGTGACCGAATCTCAGCCAGCTTCCAGAACAGTCAGAAACTGAATAAGGCCCAGACCTGGCCCCACATTCAAAAAGCCACTGGGCCGAGTCCGGTGACCGACTCCCAGCCAGCTTTGAGGAGCCAGAAACCGAATAAGGTCCAGTCCTGGTCCTACGTTCAAAAAGACACTGGGCCGAGTCCGGTGGCCGGTTCTGGGCCAGCTTTGAGGACAGTCAGAAACCAGCTAAGGCCCAATTCTGGGCCAGCACTCGGTGGCTATCTGGGTATATATAGGCTAAATGTTATATACGCATTTAGTGTGTTTTAAACGACCCCTTGAACGTTCTTAGGGAACCCCCCCTAAGGACCTATCCTGTAATCAATATATATTGTCCACCTCCCTCCCCCTTTTTAAACTTTATTTTAAGGTGAATAATGATGTACTTTCTGTGTGCAGAGACCAGCATGGTGCAGTGTGTGTAAAACCTAACCCTATGTCTGACCCCACTTTGTTTTATTAACTTATTGCTAGCACTTAAGGCTGTAATAAAACCACATTGTAAGGCGAACAGCCGGAATGTGACTTTAGCATTCTTTAAATTGCATGATAGGACTTTACAGAATGCCTTAGGGTTGAATTGAGCTGTTGACAGTTCACACAGCCCTGGATATCAAGTCAAGTCAAGTAGTTATATTGACAATACTGCATATGTACAGGATATACAGAGGATTTAAATGAATTATTTATTATTCGTTACTGTCCTTCTCCAAAAACACGCAAAACAGAAAGATAAAAATATGAAAAGAATCAGAGACACTAAATGTACAATACACCCAGATAGCCACCGAGTGCTGGCCCAGTATTGGGCCTTAGCTGGTTTCTGACTGTCCTCAAAGGTGGCCCAGAACCGGCCACCGGACTCGGCCCAGTGTATTTTTGAACGTAGGACCAAGTCTGGGCCTTATTCGGTTTCTGACTCCTCGAAGCTGGCTGAGAGTCGGTCACCGGACTCGGCCCAGTGTCTTTTTGAATGTAGGACCAGGTCTGGGCCTGCACTGGTTTCTGACTGTTCTGGAAGCTGGCTGACATCTGGCCACTGAACTTGGCCCAGTGTCTTTTTGAACGTAGGACCAAGTCTGGGCCTTATTCGGTTTCTGACTCCTCAAAGCTGGCTGAGATTCGGTCACCGGACTCGGCCCAGTGTCTTTTTGAACGTAGGACCAGGACTGGGCCTACACTGGTTTCTGACTGTTCTTGAAGCTGGCTGAGATCCTGCCACCGAACTTGGTCCAGTGCCCAACACAAGTTAAGCAAAACTTTTGTAACTGAAGGTACTTTGTCTTTTACTGTTGGTGAATTTGTTTTCTAAGAACTAGGAGGTTCATGAACCTACAATGTTATTCCTACTACTACAAGCTACAAGCTATTTGTACATAAAATTTATGTAAATAACCACTTTGTACATCAGTACATCAATATGATTATTATATATTATTATAGGAAACACTAATAAGGAATTCACCATTGGTTTAAATAGAGTATTCTGTTTACTCAATAAGTGTTAATGAGAGAAAAACTTTGTCTGGAAGCTCAAAGAAAGACATAAAACAAAGATTTATATAAAATTTATGTTTAATTCATAAAGTTTACATATTTAAAAAATAAAGGGAAAAAAAGAAAACAGAAACAGATTACAATTTGCAAATTCTTTTTAACTCAATTGAATACACTACAAAGACAAGAAATTTAATGTTGCAAATATTCACTCATTTTGAATTTGATGCCTGTAACATGTTCCAAAAGTTAAGACAGGGGTAACAACATTATGCATGCATTATGAAGACCAAATACGAGAACGGAGCCCCCGGACTGTTTCTTTAACTAGCTGAGCTCTGCGGTACAGTTAAAAAGCTCCCCACGACAGTGCTCTTACAGCCTCTCCCTATTAGGCTACAGAGGGGCATGTAGTGTTGTGTTACAGTGTTTGTTGTTGCGCCGCTAAAGTATGGAGGATGAAGAAAAAGAAATCCAACTGATTTGAAAGAATCAGGAAAAAAATTGAATTGTGACCCCAAGAATCAATTTTGAATCAAATTTTGGGATTCCCAAAGATTCACAGCCCTACTTTGTACTATGAAAAACATTGGTTTAATAGGTTCGCCCAAACAAAGGTTTGGCACCTGTGGACTTCTTGTTACTTTTTACCGTATTTATTTTTATTTGTATCTGTTTTAATACATGGTACCTTTGCCAAGTAAAACTCAATATTAACTCAACTTAATATTGAGATAATTGGTTTTAAGAAATTTGCATCGGCCTAAAACATTTTCACAGTACTGTACATATACACACATACTGTATAGGTTTTTGTGTGTGTGTGTTTGAGCTGTACTATGGAGGACCAAAAATGACATAAGTATAAATAAATAAATGCAAATATAAATGTAGAAATAATAAATATATACATGAATAAATGAATAAATAAATAAATGTTGAAATAAATAAATAAATGCACATATAAATGAATGAATGAATGAATGAATAAATATTTGCATAGGTAAATAAATAAATTAATACATTTCTTATTTATTTATATATTTTTTTATATATTTACTTATATGTGCATTTATTTATTTATTCATTCATTTATTTATTTCAACATTTATTCATTTATTTATTTCAACACTTATTTATTCATTCATTTATTTATTTCAACATTTCTACATTTATTTATTTATTTCCACATTTCTTCATTTATTTATTTATCTCCACCGTCCTGTACTTCCGGTATCAGTGAGACAGAACAAAAGGGACGGCACAGCAACATCGCGGCTATAACCCCTACTGCAGTAACAACTGCTGAAAATGAATGAGGGTCAACAGCTTAAAAATGTCGCCGCTGCAGGCCAAGGCAGGAGCAGTAGAGCCAAAACTTTTGCAGCTCAAAAACCAATCCTGCTTTAGAGCGAGGATAGGACCGCCTACCTAACTATCATACAAATGCAGAAATACAGAAATAAATAAATTAATAAATGTGGCAATAAATCAATAAATAAATGTAGAAATGTTGAAATAAATGAATGACTAAATAAATGAAAAAATAAATAAATGCACATATAAATGAATAAATAAAAATAAATATAAAAAATTAGAAATGTATTTATTAATTTATTTATTTACCTATACAATTATTCATGCGTGTATTTATTTTTTATATATTTATTTATTTATTCATTTCTATGTGTATTTATATATGTATTTATTTATTTCAACATTTATTTATTTATTCATTTATTTATTTCAACATTTATTTATTTCTACATTTATATGTGCATTTATTTATTTATACGTATGTCATTTTTGGTCCTCCATACTGTAATACTTAAATATATAAATACATCTACATTAATTATAAGGAAAATGTGTTGATTATAAAGATTAAAATAATATAAAGACAATTAAAATAAAGATAATTTAATAATTCATTGATGTCTCCTCCTCAGTAAATTTATATCTTACTCCCTGAGAGCATTACACACGCACCAGTATAGTTTTTCTTATTTATATTTTCTGAGTAGGCTCTAAAAGCAAGTTATACCTTCTCTACACATATTTAATTGTACGCTTGTTTCTATAGATACAACTATCAACTAATAGAATCAAAGTACAGTAATAGTTTAATGTTAAATATGTTTATTGCAGTCATATTTACAAATATAATGCTGTTATGTTTTTTCTTTTGTATGACATGACCATTTTAAATTCAGCATCACATTCTTGAAATAAGTACTTGGAAAATTGGGCACCAGCAGAAGCGAAAGTAGGGGCAGCAACATTAAAACATATTAATTTACTGACAATAATAAAATGTATCTATGATTTTCCTATTTCCTTTTTTTGCCAATATAAACATGAATAATTTAATTGCTCTGAAAAGCTCCACTATTTTACTTAATGTTGTTAAATTCTCCTGTTGTGTCTAACAGGATAACTGTGTGTGTGTGTAATTTAATTTTAAACTTTTTCAAGTAAAACATTTTGTCTCTGTTATACACTAATATACTGCATACACAAACAACTTCTAGTGTGATTTTACAAATTAGAGAAATGTTGACTAAAGCTTATTTGGTTGTAGTGAGTGTGTTTATATAAAAATGTGCTAGCTAAGTTAATAACATACACTTTTAACGAAGTAGCAGAGTGTGCAGGAACGTATTACTGAACTCTGGAATAAACAATACAAATAAAGATTTTTTTATATTAACTCTCAGACACAGCACCATTTTATTTAACTAAAAAGCTAGCCAAAACAAACATTACACAGTGACTTGTAGAGACACACAACCACTAAGTTAACCTAGCTGACTAGCTAGCTAATGTACAACATCTAAACAAAAGTTCTGTGGAAGCATTTAGGTTAGCTAGTAAAGAGTAACTGTTTATTTTACCTTGAGTGTATTGACAAATATCTTTCAATAATGATTACTTATCTTAGTATCTATAATTACATAATTATTGTGTGAAACCTTGTATTGTATATGCATTAACCAATACTCACATTATATTTGATCATTTTTACTCACAGTGTATTTTACACGCAATTATATAAAAGATTAACCAATAATCACAATATATCCTTTACACATATAGTAAAACATTGTTTGATATGGCATGTGACTAACACAGACTTTATTATATGACAAATTAACCCACATGATACATTTACTAACACATTAACATATAACATGTGAGATGTAGCTCAGGCTTGAAGTATTTTGTTTACTGCAGGACCCTAACTAACGGTCATCAATTCGACTGGTACGGGGCTAAATTGCTACAAAAAAGGCTATTAGATCAAAGCAGCCTTTTGGTGAGTGAGTGCCTCCCTAAAAAACCTCTGCTTCAAAGCGGGGGGTGACGCACACACACAGATAGTGCCATGAGGTTCCGTTCTGGAGGAACGCAGTCAAGGTCAAACACTAGTGGTCCAGTCAGACACGTGAAACTTCAGTACTAACACGTGCATGCTAACATGAGATGATTTTAACAACGCCTCATCAACAGGTTTCACGTCATTTGGGGTATAAAACATGGAGTCAGATCAGAGGGGGGTCAGAACATATATATATATGATTTTACAGCTTGGTCCCCCCAGTTCAGAATTTCCATCTGCGCCCCTGTTTGTGTGTGTCTGTGTGTGTGTGTGTGTGTGTGTGTGTGTGTGTGTGTGTGTGTGTGTGTGTGTGTGTTTGTGTGTGTGTACTATAACAGGCTCTGTGTGTGGGTGTGTGTGTGTGTACTATAACAGGCTCTGTGTGTGTGTGTGTGTGTGTGTACTATAACAGGCTGTGTGTGTGTGTGTTTGTGTGCGTGTGTGTGTGAGGAGCAGCATAACAGCGGGAGTAAGTATTCTTACTGACAGGAGTCATCTATAACTGTAAATAAAAAGAAAATATACAAGTCAGCTTTGGTAGAAAAGTGCTAACAGTAGGGAACAGTCAGTTTTCCACTTTGTTAGTGCAGTGCTGGTACAGGGTCGTCTGCCGTATTTGAGCCAGTACATTCCTGTGTTCAGAGAATCAACAGGTTAGGTGCGACAGTCGTTCACCAGCACCAAAACGACTGCTCAGTGACACTGATGTAGAACACTCAGAAAGTGACACTGGGCCAGCTGTGGGCCAGAAGTATTTTTCTGCTTGCGACTCTAAACCAGCAGTGCCGACTTAGAAACGACTCCGGGCCAAAGTTGCTGGCTATCTGGGCAGCAAGCTTACATGAGACATTAAACACAAGACAATAGTGCAATAGTGATAAATTGAAGAGGGAATGACAGTACCATTGTAAACAAAACCCATATAAACATTAGAGGTATTAAGCCTAAGACTGGTAAAGTTAAATGAGTGCGTAAAGTTCTTTAATTGTCAGTTGTAGGGGGAAATAAAGTGGGAATTATAGCGCAAGTATAAGCAGTAGTGCAGGTATGAAGTATGTGAGTGCATGTCGTTTTTTGAAAAGTTCATGTACTGTGTAGAGTCCTGTACTAAGTTCCAGTATTGTGTTATTTTTACAGTTTCAGCAAGATGGAACTGATTTGGAGAAGATTATTACTTTTGGAGAAAATTATCCATATGCCTTCCCATTGTGGTTTGGCCCTGACATTTCAATTTTAAACATCCACCATCCGGCTTACGTGAAGACCATTCTATCATCGACAGGTGAATTGATAATTGATTGTTTTTATTTTTTTACAGCAGTCTGAGAGACAGAGATAATACCTAACACAGATCTTGTATTTTTGATTTACAGAACCAAAGGATGATATAGCATACAGATTCCTCACTACTTGGATAGGTAACATAATATATAAAAGAAAGGCATTAAGATTGAGGCCACCATCAAAGAGGTCTCATCCCAAGTCATAATACTATTACTGATTGTAATTTTTTTTATATCTAACTGATACAGCTGTTTACAATATCTTTTCAGGTGAAGGTTTACTCGTCTCTGCAGGGCAGAGGTGGTTTCGCCACAGACGACTCCTCACCCCTGGCTTCCATTATGATATCTTGAAGCCATATGTGAAGATAATGTCAGATTCTGCCAAGATCATGCTGGTGAGTTTATGTCACATGCTTTGTAACTGAGTTAATTTTTAGTTTTTATATACAGATATGCACCCACGCAACATCAGCATGTTTAAGATTTAATGTTTTCACTCTTAAAGGACAAGTGGGAGACCTATGCCAAAACACAGGAGTCCTTTGAACTTTTTCAGCATGTTAGTTTGATGACACTGGACAGCATAATGAAGTGTGCCTTCAGCTGCGAAAGTAACTGTCAGACAGAAAGGTGGGTAAAACAGAAAATAAAGTAAAAATCTAAATAAAGTAATACATAATGGCATATACTGTACTTTAAATACAAGGTACACATGTTTATAATTTTAATATTTTTAATTTCAGTGGAACCAACAAATATATTAAGGCAGTGTATGATCTGTGTGACCTGGTGAACCTCCGGTTCCGAGTCTTTCTGTACCATATCGATTTCATCTTTCACCTCAGCCCTCATGGCTACATGTACAGGAGAGCATGCAGGATTGCACACGAACACACAGGTGTGTAAATGTATTTAATCTCAGGTAAAATTAGGAAAATTAGTAGTGCTGGGCATTGTTTATTTTTACACTGACATTCTAAAAGTCATTAAACAGGAACTAGTACAGTAACTAAATTATCATGGAAGCTAAATGATGCAGCACTGACCTGTGAGATATGCATGTGGGGGCTCCTGCATTGAGTGTGATTACGGCTAGTCAAATGCTGGTCATGATCATTACCACCCACTGCACTGTCCACTGTGAATTAAGAAATGTTAAATGCTATGCCTTTCCAATGCTTAATCACCTTGCCATGAGCACACTGACCTGTGTCCATCCTTGATAACATGATAACACCTCAAATCTTATGCATGTGTGGGTGTTTCCAAGCTGTCCCCTGAGGTAACAGTTCATGAACAAATTACTTACTTGTTTCTTATTACTGTTGGAATATCAGCGTTTGTCGATCTCTGAATGTTATTTTGTACAGTAGCTTTTTTGATTTGCTTAATTTGGGTTTCTTTAACTAAACTAGTGTTTAGTCCCTGTACTGAATTGGGCAGACAAATGAAGAGGAACTAAAATGTATAAAATATGTACATGGTGTAAATTAAACAGCAAATTGCACAAATTGTCTGCTTATTGGAACAAGTGTATCTATATTCATTATTGAAGTAATTTAGTGGGTACCGTAAAAGTGCTGAATATTGATGCTCCGCCTTAACAATGAGGTATTCTATATGAAGAGTGGTCTTAATTCTGGAGTGCACTGTATTTGCATAAAGCTGAAACTAACTCCATATCTGAACTTTTCTTTTGTAGAGGAAGTCATCAGAAAGAGGAAAGAAGTTTTAACTAAGGAAAAGGAGCAGAACCTTTCTCAGAAGAAGAGGAATTTAGACTTTCTGGATATCCTTCTCTGTGCTCGAGTATGTTACACCTCTTTTATCAATATTCATGTGTAAATTTTGTGTTACATGCATGCCATAATGGGACTGCTGGGTGGCCACACTGGTACAACTGTTTAATGCTGAAAGGCTGTCAGAACAATCCTAGGTTGTGAAGTTTATGTTGTGGGTATTTCTGGCAATAAACAGCTGTTTTACTGTAAGATTAGTAGTAAAGCCCAGACTTTGAGATTTCTGCTTTATCTGTTATACATTTTGTGTAATATAATCAAACACTTGGTTAACAAATTGTCACTGTCAAATAAATACCAATAGATGTTGTCAGCAAATGCTGTAACAAAGATTGAAATAAATCTGTATATCTAATCTGTAGGATGAGCAGCAGCAGGGCTTGTCAGATGAGGACATCCGAGCAGAGGTGGACACTTTTATGTTTGAGGGACACGATACTACAGCAAGTGGCCTTGCCTGGATATTGTATGCTTTGGCCTGCAACCCTGAGCACCAGCAGAAGTGCAGAGTAGAGATCCAGCAAGCTCTGGAGGGGAAGGACAGTATAGAGTGGTATATAATTATGGAGTTTCCTATGTTTCCATTTATTACTGTTGTTGTTTTTAAAAAGACTGTACTAACAGTAACGGAAATTAGAAAGAATTACTACATTACATTACACTACATTTCAACCAGTTAGGAACCAGTGAAAAATTTGAAGATTATAGTTAGACCAATATACAGACCTGGAAACTCTAATCTTTCTGCCTCTAAACATCTGTCTGTATTTCAGGGAGGACCTTAGTAAAATACCATACACCACAATGTGCATTAAGGAATCACTACGCCTGTATCCTCCTGTACCAGGAATGGCACGGAAGTTAACCAAACCCATGACCTTCTTTGATGGAAGAACAGTACCTGAAGGTAAGGCTTTTTCCATCAAGCATTTTTGTTATCTTATAGTTAACTAATTTGATTTCCAAGGGGTGGGAAATTTTTAACACAGATCACTCTTACAGTCAACTTAAAACTCTGATAGTGATGCAACATATTGGAGCCAGATACCACATAGCATCTTCATAGCATCATTGAACTTGTAGCACTTGAACATCAGCATATTAGACAGGTGGTGTTATTGTGTGTCCGATCTACCATATCAGTGGTAAGAACACAACCGAGCATGTATTATTTGGGTGGTGGGTCTTTCTTAGCCCTTCAGTGACACTGACATAAAGGTATGGTGTGTTAGTGAGTGTTGTGTTTGTTTAAATGGATCAGACACAGCAGTGCGGTGGGAGTTTTAAACACTGTATTTACTCACTGTCCACTCTATTAGATGCTCTTACCTAGCTGGTCCATCTTGTGGATATATAGTCAGAGACAGAAGCCACAGATCACGGAACGGAAGGACCATAAACAGAAGGACTACACTCTGTAATAATAGAACTATAAAGTGCTTCTATGTATTTTCGTGAAGTGGCAAAAAGTTTATTGTCAGTGCTGTACAGGTCTGTCCATCATGGCTCTAAAAATTGCAGAGGGCTAGCATACCAAAATCATTTTAGAAAATAGAAATGTTCTTATTTAATCACAAACAATAAGAAAATGACACTGAAAAACAGCGACTCTTTAATGAATGATTCCGTTGTCTACTTTTTTTCTTCAAATATACGGTGCATTGACTTTGCATAAACAAGGCGGTTTCACAGGTTACTGAATGCATTTTATGACCTTTGTCTCACAGGAGATTTAATGAAACATTAACCAGTCTGCTTGTTTTTCTCTCACTTTATGAAAGCAATATGGAATCGTTTGTATACATCATAAAACAGAAAGGTATAAAACCTTTTTATGTTTTTAGGTTGCATTGTTGGAACCAGTGTTTATGGAATCCACCGGAACGCCACAGTTTGGGAGAACCCAAATGTATGAAATTCAACCTTATTTAAATATCTGTCTGTATTTTAGTTTTTAATTTGGACAAAAAAGGAATACAGCATTAATAAATCAAGCAATTATCTATATTAAGCTATTCATATTCAGCTAACTCATCATTGCTGATTATTATTCTATGTTTTGAACACCTTTCTGTGTAATGTTATTTCCATAGGTGTTTGATCCACTGAGATTTCTGCCAGAGAACACAGCCAAAAGATCCCCTCATGCCTTTGTGCCCTTCTCTGCAGGACCCAGGTTTGCATCTACATGAACTTTTTGTAAAACAGACAGTGTTGGTGCAAAAGAGGTCAGGTTGACTCAACTCTCACCCATAGCAGGCCCCACCCATTTATCTGATTGGAGCTTGGAGCCTTTGTGCCCGTGACCTCATTTAGTGGCCACTATGAAGCTCTACACAATAAGGCTGGCAATTTGTTGGCTCTTTGAAATTACCGCCGCACTGTGTGTAATCACCTGGTGTGTTGTGCAACACACAACTCACCAGGTGATTACACAAATGTCTGAACTTAGATAACTCTATACTGTGTTTGTCTACGCCGCAAAAAATCCAACTTAACAAAGTTTGACTAAACAAAAGTCTGAGAAACAAGTTTGAGTTGAGTCAGCAAAAAAACAAAATGCTGTTAGAGGACGTCAGGGAACAAGATTATAGACCTCCACAAGACTGGAAAGGGCTGCATAACCATTAACAAGAAGTTTTTTCAGAAGATAATTAGAAAATAGAAGAAATTAAATATAAAAGTGAATTGCCCTCGCTCTGGAGCTCCATGCCACCTTGTGGGTAAGGATGATTCTGAGAATGGAGGGATGATCTTGTTAATGATTTCAAGGGAGCACAGTTACCAAGAAAAGCTTTAGAAAGACACTTCGCTCTAATGAATTGAGATGTGTGCAAACCTGCTGACCCACTAATAGTCAGATTGGATTGCACTTATTCTTTTGACTGTATGCAAGTGTTCAGTGCTTGTTGCCAACAGCCAGCACCAGTGTTGTGCCAAATTCTGACTCCCACCCAGAATCAGACGCCACACAGCATTATGGGCATAAGAGATTCCACTCACAATATCTGTTAAAAAATTCAGAATTCAAATTCAGAACTGACCAATAAGACTCTTAATATGAATGTAGCCTCACTCTAGAATCACATTACAAGCAATAATATAGCCATTACAGGTGCTGATTATAAATCTGAAATATTTGTGCCATTCATTGCAGTTATGTTAAATTCACATGACTAATATATTGTGTAATGTATTAAATGCAGGAACTGCATTGGGCAGAACTTTGCTATGAACGAGATGAAAGTGGGTACAATGATGACATTGAAGAAGTACATTCTCATCCAGGACCCAGACCACGTTCCAAAGATGATCCCTCGTTTAGTGCTCAGATCCATCAATGGGGTTAACATCAAGATCAAATTAGTTGAGAACTAGATTAAGAGAGACAATATCCTTATCACTGAAAAGCCCCAAATATGGTCCCTGGAGCATATCTAATTTTAGTAAAGGTGCAGCATAATCTTTATTAAGTAAATATATAATATTTAAATCTTGGGTGTTGCAGTATTGATCTGTTAGTTGCTGTAAATTCTTAGTGTGGCTTTAAGCAGTTATATTAACTTTAATGTGTTTTTAAATAATCAGTTTTTTTATAATTAACTTTTATGGTGTAATTTTTTAAATGTGAAAACAAATCTGTTATATGATACTGGAATTTAAAATGCTGTGCATGTTGATAACACAACTCTATTTTCACGTTGACACAGCAGTATGTTGCATTTGTATATGTATGTCAAAGAACAGCTTGTGTTTACCACTTTGTTAATTATTTAACTTGGCAGAACGTCAGGTCTTGGTAGAACTAGCTTTTTTAGGTGTATCATACAACTCTTTTGTATTCAAAATGAAGCATATACTTAATAATAGTGTCATTAGGAGAGAATTAAGCTCTTTAAGAGTAGTTTTACAGGCTGATCTAATTGTTTACTTGTTTAGAGAGCAAACATTTGACACTAAGACCAAATGTATATTACATTTATGTGAGTGAAAGGGCAAGCCTGGGGCACCATATGCAGCTGTGGAAACGGACTTAAATACTCATCCTAAACTGGTTAAATGAAGAAAAAAGTGCCCACAATAAAACTGACTTTGAAGTTTATTGTCAGTGTATTTCATGATATAAAAGCAAAAATATACCAAAAGACAAAATGTTATCTGGATACAATCAAGAATTGTGTGACAATCCTAAAGTTATAAAAAAAGTTCTTCTTGTTTTTCTTTATTTTACCTCAATGTGTTCTAGTGTGGAGAGAGTTTAGCCTTATGGGAATACTGCCATCTAGGGACTGAAGTCAGGCATCAAAAATATATATTTTTTATATAAATGTCTTTTATGTGCCTAAATAACCACCTTTTCCTGCAATATGAATCTGTGATGCCCTTATATAAAACTACCAATAATTGTTGCAAGCCTAAAAGGATTTATGTAGCACTGAATTTAAACCCAATTTGGTCACCCATTTCTTTAGCTTCTAGCCCTCACTGGAAATCTATCTACATGTGTAAGAATTGTTTGTCCAACGTCAAAGTAACCTTTAAGGGAATGTCTGGTAGCCCACTGATAGAGAAGAAAACACAAAGTATTCAAAAAGTTCATCAATAGTCTCACACTTGAGTCCCACAGGCAGCTACAGAAGTAACGATGGTGTTGGCTTTTTGCCAGGCCATGCTTCTTTGGCATATTTTTTCTTGCGAGGCTCATTGAGACCCTCTGGAGCAAAGGGGCCCATTACAGGGGTGGGATTTAGGATAAGAGGAGGCAGAGGAGGCTCTGGGGCCAAGTTCACCTCGGGGGCAGGGTTGGGTAATGGGAGTCCTCCCAGGATGGCGGCTCCACCAGCGGCCCCTGTGGAATGGGCATCATGGCTTGTGGGTGGGAGGTCTCCGTACAGGCCTGCTCTTAAGGCAAAACTCTGAACATGCCTTGAGTCTTCTATTCCCAAAACATTACCACTCTCCATTTTCTTCTTCTGTTGATGCAACAAAGAAAAAGCACACAGCTGCTGTTACAATTATCTCATAACTAAGCAGACAATAATTGGCAAATAAAGGTGCCTTAAAAAAAACTACCTTCATAGGAACCACAGCAGTTTGTATCATGTTTCTAAAGCGTCCAACAGATGGGTCAATGTCCTCTGTAAGATAAAATGAGATTTCTTTTTTACTCAAAGGGAATTAAAAGCATTAATGCAAGTGTACAACAATGACAAAGACTACATATACAAGAGAGGTCAACCAAAATAAGAATTTAAGAAGAGAGAGAAGAGTTATGCTTGCCTGGATTAATAATCTCATCGTCTTCATTAAAGCTCACTCTGGAGCTTTTCCTTTTCCTCTTGGGTCTTGGGATATCCAGATTCCCCTCCTCTATTGTCAGAACAGAGATGCGTTTGTTGTGCGCAGTGTTGAACTCGGTCAGGTTCTTCCATGATCCAGAGAGAAAAAAATTAAACACACACAAGCAAGAATATGGTACTTTTAATGCTTATACCAAAAAAAATACTCTGTTTCAACAGGAACATTATAAAATATGTTAAAGTATAGGTAGAAAAAAAATATATTTACACACCTCCAGCTCAGTCTCTTCTTCAGGAAGACCTAGCAGTCCTTTCAGTTCCTCATCATCTCCTGCTTTGTCCCCCGTCCCCACATTAGCCTGGCTCTGGGGTTTTTCACGAATGGTGTAGACACGTGTGGAAGCCCCGAAAGACATAGTAGAGTCAATAGGAACCTGCTGAGGCTTGTGAGGCTCCAGGCGAATGTGTCCGAGGAAGGTGCCATGTGCTGTTGGGAATGAACAAAAACCTTTACAGTTCTGTTTATTACATTCTGTACTACAGTATGACAGATATTAATTTTTGTTGGCTTTATTGGCACGCAAAGACTTACTGCTGTTGAGGTCAATAAGAAAAAGTCTTTTTAAATGTTTGTGGTAGACAAGGGCAGCATGCACTCGAGAACACGACTGATGATCAATGGTGAAGTCACAGAGGTCCGGGTTCCTCCCAAACAGGTAATACTTCTTTTCATCAATAATCAGTTTCTGTACCAAGACAACATTTTATCAGACAGTTGAATTTTGAACATTCAGTGTGTGACCTACCACATAACAAATAAACGTTAGTATAATTAAATTTAATCGCATATAGAATGCAGGATATTAAAACTGATTCCACAATGTGATCTTTACAAACACAAGTTGCTTAATATTTTTTGAGATGTTGTAAACTAGACCAATCTCACACATGCACATGATGTATCCCTGAGTCATAACACCCGAGAGAACAACTTCGCACTCGGAGCTTAAATCTCAGAGCTTATCTCTATAGCACCATTTTGAGCCCAACAGCCACTGATGTGCACCAGTACTAAAAACAACTGGGCAGCAGACGGTCAGGTTAGTATCTAGTGCATTTCTTATTGTCCTGTAAGGAACTGCATTAATGTACTGAATTCATACATTACTATTATTATTATTATTAGTAGTAGTAGTATTTTTAAAATGGTATGTCTGCAGATAAAAATTACTATCCAGAAAAATCCAACACTAGTAGTAGTAGTATACCTCAACTAGCTTATCTCCTTTTACCACATCCAAATGTAGTCCTGGTGGTGGTTTACCTGCCCTAAAAAATGTAAATAAAAAACACATTACTTCTACATGCAAAACAGTACAACCATTACATAGTAAACATGGGTAAATGTATCAGATATCCAGCCTAAACTAAGATTTTCAGTTTAAATGAAAATTCTAGAAGTTGCAGAAGTACTATGGCGTTCTAAAAGTACTGACAATATCTTTGAAATATAAGAAAGATAAAATAAATAACAATAATAAAAACAAAACATGGGTTGGCGATCTGGTAAAAATATTGCATCACAAAAAAAAAATTGAACAATACAAAACATTTATCACAATATTTTAACACAGACAAAAGGCACCGGCAGCTTCTTAAATGCTGACTTAGGAAAAAATACTTAACCAAATAGAACTAGTTAAAGCATGAAATATTCAATGAAAAATGTATGCAACACTGGACTGAAATACATTTTTAAGCTTATTGAAACTATGCCACAGCGAATGCGTGCAGCAATCAAAGTTAAAGGCGGTCCAATTAAATATTAGTGTGTGACCTTTTTTCTTTGGTGGTAACTTATATATGCACACAAACATACACACATATATACATACACCCACACATTTAGGTTATTTAACTAATGCAATCAGATTCTGGATCATCTTTTAGACACTTTTGGTGTTATTTTGTTATTAAGGTGTTCTTTGTGGAGCAATTATAGCTAGATAGATTGAATCTGAGAGAATCAGGTAGGTTAAGGTAGACTGATCTAAACTGAGGTTTTCTCATATTTAATAAAATCAATCATTCCGGCTGTTTTAATGCTCATTAATTAAACGTCTCTGTTTTGCAGAATGATAAAAACTGACTGCACCAGTGAATAAATAAGCTAGCGTTAACTTACTGTAAGCCTCGACTGCTCTGATACAGTTCACACTAGCTGTGAAAACAAGCCCAGCCTGTTTTTAGCTGCAGGATCAAAGCCTCAGCTGAACATTAAATAATTTCCTCAATTTTCTACAGAAATGACCCGAAGCAGCGTGGGGACGAGATCAGTATCCATGAATTAAAGCACGAGTGGCAAAATCTCTACAGTGTTATTTTTATCAGCAGTAGCTAATGTTTTCGCTACTGACTTGCTAGCTTAATAGACTAGCATGCTAGCTAACCAGTTAGCAAATATGCTAACATGCAGCTCTTCGACAAATATGATGTCCTAACCAGCTATTCTAACCGAGCTAAAGAACCCCAGTCCAATCCTCCGACTCCCCGCCGAGTAAACCCCTCACTCCTGCAGAAACAGGGCGCTCCCTCTTACCATGAGGGACAGTCAAACGCTGGAATCTCTGCAGCTGTAGGTTTAGCCATCGTGCTTCAGCTACATTCTCCATTCATTAAACTACAGCACTGAGGATAATCTCCCCTCCGCCCCCCTCCTGCCCACTCACTGACTCCCACACCCACAGACTAGAGCGCAGCCTACCGGCCCGGGGGAGCACAGCAGCACGCAAAGACACGTGCACCCGGGTACAAGAACATTTGCAACACAGAGAGGCTAATTAAAAATGAGCATGTCTACCAACGAAACATCAGGTTACATCAGATGTTTTAAATTGAATTAAACTTTATAAGCATTTTAGGTGCAAATTATGGAAGCCCATTCCCGCCACGTAAAAAAAAATCCAGCACATTTTTATATTATTATTAAGTAAACTGCTATCTCATAATTTTGTGATAATAAGTCATTAATTTGTGATACTATCTCATTATTTTGTGATAGTAAGTTATAATAAAAAAAAGCAAACACACTTGCTATCTTAAAAAATGACTTAGTATCTCACAATAATGACCTAGTATCTCAAAATAATGAGATAACAGTTTGCTTAGTAAAAAAAAAAAATGCGCTAGATTTTTTTTTTTTTAGATGACAGGAATGGTCTTCCATAGCAATTACACATCAAAATCAATTGTTCTATCTGCACATCACACATCACAGAAGCCATTTCTCATTTATTTTATACAAACGTATTTGAAGTATTGCTCTTCGTATTTAGTGTGACCCTCCTTGGCAGCAATAACTTTAACTAAACCTTTTCTATAACTGTTGATTCGCCATTCCACTGGATGGGTGCCATTTCTGTCCCAGGAAATTACATGTATAAATGTGCACACAAAATAATTTTAAAATACATTTTATTAATAAGCATATTTTCTTGTACATTGACCTAATTGCAAAAGTAAAATATGTAATTAAAAACATAAAAAACTACTTAGAACACTGAAAAATAGAAAGAGTTCTCTAACTTTACCATGAAATATGATTATTAAAATCCTTCATAGATGTATTTTGTTGCATTGTTATGTAACTCCAAATACCATCTATGCTTTAAAAAAATATGTCATAATAAATCTATACATTTAAGTTAAAATACACATTTTAGTTGTGTCCTTGTGTTTTCATTCATTCCTGTTACTGTTACACATTACCCCTTCTGAAACATTCTACAAGTCACATCTACAACAGGAAGTTACATCAAGTGGTTCTTTTGAAGGTCATGGGAAGATTAAAATTAAGTTTCCTCATTTATTTTTCTGTATATTTGTTCTTCTTGTAACTATTACTAAGAAGGTCAATCTTAAGACTCATTCCTGTTACCTACATTGATGCTTAGATGTTATTTGTTTATTTTTAACATTTTGGAAAAAATAACAATGTGCTCAGTGTCCTCATGCTATTAGCATAGCCATCATTTAGCTATTTTTCATGTTGTGCTAATTCTACGCTAAAAACTTAACTTAATTTCATTTCGTTAATCAAAACTTGAAAAGTAACTGGAATGAGTGCCAGTAACAGGAGTGAGTGCCAGTAACAGGAGTGAGTTCCAGTAACAGGATTGAGTGCCAGTAACCGGAGTGATTTATTTTGTCATATACACATTATTTGAACAGGCAGTTAACCATTTCTTTAAAATAAGAAAGAAATCAAATGAATTAGTGGGCTTGCTTTTAAACATGCTTTTTTTAATGTCACACGAGTTTTGTGACCATCTTCGTCTTAGAACCCTTGTAAAAAATAAGTAAAGCTGCCTGAGTTTGTTTTTAATGTTGAATACATGAGTTATTAGATTTAAAGTTGAATCTCTGCTTGAGGCCGCAAAAATCTACAGTTCCTCTTTTAACCTCTAGATGGAAACACAGACCTTACTTATAGCGTTATTAATACCTGAGCTGAAATCTCCTAGTTAGGTGTTTTTACCTGGAAGAGGTGATTTTGCTTACTGACTAAAGTGGCTGACGAACTTCGCTGAAAGGCACGTGAACAACGACTGAATTTTTCGACCAAATTTCAGTGAGGAGAGGTAATGTTATCATTAGTGTGGTTAATGCTGTGTTTTTAAGCGTGTTTTGAAGTGCTGTGGTAGCTATGTGAGTATGTAGTGTGTATGCAGACACCCCATCCTGCAAAAAATTATTTTAGGGAGTCAACCCTAAAATACCTTTAGGTATTTTTTATTGTTTTTAACAGCCTTTCTACCTATTAGCCACATGAAAAATGTGTTAAACGCAGAATAAAGAAAACGAACACCACTAACAGGATTCCTCTCTCTAGGAGTCCATGATTCAGCCCAGAATAGTGAGAATCAGTGGAGCTAGCAAACGCTGCTACCAACACCACCAACACACAGAACAGTTCTGCACAGCAATTCACAGACTCGTATGGTGAGTGCTCAAAGTCGCACAGCTTTAAATATGATTGAATCAGAAAAGTAAAGTACATTTAATATTATGAGACAATACACAGAACATTACAAAACATTAGTGTAATACAGATAAACACAGGGTACTACAGGTAAACACAGGGTAATACAGGAAAACACAGGTTAATACAGGTAAACACAGGGTAATACAAATAAACACAGACAATTACAGAAGGAAAAAACAGGGTAATACAGGCAAACAGTGTAATACAAACAAACACAGGGTAATTAGAAATAAACACAGACCATTACAGAAGGGAAACAGGGTAACACAAATAAACACAAACTTACAAAAGTCAAACAGAACATACAGAAGGCAAGCACAGGGCAATACAGATAAACAGAACATTACAGAAGGCAAAAACAGGATAATACCGACAAACATGATAAAACAGGCAAACACAGGGTAATGCAGGTAAACACAGGGTATTACAGGGCAACACAGAGTAATACAGACAAACATGATAATACAGGCAAACACAGGGTAATTCAGGTAAACACAGGGTAAGACAGAGAAACTGAAGGGTGTGATTGGAGATAACCACACCTTCACACTCTTATTCTTAAATGTTTTATACATTATATATACAGTTATTATTTTTACTGTTCACATTATAATTCACTTAATAACCTTATGATCTCTGCTCTCTTTTTAACTGTCACTATGACAAGGCTTTGGAGGTTGTTTTTACTTTTTCAGGAATCAGGAAGGTCAGAGAGTTTTCATCAACAATGAGAGCTGTGAGGAGAACGTGACCCTGAGTGGCAGAGAAGCTTCACTGCTTTTCTGCTGTTCTGGGACCAGTGCATATGAACTAGGAGACAACAAGCTCTCTGAGTGAAGTGCTGGGAACCTCTCCTCAGATAGCCAGCGCATGCCTGTTCTACACGGCGTAAAGTCACACACAGGCCAGAAGATCTTTGCATCCACTCTTTTCCTCTGTTTCCTCTTCTCACAGACTTTAGGACACTTAAGGACTGTCTGCTGTGTTCATGAAGGACACAGTGCTGAACAACATCATGATAAGAACCTGTTGCTCAGACAGGCTGGAGAGAATCACGTCATTGGAACTGGACAACAAACTGTTTACTGGACTCTGCTGACGTAATCATATGATAAGTTCTGTCCAATCACATGTCATTTGCAAAATGTATAACTGCTTGGATGAAGTCTGAGGAGTTCTCTCTGTCCCTCGACTGGCTTTAGTTTCTTTCTCTTTCTTTCTCTCTCTCTCTCTCTCTCTCTCTCTCTCTCTCTCTCTCTCTCTTTCTCTCTTTCTCTCTCTCTCTCTCTCTTTCTTTCTCTCTTTCTCTCTTTCTTTCTCTCTCTCTCTCTCTCTCTCTCTCTCTCTCTCTCTTTCTCTTTCTTTCTCTTTCTTTCTCTCTCTTTCTCTCTCTCTCTCTCTCTCTCTCTCTCTTTCTCTCTCTCTTTCTCTTTCTCTCTCTTTCTCTCTTATACTTGATTGCTAATGTTTTTATTTGCCTGATGTATTAATAAAGTGTGGTTAAAAAAATTCTCTCTTTCTCTCTCTCTGGGTTGCGAATGTGTTGATCTATCGAGATTGTATTCGTTGATGTACTTTTACTCTTTTCTAATATATATCTATTATTTTTTGTTCCTTTTATATATCTGTAATGCTGAAACTATTTTTCAAGTAAACTTTAATATATTTTAAATTCTAAGCTCTGACTCATTGGTCATCATTTCATGTTCTGAGATTTTTCACATCCGAGTTTTATCTAAGTCATGCTGTGGTAAATTACCCTACAGCTTTTGGTGTTTCCGCCCGGTTGTGATAAAAAAAAAAAAGAAAAAAAGGATGATGCTGCTTTGGGCCTGTAATTTATGGACCTTCTATACTGTCATGACCAACTGCTGTGTAAGGTAGGTTACATTTAATTAAGTAATATCAAAAGGGCTGGCACTGGGAGTTAAGGTGACTTGCGAGATGATGCCCTGGTCCTGGAACAGTACCGGACCAGGGGGGGCTTTTTGGCCTGTTTGCCTTATGGTTCGGGGGTCCTGGAACAGTACCGGTCCTAGAAACCGGCCATAAAGGTGTTTGTGTGGCAGTTGATGGTTTGGTCCTGGAACAGTACCGGTCCAAACGGAGCTTAGAGCTCGTACCTTATAGTTTGGGGGTCCTGGAGCAGTACCTCGACCACAGAACCTGGCTATAAGAGTAGTGTATACCAATATTGTCGTAGTCGCGACACTTTTTCGTCTTGCATGATCCTTATCTCCCAAGTGTTCAAAGGTGGTGCACCACCACAGCAGATTAGGAGAGGATGAGATCTTACCATCAGATGAGGTAGAGAAATATACCAATATTATATATGGCGCCAAATATAGATTAGATTAGGTAGTGTGAGGTAGTGTGAGGCTATGTAAGGGAAAGTAAAGTAAACACAGTTGCAGAAAAGGATTCTTCACTTGGTCATGGTAGTTGTGGTCTTTGTGTCTATGGTCGTTTTAATCCCAGTTCTAACAATTATTTGGTCAAATTAATGTATAAAGAAGGTTTTCAGCATTACAGAAGACCTATGTGTGTCTATGTGTGTCCTGTCTGTATGGAGGC